>NC_135334.1:14558197-16001755 GCF_023851605.1 Tamandua tetradactyla | reverse complement strand
GCAAAACTAAAATGTCAATCTCATATCCCTACTATCTTCATCTCTGAAGGGAAGTCTGCTTATTTTATTCTTTTCTTTCTTTCTTTCTCCTTGCATTATTATGATTATTTCCACATGGATTCTGCCTACAGTCTTTTTTATTTCTTTATTAGAAAATTCTCAAGATTTCCAGTAAATATCTTCACATATTGTCTCTTTCTAGGATACTTACATATATGTTTAATGAACTGCTTCCTTCCAATGTATTTATTCCTAAACACTTTCAGAATATTTTCACATATTTATATGCTAAGGAATAGGATCTGACAGGACAATGTCCTCTACCCATTCCCACAGCCACTGCCCAAATTTAGGAACTTTTTAGGTTTTAGCTGACCCGTATTATTGACTTGTCAGTTGGCTTCTAACCATTATTCTAGAATTTCCCACATACTCTAATTCAGCTTTTGCACTGCTGCTAAAATAGCTTCTGAAAATACAATTCTGTCTCTTCTTAGTTCAAGATCGTTCAGTGTTTTTCCATCACCTACCAAATATTTGAAACTTATAAGTTTAAGTCTCCAAAGCTGTCATTCTGCCTTGATTAAATTTTAAGAAGAATTTGAGTTAGAGTAGAATCCATGACAGAAAAATTTTCATTAAGTGTTTCAGCAAATTAGGTATTGTGAAAATTTGAAAATTTTCAGAAAATATAAGAAACAGAATTTAGGAGAATATTTACATTTCAGAGAAAATATTAGTACAGTGAACAATGAACCCTAGCCAGGTAAAACAGGTGGTATTTCAATTTTAATTTTCAATCTGCATAAACTATACTTCTCATAATTAATTACAGATTTTCACATCAATGTTTATAGCATGTAGTAAGAAATTCCCCCTAGGCGTTTATCTACTAAAATAATGTAATTTTATAATTCTGTATCTTATGAATTACCCCAAATCTATGCTAGCACTTATAAGGTTTCTAGCATCAAGTACTGAATGTTCAATTAAAAACTCAATTAAATAGGAGCTTATTTTTCTCACATGACCAAATATCTGGAGGTAGAGTGTCATGGCATTGTTTCAATGATTCAACATTATCATCAAGGTACAAGTTTCTTCCTTTCCACTGTCCTCAATCTCTTGGACTTATACCTCAGGCTTTGGAAAATAGTCTAGCAATTCCTCAAAATTGTAGATATAGAACTTATATATATAAGCAGTAATTTCACTCCTAGGCATATGCCCAAGAAAAATGAAACAAAAACCCTTGAATAAAACTGGCATAAGAATATCCATAGTATATTTATTCATAAAATCACCAATAATCCATC
Source organism: Tamandua tetradactyla (assembly GCF_023851605.1). Lineage (NCBI taxonomy): Eukaryota > Metazoa > Chordata > Mammalia > Pilosa > Myrmecophagidae > Tamandua > Tamandua tetradactyla. The sequence goes on along the minus strand of NC_135334.1, from coordinate 16,000,439 downwards.
AGAATATCATTCAGCAATAAAACAGAATGAACTACTGATGGATGCTGCAACATGAATGGACTTTGAAAATATTACTTTGATTGGGAAAAAAATACAGTTACAAAATACCACGTAATCCATTATCCCACTCAAATAAAATTCTGCAATAGACAAATCTGTAGATACTGAAAGTAGGTTGCTGGTTGCCTAGGGCTGAGTGGATGAAAGGATTGGGGATTAATAGCTATAGTATATGGGGTTTCTTTAGTAGATAATGAAAATATTCTAAAATTGTTTGTGGGAATGATTGTTCAACCCTAGGAATAAAGAAAAAAAACACTGAATTGTATACTTTAAATTAATGATCTGTAGGGCATTTGAATTGCATATCAACAAACTGTTGCTGGCTATTTCAAATGGTAGTAACATTCACATCACCACCAAAAAACACGAAATACTCATGTATAAATGTAATAAGATATGTACAAAATCTGTACACCACAGAGTGTAAAATGCTAATGAAAATAACCAAAGCCAACATAGAAATGGAAAGATAAACTATGTTTATGAACTGGAAGATTCACTACATGTCCATGCTCTTAACTGATGCACATTCCATGCATTACATTAAATTCCCAACAGGATGTTTCGTGGAATGCTGACCTCAAATTTATGTGTAAAGCCAAGGAATAAGAATAGCCAAAACTATTTTGCAAGAGAACAAAAATGAAGCACTCACATGGTCTGATTTCAAGACTTGCATTACATTAATGCTACAAAAATCAAGGCAATATGGTAGTGGCAAAAGGACAGAGAGAGGACAAGGCTGAATATCGAGTCCACAAATTGAACCCACACATATAGAGCCAACTGAGTTTGAAAAAAGTGTAAAAGCAATTTCATGGGGAATAGATAAACTTTTCAAACAGTGAGGTTGGAACAAATAGATATCCAGGCAAGATGAACAAGAAAGAAGCAAAAAGAGGAGGAGGAGGAAAGAAAAAGGAAGAAGAGAAGAATGGAGACCCCATTCATACTTAACATTAACAAAAATGAATCACAGATCTAAATGTAAAGCATAAAAGATTAATACATTTAGGAGAGAATAAAAGGGAAATGTTTTGTCAGATGCTGCTGTGATAAATGCCTAAAACTTTGGACTACATTTGGAATTTGGTAATAGGTAGAAGCTAGAAGATTTTGAATCATTTGATAGAAAAGTCTGATTAATCTTGAAGATACTGTCAAACACAGGGATCTGAAAGGCAATTCTGGTGTGTGCTCAGAAAGAAGTGAGAAGAGAGGTAAAGTTTCTGTCATTTGAAAAATAGACATTTCATAAACAGAAAGTCTGAAATATGAATGGCAAAGGTGCTATTGGTGAGGCCATAGAAGAAAAGGATGAATGTGTGATTACAAACTGAAGGAGAGGTGGTCCTTGTTGTAGAATAGAAGAGAATATTGTAGGATTGTATTCTGATGTCAGTTGAAAGGCAGAAGCTTGTAAGCAACGAATTTTATATTTAGTTAGTGCTTCACTCAGATTGAACTTAAATCCAGACCTCTTCACTTCTTAACTGTGGGATTTTGGACAAGTAACTTAACATCTCTGAATTTTCTATCATCACCTATAAAATGGGGCTAAGCTAAGATCCATCTCATAGGATTGCTGTGTAGATTAAATGAATTATTTCACACCAAGTACTAGTACTGGGCTGGGCAGGACAAAAAGTGCCTGAGAAGTATTAGAACTCTTTCCCTTTCTCCTCTTCCATACTCATATATATCTACATTTCTAAACCTTGGCACTACTGAAATCTGGCACTGTTTGACATTTCTAATTTAGGCAGGAAACTGCCTTGTGTATTATATATGCACAGTGTCCTGACCTCTATCGACTACATGTCAATACTACACCCCTGCCCCATTTATGGGAATAAAAATATTCTGCCCTAAATTAAACCATGGAATATAGTTAATAGTGCAATTATAAAAGTATGCTACATCAAATGTAACCAATGTTCTACACTAAATTAAGATGTTAGTAATAGGGTGGTGTGTGGGAATTTGGTGTTTTATGTATGATTGTTCTGTAAACCCATAACTTCTCTAATAAAGAAAAAAAAAATTCTAGACTATCAGGAACAATGTCAAATACTCCAGAGAGCCAAAATCACCTACATTAGAAAAGAGCTGGTCTCTATGGAGAGCCTGGAACTCGGCCCTACCTGCCTCTCAGACAGTTCTGTTTATCTCTTAACTGCTGCTTCAAGCTCAAATTGACCCTAACTAAATTGTGCATTTTCTCTGATTCCCAGCTCTGATTATCCTCTAGTCCTCTTTTTCTAAGTCCTTTTCACCTCCTTCAGGGCATCCTATCCTTAAACATAGGAGCACCGCCATTCTATGTTTTTCCTTTTCACTAACAATCCTCATTCAGTCTCCAGGTCTTGGAGAATCCATTTCCTTGAAATTCTGGTCTCTCTGTTCATCTCACTCGTATAGCATCTCAGGTTCATATTACTTCAATGGTTTTTCTACCTTAGAGTCCTACATAAAATGAAATTTTGGCTGTTTTGTCGTTCCCCTATCCTCCTATTGCATGAACATGTGCACACTCACACACCTTCTCTTTCTGGTCCACATTTACATTTCTACCAATATGGTTTTAATCATAAATTAATTTAGATCAATATTACTATGTTACAGTATAAAGTCTACTCTTAAAACCCAATAGGATATGCTCTCATTGGGTTGCTTCATAATATATGTCATCTATTGTGCAATTTTTTATACTTTCATTTGTTTGTTATCCCATAGACTTTCACTGATCCATCCCCAATTTCTACCCCATTATTCATAAATCTTCTCTCAGTACATCCAACCACTGCCATACAATCAATTTCATCTGTTTACATAAGTCATTCCAAGAGACTCCCGACCACTCCAGGATTGACACGTTGCTCCCTGGTTGTGATGCAAATCTGACATCTTAAGATCATTTACCATCATTCTAGGGATTCCCTCTCTTTTTTGTGCTGGGTCCTCTACTTCCTAGGTCACATCTCTGCCGACTTTTAAATTTCTTACCCATTTTGATGGCACATATATCACCTTCAATTCTTGAAAAAAAGTGCATGAGATGCTCATTTTACTGATCATGTATGCCTGAAACTGCCTTAATTGTACCTTAGGGTTTATTGGACATTTGCAAGGGAATAGACTACTAACTTGTAAGTCATTTTCACCTCAATACCTTGAAAACACAATCCATTAGGGAGCAGGTCAATGCCTTTCTCATTCTTGATACTTTTTAGGAGTATCACTAGTTGCTTACTTTTCTCCATTCTGAAAGCTTGTTTCTGAGTATATGCAATGCTTAGTATGTGCCCATTTTTATACATTTGGAAGATAATTAATTAGTTCCATTTTGGACATGTAAGTCTTTCAGTTCTGTAAAATGTTTTTAAAATTATACAAATTAAGATCATCCCCTCATTTTCCTTCCTGTTCTCATTCTCAACTATCCATTATTAAAATGTCAAATTCTGGAACTTCTTCTTTCTGTATTTCATTTTCAGTTCTATTTTCTCTTACTTAATCTCACCAGCACACAGTCTCAAATTTGCCTTCTAGGATGTTTATTGACTTTGGTGTTAGTATCATTTTTAATGTTTAACAGTATATTTTGTCTCTTTATGAAGCCTTTATCTTTTTTTATAAGTCAAGAACTTATTTTATTTGAAAATAAACATTGAACATCAACCCTATAAAACTTCTGAATGTGGAATGTGAAACCTTTATCTTGAGTTTTATTCTCCTTGCATTGTCTGTTTTCTTAAAATTGTTTTTCTTTGTTCAGTGTGTTTAATTTATGTAAGAGATTTCTTTGAATTTCTCAGCAGTTAGGGCATGCCTTAATATTAAGAAAGGATTCTGAATGAGACCACCATCTCCACGATGGGGCATATGCTTGGAAACTGTTACCCTCTCTGGCCAGTTCAGTATATGACCCTAGCAGCAATGCCATTAGATCTGTTATTGATTTGTTTGAAACGCTGCAAAGGGCTTTTCTGGATGGAAAATCCAATTTTCAGAAACCTGTTAGCAGTGCTGAGTAGAATAAGAAACCTAGGGGTATCAATATTCATTAGGTAAAACTGCAATTGAATTGCCCTACTTTCAGTGTGGGAAATCCTCTCCATATATGCTTATAGTCCATTTTGTCTCTGAACAGAAATCTGTCCATTGCATTGTTGCTTCCATCTTTTGATTGTGGGACTGGTTGTACAACTCCGTAAATATCCTAAAATCATTCCTTTATACATGTTCAATGAGTACATATTCAATTATATCTCAGTGAAATGGTTACCTGAAAATAATAAAATTATCTCTTTACAAAAAGATGAAACAGAGAGGAAAATAAGAAAGTATTTTAAAGTCAGTGAAACTGTAAATACAACGTATGAAAATGCATGTAGTATCATTATTTCACTGGGAAATTTATGGCTCCTAAGTACCTATACTGAAAAAGTAAAGAAGTCTCAAGTTAAATATATAAAGTAAGGTTTTTTATCAACATGTATAAATAAATGTGTTAAACCCAAAATAAGCAGAAAAGGAAATAAAAACAATGACAGCCAAAAGCGGTAACATGGGGTACAAAAACGTTACATAAAATGAAAAAAAAAGCTGTGATTTTAACATCAACAGCAGTGATAATGCTCTACATTGACTGATCAGGCAAAAAAGAAAAGACAGAAATGATCAAATATCAGAAATATTAGAGGACATTACTATAGATCCAAAGGCATTAAAATGAAATAAAGGTAATATTATAAACACATTTTTGTTAATTATCAGTCAATAAGTTATATGAATAAATTTTTTCAAAGGCACTAATCATCAAAGTTCAATTAAGAAGAAATGGCTGTGCAACTATTACAGAAATTAAAATTTTATTTTAAAAGCTTCTTAAAAAGAAAACTTCAGGCTCAGAATATTGCTGTTGAATTCTACCAAACATTTACAAAATAAAAAATTATCTATTTGGCACAAATTCCTTCAAAACATTAAAAAGAAGGGAAAATATCACAATTATATCCATGAAGCAAGCCTTATCCTGATATCAAAGGCAGGTAATGCATTTACAAGAATGAAGGAATGAAAACTCTTCATTAATGTAAATTCAAAAATTAACAGAATTTTACCAAAATGAATCTACCAATAACATTAATGCAAATTAAAGTGTATTTCAGAAATGAACACTTCATTTAATTTAGACATGTAAATCAGTGTTATTAACATCATAAAACAAATCTGGATATAATTTGACACTTAAAAGAGAAAGAATCATTTACACCAACTTCAAAAATATAGAAAGACTTTCTATTCCCACTACTTATATTTCGTTTTTTTGCCAGACAGTCCAATACGGCAAGGAAAAGTACCAAATGCCATAGAGGTTATAAAAGAAGAAATAAGATTATATTTATTAGCAAATAAAATGACTGTTCATGAAGAAAATCCCAAAAATTTTTCTCAAAAACGGAAAGTTCAGAATATTATATCAATCATATTTTATATATGAGTAGTGAAAATTTTGGAACTTAAATGTTTAAGAAGCAATACCATTAGAAAACCACCAAAACCATGAAGTACTTAGGTAAAATCTATTAAAGTATGTACATAAAATATCCACCGCAGGAGGAAAAATGCTTATAAAAATAATCGTAGAAGTTTATATAGATGGGCAGAAAACTATTACAACAGATTGAAAAATACGCTATTGTTAAATGACCATCTGTGGCATTTTGAATATATTATGGAGCCCAGAAAAGCCATGATTTAATCCTAATCCACTCTATTGGGGGCAGCTGTTACTTTTAATCCTGATTGAATATTGTAGGGTGGAAACCCTTTCGATTAGACTATCTCCAGAGAGATGATGTTGACAGTTGTGGGTGTGGCCTTCTGATTAGATTATCTCCACAAATATGTGGCCGATGGATATGTGACTCCGCCCATTCAAAGCAGGTCTTGATTACTTTACCGGAGTCCTTGAAAAGGGGAAAGATTTTGAAGAAACTTCAAAACAGTGTGACATTGGCAAAAAAAGATGGCTCGATTGATCAGATGGAACCTAGTGTCCATACAGGAACCTACAAACACAGAGTCAATATATTTATACTAATTATATAGGTAAATTCAAAGGAGAAATAATGCACCTCTAAGATAACGAGGCTGGAATAATAATAATTATAATAATGGATGTTCTTTTCAGACGTCCATGAAAAGAAGAAGGACAAAGAGGAGGACAAAGAGGAGGACGAGAACATAGACAGTAAGGAGAACGATGATAGAATAACAACCACCTCCACCAACAAAAATGAAATATAGACAAAAAGAATTGAAGTGAGATTTCACGAACAAACCTTCACATCGATGAACAATTTACTTTTGAGAAAGGTGTCAAGTCCATTCAATGGGGAAAGGTGCTGGGAAAGTGGTGCTGGGAAAACTCATTATCTCCATGCAAATAATAGAGATATCTCACCATATACAATAATTAACTCTGAAAATGGATCAAATACTTAAATATAAGAACAGAACTATAAAACTATAAGAAGAAAATGCAGGGAATCATCTTCAAGACCTTGGCTTAACAATATATTACTTAGATTTTACTCAAAAGCACAAGTAAAAACACACACAAAAACAGATAATGGGACTTATCAAAATTTAAAAGCATTTGCAAATGAAAGACTTCATTATGAAAGTAAAAAAACAACCTACAGATTGGGAGAAAATATTCGGAAATTGCATGCCCCATAAGTTTTTAATATCCAGAATATATAAAGAATTCCTATACTCAACAATTAAAAGACAAACACCCCCCCCCAAAATAATGGGCAAATGACTTGAATATTCATTGCTCAGAAGAAAATATACAAACTCCCATGAGCATATAAAAAGAGGCTCAACATCCTTAGCCATTAGGTAATGCAATTCAGAACCATTTCACACCCACTAAAATGACTACTATTAAAAAAAGACATAATTACAAGTGTTAGGGAGGAGGTGTAGGGAAAGGAACATTAGTTCATTGCTGGCGGGAATGTGAAATGTTGCAGATGCTGTGTAAAACCATTTGGCAGTTCCTCAGAAAGTTAAGTATGGAATTACACTTCAATGTATATACCCAAAAGAATTGAAAGTAGGGACTTGAACCAATATTGCACACAGTGTTCAGAGCAGCATCATTAGCCAAAAGGGGAAAACAGTAGAGAATTCCTAAACAAGCCTCTCTGGCCCCAATGCCTTAACAGTAATTTTTGAGAGCAGCCCTCACTCCAAGAAAAGCAAAAATTATTGGCCCTGTGGCCAAAATAAATAAATAAATAAATAAATAAATAAATAAATAAATAAATAAATCAATCGTGCCTTTCGGGTACTCACAACCCTAAAAAAAATCCACTAGGTGTTCAAAACAGTTGCCAGCCATCCCAAACCAGAACAATTTGGCAATATGTTTCTCAGGGAAATCCATATGTGGGATCTACAGCTGAGCTTCCCAGAGGTGAATCATGGCACCTCTACTGGCAGCAATGTCAAGGATGGCTTCTTAATTGGCTCATCTCTGACATCTCAGGACTCTCATTGATGCTGACATGATGCATCAGTGCAAAAAGGAGAAATACACTCCAAACCTTCAACCATGGCCTGACTGTTGCTTGACAGGGAGGTCCAATATCATTCCCAGGAACTCAAGGACAGAACAATTCCCTGTTCACCAAGCTCTTGTTATGTTGGGAATCCCCAAATCCACAAACTTTCATGACCTTATTAGACACTGGATTATGGGCCAATCTGATCCTTCCTTCACCAGTGCAATGTCCACCTCCACAGAGCGGTGGACTGAGAGGGGGCAACTCTGAGACACCGGGCATTGTCACCTTGAAAGAAATATCTACTTTTCTCCTATAACCAAATATTCCTGTTGCCCACCTCTCAGCTGACATTTTCTAATTTTGACAAGAATATTCTGACACTTCAGTTCTCTACATATGCTAAGCCCAAATTCTTTGAGATGATATCAAGTATGCCTCTGAGGACCAATAATGTGCCCCAAATCCTCCATGCAGTTAACACTGTACCCTATTGAGTCAAAGAGCAAGCTAAAAGTAATATGACCAGTTATATGCAACATGGTAGAAGCATGTATTCTAAAATGTGCCATCTTACCATTTCACTCACCAGCCTGATTTGTAATTTAGACACAGGTAAAAATGGAGGCTGATGATTAATTACACCAATCCCAACAAGGATATGCTTTACAAAGCCCTTCTACTAGAAAATCAAAATCCTTCCAATTAATTTTCCATAAATTAAAAGTTTAAATGCATCCCAATTAATTTGCTATTATTTATTTAGCCAACATGTTTTATTCCATGCCAAGCTACAAAGCAAATCAAGCTCAGTTTGCTTTCATTTTCAAATATGACATTCAAAGTGTCAGTATACTATTATGACACTCTCAATTGGCTACTTCAACAGGCCACCACTGACCCATGAAATCTGCCAACAAAATATGACATTCTCTGTCTGTTTTCTAATTTCCACCTGTAAATTGTAAATGACTCCCTTGGCTGCTAACCAAAGGATGAAGTAAGACAGGACCTCATATTAACCACAGACCACTCTACTCAGCAGAGATGTACACCTCACCCCTCACAAATACAGGTGCCCTTCACCTCCATCAAATTTCTGAAATATGATTAACACTAAAAAGAAGTCAAAAGACCTCACACTCATTCTTTCTTTGGGGAGAAGAACCTAAAATCATTTACATTAATAAGGCATTTTTGATGTTTTACAAAATCAAAGGCCCAATATTTTAGTTCCTTGGTTTTGGAATTTACTAGGTTAATTAACCAGCACCATTCCATAATCACCAATGTAATAGGTTACTGAAATTTCTAACCTCATGTTTTCCTTGAAAGTTCAACCTGCAGATCTTGCCCTTTTAAGTTAATGTTATTTAAACTTTTCAAAACAAAACTATAATTGATGTAATTAAGGGTATATGTAAAAAATACTTTATATGCTTTGGCATATGTTAATATGGGCTTGAATGTAAGTAAAACACAGTTTTTTCAACTTAAATTGTTTAGTGAGTATATATGATACAACAATGAGGATAAGAAATAGTCATACGACAATATTCATATATTGAAGGAACACACCAATTTACAGATAGAATATTTCCAAACATTCAATAGTTATAATTAAACTTACATATTCTGAATAATTTTACATCTTCTTTTCTTATTATATTAACTTTAGAAACATTAATATTGAATCCCATCAATTTTATTTATTAATATTATAAAATGTGATTTTAATTTAAAAACGGAAGTGATTAGATTTTCAAGGTCAATAAAGAATATAAACTCACTCTGTAAAATAAGCCTGTGGATTTCACAGGCGATCTGGACCCAAGCCAGGCGATATACTGACTCACATTTCATAGGGAATGCTAATGAATATGATCTAGTACTCAGATCACAAGATTTGTATAATATCTGCCACTCAAGAGACATTTGTGGTTAATTACCAAAATTTAAGAATTTGATGATACAACCCTTAGTTTATGTATTTATGAAAACATGTAAAATTTTAAAATATGTGCCATAGAGCAAAAACCAAATCAAACAATTTTAAGCTATTACCCAGACATTTTAATAGGTATAACAAAAAAACGAAGAGAAGTAGATACTATACATTCAGATTCTACTTGGAGAGAAACAGTTTTATAAAATTATAAAGAATAAATATTATAGTACATGTATATATCTGATGCTTTGCTCTTAGAGTAATAAATGTAATTTGAATTAAATTATGTTTTTAATTGTCATCACTATATCCTAAATCCATTTTCATACATCAGTGTTTTCAAACTTTTCAAAACTCATGATATCTTTGACAAACAAAGAAATTGCACACACACTGAAGTTGTGCTCTGACAGTTATATCCTGTGAGGGGAAACTTTCCCTAATCTCATTGAAAGTAGTGATGAACAATTTATTTTCTGTATATCACACAAAACAGGAAGATGGAGAAATAAAATGTGTATTTTGAAGGAATATATGCCCATAGGACAAGATAATTTTCATATTTTGGTTTGTTTTTTAAATGAGTAAACATTCTTCCTTTGCAAAGAGGAACACTTGATACTTGGCTGGGAAAGCAAAGAACCTTAATATTTTGTGTGACATTCTAGTCTGCAGCCAAGAATATCATTGTGCGATATTTTATGACACTCCTTATGAATTCCGGGAAACTTATAGAGAGGTAAATATTTCATGTAAAATAACACATCTTCCACAGATAGATGGAGAAGTTGATGAAATTTCAATTCTATATAGCAATGTATCATTTAAAGAATGCAATAAAATACATGCATTCACAAGAATTATCTGAATCTTTATCATTGCTGGGATTTTAAGAAGTTGGGCAGAGTGGTAACCTTCACCTGTTCTCATAAATGATGAAAATTAATGGAAAAAACACGAGTCCAAAAAGAGAGACCATTCTTTTACAGACATGAGGCTGAGAGTCTGGAACAAGAACCATTCCTAATAAAACCCTCACAAATTCTAGAAATTTTTACACGTGTATCATGTCCACAAATTTTTTGCCAATTACTTCTGTGTTTTAATGAAGTTACAAGTAATACAACACTTGAAGTAGAAAGGGCCTTTTGTAACTTTTTCAGAGAAAGAAAAGTAGAAATGAACTGGTCAGACAGAATCCCAATCTGCAGCTTACCTTGGATGGGAGAGAGTCAGGCACCCAAAAAAAAAAAAAAAAAAAATGGAAAGGAGAATTATCTTTAGACAGGTAACAAAATTAAAGCAGGATGTCCATCTGACAGAAAGGAAGAAGTCAGGTTGGGGCTCCTTGGGACTGAGGATGACTTTGGAACTCGGGAAAGGGCCTCCATGGTTACAATGAAAAGTGAGAAAGGGCATTACATTGAAAATTCTTCTAAGATATATTAGAAAGAAAGATGAAGAGATGTAAAAGGAGAACAGAATGAAGACAATGAGGGGTGGCAGGAAAAGCGATAGACACATAGCAGCAGAAGCAGGCACTATGACAATGCCCCCGGTTCTTCTCTTAACTGACTGAGTCCAAATTTCCTCTGATTATAAGGATGCCAGTCATGTAGATTAAAGCCCACCTCAATTCATCTTGGCTCCTCTAAATAGGATCTTCACAGACCCTATTCATAAATGAGTCCATACCATAGCTTATAATATCTTTAAAGGTCTTATTTACAAATCGGTTCATACCCACAGCAATGTTGAATGAGACTAGAATATGACTTTAATGGGGACAGAAATCAATCCCCAAAGGACCAGACTAAGAACCATTGGAGTAGTTATCTTTTGCCTTTATTCTTGAAATAAAAATAATCCACTATCCAATTCTGGAGAAGACTTTTGTGAAAATTGTGTTCAAAAATGCTTCTTTCGCATTATATTCCTATATCAGCTGCATTTGTGTCTTTATCACTTAAATACGTACAGGTAATAGATGGAAGCTGACAAAAGCAGGTGTTATTTAGTTTTCTTAGGTCCTCCAGCCCTGTGGGTTAAACATTTCCTTAACATCAAATAAACAAACCATCATCCTATTCAGAAAAACCCTGTGATCTCCATAATCATTCTAGGTGTTGCGATAAGGAAGATGGCATGAGTGAGGAGATTTTAATGTCCCATCATTTTACATTCTAAATTTTTAGTTACTTGTTGTTTACTACTTGCTATTTTATCTCCTCTAGTTACTATCCATTTCTACCTGATTCCTAAAAAGGTGATCACAACTTTTTCTCCTTCATTCTGTAAAACAGTACTAACAGTGTATACTCATTATAAATTATACATTTTATCAAAGCTTTATGAACAGTGGACACAAAGACAGCATGCTAGAGCACAGGATACAAATTCAAGTTAAAATGTAGTTTCTAATCCCTCTGACTGTTCCCACCCAAGGGCTTCTCATTATTGTCCATGCATCTCTTTGGGAACTAGCATAATTTCACGTTGCTTGTTAGCAATTTCCTCCAATCACCATATTCTCTGAATACAAGCACCAGGATACATTTCAAATTATTTTTATATTACTTTTTTAAAAAGTCAGTTTCTATGGGTTTCATCTTCCTGTTCTAGCAATATAAGCATATATTAACTATTGAATATGGACGTATATAGGTGTAAACAAATATCAATATTGAAGAAGAATTTACTGCATGGTTTTCCATCAGCAAAGGGGCTCATTGTTGATTGTCTATAAGGGATCTTCTATCTCTATGTAACATTGGCATTTGCAGGAGACATAATCCTGCTTAGTGAAGATGGAATGACAGGAATGCAAACATATTGATTCATGTTCCAAATGACACATTCCAACTTTTGGACAAGGATTGGCCCATTCAAGGACAAAATGTCACCTTAGTCTTACTTTACTCAACCATTGTGCAATAATTGTTCATCATATTTCAGCAGAAAGAAAAGTTTCAATGATAATGAAAAAACATACAGGCAAAGAGGTAGAAGATAAAGATATTGAAAAAATGGTGAGGAAAAGATGACAATATACTTTATCAGCACTGGAAATAACTGATTGAAAGAAGCCTCAAATTTACTTCCTCATAAAAATAAATGGAATGAGAGGCTTCCAACAAATATATGTAAATAAACACATTGAACCTTCTTGTCTGAAAGAGTCCACAGAGGAGATATTATTTATAACAAAAAATTTTTCCTATACAGTGTTTTCCTAAGGGCAAGTTTAACATCTTTATTCCTCAAGCTGTATATTAAGGGGTGCATCATGGGGACCACAATGGTATAAAATATGGAAGAGATTTTTCCCTCATTCATAGATGTGCCAGAAGATGGTTGGAGATACATAAATGAACATGATCCAAAGAACAGGGAAACAGCCATTATGTGAGAACTGCAGGTGCTGAAGGCTTTATATCTGACCTCAGTGGAATTCATATGAAGGATGCTGCAGAGAATGAAACCATAAGAGGAAAAGATGGTGAGACTGGGCATGAAGATGTTGATGTCCACCACAATGAAGACCACCAGCTCATTGACATAGGTACTTGTGCAGGAGAGCTGGAGCACAGGGAGGATGCCACAGAAATAATGGTTGATGGTGTTGGCATCACAGAAGGTCAGTCTCAGCATGCATCCAGTGTGGGCCATAGCACCAGAAAATGCCATCAGGTATGAACCAAAAATAAGGTTTGCACATACTTTAGGGGACATAGCAATGTTATACAAAAGTGGATTACAGATGGCCACATAGTGATCATAGGCCATTGATGTCAGCACGTAGCACTCTGAAATGACAAAAAACAGAAAAAGAAGAGCTGGGCCATGCATCCCTGGTAGGAGATAACATTCTTCTCTGATATGAAGTTGATCAGCATTTTGGATGTAAAAACAGAAGAATAAAAGAATAAAAGAGGCTTTATTCTTCTTTATTTCAAAAGAATTGAAAGACAAGTTAAAGAGGAAAAAGTACATGGGAGTGTGAAGGTGGGAATTCAGGAAAATTAAAGTTATCAAACCCAAGTTTCCCAACAAGGTAAATATATACATTGCTAGAAAAAGTAAGAACAGAGGGCATTGGAGATGTGGGTGTTCTGTTATTCCCACCAGAATAAATTCAGTCACAAAAGAGCCATTTCCAGAAGACATTCTCTTCTGGGGTATCTGTGGGATAAGGAAAAAAAGGGTTACATCAGAGGGCAACCAAGATATTCTCACAATATCCCTTCCCACAGGATGGTGTGTATAAGTAGGACTGAATGAGACTAGCTCAACCTGAACAATAGAATCTGCCTTTACCACTGTCAGGATATTGAGTGACAGTGAGTTCTTATTATATTATTAAGCCAAATATAGCCAAGAGCACCACCAGATTAGCCTGTAAATGAAAACCAGTTCTGCCAGACTAAAGATGAATGATAGATAAACCAAGGAATAGGGGAGAAGGACCAGACAGAATCACTCAATCTCATCTCAGCATCTCTTCCTTCACCTGAACCCATCCTCACCAGGAAAACTGGAGGTAGAGGCCCTAGCAATCTGGCTCTGGCCTCTCTTGCAGGTTAGAACCTGCCACAGCGTGAATCATAAGTAATGTCTCAGGATCCAAACTAAGGGACTAAAGCCTGGGAGAGGTTCAGTAGCTGCCCGAAATAACTGATTAAAAGCCATAAATCTATAAGAGTGAGAGTTACCTCCATGGAGAAGGAGAAAAAGGAAACTTGGCGCCTCTTATGACTACTAACATTCTCTGCTTACCCCAAACAGATCTTTTTTTTGCCATTTTCACTTGAATGACAAGATCGTAAAAATGGGGAAGAAAGCAGCATCCCTTAATCCCTGGATTGGATCATAATATGGAAAACACTTTATTTACTGATTTGGGTTTGTGTGGTTGCTTAGGGGAGTGTTCCTGTTTTGAGGAAATATACACTGGTGTATTTTGTGTTAAGGAGTAAATGTAGTAAAGCTATAACCATTGGGAATTTGAGCAGACCATGGGTTCTCTGTTATTACAAGATTGTATATATAAAATCTCTACATTCAATAATTATTTCAAAATATTATTAATTATCATGTCAATATTATTAATTACCATGTCAATACCATGCCATTAAGGGAGAACATGATTAAATCCTATTATAGAGACTAAGCTACATAAATCCATGCCAATCAAAGTAGGAACACTGAGTTTGAATTTAATTAAGGAGGTAATGAATGAATAGTATATGAATAGTATATGAATGGCCACTTTGTATTCAGTGTTATGAATGATTTTGCGATGCTGTGGTAACAGCACTATGTATGGATTCAATTTTGCACATGAGCTCCATCACCTGGGAAATCTGAAGACTGACTGTCCTTTAGCCAAGGCTGAATGCTACAGACAAAGGTACTTACTTGTTGTCTCTGGTTAAGATACTG
Source organism: Tamandua tetradactyla (assembly GCF_023851605.1). Classification (NCBI taxonomy): domain Eukaryota; kingdom Metazoa; phylum Chordata; class Mammalia; order Pilosa; family Myrmecophagidae; genus Tamandua; species Tamandua tetradactyla. The sequence continues at coordinate 15,985,403 of NC_135334.1, read as the reverse complement.
AGGAAAGGCTTTCCCACATAGCTGGCCTTCCTAAGGTTTCACTACAGTGTGCATTCTCTTATGTTTTCTAAGTTTAGAATAAGGGAGAAGACTTTCTAACATAAATGACATTCATAAGATTTTCTCCAGTATGAATTCTCTCATGTGTTCTCAGGTTAGAACTTTGAATGAAGGTTTTCCCACATAAATGACATTCACACAGTTTCTCTCCAGTGTGAGTTCTCTCACATACTCTAAGATAAGAACAAAAACTGATGGTTTTCCCACATAGAAGACATTCATAGGGTTTCTCTCCAGTGTGAGTGTTCTCATGCTGCCTAGGGTTAGAATAACGGGTGAAAACTTTACCACACAGATGACATTCATAATATTTCTCTTCTGTGTGAATTCTTTCATGTTCTTTAAGGGTAGAACCTCAAGTGAAGACTTTTCCACATAAATGACATTCATAAGGTTTCTCTCCGGTGTGAATTCTCTCATGTACTCTAAGATAAGAACCAAGAGTGAAGGCTTTTCCACATAGATGGCCTTCATATGGTTTCTTTCCAATGTGAATTCTCTCATATTATCTAAGGCTAGAATAATGAGTGAAGGCTTTACCACATAGATGACATTCACCGGTTTTCTCTCCAATGTGCATTCTCTCATGTTCTCTAAGGGCAGAACACAGTGAAGGCTTTCACACGTAAATGGAATTCATATAGTTTCTTTCCAATATGAGTTCTCTCATGCTTTGTCAGTTCAGAATATTTAGTAAATGCTTTCCCACATAGATGATATTCAAAGGGTTTCTCTACAATATGAGTCCCATTGTAATATATATGGCCAGAATTTTGAACAAAGGTTTTCTCAATTACATGACATTCATTACTTACTTCTAGTGTAAAAATGCTTTTGTTGGTTAAAAGATGATTGGTCTTTTGGGGCTTGTCCAAACAGATTTCTGAGATAGGGTTTCCTTCCCCCTGTGAGTTAATACATGTTAAGTCACTATGGAGTGTAAGCACATTCTTCTGGCAATTCACTATATAGGATGCCATTCTTTTGAGTATGAGAATTCTGCTTAGGTAAGTGATTGTACTGAATTCTTAATGTATTCCACTCCCAGGTATCTATTTGGAAGACCAGGGTTACAGCCATGATGCTTACAAATGATATGATGGCAGATATGTCTTTCCTACCGATATGATGCATGGATAACATCTCTTGTTCTTTAAAACTACTTTCCTTGCTCATTGACAAGTTTCCTCCTTGTCCTGATGCACATGTCCCAAGAACTCACCTGAATTTTGGTTTTGGGACAATTCAATTCCTTCTTCCCACAGTTCCTTTCCTTGAACCAACTTTGAAGCTATATCTGATTTACAGACCTGATATCCCACTGAGAGAAGATGACTGGTATTCTCCAGCATCACATCTCTGAACAGCTTTCTCTGGAATGTATCCAGCATGGCTCACTCTTCCTGAGTGAATTCTATAACTACATCTTTCAAGTTCTCCAATGGCTGCATTGTTAACAGCTCATCTGACAACTGTCTTCTTCTGGGTTTACAATCACAACAAGACAAGCATGATGACACCGTCACCATATTCCAGTGCTCAATTTCTTTATCACACTAGAAAAAGTAGCGTTTTCTTGGAGGACTCTCCTTTATCACAGTTTACAGTGTCATCAGTCATAGATGTGGCCCAAGTACTCCCTGAGCTTTGGGTGCCTTCTCTTGGGAACCACTGGAAGAAATTGTTTTTCCTTCCTGTGGTTGGGGTGCCTGGTGGGGAGATACACCATAAGTTTTGATATATTATGTTTTCATTTTCATTCATCTTGAGATATTTACTGATGTCCTCTGCAATTTCTTCTTTGGCCCATTGTGCTGGTTTGAAAGGAAGCATGTGCCCTAAGAAAAGCCATGTTTTAATATAAATCCCATTTCATAAAGTTAGAATAATCTCTATTCAATACTGCATGTTTGAAAGTGTAATGAGATCATCTCCCTGATTGATGAGATTTAGTTAAGAACTGGATTAGGGGATGACATGTCTCCACCCATTTGAGTGGGTCTTGATTAGTTTCTGAAGTCCTACAAAAGAGGAAACATTTTGGAGAATGAGAGACTCAGAGAGGGCAGAGAATGCTGCCGCACCACGAAGCAGAGAGTCCACCAGCCAGTGACCTTTGGAGATGAAGAAGGAAGATGCCTCCCGGGGAGCTTCATGAAATAGGAAGCCAGGAGAGAAAGCTAGCAGATGATGCCATATTTGCCATTTGCCCTTCCAGTTGGGAGAGAAGCCCTGACTGTGTTTGCCATGTGCCATCTCAATTGAGAGAGAAACCCTGAACTTCATCGGTCTTCTTGAACCAAGGTATCTTTCCCTAGATGCCTTTGATTGGACATTTCTTTAGACTTGTTTTAATTGGGACATTTTCTCGGCCTTAGAACTGTAAACTAGCAACTCACTAAACTCCCCTTTTTAAAAATCATTCCATTTCTGGTATATTGCATTCCAGCAGCTAGCAAACTAGAACACCCATTGATAATGTTTAAGAGTATGTTTTTTCAACCTTCATATATTTGTGAATTTTCCAGTTGTCTGCCTCTTCTTGGTTTCTACCTTCATTCCATTATGGTCAGGGAAAATGTTTTGTATAATTTCAGTCTTTAAAAATATATCAAGAATGTTTTTTAACCCAATATGTGGCCTATCCTGGAGGACAATCTATGAGTACTTGAGAAGAATGTACATCAGCTGTTCTGTAGCACAATGCTCTGTATGTGTCTGTTATGTCTAGCTTATTTTACATATTATTCAAGATTCAATTTCTCTGTTTTATTATGGGTCTTAGGTCTAGATGTCCCATCTATTGATGAGAGTGATGGATTAAAGTCTCCAACTATTATGTAGAGACATTTATTTCTCCCTTAAGTTTTGTCAGTGTTTCCTCTGGAATTTTGGAGCATCGTGGTTAGGTGCATAAATATTTATGATAGTTATTCCTTCTTGGTGGATTACCTCTTTTATTAATATATAGTAGTTAGTCAGAATTCTCTAGAGAAACGGAACCAACAGGAAAGATCTGTGAATACAAGATTTATAAAGGTATCTCATGTAACTGCGAGGATGAAGAGTTCAATATCCATTGGGCAGGCTGTGAAGTCAGAGGCTCCAATGAAGGGTCTGGATGAACTCCACAGGAGAGGCTTGCTGGCTGAAGCAAAGAGTCTTTCTTCTTCCTTAAAAGCCTTCAAGTGGTTGGAGGCATGGGAGACACACCTTAGTTGACTGCAGATGTAATCTTCTACAGATGCAATCAACTGACTAATGACATAATACACCAGCCTTCCAGTTTATTAACCAGCCACAAAATAGCTTTGCAGCAATGGTGAGGCCAGTGCTTGCCTCACTGGACAACTGCTCATAATAACTTTGCCAAGTTGACACCAGAACCTAACCATCACATATACTGTCCTTCTTTGTCTCTTCTAAAACCTTTTGACATTAATTTTATTTTGTCTGATATTCTAAGCAAAATAGCAGCATAAACTATTTTATTTTAGAGATAGAGAGCCCATTTTCTCCTAAAGTCTGTACATCTAAAAAAAGGAAAGCTTTTATGGTCAGTTATCTGAGAAATATGTTCAGAACAGAGTGAGATTGAATGTGACTCAGAATTTTTCTGAGGGTTATGCTTAAAAAAAAAAAAGGTGAGTTGTGGACATGAACTTGAGAATCTGTCAAAAGAAAGAATTACACCGAGAACTTCATGACTTTCACAGGGAAAGAGGATATTTAAAGGCATATTTAATTTCTACCATTTCACTGATCCTCTCTTCCTACTCAGATCCCATTGTAATCTTGTCTTACTCTCCCCACACCTCTACTTTTGCCAGCTGCACCTGAGAAAATGTATTCCAGTCTTTCTGCTCCAATAATTCATAATAATCAGCTTTGCAAAACTGGTCTATCACCTGATCCGTGCCCTAAATTCTAGTAAATACAATTTTAATTCATTCAATATATATTAATTGAGGTAGGTGCAGGCATCCTCATGACACTGTGAAGACAGCAATGAACAAGAAATATGTAGTGTGAGCTTACATCTTAGCCAGATGAGACAAACACTAAAACAAAGTAACAAGAAAATGTGTGGTAGTAATACATGAAAAAATGAAAAGAAAACAGTAGGATATACTATGACAATGTGAGGTTTTTCAAATTGAATGATTGGGAAAGGGCTTTCTGAACATTTGCTATTTAAACTAGGATCTGAGTAGAAAGAAATGACTAGGCAAGTGAGGATCTTGGGGCAGAGTTTTATAAGAAATGAGGATGGTTGGTATAAAAGCTGGAAAGGTTTTGTGTCTGAGGAGCAGAAATTAGGTGTAGGGTTATATACCACCATGAATAGGGAAAGGGCATTGTCAAATGAGAGCAGAAAGATTGACAGCACCAGAAGAAGTGGTATCTAAGATGAAATGAAATGCTGATCATGAATTTCATCTGAAAAGGCTTGACATCTATACATATCAATAGAAAGGTAGTGATCATGAGCTGCAATTTGCATAGTAAGCATAGAGTAGTGGAAGGGTTTCTGGTCTTGATGACAGAAAATCTGGGTTTACATGGCTGGTTTTATGATCTGTCAGGTGCATGCATGCTGGTTTTACTCTATTAGGTAAAATGTTAACCCTTCTGAACCTCTGGTTTTATCATTAGGAAATAATAGGTTAGATTAGATACCCTTCACTAGTATTAAAGATCTTTATTAGTTTTCTAGAATGTTCTGTGTTTTAATAATTTAGGGCTTAGTTAAAAAGCAAGATAAAGAATCCTAATGTTTGAAGATATACCCTAAGTACAAAGAAAGCTTCTATTTCTTTTTTCCCCATGTAGCCTGAGTGAAGAAAATTAACAGTTTTATAGAGGTTCTTCCAAGTCTTAATCAAAACAGTGGTAAAAAGATTGGGCTTTAGAGTCCAAGATTACTAAGTTTGAGTCCTTTCCTGTTCTGCAGATATTAACTGCGAGATTTGGGGTAAGTCACTTATCCTCTCTGATTCTCAATTTTCCTACTATGTACTATAAAAAATGAGAAAAAGAACCACAATCTTAGGAATTTAATTTCTCTAAAATAACTGTGCAATGCATTAGCTACTCATGTTTAAAACTGAATTGTTAGGTGACAGAGTTTATCCTTTTCTTACAGTCTCCCCTTTGCAATGTGGCCAGGAATATTCACACATCTTTGTTCAACCAACTCCTTCACACTTCATTATTGAAGTAGGGATCCTCCCTCTCAGATATTATGGGATGGCTGAACACATGACATCCAAAACTGAACAGAAGAGATTGGCAGCAGTTTGTTGGCCACACATACTCACAACCCAGAGGAGGAGGACCCCACATGCAAGACCCCACAGGGGTTGTCCTAGGGATTAGAGTGAACCAACAGGGACTGTGGGTGTGGGCTTTGTGGTGAAAAGAAGATGAGGTGTCCCTTTGTTCCTGAAGGCATATGTGATTGACATGTTTAAATATTTTCCAGGCCTTCAGAGATGTGAAAGTCATTAGGTTGAGGACTGAGTGATGTACAGCTCTGACTGAGAGGGAAACCAGCCTGATGTAGACACTTTCCGTAGTGAAGGTGCATATCTGGTGAGAACAGAGGAACTCATGCTTAGTCCCTTAGGATCCTGTGAGCATATAAGATGTCAAGGCAGCACTTTAATCTTGCTTCTTAATTTCAGTCATGCGGGGGTGGGGGGGATAGTCTTTGGAGATGTATGAAGGCATGAGAATCAGAGTCATATCAGAGATATTCCCAGATGAGAGCCATACATGTATCTGGAAATTTGGATACATTCCCTAAGTTGTCTATGTTATTTTTTTGTTGTTGTTGCTTATAATTCTTATCTTTAGATATTCATTTATTGATTGATTCAATAAATATTGTTGAACAACCCTGTCATTTACTGTTCTAGGCTTTGGAGATTCAAGGGCATAGAAAGCAGACGTGGTTGCTCTTGTCACAGAGGAGTAAACAGGCATTATTCAACTTTGTCAGCATTGTGTTAACATACTTTTGCAACAAATGGCATGAAGGAGAAATTTGGACTTCCATGTATTTATGTCTGAGGGCCTCAAAGTTTTTGCTTCTAGGAACCTGGAGGCTGGAATGGAATTTACAGAAATTAAGGAAATTATATTCCAAAGATATACAGAAAATTTCCCGTGGTTAACGAGCTATTTTGAAGCTCTGTTGATGGCTTCTAAATCCCAAGACAGTGATTTTCTTCTGATTCCTTCCAGAGTGAAGAGCCAAAATACCTGAAAGTTAGTACATTATTTCAATTTTATCCTTTCCTCCTGTTTTCAACATCAGTTCATTTTTTATGTCTTTTGCTAGTTTTGGTCCCACTCTGTTTGGCAGCAGAAAAGCTGTGTTAAATGCAAAATCTACTTAAATAATATGTTTTTCTCAGAAGTGTCTATCTCTACAATTAGGACTCAGCCAATAACAGTTCCCCTTCTTAGTTTTCTTGATGATGTTTGATACTTTTTATGAAATCTAGACTCTTTCTGCTCTATTTCTCAGATATACATTTTTAAAATAATAAGTGACAGTATGGAAATGAAATATACTAAATTATTTCTGTCTCAAAAGGGTTTTTGGTTTAGTAAGGAAGGCGTGATCATCATGCATGCTATGGAAATATACACAACCAAACTGGCTCCTCTCACAACTTTTCTCATCTTGAAATTGCAACTCTGTACTTCCAGTAGCTAAGGCCAAAATCATCAGTCAGTTTTCCTTACTCTCTTCTCTAGCAACCTGCATCATAACCATGGACAAATATTAATGACTTGATCCTCATAATATATCCAGAATCTCACCTCTGCTCATTGCCTCCACTGTTCCTGCTCTGGTCCAATCTACTCTCATCTCACATTTGGATTAACATAATTGCCTCCTAACTGATCTCTCTTCTTCTTGCCACATCCTGAACAATTTAAAACTGATAGAAAATTTGCAAGAATTTTCAAAAATCATCCAGATATTTTTATGTGAATTAAACAATTGTTAACATATGCCACATTTGCTGTAGATTTCTCTTTTTCCACATCACACTGCACACATGCATGCGCACACATGCACATGCGCAATCACACATACCATGTACACATATGCTGTACCATTTGAGAGATGGTTACAGACATCATGCCACTTCCTCTTTAACTAATTCAGTTGCTGTCTCCAAAGAATTGGAAAATTCCCCTGCAGAACTACAATACAACTATTATATATCATGTCTCCTTGCTCTACATTAATCTTAGCCATTCCTAGCTTTTTTTCTATTTCCTTTTTTAACGCCACTGACACTTTTAAAGAATCATAGACAGTTATTTCACAGATTATACCTTAGTTTGGATTAAAATTATTGTTTCCTTATTATTGGATTCAGGTTGCAATTTTATTCCCCAGATAACTACATAGAAACTACATAGAAAATCATATCAGGAAGCACATAATGGAAATTGCTCCATCATTGGTGGTGAACTTTATTCAGTAAAAATAGTTTCCAGTGAATTCCACCATTGAAAAGATATCCCTCACCCTTTTTTATTAACTAATCTGTAGCATAATACTGTGAGACTGTATGCCTATTTTATCCTTGTTGGCTGATAATTTTTTACACTCTGATTTTAGTTTTCACTGATGATTCTTACCTAAATCAATCATTATTATGTTCCTTGCAATATAATGATGATCTAATGCTGTTGTTTCTTTCTTCTGTAAAGAAAGCTTTCCCTTCTCTAATACTTTTTACTTTATCATTGTCATTATTTTGGGATCAAAATGGATTCAAGGATCTTTATAAGCCATTCCTATTTTTTTTTTGCATGGACAGGCACTAGGAATTGAATGTGGGTCTCCAGCATGGACAGGTGAAAATTCTGCCACTGAGCCACCATCACAGCACCCCCTAACATTCATTTTGATTCTCAGATTTTTCTAAATTTGGCCAGTAAGAACTCCTTCAAGCTGGAATCACTGTCTTTTTGACATGATTCCATAATTACTGATTACTGTCTTAGTCTTTGGAATAATAAAGTGTTCCAGGCTTACCTTGAATTTATGTGACTGCCTTGAAATGGTATTTAGAATCCAAATAACATTGTCTGATAGGTACTGTTTTGTTTTGTTTCTGTTGTCCACTTGGATTTCATTATTTTAGATGCTTTCAATGGGCAGAGTACAAGTCATTCTTCTGTTCAAACCCTCTAGTGGTTTCCCATTTCACTCACAATGACAATCAACGCCTGAAACTTTCCCTTACTACCTTGCAGGTTCTATGCCAACTCCTGCAACCATCTCTTCGATGGCACCTCCTGTGTTCTTCCTTGTGTCTACCATTCTCAGAGTATATCTTCCAACTTGCTGTTCCATGATTGACTATACACAGGCCTGTTTCAGAGACTGAATTTACTGTCTCTGTACCTGAAATACTTTTCTTTCAGACATTCAATTAGCTTGATTCCTCTCCTTTAGGTTTCTACTCAAATATCAGCTTTTTTTAACCCCTCATATGAATATTTAATAGAGCAAGTCTCCTTCTATCATAGTACTCCAACCTCTACTACACTTTAGCTACCATATAGAACTTCTCACCATTGGCTGTATTACGTGTTTCCTTATTCATTTGTTCGTTATTTGCTTCTCATAAGGGTGAGGATTTTTCTCTGTTTATGTTCATTACTGTATTCAGAATATCTGGCATATAGTTGCTCAGTAAATATTTTTGTCTGTTTAGTTGAATGATTGTATGAATCAATGAATTACAATGAAGTACTAAGAATTAGGGATTATTCTGAATAGTTGGAAAATGGACAGCAAACAATTAAAGAACTTATCGTAGAGGAAGTGAGCTTTAGATCTAACATAGAGGAGTCAAAGTATGCAACACGTTAAAAAGAAAAGAGGTTAAATGAAACTACAATGAGAATTAAAATGACTTTATTTCTTTCTCCACCTTCCAGACCAATTTTAATCCATTTTAGACCTTCACAAGACAAATCTAATCTTCAAAAATAATAGCAGGAGCTGAAAGTTTCATGATGATACACTTTTACTAGGAATTATATTCCTTTAAAATTGTATTAAGAAATGTCAATTCCAGAACCTTATTAAGAGGCAAATATTACTGAGAATTTTCACAGTCAGCTATTATTAGACATTAAGACCTTAAAATAGATTTGGCCATGAGATTTTATTAGCAAGAACAATTAGCAGAATAAGGACTTTGAGGTAAAAACATGTGTGTGTGTGTGTGTGTGTGTGTGTGCGTGTGTACACTCACATATATATGTACTTGAAGAGTAGAGAACAGCACAGATAGACTGCTTCCTTAGTGGCTAGGAGGGTAGGGTGACAGAAAAGCCCTTGATTTTTGACTAAAAAAGGAAGTGAAGGCCATCAGAAATAAACCACTCATACAGTTTACTTTATTTTACTACAGCCCTTGACTTGAACCTAGTCACACTTACAAAAAGCAGAGATTAAAAAAAAAGAAAACATGACAGAAGCTTTGAGGGTGCGGTTGTCTACACAGATGTGGAGAGTATCCCACCCGTCAGAGCCTTCTTAAAGGCTTCTTTGACATCCTTGTTTCTAAGACTGTAGATAAGGGGGTTAAGCATGGGAATCACTGCTGTATAGAACACAGAGGCCACCTTCTCCTGGATGGTGCCACTGGGAGATGATGGTTTAAAGTACATAAAGATGATGGAACCATAAAATACCCCAACAGCAGCAAGATGGGAGCTGCAGGTATTGAAGGCTTTAGATCTACCTGCAGCTGAGTGGATGCACAGAATCCTGGAAAGGATGAAGGCATAAGAGATGAAGATGGCCAGAGCACATGCAAATACATTGACGCCCACCAAGATCATCACCAAAAGCTCCTTAGTATAGTCCCTTGAACAGGAGATACTCAGAAGAGGAAGGATATCACAGAAGTAATGCTGTATGACATTAGTTCCACAAAAGGAGCGACTAGATATGTAGCTGGTGTGAACCAAACCCCCTATAGCCCCTACTGTATACACACTGGAGACCAGCATAAAACAGACTCTATGGGACATTGTGGCATTGTAGAGCAAAGGGTTACAGATGGCAACATAGCGATCATATGCCATAACTGTGAGCATGTAGGAATCATCGATACCAAAGAAGCAGAAGAAAAAGAGCTGGAACATGCACTCAGGAAAAAAAGGTGAAATTCTTCTCTGTCACGAAGTTTACTAACATTTTGGGGAGTATGACAGAGGAGTAGCATAGATCTATGAAGGACAAGTTACTGAGGAAATAGTACATGGGGGTATGAAGCTGAGAACTGGTCCTGATTAAAAAGACCAAGCCCAAGTTTCCTGCCATGGAAGCGATGTAGATCAGTAGGAACAGGAGGAAGAGGGGGAGCTGGAGCAGCGGCTGCTCTGTCAGCCCTTCAAGTACAAACATAGCTACTGAAGAATGATTTCTATTATCCATTCTTCTCCCAGTTGTGATAGGTTGAGTGGTTTGAGGAAGAGAGTCTCATTAGACAAACATTGTCATCTGACAACCTTTTGTGAACCAAAATCTGGTAAATGGCATAATTTCCAACTTAGGCAAATTTCAGGAGTCTGAAACAAGAGAATAAAACATACTTTTAATTGAAGCCATTATCCAGAGAGTAATGTTTCATTTGGCTTCAGTTTTTATTATTCCTTGTGGTATTTAAAAGTGATAACCATTTTGTCTCCATAAATTGAGTTTTAGCTTCTGCTATAAAAGAAAGAAAGAATTCTTCAGTTATTCAGTCACCTTTATAGAAACTCTATATGGAGCAGTTATACCATTTTGTTGGTTTTCTATCTGCAACATGTTTTCTCTTGTTATCTTAGAAATTGACTTCGTCCTTAATGATGACCCGTGATTTTTCCATTTAAGCTTGGCATTTTGCATTTGCTCACTCAGTCCCCAACTCCAAATCACAGAGAGCCTTGGTTTCCTTCAAAGATTTTGATATCCCTCTGAGATACTGGTTTTAAATTTGTGTTTCCTTACTTACACCCTTATTATCATAGAGATATGAGAGGAATGAAACATGCTGAATGTCATAAGGTGAAGTAATGGTAGAAAGTAAGCTATTTTCATGTGTTGAAAGAAACTGAGGATAATAGCACATGCTGCTTGCGTGACTGAGCATCCATCATGGGCCAAGCATGATGTAATGATGTTATATATATGTTGTCATTTATTATTATTAAAAGCCTCATGAAAAGATACCACTATTGTCTCCATTTTGCAAATGGACTGATTGACACAGAAAGACAGAGAGAAAGGAGATTAAGTAAATGCTCTAAATTATAAAGCTTTTGTTTTACAAATGAACTTATGTAAATTTTCCAAGGTCACACAGCCACTAAGTATTAAAACCATTGTCTGTTCATTAAAAACTTCATGTGCCCTGTAAACCACTCTTTTTTTTTCCAATCATATTATGGTATCTTCTGTGCAGTATAAGTTATTATGTTGCTCTTATTAATGTTAAATCACTTCACTTAACATTTTCTCCATAATTTTATTGAGGATACTAAAATTGTAAAATGTAAAACTGAATAAATATTAACAAGTTTTTTCCTTGTATTTTAGTAAAATCTTATTGTCCTTTCAATCAACCTTAACACAGAAAAATAGGAAGGATAGATGTGCATGTGCATACTTACACCTACAAAGTTATCATGTGTAAAAGTGATTCCCTCTGCCCAATTCCTAAAATGCAAACTTGCTAGATAAAACTATAGCAATAACACAAAAAAATTGATTATGCAAGCTCTTCCTTTTAATTCTCCAATTTAGGAATATTATGTGAATGAAAACATTGCCTCTTTCAAGACAATAAGAAAAAGATTATTAAAATATACCTCAAGTGGCCAAGGCTTGCATGTAACAAGACTAAGGATACAATGACTAGATGGGGGCCAATGAAACATTGCAGGAAATGGGTAGAGGAACTATGAAATACCATATATTGTATATAGGTTTCTTGGATATTATGTGAACAGACTTACTCCCTACCATTTCTAAAACATTCCTCTGGTCAAATCAGATTTATCAGTGTATCTCAGACTCCCGAACATCCTCTTTAATTTTACTCATATTCTTAACCTAACTGCCATTCTATTACTGGGTAAAAACCCACCTATTCTCAAAGCCATTTATGAGTCTAATACTCCCTCAAATTTAAATTCCATGTGATTTATATTTCTTTGGCTTCTTCTCTCCCATCAAAGATACTTTGAAGCTCTGTTAGAGCATATAGCTTGTAATTTCTTATCTTATAGTTCTGTTTTAGTTTCTGTGAGTGGTAAAGACTGAGGATTTGAAGTCAAATGGAATCTTATTTATTTTCAGGCATGGCCACCTTCTGGCTCTATGACTCTGGATTGGTTACTTTTCCTGTATAAACCAGCTTCCTGGTACATAAATCAGAGGTAATGATTTCTATCTGTAATTCTCACCACAGTTCATTCATTTATTCTCTTACCAGATATCTAGTCTCACTGGTTTGAGAGTCTTCTGTGTGCCAATGATACAATACTGAATGAGACAAATTCTTGTTCTCGTAAAGTCTATATTCTGATGGGGGAAGCTCTTAATCACAGAGACAAATAGATATGGGATTTACTGTCAAACAGGGGAAGTACTGTGAAGTAAATTAATTTGTAAAGAAGTTGGTAATATGGGAGAGTACTCAAGGCTGACTCTCTAAAGAGGAGACAGTTGAGGTGAGTTCTAAATCAAGTAAGAGGAACTGCCAACAGTGTTCTGGTAATAGAGACCATCAAATGCAAAGGCTCAAAGACAGGCTATGCTTAACCTGTCTGAGAAACAGCCAGAAGACCAGTGTGGATGGAGCAGAGACTAAGGAAGAAAATGATAGGAGGGAAGGTTATCAGTTGAGCTTGATATCAGGTACAGACCTTGGTAACAACTATGAATTTTATGTTAATTGTGATGGGACTTTATTGAAGAGTTTGAAGTTGGTAAAATATTGTATGTTCTTATGTCTTTGAAAGGATCGCTCAGGGTTGGAGATGGATTCATGTCTAGATTTTCCTTGACAGATGTAAATAATTAGTACCACACATAGTGACAAAATGTAATTCAGTGCTATGTTCCCAGGTTGATAAACTTCAGAAAAAGATATTAAACATATTCTGTGTGGAATATGACTTTAACAACAGATCATTATTTCCTTGACAAAGTGTTAAGATCTCTTAATATGATAGCAGCTGTGGGTGATGGTGTTTCCAGGAGTGTGACTATTACTAAAGAAGTTTATTTAATATATTTAATAATATATTAAAGAAGTCTTTTTGAGGATCAGGATGTTCAAACCTCAAAAAATAAACATTAGTTGGTTTGGGTTGGAAGCAGCTGATTTAATGGAAATGCTGACTAGGTTTCTCATCCCAGAACCGCAACCAGGACAGAAGGGCAAACCCAAAAGCCAGTTTGTCGAAATGTAGGTTTTAGGGTTGGTCCCTTTCTTTTATTTTTAAGGGTAGGTTTGGGGACTTTTCTGAATCCACTTTTGGAAATGCATGAAGTAAAGAAAGATAGCATTTAAAATCTTCAATATACCTTTATGGAGTTTATGAAGTAGAATAAGATTCAAGAGCATGAGTTTGCTCATAGACTGATCCCTTACTCAATCAGAGCTGCGATACAAATAGGTTAGTTTCAGTGTCCTTTTAGTAAAAGAGACATTTATCTCTCTATAGCATTGTAATGCTATACTATTTAAGTCATGAGAATTGTTTAAACCTCAAAGTTCACTAGAAAGGAAAGACTTTATTAATTTGAATGGGCTTTACGTGGAGAAGAAAGGCAAGAGTGTGAGGCAAAGAATATATCTATGGAACCAGTGGAAGGAGAAAGGGGCCCCACGCATTGCACACTCTGTGCCCACATAACATGAAATGGATACTGTCTGCCTGTTCATTCCTGTCTACAGGGTATAAACAGTAGGTCCATCAGTGACCATCTTTCAAAATTCAGTTTCAACTGCAACGTCTTATCAAAGACAAGTGGAATTTTGTGACTTACTTGAATATTTTCATCAGAGAAAGTGCAGCAGTTTCTACATAATTGTATATCTTCGGCCTCACATAGTGCACACACACAGAATTACAAGAGAATTTTATCATCAAACAGTAACAGCCCTGCATTTTCCAATCCTGGTGGAATGCTGGAGATGATTCTGCTTAGGAATTCAGGGAACATTGATGAAGAATAGCAATCAAAGACCAACCAAGCAAAGTAAAAAAAGTAATCTTACTGACCTTCAGACCTCTAGTATTGAGAGGAAAAATTTTATTTACATCCATTTGAACCTGAATGAGATGATTATGAGCAAATGTTCCCCTTAGGGCTCTTCATCCCAGTAGTTTGAAACTATAGGGAAGGAACAATTACAGAGTACATATTTATTGGCAGTAGCTGCATTCATGTTGATCCCTGGGGTATTTAAAACAAACGTCACACATTTTCCCCTGATTGGTAGGGAGGTTAATAATGATTCCATAGCAAACAGCAAACTTTTGGCACCCTGTGAAAGGTCAAATTGTTTTATCAAAATAATGAAATAGTATAAAATATTTCTTTAGCATTTTCATTGTCTGTACATATAGGCCAAACCCATTTTACACCTCCGCATCCAGGAAACTTAAAAATGTATTTTTTAACACATCTGGAAGTTTTAGAGCATTATGCATGGAGAAGGAGAAGAAGGACATGCTTCCTTTCTTTGAGTCAAAAGTGTAACCTGGGTTCCAGGGCACCTTCTTTACCATATGTCTATGGGAAGCACACATCCATTCAATTTTCCAATTTGGTCCCAATTTCTTACTTAAAACCATTGTTATTTATCTGCTGATATCTTTATCAAGTTTTAACAGCTTTGCTGAAGTATAATTGGCTTATAATATGTAGCATATTTTAAAAATATACAACTAGGTGCTTGACATATGTATTCACTCATGAAACCTTCACCAATATCAAGAAAATTACCATGTACACTCTCCTCCAAATTTTTTCATGCTCCTCTCAGCCTTTTCCCACCCATTGCAAGACAACCATGGATATGCTTTTTGACACTGTGGATTATTTTGCAGTTTCTAGAATGGTATCTTTATAGATCTATGTACTACATACTCTTTTAGTCTAATTTCTTTTACTCAGCCTCTCTATTTTGAGACTCACTCATGGTTTTGTGTGTATTGATAGTTTTGTTTTACTTATGAGTAGTAATCCAGTGTTTGGATATGTCACAATTATTTATCCTCACCTATTCAAGGACATTTAAGTTGTTTCTTGGTTTGGTAGTTATTAATTATAAACAGAAGACGTTGTATGGAAAATGTTTTCATTTTTCTTGGGGTTGTATTGTAGGTGTAAAGTTAATTGTTTGAGACACTGCCAAACTATTTTCCAAAGAGGTTGCATCATTTTGCATTTCCTTCTACTGTGCATGAGAGTTTCAGTTCCTCTACATTTCACACGGGATGTTATTTCTGATGCTGAGTTGGGTGGGGTAGAAAGTAGGGGGTGGTAGTCAGGGTGGAGGGAGAAGGAGGTGGCAGCCAATTGCTTATAAATGGTGCCTAACCAGGATCCAAAGCCTAAATTCCAGGAGGGTTCTGTGCTTTCATGAGCCCTTGCTTTATGAAGCAAAGTGTGTAAAGATTTCCATAAAGGGTAAACATATTAAATAATTTATACATTACAGTGGTTGGAATAAAAACTGGATGAATGAGTTCTAGAAAGCAGAGTACTCAAATCTGTAGAAACAGAGAGAACTTCAAACACGCTAATCAGGAGCAGCATACAGGGGGAAGATGAGAGGGGCTGTCCCAGCAAAGAAGACATCTGGTCTGCTGCAGGAAAATGTTGACATGAAAACAACAACAAAAAGACAAATAGAACCCTCAGAAGAAAAGGGCCCACTGTTGAAAATGAGGAAACATTCATGAACAGAGTTGAAGTTAAAGATTCCTTAAAAACTAAGACCATGGCTTTTTGATTCCTGGAATTTAATCACCAGGCATAAACAGCTGTTTTATATTCCTGCCAAGAAGAATGTGGATTCCATTCTAGAGGAATATGCAAAATAAGAAATCTCAAGGAAACACAGATAATAAGGAATATGCTGTTAATGAAGTTATGGCAGGGATAAAAGAATTCTTCAGTGTAATGCTGGGCACTCAGCGATTCTACAAATTTGAGAGTCCATCATATGCTGAAATCTTTGCAGATCACCTGATGCACCTATGTACCAGGTGTGTGAAGTGCCACACCTACTGAGATTATTTGTATGAATTGAGCAATGTTGGCCTATTCCCCTCTGGATGAGAAGAGCCTTGCTTTATTTAATGCTGAATTGTCTTCATGATTTCCTAAAGCATCTGGCAAAGAATTCCATGACTTTGTTTAGTGCCAGTGATTATGAAGGGGCTCCTCCTGAGTATTATCAGAAAGCTGTGTGAGACTGCCGACACTCACTTATGTTCGAGTCTCTGTTAATGCATTGTGGCTCCTAGTCCTCTTGTACAAATGACGAAACTTTGAAAATGTTAGTGTATACCAGAATTGATGTATGTTTATTTTTGGTTTAATTTTAAACAGAAAATAAAAGAGGTTATACTCCTTTTTTCTTTTTCTTTTCTGCTTTTTTTTTCATTTCAAAATTGCTACCAATGTATTCAGTGATGGACAACAGAGAGACATGCTGTGAGGTGTTTTATGGCTTAATTGACAAAGTTGCTTTTGAATGATGGTCATTCTATTCCTGTGACTATATGCACTTTTATGATATGTGTTAATGCCATATGACAAAATGCTCTGATTGGTGCCAAAGGTTCAATGCCATGTATATAGCTGAACACAGTCACCCATTTGTGCTCTTTTAATTTTATTTTTAATGGTGTTTAAAGTAAAGAGACCATCCTTTGGAAGTTATCCATGTTGTTCCTTAAGCATTTTTATCTTTGCTCAGATTGTTGAAAAATGATGGCTCTCTCATGGTTTTTGTATTTGTGTCTAATGGACCTTTTAACATGATAGACATAATGCATTGTTTAGCTAGAATTTTATGAAAAAGTCAGTGTTTTAGGAATTTTTTTTCAATTTTCAATACATTTTTTCTTTAAATTTCAAAACGCAAAAAAAAATTAGTTTCTTTTTTGTTTCCTTAATATTGAATTTTGAGAAAACTTTTATTATATATTCATGGTATCATTCCTATATCAAATATTGTGTTTCAAATATTGTTTTGTAGACTGTAATTGGTGTTTTAATTCCATTAACATTGTCTTTCAAAGAGTAGAAAATTTGGTGAAATCTAATCAATCATTATTTTATTTTTGTGGATTATGCTTTCAGTGTTATATCTAAAAATTTTTGCCTAATGCAATGCCACAAAGACTTTTTCCTACAATGCCTCATGAAAATTTTATAGTTTTAGATCTACATTTAGGCATATAATCAATTTAAGTTATTTTTATATGGTGCAATATATGTATTATAGTTACCTTTTCCATAGGAATGTCCATTCTTTCCAGCGATTTTGCCAAGATCAACTGACCACCTATGTGAATGTCTACTTTTGGACTCTTTATTCTGTTCCACTGATCACTTTTGTCTATATTGTGTCTATACCACACTGTATTGATAATCATGGTATCTAATAAGTTTTAAAGTGTGAAGTGTAAATTCTTCACCATTGTTCTTTTTTTCAGTGTAGCACAAGAAACACAGCCTGATTTCAGACATTTCAACCCCTCAGCTTTCTCACTCTTTCTCACTGAGGAAATATTTTGTGAACTCCAACTATAGAATGTTTGCTTTTGGTCAGTTATTATGCATAGTTCTTTAAAATTGGGACTTTCTTTTTTTTCAGGTACATCGCAATGTGTATAAAATGCAGTTAAATTGAATTGACCTCAGAAAAGTCAGGAGACAGGCTGGGAGAGTGAAAAAGAGGAAACAAACCCACAGTGAAAGCACATGACAGCATTTTACAAGTAAAATTTTTTTCAAGGAATGCCTCATCCTTGACTAATGGGATTCTGGGCAAGAGTCAATCTTTCTGGGCCTCAATTCCCCACCTATAGACTGGAGATGAAGATAACTGCATGGTCTGAGTGGTATGCTAGAAAGCTTGGCTGGTCCTTGTCCTCAGTTCCAAGGGAAGCAACCTCTTAGTCTTTCAGATTTCTTGTGATAGGTGAGTCTTTTGCTATTCACAGGGGGCCCAGGACCACACCAAATAGTTCATGTACTAACCAGACTTCAGAGAGGTGCAAGAATTGCCTACAGTCTTAGTGTGAGGACCAATCCACCCAGAAAGCCCAACCAGGTGATTAGAGGGGTGGGGCTTTGAGCGACATCACATCAGCCCCACCTCTGGAGGTGGGGGATTGCAGAGTGAGCTCAACCACGTGGACACTGATTCTGCCAATCCCCATATAAATGTGGGATTCTCTAAGACAGGATGAACTTCCAGGGAGAAAATAAAAACATAACTGCACCCAGAGAGAACATGGAGTTTGCCTTTGAGACCTCCCAGACCTCACCCTGTGCATGTCTTCGTTTGCTTCTTCTTATTTGTATACTTTTACTATAATAAAACTATACTTGTATGTATAGTGTTTTCAGGGAGTTCTGTGAGGTTTTTTTTTTAACAAATTATCAAAACTCAGTGGGGTGGTAGGGACTCCCAAATTGAAGCCAATTGGTCAGAAGTGTGGGTGGTCTGGGCCCCTGAGCTGTGTCTGGTGCCTGAAGGAGAGTCTGGTAGAGGATTGCCCTTAACCTGTGGGGATTGCCCAATTCTGGGTAGTTACATTCAGCATTGAGTTAAATTGAAAAGCTGAATAATTTGCAGTTGCTGATTGAACTTGTGATATCCTATGCACTCAGGTGACTTTGGAGATTAGTGTTAAAACTTTTGATGCTATACAAATATTAGGTCAAAATAACCTGAGTCATTTTGTGTCCTGTGCTAACTCTACCACCTCTTTACAGGCAGAATTCAAAAGTAAATCTTCAAGGTCTATCTATTGGTTGATTGATTAACAAAAGATTTAGGCCTTGTAACCGTTGGCCCAAAAGGAAGGAAGGCTTTGGGCCACGGTAGGATCTACTCATTCTCTAATTCTAGAGTAGGTAGGCATGTAATGATCGTTAGGGGATTTATTTGGCCTGAATTAGGTCCTCTCATAACCTTTGGGCTAATTCAGTCCTTCACCTTTCCAGCCCTGACCTAATTAGTCCTGTTTCTAATATTATCGTACCTAATTCAGATGCCACCCCCACACTGCTGCCAGAGTGTTCCTATTAATACATGACTGATCCCTTACCTCCTTGAAATTGTCAAAATGGTTCCTAATTATTTTCAAAATAAAATAAGAACCCCCTTTACATAGTTTAGGACCCACATATAGCCCTTCCTCTTGTCATTGTCTCTTTTGCATGCTAAATTCTAGTTTATCTTCATCAATGTTGATTAGTCTTCCATGGTATTTTGTTCATGACTTGATCAGTGGGCACTTGACATTCTGACTTCTACTTATTTACTTCCCTTTCTCCCTGTGAGACTATGGAAAGCTTGAGAGTAGAGTATTTGTCTTTTATCTCAATGTAACTAGTACAGTTCCAGGTATATTGTAAATTTTCAGGAACTGCTTCTTGAAAGGGTACAGCATTGAATGAGTGACAGACAGACAATCCCTTGCTGCTGATAATGGGTAAGTGAACAGGGCTTCAGACTGAAGTTCACTGGATTCTCTGCAGCTTTCAGGGTCAAGGGCTTGGGGTGTGTTGATGGAGTTGCTCCATAGGGACCCTAGGGAGGAGATTTGCTTCTCATCAAGCCACCCTTTTTCTTTCTCTCCTTATTGGGCCTGGATCAGAAAACCCAACCTGACCTTGAACAAGTCAATTTCTGCTTATCCAAATAAAGAGAAAATAAAGGAGTTTAATCTTTTACTGTGTGAGGTATAATGTCCTATAATATATGAGGCATTATATGTCTCTAATTTATGGTTTATTTTTCACCATAATCTTATTTTTATTTTTTTGCCATTTTTAAGACGATGGAAAATCTATATTCTTCCCATGCGAAAGCTCAAATAAGCAAAAACTGTGACTAAAGACATTTTGCGTATCATCAGTTTCTACTTGATTTGATTTAAAGTAAAATTTATAATATTAGTTTGATTCATGAGTTTTTAATTGTACTGTATTAAACTACATGGTAGACCATAAAATAAACTGTTTGGCAAATACATATTTAAATTAAATATTATGTAGTGAATACTTAAGTATATAATTTCTTCCATCTGGGCCACCTCAATTTTCTCATTTCTAAATGGTGAACTTTGATCAAATAAACTTGAAGACCACTTCCAGCTCTAAAAGGCTATGATAATAAGAATAATTAGCATTCATTGACTGATAGCCAATTCATTTTTATCAGACATTTAGTTTTTTTCTCATTGTTTTTTATTACTGCATTGAGTATTCCAGTAACTAAGTCATTGTTCTCAACTTTTCCTTTAAGATGAGTTCTCAGGAAATTGGTTTCCAGTACAAGAATAAGAATATTTTGAAAGCTTTTGCTATATTTTGTCCTCCATAAAGTTTGTACTGATTTAAATTTCCTCTAGCAATTTAGTATTTAATATAAGTAATCGTATATGCATTTACATAAATTGTTGAAAAACATACAGGCATATATTACTTGTGATTATTTCTGAGGAATATACTATTCATCTTTTTGTTATGTATTTACGAATGATTTGTATTACTTGTGTAATCATTGCTAGTCCATATTTCCTATATTTAACATGGTTTATAAAACTTTTTGCACTTAATTTTGATTCTCATAGTGTGTCCATTAAACAGATAATGAAACCAAAGTAGAAAAAGGTTATGAAACTTATTCAAAGTCATATTGCTATTTAGTGCCACAGACTAGACTCGAAACTTGATCTTCAGCTCAAGTTCTTTTTCCAGTGCCCCATGTTGATTTTTTTTTTTTTTTCACATGGGCAGGGACTGAGAATTGAAGCCAGGTCCTCTGGCATGGCAGGCAAGCATTCTTGCCTGCTGAGCCACCGTGGCCTGTCTCCCATGTTGACTTCTAAAGAAAATATGATCAGAATCTTGACAATGAAGTTATGGAAGTTGGCTGGCTCCCACTTTACAGTTGCTTGCTACAGAGTCACAGGCTCTGATGATTGGCCTCCAGGATTTGTCTTAGTGGATCAGTGACAGAAAGTAGCATTCTGCCCAGTTATGGAGCACCACAGCCAAGCACTTAGTGGCAAAGTGTAGGCTGGGGAAAGCAGCCTGAACAAAATCCCTTGCTTTGGAAATTTGAGCTGATAATTTAAGCTCTCTGGAACTTAGATCTGTGAAATGTCTCTTCATATGTTTTTATCTACATTTTATTTTTGTCATTTTATTATTGAGTTGCAAAAATCTTGATATATTCTTGGAACAAGTCCTTTTACAGATGTACACAAACATTTTCTCCCAGTTTCAGTTTATCTATTCATTTTCTTAATGTTCTTTGACAAGCAGAAGTTTTTAATTTTGCTGAGGTTTAATTAATCATTTTTTAAAATTTAATGTTTACTGCTCTTTCTGTTCTAAAACTATTTGCCTGACTGAGCTTACACATCTATTCTTCAATGTGTTCTTCTACAACATTAATAGTTTTGGGAGGTGCAAGGGTAGTTCAGTGGTAGAATTGCCACCTGCTATGTGGGAGACCTGGGTTCAATTCCTGGACCATGCACTTCCCCCCTTAAAAAAATAGATAACAAGGAAAACAAACAAATTCAACAAATGGTGCTGCAATAACAGGATACTCACATGGAAAGAAAATAAAATATGACCCCACCATACCATACGGCATAGAAAAAAATTAACAGTTTTATTCTTTATATTTATTATCAATATCAAATTAATTTTTGTGCATGCTTGGAAATTTCATTTATGTCCACATTGTTCCAGGTATGTATTACTGCATCACAAACTACTGCAAAACTTGGTGAACTAAAATAACAACCATTTCATTATGCTCTCAGTTTTATAGGCTGTGAATTTTAAAAAGTCTCTAATAGGGTGACTCAAATGGCAAGAGATGGCTAGAAAAAAGTGGTATGCCTAGATCCTCAGTTCCAACTCTTGGCTGAGTGCCTTACTTTTTATCTAGATCACATCTACTGTGGCTGAAATATCTAGGATGCTTTTTTTTCTTATATGTATTGTATTTAAGTTTAGATGGTAAGAAGAGCTGTTGCTCTCAGAACAAAGAGTCAGCATCTCATTCACCTGAGGGCCTCTCCAGCTGGCTAGCTTTGGGGTCCTCACCTTAAAATAGTTGGATTTCTCACATGGAGCTTTAATTCTCCAAGAGGAAATATTTCAAGGAAGAGAAAGTAGTAGCTGCTAGTCTCCTAAGGTCTATGCCTGGAAAAAAGCACAGTAGTATCGCATCATATTCTATAGCCAAATCAGTCACAGAGTTCAAGAAGGGAACATAGATATACCCTGTCAGTGGAATCATGGATTAGTAAATGCTATCTATCTTGAATTCTCCATGTGTATGCATATATCTAGTTGTTCCAGGACTATTTCTTGAAAAATATGTTTCTTTCTTCATGGAATGGCTTTGACACATTTGTCAAAAATCAATTCCATTCTCTCAGTAAATAAACTTCTCAATTTTATTTTGCATAGTGATTTATGAATGCAACCTTATGCCAGTACCATACTATTTTGATGAGTATGGCTTTATAGTAAAACTTGAACACACCTTTGTTATTTCAGCAATATTTGGAATTTTCAGAGTTGGGGATTTGTTTACCTTTTATTAAATTTATTCCTATTTTTGTAATATCTTATACAAAACTATAAGGAAGTTTGATATTTTATTTTATATTAACTTTTAAAGTATAGAAATATAGTTTATTTTATTATTTATTTATTTATGTATTGCTTGAGCTAGCTCTGGGAATTGAACCTGGGTCTCTGGTGTGGCAGGCAAGAATTCTGTTACTGACCCGCCATTGCACTGCCCTATAGTCTATTTTTATGTATTGCTCTTTTATCCTGAAAATATTCTAAACAAAAATAGTGGTGGTGGTGATTACCATGAAGTGTCATTATTAACAATGCTGTAATCTTCAAAATGAGCTTTACATTTTTTATACTCTGTATGACACTCATTTCTTTTTTTCTATTTTATTTCACTGGCTCAGATCAGCAGCACCACAGCAGCATTGGACACTCAAACTAAGCTCCCCAAATCCCCAGTGACCACACTATGGTTGCTTTTTTTCCTTGCAAAAATTACAGCAAGATGATATAAGTGCAATTTAAATCAACACAGAAAATCACTTCATCCGGGATTCCTAAGGTTAAATTCGAAATTCATTATGTGGGCACTGTTAGGGTAAGAAACTATTTCTCATTTTTTAGAGGAGTCTCATCCATTAATAAAAGCTATAAAATAAATAATCCTCACAACCAAGTAGACTGACCTACGGGGAAAAAATTTCAAATCAGTAGTAAGCAACAGAAAATCCCATCTATCTTCACGTTTTATATTCTTAAGAAATTTGACTAAAGTTCATCTCTTTTCTTGAGAACGTGAAAAGAAGAATAACAGTCCCTCTTATTTACTTTTTATTTCTCTAATGTCAGTTCACATCAGTGGGACCATACAGTATTTGTTCTTTAGTTTTTGACTAGTCTCACTCAGCATAATGTTCTCTAGGTCCATCCATGTTATTACATGCTTCATAAGTTTATTCTGTCTTAAAGCTGCATAATATTCCATCGTATGTATATACCACATTTTGTTTAGCCACTCGTCTGTTGATGGACATTTTGGCTGTTTCCATCTCTTTGCAATTGTAAATAATGCTGCTATAAACATTGGTGTGCAAATGTCCATTTGTGTCTTTGCCCTTAAGTCCTCTGAGTAGATACCTAGCAATGGTATTGCTGGGTTGTATGGTAATTGTATATTCAGTTTTTTGAGGAACTGCCAAACTTCCTTCCACAGTGGTTGCACCATTCGACATTCCCACCAACAGTGGATAAGTGTGCCTCTTTCTCCACATCCTCTCCAGCACTTGTCATTTTTTGTTTTGTTGATAATGGCCATTCTGGTGGGTGTGAGATGATATCTCATTGTGGTTTTGATTTGCATTTCTCTAATGGCCAGGGACATTGAGCATCTCTTCATGTGTCTTTTGGCCATTTGTATTTCCTCTTCTGAGAGGTGTCTGTTCAAGTCTTTTTCCCATTTTGTAATTGGGTTGGCTGTCTTTTTGTTGTTGAGTTGAACAATCTCTTTATAAATTCTGGATACTAAAACTTTATCTGATATGTCATTTCCAAATATTGTCTCCCATTGTGTAGGCTGTCTTTCTACTTTCTTGATGAAGTTCTTTGATGCACAAAAGTGTTTAATTTTGAGAAGCTCCCATTTATTTCTTTCTTTCTTCAGTGCTCTTGCTTTAGGTGTAAGGTCCATAAAACCGCCTCCAATTGTAAGTTTCATAAGATATCTTCCTACATTTTCCTCTAACTGTTTTATGATCTTAGACCTAATGTTTAGATCTTTGATCCATTTTGAGTTAACTTTTGTATAGGGTGTGAGATACGGGTCCTCTTTCGTTCTTTTGCATATGGTTATCCAGTTCTCTAGGCACCATTTATTGAAGAGACTGTTCTGTCCCAGGTGAATTGGCTTGACTGCCTTATCAAAGATCAAATGTCCATAGATGAGAGGGTCTATATCTCAGCACGCTATTTGATTCCATTGGTCGATATATCTATCCTTATGCCAATACCATGCTGTTTTGACCACTGTGGCTTCATAATATGCCTTAAAGTCCGGCAGCGTGAGACCTCCAGCTTCGTTTTTTTTTTTCTCAAGATACTTTTAGCAATTCGGGACACCCTGCCCTTCTAGATAAATTTGCTTATTGGTTTTTCTATTTCCAAAGAATAAGTTGTTGGGATTTTGATTGGTATTGCATTGAATCTGTAAATCAATTTAGGTAGGATTGACATCTTAACTATATTTAGTCTTCCAATCCATGAACACAGTAAGTCCTTCCATCTATTTAGGTCTTCTGTGATTTCTTTTAACAGTTTTTTGTAGTTTTCTTTGTATAGATCTTCTGTCTCTTTAGTTAAATTTATTCCTAAGTATTTTATTCTTTTAGTTGCAATTGTAAATGGTATTCGTTTCTTGATTTCCCCCTCAGCTTGTTCGTTGCTAGTGTATAGAAACACTACCGATTTTTGAATGTTGATCTTGTAACCTGCTACTTTGCTGTATTCATTTATTAGCTCTAGTAGTTTTGTTGTGGATTTTTCTGGGTTTTCGATGTATAGTATCATATCATCTGCAAACAGTGATAGTTTTACTTCTTCCTTTCCAATTTTGATTCCTTATATTTCTTTTTCTTGCCTACTTGCTCTGGCTAGAACCTCCAACACAATGTTGAATAATAGTGGTGATAATGGACATCCTTGTCTTGTTCCTGGTCTTAGGGGGAAAGTTTTCAATTTTTCCCCATTGAGGATGATATTAGCTGTGGGTTTTTCATATATACCCTCTATCATTTTAAGGAAGTTCCCTTGTATTCCTATCTTTTGAAGTGTTTTCAACAGGAAAGGATGTTGAATCTTGTCAAATGCCTTCTCTGCATCAATTGAGATGATCATGTGATTTTTCTGCTTTGATTTGTTGATATGGTGCATTACATTAATTGATTTTCTTACGTTGAACCATCCTTGCATACCTGCGATGAATCCTACTTGGTCATGATGTATAATTCTTTTAATGTGTTGCTGGATTCGATTTGCTAGAATTTTGTTGAGGATTTTTGCATCTATATTCATTAGAGAGATTGGTCTGTAGTTTTCTTTTTTTGTAATATCTTTGCCTGGTTTTGGTATGAGGGTGATGTTGGCTTCATAGAATGAATTAGGTAGCTTTCCCTCCACTTCAATTTTTTTGAAGAGTTTGAGCAGAGTTGGTACTAATTCTTTCTGGAATGTTTGGTAGAATTCACATGTGAAGTCGTCTGGTCTTGGACTTTTCTTTTTAGGAAGCTTTTGAATGACTAATTCAATTTCTTTACTTGTGATTTGTTTGTTGAGGTCATCTATGTCTTCTTGAGTCAAAGTTGGTTGTTCATGCCTTTCCAGGAACCCATCCATTTCATCTACATTGTTGTATTTATTAGCATAAAGTTCTTTATAGTATCCTGTTATTACCTCCTTTATTTCTGTGAGGTCAGTGGTTATGTCTCCTCTTCCATTTCTGATCTTATTTATTTACGTCCTCTCTCTTCTTCTTTTTGTCAGTCTTGCTAGGGGCCCATCAATCTTGTTGATTTTCTCATAGAACCAATTTCTGGTCTTATTGATTTTCTCTATTGTTTTCATATCCTCAAATTCATTTATTTCTGCTCTAATCTTTGTTATTTCTTTCCTTTTGCTTGCTTTGAGGTTAGTTTGCAGTTCTTTCTCCAGTTCTTCCAAGTGGGCAGTTAATTCCTGAATTTTTGCCTTTTCTTCTTTTCTGATATAAGCATTTAGGGCAATAAATTTCCCTCTTAGCACTGCCTTTGCTGCGTCCCATAGGTTTTGATATATTGTGTTTTCATTTTCATTCACCTCGAGATATTTACTAATTTCTCTTGTAATTTTTTCCTTGACCCACTGGTTGTTTAAGAGTGTGTTGTTGAGCCTCCACGTATTTGTTAATTTTCTGGCACTCTGCCTATTATTGATTTCCAACTTCATTCCTTTATGATCCGAGAAAGTGTTGTGTATGATTTCAATCTTTTTAAATTTGTTGAGACTTGCTTTGTGACCCAGCATATGGTCTATCTTTGAGAATGATCCATGAGCACTTGAGAAAAAGGTGTATCCTGCTGTTGTGGGGTGTAATGTCCTATAAATGTCTGTTAAGTCTAGCTCATTTATTGCAATATTCAAATTTTCTGTTTCTTTATTGATCCTCTGTCTAGATGTCCTGTCCATTGATGAGAGTGGCGAATTGAAGTCTCCAACTATTATGGTAGATGTGTCTATTTCCCTTTTCAGTGATTGCAGTGTATTCCTCATGTATTTTGGGGCATTCTGATTTGGTGCATACTTTTTATTTCAAAGCAAATAATTTTTAGGTGATTAGATATGAAATAAGATAGTCTAGCTCTCATTTTATAGATGAGAGAATCAAGGCCAGAAGTGAAGGGATTTGCCCAAAGTCACCAAAAGATGTGCAATTAGAATTTAGGTCAGTGTTATACTAGAAGCTCTAGGGGAAGGATTTTATATCAATAGCCAGGAAGTTCTTTGGAAATTTCATCAACATTTTCTGAAGAGTGTATTTATCAATGCACTCTTATCTGGGAAGAGGATCCATTTTTGTCTATTACATTATCTAAGAGATTTATGACATCAAAAATATAAAGGATCCTGTTCTATAGAATGTGTTGGGGGAAAAGTCATTTTACTGCTAAAACATTGAGCAATATTTATAACTAAAACTTAAAAAATGAAACTGTCTTCAGTTTTCTTAAAGTAGGTGTGATGGGTAGTTCTAGTGTCAACTTGGCCAAGTGATGAAGCTCAGTTCTCTGGTCAGGCAAGCACTGGCCTGACCTTTTCTGCAAAGGTATTTTGCGGCTGGTTGGTAAATTGGAAGGCTAGTCAGTCAGTTGATTGCATCTATGGCTGATTACATCTGGGATCAATTAAAGTATATCTCCCACCAATGAGAGAATTCAGTCAGTTGGAGTCTTTTAAGGGAGAAGAAAGACTTTCACTGCTTCTTCAGCCAAGGAGCCTCTCCTGTAGAGTTCAGACAGAACCTTCATCAGAGCTGCCAGTTTCACAGCATGCCCTATGGATTTTTGACTCTTCCATTCCCATGGTTGCATGCGATACCTTTAAAAATCTCCTATTTACTCCTCCTGTTGGTTTGTTTCTCTAGAGAACCATGTCTGTACCCTGTCAGCAATTCAGTGTTATTTTATCACAAACAGAAAATAACAGAAGAAAAAAATAGAGAGGATGAGAGAGAAAATAAAGAGTAGGAGAGAAAAAAGTAAAGCCAAGTAATTATAAAGCGATATGCTTACACCGTTCAGGAGCACAGTGTGTAAAGCCCAAGTCAAATAAAGACATTCTCCTAGGCTTTCCTGTTGCCACTTGCAGATGATCTTCTGGTTCACTTAATTAAAAAAGACTGTTGTTGCAGTCTTTCCGCAACCCCTGTGAAATAAAAAACATGGACGCGGACACTTCCTGCGGAATGAGTCACACAGACACACACAGAAGACAGACAAGATGACTGCAGCCCCAAAGAGCTCCAGCTGCTTTATTTTATATCATTTCTCATAGCTCTTTTGCTGACACAAGCCTGTTTTTTCAGTATATTACTCCCTTGTTCTCTTGTTACTTTCAATCTAGCCTCCTGGATATCTGGGTAGCAAAAAGGGAACATTCCATACTTCGTGTGCGAAAGTAAATACAAAACAAGTCTGTTTGCAGACCATGTTCTTCCCCTTCGTCCCCAGATAAGGCTCATGGCTGGAAGCTCGCTGTTTGCAGCAGACCTCCTCAAGGCCACTTTGAAGCCAGTCACTCCCAATAAATTCCGCAGGTTTTCTGTTAACCCTTTGGCTCCTACAACTGTCAAATAACTTCATCTTAAAGCTGACCAGTTTGCAGTGTTTTTGTACCATTAGTCTTAACTCCTGCATTAGGTCCCAGTAATTCATGGATCACATCTATAGGTTCTAATACCAAACCAATAATGTGTGCTCAGAGTATATATCAAAGACGTAAATGAGACATACATAGGGCTGACATTAGTAAGAGGCCAGATCACCAGGAACATGCTTTGAAGCTCAAAGGCTTAGAGTGTTTCTCTCTCTTTCATTTAACACTGAAGAAGAACTAAGGATCCAAATAACGAGGGGCTTTGCATAATATACAGGTGTTAATTCCTCAAGAAAACATAAAAAGCCTACATGTGTGTTCAGCTAACAACAGAGTGTCCAAACATAAAACTGGTAGAAATAAAAGGAAAAATTTATAAATCTACTATAAAAATTGGAGATGTCAATACTTCACCCACAGTGATTGATAAACAAAATGATGAAAAATCAGGAAAGATAGAAGACTAGAAAAACAATATCACTTGACTTGTCCTAATGACCATTGATACAATATTTAATACAATTCATGTTCCTTTCAGAAGAACAAGGAATATTCGGCATGATAGATGGTATATATTCGGGGCCATAAAATCAACTTGATACATTTAAAATATTAAATTGTCAGTGACATTTTCTGAACTTTAATATTCCTAAATGAAAAATACACTTACATCTATTTTTGATACATACACTTCTTACCATTCTTGGTAAAAATAAATATTATGATTTCTGTGTCAGTCAGAGTAGGTTAGTTTATGCTGAGGAAACAAATAACTCTACTATCAAGGGCTTAAAACAAAGTTGTTGTTTTCTTACCCATGCTACCCGAAGTTTCTGGGAAACACCATGTATATTCAAACAGCTCAGTATCTTAGAATTTAGAATTAACAGTTACACATTCAGAATATATGTGACTACTGGAAGTGCTTACAATATACTACCCTTTACAGTGGTCTCCAAGTTAATAACCCAGGCTTGCAACTTCAGTTCACTGAGATTTATATTAGTGAGTCCATATGAGCCAGGAGTGATAATATTTGTTTTTTTGTTTCTGACATTTCATTCAACACACAGCCCTAAAAGTTCATTCACCTAGTTGTATGCCTCACAACTTCTTTCCTTCCTGTGGCTACTCAAGTAGTCCTTTGTATGTACACACCACAGCTCCCCCTGCCTTTCCTCACTGGTTGTACTCTTAGACCACCTCCATCCATTGTGAATCAGGAACACTTCCACCATAAACACCAGTGTGCTAATGTCCATTTCTGTCCCCACACTCAGTTCCTCCAGCTACATACTGAGCAACGGGTTTCAGGGTCATTTGGCAACCCCACCCCTAGCCTGCTGTGGGACCACCACACTGCCCTCCAAGGGGCTGCACCTCTCAGTTTCCCTACCAACAGTGAATAGATAGATTTCTTTTCCCTGCGTTTTCTCTAGCACTTATTTCATTCTGTTCATTTTTAAACAATTTTATTAACACACCATACAATCCAAGCTAAGAAAATAGAATGCCTTTGCCACCATAATCTATATAAAGACATTTTCTTTACTTCTACAAAGAATCCATACCCCTGCCCCATGTCCCCCACTTGTTGACATTTAGTTTTGGCATAATGCCTTTGTTACATTCAGTGGAAGCATATTACAATGTTATCATTGACTATAGACCCTAGCTTGCATTAACTGTAATTTTTCCTGTATACCATCCATTTCCAAAACCTCGTAATGTTGACCTTCATTTATTCTCTCTCATGCAAAAACATTTTTACATTTATACCATCATTCTCCACTATATGCATTCTTAAGTTATACCATCTCAGTCTTTATCCTCTAATTTTCCTTCTGATTTCATACATGACCCCAGCCCTTCTCCCTCAACCACACTCACATCCAGCTTCATTCAGCATACTGATACTATCATGCTACCATCAGAGAGTATTGTGCTATCCATTTCTGAATCTTTATAATGAGTCCTGCTGCAAATCTGAACTCTTTTAGCACCAAATGCCCAATCTCGACCCTCTATCTCCTGACAACCCATGCTCTTAACTCTCAAAGTTCACTCATTAATGTTAGTTCATATTAGTGAGATCAGACTGTATTTGTTCTTTTGTTTCTGGCTAATTTCACTCAGCATAATGTTCTCAGGGTCCATACACATTATTACATGCTTCATGACTTTATCCTGTCTTACAGCTGTGTAATATTTCATTGTATGTAGATACCACAGCTTGTTTAGCCACTCATCTATTGATGGACATTTTGACTATTTCCATTTCTTGACAATAGTGAATATGCCACTATAAACATCAGTGTGCAAATGTCTGTTTGCATCCTTGCCTTCTCTTCCTCTGAATATTTACCTAGTAATGCAATTGCTGGATCATATGGCAATTCTATACTTAACCTCTTAAGGAACCACCACGCTGCCTTCCAGAGTGGTTACACCATTCTACATTCACACCAACAATGAATTAGTGTGCCAATTTCTCCAAATCTTCTCCAGCAGTTGTTTTATATTTTCTTTTATAATGTCCATTCTAATGGATGTGAGATGATATCTCAATGTGGCTTTGATTTGCATGTCCCTAATAGTCAGTGTAGTTGAATATCTTTTCAAGTATCTTTTAGCCATTTCTATGTCCTTTACCCATTTCTTTAATTAGATTTTGTGTCTTTTTGTTGCTGAGTTGAAGAATCTCTTTATATATTCTGGATTCTAAAGCATTTTCTGATATGTGGTTTCCAAATATTGTCTTCCATGGCGTAGGCTGACTTTTTGCTTTCCTGGAAAATTTCTTTGATGCACAAAGGTGTTTAATTTTAAGGAGATCCCATTTATCCATTTATTTACTCATTAAATTTTAAGGAGATCCCATTTATCCATTTATTTTCTCATTGCTAACACTTTGTATGTAAACTGTAGGAAACTGCCTCCTATTACAAGATTTGTATGTTATTTCCCTATATTTTCTTCAAAAAGATTTATGGTCTTAGCTCTAACATTTAAGTCCTTGATTCATTTTGAGTTAATTTTTGTTACAGTTTAAGATATGGATCCTCTTTCATTCTTTTGCATATGGATATCCAGTTCTCCAAACACCATTTATTGAAGAGGCTGCTCTGTCTCAGGTGAGTGGGCTTGACGCCTTATCGAAGATCAATTGCCCATAGAGGAGAGAGTCTATTTCTGAACACAACATTGAATTCTATTGGTCAGTATATCTATCTTTATGCCAGTACCATGCTGTTTTGACCACTGGAGCTTCATAATATCCTTTAAAGTCAGGTAGTGTGAAACTTTACACTTCATGTTTCTTTCTCAAGATGTTTTAGCTATTCAGGGTATGCTACCCTTCCAAAAAAATTGTTCATTGTTTTTTCTATTTCTACACAGTAAGTTGTTGGGATTTTAATTGGTACTGTATTGAATCTATAAATCAATTTGGGTAGAATTGACATCTTAACTATATTTAGACTTCCAATCCATGAACACAGTATGTCCTTTCATTTATTTAGGACTTTGCTGATTTCTTTTAGCAATCTGTTATAGTTTTCTGTGTATAGGTCATTTGTACCCTTAGTTAAGTTTACTCCTGGATATTTGATTCTTTTGGTTGCTGCTGTAAATGGAATTTTTTTCTTGATTTCCTCCTCAGATTGCTCATCAATAGTGTATATAAATCCTACTGCTTATTGCACATTGATCTTGTATCCTACCACTTTGCTGTACTCATTTATTAGATTTAGTAGCTTTCCTATAGATTTTCTGGATTTTCAACATATCATGTCATGTCATCTGTAAACAGTGAAAGTTTTACTTCTTCCTTTCCAGTTTGTATGTCTATTATTTGTTTTTCTTGTCTAATTGCTCTGGCTAGAACTTCCAGCACACTGTTGAATTATGAGGGTGACAATGGGCATCCTTATCTTATTCCTGATCTTAAAGGAAATCTTTCATTTTTTCCCCATTCAGAATGATGTTAACATGTGTTTTTCATACATTCCCTTCATTGTGTTGAGGAAGTTTACTTCTACTCCTATCCTTCGAAGTGTTTCCATCAAGAAATGATGTTGATATATTTCATTTTTGTCTCATATATTCAACTTGATTCTCTCTTCAAGGTTAAAATAGACTATTTATTCTTTCTAGTCTCTTTCTCTCTATTTCTTTACATATTTTCACAAGTTCTGAAATTTTATTCCACTTACAATACTACTGTATGCATGGCTTAAAGTAAGGAAACTATACTCCCGGTTAATTTTTTCCACTTACCAAAATTGTACAAATATCTTCAAATAGAGAGAAAATGGTTAATTTGGGGAAAGATGGTATAATGACAATTTCAAACATTGTAAAATATGCAAAAAATTGTAAACTATCAAAACCGTACAAAGCGCGCTAGGGAAAAATACATTCATTGCTTTTCATTGCAACAAAAAAAAAAAAGAAATGATGTTGAATTTTGTCAAACGTCCTTTCTGCATCAATCGAGATGATCATGTGGTTTTTCTGATGTGATATGCCTATATAGTATATGACATTAATTGATTTTCTTATGTTTAACCAGCCTTACATACCTGGTCCCACTTGATCATGGTAGATAATACTTTTAATGTGTTACTGGATTCAATTTATTGTACTTTGTTAGTGGCTTTGTATCTATATTCATAAAAGATATTTGTCCATAATTTTCTTTTCTTGTAGTATCTTTATCTGGCTTTCATATTAAGGTGATATTGGCTTCATAGAATAATTTAGGTAACCTTTCCTCCTCTTCAGTTTGTTAGTAGTGTTTGAGCAGAATTGGTACTAATTTCTTCTTGAATGCTTGGTAAAATTTCACCTGTGAAGCCATCTGGTCCTGATCTTTTCTTTTCTTGGGCACTTCTTGATGACTGATTCAATCTCTTTACATTTATTGGTCTGTTGAGATTATCTATTTCTTCAAGAGTCAGTATTGGTTATTCATGCCTTATAGGATATTGTTTCTTTCAGCTACATTGTTTAGTTTATTAGCATTTAGTTGCTTATAACATGATTACCTCCTTTATTTCTGCAGGGTCTGTGATTATGTCTTCTCTTCCATTTCTGATTTTATTTATTTGCATCCTCTCTCCTTTTTGTCAACCTTGCTAGGGGTCCATCAATCTTATTGATTTTCTTATGGAACCAATTTCTGGTTTTGCTGATTTTCTTGGTTGTTTCATGTTCTCAATTTCATTTATTTCTGCTCTAATCTTCATTACTTCTTTCCTTTTGCTTGCTTTGGGGCTAGTTTGCTGTTCTTTCTCTAATTCTTCCAAATGAACAGTTAATTCCTCAATTTTTGCCTTTCTTCTTTTTTAGTATTGGCATTTAAGATGTTAAAATTCCTTCTCAGCACTGCCTTTACTGCACCCTATTTAATTTTGACATGCTGTGTTTTCATTTTCATTTGCCTCAAGATATTTACTGGTATCTCTTGTAATTGCTCCCTTGACTTACTGGTTGTTTAAGAGTGTGTTATTTAGCTTCCATGTATTTGTGGATTTTCTGGCCCTCTCCCTGTTATTGATCTTCAATTTCATTCCATTATGATCCAAGAAAGTTTTTTGTATTATTTAACCATTTTTAAATGTATTGATATTTCCTTTGTGACCCAGCATATGGTCTATCCTTGAGAATGACCTATAAGCACTTATGAAAAATGTGTGTCCTGCTGTGGTGGGTATAATATTCTGTAAATGTCTGTTAAGTCTAGTTCATTTATTATGCTTCTCAAATCTGTTTCCTTACTGATCCTCTGTCTAGTTGTTCTATGCATTGATGAGAGCAGGGAATTGAAGTTTCCAACTATTAGGATAGTGGTGTCTACTTCTCCCATCAGTGTTGTCAGTGTTTGTCTCATAGATTTTGTATCACCCTGCTTGGTGCATAAATATGTATGATTGTTATGTCTTGTTGTTGAATTGTTCCTTTTATTAATAATTATTGCCGCGGTCCAGCCGCAGCAGAGGGAACGGGCTTGAAGGTGTGGAGGGTCGTCGGCGCGAAAAGAACACCAAGAGACAGCTTAGAGAATTTTTCTCTGAGAAGAGTTGTTTAGATTTATTTTTGCTTAACTGATTTTATACTCTTATTCTTGGCAAGGAAACAGGTATCACAGAATCATGGTTGTGTCATGGCTTACGTTTTAGGTAAAGTTACAGGTTCAGGGAAGCAAAGCGAAAGTACATGTTCTGATTTTCTTAGGAACACCTACACAAGATTTTAATAGCAGCAAGATATTGGCTTAAACCGCAGACATTGTGTTTGTAGTTTTCTGAGTTTAGACTTTCTTTTACTATTATTCTACAGGTGAGGCAATATGTCAAGACTTATTTTAATCTGGTTAAAGGTTAGCTTGTTTTGATTAAAAGGTTACATTGTTTACTTAGATTTTTTATTGTTTTATAGCAATGGACCGGTGCCGTGGTGGGGGAGTAAATTTCCAGGATGGCTCAATGCAGGGTTTTTTAATTGTAAGTGTTTACTTTCTATGGGGTACTTTTCTGTGACTTGTTCTAAAAGCACTTCTGCCTGCTGTATCTGCAGCATGACTTGCTTAATGGGGGCGTCCCAACCTAATTTTTTCCAAATAGTCATTAACAAGGTTTTGCAATTTGTACAATTTGTATCATTTTTTCCAATTCTTTTGCTTTCTGATTCGTTTTGATATAATGCTTGGAGCACAACCAGCAACAAGAAACACACAATTAGTGTCGTTAATCCCAGTATTTTTCTATTACACCATTTTATGCCTCGTCCTCTTTTGGGGCATTGAAGGCCTTGCCACTGCCCTTCCTTCCAGGGAACCGTGTCAAACTGGGGAGGAAAAAGAGGACACGGCAAATTATGTCCTTCTTTGTCTCTTTTAATTGTTTTACATTAAAGCCTAATTTGTCAGCTTTAGTATAGCTACTCCTGCTTTTTCCTGATTATTGTTTGCATGTAATATCTTTTCCCATCCTTTCACTTTCAACCTATTTTTTGGCCTTGTGTTTATAATGAGTCTCCTGTAGACAGTACATACATGGGTTCTATTTTTTAATTCATGCTGCCGGTCTATATCTTTTGATTGGGTAGTTTAATCCATTAACATTTAATGCTATTTCTGTAAAGACAGTACTTTCTTCTACCATTTTTCCTTTTGGGTTTTATATATCATATCCAATTATTTTTCCCCTTTTACCTTTACTGATAGTCTTCATTTCTACACTTTTCTCCAGCCTTCTCTCTCCTGCCTTTTTCTATCTGCCTGTAGTGCACCACTTACTATTTCTTGCAGAGCCAGTCTTAGTCATAAATTCTCTCAGTGATTGTTTGTCTGAAAATTCTTTAATCTTCCCCTCATTTTTGAAGGGCAGTTTTGCTGGGAATAGAATTCTTGGCTAGCAGTTTTTCTCTTTTAGAATCTGAAATATATAATACCACTGCCTTCTTGCCTTGATAACATAGTCTTATTAAGCTTCCCTCATATTTGATGGATTGCTTTTCTCTTGCTGATTTCAGATTTCTCTTTGTCTTTGATGTTTGATAATCTAATTAATAAGTGTCTTCAAGTATGTCTATTTGAATTTATTCTGTTTCAGGTATGCTGCATTTCTTGGATCCATAATTTTATATTTTTCAAAAGAGATGGGAAATTTTCACTAATTATTTCCTCCATTAGTCTTTCTCCTCCTTTTTCATTGTCTTTTCCTTCTGGGACACCCACAACATGTGTATTCTTGCACTTGATTTTGTCATTCAATCCCCTGAAACCCTGCTGATATTTTTCCATTCTTTCACGTATGTTCTGTTTGTTTCTCAGATTTCAGATATATAGTCCTCTAGTTCACTAATCCTTTCTGCTGTCTCTTCAAATGTATTGTTGTAGGTTTCCATTGTTCTTTTTTCATTTCTTTTTTTGTGCCTTCCATTCCCATTAGTTCTGTGATTTGTTTTTTCAAACTTTTGAATTCTTCTTTTTGTTCACCCAATGTCTTCTTTATAGTTTCTCAACTTGTTGATTTGGTTTTTGATGAGATTTTCCAGGTATGTTTGAGCATCTTGAATTAGTTATTCAAACTCTTATATCTCATTTGAAGTGTTGGTTTGTTCTTTTGTCTGGGCTATGTATTCAATTTTCCTAGTATGAGTCATTATTTTTTAATGGTGTGTAGGCATTTGATTTCCTCAATTCTTTTATTCTGGATGTTGTTTTCACTCATTCACCTATGGTTTTCTTGATTCATGGCTTTGTTCTCTAGTTTTCCTTTGGCATTCAGTTCAGCTTATTCTAGACGTCTAGCATAGGTTCTGTTTAACTGATCAGAATTTTTCAGTTCTTGTTTTTCTATTTCTTACCCTACCTGTATGGAGCCTTTTTATTTATGTATGTATGTATTTATGTATGTATGTATGTATGTATGTGTGTATGTATGTATGTATGTATGTATTTATCATTTATTTATTTATTTATTTTGAGAAAGGTCTCATCAGGTATTACAGACCTCAGTCAGATTTTCCTTAACCTGACAGGCCCAGTCTCTGAAGGAAAAAGTAGTCAGCATTGGTTTTCCTCAAAGATGAGACCCAACAGGTTGTCAGACTTTCCTATGAAAGTCTAGACTTTGTACTTTTCATGTCCTGCTCAGCACATGGCTCTTTTCTGCCTGTTTTCTTTTCCGCAGTATAAAGTGATATGGTGCCTTTAGTTTCAGCAGACTCTCCCTGCAAGGGACATGGGTGAGATGAGATGATGTAGTCAGATGGCTTTAATTGCTTCTGTTTTCCAGTCCCTGGTGCCTGAATTCCTGGAAGGAGGGATTCCAATTGACCTGGGCCCTGCTCCCTTTTTTAGACAGAAGACCCACCCTTTAGGG
Organism: Tamandua tetradactyla; assembly: GCF_023851605.1. Lineage (NCBI taxonomy): Eukaryota > Metazoa > Chordata > Mammalia > Pilosa > Myrmecophagidae > Tamandua > Tamandua tetradactyla. The sequence continues at coordinate 15,947,636 of NC_135334.1, read as the reverse complement.
AATTAACACCTTTCACCTGACTATTTAAATTACTTCTCAGAAAATCTTAATTCCACTCTTGGCTGGGGAGTGCTGGAGCCTGACAGTGTTCCAGTTCTATCTAGTGAGTTGTTTAAGGAGTAAAAAAGAGCAAAAAACCCCACATTTTTAGAGCTAGACCCCTGCTCTTCAGGTTTGCCAATCAAGAGGTTGAGTTATTATGTGTCTCAGTGTATCTCCAGGCTCTATGTGTCCCCTTGTTGGGGGGTCCAACCCTTTTCATGTATTTTGTGCTGTCCAGCTGAAAAAGTTTCCATGTTTTTTTGGTTTTTTTTTCATCAGCCCCACCTCCTTTCTGCTAGGGCAAAAACTCCTAGTTCTTTTATTGCTTATTCCAGGCTGATCTATGCTGGGGGACCTGTTATCAGTTGTCAGAATTTGTTAATTAATTCTGTAACTGGAGCTCGATTGAGCTTGCAGCTAGTAAACTTTGTTTCCTTTCCCCTCAGGAAACTAGCCTATGTTGCCCATAGGAGAGGGACACTGGCCTCAATGGCTTGGGTGAATTACATTTCTGTAAGTTTCAGCCATTCCACCTGGTCCAGACAGTGTATGCTGTGGGTACAGTCACTGATGTTCCCCTAGCAGCCGGTCAGGAGTTTCTGGCTATTTACTAGCTGCTCTGGAAGAGGAACTAAATTTCACACCACACTATGGTGCCATCTTGCCCCACCTCCCAGGTACTGAATGTTAAAGGCATTAACTCAGAAGCAGCTCACAGCAGTTTTACTCAAGAGAAAGTCAACAGGCAGAAAGACTCAGGTGCTTGTAATAGGATGATGTTAGTGTGTATAGAATGTTGAGTTACTGGGGGTATATGGCTGGAATTCTTATAGGTTCTGCTATACAAATAAAAATACAATGCATGGCAGTATTTTATAATGGATAATTTATTTAAGCTTGGACGACATCATTTAATTAAATACTCAATCCTCCAAACACAGAATATGTCATAATAATCCTGTATAATTGTCTGACCTTTCAATATCATCAGAATTAAAATAATTGTAGCAGAATGATGCATTCAATCAACTCTAATTCATAAGTGGTAGGAAAGTGGCAATTATTTTAATAATAACTCATCTGGTCATTCTCTATACTCTCCATCTGTTACTTAGCTGAGAAAAAAATAAGATAAACCAAAACAAAATATTACAAAAAAAACTAGATAAATGAACTCTATTTAAATCTTTGTCCAGAAATTTGAACCAGGGTTTGGCAAGCTACATCCTACAGGCCAAATTGACCTGCTGCCTATTTTTGTAAATAATTTTATGAGAACAGTCATGCTCATTTCCCCACAATGGTAGAACTGAATAGTTGCAACAGGGACTAAATGTCTTGCCAAGTCTAAGATATTTACACTCTGATCCTTTGCAAAATGTTTACTGATCTCTGCTGTAAATAAGTCTTTTGGTTAATAGTATCTCTTTGTGAAAAAAATTAATCCTGTATATTCTTCAATCTTTTCCTAAGTCCCTTTCTTTCCTGGCAATTCTCCAAGATGACATCTGTGTGCATGAGTCTTGTGTAACTTGAGGTGTCTCTTCATGGAAAAAAGTCCCCAAGGGTAGTATCCTGACTCCTCTAGTCACAGGAGCTATCCAGCCAGCTACTCTTTGGCAGCCAGTGCGTCAATTCTATAAGCATGTGTCCATTGTTCTACTTCATTTTCTGTAAAATATGTCCTGGAATTGCTGGCAATATTTTGTGGGATATTGTGGAAATGCAGTAATCATCCTATAAGCCTGTGAGTGTTAATGCTAGCAGAGGAGATTTGAGTGGGAAAATTAAATACACACCTAGAACTCACATTTGTCCTTATAAGTACAAAGTCCTCTCCCTTCCAATATGAAAGCTACCACGTATGGCTGATTTCACTTGTGAAATGGTTCATATTTGTGGTTTAATGAAACCTGTTGTTGGTCATTTGTTCATCCAGCAATAGCAGTAACCAGATCAATTTTATGAAAGGAAACTCCATGTTGTAGAACCCATGTGTACATGAGCCCATTAAGAAGCAAAGGTGGATGGAAAATGAGATTGACTAAAATCTACAGGATGAGTCAACACATCCACTTGATTATTAAACTCCTGGTCTGCAGTAGATGCCTTCTTATAAGAACTTACATCAGATATGAATATCTTTATACTCTTCTGCTGTTCATACAGTCCCATTCTTCTCCCTCAAACAAACTCATCAACAATTTTCCAGCCTTGTTCTTTCTATGTCTCTGAACACAGACAACACATTATCCTCTGTCTGTGTATCAGGGTAGATGTGCACTTCAAATATCTCCTTTTTACTGCTGGAAGTTCTGCTCCCTAGAAAGATTTTCTTTTGCCACAGTCTCAGGAACACCTCTGAGTAAGTTTATAATGCAGCAGATAGCCATGTTTATGCTGCATATTTGGGTCATGCAATTGTTTGCAATCCTATGGTAGAGTAAGTAAAATAATGGCTACCCTAAGGCATCAATTCCAATCCCTAGAATTTATAAATGCTATCATATTTGGAAAAGGTTCTTTGAAGATATAATTAAGGATCTTGAAATGATATTATCCTAGATTATTTACGTGGAGCCTAAATGCCATCACAATTGTCCTTATAAGAGAGTGTGCCAGTTTGAAACTGTTGTGTACCCCAGAAAAGCCATGCTCTTTAATTCTGATTTAATAGTATAGAGTGGGACCTTTTTGATTAAGTTGTTTCCATGGAGATGTATCTCTATCTATTCAAAGTAGGGTTGCTTCACTGGAGTCCTTTAAGAGGGAACCATTTTGTAAAAAAGGAGATGCAGAAGAAAAATACCCCTATGGAAGCAATTCTGAAAAGAGAAGTCAGGAGAGAAAGCTAGCAGATACTGCTATGTGTCTTCCCAACTGAAAGAGAAACCCCAACCATCATCAGCTCTTTCTTGAGTCAAGATTTCTGTCTCTGAATGCTTTAGTTTGGACATTTTTATGACCTTAGAACTGTAAACTTTCAAGTTAATAAATTCCTCTTTTCCATTTCTGGAATAAAAGCCATTCCATTTCCGATATATTGCAGTCCGGCAACAGTAGCAAACTAAAACAGAAAGATGAAATGAGAAATAATGCAGACACAGAGGAAATGGAGATATGTATGAAGATGGAGGCAGGGATTGGTGTGATGTAGGCACAAACCCAGGAATTCTTAAGCTGAAAGAGGTAAGGACCAGATTCTCTCCTAGAACTCCTGGATGGAGCATGACAGGCTGAATTTTGGACTTCTAGTCTCCAAAATTGTGAAAGAATGCATTTATGTTGTTTTGAGCTACCAAGTTTTTGGTAATTTGTTATAGCAGGCACAGAATATGAATACACAAGGTCAGGCATTCAATCTTTACCAAGGCCCAGTAGCTAGTTTTCAAAAAGAAAATAATTAGCCTAAGTGTCCAGAAAGCTTTCATCACAGTCTAGAAATTCAGTAGAGCCTTTTTTACACTTTTGCTTTTATGTCCTTTCAAATAATGCAGGCTTATGGATTTCTTATAAATGGGTTGAAGTAATACAACCAAATTTTCACTACATATTACCTGAAAAATCTATAGAAATCTTCTGCTGATTGCTATTCATTCTTTGATGTACATGGTATAAAGTACAGAAATTCATCTCTTAATTTAAATAGGATATACCTACACCAAACCATAGCATCTCTATATACTTCACGGACTTCACAGCCCCCTAAGCTTTCATGAGCTTTATCTCTTCTTTCCTTTAATACATTTTACAAAGTCATCTTCCTGATCACCAAGTCCAATGTTCATAAGATGATCAGTATATTAGAGAACCATGTGAATTTCAGTGTGATATGAAAATACAAGAGATCTTTCCATTTATATTATTAAGTGAAAAAAATCCTTTCCCAGAGTTTAGGTTAATCTATTGTCATCCCCAAATTTGCTTCTGAATTTAAGAAGTGAATTAAAGGGGTATGTTGTAGGAATCACAACCTCTGGATCTTTCAAATCTTCGATGGTATAAATAATCTCTGTCATAACTCTGATGATGCAGTATTGCTTTTGGTTTACTATTGTGGCAACGGGGACAGTACCAGGGTCCTCTGCTTGACTTTTCTTGTTACCATAGCTCTAATTTCCCATTTCAAGTAAACAGTGTGGGGATTATTCCAACTGCTATCATTCCAATATACGTTATTTAACTGGGAATATAATCAAAGATAGTTTCTTGCTCTCCTTGGACCCATTGTGATTTAGACTCCAGGAGTATATCCAGACTAGTGGAGCATGGTAACATTTCATATTTTCAGAGGTTGCTATGATTCAGAGCCAACATCTAATCATCTGCAGAAGTATCAGGTGCTTTTCACAAAGAAAAGGCTATGTGTCTCATAAAAGATCACAGATACTTCTGGGAATGCTTGGGGTTAAATTCTGAGAATTTATCTGTGGAATGGCTTAGGTCTAAGAACTTCATATGGCTTCATAAACCCCCAATTTGTCAAATTATGTTTCTGCTCAAATTGTTTACCCTGGATCTGTTACTCAGGTTGACTTCCTAGGTATTAATTCTCCCCTTCATTGTTGTGTTAGTTCTGAGTGCAGAGAATGCTGAATTGAAAAGCGGCTGGCAGATTTCAATCTTGCTTCTTTGTTACAGCTGAAGAAGTTGAGCACAAAGAGGTCATAAATGACAAATACTGAGCTGGAATTTGAACTTAGATCTGACTGACTGCCAAGCTCTGAATGTTCTCATGAAGTTTTCTTCTCAGTGGGTCCTTTCAAATGTATATGTGAAGCAAAATGATATGAAAGAAATACTGCTGTTATATTGCATTTTAAACAAAGAGAAATGTCTCTCAAAAGATAAAGAGGAAAAAGGGAATATAGCATAATTTTTCTAGTCATTAAACTGTGCCAGTTAATTTTCTAGTTGCTTTACATGATCTTTTTATCTTGATAAAAACCCTGATAGGTTTAATATATTTATATTTTATCAAAGAAAGTTTAGCAACTTAAATAAGTTTGAGGACTTGTTCAGTATCACAGTTTAAACCATGTGTGTTGTTTTCATTTCTCTCTGCATAAATTGCTGCTATTCTTCTTGAAGTAATTCTGCCACATTGGATTATTGTCCTTACTGTCTTCCCTCATCCTTATTTCAAATCCATCTTTATTGAGGCATAAAAACTATCCAATAAAATGCTCCCCTATGAAGGGTACAATTAGATGAGTTTTAACAAACATATATAATTATTTAACTACTGAAAATATCAATAAATGGAATATTTCAGTAATAGCAAAAATGTGCTCCTGTCCTTTGCAGTCAATCCCCAAACCCATGGCCCAGACAACCACTGATCTGCTTTCTTTCACTGTTTCTTAGGATTTCATATGGATAGTTTCTACCAGGTAAATTATTTGGTGCCTGGATTCTATCACTTAGCATAAAGCTTTTGGCATTTTCCATGTTTTGGTATGTATTTGAATTCCATTCCTTTTTAATGTTGAGACACACTTCATAGCGTGGAAATAACACAAGCTGTTTATCTGTTCACCTGTTGATAAATATTTCAATTGTGTTCAGTTTTTTACTGTTCTGAATAAAGCTGTCATGAACATTTATGTACAGGTTTGTGTGGAGATGCATACTTTCATTTTATTTGGGTAAATACATAGGCGTGGGATTCGGGTGTCATATGGAAATATATGCAAAACTTTGGAAAAGTACTCAACTATTTTCCATAGTGGTCCTACTATTTTACATTTTACCCAGAAATGTGTCAGATTTCCAGTTGCATAGTAGCAGATGGAATTTTCAGTCTTTTAGAAAAATTTTATTTTAGACTTTAATGGGTATAGCTGTTCTCACATTGTAATTAGATTCTCATTTTCCTGATGAATAATTGTAGTGCCATCTTTTCATTTCTTTATTGGTCACTCCAATGTCATGTGCATACGGGTAGGTATGTGTTTGTGTGTTTATGTGTTTGAACTGTGTACTCAAATATTTTGCCAATTATAGAATTTTTTATTTCCTTATTGTAGAACTTGAGATATTTTTATGTGTTCTGAATACAAACTCTTGTCAGATATACATATTCTCCTAGCATTGGCTTGTGTTTTTATTGCAGTGTTGTTCAAAAAACAGACCTTTTTTATTTTGATGAATTCTAACTTGGGCAGTGTAAGGCTGCCACCATTTTTCTTTCTTTCTTTCTTTCTTTTTTGTTACTGTTCTAAACCTTTTTCATGTCCATAAACATTTTAGAATCTGGCTGTCAATTCTAAAACAATGCCTACTGCCATGGAATGGGGTTTCATTGAATCTACTGATTAATTTAGGGGGAATGAGCATGTTAAAAAGATTGAATCTAAGCATCCAAGAACAAGACATTCCCTCCATTTATTTTAGTTCTGCATTCATTTCTTTCATTAATATTTTTCAGTAATCAGACCTTTCACATATATTGTTAAAATTATCAGCTAAGTATTTGGTGGGTTTTGATGCTATCATAATTGATTGTTGCTAATATGTAGAAATATGTTGACTTTTGATATTCTCACACAGCCATGTGCCTTGTAATGTGACAGAGGAACCAAAGATTACTGGCAGCTGATCTTCAAGAAGAAAGCTTCAAGTTAATGATGCCTTGATTTGGATGTTGTCCTGACTTCAAAACTGTTAACTAATAAATTCCCATTGTATAAGCCAACTCATTTCATGGTATTTGTTGAAGCAGCCTAGGAAACTAAATCACCACACTTCACAGATTGTTATTCTACTTCCATGACAACTTCACTGCACTGTGTTTGGTTTAACTGAGTGCTCCATAAATATTTATGGAATGAATGGAAAACACAATTGCTGCCATATTTCTTCTATTTGATAAAAGATCTTTAAAAGACAAGTACTGTGATTATCCTTGAAGTTTCATCCTAAGGGCTCAAAGATGAATTTGGTCTCAAGACTTTGGAAATCCTTAATAGGTACAAAATTACTGTGAGATGTACAGATGGAGGTTCCTGCTAATAAACCACAAAAGAAAAGTCATCTTGAATTCAGATCTTCATTTGTTTGAAAAAAAAAAAAAACTATGAATTTGTATTGTTTGTTTCCAGCTGGTTCTTTTTCCTTTTTACCCTCTTGAATCTATATAACCTATACTCCCAGTAAGTGCTTTGACAAAACTTACTCTGACACAATGGATTGATGACTTTATAAATTCTAATTCAAATCATAAGACATAAGAATCTGACTTCTTGAGATAAAGAATTTGTCACAGGGAAAAATAACATTTTTACTGAGTCTTGAATGATAAAAATGAGTTTGTCCTGCTAGAGACTTTGGAAAGAACTTTCTAGGTTGAGAAAAAAAAGACAGAGAATTGGAAAGGAGCTTTAAAATGGTACTCTAATCATTTATGCCAAGAAACTACTTTTTAATTTACTGTTTGAGAATAATTTTATTTGAGCTTTTGAGAATCATTCTCATATTAAGTTGGAACTTACATGAAAAAATGCTATGATTAACCACATGAGTAAAATAAGGATAAATATTGGTATGAGAATCAGACATTTTAGAACCTTCCATTGAGCATAGAAGGAGTTTGGAAAGAATAATATTTACATAAATCATAATGCTTACCAGTATTTCTCATCCTTAACAAAATGAAGAGGTCCAGATGTAAATAATTCCAACACTGAGGAAAGTAAATACTGAATGTATGACTTAAATTTACCATCGACAGAGGAAAAAGAAAACCTTAACCTTATTCCAGAGCACCTTTCTTCTCCATCACTTGCCTCCAAGTTACCATGAGGACTTTCACATACTCAAAGTGCTCATAAAACTTGGGTTTCCAGGACAATTGTGAATTTAAATTCATATTGTTTTTTCATGAATAAAGAATTGTTGAAATGATAAAATGATCTACTCACTAATTCTAAAAAGGTGATCATAATAATTATAGAATCATGGTTCCAAACTTAGCTTGAGTCATGTGATTAATAATTCATGAATTCTGATTTTCCCTCCTGTTTATGAACAGACAATTCATCTATGGTGAACTTTTATAAAAAAAAACAGTTGTGATGATGGTGGGGGCGGGGTCAACATTATTAGGACAATGAGAAAGGGAAAGGCAAAGAGAAATGCCATTTCTCCCTCTCCATAAGTCTTTAGACATGTGGACTCTCTAGACAATAGCATCACAAACTTTTAAATGTGCTGTCTATTGCATATGCTATTTTTCTTTTTAACATGGGAAGGCACTGGGAATCGAACCTAGGTCTCCGACATGGCAGGTGAGAACTCTGCCTTCTGAGCTACCGTGGCCCGCCAACATATGCTATTTTTTAGAATGATTTTCCAGGCCCAAAAACTGACATTGTGTTATTTACTCAATTAGAAGTCTATAATACCTTGTGGCACTGCACGCTCTTGTGATACTTAAATACTTAATGTTAAGTATATTAAATAATAATATTCAATATTAAATGTTTAAATAATTAAAGTCTCTTATATTTGGACATTTCACTAGCTATCCCCCTTGGCTAGAAATTATATTTAGCAAAGGTGAGAAATCTTTCTGAAGTGCCCATATTGATAATCTCTTCCCTACTACAGGGGAATTTTGAAAGGAGCTTGGATAGGTATTTTGGTGATATGTCTAAATATTCAATGGGTTTATAACCCAACTATGGTGGCTGATTTATTAGCAGAATCTTGCCTGGGAAATCTAGAATATAGACCCTTCTTTTCCTGTTACTCTAAGCCCTCACTCGGGATGAATTGATGAAAACAAATGACTTGATTTAGCATTGGTATTCCTCCAGTACAGGAGCAAAGGGGAAAATGTAAAGGAAGAATCCTGAACAATTAGTGATACAATGAACTTACATATTCCTGCAAGGTCATGTTTAATATATCCCTGCTCAAGTAGAGCTCTTTAATCCAGAATAAAAGAAAAATAAGAGGGCCATAGTGGCTCAGCAGGCAGAGTTCTTGCCTGCCATGCCAGAGATCTGGGTTTGATTCTCAGTGCCTGCCTATGCAAAAAAGAAAAATAAGAGATGAGAAAATGAGAGTCTTGGTCCATTCATTTTCTTTGGAAAACCTTAACTTGTTCTTTATCATCTTGTTTATCGTCAAGACCCATAACAATGTCACATCTTCCACATAAGCAAGGGATATTCCTTCATAATTATTTTACAATATCTTGTATATAGGATTTATCATGTTGTATTTATAGAGTATATATGTCAATGTATATAATATTTGTCCTTCAAGAGATTATGAACTTCACTTAGGCTGGGAGCATGATTTATTTATATTTTTATTCTCTACCTCTAAAACAGTAATAATAATCAAATATCAGCTGATTACTTGAAAATGAAAATAAATGCTATTCCAGTGTTTTCTTATAATTTGTCTCATTTAAGCAGCATAGGAACAGCAGTAATTAGGGAACAACACTAGAAATGCAGAATCAAAAGAGATGATCAGAGAGGTTGGGAGAAGTTTTGGGATCTGACCATGTCTGAAATAACTTGATATGCATTTCCAGCTTCCAACTTACACTTTTTATTTACTATGGTGGAAAGAGGGAGGTAGAGGGATGAATGAAGGTGTGGGGAATTTTTCCTTCAGAAGAATACATTGACTTACCACTTTGGTATGAAACCAAAGCACAATGCTGTATTACCTGGTTCAATCTGGCACATTTCCTTACTGCTCTGGAAATAACCGAGAGGGAAGAAGAATTGCTTCTGCCTCTACCCCTTCTTTTTTCATCACCCCTTTCCCTTCCCATCTCCTCCTTCCTTTTCCATTATCCCATTTTTTTTCCCATCACCCCCTCCTTATCATCTTTTTCCTTCAAATTGTAGCCTGAATTTAAATAGCACAGTTATCATGCTAAATGCAAACTTTAGACTAAAGAACAAAGGAATGTAATGGGGGAAGGACTAATGTCAAAGCCAAGGCATGAGGAGAGTATCCCAAACTACGAAACTATAGTGGCTTGGATTCAGTATTGACCCCTGGCTGTGTTGGGGAATACAAAGTCAAGCTGAGGTTTTCTAACACTGAAAAACAACAGAGTCAGTTACTATTCCACAGTGTCTTCCCATCTACTCTCCCCATATTCTCTTTCTCTCATGGCTTCAACTCCCAACCAAGCCCTTTTTCCAGGCCTAAGACCAATAGACATTCTGAGCATGATGACATATTAGCTATGCTATATTGGGCAAGTCATTTTATTCAAGTTTTATCTTCTTAATTTGCAAAAAGTAACCATGTTAATGTGTGTCTTCTATCACTCAAAGATTTTATGAAAAACACCCAAGTGCCTATTTAAAGTAGTACAGTGCCATCAAAGTGTTGTCTACTGATGTCTTTCTGTCACTTCTCAGGAAGGAAGGCCAGCTGCTGTAGTAATTTTCTCAGGGAATATTTCACCTCCTTATTTCTCAGGCTGTATATCAAGGGGTTCAGCATGGGAGTAACGAGGTTATTCAGGATCTGAACAGTTGCATTAAGCCAGGGATTGGGGGTCGGCTGCAAATAGATGAGAACCACTGGCACAAAGGAGAGGAGGATGGCACTGAGGTGGGCACTGCAGGTGGAGAAGGCACGGCGTCGGCCCTCTGTAGATCGGATTCGAAGAATGGAACATATAATGCAGCTGTAGGAAATGAGAATGAGACTGAAGCAGCTGAGGGGCATAAGTCCCACACTGATGAACCCCACCATCTCCAGGGCTGAGGTATCTGCACAAGCCAACTTCAGCATCACTGGGATATCATAAAAGTAATAGTCCACCTCACTGGAGCTGCAGTAGGGCAACTGGAAGGTGAGAGTGGTTAGAAAGGTGGCCTGAATACAGCCAAAAACTGAGGTTCCCATAGCTAGGACAGCACATACTCTGTGGCTCATGATAATTGTGTAGCGCAGAGGATAACATATGGCAAGAAAGCGGTCATAGGCCATCACCGTGTATAGGAAACACTCAGTGCAGCCCAGAAAATGGTAGAAGAAGAGCTGGGAAACACACCCTGCATAGGAGATGGCTCGGCTATTCCCTGAGAGGTAAAACAGCATCTTGGGGGAGCTCACGGAAGGGAAAAATATGTCACACACAGACAGCTTGCATAGGAAGAAGTACATGGGAGTGTGAAGGCGACTGGAGGAGACAATTGCTAGTAGGATGAGCAGATTCCCCATCAGGGTGAAGATGTAGAAGAACAAAAACAGGACAAGGAGCATGTTCTCCAGACCGTCTGTGTGCGGGATGCCCAGCAAGATAAACTCAGTCACCCCTGAGGCATTCCTCATCTTTGACAGAATGTTGTGCTTCAAAAAGGAGTGCACAATTCCAACCTCTGAATTCTGGTCTCAAACCAAGAAGTTCTCTGATGGATGTATTGGCTTCATTCTCTGACAATCAACAATCAACTTTTTATGTAGGGACATATCTATGTAAAAACAAAAGTATAATACAAATTCTTGATTACATTCTGGAACTTATAGTTTTGACCAGGTTGAATTAGGCTCGCTCCAGCCTATCTTCCCCACAGATTACAATTTAAAATTCTAGATAAAATACACACACACACAAATATTCCCAAGTACTCTGACATGTAAACAAAAGGAAGACTGGGGAGAGTATTAAAACCTGGAGAATAAATAACCCATGCAGGTGTGAGTTTCCACTTTTTCCCCCCTTTTCTTTTGTGGTTTTGAACTGAGGGCAAACCCCTGTTACAGAATGGTGTGGCAGCTGCTCAAGAAGTTGAAATGTCAGTGACCATTAGAGCTGAAATAACAGGTATTTTTACGACAGAAAATATAAAGGAATTTCTGTTTTTCCCTCTTTCTCTTTTTTTTTTCTACTGTCTTAGCACAAAGGGCTGTTCTAGTTCTGCAACTGTGTGACAGCAGCATGAGTAGTAAAAACTTTGAGAGAAACTCCATTTTAGTAGATAAATCACCAGAAAAAAGGGGCCCCAGATTGGAGGAGTATTTTTGTGGTTGTTGTGGGTGAATCCCTGTTGACAAGAGCACAGGAATATGATTTAGTTGGGCCTAAGTTGCATGGGATGGACCCAAAGAAGCAAAGCAAAGACTGAAAAATGAAGTACAGTTCAAAACATCTCCCAATTCTCAAACTAATCCTTGAGACCTGAGCTACAACTAAAAACACTACTCAAGACTTGTACTAACCTTGAGAATTGAACTAAAATCTAAAATGCCACCCAAGTCTCAGATTAACTCTTGAATGGCCCATTTGAAGGATAAACACAATGCAGCATATTGAAATATTGAAAATTGAACTGCCATTGGCAACACTGCTCACAGAAGACAGAGGACTACTTGTTTGATGTTATTTGCATTGATAACCTTTTTAAACTACACACAGACAGGCACAAAAACAGTATTCTCCAGAGAATTTTACAAGATCCATAATTTAAATAATATAATATTAAAGCATTTCAAAGATGCAATCTAAAATTATTCAACATGCAAAACCAAGAAAATGTAAGCAATTCTCAAGAGAAAAGACATCAACTGATACCAACCGTGACATGATTCAGACATTAGAATTATCATACAAAAATACGAAAACACCTATTATAACTATGCTCCATAAACTGCAGTTAAATGCACCTAAAATGAATGAAAAGAAGAATTTCTCAGCAGTGGAAACTAAAGTATTAAAGAGAACCAGATGGGAATTTTAGAACTGAATATACATAATGATTTCTTGAGAAATTAGAAACAGAAGAGCAAAATAAACCCAAAGAAAGTAGAAGGAAATGAATTATAAAGACCAGAGCAGAAATCAGTGAAACTGAAAACATAAAATCAATTTAAAAAAATCAGTGGATCCAGAAGCTGGTTCTTTGGAAAGATTGACTAAATCAATAAATCACTACCTAGACTGACCAATAAAAAAGAAAATACAGGGCGGGCCACAGTGGTTCAGCAGGTAGAGTTCTCGTCTGCCACACCAGAGACCTGGGTTCATCTCCCGGTGCCTGCTCATGTGAAAAAAAAAAGGAAATGCAAAGTGTCCCTATGGACACTCGAAAACTTAAATGAAATAAACCAATACTTGGAGAGATACAAACAATCAAAGTTCAGTATACAGACGGCCTGAACATTCCTTTATCCATTAAACAAATTAAATAACTTGTTAGAATCTTCCAGCAAAAGTCTGGATGGTATTAGTAGCAAATTCTTGCAAACTTTTATAAAGAAAATAGTATCAATTCTACATAATCTCTTCCAGAAGCTAAAAAAAAAGACCAATTCACATTATATGATGTGAACTTTACCTTGATAACAAAATCAGACACAGGTATCTTAAGAATATGACAAACAAATATCTCCCATGAACATAAATGCAATAATATTCAACAGTATATTAGCAAATCAAGTCCATCAGTATATTAAATATATGCATATATATATATATATAACCAAATTAAGTTTGTGTCTGGAATGTAAGACTGGTTCAACATTTAAAACTCAGTTGGTAATTAGATCAATAGATTAAATGAAAAGCTCATGATTATTTATGATTATCATATGATCATTTCATATATTATTTTTAATAGATATAAAAAAGCATTTAAAAAACAGTTATAGATGGTAAAAACTACTCATCAAATAAAGAAGAGAACTTTCTTAAAGTACATCTATAAACAATCTACAGCTAACATGATACTTAAAGATAAAAGACAGAATGCCATCCCAATAAGACTGAGAACAAGACAAGGATGTCTGCTGTCAGCATTCCTTTTTAACATCGTACTGAAAACCCTAGCCAGTGCAATAAATAAAGACAAAGAAATAAAAGCAAGAAAATAAAAATAAACAAAGCTGTTTCTGTTCATAGATGATATTTTTATATAAAAAACCCAAGGAATCTATAATAAAAGCTGCTAAAACAAATAATTGAATTTATTGAAGTCACTGATACTGAGCCAATATTAAAGAATAGTTCAGCATGATGGTGACTCAGCAGGCAGAATTCTCACCTGCCATGCTAGAGATCTGGGTTCAATTCCCGGTGCTTGCCCATTCAAAAAAAAATTTTTTTAAAATTTGTGGGAGGACACAGGTCATTCAGTGGTAGAATTTTGCGAGTGCGTGGGTAGCTCAATGGTTGAATTTCATCCTGCCATGAGGCAGACTGGGTTCCATTCCTGGCCCAAGGACTTACCAAAACAAAAAAAAGCAAGCAAACAAACAAGCAAAAATTCAACAAATGGTGCTGCAATAAGGGCATATTCACATGGAAAAAGAAAGAAATGTGGCCCCCACCATACAGCATACAAAAATACATAAATAAATAATAAATAAATTGTAATAAATAGTTCTGAAACAATTGAACTTCCAAACAAAACATAAAACAACAATGATTCTAGACCCATATCTAGCATTTTAAACAACATATACTCAAATGGAGCATAGACTCAAATGTGAAACTTAAAATTACAGTACTTCTAGAAGCAAGCAAAAGAATATTTTGTGAGATCTTGGTTTAGGCAGGGATTTTTTTTTATGACACCATACTAAAATTTTCTGTGTCAAGGTCATAAAGATAGAGAAAGAACAAAGAACTGTTATGGATTGTTGGTGACTAAAGAAATTTAAGAACCAATTACAAGATTCTGAAGCATCCTGCACAGAAAAAAGGATATTAGTTGACAATATAGTGAAACTCAAACTAGGTCTTTATTAGTTAAAAATAAATGTACCAGGGAGGGTCATGGTGGCTCAGCAGGCAGAGTTCTCTCCTGCCATGCCAGAAACCTGGGTTCGATTCCTGGTGCCTGTCCATGCAAGAAATAAAATAAAATAAAATAAATAAATGTAACAAGGTTAATTTCCTGACTCTGATAAAAGAACTAAGGTTATATAAAATATCATTATTAGGGGATGCTGGGTAAGGGATATATGGAAAATCTCTGTAGTCTTTATGTAGACTTTCTCTAAGTCAAAATTTAATTGAAAATGAAAAGTTAAAAATAATAAAGCTTCTGTTCTGTGAAAGCCTTGATGAAAGAATGAAAAGATAACCCACAAACTGAGGAAAAATATTTAAAAGTTGTAAATCCAGAATATTTAAAATGAAACCAAAATCTCTGAAAATAAAATCACTTAACTCCAGCCCCCTAAGATAAATGGGCAAAAGATTTAACTAGACATTACAGCAAAGACAATATACAAATGGCAAATAAACACATGAAAACATAATGTCAGGGTCACAGAATATGCAAATTAAAACCGAAAGGATACACTACTATTCATTTAAAACAAACTAACAAAACCAAGTATCATAAGGATGTATAGAACGCTCATTAACAACACTTCTATGCATTTACTCAAGAGAAAAGCAAACATGCTTACATAAAAACTCATATGCAAATATTTACAGTGGCTTTATTCATAACTGAGAGAAACAGATACAAACCAAATGTTCTTCAACTGGTAAATTGATAAACAAATTGTGGTATATCCATACAAGGGAATGCTTCCCAACAATAAAAGAATGAGCTATTGATTCATGCAACAAAATGGATGAATCTCAGATCGATATTACTAACTTAAAGATACCAGACCCAAAAGGCTACATAGTATATTATTCTATTTATATGACATTTTGGAAAAAGCAAAATTATAGGAATAGAATACAGATCAGTGGTTGCCAGATTTGAGGTTTAGGGGAGGGATTGATTTCAAAGGGGCAGTATAAGGATATCCGGGGAGATAATTGAGTTGTATGTTTTGATTTTAGTCAAAGATACATGATTGTGTAAAATAATTTTAAATTTACAGAACTGTACAATAAAAAGAGTGAATTTTACTCAATGTAAAGGCCAAAAAATAGGTATCGACTTTTTCATACTTATTTCTATCTTACCCATTATAAGAATGTTTTAAGGAGGCAAATATTATTGTCCCACATAAAACCTGAGATATCAAAGGACATATTGAAACCATTTTTGTTTGTTTGTGGAAATATATATATATATAACTGGTGTACTTTTTTAAACATTTTTATTGTGAAATAAAAATGCACAAAGTGACCAAATACTCAAGTTCATAGTATCTTACTGAGGCAATACATATGATGAACCATGGAAATGAAAGGCATTAGGCTGATCTAAAACTGTAAGTTTGAATATTGTTTGTTAAAGTGTATCATTCTGTTCATTTCCAGTCTTCCAAGGCACATGGTGCCTTGTCATATGACAAGCTAAGAACCAAAGATCACCAGCAGCCAGCCCCGGAAAGCAACAGTCTTTGGGAAGAAAGCATCACCTTGATTACACCTTAATTTGGACTTTCTTTTCACCTCAAAACTGTGGCCAAATATATTGTCATTATTTAACCTGGCTCATTTCATGGTATTTGCTTGAGCAGCCCAAGAAGTTTAAACAATGTCACATCTAGTTTCCAAGAACATTCAAATTTTCTCTAATACAGTCAAACTTGAAGTTAATCTCAAATTAATCTCAACTGCAAATTAGTAAATACTCGCCAGATCATGCACAGTCAAGATACCAGTCATGGGCCAGAAGCCAACATCTGTTGTTATAAATATTGAAATATAAACATTTCAAAAGGAAATAACATGAAATTTTTGTTCGAGCTCTCATGAATTAGCTTGTAGCAAACCATTACTTCCAGTGAAAACTACTAAAATTCTACCCAAAATGTGTATTTGAAGGCCTCAAAAAGCTAGTGCTGCAGCGAGATCTTCAGGGACCAAGATGTTGGAGAGAACAGCTATACAAAGTGAGTCAAATATTCAGCATTCAGTTTTCCTTCGAGACTCTTGATGATTTAGCTAGGCTGAGCAAAAAGCTAAGAAGCAACTGAGGCGTGAATGGAGCTTTCTGTAATCTCATGGTACTGTCAAAACAATTGCAGTGCTGTATTCTCCAAGAGGGAACCACTCTAGAACATACCTAAGTACTTGGTTGGGAAATTAAAAGGTTATGCTCTGAGAGTTGTATAAACTTTGCAAACCACTTCCAGTTAGCTTTGTCCTCTATTGGATTGAATTGATGTGCCCTTTTTATTGCCCATCAGCAGACAGCATTTGTTCTCTCTTGAGAAAGATATTATACAGAGTGTTTACAATTTGGCATTTATAAACTTTGGCATTTTAAAGGAAGACATGCCAAGAAATGGGACAAAAGGAAATAAACTATACAGACTAACAGGTGACACGTGTTGAAATTACTGGAACTGATTTTAAAACAACTGATATATTCAAAGAAATAGATAACAAGAAGATTATACCCAGAGAATTAGAATCTATAAAATATAAATTCTAGAACTTAAAATCCACTGAAATTATTAATTCAATTGCTAGTTTAACAGTATATGCTACTCTGTTATAGAACAGTTTCATGTGCTACGATACAGGCCAGCAGAAAAAATGGAAACTGAATGAGAGGTAAAATGGACAGATAGCACAGGAACAATTATGAGGTATGTGGAACATGGTGAAAAGTCTAACATATACATAATTAGAGTTTCAGAAAGGGAAGAGAGAGGACAAAATGAGACAAAAAATATTTGAAGATATAATGGCTAAAATAGTTCCAAAACTGATGAATAAAATACTGCACAGCAATGATTTTCAGTGTGTGGAACTCTCTGCATGTAACAACACAAATAAATAGAAACCAGGAGGAATAGAAACAGACACAAATGGCCTCATAGGATTCCATTTATATAAAGCAGACAAAACTAATAAATGGAATTCAAAATAGTAGTTATTGATAGAAAAGTCATATTCGAGAGGGGGTAGAAGTTCTGGGTGCTGTGCTTCAATTCGTTAGTGATTACACTGTGCACAATTGTGTATTCTTTCTGTGAAAATGTATTGAGCTATATGCTTAAGATGTAGTCTGTAATATTTGTTATACTTTAATAAAGCTATTCACTGAAAGAGAAAAAGAGAAAGAGAGAATTACTCCAAACCAAAATGAACAGTTAAATCATAGATATGAGGGAAAATGAAGACTATAAGAAAGAATCAACAGTGTCCTTAGGAAAGCTTCATTTTTCTTAACAACAGCTTGTTTCCTTTTATTCATTCTGGCAAGTTCCTCAGTGAATTTCAGACTTATCTGGAGTCTGTCCTTGAAGGTGCTCATCATTATCCTCACCCTGAAAGGCTCTGAGTTCCCTGACCCTTGCCTCTGATCAGGCACAATGATGAGTTTAGCCTTTAAGGGACTAAATCTGAAACAGTGAGCTTGTGGTTCTCTTGATTTCTAAGCCCTTTCCAGGAAAAACTCATCTCAAAGAACCAGGAGCTACTAAAAATTTAGCAGCCCCAAATATTTGAATGTCAGTGAATGAGGTGCAAGCAGTGCCAGAAAGAGGTGAGAAGAAAATCTTGAACACTCACATTGTTCACTGGGAATTCTGTGGAATTAATTGTCTTCAGTAGTGCGGCAGGTTAACCCAAGTACTTTTCCGAGAAGACCACAGAGGCTTCCAGCCTCAAGAGGGTATGCTGAGGAGACGAGAAAGCACTCATTCCCTACTGGATCACTTCCTTCAGATCCCTTGAGCGTTTCTCACGATTCAGTCGGTTGTAGTCCTTAAGGAAACAACTAGATTAAGGTTAACCACATTTGTCTCCCAAAATAAAAGTATATTATATGTGTATTATATAATAATATATTACACTTCATAAGATCTGTTATGAGGTCTGCTTGCCCAATGACCTCAATCCTTCATGTTTACTTTTCTTTCCCCCAAGTCTTACATTTTAAACTTTTTCATGTGGTATCATTTGAAACACTTCATTTCAAGTATCTAAACGTTTCTATGACTGTGTAGCTATCTACAATGAACATGACTATTTAGACAGGATTTAGTTAATAATAAGTAATTATTTAACTTGTATTTCATGTGTCCCTTTAGGCAGTATTCCTTAAATGCAATATTAACAGAGTAAATAATTCAAGGGAAGTTTATAAATTAGTAGAGTGGCTGTAAAATATCCTATATGAAAAATGGTTGAATAAAAATAAGGGCCAAATTTTGATTCAGCATTTGCCAGGTGCTATGTCAAACATTTAAGGTTGGTAGTTTATTTTTTGTATTTGTATTAAGTTCCCAAACAACCTTATTAAGTAGGAGAGGAAATAAAATCACAGAGACGTTTATTAACTTGATCACATGCCTGGAATATGACTGAGCTAAGATTAAAACCCAGGTATTATGATTCCACATTCAGAGCTTCTAACATTTCTGCTCTAATGACTCACAGGGATATCTTGTCTAGAGAAGCAGATTGTGACATTCATATTACATGCTTGAAGTGCAACTATGTAGATTTGTTATATGCTCTTCTATGGTGAATAACCGGTAAAAAGAAATGGACCTGTCTTAGTTTTTCAGATCTACTATGACAAAAACTACAGGATGGGTCAGTTTAAACAACAGGAATTTATTATCTCATGGTTTTGGAGGCTGGAAGTCCAACATCAAGGTATTCATAGGTCTTGCTTTCTCCTGGAGTCTGTAACATTTGGGAAATCTTCTGTCACCTGGTGATCTCTCTCCTTGTGTCTGCTCCCATGACTTCTACTGACTTCATCCAGACTTCCTTTGCTTATTATGACTTCAGTCATATGGCTTAATGCCCACCTTGATTTCAATTTAGACTCAACTAAATAGGATCCTCAAAGATCCTATTTTTAACTGAGTTCACACCTTTATTAATAATAACATGTTTAAAAGTCTTATTTATAAATAGGTTCATACCCTTAAGAACACAGACTAAGACTCCAACTTGTCTTTTGTGGGGGACATGATGCAATCCCTAATGGGAAATAATAAAAGTTAGAGCTCATTTTGTTATTGAACAAAGGTGGTAGATTCTTCCCCAGTGCACTCGAACAACCAATTTCTCAGACACCAGGGTTTCAAAGAGAGAAAAAGTTTATTGCTAGATGCATAGCAGGAGATCAGATGCCCAAGCAGCCCAAATCTGTTTCTTGAGTTTAGGGGTTTCTAGGCTTTTATGAATTCTAACTGGGGGTGGGGGGGGGTGGGGGGGCAGGGGATGAAGCATTACAGTTACAAATCGTAAGTCTAAGCAGAAAAGGAGACAGTAATCATCTCCATAGCAAAGTGCTAAGGGAAGATCAAAGACAGAGTTATCATTTCAATGGCAAGCAAAATTTACAAATGTAAAGGACTGAAACTGGGGCTGGAATCAGTTAACAGCTGACTTAAGTTCTTCATTAGCATTAGGGACTTTGCTCTTACTGTGAGAAAAAGCATGATCAAGGACAAAACAGCTCTTACAATCACGAAGGCATAAGATAAAGGCTTTTACTATCATTATCAGATATCAGAGCTGCTGAATTATAGTTCAGAGATTGCAGGTGTTTTTTCTCTCTAATATACCAGAAAGAAAAATGAATATATACATATGTAAAGTCATAATCATTCACCAAATCCTAGCTTCTTGTTACAATTTATGTATAGAAGGAAAAAAAAAAAAGCTAATGAGATAAGTTGTCTTGTAAAGGAATGAGTTCCCCATCACTAGAAGGGTTTAAGTATGGGTAAGATGACATTATTTCAAGATTGTGATGGGGGAGATTCCTAATTAGAATGAAATCTTACTCTCTCATATAATTTTAAGATTCTTTGATTTTATTACATGGACCATCTTTTTAAATATATCTAAGTAATTTTACTAAAGCTTAACTAATGATTCCCATGGTGAACAAGTGGCTTTGATTTAAGTATGGTAAATCTATTCACCTCTCTAAAGAGAAGAATTACGGATAAAGTTATAGGGGTTACAATAACAACAGTTTGTAACTATTCTAAATACATTTTAAAAGAAGAAAAGCACATGTCATAGGGAAAGCAAAAATTCATAGAGGAAGAGTCACTTAGAAGCTTCCTGGAGTGCTTTTCTGAATAGTCTGTAGTTAAAAAAGAAAACTTATATAGACTATAAATACGTCCAGGACAGTACCAAATGCTTTATGTGCTTTAATTTCTTTAGTCCTTATCAGAACTCTCTGAGACAGGTTGTTGTAATTCTGTTTTTATATTAGAAAATAAGAGACACAAAGAGTGTAAGCAAATTGACCAAGTTCCTATATCTGTTGGAAAGTTAAGTTGGGTTCCAACCTAGAAGACTTAGGAATGTTTTTCTGAGTTAATACTAATTATTACTTCTTAAAACTTACTCATAAATCATGATAACTTTAAATATTATCAAGAAATTTTATGTTCTCTGAATTCTCATAAAATTCTTGTAAAATAGTGACACGCAACCCCAATTTCTAAATATGGACGCTGAAATTCAGAGGTTATAACTTTTCTAAAACTAAAAAGCAAATAGCAGGTCATACCCAAATCTTACTCCTTGTTTAGTGTTCTTTCCACTACACCATCACTATCTTGAGAAAGATTTGATACAGAAAGAAATTGCCCCTGTCTGAGGGAAAAATCACTCACAGATTCATTTTTCAGACTTATATAAGTCTTCCCAGCAGCCCTGCAATTCTGAGTAGTTTATGGCACTGGATTAAAATTCCAGAGAAGGAAATTGGTTTCTCAAGATCATATTATATATGAGACAGTAGGTCCCAGAGCTATGAAGATATTTCCCTTTCTGAATATGGTTCCCAAGGGCATACCTCAGATTATG
Source organism: Tamandua tetradactyla (assembly GCF_023851605.1). NCBI lineage: Eukaryota > Metazoa > Chordata > Mammalia > Pilosa > Myrmecophagidae > Tamandua > Tamandua tetradactyla. Next base: position 15,925,891 of record NC_135334.1, on the reverse strand, counting down.
GTGTAAGATAAAAGAAAATTTGCATGGTATTTGCTATGAATCACCTAAATTTTCTTCATTTAGAAATAACAGCCTTTACCTTTGTTTAACTCCTACTTCCAAGTTTCAGTATTCAGCAAGTGTGTTAACATATTTTTATATATAACTGACCTGAAATGGCTTTGCATTCTGGCAGATCCAACCTCTTTAAATGGAAGGTGAAGCTTTACTTTTACAAATGCATGCATCTGTATTAACACATTGTAGTATCCACAGAAGCCTTTATGTAGGAAATATGCCTGTTATTTATGTAGGGCTGGAAATAGAAAATTGTCATTCTCTCAAAGAAGCTGAAAAGGAAATAGTCAAGATGACTCTTTGAACTTTGAAACCTCAAAGATTGATGTGGATGTAAGTCAGAAGTCAAGGATGATTTATTTTCATAAGATTCAGGATGTTCACATGCAAGAAGATCCAAGAAAACATTATGGCTAGAGCTGAAGATTTGAACTTCTCTTAATTTTATCTCTTAGCTTCTGTGTAAGAAGAAGCTTAGTTCTTCTTATAAAGGACTCTAGTAAGGGGACTGAGATCCACTTTGAATGAAGTGGGTTACATCTCAAATGAAATAACCTCATCTAAGGATCCCACCTATAATAGGTCTAAACCCACAGGAATGGATTAAAAGAACATAACCTTTCCTGGAGTATATACAACTTCAAACTACCACAGTAATGCATACCCAATAGTAAATACGTAACTTTATTAACAAAAGAGGCTAGAGAGGTAACCGCTGGTGTTTGCCCGTTGAAGACCTTCTTCTCTTCACATTTCATGACACCTCAAATTTACCAACATTTCCAACAATTCCAGACATACTAGGGCTCCATAATAATTTATCTTACAGTGCAGATATAATAATAGTACAGTGTCTATGTAGCAAATCTTATAAAATATAGTTTTCTTATATCAATTAGGGAAAAATAGGTTCCTTTCATGGGGTTATAAATCTGTATTTCAAAGATTTTTGAAGATTACAGAGGTTGCATTATATGAAAAAGATTTGGGGATGAATGTGATTAACCTAACATAGAGGCTCCTTCTTTGAATACACAAAAACTAAAGGAAAATGTTCAAAGCCTTCTCCCACCATCTATTTCAGTCTTATTTTGTTAGAATATTAGCCTCCATCTGGTTCATATTAAATCTCTGGAGTGGTTTTGAATACCCTTGAGTTTTCAGCTAACATAGAAATGACACAGCTTAATCTGTCTGTGTTTTAGTTTGTTAAGCTACTGTTATGCTATATATATATATATATATATACCAGAAACAGAAAGACTTGTAAAAGGGAATTTATTAAGTTGCAAGTTTACACTTGTAAGTCTGTGAAAATTTCCAAAGTAAGGCATGGCTATAAAAATGTTCAAACTAAGGCATCCAGGGAAAGATACCTTGGCTCAAGAAGACAGATGACGTTCAGGGTTTCACTCTCAGCTGGAAAAGCACATGGCAACTACTAGCTTTCTCTCCCAGCATGTTGTTTCATGAAGCTCCCCTAGGGGGCATTTTCCTTCTGCATCTCCAAAAGTCAAGATGGTTCTCTCTTACGGGGCTCCAGTAAGCAACCCCACTTGAATGAGTGCAGACACATCTCCATGCAAACCATCTAATCAAAAGTCACCACCCACAATTGGGTGGTTCACATCTCCATGGAAACAATAAAAAAGATCCCACCCACCAATATAGAATGAAGAGTAAAGAGTATGGCCAGCTTTCAGTTTTTTAGCAGACTTGATTGAATCTATGATGATTTCTGCATCATGAGAATACGCAAAAAACCCTTCCTTAATCCAGATTCTAGAAATAAAATTTCACACATAGTTTATATTAATTAACCCCCTTCAACCATTGAAAACATATTAAAAATCCTCTTCTAGTTCAGTTTTCTTTTATCACCATAAGTAAATGTCCATAGGAAGGCAATTGAGCTATTGTCAAGTGAAACAGAGTGGGAGGTTTTGGTCCTCTTTTCAGGGTTCTCCCTTGGTGGAATAATTTTCCTCTTGTGAACTCCCCACCTGCCTGGCTTACCACACCCATCAATTTGATTTCCATTCAGAGCCTATGCTCCCAAATTCCTCTGCCAAGAATATGGAATAGACTCATACTTGTTTTCTAAAATGTACTGCAGCCATGCAACAAAACCAAAGCAAGCACCAGGATTACCTAAGTATAAGTTAACCTTAATAAAAAAGGGTCCTGTACAAAGGCCTGAAATCAATAATATGGGGTGTCAGTGGACCTTGATAAAGAGTTATGTATTTAGTGATTTTTATTCATTATTATGTAAAATGTTTCACACTGGGGAAAAAAAGAGGCAATTAAAAACAAAATAAGGTCTGCAATATTCTCTGACTATAACTTTTGTCTCTCAAGTTGGTACTACACATACCTCTTCCCACTTTCATTTTTATACTCCTTTCTAAAGAGTTCATAACAGACAATATCATTGAGAGAATCATCAAAAATTCAATTAAGTAGTGGTTTGGAGGAGAAGAAGACAGACAAGGAGATGGAGAAGGTTTGAACACAAATGTAAAAGGCAAAGCTCATAAGGTTATGTCATGGAATCTAGGTAGGAGAAGTGATTTTACATGAGCTTTAACATCTGATTATTTGGTGATGACTGTAAAGGTATGTTCCTGCCCTTGGAAGAGCACAAAATAATTGGCTGCACAGATGGTAAAAAAATGGCTGGAGAAATATGGTGTTTAAGGAAGCTCAATGATAATGGTCATTTGGGTCTTTGAGCATTTGACATTGAGATTTTCACCAATCATGAGCCCAGTGTTTCTATGTTTCATATGCTTGAATGTTGGTTTCCCATTCAGTAAGGGGAGTATAAAATATCTCTCAATCTGTTCCTCCAGGAAGAGGTGATTGTGGGCCTACTGTTCACTCAGACAAGGGCAACTTCTTAGTTACTCCTGAAGTTTACCTCCTTACTCTTTACCTCTGCCACTATGCAACATATGTGTAAATTAGCATGCGTGAAGACCTGAGCATAAATAGTTTAACCTATGCACAGGGACTTGAGCATAAATAGTTTAACGTTGGAAAATTAAACAACTCTAAAGGTTTATCAGTAATATTGTAATATATAACAACATAGAACATAATTCTAACTAAGTTTAGAAATTGGGATATAGTGGACACAGTGAGAACAGAGAAACAGGGAATGTATGATCATGCCCCAGCTATCCTACTTATTTTCTACATAAACTCAGAAATTCCAGTAGAAAAAGTTTAGAAGGAATATTGCAGGGCTTGGGAGGACTTGATACAAAGTTCATTGTATATAAAATGTGAAGGATTCTACATGAATTATTCAAGTGAAGAGCAGCTTCTGTTTTGCCAATGTAATAACAAATATAATGGCAGGCTTGACCAGAGTTTCTTTTTTTTTTTTTTATTAATTAAAGGAAAAAAGAAATTAACACAACATTTAGAAATCATTCCATTCTACATATGCAATCAGTAATTCTTAACATCATCACATAGATGCATGATCATCATTTCTTAGTACATTTGCAACGATTTAGGAAAAGAACTAGCAAAACAACAGAAAAAGATATAGAATGTTAATATAGAGAAAAAAATAAAGATAATAATAATAGTAAAAAAAAGACACAAACAAACAAACAGACAAACAAACAAACAAAAAACCCTATAGCTCAGATGCAGCTTCATTCAGTGTTTTAACATGATTACTTTACAATTAGGTATTATTGCACTGTCCATTTTTGAGTTTTTGTATCTAGTCCTGTTGCACAGTCTGTATCCCTTCAGCTCCAATTACCCATTATCTTACCCTATTTCTAAGTCCTGTTGGTCTCTGTTACCAATGATATATTCCAAGTTTATTCTCGAATGTCGGTTCACATCAGTGGGACCATACAGTATTTGTCCTTTAGTTTTTGGCTAGACTCACTCAACATAATGTTCTCTAGGTCCATCCATGTTATTACATGCTTCATAAGTTTATCCTGTCTTAAAGCTGCATAATATTCCATTGTATGCATATACCACAGTTTGTTCAGCCACTCATCTATTGATGGACATTTTGGCTGTTTCCATCTCTTTGCAATTGTAAATAACGCTGCTATAAACATTGGTGTGCAAATGTCCATTTGTGTCTTTGCCCTTAAGTCCTTTGAGTAGATACCTAGCAAAGGTATTGCTGGGTCATATGGCAATTCTATATTCAGCTTTTTGAGGAACCGCCAAACTGCCTTCCACAGTGGTTGCACTATTTGACATTCCCACCCACAGTGGTTAAGTGTGCCTCTTTCCCCACATCCTCTCCAGCACTTGTCATTTTCTGTTTTGTTGATAATGGCTATTCTGGTGGGCGTGAGATGATATCTCATTGTGGTTTTGATTTGCATTTCTCTAATGGCCAGGGACATTGAGCATCTCTTCATGTGCCTTTTGGCCATTTGTATTTCCTCTTCTGAGAGGTGTCTGTTCAAGTCTTTTTCCCATTTTGTAACTGGGTTGGTTGTCTTTTTGTGGTGAGTTGGACAATCTCTTTATAAATTCTGGATACTAGACCTTTATCTGATATGTCATTTCCAAATATTGTCTCCCATTGTGTAGGCTGTCTTTCTACTTTCTTGATGAAGTTCTTTGATGCACAAAAGTGTTTAATTTTGAGTAGTTCCCATTTATTTCTTTCTTTCTTCAGTGCTCTTGCTTTAGATTTAAGGTCCATAAAACCACCTCCAATTGTAAGTTTCATAAGATATCTCCCTACATTTTCCACTAACTTTTTTATGGTCTTAGACCTAATGTTTAGATCTTTGATCCATTTTGAGTTAACTTTTGTATAGGGTGTGAGACATGGGTCTTCTTTCATTCTTTTGCATATGGATATCCAGTTCTCTAGGCACCATGTATTGAACAGACTGTTCTGTCCCAGGTGAGTTGGCTTGACTGCCTTATCAAAGATCAAATGTCCATAGATGAGAGGGTCTATATCTGAGCACTCTATTCGATTCCATTGGTCGATATATCTATCTTTATGCCAATACCATGCTGTTTTGACCACTGTGGCTTCATAATATGCCTTAAAGTCCAGCAGCATGAGACCGCCAGCTTTGTTTTTTTTCCTCAAGATACTTTTAGCAATTCAGGGCATACTGCCCATCCAGATAAATTTACTTATTGGTTTTTCTATTTCTGAAAAATAAGTTGTTGGGATTTTGATTGGTATTGCATTGAATCTGTAAATCAATTTAGGTAGGATTGACATCTTAACTATATTTAGTCTTCCAATCCATGAACACGGTATGCCCTTCCATCTATTTAGGTCTTCTGTGATTTCTTTTAACAGTTTTTTGTAGTTTTCTTTGTATAGGTTTTTTGTCTCTTTAGTTAAATTTATTCCTAGGTATTTTATTCTTTTAGTTTCAATTATAAATGGGATTCGTTTCTTGATTTCCCCTTCAGCTTGTTCATTACTAGTATAAAGAAATGCTACAGATTTTTGAATGTTGATCTTGTAACCTGCTACTTTGCTGGACTCAATTATGAACTCTAGTAGTTTTGTTGTGGATTTTTCTGGGTTTTCGACGTATAGTATCATATCGTCTGCAAACAGTGATAGTTTTACTTCTTCCTTTCCAATTTTGATGCCTTGTATTTCTTTTTCTTGTCTAATTGCTCTGGCTAGAACCTCCAACACAATGTTGAATAATAGTGGTGATAATGGACATCCTTGTCTTGTTCCTGACCTTAGGGGGAAAGTTTTCAATTTTTCCCCATTGAGGATGATATTAGCTGTGGGTTTTTCATATATTCCCTCTATCATTTTAAGGAAGTTCCCTTGTATTCCTATCTTTTGAAGTGTTTTCAACAGGAAAGGATGTTGAATCTTGTCAAATGCCTTCTCTGCATCAATTGAGATGATCATGTGATTTTTCTGCTTTGATTTGTTGATATGGTGCATTACATTAATTGATTTTCTTATGTTGAACCATCCTTGCATACCTGGGATGAATCCTACTTGGTCATGATGTATAATTCTTTTAATGTGTTGTTGGATTCGATTTGCTAGAATTTTGTTGAGGATTTTTGCATCTATATTCATTAGAGAGATTGGTCTGTAGTTTTCTTTTTTTGTAATATCTTTGCCTGGTTTTGGTATGAGGGTGATGTTGCCTTCACAGAATGAATTAGGTAGCTTTCCCTCCACTTCGATTTTTTTGAAGAGTTTGAGGAGAGTTGGTACTAATTCTTTCTGGAATGTTTAATAAAATTCGCATGTGAAGCCATCTGGTCCTGGACTTTTCTATTTAGGAAGCTTTTGAATGACTGATTCAGTTTCTTTACTTGTGATTGGTTTGTTGAGGTCATCTATGTATTCTTGAGTCAAAGTTGGTTGTTCATGTCTTTCCAGGAACCCGTCCATTTCATCTAAATTGTTGTATTTATTAGCGTAAAGTTGTTCATAGTATCCTGTTATTATCTCCTTTTTTTCTGTGAGGTCAGTGGTTATGTCTCCTCTTCCATTTCTGATCTTATTTATTTGTGTCCTCTCTCTTCTTCTTTTTGGCAATCTTGCTAAGGGCCCATCAATCTTATTGATTTTCTCATAGAACCAACTTCTGGTCTTATTGATTTTCTCTATTCTTTTCATGTTTTCAATTTCGTTTATTTCTGCTCTAATCTTTGTTATTTCTTTCCTTTTGCTTGCTTTGGGGTTAGCTTGCTGTTCTTTCTCCAGTTCTTCCAAGTGGACAGTTAATTCCTGAATTTTTGCCTTTTCTTCTTTTCTGATATAGGCATTTAGGGCAATAAATTTCCCTCTTAGCACTGCCTTTGCTGCATCCCATAAGTTTTGATATGTTGTGCTTTCGTTTTCATTCTCCTTGAGGTATTTACTAATTTTTCTTGCAATTTCTTCTTTGACCCAGTCGTTGTTTAAGAGTGTGTTGTTGAGCCTCCATGTATTTGTGAATTTTCTGGCACCCCATCTATTATTGATTTCCAACTTCATTTCTTAATAATCCGAGAAAATATTCTGTATAATTTCAATCTTTTTAAATTTGTTAAGACTTGCTTTGTGACCCAGCATATGGTCTATCTTTGAGAATGATCCATGAGCACTTGAGAAAAAGGTGTATCCTGCTGTTGTGGGATGTAATGTCCTATCAATGTCTGTTAAGTCTAGCTCATTTATAGTAATATTCAGATTCTCTATTTCTTTATTGATCCTCTGTCTAGATGTTCTGTCCGTTGATGAGAGTGGTGAATTGAAGTCTCCAACTATTATGGTAGATGTGTCTATTTCCCTTTTCAGTTTTTGCAGTGTATTCCTCACATATTTTGGGGCATTCTGGTTTGGTGCATAAATATTTATGATTGGTATGTCTTCTTGTTTAATTGTTCCTTTTCTTAGTATATAGTGTCCTTCTTTGTCTCTTTTAACTGTTTTACATTTGAAGTCTAATTTGTTGGATATTAGTATAGCTACTCCTGCTCTTTTCTGGTTGTTATTTGCATGAACTATCTTTTCCCAACCTTTCACTTTCAACCTATGTTTATCTTTGGGTCTAAGATGTGTTTCCTGTAGACAGCATATAGAAGGATCCTGTTTTTTAATCCATTCTGCCAGTCTGTGTCTTTTGATTGGCGAATTCAGTCCATTAACATTTAGTGTTATTATTGTTTGGATAATATTTTCCTCTACCATTTTGCCTTTTGTATTATGTACATCATATCTGATTTTCCCTCTTTCTACACTCTTCTCCATACCTCGCTCTTCTGTCTTTTCATATCTGACTCTAGTGCTCCCTTTAGTATTTCTTGCAGAGCTGGTCTCTTGGTCACAAATTCTCTCAGTGACTTTTTGTCTGAGAATGTTTTAATTTCTCCCTCATTTTTGAAGGATAATTTTGCTGGGTATAAGAGTCTTGGTTCGCAGTTTTTCTCATGTAGTAATTTTAATATATTATCCCACTGTCTTCTATCTTCCATGGTTTCTGCTGAGAAATATACACATAGTCTTATTGGGTTTCCCTTGTATGTGATGGATTGTTTTTCTCTTGCTGCTTTCAAGATCCTCTCTTTCTCTTTGACCTCTGACATTCTAACTAGTAAGTGTCTTGGAGAACGCCTATTTGGGTCTATTCTCTTTGGGGTGCGCTGCACTCTTGGATCTGTAATTTTAGATCTTTCATAAGAGTTGGGAAATTTTCAGTGATAATTTCTTCCATTAGTTTTTCTCCTCCTTTTCCCTTCTCTTCTCCTTCTGGGACACCTACAACACGTGTATTTGTGCGCTTCATATTGTCATTCAGTTCCCTGATCCCCTGTTCAAATTTTTCCATTCTTTTCCTTATAGTTTCTGTTTCTTTTTGGAATTCAGCTGTTCCATCCTCCAATTCACTAATTCTAGCTTCTGTCTCTTTAAATCTACCATTGTGGGTATTCATTGTTTTTCCAGCTTTTCTACTTTGTCCTTCACTCCCATAAGTTCTGTGATTTGTTTTTTCAGTTTTTCTATTTCTTATTTTTGTTCAGCCCATGTCTTCTTCATGTCCTCCCTCAATTTATCAATTTGGTTTTTGAAAAGGTTTTCCGTCTCTGTTCATACGTTCAGCATTAGTTGTCTCAGCTCCTGTATCTCATTTGAACTATTGGTTTGTTCCTTTGACTGGGCCATATTTTCAATTTTCTGAGCGTGATCCGTTATCTTCTGCTGGCATCTGGGCATTTAATCAGATCTCCCTGGGTGTAAAATCCCACAGTTTGAAAGATTTTTCTGTGAAATCTCTGGGCTCTGTTTTTCTTATCCTGCCCAGTAGGTGACGCTTGTGGTGCTCATTTGTCTGCGAGTCCCACCAGTAAAAGATGCTGTGGCTCCTTTAACTTTGGAAAACTCTCGCTATGGGGGGGGTCGCCAGCCGAATCGGCTTGAGGAAGTTCCAATCCAAATCTCCCAGCCGGCCCGGGGGTCCGTGTGCTGGGAGGGTCGCCGTCCTCCGCGGCTTGGGGGAACACCTGTCCAAATTTCCCGGCTAGTCTGGGGCGCCAAGCGTGGTGGGGGGCGTGCCAGCTGCCGTGGCTTGGGGAAGTGTCTATCGACGGTTACCAGCCGAACTGGGAAGCCACGGGCTTGAAAGGGGCCCCGGTCACTGTTCTCCGCGGCTTGGGGATCTCCGATCCAGTTCTCCCAGTTGGTCTGGGGGGCCACGTGTGGGGGGGATGGTAGCTGCCATGGCTTGAGGGGACCACCTGTCCAATTCTCCCAGCCGGCCCGGGAAGGAGGGAGGGAGGGACTCCATCTGCCTGCCGCCCCGGCCTGGGGAAGCCCGCGCCCCTTGGCGATCTCACCGGAGCGGGTTCTCCTAGCCAGTCAGCCATTCCAGAATGGGGTACGCTGTCTTCTTGGTCTCTGTCATGGCTCTGGGAGCTGTTCTGAATTGTTTCTACTTCTCTAGTAGCTGTTCTGGAGGAGGAACTATGACCCACGCGTCTTACTAAGCCGCCATCTTCTCCGGAAGTCTTGACCAGAGTTTCTTAATGAAGACTAATCCCATGCAGCTTTCCCTGCTAATTGAAGACCTTGAATGTCTTATTTACAGTTCAAACTTGTTTGCTTTGCATAGTGTGTCCTGTTCTTTATGAGCTTCAACCCACCTGGTTAGTTTTACTTCCATGAATCCCTCTTCTCTTCCTGTTATTCAAGACCTTGTCAACTTATTCACTTTTCTCTGACTGACAGTGCTTTCTTTTTACCCTTTGCCCAGCATTCATTCATCCATTCATTTTTTCTGTTCCATGACAAATTTTTCCATTATAGAAGGCCTGGCTCTTATATAACCATTTTTTGCAAAACCTTCCTAGAGCTTCCTCAGAAGAATTTATAATTCACTGCTCTGTGTTCTTACTAGCTATGTGTTAATTCCACAGTTATACAGTTTTATGATAGAATTTGATTAAGAGCCAGTTCAAGGTGAGACTGCCTGGTTGCCAAATTTGACCCTGCCTTTTCCTAACTATAGCACTTAAGAAGATATTTCGCCTCTCTGTGTCTTAGTTTACTTATATGTAAAATAAGCATATTATTATAATATCTGCTACATCGTATAGTTCACACACGCACTTCAATTGCCTAACACATGGTAATCCCTGTGTAAGTGTTTGCTTTTATTACTACATTTTATTATGAATAATCCTGTGTTTCTGCTTCCACCATTGTTAGAACTCCACGAGGTCAAACACCATGCCTATATTGTCTGTATAGACTTAACAATGAGAATTCTGCCTAAAACAAAATAGTCAACCAATAAACTCACTTCAGCAGGTGCTTTGTTCCAGAAGTAATTTGGACACATTTGGCTGGCCTTTGACCAAGATGAAATTTAGAGTAAAATTTGTCTGTGGTATCTTCTCCTCTACCTTACGGGTACTCTTCTTCCCTATAACATGAGCAGAGACTTCTCTTTCTTAAACAATTGTATCAATTTGCTTTATTTCTAGAATAATTTACATCCAAAATGAGATTTTAGAAGCTGTTAATAAATAAACTTGTAATGTCAGAGTTCATACATGCTTCTGTGAGTGATCTAAAGTACTCATTTTCTGCTCTCCCATAAAGAACCAACAAATTACCATGATTGTGCATCTCTAGGCCATACTTCACACTTTCTATTTTCTGTGAACCTCAGGCTATGTCCTCCTGTCACCAAACATCCACTAATATGAATATACCATGATAAAATAAAATAAATTAAATTAAATCTTGAATGACTAAATAAGTGGACCTGATCAGTCTTCCATTCTATTGAAGAAAATCTTAAATATTTATAAAATAAAAGAGTTTGTATTTCTTGAGAATTTTCAGACTGAGTTGATTGATTGGTGTATATCTGGGTAGCAGGTAGACGGTGAGTAGGGAGGAAGAAAGTGCCTGTGTGTTGATACGTATATATATATATTATGTATTTATATATGAAAGAATAATATGCATATTAATAAATATGTCTCTACACTATGCCCAGGAATTGAAGAGAAGAAAACATAGCTATAGATTCCACAAAAAGGAAAAGGAGATGAAATTATGTCAATAATTCGACAATTTAAATGAAATTGCAAAATGTCTTGAAAAACATAATTGTGGAAATAGACATATTCTTACAGAAAAAAAATATCTGAATAGCACTGTTTCCACCAAACAAATTGAGTCAACAAATTAAACCTCACCAGGAAGAAAACACTTGGCCCAGAAATTTATACAAGTGAAGGCTACCCAAAATTTAAGAAAACATCTCAACTTGAATTTATGACTCTGAAAGAGACAAAGATATTAAGAGACTTCACTAAAGATGCAAAAATTAACAGCAGAATATGAGCAATCTGAATCCTTCATTATTTAAAAAGTATAATGCTTTGTGCCCGTATGCAGATTACCTTAGGTATTCAAGGTTGGCTTATCATTTGAAATCAATAAATATAATAATTTATCATATTAAAGGAATAAAGATGAAATGCTAAGTGTCACCTCAATAAATGCAGAAAAGTGATAAAATTCAACACCCATTTATAATTAAAACTCTCAGGAAGTTAGCAGTAGAAGTAAAAGTAGCAAGGGGAGTAAATTTCCTTGGTCTGATGCAGGCATTTATAATACATCAAAGTTGACATAATACTTAATGGTGAAAACCTGAATTACTTTTTCTGTTAATACAGGCAATAGATAAAATGATGATCTCCCAAAAATATCCACTTCCTTATTCCCAGGGCCTCTGAATGTTGCCTTATATGGCAAATGATCTTGCAGATGTGATTAAATTAAGAATTTATGATGAGAGATTAATTTGGATTAAATGCCTGGCCCCAAAGGCAATCACACAGGACTTTAGAAGCAAAGGTAAGAAGGTCAAAGGAGGTAGTGAGTAGGACATGAAGAACAAAAGCAGGAATATGGAGTGACTAGAGGAATGAGTCAGGAGCCAAGGAATCCAAGTAGCTTCCAGAAGCTAGAAAAGACAAGGAACAGATTCTTCCCTAACGCTTGCAGAAGGAACCAGCCCTGCCAACACCAGGACTTAAATCCAGCGGGACTGATTTCAGACTTCTGCCCTATAGAAGAGTAGTAGAAAAAATTTGCAGCCTTCTAAGGACCAAATTTGTGGTAATTTGTTGCAGCAGTTATAGGAAACTTAATATAGCACAGATGTGTGTTCTCTTACCAATTCCATTCAGTATTGTACTAGAAGATGTATCCTATGTAGTAGGGTAAGAAAAATAAATAAAACACATATAGATTAGAAAATATTTTCAATATCTTCTTTATTCATAGATGACATGATTGTGTACATTAAAAGTTCTAATAATTCTAACCTATTTCAAATACATACACATGTACATGCAAAAATGCCACAATTATATTCAGCAAAGTCACAGGATACAAGATTGGTATATAAAAATAAATAGCAGGCGGGCCACAGTGGCTCAGCAGGTAAGAGTGCTTGCCTACCATGCCCGGGGACCTGGGTTCGATTCCCGGTGTCTGCCCGTGCAAAATAAATAAATAAATAAATAAATAAATAAATAAATAAATAGCATTTCTACCTAAGAGCAACAAACCATTGGAAAATAAAGTACAAATACCACTTTCAACACATAAATAAACATGAAATACTTATCTATATATTTAACACCTGTACAAGACCTGGATAGTGAAAGCTTCAAAACATTGCCTGGAGAAATTGAAGAAGACCTTAATAAATGAAGACATATACCACACTTTTGAATTGGAAGACTCATTAGTATTATAATGTCAGTTCTCAGACTGATCTACAGATTACACAACCACAATCAGAATCCCAGCAGGACGTTTTGAAGAATTTGAAAAGCTGATTCTAAAATTTTCATGGAATATATGTAGAATTTAAATGATCAAAAATTAACATTCTACATCTGCCATGAAAACCAACACATAGCCACCAAAGGGGACAGAATGAAGCTGGATCTCCTTAAAAGCCTCATTTCCAAATTGTTGTCATTATCTGATTTATCTGATAGCCCTCTAGAAAACACCACTTGTGAGGCTGTCAGTATTTGACCTCAATCAGAGCTCATCTAGTGCTAAAAGCTTTACCTCTGGAGGTATTTGTCAAAAGAAAAAAATGCAGGCAATTTTTAACTTTATGACTAGCTGAAGCAGTGGATAACATTTGAGCAAACAATACACTGATAAAATTTGGGGGTGCAGATATCCATAGAGGCATTGAAAATTCAGACATATTCCTGGAAGTCTAAAAGGCATTTGCATGCTTAGAGCTGTGTACGTGCCCAGTGTTCTGCACTTGCTCAGAAAAGATCTGAGGAGCCCCGAAGCAATCATATCAGGCTGACCTTGAGATTCGGTAATAACCGGAAGTGATGCTTGGCTGAGTATTGAAGAAATACTTCAACATGCATGCAAAGCCTCTGAGCAAAGACTCGGGAGCTGATTGGTTCAAAGCAGGTAAAGAAATCTCTGTCCATCAATTAGCTCATCACTAAGGTGGGCAAACAGGGACTTCAGTGGCCACATACAACAGAGAATGTAGATGTTACAGAAATAGTTCAGAATGTCACCAAATAATCAACCAACCACTACAACTTGAACAGCATTAAGAAAAATATCTTGGGAGGGAGTGGAATATGATTTGTATAATTGTAACATTATATTATTTAAAATGGTCGGTTTTCAACTAAAACTGTAAGTCAGGAAAAGAAACAAGAAAATCTGGCCCAAATACAAGAGAAAAAATAATCAATTGAAACTGTCCCTGAGGAAGTCAAGGCATTGGTTAACTAGAAAATTACTTTAAATCAACTAGTTTATATACATTAAAAACATTAAAGGAAATCATGTTCTTTAGATATGGACTTATAAAAGTGTAAGGACAATGTCTCACCAAATAGAAAATATCAATAAAGAGATTTTTAAAAAACTATGCAAATGAACCAATAGAAATTCCAAAGTTGAAAAGTGCACTAGCTGAAATGAGAAAAATTGCTAGTGGGGGATTTGAGCAAGTGCAAGAAAGAAATAATGAACTTGAAGATAGTATAATTGAGATTGTCGAGCTTGAGAAACAGAAATAATAAAATAATGAAGTAAATAAACAGAACCTCAGAATCCTGTGGGATATTATCAAGTATGCCAACATACACACAAAGAGAGTCTGAGAAGGAGAGAAAGAGAGCAAGGGACATAAGAAATATTTGAAGAAATGACCAAAAACTTCCCAAATTTGATGAAAATTTCAATCTTAGCAATTAAAGAGTCAGTAGACTCCAAGCAGGATAAACCCAAAGAGATCACATCCAAAGAACATCATACTCTATTAAACTGTCAAAAGCCTGACAAAGAAAGAATCTTAGAATAGCTAAAATTTAAAATCATAACAATATTAAGTATTAAAAAGAGTATGGAATTAATTGGATATCTCATACATTACTGTGGGCATGTAAATAGCACAATACTTTGAAAACAGTTTGGTAGCTACTTATAAGTTTATACATACACCTGTTATGAAACAGCAAATCTGTTCCATGAGAAATGAAAATATATGTGCACACAAAGATATTTATGAATGCTCATAACAGCTTCATTCATAAAACTTTTAACTGTCTAAATGTCCATCAGCAGGTAAATAGAAAAGCAAATTGTGGTATACTGATACAATGGATTATTACTCCGCAATTACACAAAAGAACGTATAGTATATGAATGAATTGTTATGACATCTATAATATCAAAACATATTGTGAAAGAACAGGGTGGTTAAATGGTGCCTGGTAAGGTGATGGCAGTTGATTGTGAATGGGTATGGGGAGGTTTTTTTTTTTGTACATGGGCAGGCACCAAAAATTGAACCCGATTCTTGGGCAGGGCAGGCAAGAATTCTGCCACTAAGCCACCATAGCACTGAGGAAAATTTTTGCAGTAATAAAAATGTTCTTTAGTTTGATTATGGCACTGACTACTACAGAAGTATTATATTTTATTGGACCATGAACTTTAAATGTGTGTTTTTTGTTTATGCAAATCATATCTCAATGCACATATTTTAGAATATACAAATATACTTTGTATATTAACACAGGAAAATAGTGGTAAATGTTATGTGTTTGAAGATGTCACCTTTTCTCCTTAATGCCATTTTGGGTCTCTGAGCTTATATATTTTGGAAACTGATAACTTGTTTTCTAGGTTTCACAGGTTGATTAGAGAAAGAGGAATTTTCCCTAGGTTTTACCACCCATAATTGAGATTAGTCTAAAATGAAACTTTGGACTAAGAGTTGTTACTGAAATGACATAAGGATTTTAAGATGTTGGAATTAGATTAATGTATTTTGCATGTGAGAGGAACATGTATTTTGGGGGTCCAGAGGGTAAATTGAGGTAGATTGACCGATGTTTCCCAGTTTAAGCATGTTCTTATCTTAATCCATGTTACAAAAGATATTAACCTATTGTAATTAGGATCTGTGAAATTCTAATTTTTAATTACAACGTGGCTCAATCGAATGAGTTTGGGTCATAATCTGGATTTCTGGAGGCCTTTATAACAGAGGAAATTCAGATATCACCAGAGAAAGTCATGTGCGGGAGCTAGAATTCCGTGGAATCCAGGAGAGAAAGAAGAGGACACTGCAATGTGACACAAAGGGAAGACGCAGCCCAGGGTTGCTGGGGCAAGTCAGCACCAGAGTGTTACAGACTTTGTGGAAGTATTGCCTTGTGAATGCCTTAATTTTAGACTTCTCATTACCACAAAACCATAAACTGATAAATTCCCCTTGTTTAAACCAATCCATTGTGTGGTATTTGTCATAGCAGAATGTCAAACTAAGACATTGCCATAGTAAGCCATTACCTAATGTGTTAGGTATTTGTTATTTGGAGAGTCTACTTCAAATTTGAGCCACTTTTGACAGAATAATAAAAGGGTTTTATTTGTCCTATGTTGATTTTTCAATAAATTAATATAATTTGCAGATAAAATTAAATTAGTGATTTAAATTGATTGAATTAACTTTAAAATACTAAATATGTAAATGTAAACCTAAAATATATTTCTTTCATTATGAATGTTATTTAAAAAAAAGAGGTAGAGATTCAAAAATAGAGAGGAAGCACATTCCGTATCTTTATTCTGAGGGTTTCTAATTTTCTCCTAATAGTCCCTTCAACTAGTGCCATTGTGAAATTGTTCCAGGTAGGCATCTCTCAACTAAATGTATTTTTTTCCCTTATTAACCCCCTATCAGGAAATTTTCACGTTATAAATTTCTGAGATGATCTTTCTGTTCATGTCCAGCAACTTTTAACTATTGTCAATTTTACCTTCATTATGAATTATATCATACTTACAAAAAAGTACAGAATATATAGTTACTTTAATATTTTAGTTCATAGTACTATCAGTACATCCTTTCCCAATTATACTATTCCATTCCCCAAGAGGTAATCACAATTCTGACTCTTACATCAGCAGTTCCTTGCCATTCTTTATAGTTGTACCACCTGTATCATCCTAAAACCACAATTTACTTTCACAAGATTTTTCACTTTATGTTATTGGATTCACATTATGTGATTATAAAGACTTATTTCTTAATCCTTTCTCTCAATATTTCTGTCTTTGAATTCAGTCATCTTGTTGCATGTAGTTAGGTTTCCTTTATAAAATACAGTACATATGTAGTACTTTAATGGTGAAGACAGTGTTGACTATGTATTGGTTTTCCTACAGTTATTTTAGAGAAGTAAATAATTGTCAAGAACCAACTAGGTGACAAGCACTGTGCTAGGTACTAGGGAAGTTTCAATAAATCCTCTGGAGTGGAGGCTACCTTTTTGAAGATTGCATTCTAGTGAAAACTTGGACAATAAACAGGTAATTACAAGCAGGGGGATTATTGAATTAGGCACTACCACGATACATGAATTAACTCAAGGTCCTTAACTCAAGGTTTAAAGTTCTGAATGGGATTTCTGAGTAAGAGGCAGTGCAAATAAGACAGAAAATGAAGGTATGGCATGGGATGCCCCAGCCCTAAGGGGATTTTCCAGCCAAGAAACCAAAGAAAACACCAGGCATAGACTGAGATATGAACTTTATTATAGGAACTTACTTATAGGAATGAGCAAAGAAATTAATCTAAGAGTCAAGGAGTCAAGTTGCTCTGATGACAGCTGATACAGAGCTCAGTGTGCAAGTGTTCTGCATTGATCGAGGTAGGGAGGGGGGAAGCAGGGCTTTACAGTGGGCATAGACAAAGAAGGAATAGGCCAAGAGAGGGCATGCACATGTTGCTAACAGAGTTAACTGTTTCTTAAAGTTTGTCTCTCTGGGCACAATTTTCATGGAGTTAACCTTGGGGAAAGATAATGAAGGCACAGATTTGAGAGAGTATGTGCAGGAATATGCATAATTGCTGACAAAGTTGGCAGAGCTGGGGAATATTGAAAAATGCAAAGACATCGTAATGTAGCCTAGCATATGGTAGCAAAGAGACTATTTCAGGATAACAACGTGTGAAAAGCTAGAGATTATAGCCATCATATGGCTATGATTTATGTTGTTCATGCCCTGGATGAAATACAGGAGGTTGATAACCACTGTTAAAGGACAGGATCATTATTTTAGTTGGACACTGAGTTATTATAAATTGCATGGAACAAGAGAGGAAAAGTGATGGTAATGGCTGAATGGGTCTATTTACCCATGCAGTCCTTAGTATTTCACTTGTCTGTCTCAGGGATACACATGAGAGAAAACCATGGCTGGGAAATGGCATCAAGAAGGTCATGGAGGCCAGGGAGCAAGAAATTATATCAATAAAATGACTCCAGATGGAGGGAAATGTTGACAGAGTAAGTAAAATGAAACAGTTATAGATCATACAAAGGAATAGCCAAAGATTTAGATCTTATAATATTCCTCGCATTGTTCTGTCTACGAGAATGTTCTTCCCTCTAGCATTTTCTTCAGAGCTACATTCACATCTCTGTTCCTCAGGCTGTAGATCAGGGGGTTCACCATAGGCACTACAATGGTATAAAACACAGAGGACACTTTTCCTTGATCTTCGAGGCTTGCCGATGATGGCTGCAGGTACATGAATGCTGCAGAACCAAAGAAGACAGCAACAGCTGAGATGTGGGAGCTGCACGTGCTGAAGGCTTTGGACCTGCCTGCGGTGGAGCGAATGCGGAGGATGCTGGCAATGATGAATATGTAAGAACTGATGATGGTTAGACTAGGGACAAGGATGTTGAATGCACAAAAGATTAGAATCAATAATTCATTGACATAAGTACTAGAGCAGGCAAGCTTTAAGAGTGAAAGAAGATCACAGAAGTAGTGGTTGATCACATCAAATTGGCAGAAATGAACCCTAAACATGCAGCCTGTATGGACTGATGCACAAACCAGGGCTATAATATAAACCCCCAGAATCAAGTAGGAACAGACCTGATAGGACATGATGACATTATAAAGCAAAGGGCTACAGATGGCAACATAGCGGTCATATGCCATTGCAGCCAACATGTAACACTCTGCGATAGCAAAAATCAGAAAGAAGTAGAGCTGAGCCATGCATTCTGGGTAAGACATGATGCTCTTCTCTGACATGAAGTTCACCAGCATTGTGGGGGTAATGACAGTGGAATGGCAGAGATCAATGAAGGACAAGCTGCTGAGGAAATAGTACATGGGGGTGTGCAGGGGAGAACTGAGCCCAATCAGTGTGACCATGCCCAGGTTCCCCACCACAGTGACCACATAGATTCCTAGGAAGAGGAGGAAGAGGGGAAGCTGGAGTTCAGGGCGGTTCGTCAGCCCAGCAAGGATAAACTCAGTCACTGTAGAATGATTTCCTGCTGCCATTTTCGTTTGGGCAGTGTCTGAAGGAGAAAGAAAAGAATGCTTCATGGAAGGGCTTCATTTTTATTCCTCTTTTAGGGAAGGGTACCCTATATTGATGATTCATGGTTTATGGCTTCCTATTCTTTCTTTATGACTATTTAATTCTTGGTCCATTTACCTAAGTAAAATTCATCATAATTCAATATTTATTAAGCCTTATTCTCAATTATAATATAAATAATACAAAACATTTTAGCCATATTTATAATAATTGAAAACCTTCTAAGAGTCTATTTTCTATTTTTAATATTTCAGTAATCTTTAAGCCAATTTTTCTGTGTTGAGATTCACGCACTTGAATATTCAGAGGAGACAGTGAAAGGAGTGAACTGGAGAGTGGTAACTTGGAGAGAACACAGCACCTCTGAAGGCCATAGCTTTTAATAACTGGCAATTAACTTCTGCTAGAATTAATAGAGACACTGTAACTGCCAGATTTTCCCATTTTTAACTAATAATCAGGATCAGGGAATGTGGATTTCTACATTAATACTAACAAAAATATGTACAATGCTTATATACTAAAAATTTTAACTAATACTGAGAGAAATTAAAGAAAACCTACATTAAGGAAGGGATTTAACATATTCTTGGTTTAGAAGACTCAATATTGTAAAGATAGCATATCTCTTCAGATTTCTACATAAATCCAACATAATCCTATCCCTGGATATACCATTTAAGCTTAGATAATCAGTGCTTAAAATGACACAATATTCCTAAAGGGATGATTTAGCTACTTCTGGTGTTCTTGGAATTTATAGAAAATATCATCTTGGCTATATCAGAACAGAAACAAAATATCCTTAAAAGCTTACAAATATTGGGCTCTAGAAACTGAAGATAGATATAATGATATGCTAGCTTTGGTGATCTCTATCTCTTTCTCCTTGGAGTTGAGCCCAGTATATATATTTAGAATCAGTAAATGCCTTCCTTTCTAGAATCCAGCTTGTCTCAAATAAGACAAATTTTTACTCAAGACCAATATTTCATTTGCTCAATATGAAAAGGACATGGACAACTTTCATCTTCATTTCATACTGGAAGGTGGCAAAGGCAATTTCACTTCATTTTGTATTTGAAGGTGGCACAGGCAGTTTCACTTCATTTTATACTGGAAGGCAGCACAGGCAATTTCAATATCCTTGTAGATAAGATCATGTTATGTGGGTTGATTGCTTTACAATAAAATGTTGACAAACTTTTTTGAAAACAGTGTTAATTCAGGGATTTCTCAATGTGGTTGAATGTCAGAGACATCTAGGGAGGTGATTGTATTTAACAAGAATTATAAATGTAACAAAGGAAGCATTGCTATAATGGAAACCGTAAACTCCTGAAAGTCCTTCCCTGAACTCTTGGTCCTGTTCCTGAAACATCTTAATCTCTATAGGATAACTCTGATGAACAGTATCTATTGCTAGTGCTTCTAAAGGTTTTTTCCCTATCTCTAAATGGTATGTTCATGCTACTCCTTCTAGAATTATTAACTTTGAAAATTATTTTTTTTTGTTATATTACAAATGGGTTTACTTTACTTGAATCAGTACCATACCACCCCTTCCATTCCATTATTTGATAGGTGTGTTTCATTTTTGTTCCTTTTAGCAGCTTCTAAAATTTTAAAAATCCTCAAAAATCTTTATTCATTGAAATTCTCTCAACTTATCTGAAGAGAATTTTTGTTTCTTTGTTTAAAACAGATTTCTTACCCCGGTATCAGATTTCATAAATCTGAATCTGTGAGGGTGAGGTTTAGAGATCTGAACTTTCTGAAAACAAAACAAAATAAAACAACAAAATAAAAGAGACTAAAGTAATTCTGATGATTATCCATGTTTGGGAACTACTGGATTAAGAACCCAAAGTCAACATCGTAGTGGGCTTTAGGACTTCTCTCATTCTCTGTTTTATTCAGGAAACATTACTGAAAGACATCAATGTGACACACAGCAGAAGTCTTTGATATAAAAATCAAAATGACACATTCCCTGCTCTATGGCAACTCACATTCTAAATTCTATCCTGTTACATGTTTTGCAATATTTTAGATTAGTTATCTTGATCATCTAATTTACATATGAAATTAAACTGGAAGAAATAGTCAATTCAGCAAGTAGTTGAATGGATTGTTAATCTATCCCAAAGTGATTGTTCTGAAGAGTAGTGAAATATTAATGTTTCAGAGACTTGATTTTAATGATCAAAATTCAGCATGCAAATATCATTTTTCATGTGTGCCAGGAGTTTAGAAAGCACTGTGCTGCACCTATTCCATTATGTCTAGAGTTTATGTATAGTATGGGTGTCCTTTAAGGCGGGACATTGATAAAATTGAAGGAATAGAGAAGCAGTGAAGAATTTGGAAAATATTTGTAGGTAATTCGATAATTAGCAGGCGTCTTCAATTATCTGAAAGGAACTTAAAGGTTAGGGATATTTAATTTGTTCATAGTATTTAAATGATTTAAAGATAGAGAGTTTAGTCAATATAAGAAAAATATTCTAGCAATTTGTGTTGTTAAAAACGTAGAATGAATTGCTTATCTGTTGTCATGGGGTACACTGAACCAGATAATAGATAAATGACCCACTTCCAAAGACTCTATAGAAAGAATTTCCTTAATTGCTCTTAGAATACAGTAAGAAAATCCATATTATCTTATTTCAGGCCTTAGAATATGTCACATATCTCAGCTATCTGCATTTTGATGTGCTGTAACTTCTTTAGGAAATAATTACCAACACCTTTTTCTCAGATATCTGGTGAATTTTCTTTTCAAATCTCACTTAAATTGAAATCATCATGGAGACATTCTCTAACTATTGGAATACATTGGATTTTCCTCCTACGTATTCAGAAAGTAAACTGAAATTTCCAAAACAGCATATTTTAGACTGTGAGCTACACTATAAGATACATGATGAATCAAAGTTATTCTTATTTTCCTTGGTACCCAGTAACTATTGCAGTGCCTGGCACATGACAGGTGCTTATAAATTATTTTATGAAAAGTAGATGAGTGATTGAATGAATGCATTGAGAGGGATGATTGACTGAATTCCCACAGCTATTATTTCTATATCTAATAGTAGTAAATTATAAGTGTTGAATGAACATGCTCACTGATCTTCTGCCTGGAAACCTCGATGCCCGGTTTTATTTGCAGCTTGCTGTCTTTGGCTTGGAGAAGAATGGCGCTGATGCTGCTGGTTTGCAGTCTTAGCTCCCCAGAATTCTGCTGTCTTTAGTGCTGAGAGGACAGAACACAATCCTGGGTCTCAGAGGCCTTTTGCTGCTGGTCTGCATCACAGGTCAACATCTCTAATTGTAAAGTTTCGACTGTTTCTGTCCAGCTTCAGGGTAGCAAACATCACCTTTCTTGGTCACCTAAGCAGTTCTGATTGTTGGGCTCTGAAGGTTTGCTCTGAGTTTAGATTTGTCAGGCACCAAATAGCATGGAGAGAAATACTCCCCAAGGATTTCCATATTTTCAGGAAGAAAAGCTCTTGAGAAAAGAAGCAATTACAGTTGACATGTCCCCAGTTGTCTTCTCTTTTCTTCAAGTGAGATTCCCTGTGATCACTAAACTTGCCAATTAGTGGTAAAATCTGTGAAAGGGGATTTTGTTAAAAGACAGATTCTGATTCAGTAAGTCTGAATGGGGAGTGAGATTCTGCATTTCTTACATGCTCCTAGCCAAGACTATTGGTTCTCAACCCAAACTGTGATTAACAGAAGTTAGAGCACCAGGTCACACCCTGACAAACCCTATCTTACTGTGAATAGGGCTAGAAATTATAAAACAGTGAATTGAACCATTTATTGCCTTGTATAAAGTATGTTTAATTTTACATGTAAATAGGTAATATATTTATTTGATTCCAAAGTCAAATCTATATTTAGTTGCATTTTAGGAGCCATGAAATATGAATATCAAAAATTAGTTTATTATTTAACTTTTAGAGAATCCTTATTGATCTTAATTCTTACATGTTAATTTGTTTACTTGAAAGAAATATTTAATTATTAAGAACCTACTTATGTTGCACATTCCTTCCTACTTGCTTTTCTACTTCCCCCCCCCAAAAAAAAAAGAATAATTGGAATATGTCTTAGATTGCAGCATTAATCAAGTTAAAGAATATGGAAAGTTTCATATGGGAGCTTGTAAATAAAAAACAGCATTATGTAAATGAGGTTCTATTCCTTTTAAAGTGGATTGGAGTTAGTTTAGGCTAGTGTTTTCCTATTACACCTGAACATTCAAAGTTAACAAAGGAGCTTTTTATAGTCCTAACATCCAGACTGCACCCATTGTCAATGACATCAAAATCTCTATGTCTAAGAGCAGGCATCAATTTTTGTAAAAAGCAAACAAAAAAAATTTTCATACTTTATTGTATGCAAGAATTAACTGGGAATCTTGTTAAAATGCAGATTGTGAGTTAGTATGACTATTTTGGAACTTGAGATTATACAGATTTAACAAATCCCAGGTTAGGTCTATGACCACTCTTTGTAGGTCAAGGCATTAGATGATCTCTTATTTTGACTTCCATTCACTATAACTTCAGATTCAAAGAGGTTCTCTGATGTTAAAACATCAAACTAAGCCTGACCATTCTGTGACCTGAATACAGCATGCAAGAGAGTTGAGTGGTCAGAAATGGGAAAGACATAACAAACCATTCAATGGATGATTAAATAATTATAAAAACTATGCAGAGACCTATAAAAGCCATTATTTCATTTCCATCAGGATTCACGCTTTCATGCAGAAGAGAATGTTCGTGTGTATGTGTGTATGCAGAGTGAAACAAGAAAAAACAGGGAGAAACTTAGACATAGTAAGACAGAAAAAGAGTTTGAATTCTACCAAGTCTTAGGCTTATGTGACCCATTTTCTTTGCTGGGAACTCTTAGTTTTAGTGAGTTCTAGCTTGAGAGTTCTATCATAATCCGTCCATTTACTCAGGAAACAATGAAGGCCAAGATGTGTTTGCTACATGTGCTGAAGACTGTGGACCTGCTCTCAGTGGGATGGATGTGAAGGACGTGGCAATAATGAAGAAGTTGGAGGCAAGGATGATTAGGGCAGGAGCATATTAGGGTATACAGCTGAGAACTGAGCCCAGTTTGGTCATGTCCTGGTTTTCCACCACTGGAAACTGAGCTGGAAGCAAATTAGTTACTGTGGAATGATTTCCAGGGTCCTTTATGCTTTCACCAGATTCTAAGTTTTAAAAAGAAAAAATGAGTGAATTCTTGTGTGTGTGTGTGCGTGTTTGAAAGAGAGAGAGAGAGAGAGAATGTACGTTGGAGTCGGTAGGTAGAATAATTATATAGAGATCATTATTTTCTCCATCATCAAAATATTGCAGGGATCTTGATCCTCTCCTGCTACTCTTGGAAATGATTATAGTTTGCCAGAAGAAGAATTTAGATTTCAATGATCTTATAATTAAATTAGTCAGAAGGAAAGTTACTAGGGTTATTTCTCAGGATTCTTCTCTTTTGCTCCCATATTCATATGAATATATTAACTCAAGCATATTAAAAGACATAATGATTAAATTTTCATCTGACTCAGAATAAAGAAAAGTAGAGAATATTTTCTATAATTAATAAACATAGGATTCATAAATTTCTGAAAACTAGTTAAAATATAGTCTCAACTATTTTCCTTTCAGGAATTCCAACTCAAATTAACTTAGTGGCAGGAAGACTGCCAAGACCTTTCCAACTGGGATTCTGCTACTCTGTTTGTCCCAGCTTCTTTCAGCAGAGCTACTACCTTGTAAGGAAGGGACACAACTATTTGGCAGATCCCATGCTTATATTTCAACAACTTCACCAAGAGTGATTGACTGTCTACCCTTGTTTCTAATTTGAATAATCCCAGGGAAGTAATAATGTTTAAATTTTGGTCATGTATTCCACCCCTGTGGCCAGAAGAACAGTACAATATGATTGGTCCAGTTTAATGGGACTACATTGTTGAGCAAGTTGGAGGTGAGAAGACTATTATGACATGAGAATGTTTTGGAAGATAAACATTAGGTGCCTCTAGGCTGATACATTTTTTAAAATATCATAGATTTGGTATGTCTTCTGCTACAGAAGTTAAAGATGGTGGAGATGTGGATTTGCAGAACACAGCCACAATTCAAATAGATATTTTAGCCTATGTTCATTTAATACAAGTTACTGTGTGATGTGGCTTTTTAAAAAGATTAATTTATCATTAGTCTATATTTGCAAAGAACTAAATAGATTCTGGAAATGGAAATTTAAGTTTACACTTAACACCCAAGCAACAGTTGGATTAATGTTTTCAGTTTTGGATAAAAACTTTATGTGGGATATACAAAGACTAGACAATTTCAAATCTTCATATTTGAAGAATGACTGAAAAAACTGAAGATACTTCTCTAGCAAAATAAAAATTATGTGGTACATGCAGCTATCTACAAACATTAAGCATATTGTAGGTGGGAGGCTAGAGTAGAGGATTTTATGAGTCAAAACAGAGACTGAGACATGCCCTTCCTTTTCCTTAGAGAGTTCAGCACTGTGCATTTTTATCCTCTGTTGTTCTAGAAGGGAAAATGATTCTGATCATACTGGTGAATAGTTTTGAGCATTGTCTTTGCAGTACTCCTTGACAGAGTCAGAGCATGAAAGTCTTATTTTGCAATTACATAAGTCACCAATCTCTGGCCATGTTGATGCCAAGTTCATCTGGCCCTTTTTCTAAGGTTGTCTAGTATGACATACTGTCTGATAGTGTTATTTTTCCCCTCATTGGTTCCACCAGGGTAATACTGCTTCATGGGTGTGATTTATTTCTCTCCTTAGTTTATGGGCCAGAAACAAGAATTGACAGATATTGTTGAACATCCAGTTTCATATTAAGCCACTTAAACATTCAAATTTCAGATATTTTAAAAAAAGAGACTAAAGGTATTTTCTAAAGTGATTTCCTATGAGGGGAAAATAGAAAACCAGGTGAAATACCTGCCTATGTAAGATTTGAAAGCTTTCTGTTCATTGACTTCTACTAATTATATTTAGGTATGTGATAGACTAATAAAAGAGTAATTCTTAGAATATTTATTTGTGGGCTGGATGAAAACATTTAGGAGGTATTGTCATAAATGTATGAAGAGTTCCTAGAAAGCCTAACAAGGAAATAAAAGAGAAATGTTGAGGAACAATGGAAACATGTGCATGGTATAAATTATTTTAGTTTTGTTTAAAGATTAAATTACTTTGGAAATAATTATACTTAAAGTTTTGTAAACAAATTCATTAAAAATTATATAATTTTTCAGACCATAATTACAATGTATTCTCTTTTGCAAGTTTGCTTTTTAATGCTTCAAATTATTAGATTGGGGCTTTAATCTGTTTATTTTTAAGTCATTTGAATAATTTTGGGTGTAAATGGGAATATTGAGGTGTTATTGAGGCGTCATACTGGGAAATGGAGCTCAATTTCGCCAGCACCTTCTGAGGGGTGTGCATAGTGTCTCCCCAAATGGCCACCCCAAGAGACAGGAAATAGTGCACTTATAAAAGTCTATGATCCCCTTTAGGTAGAACTTAACCCCAGTGGCAAGAATCTCCTGCAATTTTGGACTGACTTATACACAGAACTAATGGATACCCAGAGTTGTAGAGAAAAGTGAAATGGAATGCTATCAATGCAAGCTGAGCCTCTGCTTGCACAGAGCTAACAAATATAGCTGCTGTTGAAAAGAGAGGTAGCCTGGAAGAATGCAATAGAGGGCACTGGAGGCATCTGCTATATTCATCAATAAATATTTGAGTGGAGCAAAATTCTATTGGAGTATGAAAAGAAACAGAAGACATTAAAAGAACACACATTCAAATTATCACAAAATTACCATAACGAGCATAAACAAAGAAGAAAAGAACTAATTTCTCTAAAATTAGAGGGAATAGAGGGATGATGTGGATAATTTAGGTGGAGTTTTAAAGATGAGTTATCTGATGAAATAACTGAGTTTTTATAGCTTTAGAAGGGTATTTTCTAGGTCAGATTCAGGCACATTTTTAACTGGTTATCTTGAGTTACACCGTTGCAGTAGGTTGAATCATGTACATGAGAAAAACATCTTCTTAATCCATTTTGTGGGTGTGAACCTATTATGGATAGGACCTTTTGAAGATGTCATTTTTATTTAAGATGTGGCCAACTGAATTAGTTTGGTCTGTAATCCAATTACTGGAATTCTTTGTGAGCAGAATGAAATTCAGATATATATAGAGAAAGCCATGCAGAGAAGATGCTAGAAACTGATGAAACTGAAAGATGCCATCATGTACATTGTCATGTCATAGAAAAGTCAAAGACCCCAATGTTACTGACAACCAGCCCAAGAATGACAGGTCTTCAGGGAGACAACATCACCTTGTTGATGCCTTGATTTTGAAATTCTCCTAGGAGGCCTCAAGTCTGTAAGCCAATAAATTTCCATGGCTTAAGGCAACACATTATACGTTGTCTGTTTTAGTAGCCAGGAAACCTAGATACTGGTAATCACAAAGAAGCCAATAAGCTGCTTTAGCTTAAAGATATCTTAACACAACTTCAAGTGGAAAAAACAAATTCACACTACAGTTTTTTTTGGCTCAGCTTAGAAGAGTCATTGATTGAAACTGTGCTGAGGCAAGGAGAGCCTATCTACTTGGCATGTCAGTGTGATATATTGAACAATTTTAGAGTTCCCAGGAAACAACCGTATTGAGCTATGATCTATTCAGCTGTCTTTCCTACAGCTAAAGTCCCACCAAACTACAAACTGGGTACCCAGAAAGCTGTGACAAACATATATAAGTAAAGCAGGTCATGTAAACTGGAATCCATTCAGAGTAATTTAACCACCCTGAACAAAAAAGGATGAATCAAATTTTCTCTTGTAACGATACAGGTTATGGCATATAACTATTTAGTGCCTTCTCTTTTTTAGAATAAATTTATAGAAGTGTATTTTACAAATCATAAAAGTCGCTCATTATTTGAACAACAAAGTTTTCATTTCTGACAGAGTAGTTGAAGTTATTTTCTGTTCTGTGTATGCAGGATTTCTGTGACAATACTATGTTGTACTGTCCAAGACATCGCTCTACCACCAAATTTGCTGCATTAAGCCATCAGATTTCAGGTATACTTAGTTTCTTTTAACTTTCCTGTTCTTCATACTTGAGCATGAAGAAAAAAATAAAACTTGCTTCAAACATTTCTTGGTTGACAGGATTTAGTGACTTAAGAAATTAAATATTCATAAGTTATCACACCTCTACTGTGATTTGCAGCAGTAGGAGCTCAAAGCTAACAATTTGAAATCATTCCTTAGAAATAGCTCATGATGCTATCAGTTCATCTCACAGATCTTTGAAGAACTCTACAAACTTGAACTTAATTGATAGGAACTGAAAAAAATATTTGTAGTTCTTTGAAAGGGTTAATGGCTGAAGATGGTGCTGTATACTAACTAGATTTCCTGTAAGAATTTTATAGAAAGAAGTAATTATCAATAACCTACTATATGGCAAGCATTGTAGTAGGTATTGGGAATGTGAAAGAATGAAATATGCACAGGGAGATACCTTCATGGAGATTACAGTCCAGTATGGATTTGGACAATAAAAAAATTGCAGACTATGCTGATAAATAACAAAGCCTTGGATACGTTGGATTGGACACTATCACAACACATGCATGAGTGTACTTGAATTTTAAAGACTGCAAGGCCTTCTGAAATAACATATAGAAGAAATAAATAGAAAATGAAAATATAGGGAGGGATATGGTAGAAAAGAGACTGTCCAAGGTTAACAATCTGCAAAATGCTACAGATTATAGTTATCAGATGGCTATGATTTATGTTGTTTATGTACCAGATGAAATAAAGGAGGTTAATTATCACTATTGGAAGACAGTATCTTCATTATGGTTGGTGACTGATTTTTAGCAATTGTGTGGAAGAAGAGGGTGAAGGTGATGGCAACATATGTATGGGTCTCCATATCCAAGTCATCCTTACTATTTCATCTAATATATTTCTCAGGGATACAGATGATAGAAAACCTCAGAAGGGAAATAACAGAAGAAAAGATGACATTTACAAAATAGAATATTAAAAATCCCACAAAATGAGAGAAACTATTTATAGATGGGCTAAAATGGAACACATCGATTCATACAATGGAATATTCAAAATAATCAGATTTAATAAATCATTCTCATAATATTGATATTCATGAGAATGTTCTCTCTAGCATTTTCTTTAGAGTAATATTGACATCTCTGTTTCACAGACTGTAGAACAGAGGGTTCACCATCAGCACTACAATGGTGTAAAATAACAGAGAACACTTTTCCTTGATACACTGAACTGACTGAAGACGGTTGCAGGTATGGGAGTGCTGCAGCACCAAAGAAGAACAAAATTGCCAAAATATGGGAGCTGCACTTGTTAAAGGATCTGTACCTGCCATCAGTGGAAAAGATGCAGAGGAAGCTGGTAATGATGAAGATGCAGGTGCTAATGATTCATTATTCATTGACATAAGTACTATAGTAGGAAAGCTTTAAGAGGGAAAGAAGATCACTGAAATCATGGTTGATAACATCGAATTTGCAGATAAGAATCCTGAACATACAGCTTGCGTGAGCTGATGCACAAACCAGGGCTATAATATAAACCAGGAGGCAGGGACAGGCCTGATAGGACACAACTACTTCATTAAGCAAGGGGCTTCTGACAGCACCATAGCAGTCATATGCCATTGCAGCCAGCATGTAACTCTCTGCAACAGTAAAGACCAGAAAGCAATAGAGCTGAGCCATGCATTTTGGACAAGAGATGGTGTTCTTCTCGGTCACCAAGTTCACCAGCATTGTAGGGATAATGACAATGGAATGAACGAGATCAATGAAAGATAAACTGCTGAGGTAATAGAACATGGGCATGTTCAGGGGAGAATTGAACCCAGTCAGTGTGATCATGTCCAGGTTCTCCGCCATTGTGACTACATTGATTCCTAGAAAGAAGAGAAAGAGGGTCAGCTGGAGCTCAGGCTGCTTTGTCAGTGCAGCAAGGATAAACTCAGTTGCTGTGGAATGTTTTCCTGCTGCCATTTTCTTCTTAGCACTTTCTGAAGGGGAGAAAGAAAGACACACTGGCATCCTATAAGATAAGTGCATGGCTTAGACATTCCCTTGGTCTCTCTAAAAATAATTTAGCTTGGGTGGTGCAATGGTGGCTCAGTGACAAAATTCTCACCTGCCTTGCGGGAGACCCCAGTTTGATACCCAGCGCTTGCTCACATTAAAAAAAAAAAAATAGCTCTAGGCTAATTTACCCAAGTAAAATTTGCCTTGGTTTAACATTCATTATGTGTATTACCAAATGCACTAAATTTATCTCTTAAAAATAATTTAGCCATGCTCATCTTTTTTAAGGTAAGGCTTACAAGCCTAAGTATTTAGAGCAGCTAATAAATATCACTGAAGCTGGCTAAGCAACAATCTGGAGAGAACCAGCCTGGTTTAAGGGCAAGAGCCTTTAATAACATATAGTTAGTTTTTGGCAGAGGTAATCTAAGGCCTACTATTGTCAGACTTTTTGATATATATTTTTATGATTATCAGGAAATCTGGATTTCTACATAAAATCTTCATATTTTTCAATATTCTTATTGAAATAAACCAATGCTAACAACAATCATCATGCAGATCTACCAGCTAGATTGACCCACAGTGGTGGTTTGTGGTCCCAAAACATGGATCTTTGCTTTCTTTAAGAGTAAAAGTATTCTGTCCCTGTCATTTACTAGCTGATAATTTAGGCAAATAGAATAACATGATGATCTAATTGGCAGGGAATTGGCATTCTGAAAATGAGAATAACATTTATCATTGTTATTAATTATAACATTATTTCAACTGGATAGTAAAGTATAGTTGCACACTTCAAAATAGAGAAACAGCAATCATAAGGTTCAATTCTTCCTTTCAATTATTTTATTTTTCATTAACGTTGACAGAATGACAGAAGCACAGGCAAGAAATTAGGAGATGTGGAATTACAAAATTGGCTCTCTTTTCTGTTAATCACTACAGATGACTTAACAATTATATATACCAAGTTAACTTCCAAATGAATAGTAGTTGCACTTTGGGAGAAAACAATGACTATTGAAAACCTAATATTTTCTAATTCACCCTTAAACAAAAATAAACTTGAAATAGTACATAAATCTAAGCACAAATACTAAATTATAAAACTTCAGGGAGAAAATATTGATGAAAACCTTCAATACACTGGTGTACTCTAAGATTTCTGCTAAGACACACACATATACAAAAAATCATAATAAAATCATGAATAAATTTGATTTTATCGCAATTAAAAATTGACCTTCAAAAGAAATCATTAAAAAATTAAAAGCAAACCACAGAAAACAAATAGATTTGACAAAGAGTTTTTATCAAAAACATATAAATAATATTTACAAATCAATGATATGAAGACAATCAACCAAATTTTTAAAATAAGCAAAAGATTTGAAAGGTACTTAACAGAAGGAGTTGTACAGTTAATAAGTACATGCAAAGATGCTAAAACCATCAATCATCTGAGGAATGAAAGGAAATGAAATGATATGCAATTAAATTCCTACAGTGAAATGGCCAATTAAAAAAATACAGACAGTACCAAGGTTTGTTGAGGATATGTAGCAACTGGAAAACCTTATACAGAGTTGGTATAGGATGTAAAATTATCCAACCACCCTGGAAAAATCTGGTAATTTCTTGTACAGTTATACATGCACTTATAACCTAACAATTTTGCTCCTTAACATTTACCCAAGAAAAATATAAGCATAATTGTACAAAAATGTGTATAGTAGCTTTATTAATGACAACCTTGTGCCAGTGTGAAAGGATGTATCTACTCTAGAAATGCCATGTTTTAATCCTAATCCCCTTTTGTGAAGACAGCCATTTCTTCTAATCCTTATTCAGTTCTATATGTTTGAAATTTAAATTAGATCATCTCCCTGGAGATGTGACTCAATCAAGAGCAGTTGTTAAACTGGATTAGGTGGAGGCATGTCTCCTCCCACTCCTGGTGGGTCTTGATTACTTTACTGGAATCCTATAAAAGAAGAAATATTTTGAAGAAAGCAAGAGATTCTGAGAGAGCAGAACAACATAGCCACGAGAAGCAGAAAGTCTACCAGCCAGGGACCTTTGGAGATTAAGAAGGAAAATATCTCCTGAAACAGGAAGCCAAGAGAGAAAGCCAGCAGATGATGTCATGCTTACCATGTGCCTCCTCATTTGAGAGATAAACCCTGAACTTCACCAGCCTTCTTGAACCAAGGTATCTTTCCCTGGATGCCTTAGATTGGACATTTCTACAGACTTTTTAATTGGAATATTTTTTCGGCCTTAGAACTGTGAACTAGGAAGTTATTAAATTCCCCTTTTTAAAAGCCATTCCATTTCTGGTATAGTGCATTCTGGCAGCTAGCAAACTAGACATCAATCCAAATACTATCAAGAGATGAATAAATATTTTACGATATATGCATAGAATGGAATACTATTCATCAATAAAAAGAAATAAACCCCAGTTATATGCAATAATACAAATAGAATGCAGAAATATTTTGAGCAACAGAAGCCAAACAAACAAATGTTCATATTGTATTATTCTATTTATGTACATTGTAGAACAGCAGAATTAATTTATAGTGATAGAAGTGAGGTTAGGAGAAATATGGGAAATTGATAGGGAATGGACATGAGAGAAGATTTAAGATGATGAAAAAGTTTCATATCATTATCAGAGTGTTGGCTAAACTGGTGTACGTTATAGGCATTTACTCAAAACTCATTTATGTGAACATTACACTTAAAATCAGTAGACTCATTCTTTTTTTTATTTTCTTATTTTTTGTTTTGTTTTTTTTTTTTACATGGACAGGCACCGGGAATCAAACTTGGGTCTCTGGCATGGCAGGTAAGACTTATGCCACTGAGTCACTGTGGCCCACTGAAATCATTCTTGATATAATCTATATAAAATTAAATGTTGGTATAATTTTGATTAAATTGTCATAAATAAAATATATAAGACAATAATAATTAACAACAAAGAAATCTAAAAAAAACAGCAAGAGTGAAAAAGATCTGAACAAGAGTAACAAATTTGAATATGTATATCACAACATGCAACAATTGAAGCTATACACATTTTTTTAATGACAGATGGAAACTTTATTTAATTATTAATATGATCAGTCATTGAGAAAGCAGTACCTTTCAGATGTTTTCACTGGTCTTTACATTTAAGAAAATAAGGTTAGTGAGAAATGGCACCAACTATTACTAGTACTACTAAAAATAACAACAACAATAATAATAATAATAATAATGAACTCTTAGAAAACTAGGAACAGGTGGAAACTTACTTAGCTCATAAAAAGTACATATGGGAGGAGACTTCTGGAAGGGTGGTAGAGTAGGGAACTCCAGAAATCAGTCCTTCCACTAAAACAACTATTAGACAGGAACTCTCTGAAACAACTATTTTGAAACCCCAGAGACCAGAACAGTGCTTCAAAGCATACAGCAGGTGGGCAACGGTGGCTCAGTAGAAGAATTCTCACCCGCCATGATGGAGACCTGGGTTCGATTCCCAGAGCCTGCCCATGCCAAAAAAATTTTTTAAATAATAAAAAAAAAGAATAATAATGCATGCAGGGAAGAGTGGGAGGAAGAGAGCAACAAATTATGATGAAAAACTGGAAGTTGCTCTCTCCAGGCAGTATCTACTGGCACTTACCCACACCTTCCCGGCAGGCCACTGCAGGGTCAGGTCTCCGGCTAGCTGCTAATGTCAGAAAAGGAAATAAAAACCTTCTTCCCTAAGAAGAGGCATGATGTGGCTGACAACTCATCACAACTTTTGCTTAGAAAATTTGAATTGCTGGATTTCAACTCTGAGGACAGTATTGCTTCATTCTACCCAGACAAAGGTGGCAGTAAACAAATGTTTCAATCATACCCCAACACAGGCAGTAGCAACCATTTTTCAGCCCTTTGAGGAACAGAAGAGAAGCAATAGGTGTTTAAAGACACAAAGCTTCCTTAGGAAAGAATATATTTCAAACTTCCTGAGACCTGGACTTATCCAGTCTGGGAAAAATCTGAAGTTGGGGTTGATCATATCTGGAGAGATTCTCCTTAAAAAAAGATTTCATATAGGCAGAGCAAAAACCAGAGATAAGGAGCTGGAAAATTCTGACCAGTTAAACAGAAGCTGTGCTAGAGTTCTAGAAGAAGTTGAACTGAATGTTGAAGACCGTATAGAAAACAAAGACAACCAACTAGAAAACCCTAGGAAAAAGAGAGAAAATGACCTGCAGAATGAATTAATCAGGGGAATCAGATGCCTAGACCTAACAAAAAGAATCCTGAACCATACTAGGAAGAATGAAGATATGGCCCCAGTCAGAAGAAAAACTAACACTGCAACGAATATATTGGAGTTGGAACAACTAATGAAAGATGTTCAAACTAATCTAAATTAAATCGACAGATTGAAGGAAGATATGGCAAAAGAGACGATAGATATAAAGAAGATGTTGGGTGACCATAGAGAAGTACTTAAAAGCTTGCAAAAAGAAATAGCAGAGATTATCAGAATGAGAGGCAAAATAGAAGAGATGAAAAACACAATGGAGACACAAAACAGCAGATTTGAAGAAGCCAAAGAAAGGATTAGTTGATTGAAAGACAGGACATCTAAAATTCTACACACAAAAGACAACAGAGAAAATAATGGAAAAATATGGCAGTATCTCAGTGAATTGAATGACAACATGAAGCACATGAATATTCGTGCTAAAGGTGTCCCAGAAAGAGAACAGATGGGAAAAGGGACAGAAAGAATAATGAAGGAAATAATCACTTTGGAATGAAAAATTCCAAACTTGTATGAAAGATATAAGACTATAGAGTCAAGAAGTACAGCACACTCCAAACAAAACAAATATGAATAGACACACTTCACGACACATACTAATCAAATTGTCAAATGTCAAAATCTGGGCAGGACATGGTGGCTCAGCAGGCAGAGTTCTCACCTGCCATACCAGAGACACAGGTTTGATTCCCAGTGCCTGCTGATGCAAAAAAAAAAAAGAAGTAAAAAATAAGTCAAAGACAAAGAGCAAATTCTGAAAGCAGCAAGAGAAAAGTGATCTATCACATACGAGGGAAGCTCATAAGAGTATGTACAGATTCCTCAGCAGAAACTATGGAGGCAAGAAGGGAGTGTATGAAATATTTACGATACTGAAAGAGAAAACTTGCCAATCAAGATTTCTACATCTGGCAAAACTGTCCTTCATAAAGGAGGGAGAGTTTAAAATATTTTCAGACAAACAGACACTGAGAGAGTTTGTGAATAAGAGATCTTCTCTGCAAGAAATACTAAAAAGAGTGCTACAGGCATACAGCAAGAGATAGGAGAGAGAAATTTGGAGAGGAGTGTAGAAATGAAGAGTATCAGTAAGGGTAAAAAGAGAGAGAGAGAGAAAAACATAATATATAAAATCCAGAAGACAATATGCTAGAAGAAAGTACTGCCATTACAGTAATAACATTAAATATTAATAGATTAAATTCACCAATCAGAAGACACAGACTGACAGAATGGATTGAAAAACAGGACTCATCTATATGCTGTCTACAAGAACCTCATCTATATGCTGTCTACAAGAACCTAATTTTTATTTTTATGTATTTTTATTGAGATATCTTCATATACCATATGTATTAGTTACGGTTCTCTAGAGAAACATAATCAAAAGGGAACACTCGCAAATATAAAATTTATAAAAGTGTCTCACGTGACTGTGGGAACATAGAGTCCAAAATTCGCAGAGTAGGCTGTGAAGCCATTGATTACGATGAAGGGTCTGGATGAACTCCACAGGAGAGGCTCACCAGCCGTAACAGGAATAGCTTGTCTCTTCTGAATGCTCCGTATAAGGCTTTCAGTGATTAGATTAAGCATCACTCATTGCAGAAGACACGCCCCTTTGGCTGATTACAAATGGTATCACTGTGGATGCAGCTGACATGATCATGATTTAATTCTATGAAATGTCCTTATTGCAACAGACAAGCCAGCACTTGCCCAACCACTACTTGGCCAAGTTGACACATGAACCTGACCATGACACGATACAATCCACCTAAAGTAATAAAATCAGTGTTTCACAATATTTTCACATAGCTGTATATTAATCACCATGATCATTTTTAGAACATTTGCAAAGTTTAGAACATTTGTAAAATGAAATTAAAAGAAAAAAGATAAGCCCAAATATCCCATACCCCTTACCATCTCCCATTGTCATAGACTACCAGTATTGCAATTTACCCATGTTCAAGCCTTACAATAGAGGTAGGCTAACTAAGACCGTGTAGTATTGACAGATATATATATATATATATCTGTGGAACAAAGCAAAATATCCAGAAGTAGATCCATGCAAACATGGGGGACTGCCCTTTTTTTTTTGCTATATATATATATATATATAATGATGGTATATATATATATACCATCATTATCAAAGATCTGGTCTACGGGATTATAGAGCAACAACTTCAGATATTTCCTTCTGCTTTTCTAAAACACTAGACTCTTAAAAGAAATATCTATATGAGTCTGTAGTCACAATGATTTCTTAAATCCTAATTTCTCAGGTATACCTTCTGTCTCTCATTTGATCTTTCAATTTTTGGGAATTTCTGGACAGTTATCATTTTAACTTCTTCATGCTGAAATGGGTACTACCCTTATAGGGTAGAGGAATGAAACTGGTTGTTGTTCTTGGGGAGACTGGTACCTCTGAGCTTCAGGGTGTATTTGCAGAGGCTCAATCAGGAAGTCTTACAATTCTGAGAAAAGAAAAGTCCTAAGAAAATCTTTTATAGGGACTTTGATAGACCTCAAGACACTCACTCCCTAGGGTTTTGAGGAATACTGTTGGTTTGGGTATGGCATACAGGATTCTACTGGAAATCTCTTAGCCACAGAAACTTTATTTTGTTACATTTCTTTTCACTGTTTTGGTCATTTTCAATCCAACAATACCAGGTCAGGCTCATCTTTGGGAGTCATGTCCCACATCGTCAGGGGGACTTAACACCCCTGGGAGTCACGTCCCACTTAGTGGGGAAGGTAGTGAGTTTGTTTGCAGATTTGTCTTAAAGAAAGAGGTTACATCTGAGCAGCATAAGAGGCTCAAGGCTCTCGGGGGGGGGGTCTCTTAGGCATAATTACATGCAGGGCTAGCTTTGCCATTGCAGAAATAAGTTTCACAGGGGCAAGCCTCAAGATCGAGGACTTGACTTATTAAATTGGGAGTCCTAATGCCTCAGAAAATATCACGATTCCCCCAGTAGGGAAATACAACAGATTCACATTTTCCCCCAATCCTTCAAGGGGACTTTGCAAATACTTTTTTTATTTTCTGCTCAAAATATTCTGGAATGTATCTGGGTATTACATTAACCTGTACAGAATAAAAAAGTCTCCAAAAATGGCACTCTGGCCCAGCAGGCAGAGTTTTCACCTGCCATGCTGGAGACCTAGGTTCAACTCCCAGTGCTTATCCAGAAAAAAAA
Source organism: Tamandua tetradactyla (assembly GCF_023851605.1). NCBI lineage: Eukaryota > Metazoa > Chordata > Mammalia > Pilosa > Myrmecophagidae > Tamandua > Tamandua tetradactyla. The sequence goes on along the minus strand of NC_135334.1, from coordinate 15,888,148 downwards.
AAAAAACATGGCACTCTGGCTCAGGGCCAAAGCAAAAAATAAATGAGGTAAAATAAAACATTAACAACACTGAAGAGAGAAGAAGACACACATACATTAATAGTTGGAGGCTTCAATTAATCATTCTCATTAATGGCTAGGACATCTAGATCAACAAGGAAATGGAGATCTTGAATAATTCAACAGATGGACTAGACGTAACAGACATTTACAGAGCATTGAATCCAAAAATAGCAGGGTACACATTTCCTTGAGTGCTCATGGATCATTCTCCAGGATAGACTACATGTTGGGGCACAAAGTAGGCCTAAATGAATTGAAAAGATCACAGCTATGCAAAGCACTTTCTCTTAGACTCACTTTAGATGCAAGGACAAAAATAGGTTGAACATTGCTGGGAGCTGAAAATGGGATAGTATATGGAAAAAATAAGTATAAACTAAGATCTATAGTTAATAGTAAATTTGTAATATGTTTCCATTAATTGTAACAAAGGCAATACATTGAAGATAAATGTCAATAAGAGTGTAATGTAAGGAAGAGATATGGGGTACTTGTTGTCGTGGTTGTTGTTAATTCTCCTATTTATTTTTCTTCTTCATTTTTACCTCTTCCTCTTTCTTTGCAGAAAAAATGGAAATGTCTTCACATAGATTGTGGTGGTGAATATATACTTATATTGATTATACCAGGAGCCACTGATTGTTTACTTAGAATAGATGGTAAGTGTGGGAATAAAACTGTTTAAAAAATAAACAGAAATATGCTAGTACTGGAAAAGTATGGAGAGAGAGAGGTAACTATTCAATGTTGGCAGGGAGGTAGGATGGTGCAACCCCTCTGGAGTATGTGTGGTATTCCCACATGAGGCTAAGTATTGGGTTGCTGTATGAGTCTGCAATCCCCTTTTTAGCTATATACTTGGAAGAACTGAAATCAGGGGCATGAATAGACATTTGCACACAGATATTTATGGCCACAGTATTCACCAATTGCAATGAATGGCAACTGTTAAGGACACATTGACTGATGAACAGAAGAGCAAACTATTGTGTATGCATACAATGTACTACTGAGCAGCTGCAAGAAAGAATGATGTTGTAAGGCAGGCAACCAGGTGAATGATCCTTGAGTACAGTATGTCGCATGAAATAAGCCAGAATCAAAAAGACAAGTATTATAAAGCCTCATTAATATGGACAAACTATAATGTGCAACTCTGAAAATTGAATTCAAAAGCATAGGGTTTCAGGGGATAGAATGTGGGCAGATATTGAGCAATCAACGATGAAGCAGAACAGAATGTACAAAAAGGTGTATTGCAATTGTTCCTAGATTGTTTCTTACAGAAGCAAATCTATTCCTGAATATTAATTGTTATTTCTAAATTCTGTGATGCTGAGCTCTTTGTTTATAACCTGATATTTCCCTAGAACTTTGGGTATCTGTGTGACACCTGAGACTCAGATGTAGGTTTCTGCAGCTCTGAAATTCAACATTACTTCATATAGCAACTGTTAAAGAAGTTGAAAAAGAGATCAGATTCTAATTAGACATATGACTGAGGTTGTCTTGGTTAGGACTAAGGTAAATCAGAATACAAGATAAAGGATGATATTGACTACATTTCAAAACTTCAACTTCTGTGTAAGACCATACAAGAAATGCTTATTCGGTACAATTTTTACATTTTCTATAGAATACTATCTGATTTAATTTATGTGGTCAGTTTATTCAAACAAAATGATTACATGGAAACTTGAATAAGGATTGAGATTTTGCTTTGCTGAACAGGTTAATGTAAAACTCTGATAGATTCCAGAGTAACCAGGCAGAAAATAAAAATCTATTTGAAAAGTCTCCTTGAAGGACTGGGAAAAGGATAGAGATATTATACTCCCTGACCTGGGGAATTCCAGATATTGTCACAAGTATTAGGGACTCCCACTTTAATAAGCCAGGTCCTCGATCTTGGGCTTGTCCTTATGAAACTTATTCCTGCAAAGGAGAAGCTAAACCTACTTAGAATTATACCTTAGAGTCACCCACAGAGAGCATTTTCTGTTGTTCAGATATGGCCTCTCTCTCCAAGCCAACTCTGCAAATAGACTCACTACCCTCCCCACTATGAGGGATATGACTCCCAGGGGTGTAAATCCTCCTGGCAGCATGGATCATGACTCCTGGGGATGATCCTGGCCATGCCATCTTGATCAAAAAGGGGAAGAAAAGTGAAGCAAAATAAAGCTTCAGAGGCTAAGAGATTTCAAATAGAGTCTAAAATTCATTCTGGAGGTTATTCTTATGCGCTATAGAAATATTCTTTCTTAGATTTTAGTGTATTAGAATGGATAGAAGGAAATATCTGAAGCTGCTGAACTGTAACCCAGTACCCTTGATTCTTGATGATGATTGCATAGCTATATAGATTTAATGGTGTGACCATCTGATTATGAAACCTAGTGACTGATATTCCCTTTATCCAGTGTATGGGCAGATGAGTAAGAAAATAAATACAAAATAAATGACAGAGGGGGACAAGGGGTGTGGGATGGTTTTGATGTTCTTTTTTATTTTTGCTTTCATTTTTTGATGTAATTAAAATTACTAATATTGATCATGGTGATAAATGCCCAACTATATGATAATACTGTGAGCCATTCATTGTATACCTTGATTGATTGTATGGTATGTGGCTATATCTCAATAAACTTGCATTAAAAATTTGTATGGAAGGGTAAGTTACATCTTTGATAAAGAAGAAGGAAGTTGGAGGATTCACACTTTCCAGCCTTCAAGCTTATTACAAAGCTACAATAATCAAAACAGCATGGTACTGACACAAGACCAGACATATTGACCAATGAAATAGGATTGAGAGCTCAGAAATCAACCCTCACATTTAGAGCCAACTGATTTTTAACAAGGTGTCAAAGACCACTCAATTGGGAAAGAATTGTTTCTTTATCAAATGTTCCTTGGAAAACTGAATCTCCATTTGAAAAAAAGAAGAGGACCCCTACTTCACACCTTTTAACTCAAAATGGATCAAAGAATGAAATATAAGCACAAAAACTATCAAATTACTAGAAGAAAACATCTTTAGGACTTGTGTTAGGCAATGGTTTCTTAGAAATTACACACAAAGCACCAACACAAAAATAAAAAATTAAATAAATAAATGAGACCTCATCAAAATTTAAAACTTTTGTTCCTCAAAGGACTTTATCATGAAAGTATAATACAACCTACGCAATGTGAGAAAATACTTAGAAATCAAATACCCAATAAAGGATTTATATCCAGAATATGTAAAAAAAAAAAAAAATCCTTCAAAACAGACAAGCAACCCAGCTACAAAATAGACAAAAGACTTGAACAGATATCTCTCCAAAGAAGATCTATGTCCAAAAGGACCTAAAAAGATGCCTGACATCATTAGTCATCAAGGAAATGCAAGTCCAAATCACAGCGAGATACCATTTTACATACATTAGAATGGCTGCTATTAATAAAATAGAATATAATAAGTGTTGGAGATGATATTTTCTACTAAAATTTTTGATTTTCCTCTCACTCTTTCCTAAGCTGAAATGCTAAGACATTCACCCATTTTGAAAATTATAAAATTTATTGGCATTATATTTTTCATAATGATTTATTTTCTCTTTCAAAAAATATTTGTGGGTTTTTTCTGTATCTTAATTCCTGAAATCAGTATTTTTTGTTTCTAGTTTTTCTCAATCATTCATGCTGGAAGTTCATCACTTTTTAGTAATCAATTTAATAACCAACTTTTGGCTATGTTGAGTTAATGAATTATGTGGTAATTTTCTATTGAAATTGTTTTGAATAGCACAACTGTTTTATTCTTTATACATTTATCTGTTGTGACTCGCTATTTTTTTCCTAACTCCTTGCAATGCAAGTTTAATTCACCATCTTCAACTTTCCTTCTTTTCTTATATGTACATGTAATATTTCATTTCCCTCTAAGCACACTTTAGCAGCAATGCACAAGTTTTAGTGTGCAAAACTGTCAGTATTACTGAGTTAAAATATTTTATAATTTCATTTTTATTTTTTTGTCCCAAGTATTTAGAACTGACTTGTTAATTTTTGAGAAATTGGTATATTTTTAAGTATCTCTTTCTTTTTGTTATTGTGTCTTATTTTCATTGTGGTCAATGAATACACTCTACGTTTAATTTTTTAAATTTGATTGACATTTTCTTTGTCATACAACATATTGTCTATTTTTGTAAGTTTTCCAAATGCATTTGAAAATAATATGTTGTCAACTCTTGAAGAGCTGTGTGGTCTATTTCTTTAGTTTAAGTCTGACTAGATTTGTTGTTCAGGTCTTCTATATACACAGTAATTTTTTTTTATTGAAAGAGATGGTATGCTGAAGTCCCCTACTAATTTTTTATTTGTGTGTTTCTTCTTGATTTCATCACAATTTTTGTTTTAAAGTTTCCTTGTTGATGTGATATATTCTTATAGAATATCTTGGATACCAGATTCTTTTTTTCCTTTTTTCTCCTATTCTATAGTCACATTCCTTACTTATATTCTGCTTGATATCTGCTGAAGATGCTTCCTCCTTTAGATGACTTTTACGCTTTCCTAGACTTTCAACATTTGATTGTTTTAAGACTCATAGAAAATGCAATACCATCTCCAGTACCTTTCCCTACTAAGGAAACTTTCCCTTAGGGCTGCTTCAGAATTGGAGGATCTGTCTAATTTCTGGTCCCAATTGTATTCTGGTTTCTCTCTTCTCCTAATGAGCCCTGATTACAACTTCTGAACACAGATATTCATTACCTTAAGAAACCAAAGATGTGTTGATGGGATCTTTTGCCTATTTTTGGTGATTTCATAGGATTTATGGAAAATATCAGTTCAGCTAGATGTTCCCTCCTTTAAGATATTAATTACGAAGAACATAAATATTGGACTCAATATGGACATTATAATGCCCTAACCTTCATGCACTATAACCTCTTCTCTCTCTATCTGAATCCACTTGACATCCACACATAGGATCAGTAAATGCCTTCCTTTCTAGAACACAACTTGTTTCAAGTAACTTAAATTTTAGCCCAAGGCCAATATTAAAGTTGTTCAATATGAAAATGGCATAGATACAGTTCATCTTCATTTCTGACAGGCAGGCAGCACAGGCTCTCATAATGTCCTCATGAATATATGGTTATGTAGCATTATGCAGCTTGGCTCTTTACAGTCAGATGTAGAAGAAAGTATTTGAACACACAGCATGTTAATTCAGGGATTTCACAATGTGGTTGATCATCAACATCATCTAGGGAGATTATAGTATTTACAAAAGTTATGACTGTGAAAATGTAAACATGATTATACTGAGAAACAAAAGTTCCTAAATCACCTTCCCTACAGTCTTCACCCTTTTTCCCAAAGAAAATTTATTCTGTGGAGGATAACTCCAATAAACTTTTTATGCTTCTAGTTCTTCTGAAAGTTATTCCCATATCTCCAAATGATGTGTTCATATTGCTATTTCCAGATTTATCAACTTGGCACATTATTTCAACATTCTGTTATAATATACGTGGTATATCCCCACATTGACTCTTATTCCAGTATTTAATGGTTGTAGTCCAGGTAAGTTTCTTTTTTAGTTTTTTTATAACTTTAGATATGTTCTTGAAACAGTTTATTCATGAAGTTTCAAATTCAACTCACCTAGAGAAATTTTTTTAAATATACATTTCCTATCCTAAGACCAGAATTAGTGAATCAGAATCAATAATGGCTAGGAGTAAAGATCTGAAATTTTAAAAACCAAAACAAAATTTTAAAACAATGATAATTATCAAAGTAATTCTGATGATTATGTTTGGGGCTACTGGATTAAGAAACTAAAGTCAATAGTGACATGTTTCCCGTGGGGAGTGTTTCAGGACTTGTCTTATTTCATCCTTCTTACCTCCCTCCCTTATTTAGTAAACATTAATGAGACAGCATTGTACCACATATGGAGCTTGGAACAAGAATTTAAAAGTAACAACAACCAAAAAAAACCCTATAGTTTCTGTCCTCATGAAACTCACTATCTAAGGTTTATCCTCTTATGTATTTTGTAATAATTTAGTTTAGATTAAGATGTAGATGCCTTGATCATCTGGCTTACAGTTGACGGAACTGGAAGAAATACCTAATACTGTGAAAAATTGAATTAAATGTCAATATGTCTGAACAGGCCTGTGCTGAAGAAGAGTACTGAAATATTATTGTTAAAGAAATGTGATATTAAGGAGCTCTAATATTCACCATAATGAGGCATAATAGGAAAATAAAATTGGAGTGAACTCATGGAGATAAAGCCTTTTGAATAATTTCACTGTTTCAGAGCAAGGGAAAATATATTGAAGTTTTTATGTATTTCAAAATGTCCTCTCTTCTATTTGTCCTTATCTGAGCTCTATAGGATCCATAATAAGTTATTATAGCCTATGAACATAAGGGTTAGTTAAAAATATAGGTTTCCCAAATCTATTACATATAATTTAGGTAAGAAAGAATTTAGCGTATATGACAATGACAATCAAGGGTCTGGATATATCAACTTAAGTGGAGCTATAAATCTTTTATGTCAAAAGATGAGATAAGGTCACTGAAAATCAGCAACACCAAAGGCATTCTCCTCTCCTTTTTTATTATAAAGTTATGGAAAGTAGTACAGTAAGAAAAAGAGCAGTTGGGGCTTAATTTCTCTCTGTGGAAATTTTCTTTTCTCAGTTAAACTTGAACTTGGAGACTGTCAATCCCCCATGACATGGTGCTGAACCTATGGTCAACACACCCTCCTAAGTTACCATAAGTCAGGTCCAGAGGCCTTACAACTGCTGGAAAAGTGGATCCAGATACTGAAAACAATTAAAACAAATAAATTGAAATTTAATAGGACAAAGATTTTTTAAGAAGTTTAATTTAGCTTTGAAAATCAAGTATTTGCTTACAGGATATGTAGCTTGGGTATAATTTTCACGTGGTTAAAATAAGCTCATGAATCTTTATTGACTCTGTAAAGTTCATAAATGAAGTGTCTGATTAATAAAGTAATTGAAGTTTCAGATCTCATTCATGAGAAGTACAATATTTAGAGTACTGTCATGGTCAGGTTCATGTGTCAACTTGGCCAAGTGGTGGTACCTGTTTGTCTGGGTGGGCAAGTGCTGGCCTGTCTATTACAATGAGGACATTTCATGAGCACATTAGCTGCATCCACAGCTGATTCCAGTTGTAATCAGCCAACGGGAGCATCTTCTGCAATGAGTGAAGCTTAATCTAATCACCGGAAGCCTTTTAAGGTGGATTCATAAGAGACAGGCTCTCTTCCTGCTTCAGCCCGCGAGCCTCTCCTGTGCAGTTTGTCCATCAGAATCATCAGCTTCACAGCCTACCCTGTGGGTTTTGGGCTCTGTGTTCCCACAGTCACATGAGACACTTTTATAAATTTTACATTTGTGAGTGTTCCCTGTTGATTCTGTTTCTCTAGAGAACCCTAACTAATACAACTTGGTACCAGGAATGGTTCTTAAGAAACCGAATCTTAGAAATGGGTTTTTAATGAATGGTTTTCTACTCTGACTGGACTCAAAGAGACTAAGGACTCTGATTTCCATAATCAGAATGACACTCCCAATCCAAGAATTGAGTTGGCAAAAGAAATAGTCAAAATATCACCATTCGATTCTCCTAATGCTTCACTTGTATGAAGCCAGGCTCTGGGGGATACTGTTTTTGACACCTTTATGGAGTTTTTTAGAAATAAGAGGTACAGAAATGTTGACTGGTTGTTGTTAGATACACTGGATACATTAAGGAGTGAAAGGGATAGGCTTGAGGCTTCAAACAAGAAGCTTCAGCACCATCTGGCAGATGTAAAAGTTTCTATGAGTTTCCTGAAGGAAATTCATATTTCCTATAGCCATAGACTTGAGATCTCTGAAAATCAGACTCAGAATCCTATTGTTAAAGTAGCACTTTACACGTGAATGAACACCAGAGGGTGACTTCAGCAGGGGAGGATTTGAAAAATCAAGTGGATAAGATGACCCATTCTGTGGATACCAGTCTGCCTCCTTCCCTGGCAACTGCTATCATTGCCCAATGGGCTCATAAACAAAGTGGTTATGGTGGTAGAGATAGAGGTTATGCATGGGCTCAGCAACATGGACTTCCACTCACCAAGTCTGACTTGGCTGCAGCCACTGCTGAGTGCCCAATCTGCCAGCAGCAGAGACCCACACTCAGCCCCCAATATAGCACCATTCCCCAAGGTGACCAGCCAGCTACATGGTGGCAGGTTGATTACATTGGAACACTTGCTTCATGGAAGGGGCAGTGATTTGTTCTAACTGTAATAGACACATACTCTGGATATGGGTTTGCTTTCCCTGCACACAATGCTTCTGCCAAAACTATCATCCTTGGGCTTACAGAATTCCTTATCCATCATCATGGTATTCCACACAGCATTGCTTCTGATCAAAGAACACACTTCACAGCAAATGAAGTGTGGGAATGGGCACACTCTCATGGAATTCCCTGGTCTTACCATGTTCTCCATCATCCAGAAGTAGCTGGATTGATAGAATGGTGGAATGGCCTTTTGAAAACTCAATTACAGCCCCAACTAGGCAGCAATACCTTGAAGGGCTGGGGTAATGTTCTCCAGGAACCTGTATGTGCTCTGAATCAGCATCCATTGTATGGTGCTGTTTCTCCCATAGCCAGGGTCCATGGATTCAGGAACCAAGGGGTATAAATGTGAGTATTACCACTCACTAGAGACCCAATAGGAAAAATTTTGCTTCCTGTCCCTGTTTCCCTGAGCTCTGCTGGTCTACAGGTTTTAGTTCCAAAAGGGGGCATGCTTCCACCAGGAGAAACAACAATGATTCCATTGAACTGGAATTTAAGACTGCCACCTGGTCACTTTGGGATACTCATGCTCCTGGATCAACAAGCAAAGGAGGGGTTTGCATTATTGTCTGGGGTGACGGACCCTGACTATGAAGGGGAAATAGGGCTGCAACTACATAATGGAGGTAAAGACGAGTTTTCTTGGAGTATGGGAGATCCCCTATTGTGTCCTTTAGTACCATGCCCTGTGATTAAAATCAATGGAAAACTGCAACAGCCCAATCCAGTTTCAATGGCTCTGAAACTTCAGGAATGAAGGTTAGGTCACCCCACCAGGCAAAGAACCACAGACAGCTGAGGTGCTTGCTGAGGGTAAAGAGAACATGGAATGGGTTGTGGAAGAAGGTAGCGATAAATATGAACTACAAGCACGTGATCAGTTACAGAAATGAGGACTGCAATGTTGTTTTGTTCATGTTATACTATTTAAGTTGTAAGATATCAAGTTTAAGAATGAATACTACCCAAAGGCTTGCACCCTATACTGGAGAGATTTAATGTGCTTTCAGTTATATGCAGGACAGTTGAGTATTTTTATGTGAAAGAAAAAATGTGTATTTTATTACTTTTATTTAGAAACTAGGTATCATTTAAGATGATGCATATAGTTGCCAAGTTGACGGGGGTGGACTGTCATGGTCATGTTCATGTGTCAACTTGGCCAAGTGGTGGTACCTGTTTGTCTGCTTGGGCAATTGCTGGCTTGCCTGTTGCAATGAGGATATTTCATAGAATTAAATCATGATCATATCAGCTGCATCTACAGCTGATTCCATTTGTAATCAGCCAAGGGGAGTGTCTTCTGCAAGAGTGATGCTTAATCTAATCACTGGAAGCCTTTTAAGGAAGATTCAGAAGAGACAGGCTCTCTTCCTGCTTCAGCAGTGAGCCTCTCCTGTGGGGTCCATCCAGACCCTGCATCAGAATTGTCAGCTTCACAAAATGCCCTGCAGATTTTGGACTCTGTGTTCCCATAATCATGTGAGACATTATTATAAATTTTATATTTGCAAGTGTTCCCTGTTGATTCTGTTTCTCTAGAGAACCCTAACTGATACAAGTATCATGTGATACATTCCCCATAAGATCTATAACATAGTTTCCCAACTTGAGTTGCTGGAGCTGGAGTGCCATGGACGGGGCATAATGGTGCCACAGTTTCAGTTCTTAGCCTTGGAGTACTGCGGTTGTTTCTGTGGCATCCATAAACTTTCTTTTTAATGGGTAGGCACCAAGAATCAAACCGGAGTCTCCAGGATGGCAGACAAGAACTCTGCCTGTTGAACCACCATGACCCACGCTCTGCAGCATCCATAGACTTTTGAGTGGTCACCATTGGCCACAAAACTGCTTCATCCACTTATCTCTTTACACCATACAAATATCACTATTTTCTATGAGTGCCATGAGGTTAGGAAGCACTGTGCTACATTGATATTATATCTAGAATTTTATGTTTAGTTATGGGTTTTCTTGTTAAGAAGGTATTTTGACAATGTGGATGGCATGCAGAACCTGTAAAGGGCTTGGAAAATATTTGATAGTGATGACATACTTAACAGGCATCTTCATACATGTGCGAGAATCTAAAAGGAAGAGTTACATATCATATATGGTATTTGAAAGATCGAAGATACATCTTTTACTTGATATAAAGTAAACTATTTTAGCAATTTGAGACATCAGTAATGGAAGGGGCTACATTTCCTAGCCCCAGGATGCACTCATATAGAAATAAGATGATGATCTACTTTCAAGGGCACTGTAGTGAGGTTTTCCTTCATTAGGTTTAAAATAAAAGATAAGTATCCACATGACCTCTCGCCCCTCTCCAGATTTAATTCAAATATATCTACCTTCAGTTTCTGAAATATGTCACATTTTCTTAGCTATTGTTTTTAAATTTTTTTGGCATGGGCAGGTTCTGAGAATTGAACTTGGGTCTCTGGTATGGCAGGCGAGAATTCTGCTACTGAGTCACCATTGCACCGCCCACCATATTGACTTTCAAATTTTCTCTGGTTCATAAAATATTCTTGCCAATCCCTTATTCTCAGTTGCCTGGCATAAATTTATTTGTTTTCAAATATTTGAAATTTAAATCACCATGGAAACATTCTCCATCTTGTAGTAGATTGGACCTTGCTACTACATGCTCAGAAAGCAACCTATAATTTCTAAAACAGCACATTTTTAGAGTGAGAAGTACAATAGATACAAAGCTAGCTAAAGGACCAAGTCGTGCCTGTTCTCCTTTATATCCCCAGTAACCAACCCAGTTTCTGGCACATTGTAGGTGCGTGAAAAGTGACTTATTAATTATTAGTTGAGAGAATGATGGAATATATTGAGATTGGTGCTTAACTGAATTACTGCCACACCTAATAATTTCAAATCATAAGTGTTGGGTGAACATGCGTACCTATCTCCTGTCTGGAAACCTTGATGCTCTTGAGAAAAGATGTAATTTCAGTTGACATTTCCCATGTTGTCTTACCTTCCTTTAAGTAGGATGTATATTGCTCTTTCCCTGAATATCAGAATGTTTCTAATTGTTGTTCAGATTATTATTAAAATAAGATTAGGGATTCTTTGGTCCTTAACAGTCTTACAGTCTTTTTTTTTTTTGTAGTTCCTCAACAGTGTTTTTTTTTTTTTTTTATAAAGTATGAATTTACTCACAGTGCTCATCTGACCAATGATAATTGTGGGAGGTCGAAAGACTTCCAGGGAACTCCTTTCCATATAGTGTCCTTGTAATATAGATTTGAAGACAAGGAGGCCTGAAGGAGAATTTTGGAGATGCGTTATATGGGGGATGGAAGTATCACTGAATATATATCAACTTCAAGAATTAATCTAACAAAATACATACCTCAGCAGACTGAAGACCTGTTTCTGATATGATGTCATCACCTTAATTTTATGATGAACATGCTCTACCGTCCAGAATTTTCTTCATGGCAGACTTGACATCCTTAATCTGCAGACTGTAAATGAAGGGGTTCAACATGGGAACAACAACAGTATAAAACACAGAAGACACTTTCCCTTGGTCCAAAGAGCTGACAGATGATGGCTGCAGGTGCATGAATGCTGCAGACCCAAAGAAAATAGCAACAGCAGAGATGTGGGAGCTGCATGTGCTGAAGGCTTTGGATCTGCCCTCAGTGGAGCGAATACGGAGGATGCTGACAACGATGAGGATGTAGGAGACAAGAATGGTTAGGGCAGGAATCAGGAGGTTAAACGCACTTAAGCACAAAACCAGTAACTCGTTGATAAAGATACTGGAGCAGGACAGCTCCAGGAGTGGAAAGAGATCACAGAAGAAATGGTTAACCACATTGGTCTTGCAGAAAAAGAGTCTCAACATAAAACCTGTATGAATTGTAGAGCCGATTAAGCCCAAAACGTATACACCCATTGTGAGCCAGAAACAGACGGGGTAGGACATGATGACATTATAAAGCAAAGGTCTACAGATGGCAACATAGCGGTCATATGCCATCGCAGCCAACATATGACACTCTGCAATAGCAAAAATCAGAAAGAAGTAGAGCTGAGCCATGCATTCTGGGTAAGACATGATGCTCTTCTCTGACACAAAGTTCACAGGCATTGTGGGGGTAACGACAGTGGAATGGCAGAGATCAATGAAGGAGAAGCTGCTGAGGAAATAGTACATGGGGGTGTGCAGGGGAGAACTGAGCCCAATCAGTGTGATCATGCCCAGGTTCCCCACCACTGTGACTACATAGATTCCTAGGAAGAGTAGAAAGAGGGGGAGCTGGAGATCAGGGTGGTTCGTCAGCCCAGCGCAGATGAAGTCGGTCGCTGTGGTATGATTTGCAGGGTCCATTATCCTCTCAACATTTTCTAAAGTTAAACAAGAGAAAATAAGTATACTATCATGTATGCATATATGTGTGTTTGTGTTCGAGTGTTGCACAAGAATATGCATGTGTGGGAGAGAGAAGGGATATTATGTGGAGAACATTATTTTTTCTCTCCTCAGAAAAGATTAATAGTATGGAGATTTCTTGCAGCTTATCATCTACTCTGGGAAAACTGATTATTGTGGTTGACCAGAGTAGGAATTAGTAATTTCAAGGGCATTATAATTGATGTCTCATAACTTTTTAACAGAAAGCACCAATTTATGAATTTGAAAGTCAGTCAGCAGAAAGGTTCTTCTAAGAGTTCTTGTCTTCTCTCATGTTTAACATGTATATATTAGCGTCATGCATATTATAAGGCATAACTATTACATTTTCATTTAACCCAGAATAAGAAAGGATAGTGAATGAGATCTATATTTAATAAACATAAGATTCATACATCTCTGAAAACTAGTTATATTAGTCTGAGTTATTTTCCTTACTACAATCTTAACTCAAAATAGCTGAGTGGACAGCAAGCTGCCAGTACCTTTCCATCTTGAGACTTTGTAGCTCCATGGTCCCAGCTTCCACTGTTCATAACTTCTGTTCTGGAAGGCAGGAATATAACTTTTTGGCTGATCCCATGCTTATAACTCAACAACTTAACCAACAGTGAGAAAGTGTCTTCCCTTGTTTCTAACTTGAATTATTCTTGGGAAGTAATATTATGGCCTGAACTGAGGTCAAGTATTCTTCTCCTGCGCCTAGGATAGCATTAGCTATGTGTGCTTTACGTTAATTGGGCTACACATTAAAAAAGGTGAAGGCCAGAAGATAACTGTAGGGTAAAAAATGATATGGGTTTTTGTATGACAAACAATAAGCATCTCTATGCTGCTTGTTTTTTTGTTTTTTGTTTTTTAAATTTACATGTGCAGACACCAAGAAACAAACCTGGGTCCCCAGCATGGCAGGCGAGAACTCTGCCACTGAGCCACCGTGGCCCACCCTGCTGCTTGGTTTTTATAATCATGTATTTCACACATGTTTTGCAAAAGTTAAAGATGTGGATTAATAGTTAATAGACCACATGTAAAATGCAATTAGCTATTTTAGTTTAAATTCAATTCTAGTCTATTTCCAAAGAAAATTAATAAAATCTACAGCATGGAAATTCATAGTCTTACTTAATGATTATGCCTCAGCTGGATTACCATGTACCATTTCAAATACAATACTCTGCCTTGAATATAGAAAAACTGGTCAATTTAGGGATTTAGAAATCTCATCATATAAAGATAGCTGAAAGAACTGGGAATATTTAACTAGCAAAGAAATATCTAAGAGATAAATGATAGCTATCTCCAAAAGTTTAAAATGTTGCTATATTTAAGAGGTTTTGGACCCTTTTTACTTATCTCCAAGAGACCGAAGTAAGACTAAACAAAGAGGATTGTAATTGTTAGAAAAGCCCTGAAATGGAATCAACTGTCTTAATGTGCAGCAAGTTTCTCACAACCAGAAATATTCAAACACAGCCTAAATAACAACATAGCAGATATTATTCAAGAACACAAACATTGGATGTGATGCTTGATTAAATTATCTTTATTAGGTCTTCCAATCAAATAGTTAAAGATTTTATAATTCTAAGGTGCATTAATATTACATTAGATAGTCCTAGTACTTGACTTGAGTGATTTTTCCACTCTGCAGTTATCTAAAATGTACAACTATTAATTTTTATCTCTTGGGGGTGTTGTGAAATTAAATGAAATGTGTCTTGCAAGATGTTTTTGGCTCTTGGTAAGAACTTAATGTTAGTATTCTTGTATACTTGTAATCTTTTGAGATTCTCTTTAAAATATCTTTCACTTATTCAAAATGTTCATTTCCATAATTATGACCATAATTTATTTCCCTTTCCTCCATGAATATGGACAATAATACAGAAATGCAGAATTATTTCACTGCATATTAACCTCTTAAAAATCATCAATATTTTCCATGGTTTCCAAATAAATACTGTATCATTTAAAGATTTGCCTCATCTGACAATACATTACCTTTAACACTTACTTTTTTCTTCTCCAAAGGTCTCACATGCACTGGCTATTCTTCAGAAGGGTATTTGAAAGGCGGTCACTCTTGACCCATCCTTTTCCCCCATTGTTCACTTCCTTCTAACCCCTCCACCCAACCAATTCCTACTTAATAGTTAAGGAATAACTGAAAACCAGTTGCTTTGAATGTATTACTTGTCTTTATATTTATCATTGAATTCAGTATTATCATGTTTTTTATTGATTTTTCTTCTGCACTAGCCTGTAAGTTCATTGCATATAACAAGCCTCAATAAGTATGTGCCAATGAAATTTTTGAAAGAAATTTAGAGATTAGTTAGCATAGACTCATTATAAGTGAAGAAAGACATCTCTATGCTGTAGTTGCAATAAGAAAAAAAGAGGTGTGTACCATGATCTTATAACGTAGGGGACGGAGACGATAAAAGAACTTGTGCCCATTAGAGAGGGTAAGTGCTACAGGACAGGTGGGGATATATAAATAGCCATGTGCATGTCCTCATGCTCTGGGAAGGAGGCTAACTTAGAGGACTCTAAAGGTTTTTGAGTCTAAACCTGGGATTGAGACATATCCACACTTCTTCTGAGAGAGCTCAGTGCTGGATATCATTTCCCCTCCATTGCTCTGGAGGAGCAAAAGCATCTGGAGTTACTGGTGGATAATTGAATACTAACCTTACAATGCTCCTTACTGCTGAGGGAGGAACAGTGCAAATGTCTCCGACAATTATTTTGTATCACTTCTCCTGATCTCTGATGATGTGCATGCCAAGGCCATCCGGCCCTGTGCAAAATTGATTAGTATGTTGACAATATTTTATATTTGAGCTAAAAATACTAAGAGTCTTATTAGAAACAAACAATCACAATGGCTTCCCGTTAGATTCATATCCCACGGGTATTAACTCTTGGGGAAAGATAGCAATTAGGGTGTGCCTTTTCCTCCATTGGCTCCCAAGTGTTTAATAGCTTCACATAGGTATGACATATTGCTCTTAGATTAGTAGTCAGAAACAAGGATGTGCTATATTGTTAGTGCTCCAGTGGGTTTCCTGTTAATTAAAAAATTCAAACTTTCAGGAAATTTTGAAGGCATATGCCAAAGGTATTTTATAAAATAATTTGCCGCAAAATTGAAAACTAGGGGAAACAAACTACTATGTAAGATTTGAAAGTTTTATTTTAATTGATCTCTACTAATTTTATTTAAATATAATACTGTACTCATAGTATTGCATAGAAAATTTTAATTTGGAGATTAAGTAAAATCATCTGGAAGATATTTCCAAAAGAAATTTCTAACAACCCTAGCAAGGAGAGATAATGTTTTTTTTGTTGTTGTTCTAAGAACAAGTAAATAAAAGAAGTGTTGAGGAATAATGGAAATGTATGCATTATATAGATTATCTTTCTATGTGGTGGCTAATTTTATTTGTCAAATAGTGCCCAGTAGTTTTGGGCAGACAGTATTGTTGATAGTGCTGTAAAGAGATTTATAGATAGATATGATTAGCATCCATAATCAGTTGACTTTAAAGTAAAGGAGATAAACTCAATAATGTGGATGGGCCTCATCCAATCGGTTGAAGGCCATAAGAGCAAAAGCTGAGGTTGCCTAAGAAGAAGAAATTGTCTGCCAATCTGCTGTTCAAATTTCAGACTTGCCAAATAAAATCTCTTCATATCTATAAGTGTGTGTGTGATTCTTGGCTAACACTAGTCCTAAGTAATACAGAAGATAAAATCTGTTTCTGTTTAAAGTCCATCACTGTGACATGCTGGTAGTCTTTAATATGCTAATTGCATATGAGAACCTGTTATTTTTCTTTTGACTATTAAAATACACTCTATCAGAGGGAATGAAAAACAAACTTAATATGTGAACATTATGCAAATTATCATAGTGACTAGTGTTATAATAAATATACCATCTCATGCTGTTTTCTATTATACTCATTGTCCTGTAATTATACTTCATAAGTCTTATGTATTTTTGTACACTTTTTTCTTACCTGTAATAAGGTCACCTGTTTCAAGATTCTCTATCTCTTTTTTTTGTACTATAGTTTTATTTCCGTTTTTGAAATAACATAGATTTCATTTGGGAATCTATCTAATATCTACCTTTATTACTATTTTTAAATATTTTTATTGTACACAACAAACAAACATACAAACATTCTTGACATAAAAGCATTCTACACATGGTGTACAATCAGTGGCTCACAATCATCACATAGTTGTGTATTCATCACCATAATCATTTTTGAACATTTGTATCCCTTCAGCAAAAGAAATAAGAAAGAAGACCTTTATTATTTTAATAGCATAACTACCACAACGTTCTCAGAATCACTAAAGGTGGTTCAGATGCTGTTACACTTCTTATCACACACTAGAAGTTTTAATACTTAAATAAATGTGAAGAAAGACAAACAATTTTGTAAAAACAGTTACTCCTACCTATCATACATCAGTATGAAAAAAAGTTATTGGATGCTGTTTTTTCAATATATGAAGTAATAAAATAAAAATCACATGCACATAGCTATTATGATATATATTCAAGCAATACAAATGTGTATTGATAAATAATGTAAGAATATATGCCTATACTACACCTGAAATATGCCCATATATGGATCATATGCACATATACACATATAAGAATAGAAAAAAAACACTGAAATATGGATGTGTTTGGTGGGATTGAAAATGAGATATAAAGATAAGGACTGATTAGTACATAGAAATCCAAGAAATTAGTTTCTTTTAGGTTTCAAGGGTCAGAATATCAACACCTTTATCATTACTATTTTAGATTTTATAGGGTAAAATAAATAGTGATATCTCAAGGGAGTATTAATGCCTCATATCGAATGACAAGCTGATGAAAAAGCAAACACAGTTTCATGCATGTCAGACCAATCAGATGATTTTCAAGATATGCTTCAATTAGATGTAAATGTTCAGACTGGGTCAAAGAGGAATCAGTGTTCCTGGGCTCTGGGCACAGCATAAAGGCTATGAGCAGTCCAGGGTATGGTTTTATTTGAAGTTGTCATGCTTGCGTCCTTTAATGCAGCTTCCTTGGAGACTTTGATGTTCAGAGGCATCAGAAAGAACATAATCATAAGTCATCTAGAAGTCATACTATTATTAAAACTAAAATATCTGGTCTTCAGTAATGAGGAACTATTCTAGGGAACAATGGGGAAACATATCCAGTTGTTGCTACCACACAGAGAAGATGTGTGAGCTCAGCAACTGACAGAGGGAAACACAGGGAGCTGTTGCCACCAAGAGCTGCTGAGACTAATTAATGAGAACTATTGCTTTCCAGGAAAAATAGTGCGAGTTTTCTGGTTGTTGTTTTAAAGAGCACCAGTGAAAGTTTAATTAGGAGAGTTTTAGAGAAAGGAGTTAATGCTTGGAAGTCACCTTCCTGAACTATTATCCAAGTTGGAGTCACCCTTTCTATGTAGACTACCCCTGTACTAGGTGAGAAAAGAGATTCACACTATTTATAATTAAAGCTTCAGACAATTATATGGTGCTTGCAAAATATTTTTGCAATTGTTTTTCCAAAATTGATGGTGAGTGTGTGGGTAAGAAGATTGCTTTTAATAGAGCAGAAAACAATTTTTCATTTTAATCCATGTGAAAAAATGATCCATATAGTTTCAATGCTTAGTCAAAAAATCTCAGATTCTGTAATGTGAGTGAAAAGTTAAGAGATCTTTCAGGGAAAGGAATACTAATGGTAGTATTCTCAGGAAAATGGATTTTCTTTCCTGTGGATAAAACAACGTTGTATAAACAAATGTCAAAATACACATAATGTATTCAGTCCTGATTATCATTATCAATCTCTTCCAACAGAGTGTTTTCTCCTTCTGGGAAGAAACTATGTCTTCTCACCCATCATATCCATCCATTTTCCTTAACATAATTCTCTGCAATTAGTAAGCATTAAGGATTGAATTCTGTAGCTTTTCAAAGGTTAAAAATTGCTTATTTTGGAGATCACTTTTTCAGAAGTGTTTGTCTGTAGAATTGTAAGTGAGGCCAGTTACACACAGTATTGAAAAGATCAAGGGGGACTGACCAGATTCATCCACTATATAAGTTATAGTAGATAAGTCTTACCTAATAAATGCCACATTCTATGCATATAAAGTATAATCGCCCATATGAAAGGCTTTGAAGATTTTTAAACAATGATTTGAGCTAATATGGGTTACTCTGGGTGGACTTTGGGGCATCCAGAAATGATATGGTCTTCCATGTGACTGAAACTATGAATCCAGGCCTAATTTTTAAAATAGGTGCCTTTCTTCAAAATAATGGTGTTGATAATAATCTCCTTTCCTGTGTACACATTGCTGTCTTTGGACTGTTTCCTTACTGGAATTTCTCAAGAAATCACTACTCTATGCTAAAATGAAATACCTTTCTTCATTAAAACATCTTGTTTAGTGCAACTTTGACATCCTTATACCTCAGACTGTAGATCTGTGGATTCAGCATTGGCACAATAATGGTAAAAAACACAAAGGACACTTTCTCTTTGGCCATGGAGCTGACAGACAATGGCTATAGGTACATGAACATTGCAGAACGAAAGAAAACAGTAACAGCAGAGATGTGGGAGCTGCACGTGCTGCCCTCAGTGGAGCGGATTCACAGGATACTGGCAATGATAATGGCATAGAAGCCAAAGATGCTGTTCTAGTTTGCTAGCTGTGGGAATGCAATATACCAGAAACGGAATAGCTTTTAAAATGGGGAATTTAGTGAGTTGCTAGTTTATAGTTCTAAGGCTGAGAAAATGTCCCAATTAAAACAAGTCTATAGAAATGTCCAATCAAAGGCACCCAGGGAAAGATACCTTGGTTCAAGAAGGCCGATGAAGTTCAGGGTTTCTCTCTCAAGTGAGAAGGCACATGGCGAACACAGTCAGGGCTTCTTTTTCAGCTGGAAGGACACATGGCGAATATGGCATCATCTGCTGGCTTTCTCTCCTGGCTTCCAGTTTCATGAAGCTCCCTGGGAGCCATTTTCCTTCTTCATCTTCAAAGGTCACTTTCGTGGTGTTGCACCATTCTTTGCTCTCTCTGACTCTCTCATTCTCCAAAATATTTCCTCTTTTATAGGACTCCAATAAACCAATCAAGATCCACCCAAATGGGTGGAGACATGTCGTCCCCTAATCCAGGTTAACAACCACTCTTGACTAAATCCCATCATTGAGGGAGATGATCTGATTACAGTTTCAAACATACAGTACTGAATAGAGATCATTCTACCTTTATGAAATGATATTGTGATTAAAACATGGATTTTCTAGGGGGCATACTTCCTTTCAAACCAGCACAGTTGGCAAGAGTTGGGACTAAGATAGTAAATGCACTGAAGTACAGAGCTATCACCTCATTGATCTAAGTGCTGGAGCAGGGGAGCTCCAGTAGTGGGAAAAGATCACAGAAGTAATGGTTTGTTATAACCACTTTACAGAAAATGATTGTGTGAGCTGTGGCACCTATTAAGGCCACACACATCGCAATACACACCACAACTACCATCCAGGAGCAGACAGGATAGGACATGGTGACATTATAAAGCACTGGATTACAGATGGCAGCATAGTCATCATATGCCATTATAGCCAATGTATGATATTCTGCAAAAATAAAAACAAAGAAGAAATAGAACTGAGTCACACATGCTGCATGGGCAATAAATATTCCTCTCTGAAGTCAAGTGTACAGAGGAATGGCAGAGAACAATGAAAGACAAGCTGCTGAGAAAATAGTGCATAACTGAGGTTCATAGAGATTGAACATAGGCCCATAGTTAGGTATATAATAAATAAGTGATCGAACACATGAGACAAAGCCTGTCTGTTTCTATATAAGATCCTTTCCAATTTCACCTCCCATCTCTTCTTTTAACTACTCATATCTGTACTCACTCCTATCTTTCTCTCTTTGTCATATCAGAGGAACTGCTCACAGCAATTAATGTGAGGGAAAAATTGATGTAATGTACTGACAATAGTGTATTGACCACTGATCAAGGCTGAATTCCCTTTCGGTGAGTACCTTGATGAATGACATCACTTCAAAAATACAGAAATGTTGCCTTTGGAAAATACCTGCATACGTAACATTAAGTTTATCCCTCGAATTGAATCCCGTATGCAGGAAGGACTAGAGTTTCCTAATGAGTAGATGACAGCAGTGCGGAACACTAAAGCAAAAGTCATTCCAAAGACACTTTTGGAGTGCCCGCCATGTGCTAACAATTTTATAATATCCTGGTGAGATCCATTACCCTTGGGGCTTATATTCTGGAGGACGAGAGCTGCAGAATGGCAATCTTGCATGATACTTAAATCATGACAATGACGTGCAAGTTGTCTTGATGTATTTTGCACTCGCCTTCTAGCCAGATGATGTATTTTGCACTCACCTTCTAGCCAGATGTTTTAAGTGCGCTCCCACAGGGCACTTAAAATCAACACAGAAAGAATATGTGTATCTTTGGGTTGTAGGTTTAGAAGGAACTTGATGAATTCCTGGTGTAGGATCTGTTAAAAGACTGTTATATTTTCAAAACAAAGAGATTCAAAAGACACCATCAGAAATTAGTAGTGTATCAAAAAACAAGGGTACAAGTATTTAGATAAGAATGATAGGAAGGGATGTTGCAATTCAGTGCTTACCCTGTGCTTGGAACTCTCTAGGCACTTTGTAAATATTATCAGATTTATGTCTCCTAGCAACCCTATACCATACAAGCTTATTATTCATATTTTATAGATGAGGGAAGTGAAATTCAGAGACCCAATTAACTTGTTCATGGTGACTCTGTGGCTTTTCATTATAAATGTGGAGATGGAAAACTTCATACGCTGTGGGAAAATACAGTTGTACTAAAGAAATCTAGTTTATACTGATAACTTCTGGAAACATAATGCTGTTAAAAATAAAGCATACACAAACACATACTAGATTCAAAGAAATAAGAGCTAAAGGAACATTATAATGGTGATAATTAACAATAATTGAGTGATTCCAATTAGACTGGAATCTAAAATAGATCTGTGAGTTAAATTCTCAATTTGTTACACATCCATGCTCAGACTGCTCAATGAATGATATGTGGATAAAGGACCCAAGTAGGTTTACAGTATTAAATAAATAAGACAAAAAGCATTATATTTCCCAAATTATCAATTGCATCTAAAGCCCCATTAAAAACAAGTTTCCATTCTGACACTAAAGCAACTGCCTACATTATTTGTGTTTATACTGTGCAAATCACAGCGGAAAACAGGAAACTATAAAGCCAAAATATAATTCTAAATTTTAGTACTTTGCTTTCTTTTTTGCAAAATTTTACTAGTATAGCACTCATGATTGCAATGATATGAAAAAGAAAATCTTTGGAAGTGACAGTTTTCACATGTTTACTACTTTGTTGATCATCATTAAAGTTGTGTAAAAATACTAAATAATTATATTTTGAAAGTTTGTTTTTTTAAAAAGAAAAGTAGGAACTGGTTTCTTCATTGAAGTTTCTCATCTATAAAAGTGAACTTCACTCATGATTGTGATGATATCCTAGAATGAGGGCCTTCAGTTTTTAAATAATTTTAGAACACTGCTAAAAATATCTTTTAAGTTATTTATCTAGAGTTTAGTAGTAATACCAGGAAAAACTGTTTGTCTTGAGATTTGCAATCATTAAAAATGTTGTTAGTTTGTTAGATGTGCTCCCATAAACTTTAATAATTTTTAATATTTTTATTGTAAAATATATATTTAAAAAAGCAATCTCCAAGTACATTTTAACAAGTAATTATAGAACAGATTTTAAGGTTTGGTATGGTTTACATTTCCATGATTTTTTATTTTTTCTTCTACCTGTTCCAGGACACCGGAGAGCAACAGAAATATCAATGTAGTGATTCAGCAGTCATACTCATATGTTAAATCCTGTGTTCTCTGTTATACTCCTCCTTCTCTTTAAGTAACATATATACATAAAAGCAAAGCATTTCAAAGTACATCACAACAATTAGTTGTAGAACAGATTTCAGAATTTGGTATGGATTACAATTCCAGAATTTTAGGTTTTGATTTCTAGCTGCTCTAAGGAGCTGGCGGCTAAAACAAACATCAGTTTAATGATTCGACACCATACTCTCTCTTAAACCCAATCTTCACTGTCTAACTTCAACATCACCTTTGATCTTTCTCCCACTCTTTGGGGGTACTTGGGCTATGCCAATTCTAACTTCTTCATATTGGAAGAGGCTGTCGATAATATGGGATAGGAGGATGGAGCTAGTTGATGTTCTGGAAGGGCTGGCACCTTTAGACTTTAAGGACTTATTCTGGCCCAAGGACCCATCTAGAGGTTGTAGGTTTTGGAGAGTTACCCTAGTGCATGGAACCTTTGTAGAGTCTTATGTAATGTCCTAGCTATTCTTTAGGATTGGCAGGAATAGTTATGGTTGGGGGTTGGCAAGTTATGATAGGTAGCAATGACTAACTGAAGCATGCATAGGAGTGATCTCCAGTGTAGCCTCTTGACTCTATTTGAACTCTCTCAGCCACTGATACCTTATTTGTTACACTTCTTTTCCCCCTTTTTGTCAAGATGACATCATTGATACCACAATGCCAGGGCTACACTCATCCTGAGGGTCATTTCCCACTCCACCAGGGAGTGGGATCCCTGGATGTCACATCCCACATAGGGAGGAGGGCGATGTTTTCACTTACAGAGTTGGGCTTAGACAGAGAAAGACTGCACCTTAGCAACAAAAGAGGTCCTTCAGAAGTACTCTCAGGCATACCTACAGGTAGAGTAAACTTCTCCACTACATGTTTAAGCTTCATAAGAGCAAGCCTCCAGATCAATGGCTTGGCCTATTTATTTGGGTGTCACTAATGTTTGGCACAATATCCAGAATTTCTCCAGTGGTAAAGTTTAATAGTTCCATGTTTTTTCTCTCATCCCTCAAGGGACTTTGCCAATACGTTTTTTTAAACTTTTTTATTGCATAGTATAAAGTATATACAAAGTAAAGAAATAAAAAAGCAATAATTGTCAAAGCACTCATCAACAAGTGGTTACAGGACAGATCTCAGAGTTTCCCATACAATTTTCTCATATTTTTCCTTCTAGCTTCTCCAGAATGTAGGAGGCTAGAAGGCTTAAATACCTTTTTTATCATCACAATCGACTTTTTTTCCTTCTTTTTTTGTGAATAATAACATATAGAAAAAAGTTATAAATTTCAAAGCACAACCACAATTAGTGGTAGAACATATTTCAGACTTTGACATGGGTTACAATGTCACAACTTTAGGTTTTTGTTTCTTAGCTGCTGTAAAATCCTGGAGACTAAAAGAGACATCAATTTAATGATTCAGCATTCATAGTCATTTGTTAAGTCCTATCTATATGCATAATTCCACCATAACCTTGGATCTTTCCATACCTCTCTTTGGGATTGTTTGGGCTATGGCAATTCTAAATTTTTGATATTGGAAGGGTCTGTCACTAATATGGGTGAGGGAAATGGAACTATCTGATGTTCTGTAGAAGATGGACTAAGTTTCAGGACTTATCTGGACCAGGGACCCATCTGGAGGGTGTAGGTTTCTAGAAAATTACTCTAGTGCATGGAACCCTTGTGAAATCTTATATATTGCTCCAGGTATTCTTTAGGATTGGCTGGCATGGTCCTGGTTGGGGATTGGCAGGTTATGATAGGTAGCAAGGTCTACCTGAAGCTTGCATCAGAGCAAACTCCAGAGTAGCCTCTCAAGTCTATTTGAACTGTCTCTGCCACTGATACTTTATTAATTACACTTCTTTTCCCCTATTTGGTCAGGATGTAATTGTTGATTCCATGGTCCCAGGTCTGAAATCATTCCTGGGAGTCATCTCCCATGTTGCCAGGGAGACTTTCACCCCTGGAGGTCATGTCCCACATAGGGGGAAGGGCAATGATTTCATTTGCAGAGTTGGGTTTAGAGAGACTGATGCCATACCTGAGCAACCAAAATAGGTCTTCCAGAAGTAATTCTCAGGAATGCCTATAGGTAGTCTAGGCTTCTCCGCTACCTACATAAACTTCCCAAGAGAAAACCTCATGATAAAGGGCATGGCCTATTGATTTGGGTATCCCAAAAGTTTAACACAGTATCAGGGGATTCCCTGATGGTAAATTTAATGGTTCCATAGTCTTTTACCCCTCCCTCAGGGTATTTTTCGAATACTTTTTGATTATCTGCTTAAAATACTCTAGGATGTTTCCAGACATGACAATAATCTATACAGGATTAAAGGACCTCTTTCTTATTCTTTGCTTCCTGTGTTTCAATTGTTCAAATGAGCTATACAGATAGGTTGAATAATATTATGCAGAAATTTTCAGTTTCAGATCAATTAAACCTTTTTCCAATTGGTCTCAAAGAGTATGTGTGGTTCTGAAATATAGACACTGTCTTCCTTACCCTTATGTTCCAAATTACTTTAACCCCAACCTGTTTGGCTTCATACTTATCTCTAAATATCAGGTTATAAATATAAAACAGTCTCTCAAAATCCAGAAATAATCACCACTCTGAACTTAATGTGTCTGCTCTAAAAGCTTACCATCTAGGCCCCTGTTTCCTTTTAAGCATTTTCTCAAGGTGACCACACCACTGCTGTTCTTTTGTTTCTGGCTTAATTTGTCTCACCAAATGTCCCACGTGTTCATTCACATCATGGCATACCTCATGACTTTGTTCCTTTTTTTAGCCGCCCACCCTTTGTTCATAAGTATGCAACATCGTTCACCAATCTACTTCTCCATCAGTGCATCCTTCAGTCACCTGCATTCATCGGGTATCATGGAGAAGACCTAAAATCCACAGTCTATCAACATTCTTAATTTTAGATAATTTCATTGTTCCCAAGGGAAAAAAACCAATAAACACACCCTCGCCAAATAGAAAATCTAAACTTCCTCTTAACTCTTGTCCCTCACCTCATTATTTACCTCTGCTTTTGCTGTGGTAGTGCTGATGGTTTCCTTGTG
Organism: Tamandua tetradactyla; assembly: GCF_023851605.1. Classification (NCBI taxonomy): domain Eukaryota; kingdom Metazoa; phylum Chordata; class Mammalia; order Pilosa; family Myrmecophagidae; genus Tamandua; species Tamandua tetradactyla. The sequence continues at coordinate 15,862,097 of NC_135334.1, read as the reverse complement.
AACATAGCTCATAGCATGCAGTAGCAGTTTTCCTTCTGTACCCAGGACTTAAACACTCATTATACAAGAATCATATCTTTGAAGTAATTCTTAAGAGAACTCATTCATGTTTCTAGTGTGAGGCAGTGTGGCATGTAGGTCTGCACAACTCCTTTCAATCTTGTTCATCTTCAATATGGTAATATTATTTCTAGAACCACTAGAAAGTCACCTTCACTCCTATCTTTTCCCTTACATTGGAATTCAACCTCATTAGCTAATAGTTCACCCATCTCTAGTTTCTATGTATCTCTAACTCTCCTATATTCTCTATTATAAGCCTCTGATTATATTTTTATGCTGGTCATAAAACTGGAATCAGACAATAGACATCCTTTTGCGTCTGGTTAATTTTGCTCAGAATTATGTCCTCAAGGTTCATCTATCTTGTCACATGCTTCAGGACATTCTGTCTTACTGTTTCATAATATTCCTTCATAGTATATATATCACATTTTGTTGATCCATTCGTCTGTTGATGGGCATTTGGTATATTTTCATCTTTTGATCATTGTGAATAATGTTGCTATGAACATTGGTGTGCAAATGTCTGTTTGTGTTGTTGCTTTCAGCTCTTCTGGGTATATTCTAAGAAGTGCTATTGCTAGGTCATAGGGCAATTTGATATTTAGTTTCTTAAGAAACCACCAAGCAGTCTTCCATAGTGGCTGCAACATTATACATTCCCACCAGCAGTGCATAAGTGTCCCAGTTTCTCCACATCCTCTCCAACATTTATAGTTTCCTGTTTGTTTAATAGCAGCCATTCTTATAGGTGTGAGGTGGTATCTCATCATAGTCTTGATCTGCAGCTCCCTTATAGTAATGAAAATGAGCAAATTTTCAAATAGTTTTGAGCCATCTATATTTGCTCTTCAGAAAAATCCCTATTCATATCTATAGCCTATTTTATAATTGGATTGTTTGTTCTTTTGTTGTTGAGTTGTATGATTTCTTTGAATATATGTGAAATCAAATCTTTGTCTGTTATGTGATTTCCCAATATTTTCTGCCATTGAGTTGGCTGCCTTTTCACCTTTTTGACAAAATCTTTTGTAGTGCAGAAACATTCGATTTTGAGGAGTTCTCGTTTATCTATTTTTTCTTTTGTTGCTTGCACTTTGGGTGTAAGGTTCAGGAAGCCACCTCTTATAATTAGGTCTTGAAGATGTTTCCCTACATTGTCTTCTAGAAGCTTTATGGTGCTAGTTCTTATATATAGGTGTTTGATCCGCTTTGAATTAATTTTTGTGTAGGCTGTAAGATAGGGGTCCTCTTTCATTATCTTGGCTCTGATATCCAGTTCTTCCATCTATTCCAGAGCTGTAACTGTTATTTCTAACTTCTGAGATGCTGAGCTATTTGTGTATAATGTGGTCATTCCCTGAAACTTTGTGTATTTCTGTGATACCTGATACTCAGAGTTAGAGCATTAACCTATGCAGCAACTGTTTAGAAAGTTGAAAATATGATCAGACTTTGACTAGAGATATGAATGAAGCTGCTCTGGATAGGACTAAAGTAAATCAGAGCACAGGAAAAAGATTGATATTGACTTTTAAAATTTCAACTTCTATGTGAGAGCAAAGGAAACAATGTTTCTCTACTGCAAAACTTTTATTTTTGGTAATATCTAATTTAACTTGTAAGGTCAGTTTATTGAAGCACCACAATTACATGGAATCTTTGATAGGGAGTGAGAACTGGTTGGTTTATACCGGTTAGTATGATACCCGGATATATCCCAGAATAATTTGGGCAGAGAATAAACAAGTATTTGCAAAGTCCTCTTGGGGGACTGGGGAGAAAGGAGGAAATATTAAACTTCCCCATATGGGGAATCTTGATATTCTCGCAAGCAGTGGGGAGAACCAATTCAATAGGCTGAGCTCTCAATCTTGGGGCATGCTCCTATCAAACAATGCTGCAAAGGAGAAATGAGATCTACTTATGATTATGCCTAACAGTCACCCCAGAGAAACTCTTTTGTTGCTCAAATGTGGCCTCTTTCTCTAAGCCAACCTAACAACTAAACTTATTGCCCTCCCCATTATGTAGGATGTGACTCTCGGAGGTGTAAATCTCCCTGGCAATGTGTAACATGACTCCTGGAGAGGAGCTGGGACCTGGCATGATGGGATTGAAAAAGCCTTCATGACCAAAAAGGGGGAAGAGAGAAACAAGGGAAAATAAAGTTTCAGTGGCTGAGTGATTTCAAACAGAGTCAGAGGTAATCCTATCAGATGTTACTTTTGCTTGCCTGAGGTTTCCCCAAAGTGTTTTCCCTTTTAGAGGACTTTTAAACTAATCAAAGCCTATCATGAATGGGTAGAGTCACATCTCCATCAAATCAAAGGGACATGCCCAGAACGGGGTGTGCCACATCTCTTTGGTAATCCAATCAAAGTTTCCCACCCTAAACATTAGGTCTGGTCCCATAAGATTGGATCAGGATTAAAACATGGCTTTTCTGAGGTACATAATAGTTTCATACTGGCATAACATGAAACTGTTGAACTATGTTCCAGTAGCCTCGATTCTTGAAGATGATTGTCTAACTATATAGCATTTACAGTGTGACTGTGTGCTTTTGCAAACTTTGCCTCTGATGCTTCCGTTAAACAGGGTATTATGGCAAATGGGTAAAAATATAAGGACAAAAAATAAATAAATAATGGGGTGATGTATTAGTTAGGGTTCTCTAGAGAAACAGAATCAACAGGAAACACTCACAAATATAAAATTTATAAAAGTGTCTCATGTAACTATGCGGATGCAGACTCTAAAATCTGCAGTGCAGACTGTGAAGCCAACCAAGGGTCTGGATGATATCCACAGGAGAGGCTTGCCGGCTGAAGCAAGAAGAGAACCTGTCTTTTCTGAATCCTCCTTAAAAGGCTTCAAGTGATTAGATTAAGCATCACCCATTGCAGAAGACACTTCCCTGGGCTGATTACAGACGGCATCAGCTGTGAATGCAGCTGACATGATCATGATTCAATCCTATGAAATGTCCTCATTACAATAGACAGGCCAGCACTTGCCTAACCAAACAAACAGGTGCCACCATTTTGCCAAGTTGACACATGAACCTGACCATGACAGGGGATAAGGGGTAAAACAAATTGGGTAGATTGCAATACTAGTGGTCAATGAGAGGGAGGAATAAGGGGTAAGGGATATATAAGTTTTCTTTTTTTTAATTTCTTTTTCTGGAGTTTTGCAAATGTTCTAAAAATTATCATGCTGATGAATATACAACCAAATGATGATATTGTAAGCCACTGATTGTATACATTTGGATGGACCTTATAGTGAGGATATCTCAATAAAAAATATTTTTTAAAAAGAGAAAAGGAAAAATTAGCATACCTGTGGCATAGCATCCTTTTGTATCACTAACATATGAAATGATCTTTAAGGTGTGCAACTGCTCTGTGTTGTGAATTCAGCTTAGTCTCCAATGAATGCCTCCTTTTCTTTTTGTGACCCATGGTCATTTGAACTATGGTTCTCCACTCTTCTTTCCTTCCTTGCTATGGATCAGCACTTCTTACACACCTGCTCCCTCCCCACAGCAGTGCAGAGCTTGCCTACTCCACCCCTACTTAGGACTCAGTCATGCTACTTGTTTTGGACAATGGGACACCAAAGGATGAGCAAGGTTCAAGCAGATGCTCAAATATTCCTGCACAACTCCTATTACCCACCAAGAGAGAAGCTGCTGCTGCCCTTCATCCAGGGACAGAATGAAGACAATGGAGCACGTCTGACCTGCAGACCCATAAGCCTGAAGATTACTATGCAGTGGTGTAAGCTACTCAGACTTTGAGTTTGTTATAAAGAATTACTAGGACTATAGAATATTTGCTTAACCTTTTATTATCAACAAGAGTAGATATAAAACATAATGACCATCCTTAAACTCATGACCCAAATTATGAATATTTGGCCAAACTCATTTTGTTTACCTTTCTAATAATTTAGAATATTATAGCAAGTTCCAGATATCATGCCATTTAGCATTTTATAGCATGCTATTTTTCCCAATAAATTCTTCAGTACACATACAAAAAAGTTCAGAAGTAGATAGCTTGTGGGAGCCCTAAATACTTCCAATTTGCTTAGGTTACAATGAGCATGGTAGTATGACTCAAGGTGAAGACATGGAGTGCAATCACACTAAGTATACTTTATATAATGAGTTGTATTTTCTATCCATACCTGTGATTTGAATGCCATTTTCAGTAATTTGAATAAAAGCATTATCCATCTAATGGCATCAATTTCAGTCTAGTTGAAAGTGGACATGTGTCCAAATTCTAGTTCCCAAACTGAATAACTTTGTGCACATTTCAGACCTTTACCTATGCTTTCCTTCCTGAAATGTGACTTCCCTTCACACCTTATTGGATGCCTCTAAAATGCACGCAAAATAATAAAGTGAAATTGTTTCAAGTACAAAGAAGATTTGACATGTGGATTACCAGCTCTAAAGGCTAATCTAATTCATCTCTGCTGCTTCTATGAGCTCCTGTCTGCTTCATAGTAGTTGTGACTTCACTCCCATCATATATGGGTGTGGTGACATGAAGTAATGATTCCTATCATGTAGTATGTGGCTCAGAAAAATAATAAAATCATTTCTCTGTTGATAGTCTTTGTAGGAAGGAGGACATATTTGGAGCCAAAATTAAATTCTTTTAATAGTATCATTCATTAATATAGCATTTTACAGTTTCCACAAGCTTTCATAAATATTTTCTAGTTCATTTTGCTTAGAACAGATGACACCAACAGAGTTGATGAAAAAAGGACCATAGTCTGGTTCTGATAAAGATGAATTTTATTTCTACAAAAGGTGCTCATGACAAGTAGGAGATAGATAATCGTTATGAAATGTATGGTTATCTTAAAAAGATAATCTATCCTGTACTTAATTGAAATATTTTTAACAGCCTTCACATAAAAAATTAAATTCCATGTCAAGCAATAGACAACAAAGAATACAATAAATAAAGACCAGAAAACTGGATTCAGATTCTAGTTTGCTCCCTCTTTCTTGGGGTGATTGACCCTTGTTATGATCCTGCCCAGAATGGATCACCAAGCATTGGATGACTTTATACAGACACAGAACTTCCTTTTTCCAACACCTGACTTTTTTTGTTCGGGCATTCTTTGTGAAGAATCCAGCCTTTTATATCACATGTATGAAACTCTTAAATCCACCTGGGAGTTTACAGAAGATCACAGATCAATCTTTCTCAGTCCAGTGTCAATTTAAACCATTAGAGAAGAGGAATACCCTGATACCAGCAAATTAGCTGACAATGTCATAAGAATTATCAAAGTTATGGCCCTAAGGAGGCTCCAGGACAGTGTAGTGTGATATGAAGGCACTAAAACAGCCCCCATCCAGCATGATCCATCTTCACTGGTCATTGTTTCTATCGTCCCATTAGTGGAAGTTAATTAGAAGAAAACCACACATACAATATGGACTTCAAAGTGAATGAAGGTTGCTATGTATGTATACTCACGGATCTTAGCACATAAGGAACCTCAAGAAATAATATGCTTCAGAACTTTATTAAACAGATAAAAAATAAACATTTCATAGAGTAAATAGCTTATGCTGAGCAAAATTACTGATAACAGTAAGTGATATATATATATATATATATATATATATATATATATATATATATATATATATATATATATATATATATAATAAGTTCTAGATCCTTAAAATATCTGCTTATTTATTGTTTGTTCCCATAATACAGCACCCGTTTTCCTGTATTACTCTTTCTATAGAACGTTTACCACTTTTTAAGTTCCCAACTAAAGTAGCAATATCTTCTGTATTCCTTGTGTTGGTAGGTAGTGACTGTTAGGGGCCTCAGAGAAAAGAAGGCTCACTTTCAGTTGAAGAAATTAGAGAATACCTCAAGTGGAGTTAAATTTTGTCTTGTTTTAAAGTATAAGTAGAATAACTGATAGAGAATGAATAGAAATGCAGTGAAGGAAGACATGCTTTCTAGGCAGAATCGAGTGGACAAACAAAAGCACAGTGGTAGAAAAGAATAGGATAAATTGAATATGTATTAAATGAATTCATTTTGGCTGGACTCAGAAATAGACAGCAATATAGATAAAAGCTAGACAAATTATTAATTGGTATATGGCAGATTGTCTTATCTACTGTACCAAGAAATAGGGATGCAAAGCTGTTTTAGTTTGTAAGCTGCTGGACTGCAATATGCCAGAAAAGCAATGGCTCTAAAAATGGGAATTTTAATAAGTTGTGAATTTACAACTCTAAGCCTATAAAAATGTCCAAACTAAGGCATCCATGGAGAGACACCTTAATTCAAGGAAGGCCAATAAGTCTGAAAACCCTCTGTCAGCTGGGACATCATGTAGTTGACATTTGCTGGTCCCTTGCTCCTGGGCTCCGTTGCTTTCAGCCTCTGTTCCTGTGGGGGTTCCTTGTTGTACTTCTCTGAGGCTGTCTTTCATCACTTGGCTTCCCTTGGTTTTCTCCAGGTTGTGGCTTGCTTCAAATCTCATGTCGATGTCTGCTTGGCTTTAAGCTTCTCCAAACATCCATATTTCTGTTCTCTGAAGAAACTGTTGTCCAAACATCGACATTTGCTCTCTCTTTTGGCTCTGCCAGTTCTGTCATTTCTCCCAAATGTTTCCTCTTTTAAAAGGCTCAATTGCATTAATCAAGACCCATCTGGAGTGGGTAGAGTTACATCTCCATCTAATCAAAATGTCACATCCACAATTGGGGATGCCACAGCTCCACAGAGATAATCTAATCAAAAGTTTCTGTGTCTCCCCCCCCCCCATATTGAATCAGGATGAAAATATGGCTTTTCTGGGGTGCATAGTACTTTCAAACCAGTACAAAAGCTAACTAAGTTTTTTTAATATGAATGAAGAAAGGCCAGAATATCCTTTTGTAATATGGATTTCACATTGTTGAGTTGATTTTACATAAATGGAAAACCTGCAGAGATGGTTACAAAGAGATGATTATAATATTCAAAGAGGGAGGTAATAAAGATTGGAACCATGTTAGGAGCACAGGACACTCGTTACCTAAGTCCATAGCAGGCAGTAGCAACCAGGAGATGTCATGAAGTTCAAAGTGTCCCACTTTAAAACAAAGTGAAGCTGGGGTCACTACTTGAAGTCAGGTGTTAGTATGTACCCCAGCCCCCATTCTTCAAAAAGTAATACTAAAATCACACAAGTAAACAAGCAAGCAAGCAAACAAACATAAACCTGTGGCTGACTTCTGTTCAGCATTAGGGCTTTTTGAAATTGCAGGACTAGAAAATTCAATGGTCGAAGACAAACCTCACAGCATGGAACTGAGCCTAGCCACTCACTGGTACTGGAACTGAATCTTCCCAGCCCACGATATTGCTACAGGAGAGAAAACTTCAACCAGTTTACTGATTGGATACCCTGAAAAGTCGATAAAGACTAAGGAAATAAGTAGGGAAGTGCATTAGGAGTATGATTGTTAGTTTTAGGTGTCCATTTGGATAGAGAAATTATTTAATAAAACACAAATCTAGATGTTGCTGTGAAGAAGATGTTTTGTAGCTGTGGTAACATACACAATCAGTTGACTTTAATTAAAGAAATGTCCCTCAATAATGTGAGTGAGCCTCATCCAACCAGTTGAAGGCTTTAAGAGTAAAAGCAGCATCATGGTTAGGCACATGTGTCAACTTGGCCAAGTTGTGGTACCTGCTTATCTGATTGGGCAAGTGCTGGCCTGTCTGTTGCAATGAGGACATTTCATAGGAATAGGTCATGATCACAGCAGCTGCATCCACAGCTGAGTCCATTTGTAATCAGCCAAAGTAGAGTATCTTCTACAATTAGTGGTACTAAATCTAATCACAGGAAGCCTTTTAAGGAGGACTCAGAGGAGACAGATCCCATTCCTGCTTTGGCTGGTGAGCCTTTCCTGTGGAGTTCATTCAGACCCTCCAACGGAGTCATCGGCTTCACAGCCTGCCCTGTGGATTTTGGACTCTGCATTCCTGCAGTCATGTAAGACAACTTTTATAAATTTTATATTTGCATGTGTTCCCTGTTGATTCTGTTTCTCTAGAGAACCCTAATACATCTTGGTATCAGGAGTGGTTCTTAAGAAACAGAATCCTAAAAATGGGTTTTTATGAATGGTTTTCTACTCTGACTGGACTCAGAGACACTAAGGACTCTGATTCCCATAATCAGAAGGACACTCCCAATCCACGGAGTGAGTTGGCAAAGGAGATAGTCAAAATATCATCATTCAATTCTCCTAATGCTTCGCTTGTACGAAGTCAGACTCTGGGGGATAATGTTTTTGACACCTTTACAGAGTTTTGGTAGAAATAAGAGTTATAGAGATGTTGGTTGGTTGTTGTTAGATACACTGTCTACATTAAGGGGTGAAAGGGATGGGCTTAAGGCTTAAAACAAGAAGCTTAAGTGCCGTCTGAAAGATGTAGAAGTTTCTATGAGTACCCTGAAGGAAAATCTTATTTCCTGTAGCCATAGACTTGAGATCTCTGAAAATCAGACTCAGAATCTTATTGTTAGAGTAGCAACTCTACAACATAAACTGAAATCTCAATCTTGCATGGTGTCTGCCATTAAAGTGAGGGCATTGATTGGAAAGGAGTGGGACCCTGAAAAATGGGATGGTGACATATGGATTGATAAAGATGTTGGGGGCAAGGTTGAAACCCTAGGCCATGCTGACCCTTCTCTAGATAACCCTGTGATAGTCTTACCTGAGGACATAGGCACCCCACCTCCAACCTGCCTTGAGGAATTGGCCACCCAACCTCCTCCTGAAGGGATTAGCCCTAGAGTGATTAATCCTGTTTCACCAGGTGAAACTACAAATGAAGGCCCTGAAGCAAATGGCTTGGAAGATATTTCTAATTCTTTTCATGACCCACCCCCACCACCCCTCATTTCTTCTAGACCTATAACTAGACTAAAGTCCCAACAGGCCCCTAAAGGTGAAGTATAAAGTATCACACATGAGGAGGTACATTATACTCCAAAAGAACTGTGTCAGTTTTCCAATTTATATAGACAGAAATCAGGGGAATATGTGTGGCAATGGATTTTAAGAGTGTGGGATAATGGTGGGAGGAATATAAGGCTGGATCAGGCTGAATTTATTGATATGGGCCCACTAAGCAGAGATTCTGCATTCAATTTTATAGCTTGAGTGGTTAGAAAAGGTGTTAACAGTTTATTTGGATGGTTGGTTGAAACATGGATCAAAAGGTGACCAACATTACCTGAGGTTGACATGCCAGAACTGCCCTGGTATAATGTAGATAAGGGGATCCAGAGGCTTAGAGAGATTGGAATGTTAGAGTGGATTTATCATGCAAAGTCTGCTCTTATACCCCAAGAATGTCCGGAAGATGCACCTTTTACCAGAACAGTGAGAAATAAATTTGTGAGACTAGCGCCAGCATCCCTAAAGAGCTCTGTGGTTGCACTTCTCTGTAGGTCAGATATTACTATAGGAACTGCTGTCACTAATCTGGAATCCTTAAACACAATGGGGATGATAGGATCCCGAGTTGGCAGAAAGCAGGTGGCAGCACTTAATCACCAAAGGCAGGCTAGACGTGGCTATTATAGTTGACAGCAAACTGAAAGCAGGCATCAAAATTATATGACATGCAGAGATTTGTGGCATTGGCTAGTAAATCATGGGGTTCCTAGAAATACAATAGAAGGGTAGTCTACTAAATTCTTACTTATGCTGTATAAACAAAAGAGTTCTAGGTCAACGGAACAGAAGTCTAACCTGAATTACAAAAACACAGAGTCACAGCCCCTTAATCAATTTCCAGACTTGAAACAGTTTATGGACCCAGAGCCCCTAGAATGAAGGGGAGGCCAGGTCCCTTTGGGAGAGAAACCTGTAACACTGCCACAAATTTATACTGTTAACCTTTCTCCAAGCCTTCCCCAAGGAGACCGACAGCCTTTTACCGGGGTAAATGTGCATTGGGGAAAAAGAAATGACCAGATATTTGGGGGATTATTAAACACTGGTTCAGAGGTGACATTAATTCCAGGGGACCCAACACATCACTCTGGACCACCATTCAGAGTGGGGGCTTATGGAGGCCAGGTGATCAGTGGAGTTTTAGCTCAGTTCCATCTCACAGTGGGTCCAGTGGGCCGCTGGACCCATCCTGTAGTTATTTCCCCAGTTCCAGAATGTATAATTTCCATAGACATACTGAGCAAGTGGCAGAATCCCCACGTTGGCTCTCTAACTCATGCAGTAAGGGCTATTATGGTGGGAAAGGCCAAGTGGAAGCTACTAGAACTGCCTCTACCAAGCAAAATAGTAAATCAGAAGCAATGCTGCATTCCTGGAGGGATTGCAGAGATTACTGCCACTCTTAATGATTTGAAAGATACAGGAGTGGTGATTCCCACCACATCCCCATTCAACTCTTCTATTTGGCCTGTGCAGAAAACAGATGGGTCTTGGAGAATGACAGTGGATTATCATAAACTCAACCAGGTGGTAACTCCAATTGCAGCTGCTCTTTCAGATGTGGTATCATTGCTTGAGCAAATCAAGACATCCCCTGGTACCTGGTGTGCAGCTATTGATCTGGCAAATCAATAGCTATTAGTAAGGACCACCAGAAACAGTTTGCTTTCAGCTGGCAAGGTCAGCAATATACTTTCACTGTCCTACCTCAAGGGTATATCAACTCTCCAGCCCTATTTCATAATCTTGTTTGCAGAGATCTTGATCGTCTCTGCCTCCCACAAGACATCACACTGGTCCATTATATTGATGATGTCATGTTTATTGGACCTAGTCAGCAAGAAATAGCAACTACTCTAGATTAACTGGTAAGGCATCTGCATGTCAGAGGATGGGAGATAAATCCAACAAAAATACAGGGACCTTCGACCTCAGTGAAATTTCTAGGTGTCCAGCAGTGTGGAGCATGTTGAGATATCCTTTCTAAGGTGAAAGATAAGTTGCTGCATCTGGCCCCTCCCACAACCAAAAAATAGGCACAACTCCTAGCTGGTCTTCTTGGATTTTGGCGACAACATATTCCTCATTTGGGTGTGCTACTCTGGCCCATTTATCGAGTGACAAGAAAAGCTGCTAATTTTGAGTGGGGACCTGAACAAGAGGAGGCTCTGCGACAGGTCCAGGCTGCTGTACAAGCTGCTCTGCCACTAGGTCTGTATGATCCAGCAGATCCAATGGTGTTGGAAGTGTCAGTGACAAATAGAGATGCTGTCTGGAGCCTTTGGCAGGCCCCTATAGGAGAATCACAACGCAGACCCTTAGGATTTTGGAGCAAAGCCTTACCATCTGCTGTAGATAACTACTCTCCTTTTGAGAAACAGCTTTTGGCCTGCTACTGGGCCTTAGTAGAGACTGAAAGCTTAACCATGGGCCACCAAGTTACCATGAGACCAGAGTTGCCTATCATGAGTTGGGTGTTGTCTGACTCACTAAGTCATAGGTTGGGCGTGCACAGCAGCACTCTATTGTAAAATGGAAATGGTATATATGAGATAGAGCCAGAGCAGGTCCTGAAGGCACAAGTAAGTTACATGAAGAAGTGGCACAAATGCCCATGGTCTCCACTCCTGCCACATTACCTTCTCTTTCCCAGACCAGAGCTATGGCCTCTTGGGGAGTTCCTTGCAGTGAATTGACTGAGGAAGAGAAAACTCGGGCCTGGTTTACAGATGGTTCAGCACGATACGCAGGTATCACCCAAAAATGGACAGCTGCAGCATTACAACCCCTTTCTGGGGTGTCCTTGAAGGACAGTGATGAGGGGAAATCCTCCCAGTGGGCAGAACTTCAAGCAGTGCACCTGGTTGTTCATTTTGCTTGGAAGGAAAACTGGTCAGAGGTGCATTTGTATACTGACCCATGGGCTGTTCCTAATGGTTTGGCTGGATAGTCAGGGACTTGAAAAGACCATAATTGGAGAATTGGTGGCAAAGAGGTCTGGGGAAGAAGCATGTGGATAGACCTTTCTGAGTGGGCTAAATACATGAACATATCTGTGTACCATGTAAATGCACACCAGAGGGTAACTTCAGCAGAGGAAGATTTTAATAATCAAGAGGATAAGATGACCCATTCTGTGGATACCAGTCAGCCTCTTTCCCCAGCAACACCTGTCATTGTCCGATGGACTCATGAATAAAATGGTCATGGTGGTAGGGATGGAGGTTATGTATGGGCTCAGCAACATGGATTTCCACTCACCAAGGCTGACAAGGCTACAGTCACTGCTGAGTGCCCAATCTGCCAGCAGCAGAGACCTACACTCAGCCCCCAATATGGCACCATTCCCCAGCTGACCAGGCAGCTACATGGTGGCAGGTTGATTACATTGGACCACTCCCTTCATGGAAGGGGCAGCAATTTGTTCTAACTGGAGTAGACACATACTCTGGATATGGGTTTGCTTTCCCTGCTTGCAATGCTTCTGCCAAAACTACCATCCATGGGCTTACAGAATGCCTTATCCATCGTCATGGTATTCCACATAGCATTGCTTCAGATCAAGGAACACACTTCACACCAAATGAAGTGTGGGAATGGGCACATGCTCATGGAATTCTCTGGTCTTACCATGTTCCCCATCATCCAGAAGCAGCTGGATTGATAGAACGGTGGAATGGCCTTTTGAAAACTCAATTACGATGCCAACTAGGTGGCAATAACTTGAAAGGCTGGGGTAATGTTCTCCAGGAAGCTGTATATGCTCTGAATCAGCATCCTCTGTATGGTCCTGTTTCTCCCATAGCCAGGATCCATGAGTCCAGGAACCAAAGGGTGGAAATGGGTGTGGTACCACTCACTATTTTCCCTAGTGATCCACTATGAAAATTTTTGCTTCCTTTCCCTGCTACCCTGAGTTCTGCTGGTCTACATGTTTTAGTTCCAAAATGGGGTGTGCTTCCTCCAGGAGAAACAACAATGATTCCACTGAACTGGAAGTTAAGACTTCTACCTGGTCACTTTGGGCTACTTATGCCCCTAGAACAACAAGCCAAGAAGGGGATTACATTATTGTCTGAGGTAATTGACCCTGACTATCAGAAGGAAGTAGGACTGCAACTACATAATGGAGGTAAAAAAGAGTTTTCTTGGAATATAGGAGATCCCCTAGGGTGTCTTTTAGTACTACCATGTCCTATGATTAAAATCAATGGAAAACTGCAACAACACAATCCACGCAGGACTACTAATGGCTCTGAAACTTCAGGAATGAAGGTTTGGGTCACCTCACCAGGCAAAGAACCATGCCAGCTGAAGTGCTTGCTGAGGGTAAAGGGAACATGGAATGGGTAGTGGAAGAAGGTAGTGATGAATATGAACTTCAACCACATGATCAGTTACAGAAATGAGGACTGTAATACTGTTTTGTTCATGTTATACTATTTAAGTTGTAAGATATCAAGTTTAAGAATGAATGTTGCCCAAGGATTTTCACCCTATTCTGGAGAGATTTAATGTGTTTCCAGTTATATGCAAGACAGTTGAATATTGTCAGGTTAAAGAAAAAAAGTGTGTGCTTATTCATTTTCATTTGGAAACTAAGTATGGTTTAAGGTGATATATATATATATAGGTGCCAAGTTGACAAGGGGTGGACTGTCATGGTTAGGGACAGGTGTCAACTTGGCCAAGTTGTGGTACCTGCTCATCTGATTGGGCAAGCGCTGGCCTGTCTGTTGCAATGAGGACATTTCATAGGATTAGGTCATGATCACAGCAGCTGCATCCACAGCTGATTCCATTTGTAATCAGCCAAAGGGGAGTGTCTTCTACAATTAGTGATGCTAAATCTAATCACAAGAAGCCTTTTAAGGAGGACTCAGAGGAGACAGGTCCCACTCCTGCTTCGGCTGGTGAGCCCCTCCTGTGTATTTCATACAGACCCTCCACCGGAGTGGTCAGTTTCACACCCTGCCCTGTGGATTTTGGGCTCTGCGTTCCTGTGGTCACATAAGACACTTTCAAAAATTTTATATTTGCAAGTGTTCCCTGTTGATTCTGTTTTTCTAGAGAACTCTAACTAATACAAGCAGGTTTCCCAGAAAAGAAATTCTACCTCGAGAATGCAGCATAAATTCCTTTCTGAGTTTCCAGCCTGCCCTAAGGATTTCAGACACAAGACTACAACATTTCCTGTCTGAATTCCCCACCTGCTGGAATATATCATCTTATTGATTCTGTTTCCCTAAAAAAATCTTGACTTCTACAGAGAAAGAGAAATGGGGAAAGAGAGAAAAGGTAAGAAAAACAAACATCTTTTTAAATGTTCAAATTAAGAAGAAACAACGGAGTGTAGAGTCCCTCTTTTTAAACTATTATGTGGACAATGATTTGGGGTTGTTGATGTACCAGAATAAATAAATAAGTTTCTTAAGTCTCAACTTGAAAATTTGAAGATGAAAAATTTATTCTAAAGAATTTCTAAAAGACTCCTTATGGAACAGAATACAAAAGCATCATGAAACAAAATTTTAAGTTGCTTTTAGGATAAAATATGAAGCTTAAAAATATTCTAGATTGCTGATGACAACTCATCCATCAACCTTTGTCTCCTCTCAACCTCAACCCACCCTCCAATGTTTTTCTTCCCTGCCTTTATAGTCACTTCGCTGGAAAATATTAAGAAACTTTGTTCAATGGGATGTGAATAGGACCAAAAATCAGAATACAGTATTGGAGAATGACTCCACCCAAATGATTCCATTTCTTTAGCCATAAGACATAGCTTTAAAGTCATTGAGTGGTTTTACATCATCAGTATGATGAGGTTAGTAATGTAAAATACAATAAAATATATTGGTTCATCATCAAGAAAAGTCTAGGAACTGTTCCAAGAAATAAGAGAATGATATTCATGACCTTGGTAAATTTATCACAGTCCATATGTCTGAACTCAGCTCCACAGACTTGGAGATGTAATTTTCTCTGCACAGGGAGAGGAAATTAATCTATCAGGGGTGAATTACACATTCACCACATGCACAAAGCCAAGGTCATAAACCAGAATCCTTCTTTATCAATTTACTGTGAGTCCAAAATACTTATAATTGTTCTGAGAAATAGCCTGCTACACATGGGAAGTCTGAATGCCAAAGCCGCAATTTAAAATGTGAATCATAATTGTACCCCTAACTGGCATACTCTGCAGTCTTCAGTTTCTCTGTAGTGAGACCTGAGTGGAAAGACAAATTAAAAGGAAATTGGTGAATTGGATCAAATTGATCAGAATCATTTTTTCTCAATAATTTGTATTTTATTAGACAGTAAATTAAAAGAGGAAGTAGGAAGATAGGAAGTTAGAGCTAGATTGGGGTTAACTGCTTTTTCTTTTGACAAGTAAAGACATTTAAAAGTATAATAAAACTAGAGCTACTGTAACTAATAAACAAAAATAAATAAATAAAAGGAAGGATGACACATAATTTCAGAAGAATAAAGTTAAAGACATTTCTTACAAAGAAAGGAGATACAAACATTAAAATTTCATTTCACCATTGATATGTTGTAAACTGATTTAAAATATAACTCTCAGAGATAACCTATTTAGCTTCTCAAGTTATTTATAAACATCTGTCTTTGGCTTCTGAGTTTCAAGGCAAAGTATAGTTACTTTATACTCTACCAACCACTCAGGCTTATTTTGAGAATAAAATAAAATGGTTTGTTATGAAGAGCATTGCAAACCACAGATTACTGTGCACATTTGGGAGTTAGGGTCATCATATAAGAAAGGCTGGGGATACCAGTGATGAGCATCTCTTTGACCTAAATTAGGTACCTTATTAGACCAAATTAAATCATTCTTTTTCAGCAGTTGCAACTTGCATTCATTCTATCCATCACTCAAGTTCTACCTTCACACTCCTCTAACCTCACTCATTTGACCATTTCGAAGTTCTGCTGTTATCATTAGCATTAGGTGATTTAAAGTCACAATGACCAGGAAAAGTCTACCAATTTAGGAAAGGGCAATGTGGGGAGGCATTAAGCAGGAGTTCCCATGATTTGTGTACCACTGATCCTGGAGTTTTCTATACGTATACTTAAGGAATACGAGGAGGAATTGAAAAAAAGCCAAGGGAAATTCCGTGACAACCACCTGTAGTACTATATATTTGAGTCACTCAAATTATATTTGCTTGTGTGTGTATTCATATATATACTTTTGTTTTCTGAATTTCATGTTTCTATAGCACAAGGATAAGTTTTATTTTATCATTTGCCCCAATACTTTGCATATTTTAGGATCTCAGTGTATTTTTAGTCATTGAGATTGAATTGAGTTGAAATCATTAGAAAACAGGGTCCAAGACAAAAAACACTTAGCAAGGTATAGGAGTAGGTGTTCCTCTAATCCCTCTTCTACCTCTACTTCTTTGGTCCTAGAACCTCTCAGTCTCTCTGGGAAATACTATCCCTACCCATAAAATGCAGAAGCTAATTGTCTTGTCAATTAACTTTGTGCATTACAAATTAAAGCATCCTATACAAATATAAGACAATATTAATCTTCTAGTATAGTATCTTTTTCCCTTTTGTCCAAGTTCCTCCTTACCTTTCTTGTATTTCTTATATTGAAGAGGTTATTTTTTTTCTCAAATGATGTAGTTCTTTCTAGGTAAAAAGCTGAGATGAGGAGATCTTACAGGAGAAGACACACTGTATCATCTAAATTTAGTAATTTTAATTTAAAAATGTAATATTCTAATCATGAATATTAAATTACACATTTTAAAATAGATTGATAGATCATAAATTTAAAGGATATATAGTTTAATTAATAGTTCATATGATAATAATTTGGGCTCACAACCTCCTTTCTCTAGGCCTCAGAGTCCTCATGTAAAAGGAGGGGCGAAGTTATAAGATACTCCTAAAACCCCCCAAAATTCTATGATAGGAATAATAGCTGGTACTGCTTAAATGTTTACTGGACACTAGACACTCCAGTAAGTGTTTTAAAAGCATTTTTTCCATTGAATATTGATAATAACCCTATGAGGTAAGTAGAATTACTATTCCCATTTTTCCCATAACTTGTGAAAGTTGTCTTTCTTGACTTTTCCTGACCTGACTACAGGTCTTTTTCTTCATAGAATCTCTAGTTTATCCAGACCATCCATCCATGAGCCTAGGGAGAAAGGAGCAATTTCTGGGTCCCAATTAGGAATCATGAAGAGAGCAATTTTAACCTGGTTACCTTACTAAGCACCATCTTCTCTCTTTCTCCAGACTGGTCCAGGTATATTGATGTCTCAAAGGACAGAATAATGTGGGGTTGACACTGCCAATTTTCTACAGCATCTAACTTACCCCGTTGGCTTCTTTGGACTCTGGGTTTTGAGCTCAGTGACTCTGAATATGACTATACTAAACTGAGTTCCATACCACCTTGGCTAGAAGACACTACTTGAGAAGGAATCTGTCTTTCTCAAATTCTGCATTGGAAGCCCTTCTGACTGCCAAGTCTCACTTCCTGCTTCAGCCCTATACCTGTGCTTCTGAAGTGGTGGGAAATGGGTCTTCAGAAGCTCTGGAGGGCTGTGGGGTCAACTTTTCAGAATAACCCATATAACCAACCCTGCAGTTTGTGTCAAGTTAGCAAATTACCTTGGGTTCTGGGCCTCATTTCTCCTGTCAATATGGCAATCTCTTAGTTTATATTCTGACATAATAGCATTGGTGCAGGCAGGAGCCAAGATTAAAACCAATCAGAGATATCATTGTGGCCTGGCATTGCACATGTCAGCACAAAGATGATAAGAATATGGAAAATTCTTGGGAAGAAGAGGATATGTGAATGATGTTAGCCCAATAGGGGAAGAATGAAAAAGAGAACATGGAATGTAGAACATGCAAACTAGGTTGAAGAAACAACTCCCTTTTCTCTGCTCAAGTTTCTGCACTCACTTTAAGTTCATTCTTTATCTGTTGGAATATTACGTTTATATATGGTCAATAATAGATTCCTGAAAATTTAAAATACATTATCACTTGTTTACATAAAATCTTCAATGTCCGGATTCTCTCAGTAGTTTAGCAAAGTAACATAGCAAAGAGTGAGACAAGTGTGATGTGCTGAGCAACCTTAAGAGAATGCACAATAAACCCTGCCTCATGGGGAAAGTTAACATAATATCTCAAGCCGAATTTCAAAAAACAAACTTGCAAAAATAGCTTATATGAGCTAAACCTCTCTTTACAGTGCAACAACTTTCACAATTCCCTACCAGTTCATCTCCTTACTTTCACTATAGGAGCCCACACTTCATAAGAAGCAAATGTAGTCATTATTGAGAGAAAGAATGAGAGGGACTGGGCCAGTTTGCAACTCTTATGTACCCCCCAAAAAAGCCATGTTTTATTCATAATCCAATCTTGTGGGGCCAAACCTATTGTTCTGGGTGGGAAACTTTTTTTGATTGTTTCCATGGAGATATGACACACCCAGTTGTGAGTGTAGCCTTTTTATTAAATGGAAATATGACTCCACCTATTCAAGGTGGGACTTGATTAGTTTACTGGAATCCTTTAAAAGAGGAGATATTTGGGAGGATGCTCGGAGAAAACACTAGACCCAGACATTTGAAGATACAGACAGACAGTAAATGCCCCCGGGTAAGCTGTTTGAAACCAGAAGCCAAAGACCCTGGCAGACACCAGCCACATGCCTTCTCAGCTGACAGAGGTATTCTGGACATGTCAGCCTTTTTTGAGTCAAAATATCTTTCTTGGGATGCCTTAGTTTAGACATTTTTGCAGACTTAGAACTGTAAACTTGCAACTTAATAAATTCTCTTTTTAAAAATATTCCATTTCTGGTATATTGCATTCCAGCAGCATTTAACAAACCAATAGAGGAAGAAAGAGAGAGCTCATGAGAGAGAGAAGGAAATTTTCATGTTGCTCTTTAGGAGTTTCAGTATTCAGTAACATCTGGTAATCTTCCCTTTCTTTTATGGATTTGACATTTGAGCAAATATATCAATAAATACCCACCTATTGAAGTTTCTTTGATCATCCAGCATCCAACAATAGAATGTCCTATAATCTTCTAGATGGTAAGGAAAAGGTAGATAATATTGCACTATTTAATCATACCTTAATCATAAAAGATAACTAAAAAACAATTAAAAATCAAAGGGTCTTACCAAACATGGGTAAGAAATGTGAAATTTCAGAAAGCTAAAGATCCCTCTAGAAATTGAAAGGAAAAGAGACTAGAAAAATAAAGAAATGCTTGAAATATTCTTAAACTACAAAAATCTGCCCCTTAAGGTAGCTTCTTACATAATCTAGCCCACATAGAATTGACTGCTTCCTTTTAAAGTTACCCCATTCCATAAGATTATTAAGGGAGTGATCAAATAATGAAATATGGCCAAAATTCCTACAGCAGTAATCAAAGAGTCAGGAAAGATTTAAGTGAGTGAAGAGCAACCATCACAAGGTAACATTATGGAATCTAAGGGTACATTAAGCCTTCACATTTGCTTGTTTGAAGGTTACTAGAAAGAACAATGACAGTAGAGAGAATGGGGGACAATGAGTGAATAGAGCTGGAGATCTAGACCACTGACTAGAGAATTTGTGGAGTAGAAAGAACCCCAGCTATGATGATCATTTGGTTTGTGAACATATGACTTTGAGATACTCAGTGCTTTCCTGGTCCTATGTCTTCTGAGCATAAGTTTCAATCATATCCCACTTATCTATGAGAATCTCCACTCAATAAAACAAAACATCTCTGTATCTGAATCTCTATACTTGGGATTGTTTTGAGTTGGGAGCAAATTTTAAGAGAGATACAATGTCCCTTGTGACTTTTCCCTCAACCTCTACTCTCTATCAGTAGATGGCATGTAGATTAGCATGTACAAAGACTTAAGCATGATTAGCTTCACTTTGGAAAATTAAATACCCAAGAAATGTATGAATCTGCATTAGGATTACAACAAAATAGAACATTATTCTCTCACATTTGAGAAAAATCTAAGTGGCATAGTTGACAGAGGTTAGGGTAGAGAAACTAGAGATCTCTAATCCAGCTCCACTTCTACAGTGGGCTGCTGTATGAGCTTAGACAATGGGAAAGAAAGGTGATCAAGGTAAGTGGCTGAACTGGAACAGCCTACATCTGGTTGGTTCAAAGACTAGTGGGTGTTAAGTGCTAGGTACTTCCCATGGGAGAATAATTGAGCACAGTCCCCCTATTCTTCCAATAGGTGTCCTGTCTACTTGGTACTTGGCACTGGCAGGACTAGCAAAAGATCTCAGCCAACTTAGATCAAACTCAGGTCTGCAATTTATTGGCCTCTATTGACTTGTTCTTATTTTAAGACTCTTTAGTTTCCTATGGAGGTAGAGTGTCGATGTAGTTTATTTTGCAAACCAGAACACAAAAATCATGAATAAACACTCCAGGCAAACCAGGATGGTTTTCTACATAGAGGGCTCTTCACAATATGAAGCCCAGTGATTTATTTCCTTTCTACCATTTCCTTCTCTCTCCCTACTGCTCTCTCACCTCATTTTTACACTCTCCTCACTTTGTGTTTTCTTTCCCTCTTTTTGCTTCATTATATTAGGAAGAGTACTGAATCCAGCAGGAGTTAGAAACAGGGTAAGATAATGGGTAATTGGAGCTGAAGGGATACAGAATGTGCAACAGGACTAGATACAAAAACTCAAAAATGGACAGCACAATAATACCTAATTGTAAAGTAATCATGTTAAAACACTGAATGAAGCTGCATCTGAGCTATAGGTTTTTTGTTTGTTTGTTTGTTTTTACTATTATTATTACTTTTATTTCTTTTCACTATATTAACATTCTATATCTTTTTCTGTTGTGTTGCTAGTTCTTCTAAACCGATGGAAGTGTACTAAGAAACGATGATCATGCATCTATGTGATGATGTTAAGAACTACTGATTGCATATGCAGAATGGTATGATTTCTAAATGTTGGGTTAATTTCTTTTTTTCCGTTAATTAATAATAATAAAAAAAAAGTCTGGACCTGTGATAAGCAATTGCTTTATTCAAGTCACTTGCTCTGGACAGAAAAGTACCAACATGTGAATCCACACAAATGGGACTAAAGTAAGCCATAGCCATATTTTCAAAAGCCTCCCAAAGGAAGTGTGATTCCAGATGCCAGCATCCTGGGATTGAATTTTAAGTTCCCCTTCTTCCATTAAATCACCAGTGTGCCAAGTGCAGAAGGGGATAAGTTGGGTCAGGAGAACCCTCTGAGGAGAGTTCTTCTAAGAATTCAGACCTGGGACCTCCATGCTCTGCTCCATGTGCTACATGTGTATAAAATCTACCAAACCTTAGCCACCTCACTTTCTGACAAATTTTCCCCTTACCAGAGAACAAAGTACACCAAATTGACACAGCTCCCATGAAAGTGCTATTTGTTTAAGTCCCATGTCTCAGTTCCTTCCATATGTGCATGTTAAGGCCTGAAGTTCTGACAACACCCCCAAAAGGGATGCTTCACAACAGAACCTTTTATATCTTGGAAAGCATATATATATTGATATATAGAGATGACAGATAATCAGATAGATATAGGTAGGTAGATAGATAGATAGATAGATAGATAGATAGATAGATAGATAGATAGATAGATAGATAGATAGACAGACAGATATCAGTGGGTTGGATCAGAGGGAAAATGCAGGTACCATTTCTTCGGGACCTTGAGTAAGTTTGAAACTACCAGGGAGCATGGAGAGGGTCTCTGATCTTTTGTGGGTCACTCCCTTCCCGAGCAACAGAGCCTTTGGGATGTCTCTCAGAATCCTCAGAAGGTGAGTGCTCCAGGCTAGATGCAAAGCAATAGTGTGGCACAGTAGGAGAATTGTGAGCTGCTGGACCAGATGGCCAGCACCCAGGTCAGGTGAGAAATTAACAATAAAAGCCTCTCCTTACATGGTCCAGGAAGCTGTAACAAGTGGGATGGAAATTGCAAGTGATTGGAAGAGGTGGGGGTTTGCTTGAGGCAGAGCATACTCTCCAGCTCTTGCTGCTTTTTGTATTCTCTGTTATTTTCCTTTTTTCAGGTTTCCCCAGATAATACAATCTAACATTTCAGTGTCTTCATCTATGACTTCTGTCCTCTTTTTTATTCTGGAAGAAGACAGACCGAAAGATGTGGAACTTCTTATTCCTCTTTGGCCCCTTCTTCTTGCTTTTCTGTGGCTGTGTCTTAGGTGGGATGTCCATTTGTATCTCATCATGGAACCAAAGTCCTGGGTAAATGGGCCACCTTTAATCTTGGTGTCAAACTTACCACTGACCCCCTTGGGGTTATAAGATAAGATGCTCTTATCTTATATATTTTATGCTTCATTTGTCATGGATGAAGTTAAGTGCTTCTTGTTAGTACCTTATCTCTCCCTGGCTAGAAAGATTTCAAAGCTTTGGGGGAGCAGTGTTTCTTAGTATTTAAGAGCAAGCATCTTGGATTGATATCCTGTCCCTATTCCATTCTAGTTCTGTGTTCTTGATCAAGAAACTTGTCTATAAGGCTCAGATAATTAACAATAAAGTAGGGATAATTAACACAAATATCAAAAGAGTTTTTTTAGGAACAAATGAGATAATTTTGAATAATAGCATTAACATAACATGTGACAAATAATAAGGGTTCTATAAGTGATCATTTTCATATTACTGATACAAAGAGAGAAACTTGAGGCCCAGAAAAATTGAGGTTGTTTAAAACATTTATAAACTTGATTCTTGATTTTCAAGAATTCAGATAAATTTTGAAAGGAAACTTTGATATTTAGGAGTCATGTCTTGGGATATTTTGGAATGAAAAAAGAAGAGAGTCAGGTTGAATTTACTTATAATTTCAAAGTAAATCAGGAGTTTTTCTAGTTATAATTTTAATAGTGCAGTGCTTAGTACTTTGTTCAGAGGTCCAAAGAGTTGAAGTAAAGTCATGTGTCCTTTAGGCAACTGATGCACTGGATCCAGAGAAATGCAAAACATCTCTAATTTATACCACATTTCAGATCTAATCAGCATCTTCCATAAAGCTGCTATGTAGCCATTTGTGAACCAAACTAAATATATTCAATATGTAAAAATCATATTTCTGATCAAGAAATGAGGAGACCATAAAGGCCAATTATATTAATCCATGTTAGCTTTCCAAGTGTTTCTAATAGAAGAGTAGAACTGATGGAGTCAGCCCTTGGAGTTTTAACAAGTCTAGTAACACCAGGTGAATATTAGAGAGGTATGGTTAAGGTTCAGATGCTAAAGAAAAAACAACAACACCTTTAAAGCTCTGAGTAGAACCACAAAATGTATACAATGTGAATTTTAGACCTGTAAGGTACCATGGGAATCACACAGTACTGAGATTTCAAACTTTGCCCAGTGGAAACTTATCCAGAAATCTAATATATAATGTACATGAAAGAGAAGCTGTCATTAACAATACTTAACATGGAAGCCTTGGAGCTTTCTGTGATTGAAAAACCATTGGCTTTATCCAATAATGTGGCCTGATAAAACTGTTTAGTAAAATAAAATCCCACTAATGGATGATCATAAAATGGAAACAATAGCTACAATATTTTTTTTTTACTTTCTTTAGGCAATTGGAGTTAACTTTATTAGCTTTAGGACCTTCAAGCAGGGAGACCAAGCACGAGGACAAGCATGGGATGGAGGGCAGAGATTTTTGTTAACAAATGAGGCATCATTCCCTTTCTAGACAAGTTGGGAAGGAAAGAAAAAACATTTTTATCTTGCCTCTCACATTCAGTATGCCTTATATTAAAAGAGAAGATTCTATCACTCACTGAATCAGATATTTAAAGTCTCTTTTCTTCTACTAATTGCTTTTATTTGCAGGCTTGGTCTCACTCATAGTTTGGAGAGAAATAAGCAGGAAAAAGATGAACAAATGGTGCAATGGAAAGGACCCTGCTTCCGGTGGAGGGTGGCTCTCCACAGAAGAAAGACAAATAACCACCACCATGCCATTCTTGAATTATGGGGTGGGGAGGGAGAACCTAAGTAATTTGAGGGAATGAAATGTACAAAAAGATAAAGCATTGTGATATAGTGGTCCATGCCATTCAGAGTATGCATTGCAATGTCAAAGTCATTGTCACATCTGAACATTGCAAATGAAATTTCATATGTTTGGGTAGAGGAAATTCTAGCTCATCATTTAGCCATACATTCTTATTCACTCTCAGGAATGTGGCCTGTCCTGTGCAGTAGTTTTTTCAGGGTTAATTTTACTTCCTTATTCCTCAAGGTATAGAATCAAAGGGTTCAGCATTGGTCCCACCAGATTCGTAACAATTTGAACTACTGTCTCCAACATGGGGTTGGTTATGGGCTGCAGATCACAGTGATAATGGGCCCGTAGGCACAGAGGATAGCAATGAAGTGGGCACTGCAGGTGGAAAAAGCATGACAACGGCCCTCAGATGAAAGAATGCTCAAGATGGAGACTGTGATTCGAGTGTAGGATATGAAGATTAGGAGAAAGCACACAAGAGATACTAAGTCAATGTTGGTGAAACTCACACTCTGGGCTAGGGATGTATCAGCACAGGCCAAGGGCAAGAGTGCTGGGATGTTGCAGAAGAAGTGGTTCACTTCATTGGTACCACAATATGGCAGGGTGAAGGTGAGGGAAGTCAAGATACTGGAATGGACACATCCTAACAGCCCACAGCCAGGCCCACACAGATTCTAGGGTTCATGAGGACTGTGTATTGCAAAGGATAAGAGATGTCAGTGAAGCAGTCATAGGCCACCATGATATACAGAAGGCACTCAATGCTCCCAAGGAAATGGAAAAAAAAAAAGGCTGTGAGATACAGTCCTTGTAGGAGATGAGTTGGCTCTATCCTATAAGGTAGAGCAGCATTTTGTGACAGATCACAGAGGAAAAATCCACGTCAAACACAGACAGATTCCCCTGGAAGAAATACATGGGTGTGTGAAGGTAAGAGATAAAAACAACAGCCATGAGGATAGACAAATTTCCCAGCAGCGTGCAAGCATAGAAAGATAAGACAAGGACAGGACAAACAGCATAGACTCCAGGCCTTCTGTGTGCGGGATTCCCAACAGAATGAACTGGGTCACCACTTAGTTCTTTATCTCCATGGGAACCAAATGTGAGAAAGGAAGAGGAAGCAGAGGACCTGGAAAAAGGCTCTTCCTTGATGTCAATAGAGCAAATACACTGAGGAAATGAAATTTATGATTTAAATGACGGTGTTTTGGTTTGAACTTTGGAAAGACAGTTTGTGATCCAAATTTCATGGTACTGTAATCAGGATATAGCTGTTATGGCCAGTCTAGCAATGTCAGTACCAATATTTTTGTTGCACTGATTCCAAATACTGTATGTTCCTTATTGGGAAAATACATTAAAAACCTTGTAGATTAGAAGAATCATTTTGAAAGTGAAGAACAGGATCCATAGACATTTTGTGCCCCCATCCATCAGAATCAAGTGGGGGCTCTTTCATATCTTTGGAGATATATAATTGCAACTTGAGAATCACTATATTTGTGAACCACTACAGCTAATCGCATTGCATTATCTCTTTTTCAGTGAATCATGAAGGTTTTACCATCATTGTTTTTACAGTGTAAAATACTTATATAACATTATCTCAGCTCATTTAATCATTACAATAACTTTTGGGGTTGAACTATAGAAAAGAAAATATTCCAGCATTAGAAAGGCTAAGGAATTCTTCTAACTTGAGGTCAGTGGTGAATGGTAGAACCAGGGATCTAAATTGTTTTTTGTAATATCAGTCTCTCCACTGTCCTGCATCTGTGATGGATGCTGGGATTACTGACCTTGTAAAATCTTGCTTCATTGTGACCGATGTTTTGCCTTTTAACATCACTAAGCATCTAAAAGTCATCCTGGACATGTTGGCCTGTCTCCCATTCCTTCCACCTCCTTTAAAATATAAAGTCCAGAAGAACAAATAATCTGTCTAGTTTACTGCGATATTCCTAGTACAGAGAATGGTGCTTGGCACACAGTAGGTTCAAAATACATTTTTTTTTTTTTTTGCGGATTCACCAAAGCTTGCAGGAGACCAAAATACATTTTTGATGACTGAGAGAATGAAATGTCTTAGTTTCTGGAAAGGGCTGGATATCATCTTAGCTGTTTTGTCTTGGAGAACAATTAATATGACAACATCAAATAGTAGTCTACCTAAAGAACTCTGTAAAGTAGCTTGACCCTCTATCTGGTCCTCTTCTGCCCTATTCCCCTAAATATGGAAAAATTTCTTTGTTTACCTCCAGGACACTTGTACCCAGGGAGAAGTTCTGCACTGAATCTTAAAGGTGACCAGACCCAAGACAAGAGCTACACATACTCTATACTGTTTTCCAAAAAGTCCAGGGAGTTTCATCAAGAGGGGTCACACATCACAGAATGAAGAGAAATGAGGGTGTCCATATGTAGGCTCATTTTGAGTTTCCATTCTTGTAGTACTTTTGAATCAAGCTTAAATTCCTGGTTCTAAAGGACAATAATAACGGACCTGTGAGTTTCTAGCTCAGCATGATGGGTTGAAAGATAAACTAAATAAATTTCCTATTCTTGCACCCAATCTTCCCATGTTCCTGCTCAGTCTAAACTCTAAGGCCATTTATAATCCAAGGACTCTACATTCTCCTTCCCATTAGAGGCAGAAAAGAGGAGTAGGGAAAAGAGATGAAGATGGCACTTGGGTTACTTACGAGGCGGATGCTTCTGATGCCTTTACCTTCTATCTCTAAGATCTTCAACCCAAGTTTTCCTTTGACATCACACTATAAACTCCCATAATCCAGAAATCTCTTTCTTCTCAATCAGATAAATCTAGACTATGAGACATAAAAGTGAATATGCCTCTGTCTTCTGCAAAGACTTCTTCCACCAAACTAATAACTTCATTGTCTTTTCATATATGGAAATTTCAATGTCCTTAGAGCCCTTTGGAATCCCATCTCTGAATGAGACCTGGTTCAAAGAGCTATTGAGCAAAGGGAGTTAATTAGAAGTGGGTAAGTGATCTTGCTTAAACAAAAAATATTATGAAGTTTCCCCTTGTGGCAGTACTGTGATATGAGCAAGTTAGAGCCTTATCTATACATTCTACTTCTGTAATTGACCTATAGGAAGTGAGAGAAGATGTTAGGGGTATTCTTAGGACATCTTAGAAACCATTTCCTCAGTTTCCGTGTCTTTTATTGGAATTGTAAATTACAACCATATGTCTCAGCTTTCTCAAATATCCAATTCTACATACTCAAATAATTATCTAAATTTCTCCTTGGATCTTTCCCTGCTTTTCAGATGATGCTTTTCTTTTACTATTTCAATTTGTAAATATAGTCTCCATTTCTATTCCTTCAACAAGAACTTTTGTCAACTGGGAAAGTTGACTTCCCTAAATAAGAATTGCTTTCCACATGATTTTTCCAGTGTAATGGAAGACAGCAGTCAACAAATGTTTATTGAATACTTGTTCTACATCTAAAATAAGGTGTTTTAGCTGTAGGACAAACACTGCTTAGCTGGGGGCCCCTGGTTCAGGGTCTCTCGCAAAGTTGTGCTTGGGGCTGCACTCTCCCCTGAAGGCTCCAGTGGGGAAGGAAACTTCCAAGCTAATTCACATGGATAATGGAAAACCTGGAACCTCTGGACAGAACCGCTTCACAACATGGCAGTTGACTTCTGCAACAGCAATCCATCAAAGAGACAGAAGATAGAGCAAGTGTACCCATGATGGAAGCCTCGTCTTTTATAACTTAATCTCAGAAGGGACACCCCATCACCTCTGCCACATTTTGTTCAATAAAAGCAAGTCTAGTTTATAGTCTTCTAGATTGTCTTCCATTTCTTATAATGGAATGGCTGCCTTATACACACGAGTTTATTGATACTGTTTACATTTTATAATATATTTTTAAATGTACAAAATAGATATTTCACAATAAAGGTAATTTTTAAAACTGACCACAATAAACAAAAATTGATATTAATAAATTCGTTTTAAATACTATAACAATATTTAGAAAATATTAAAATATATATATAAAACATAATTATTTATTCCATCCAAGTGATGAATACATCTTGTTTAATTATCTTGATTTTGTTGTAGAGAATGCGATTTGTTCACACATGTTTAAAAAGTTTAATATTATGTTACATTTAGTTTTATTCGCCACATGTATGTTAAAAACAGATTAAATATATTACACATATTGGGGGTAATGAACAAAAGCAGCTTTTAAAACCTGCTGTTAAAAATTCTAGAATTTTAAAACAATGTTTAATAGGGTTCATTTTTTGTTTCTAATTAGCAATGTTAAAAGTGAAAGATTCAGGCTTCTATTTATAAGCTTTTCTCAATTGTTTTTGAGTAGATATCCAGACTATGTTCTCAGGAAAAATATAAGAACTTGGATATAATCATCCCTACATATTTCAACTTCATTTTGAAACACCACAGTTTGATGGAACGAATATAATTTCTTAGGCACAGCATGAATGGAGCCTGCCAATTATTTATCTCTTTTATAAATTTGAATCTGACTATCATTGTTCCTCAAACTTCCTCTTTTCAACCAAAAGCCCAACATAAGTATAAATTATATGTGAATGGGTAGGAAGACAAACAACTTAAACTATATGATGACCGTATGCAGTCCACTTGGTTTGTTCAGTGAATATTAACATCCAGATGGTGAGTGAATCATGAGCACATGCATCCCATATCCTCAAATTGCTGCACTTGTTCATGCAACCACATGTCCAAAGATTCCCAAAACTTTTTGATTTAAAGAAAAGTATATTAAAATATTTTCATAATATATTTTTGTTTAAAAAATAGTGTTGATAGATGTGTGCCATTGTTACACTTAATATAAAGTGCTGCGGTCATTTTTAGGAATCCCTGGGAAATTGTAAGTGCTAATTTGAAAATTTTGGTCTGCATAGCTCAAAGCGTGCTCTGTAACTCTTAAAATCCACTCCCACATTCCCAGATACAGGGATTATACCTTTTCAAGGCAAACCATCCCCCTTGCTAATATCTCCTTCAGTTAAAGCCTGCCCTATTGAGTTTTCTAACAAATTCTCCTTGCTTTGTTTTTGTAGTTTGCTAAATGATTCTGATCATTTTTTCCAGGCAGCATCCATTTCCAAATTTGAGATAAGTCATATCTGTGTTCTTTGTCTAGACCAAAGGGTCTAATTTCGTACAACCATTTATCGCATACCATGTCCTTTGGATTCCTGACATGCTACTTTGTCAGTGTCCCACTTGTAATGCAATGTTTGTAATCAAAGGCAATATCCCAGGTATAACGGCATTTAGATTGGGAATGGAACATAGGAAGGCTCAACAAATGACTACTGAATGCATCAATGAATGAATGCATAACTACCTCTTTTCATTTTTGCATTTCTCTGTGGTGGAGTCAATTTCCTCCTATTATCTGGGAGCCAATGCTTACTTCTCTAATGAATAAGAAGATAAGTGACAGCGTTTATCCTACTGCCAGTACCTCCTTTCCTAGAGATTTATCTTTTCAGACCAAATATCTTTGCTACCATACTTTTATATCTTAAACTGGTATATTTGTCTTACACCATGAGAAGGTGCTTTCATGAAGAAGGCAGTTACTGCAGAGAAGATGATGTCAAACTCCATAAGCGGGTCTGTTTTGTTTATTCTCTCTACTCATGTTCCTTTTGTTTCCTTTAATATCAATTTAATAACACTATATTTTTAAGGTCCAGACTGTATCTATTAAAGGAAAAAAATTTTTTGCTCAAACCAAGTTGCAGTAGCAACCAGAGTAATTGCAGAAGCATTAATCAAAGTATGAGAACCACCAGGATAAAATGATACTCGTGGGAACAGAATTGAGACCATTTTATAAAACTGCTTCTTAACTGGAGATTTTCTCCCAGATATGTTAAATTTCCATTTTATTAGGACACATTGATCTATTTCAATCCCATGATTCCAGGTCTTGGATGTCATCCTTTCCTCAGTGCTACTTATTGCATTGCCTAGATACAGATGGAGCTCCCTGTGGGAAGAGAAAGTAACAGAGAAAAGAGAACTTTAGCAAAAAAAGCTATAACGGGCTGTAGACTGAAGTCTGACAGTTGCCAGTTGGCCCCTGTTCCTCCCTATACCCCTTCCCCTCATTTAAACCATGTTTTGTTAGTAATTTTATCAGATCTTCTTTTCTTTCACTTCTCTAGAATGGATCCCACAGTTTTAGACTGATATTTTCCAAACTTCTAATGCTTAATTGAAAAAATAGAAAGTAAGGAATATGTAAATGTGCCAATAAAGAAAAATGATATTGATAAGGGTAATAGTTAAACAAACTTCTGTCCAAACCAGAAACAACGATGTATAGTATCAACCTTTCTAGAAAAGGTCAAAATGAATAATTTGTTGTGATTATGACAAAGTGTTTTATAACACCTGGCTTCTGGCCTTTGAAGTAATTGTGTTTTTTATATTCTTCTAGAGAATTAGAAATAGCAATGAGGGAGCTCCTTTTGACTGAGTTCTTAGAAAGTGCTGGGGCTTCACATCATGAGGTTTTGTTGGGGAACTAGGAGAGCAGAAGTTAACCCAATATAGCTAGAACCATATATTTATATCTTTATCTATCCATATCAACCCATCCATATCTATCTATAACTATCCATCCATCTCTGTATTTATGTCTCTTTCTATCTATCTATGTCTCTATGTCTCTATCTATCTATCTATCTATCGATCGATTGATCGATCGATCTACTCAAATAACCTGTCAGGCCAGTCATAAATGCCAGGGCCACCCTAATAGTCCAATTCAAATCAGAAAAGAACAGTGCTAACCCAGAAGAAGATTAGATATATAAGGATGAGGCAGGGATTTGGCATAGGTAGAACTATCTGCATGAGTAAAATATGCACATAGACAGTCCCTCTTAGAGAACTACCAGAGGTGGTTTCTCTGTGAAGATGAGGGGACATAAAACTCTATGACTTTGGCATTATCTCTTTTCATCCCAGCCCTCTCAGAGGGCCTGATTCCACTTTGGGGTAAGCCCCAGAGCCCTGGTCAGTAATTCACCAGTGCCCTGGTGACATTGCTCAAATCAACTCATAAAGATTGCCAACATGGTCTTGAAAAGAAAGTTTTCAAATTCAGCTGGTCTCTATAATATGTATCAGCAAACCATGACCTTTGGGGCAAATCTTTCCCACTGCCTATTTTTCGTAAAGAAAGTTTTAATGGAACACAGACACATCCATTTGTAAACATATTTTCTATGGCTGCAGTCAGCCTGCAAATACTGATCTGAGAATTTTCAAATGGAGACCATAAAGCCCACCAAGCTTAAAAATATTTACTATTGTGACTGTTAGAGGAAAGTTTTGCTAGCTTCTGGTCCACGAGAATGGGGAAAAGGTCACAGGTGCATATCAACTTGAATCACTTTTCAGGTGTGTTTATGAGAGAAAAATAAATCCTTACAACTGGCATGGATAGATTTAAAAAAAAAAATTCTTTCACTACCCAACTGGGGAGAAAACCAGCTTTACCAATGAGTGGGCTAGTGACCTTCTCCTGAAGTAACCTGGCCCCCCACCAGTTTCTTCAGGGCTCCTTTAACATCTTTGTTTCTCAGAGTGTAGATTGTGGGGTTCAGCATGGGGGTGACAACATTGCCAAAGAGCTGCACTGGGGTTACCAGCACCTCGCTCAAGGAAGGCTGGGTGTAGACGAGGGCACAAGGCCCAAAGAACAGCGTGACCACGGTGAGGTGGGAAACGCAGGTGGAGGCCGCCTTGCGCCTCCCCTCGGCAGAGTTCATCTTCACAATCGCAATGACAATGCGGACATAGGAGGCGAGGATGAGGAGGAAGCAGGTCATGGGCACGACGCCGATGTTGGTGAAGCTCACGGTCTCAATGATGAAGGTGTCGCCACAGGCCAATTTGACCACAGGGAAGATGTCACAAAAGAAATAGTCCACCTCGTTAGACCCACAGTACGGTAGTTGGAAGGTCAGGGAAGTGAGAATTGTGGCGTGAAAGGAGCTGGTAAACCAGGTTCCAGCGGCCAGGAGGGCACACACCCTGCGGTTCATGATGATGGTGTAGCGCAGGGGGTGGCAGATGGCCGCAAACCGGTCGTAGGCCATCACCGTATACAGCAGGCACTCGGTGCTGCCTAGGAAGTGGTAAAAAAAGACCTGGGCCATGCAACCACCCAGTGAGATGACGCGGTTCCTCACTAGCAGGATGGCTAACAACTTTGGGGTGCTCACAGAAGAGAAACCAATGTCCAGCACTGAGAGGTTACAGAGAAAGAAATACATAGGGGTATGGAGGTGGGAACTGGACGTTACAGCTAAAAGGATGAGCAGATTTCCCAGCAGAGTGCAGAGGTAGAAGATCAAGAAAACAGCAAAGAGCAGGGTTTCTTGCCCCTCTGTGTTCGGGATGCCCAAGAGGATGAACTCTGTTACCAGAGTGCGATTATGTATCGCCATAGAAGTTAGACTTTATCCTGGATAGAGGAGAAAAAGCAAAATCAGGTGAATCAGTTTCCATTGTTTGCTATCCTTCCCATGCTTCATGCAGGATTGAAAGAAACATGGCAAAGTCAATAGATTCATAACGAAAAAGGCTGTCATAGCTCCTATTAGTGAAAGGACCAGCACCTAACACCCAGGAGGAGGTGTGATCTCCAGGGTTGAGACATGAGTATAGGAAATTTGACAAGTAAATAAGCAGATTTTATTTTACTGTCATCTGATAAGGAAGAATAAATGACACAGAGAGTAGAAGCACTGAGGTTTAAGATAGGTAGAGAAAGACAAAGATATGAAAGGAAAAGAAAATTGAGAAAGAAGAGTAAAAAGAGACGTTAATATTTAGCATAGAACTTTCATAACCATTTTGTAATTAAGCCATAAGATTATCCTATAAGACAAGGATTATTATTTCCATTTTATAAATATTAAATATAATACAGGTAAATTAAATAACTTGTCCAATTTCTCATATACCATATATACCATAGGTGAAAGGTACTGAATTCAAGCCAAAGAGTGCTAAATTCACTTTACTATAATTGGGCAAGGAACAAAATTACTATGAGAATACAAATAAAAGGGAAATTAATATATTTTCTGAACTGCAAGGGTTTTAGGGGTGATTAAGTGTAACCAAACATTTTTTAGTGTTGACTTCTTCAACAACAACCTTGCAAAGTGGCTATAAAAAGATACTTCAAATAGTGGAGAATTTTATTTGTCCCAGGACTTATTTCATCTTTCCAAAATCCTGACTTTCCTCTTTCTGTTCCATTTTTTTGTGTTATAAGGTAAATTTTATTTCATTGTAAATCTTACCCATTGGTCTTAGACATACCCTTTGGGGAAATAATAAATAAGACTTGTAAAAAAATCCTCAGAAAATTGGAAACACATAATGGTCTTCTCTGCTTTGGTTTAAACATACCCTATGTTTTTTAATGTTGTTTAAGTGAGTTGGCATTGAGTTCTTCCCTGATATTTCTTGAGTTTCCCCTGTCACTTTTGTCTACTATTGTTGAACAGAATTATAAAAGAAGAACTATACCCTTGCCTGTTTAAATATATTTCTGTTAGTGCTCTCTAACATTTATTTCATCAGCCTTCAAAGCAACTATGATAATATCTGAAACTGAGTTTTCTTGTATGTGAAATTTAAGAAGGTTTTCACACTTGTTTCCACTGCTCAGTGTCGGGACCATTCTTTTATATATCTTTTTGATTTGCTTTTTTTTTTTTCTATAAAATTATATTGTATCTCGATTTTCCATTTCATTCTTTTGATATTCAGCCATCATGGAAACTATCATATACATGTGGGTTTTGACTCTGTTATCTAGTATAGAGTATTATTTGAGGCATACCGTGCATGGTACAGTTATAAAATTGTCAATGTTTCCCATTGAAGTTTTGAGGGAAATCTTCACAGAGCAGCAAAATTTTAGGATCTGGACTGCGAAGGACCCTACATGAAGGGATAAAGTTTTTGTAAAATGATGAGCTTCATATTTTAGATAAATGGCTTTGGTAACAATGTATAGGTTATTTTACAGGATAAATAGCCTAGAGCTAGGGAGCCGTGGTAGGAATCTAAAGCAACCATTAAGCCAGGGAAGAAGAAATACTGAATTCACATACACTTATGAAGTAGAATCAATAAGTATTCGTAGATAATTAGATGTAATGGCAGGAGGTGAGAGTGCAGAAAGAGAGGGATAATCTAATTTGTAAGACTAGATGGATATTTTAGTGCTAATAAATGAGATAATAGGATATAAGTGGAATTCAGTGAGTTATAAAATAAAAAATCCATGTTTTTTCAAGGCAAATAATGATTATTTTTGTACCTGTTGACTTTCAGGAGTCTATGGACCTTAGTGATTAGTGATGACCTAAAGCCAGTTCAATGCATGAGTCTGAAACGAAAGAGAAGACTCAGAACTAAAAATATGGAAGTCAATCAAATTAGCACAACCCCAACAGTGTTTGAGAAAGTAGAAGAGTACTAAAAAATACCATGAGAGATGAGCAGGGAGCACTTGAGAAGTCTGGAGAATTCTGAGTCCCTCCTTCTCTTCAGCCCCTCACCATTCCCCCAAGTGAGTCTATGTCTCAGACACACTGTTAAAATCAGTAGCTTTAAACAGACAAACAAATAATGATGGCTAATACTTTTTTAGCACTCACTGTGAACTAGAAAAATTCTTCTAAGTCCTTTATGTACATTAATTTATTTAATCCTCCAAACAACAATTTGTAGTTGATACTATTATTATTACCAATTTACAGAAGAATCTTTCCAAGTCAAAGTGAATCAATGGAGCCAAATGAAAACAGAAATACTGGTGAGGCCTGGGGAAAAGGATGGGTCCATGATTGCAGTTGGTTCTTTTTAAGTTATGATTATTTCTGATATTTAGAGCCTCATTCTAGCTCCTAACTATGTCTTTGTGGGGGAAAAAGAAGTTTCATTCAGCTGTGTGGGTGAGGTTTCTAAGTTGAGTCAAACACTCATTTTATTGATGTTAATTCCTGAAAATGACTCATTGAATAATTAGCCATTTGAAATCTGAGAGAATAACCTTCCAGGGACCAAACTCTGTATGTTTGGATAGTGATTTTGTATTTCTTCTTTTCAGCAAGTTCTATGATTGAATGGTTACAATTATTCCAGGGACATTTAGTGGACAAGGACACCAAATTTTTAAATTCCAATGGATAATCCTATGGCAAAATTCCTTAACAGTAGACATTCATTTATCATCATTAGATAAAAAAATCTATAGAGCTTATATATTGAGACGAATGTGGAATTGATCTTAGGTGATTAAACCTGGAAGAAACCAAACAATCTTAGTTTCTCTCTCAAATAGTAGATGATGGCTAGGGGACACTAGAGAAGAAATTTGTCCAATCTCATAAATACAGGATCACAATATAAGTCAAATATATGATGATACGTTATAGTAGAAACTCCATTGTAATGATTCTGTATCCATTCAATCGAATACCTTGTAATTATTATAAACATAGTTTTGGATCTATATGCACATGCATTTTTCTGGGAAAAATGCTAATAGTGTTCAGTGTTCTTAGAAGTGTTCATCACTCAAAATGGCTAAGAACCACCATTGTGCATATTAACTAAACAAAATAGTACATGTCCTCTATGATGGAGCAGGTTAAAACGAAACATCAAAATAAATAAATAAAATTGTGTTCATTTTGCATAAAGAAACAGAGAAAATTTTCTAACTAATTGAGTTAATGTAAATGATTAAATGAATACAGTAAATAAGATGTAAAATGTTCAAGAGAGAAAATACCAAAGGAAAGAGAGAGAGAAAAAGCCAAGTACATAATAAAAATGCATGCTATGCTCACACCATTTATGTATACAATGTTCTAGTCCAAGTCAAACGAAGGATTATTCTCCTCTATTCTTTGGGGTATCACTTCCGGGTGATTTTCTGGGTCACCTTATTAGAAAGGACTCTACCTGGACTGGCTTGATACAGGAACTTTTAAGCTTGTGGTGCTTCTATGTCTCTATCTGCAAGCCAGTTAGGATCTGTGCAAGTAAACCCCCCAACCAGACAACATTGATCTTTGATCCTTTCTGTAGGCTTTAAAGCCTCCCCCAAGAGTTAGTTTCAGAGGTTTAAAGAGAGCTGGCATGTCTAAGGGACCATATCCCCTGCAGTCAGCCTTGAGTCCCTAAGGCTTAGAGGTTGCATCATGTTCTCACTAGTTAGAGAAATGAATGATTAATAAAACAATGGGACATAACCAATTAGTCCTTGTACACAGAATAATGAAACTGTTGTCTAAAACTGTTCTGGAGAACCAAACAGATACTGCGAGGAACAGTCAATTGATAGTGTTGCTTAGTAAAACTTCATTACTGATATCAAAACTCACAATAATTAATCCTCTAAAATCAGTCAGAGGGTTCAGTAACTGCTGCATGAGCACCAGAGAATAAGATTTTTTTAAAGATTAGTATTATTACACACACTCCATATCCACCATACACACACTCCCTCTGCCCCCTTCTCCCTGTTCCCTGGTAAATCCATTCTCTGTCTCTGAGGACCATCATGTTGCTTTCCACAGTGGCTATACCAATTTACATTCCTACCAACAAAGCATTAAGGTTCCAATTTCTCCTCATCCTCTCCAACACTTGTTTTCCACTTATTTAAATAATAATCATCCTTGTGGATATGGAGTTGTATTTCAGTGTTGTTTTGATATGTTCTTCCTTAATTGCTAATGATATTGAACATCTTTTCATATGCTTGTTGGCTACCTGTATATCTTCTTAGGAAGAATGTCTACTCAAGTCCTTTGCTCAGTTTTTAAATTAGATTGCATCTTTTGTCATTGCTGCATTGCTAAAATTTTTTATATATTCTGGATATTAAGCAATTTATCCAATATGTGGCTTGCAACTATTTTGTCCCAGTGTGTAGGTTGTCTTTTAACTTTCTTGATAATGTTCTTTGATGTAAAAAAGTTTTTAATTTTGATGAACTCATATTTATCTATCTCATTTTCTTTTGTTTATACTTTTGGTGTCACATATAAGAATCCATTGCCAGAGGATAGATTTTGAGTCATACGATCTGGGTTCAAATCCTGGTCATGCAATTATGGATATATGAGAGTGAGCTAGTTCCAAAAACTATTTGAGGAGCATTAAATTTCTTTACTTATAAGGTAGAAATGATAATACTTTTCACATAATGTTTTTATGAATTTCAAATTAAGTACTGTTCATGAAAACACCTCTTTGAAATATGAATCTCTACAAATAAGAATTAGTATTATTTTAACTTATATTTAATAACAATCATAAATTCTAAAATGACTGATAGACTATCTTGAGGAGACCTAGACATTTAGTATTTTATAATATCAGCTCTATTGTGGTATAATTCACATACCTTAAAACTCGCCCTTTTAAATTGTACAACTCAGTGATTTTTAAGTAAATTTTTTGATTTGTGCATATAACTCCTCATAACCACAACTCAATTTTAAAACGTTTTCATCACTTGTAAAGAATTCTTGAAACTCATTTGCAGTCACTGTTGTGCCCACCCAAAGGCCCAGGCATCCAGAAATCTACTTTCTGTCTTTATAGACTTGTTCTTTCTGGACAATTTATATAAATACAATTATATAATATGTGACCTTTTGTGTCTGGCTTCTATAACATAATGTTTTGAAGGTTCTTATGTCTTGTGGCATGTATCAGTACTTTGTTGTTTTATGGTCACATAATATTCCACTTATGGATTTACAATATTCTCCTAATTCACTCATCATGTGATGAACATTTGGGTTGTTTCCATTTTGTGGTTATTATGAATAATGCCAATATGAACAGTTTTGCAAGTTATAGTGTGAGAGTATGTCCTTATTTCCTGGGTTTTTATACCTCAGATTGGAGTTGCTAGATCAAGACTATCGCTATTTAACGAGTTACAAAGAAAACTACTTTAAAGGAGAAATATACATGTTGACATATGTTTTTCTTATACGTTACTTTATTTACAAACATAAGGCTTCATGTAAAATCTTCTTTGGCTTTTCTACAACAATAAAGCAAAAACATACTAAATGCAAAAAATAGAACCAATAAAATGCTAGAAATTTGATCTCTTGAATTATATAGTTTTCCTGAAACCAAATAACTGATACTGAATTTACTCAGAGACATATATTTATATCATTGGGTATTATTTTTTATTTATAAACATGCTTGAAATGTATTCAAGGATGGTTTGTTATCTTTATCACTATTGTCATCTTATTTCTTTAAAAATGACCTTTTGAAGCTGCTAATATGTTATTTTTACTGCTAATTAAATGGTGTAGAATTACAACAATAATAAATAACAGATACAAATTACTTTTAAATATTTACTACTATACAAAAGATCTTTCCATATTGCTATGTATCAGATGTGCATATGATTTAATTATGCAAACTTACTGAACATTCTTTCATACATTCTTTAAAATTTCACAAGCCTGCATACAAGCCATATGACAAGTTAGTTTTTCTACCAATTTTCTCTATTTGATTACTTAGAGAATACTTCACATCTCATGCTCTGATAAGCATTTGGAATTTCCTAGTTTGATCAGCTGTAGATATTAAATTTAAAGACGTAATTTCAATTAGGAAGTGACTCTTTATGTAATTTATACTATCATTATGTTATTTTTTAGATTATCATCAAAGTGAAATTTCAAAATTCTCAAAGAAAATGTTGAACTGCAATCTGGAAAACACTGACTAAGGGGGTGCGAGCGTAGTTCCGTGGTA
The DNA here is from genome assembly GCF_023851605.1 of Tamandua tetradactyla. Taxonomy (NCBI): domain Eukaryota; kingdom Metazoa; phylum Chordata; class Mammalia; order Pilosa; family Myrmecophagidae; genus Tamandua; species Tamandua tetradactyla. The sequence continues at coordinate 15,822,960 of NC_135334.1, read as the reverse complement.
AAGTCTCGCCGGTCATGCGGAAGCTCCGGATTCAATTCTTGGCCCATGTATTTCCTAAACAAACAAATGAAAAACCAAACAAAAAACATTATTCAACAAATGGTCCTGCAATAGGGGATACTTACATGGAAAAAGAATGAAATGTGACTCCTGCCATACAACACACAAAAAAAACAAAAAAACTGACTCTAGTATGAATAGTAACATTTTGCTTCATTGACTGATTACATGACTTTTCATAAGTTTCAGTTTCTTTACAAATATGGTTGAATATTCATATCTTATAAATTTTTGGAAATTATATAATGTTGAGTTTCAAATCAATCAGGATGTACTTTTCTGTTGTGGTAATAAACAATTCCAAAATTATAGTGCCTTAAGCTCACAAACATAATTTGCCCCACTCATCATCATGTGCAGTGCTGGTGAGGGGTGTGGGGTCACTTAGTTACCTATTTGATTGGGTCCCTATTGCAATAGGTGTTTCCACAGTCACCATGGCAGAGGGATGGGATATTGGGAGACGATAAATTGTGCAATGACTCTTTAAGGTTTCTGCCCAGAAATAACACATGTAATTTCTGTTCCTATTCCTTTGGTCAAAACAAGCATGTGAACTTACCTACCTTCAGAGAATAGAGAACTGCAAGTTAATAAACAGTCAAAGGTATTTCAAAGTATAATGATAAAAAAAGAAAAGAATGCATCTGGAGTACTTGGAAGAAGACAAACAAGAAAAGAATACATTAAAGGACCATATATATATATATATATATATTCATACATATACACACTGTAATTAATACTTTTTTATGTTAAAGTGTTATTTTGCAAATTACATATCAGACTAAGAGTTGTGAAGACTTCTTATATTGTTTAAACACTTTCATATTCTCCAAATGGAAATAAATACAGTAGGAGCATAAATCCGCTCTCACACCAGTTCGTTATGTAAGAGGAAAATGGAAGAAATTTAATTGTATATATAACCAGACTGAACTTTCCCAAGGCCTTTCATGTGCTAAACAATAAGGAAAATGCTGGACTTGGTAAAATTTTGTTTGGACCCCCAACACAGACTGAGAGCAGTGGAGCCCTCAGACAACCTTTCCAGAGTTTCATTACCTGGATTGATGTGGGAAAGCAGCAGAAATGTTCCCATTTCCTAAACATAGTGAAAGTATTCCTAAGAAAGAAACAATCCAGATTGAGTGATTCTCCAGGAGAGAATTGTAGATGGATGTCAATTTGGAGACCGTTATGGAAATGGTTTAATCCCAGCAGATGTGGGCACAGATCCAGATAATCAGATATCCAAGACCACACATGGCACTTACCAGAGGAGGGAAGGGAAGGGGAATCAAAGTGGAGACGTGGGCATTCCTCCCACCAGCGCTGTTTTATATAAATTCCGGAGCTTAGATTAAATCTGGGGAGATGGATGATGAGCGTAGAAAGCTCACAGGGTACTGGCTTTACTTGCACATGACCATGTCAGTGTTTCCTACCATTTGGCAGAAATGGAAGCTCAAGATAAGGTGAAAAAAAAGTTCACTTACGAAAAAGTAAAGGAAGTAACATTTTGGACATCTGAGTTTGTGGCTTTTGAAAAATGGTTCACCATTATATGTATCCTCTTCTGTTTGAAATCATCTTAAATTGAAATTCCCCAAAGTTACAACAGGGACATCAGTTATATACACATACCTGGGTGTGAATCAAGACCTGAGAGTAAAATGGGTAGCAGTGGAATTGAGGGTGAAAAATAATAGGCTTAATTACATTTAAAGGACTTTGAAAATTATTTGACCTTGTGTTACTTCCCTTGCAACATTTTCCCTGAACTTGGAGCTTATTTACCTCATTTCACATGGCTCAACCAACCAGCTCTTTCCTGTTGCTGACTCACAGCTTCCTCTAGAAAAGTCTCCATGGAAACTGAATGCAGAGAGAAAGAAGAGGACAGAGAAATGGCCCAACAGTTAATTTTAAGCCTGAGGATTCTTTTTCTTTATAATAGAGCTAATGCTTTTAGTGTAGCTCATGTCAATCAAATACAAATGTATATGTACTACAGTATATGTTATTGAATCATAAAAACTAGAGAAGGAAAAATAAATTGCAACTAATGGTATTTTATTCATTTTCTTACTACTTATTTACATTTGTCTTTCCTGGATTTTTCCTCTATGACCACCCATATTCCCAAACTTTCAAATCCTATTAGCCAATAAGACAGTTCATATGTCATCTCTTCCGTAAAGCCCACCCTGATATTCCCAGAGTCAGATCAAATTATCCTCTTTCATTTGAACCTCAGATTTTAGCATGTTCATTTCTTACACAGGAATATATAATTTATTTTATAGCTGTATAAGGACCTCTAAGTTATCTTTTCATTCTCCATAGCAGCTAGCCAAGTGGGGTTGTAGATTCTCAGTTACACTTTCTACATTAACATGCCACTTATACAGAACAGGAGGATACCTACTAGGCCTCAGGTCTCTAGAGGGCGAACAGAACTCTCACTTCCATGCCCTCATTGGGCTATGGAGGCCTTTTTCCTTATTTATAGGGTCGGTGTGTATAGGAGTGATCTTTGAATTCTCTGATAGATCAAAAGTTCTAATTAATAATCATGCTGTATAAATAAGATATAATTCTTGTGCATTTAGCTTAGCTTTTGTTTTGGATTGGGTTTATTTTCCCTTTGGTCCTTCTCACCTTTGACTTCTATGTGCTTAGTCTCAGCTCTGTAAATATGGTCAGCAAAGGACAAGAGGATATAATTTGCAAGCAGATGTCCAATTTAATCTCACAAATAGTTTTAGATTTTCAACTATGTTCAGGTTCCTGTGGCTAATGACTGCAGGGGATAGAATGATGAGATTAGTAGTAGAAGATGTATGGGGCATGCAATGCCTATATTTAGGAAATTTGCAATCTATAAGGTACATCATATACATCTGAGATATTTATAAAACCTTATTCAAAAGCAGACAAGATCAATAGAAGTTTTAAATCCTGAATCAGATACCAATCCATCTTTTGGATAGCAGTCGATATGCTTCACTTTGTTCATTGTGTTACCTTACATTTATAACTTGGCTTCTCTATTTCCTCCTTTTGTTTCTTCATATGTAAAATAAGTGGATTACTTTATGTAATATTTAAGGCCCCATTCAACTCTAGCCTCTTATCTAAGAGGACATAAGCACTTATCTCTTTATTTTAACAGAGATGTCTTTTTTCATTGCTGACCTTAAGGATTTTTATGATATTTAATTTAAAATAACAGATTTCATTCTCTTGGAAAAATATTAAAATCGGTGTTGTTCTTGTTGATTATATTGTGTGTGCATGCATGTTTGTGTATGTATTTCTATGTGGGTATGTAAGGTAATTTAAAATTCCTTGATTCTCTGAAAATAACTGAGGTAAATATTGCTTCTAAATTTTGGGTTTCAGAGGGAGAGATGATGTGAATTATGATGTCTTCACAACAGGCACTGATGGAAAGAATCAGCAGGTATCTGGTTAATTTAAACCCAGAGGACTCTCATGGGTGATAAATTGAGCCCTCTGCATTCCCTCTTGAAATTCAGTGAGTCTCCAATTGCTTAGCCTGGCTCTGCTACTCAGTCAAACTGCCTGGTTTTACTCCTCCTCCTCCCATATGCAGGGCAAAGCCAGCTGTGAGCACAGAAATATGATTGACATATTCCACTGATGCTCCTTTGAAAGTGAGAAATGTTCACCTTCAGAATATGTAGCCATTTGAAGCCCTGACATCAAGTACTCCCTATTGTCATTGTGTCTCCTGACAATTCCAGTCAAGGCTATTTAATTGCCCTCATGGATGATAGTTGCTATAGGATCTCACTTTTGTTTTGATGCAGTGATACAGGAGGAATCAGCATTATCGTGGAAACTATGGGAAAACTGATCTGAATGAAAATGTAGCTAAACATGTGTGTGGATGAGACTGTATGTCTGCGTGTTTGTGTGCCATCCATGCTTAGTTATGCCTTGTAATAGCAACTCAGAGAAAACGCATAAACATTTTAACGAGCTTTCTTGTATTGCCTAGTCAATTCCCAGTCTTATCAATTCACTCTGCCCCATGACACAACTCATAAGTAGCATCCAAAATCAATGGGGGGGGGGGCAGCAGGGGATTGTAGCTAAAGCCATAATGAGCATGAAAAACATCTCAGAGGAATGAGCAGCTTTGAGATTAATTAACCAAAAAGTTCTCTTTTTAATTATTCCCTTAGAGAAATCTTGTAGATTGATGTAAGTGGTGAGAAAATTTTCTGTAAATGTATTTCTCATTTGGAGATTTCCACTACCTACTTAAAGAAACAAGGACCATTTTCTCAGTTTCAACAAATAGTTTTGGTAGGAATGAACCTAGAAACACTTGCTATTGTCAGTGGGCACATCGTATGCTGTTCGTTGGAGGCATTACAGCAGACCGGGGGCTTGGGAGTAAAAAAAATATAGGGCTGAATGCTTATATCACCCATTATACATGTGATTTTGAGCAAGATGTCTTTACTCTCAATCTCATTTTTCTACTCTGTAAAATAGATAGGATAACAATAAAAACCTCACCGTGTTTTTATAATAATTAATTGAGATAGGAACTCAATGAATTTACCACAGTGCTTAGCTTATGGCAAGTGCTTTATACATCTTAGCTATTCTCAATAAAATTTTACTTTTTTTCACCTCAAACATTTCCTGATGTTTGGTAATACCTTTTCCAGATAGAGTTATAATGTTAGTAAGTCTGTCAATTTCTAATGTAAACTATCTTATATTTTTGCTTCTTTAAATTGCTTTGATGAATTCCCTGTGACTGGTAGTATTTATAACCATCAGCATCATGATTTCTGATATTTCTGAAAAATTTTGCATCCTGTTTACTTCATTTGGACAAATTGGTCACAAGATCTTTTGTTCTGCTTATCCTCCTTACTAAATCTTTAGTTGTATCTGCCTATAATTTGTTATTATAGCTAAAACCCGGATAGATAATGAATTGACATAAACTGTAATTCCTACCAGTTTGAATATCTACCACTTTTGTGGGTCTATTTGTTCAAGGGCTCATCATTTCAATGCTTATAGGTAACCCATTACCACATGAAGGAAAACTAGTGAGAACTTTGCACACACAATCTTGCTCAGTTGTGCTTTAATCTAATATGCTACAAAAGTATAAATAAACTTTAAAATTGAATAAGTTAAAATGTTTTATTAGCTACAATATTGGGTAATAGTTATTAACTCAAGCCCTGGGCTAAGCTCTTTACATGGGTTTTTGCATTTAATCTTCATGGTGGCCTAAATATTAGGTTTCTTTTCCCTCCCCATAATACATGTGAAGAAACTGTTCTCAGAGAACTTGCCCAAAGCCACAGAAATGGCAAGTGACTGTGTGGGAATGAAAATCCAATCTCTCTGACTACAAAGTCAAGCACATTCTTAAATGCTACTTTCTGCCACCAGGGTTCTTGAATAACTGTTTTCAAAGAAAAATTATGTTTGCTGAACATAATTCTATACTATATTTCTCTCGCTCTCTTTTCTTTTACTTAAAGAAAATGTGTCTTAAGAAAAAGAAAAGAGGGAAAGGTAACATGTTTAGCAAATCACTAGTATGTTCAAGATACAGAGTTAGGTACTGTAAAAGGAAGTGAATCAATCTTTACCAAAAAAAACATAAAGCAGATTAGATGTCTCTATATTTTATAATAATTTTATTATAATTTAAATTGGTTAAATAACTTATTAAAAGTCATAAAACACATGTGTTAAGTTCAAATTCAAATCCCATCTCTCTGATTTCTTAATTCTTTCAGCATAATTGCTGCTGTTCATCTCAATAGAGCATAAGTGTATTACCAGAAGATGCTAAACAACATCTGACAAATGTATAGATCAATGTCCTGGCCATCAGCAAAATTTATCTGGAACTCATACTTTTATTCATTCAGTAAATGAAAGGTGTAAATACTCAACTGTCCCTTTTTCTTTATCTCCCTGCACTCAGCTTTGGAGTACCTTTCTCAATCATGTTTTGACACAACCAAATGGTGCTTTATGCCATGGTATAACACTGAAACACAGAAAAATGATAACTTAATTCAGTCTGAAATAGAGAAATTTCACAAAGAAAATGACTTTCAATTTGGATCTTGAAGAATGAATAGAAGTTCATCCAGCAGAGGAATCAAGTAAGGGTATCTCAGGAAGAGAGAATAAAATTTATAGAAGAACAGAATTGTAGATGATTCTATTTTAAAGTTCTTCAAAACTTTTTCCAGCATCTACATAGGATCATTCAATTCTTCCATCATTTTGCTACTCTATATTTTAAGTATTTCCATTAAATATTCATCACATTGGGTGGTAGCTTGGAGCTAAATGTACACCAGAGAAACACGTTCTTAAACTTGGGAGTGTTAACATTGTAAATAGGACCTTTTGATGAGGTTACTTCAGTTAAGGTATGGCTCACCTCATTCAGGATAGGTCTTAATCCTGTTACTGGGATCTTTTCTAAGAGATGAGCTCCAGATAGAGAGAGAGAAAGCCAGAAGGAGCAGCCAGAAGCTGATGGGAGAGTCCAGGAGACACTACCATGTGCCTTACTTATGACAGGCAAAGGACCAAGGATCTCCAGCAGCCAGTTCCAGAATGCCACAGTCTTCAGGGAGAAAAGATCGCCTTGATGATGATGTCTTCATTTGGACTTCTATCTAAACCTTAACACTGTGAGCTAAGAAATTCCCATCATGCAAGCAAGCCTACTGTATGGTATTTGCGTGAGCAGCCAAAGAAATTAAAACACTTTGTATTTTAATCTTTTCTACATCTAGCTCTAATAGCTAAATATGAATTTCCTAAGAATAGTACTTACAAATCTTTTTAACTTCTGTGCTGAGTATAGCTATAACACCTTACACATAGTGAATAGTTGTTTCTTGAAAGAAAAAGTCAATGGCTGAATATACCTTCAAAGTGGTATCCAAGCAATGACAAGAAGTTCAATGTTCCTAGATGGGAAAGTATGTATGACAGACATGTGGGTGTTGCTGGGTGAGCATATGGTTTTGCAGAGGCTGAAAAGGTAGGTGATCTGTGGTTAATAATTCCACAGATACTCTACTAAATTACTAAGTTATTTTAATTCAACTTATGAACAATTTTTGAAGGCCCTAAAGAAAGAAAGAGATACTATGTGTTTTGCATTTTAGAAAGCTACTAGCTTAGGAAGTGAATGGTTTATGACCATAATATTTCTCAGGATACCTGTTGGCATCCCCTCAGCCCACTCCAGTGGACTACCTGCAGACAATGTCCTTATGTGCTGTGGGCTCCCCATGGCCTCAGCCTGAGTGTAGTTTCTGGTCAGGGAAGGTGGCTCAGCTGCATGAATAGCGCTGGCCAAAATGCCTGATAATTAATGTCCCCTAGAACTTTCACTAACCAATGAGGTACTGGAATTAGTAGAACAGTACCCCAGCTTCCTTTACACCCTAATTGGACATCTTGAAGCTTGTTACAAATTGTCTCTTAGAGGTTCCCCCAACAGGACCAAGCCCCAGTTTCCCACAGCCATAATCCATTCATTGACACTTGCTTAATTAGCTGCCCATTATTACTTCAATTCCCCACTCCCTTCCCATGCTTCCTGGGATCATCTCCAAATACAAGCTTATACCCAAACCCTTGTCTCACTGTCTACTATTGTATAAATTCAAATTAAATGATATTGTTTTCCATTTCTCTACTAGAAGGATATCTTGAGGGGAAGTTGGCAATATTTTTGGGTGACATCTAATATTGGTACCTATGAAGAACACACAAAACCACAGTGGCTATTCAAACTAAAAGAAAGATTTCTAACATTTTGGAAATTCATAAATGTTAATATCTTCACGCAGTGAGATACTATTATACTTTGACGAGAGTGAATTAATTTCAAATACATGTGGTAACATGATTATCATAAAATAAACTTTAAATGAATAAAGCAAATTTCAATATGATTACATTCACATAAACTTCAAAAACTTGCAATATGTTTTTTAAGGACACCAACATATGAAATAAAATTCAGGGTGCAGGTCACTTTCAGTGGGAGTAAAGAGAATAGGATCAGGTTGGGTGGAGTCTACAGGGAACTTTAAAGCCCAAAACTATTCATTTCCATTAAACTGGGAAGTGGTATACACATGTTCCTTGTATCATAGTTCTTTATACATTACATCTTATTCAAAAATATTATTTTCTGTTTAAAATTTAATAAAAACAAATTTTTAAAAAGATATCCAACAGGAACAATGAAGGGTGGGATTTTCATATTGTCATTATTGTAATATGCTAATGAAACAAGTATTAAAATAATACTTTTATACAATGGAATGTAAAATAAGGGAGTGGTAAATACTAGGCTGGATTATTTCTCGGCAATTTAGCATTCCAGTAATCACAAGCATCACCTATTACACAAAGTGAACTAACGCAACAAATAATACTGTTATTATTCCTTTAGCTTGGATCATTATTTTGTAGTCAGTATTCTTGAAAAGAAACTGCAAATTAAGTGACCCAAGACATGAATTCATGACTAAATCATTCATTTCCTCAGTTTGAATAGAGTTCCCAGGAGAGCAAGGAATAAGCGGCCCAAGTCTCCATCCCTTTGGACACTCTTTTGAAAATCTCTCTCCAGGCTTCTCCAAGGACAGGTCAGCTTTCATCATCTTTAGCTCCACTTGTGTTGTCCATGTCCTAGGTGTCTGCCTTAGATGCCCACATCAGTTTCTCTCTCTGGAAGCTGTAGGTAAAACAAAATCTACAGGTGAAATTCAAAGCAGGCATTGGTTAAGTGACACATTTTTGGAAGAGCAAAAAGGAACAGTGAATGGAGACTACATGGTATTTTACAGAGAGTGTGGGGTGAAGAGAGAAAGCTTTCAGAAAATTAGAAGCCACCTTGGGGTCAGGGCAAGGGTGACCATCCTTAACCATGTTTGAGGCCAAGATCTCAGGCAATGATGTTGCTCCAGCTCACTCTACTCAAAACATGCTCTGATCCTTGGCTTTAACACTCTTTTTTCTTATCTGACTTGCCTGGTCTTTGACTTTGATTCTCTGCTTTTTCCCTGTTGCTATTCTGCTAGATGTTCCACATGGTCTGGAGTTTCTCCCATTGACACTTTATCTCAAATCTTCTTATACTGCCCCCTAAATTACAGAACCCAGAAAAGCCATGTTCCATTAACAAACCCAACTTGGGCTTCCACAGCCTATGTTAGGCCAAACATTCTGAGCTAGTGCATACGTGGAGAGCTCAGACTTCCTAGAAATAGCACCTTTCAGAACTGCTGCTATAAGCAGAGACATAATTTTTTTCAAGATGATCAACAAAGAGTCCTTTTGGACATGGCATTCCTCCAGTTCAGGAACAATGGGATGAGTTGAAAGAGGAACCTGAATAACAGGTCAGGTAAATTTTGTTTTTTCTGCAAAAACAATCACTCATAGATGGAGGAGTTGAGTGATACCTACCCAGGGAATTGTCTCTCACCCCCAACAAAAGATTGAGGACTATGTTGCTTCTTTCTGGAAAACACTTCTCCTCCCTTCTTCATCTGGAAAAAAATCTTCTACCTTAAATATACCCTTTGTAAGGTCCCTCCCCTACCCCAGAAAATGTTCACCATAACTTCTGCCTTATTTCATACCTTGATTATAGTATTTATCATGGGTATTCCGGTTAGTCATACATCTGTTTATTTCCTGCAGAAGACTACAATTTTGTTTCAGGTAGAATCATGTATTCTTCATCTTTGCATTCTCCATACCTAGCACAGAATTATCCATCACATGACATCTGAAAAAATGAAATGGAATAGAATCATTGCCATCTTTTATTCTCACAATTATTCTATTTTGACCATTTGAGCAGATACAATGAAGAAATTGACACACAACTTGCATAGGAGATGGCTCAGCTATTCCCCAAGAGATAGAAAAGCATTTTGTGGGAGTTCAAGAAAGGGAAAAAATATGTCACATACAGACAGCTTACACAAGAAGAAGTACATGGGAGAGTGAAACCAAGTGAAGGAGACAGTTGCCCACAGTATCAGCAAGTTCCTCAACAGGGTAAAGAAGTAGAAGGACAAAAACAGGGCAATTCGTAGTTATGAAACTGTAAAAGAGACGTCTGGCAAAACTATAAATCATCATGAAAAGTATTCCTTCATTCTATGAAGGAACTTAGTTCTTTGGGTGACTTATTTTAATGTTGGTATTCTACAAGTTTTTAAATTATTGAATAGACATAGTCCATGTCTTCTTCAGATTATATCCATCCAGACTAGGACATTCTGTCAGGAGATGCTGTGCCAGTCCTTTTGCTTCTTTTAATATCCCTAAGTGGAGATGAAGTGACATTAAGCAAAAGAAACAACACGGAAAGCATCAAATTCATGTTATTGTGCTGAGGTAAAGAACACAGTGGCCCATGTAGAAGAAAGGAAAAGAACTGGAATAATTAGGTAGGATGTGCAATACAAGAACAGAGTTTGACACCTGGATGGCCCAGGAAACTCATCCTCTCATTACTTATTCAACCACAACAATGAAAATGATACAGCCCACTTAACAACTCTTCACTGTGTTCTAAGGACTAGGCTTCACAGTTTTGTAATCTGATTTATTTTCTATAGATAAACTAATGAGGTGCCTGTTAAGTCAGGGGTATAAGGGAGGGCTCTATGGCTGGAATCATGAAGTCGCTCTGAAATGGGAGGTGAACCATTACAATCAAGGTCTTTGCCCAGCAAACATCTATTCACTCATTCTTCATGGGACATCTAACCACCTGCTGCTTAATGTGCTGCCCTTTCATGTCATCACCTAACCTCCACCCTTAAAAAATGCACTCACCAAAGCCTGTGCAAGGACTCACCTCCCTCCATCTTGGGTTCGGTGAGCTCTTCCCAGGAGCGCAGTCAGTAAAGCACGCTCATCTAAAATCATTTCATATTCTTTTCTTTCTCTCAAATACCTCATATCTTAAAACCTTTCAGCTCCTCTATCATTATTCTTCTCATTTACAAATCGGGAAGCTGAAGTTTAGAAATGTAAGTAAATTGCCTAATACAAAGCTAGTTTATGATAGAGCCAATAAGCAAAATGATTTAATTCCACTATCCATGTTTTTAAATATTAGGAAATCCAACTTTTGTTTACCTCTGCTTTTTTACACTGCCTGTTCCACCACAGGCAATGGCAAACAACAGAAACCATTCCAGATGGGTTCACAGCATTGTTTTGTAATAAGGTCATAAAAGTCTTCATGTCTTACTTCTTCCTGGTCATTTCCATCTTGACTTTAGCACTACACCTAGTCAAAGTCTCAGTTAGTTTTAGAGACCTAGTATCCAGTTTTTACCATCCCTTTAACACTAGACCTCAGTATCTTCTCTAAATGGAAGCTTTCAAGTTGTGGAACCTCATGCAAGAGATAGATTCAATCATATTTTATGGGAAGTGTAACTGAAAAACATCTCAATGAAACTGACCAAGTCAGAATGGGTCACCCTCAAACCACCCAGAGTCGTGTAAAAATGAAGACAGCAAAGAGAACAGCAGCATTCTGGCAGGGGGGATGCTGCCAATAGCTGGCTCCATATTACCAGCTCTAACTCACATTTCTGTGAACACTGGATCCCCTGCCCTTGTCAGCAAAGTGTCTCAGAGGTCTCTGTTCTTTGCCTCTGTCAGACATCATAATATTCTGCGATGCTGCAATCACTTTTTGAACTATTTTACTGTATAATATAACATATAACAAAGCAAAGAAAGAAAAAAGCAAGTTTTCAAAGTACTCTTCAACAAGTAGTTACAGGACAGATCCCAGAGTTTGTCATGGGCTACCATACCATCATCTCAAATCTTTCCTTCTTGCTGCTCTAGAATACGGGAGGCTAGAAGGAATAAATATTTTTTTATCATCATAATCTTTTTTTCTTTTTTGTGAAAAATAACATATATACCAAAAAGCAATAAATTTCAAAGCACAGCACAACAATTAGTGGTAGAACAGATTTCATAATTTGATACGGGTTACAATTCCACAATTTTAGATTTTTACTTCTAGCTACTCTAAGATACTGGAGACTAAAAGAAATATCAATATAATGATTCAGCAATCATACTCATTTGTTAAACTCTACCTTTTCTGTATAACTCCACCGCCACCTTTGATCTTTCTTCCCACTCTTTAGGGGTATTTGTGCTGTGTCCATTCTAAGTTTTTTTATGTTGGAAGGGGCTGTTGATAATATGGGATGGGGGATGGAACTAGTTGATGGGCTGGGCAAACTGGCCCCTCTGCATTTCAGGACTTATCTAGTCCCAGGTTGGAGGTCGGAGATTTCTGGAAAGTTATCCTAGAGCATGGAACCTTTGTAGAACCTTACATAATGTATTAGGTATTCTTTAGGATTGGCAGGAATCCAGTGCCTGTTTTTGTATCATCTAGGAGGTAACAATGGTTTTTACATTTTTAAATGGTTTAAAAAAATCAAATGAATAATGTTGCATGGCACATGAAAATGATATGAAATTCAAATTTCAATGTCCATAAAGTTTTGTGGGAGCATGACCACACTCATTCATTTACAGGTCATCTCTGGCTGCTTTCATGCTTCAATGGCAAAGATGAGATTTTGTGACAGAGACCATTGGTTTACAAAGCCTAAAATATTTCCTCTCTGGTCTTTTACAGAAAATGTTTGCTGACCCCTATCTTAGATGAAAAGGGTAGTTGGGTACAGGCTCTGTCTTCCATGTTAGAGTGGACACAGCCTGGGGGAAGTTCAGCCTGCAGAAGGGTGATAAAGGAACAGAAGGAGTAGATGGAGGGCATCTTGAGAACTCTTGCCAGTTGCCCTGATTTTCCCATGAAAATCTCTCCCTGACAATGAACCCACACCTTCCTCATCACAGGCTCCACAGAATCTGCCCTAGTTTCCCAGTGGAGATCCTAAACAGACCCAGATCCCTCCACTCTCTGTCTTGGAGAAGAATCCCAGCTTCACCATTATGAACGATGTGCCCTTAAATGAACATTGGAGTCTCAGAATCTCCACTAAAATGGGGATAACAATATAGACCTTGAAAGTCTGTTGAGAAAATTCTATAGCAAAGCTCATATCACAGTTCTTGGTGCATGATGGCATTCTGCAATCTTTAGACCATATTGCTGTCACGATACAGAGCTCACCAGCATCTGGGCTCTGATTAGGGGTGCATCACCGAAATGTGTCCACTAGAGGAAAGGAAGGTACTGAGGTGGCTGGGAGGTGTCAAGTGAAGCTGGTCTGGAAGTTCTCCCACCTAGGGAGAGGTGCCCCCTCTGCTGCTTACAACTCTGGCCTTTGATCAGTTCCTGCTCTCCCCACAGCCTGCTGAGGGCCAGATGCTGAGCTTCCTGTTGGGTTCCTTCTTACCCTTTCTCCATTCCCTAGAAGCAGGCTAAGCTGAGGCCAGGTCACTGGGCAAACACATTTTTTTTTCTTTTTTCTTTTTCACAGATCTTTATTATGAATAATCAATGTTTAAAAATGTGAAACATGGAAACCATTGCTTGTGAAGTCATTTGTGTACTCTAGCTGCAGAAGTGCAATATCTAGTTCATTGCTATATATGAATACAGATTTTCTTCCTGGACCTTATGATTTGTAGTTTTCTCTATTTACCTGAGTTATAACAGTGACATCATATTGTATCTATCCTTTTGTGTCTGGTTTATTTCACTCAGCATATGTCCTCTAGGTTCATCCATGTTGTCATATGCTTCAGGACCTCATTTCATCTTACTGATGTACAATGATTATATGTATATGCCACATTTTGTTCATCAGTTGATGGTCACTTGGATTGTTTTCATTGTTTGTCAATTATAAGTAGTGTCACTATGAACATTGGTGTACAGATGTCTGTTCACGTCACTACTTTCAGCTCTTCTGGGTATATACCTAATATTGTTATTGCCAGGTCATAGGGCAACTTGATATTTCATTTTCTAAGGAACTGCCACACTGTCTTGCACAGTATATTCCTACCACCAGCAGTGAATAATTGTTCCAATTCCTCCACATCCTCTCGAACATTTATAGTTTCCTGCTTGTTTAGTAGCATCCATTCTTACAGGTGTGAGATGATCTCTCATTGTAATTTTGATTTGCATTACCCTTATAACTAATGAACGTGAGCATCTCTTCATGTGTTTCTTAGTCATTTGTATTTACTCTTCAGAAAAATGTCTATTCATATCTTTTGTCCATTTTAAAACTGTGTTGTTTATTTTTTTCTTAAGTTGTAAACTTTCTTTTATCTTTTATATGGCTACCAAATAAGTTCTCCCATTGAGCTGGCTGCCGCTTAAACTTTTTGACAAATTCCTTTGAGGCGCATGAGTGTTTGATTCTGAGAAGTTTTCATTTATCTACTTTTTCTTTCAAAATTTATGCTTTGGGTATAAGATTTAAGAAGCTATCACTAGGTTTTGAAGATGTTTCCCTATATTTTTTCTAGGAATTTTATGGTGCTGACTCGTATATTTAGTCCTTCGATCCATTTAGAGATCATTTTTCTATAGAGTATAAGACAGGAGTCCTTTTTCATTCTTCTGGCTATTGATCTCTAGTTCTTCAAAACCCATTTATTGAAGATACTATTCTGCTTCAATCAGTAGATTTGGGGGCCTTGTTGAAGATGGATTGACCCTAGATTTGATGGTCAATCTCTGTGCTCTCAATTTGGTTCCATTTGTCAATACTTCTATCTTTGTGTCATACCATGCTGTTTTGACCATTGTGGTTTTACAGTAAGCTTTAAAGTCTTGGATTGTTAGTTCTCCCACTTGCTCTTCTTTTGGGGGGTATCTTTAGCTATTTGAAGTTTCTTTCCCTTCCAAATAAATTTGAAAGCTAGCTTTTCCAATTCCCCAGTATGGGTTGTTAGGATTTTAATTGGTATTGCATTGAATCTGTAGATGAATTTGAGTAGAATTGACATCTTAATGACATCCAACCTTTTTATCCATTAGCACAGAATCTTTCCATCTATTAAGATCTTCATTGATTTCTTTTAGCAATGTTTTGTAGTTTTGTTTGTACAGGTCTTTTACATCCCTGATTAAGTTTAATCCTAAATACTTGATTCTTTTAGTGGCTATTTTGAATGGAAATTTTTTTCTTAATTGTCTTCTCAGTGAGGTCATTACTTTTATATAGAAACATTACTGATTTTTGTATGTTTGTCTTGTATCCTGCCACTTTGCTATACTCGTTTATTAGGTCAAGTAGCTGTAGCATAGATTTCTCAGGATTTTCCACGTATAAACTTATGTCATATGCAAATAATGAAAGTTTTACTTCCTCCTTTCCTGTTTGGATACCTTTGATTCCTTTCTCTTGCCTTATCATTCTAGGTAGAACTTATAATGTAGAATAGTAGTGATGAGAGAGCATCCTTGTCTCATTCCCAATTTTAGGGGGTGCTGCTTTCAATAGTCTATGTTTGAGAATAATATTGCCTATATCCTTTTCATATATGGTATTTGTGATATTGAGGATGTTTCCTTTGATTCCTATCTTTGGATGTATTTTTCATGAAAGAGGGATGCTGAATTTTGTCAAATGGTCTCTCAGCATCAATCGATATGATCATGTGATTCTTCCTTTTCAATTTGTTAATGTGCTGTATTACATTGATTTATTTTCTTATGTTAAACCACCCTTGCATTCTTGGCATAACCCTCCACTTGGTAGTGTTGTACAATTCTTTTAATAAATCATTGGATTGGATTTGCTGAAATTGTATTGGTAATTTTTGCATCTATATTCATTGTGGAGATCAGGCTGTAATTTTCTTTTTCTCGTAGTGTCTTTATCTGGCTTTGGTATTAGAGTGATGTTAGCATCATAAAATGAGTTCTGTAATATTCCTAAGGCCTCAATTTTTTGGAAGAGTTTGAGCAGAATTGGAGTTAGTTCTTTTTGAAATATTTGGTAAAATTCCCCTTTGAAGACATCTGGCCCTGAGCTTTTCTTTGTAGGAAGATTTCAGATAGCTAATTGAATCCTTTTACTTGCAATTGATTTGTTAAGATTTTCTGTTTCTAATCAAGTCAGTTTTTGTAGTTCCTATGTTTCTAGTAATTTGTCCATTTAAACTAAGTTGTCTACTTTGTTTGTATATAGTTGCTCATAATATCCTAATGATTTTAAAGATTTCTTCAGGATCCATGATAACAATCCCTTCTCATTTCTGATTTTTTTTTTTTTTTGCACCCTCTCCTTTTTTTCTTTATCAGTCTAGCTGGGGTCCGTCAAAATTTTAATTTTTCTCAAAGAACTAATTTTTGGTTTTGTTGATTCTTTCTAATGCATTTTGCTCTCCAGTTGATTTATTTTTGCTTTAATCTTAACTATTTCTCCTCTCTATGTTTTGGAGTTAGTTTGCTGTCATTTCTCTGGTTCATCTAGGTAAATATTTAGATAATCAACTTCCCCTCATTCTTCTTTTTTAATATAGACATTTAGGCATTTAGGGTGATAAATTTCCCTCTTAGCATAGACTTTGCTGCATCCCAGAAGTTCTGAAATGTTGTGTTTTAATTTTCATTCATCTTCAGGTATTTGGCAACTTCTCTAGCAGTTTCTTCTTTGACCCACTGATTAGTTAAGAGTGTATTGTTTAATCTCCATTTATTTGTGAAACTTCTGTTTTTTTGGTGATTACTAATCTCCAACTTGATTCTGCCATGATCAGAAAAAGTGCTTTAGATGATTTCAGGCTTGTTAAATTTATAAAGACCTGATTTCTGTCCCAGCGTATGATTTATCCTGGAGAAGGTTCCATGAGCACTAGAAAGAATGCATATCCCAATATTTTGTGATGTAAAGATCTATTTATATATCAGTTAGGTCTAATTTATTTATCCCATTATTTAAATTCTCTATATCCTTATTGATCTTGTCTGTTCTCTCCATAGAGGAGGGTGTTGTATTGAAATCACACACTGCTATTGTTGAAACATCTAATTCTTCCTTCAGTTTTGCCAATATTTGCCTCATGTATTTGGAGCTCCTTGATTGGATACATAAATATTTATCATTACTATTTCTTCTTGATGAATTGTCCCTTTTATTAACAATGTCCTTTCTTGTCTTTTATGACATCTTTACATTTAAAGTCCATTTTATCTGATATTAACATAGCTACTTCTGCTTCCTTTTGGTTACAACTTTCACAGAACATCTTTTTCCATCCTTTCTCTTTCAGTCTATTTGTATGCTTTGGTCTAAGAAATATCTCTTGTAAGCAGCATATAGAAAGATCATAAAGTTTTAAACCATTCTGCCAATCTGTGTCTTTTAATTGGTGAGTTTAGTCTATTAATATTCAGAATTGTTACTAAAAGGGCAGTTCTTGAATCTACCACCATATCTTTTGGTTTTTGTTTGTCAGATCTGTATTTTCTTTTCCCTCTCTCTCTTTTTATCCTTTAAGTTACCTTTACTGTTACTCTTCATTTCTATACCCTTCTCCAGACCTCCCTCTCCTATCTTTTTTTACAGTCAACAGAACTTTGGTTAATATTTATTGTAGGGCAGGTCTCTTGTTGGCAAATTCTCTCAGCCTTTGTTTCTCTGTGAAAATTTTAATCTTTCCTTCAAGTTTGCAGGAAAACCTGTCAGGATAAAAAAAAAATTGGCTGAAAGTCATTCTTGCTCAGATATATCATAGCACTGCCTTCTGGCCTTCATGGTATTTGTGTAATAGTCTGAGTTCAATCTTACATAGTTTCCTTTGTATATAGGGCATCTACTTGCTCTTACTTCTTTCGTGACTTTTTGCTTCTCTTTGAGACTTTATTTTATGATTAGCAGGTATCTTGGTTTAAGCTTATTTGTATTTATTCTACTTGGGATTCATTGGTCTTGTTTGATTTACATATTTAAGTATTGTATAAGGGTTGGGAAGTTTTCCCCCATAATCTTTTTCAACTAATCTCACTTTCCCTTTATTCTTCTCCTTCTTGGATACCTATAATTCTTGTATTTGTGCACTTCATGTTGTCCATCATTTCCCTGAGATCTAGTTTTATTTTTTCATCTTTCTTGCCATTTGTTATTTTGTGCATTTGAGTTAAATTGTTTTATCTTCTAATTTACTTATTCTTTCTTCTTCCTCTTCAAATCAGTTTTGTGTTTCTCTAGTATAGTTTTCATTTGGTCAACAATATCTTTCATCTCTGTGAGATCTGTTATTTTTCTCTTTAGTTTTTTTCAAATTCTTCTTTATGCTCTTCCAGTGTCTTCTTGATATTATTTACATCATTATGAACATCCTTTATGTGTTATTCCAAATTCTGTGTCCTCTCCGGTGATTTATTCTTTTTCATTTAGCTTGGCCATACCTGCCGCAATCTTCATGTGCTTTGTGACCTTCTATCGCAAACATGGAATTTGATTGTCTTGATAAGGCTATTTTGCAAGTTGATTTCTTTTCTTTGTCTAAGGTTTTGTGCCTACTATGGTTTGCATTGAATATCTCCTTTTGAATTTGGTTTCTGGCTCTTTCTCTGCCAAACCAAGACCATAACTCATGGGGGGATTGCAGTTCTACTTGAGGCTCTATTGAGAACTAGGCAGATAGGCAATTTGCCAGACTGCACTTTCTGCTGCTGCCCAGCAGATGGCACTCTTCTCCTCAGGCCAACTTCTCCACAATTGCAGGTACCAGCTGAGCTGAATGGAGACCTGATGTATTTCCAGCAAGGAATGTGGGTCTCATTGCTTATTGAAAGCCACCAATCCCATGGTTGGACAATGGGCAGTGTGCACCTCAGTATAAACATCATCTGTGTGCCCAATAGATCTGATGGCCCCCAGACTCCCACAGGAGATGACCTTGGTCTGTGGCAGTGTGTACTTAAGCTTCCTCTGTCCCTAGCCAATCCAGAAATGTCTGGCAGCTGGTCATAATGTTCAGTTTGGCTGGTTTCCTTAGCCTTGACTCTCCATCCTTGCATACCTGAGGTCTCTGGGCCTCTGTGGGGAAAGGGTAATGATATCATGACCAAATTAGTCTCTTTCACTGGCCATTTGATACACCACTTTCTGTCTTTCCCTCTTCCCTGGACAAGGTGCCCACAGCAGCCTGACTCAGGAGTAAACAGCGGGTACTTTGCCTTGGCCAAATGGTCTCTGTGTGCAAGGGGAGCAAGTCTAGTGACTTCCAAGTTCCCCACAGGAGTTCTTGGCTGCAGAGCTGTGAGGGAAGAGTTCCAAAAGCAGTTACAGGGATTTGTGGAATTGTGACCTAGCACACTTACCCTATTCTCTCCATTCCAATTTTCTCTATTTTTTTTTTTTGCTGAAGACCATATAGGTTAGAAGACCCTCTTTGGTCACTCACTCCTTGGAACCACTGGCCTGGTCATTGTTTCTTTACTGTCTCTAGTTGCTGCACATGCCAAGTTGACCTCAGCCTTTCTTATTCTACCATCTTTCTGGGAGTCAGAAATTTATAATTTAAATGACTATGTTTTGGTTTTCAAGTTTGGAAAGAGAGCTTATGATCCAAATTATAGTGCACTGTCATCAGAATTTAGCTGTCATGGCCACCCTAACAGTTTCTGTACCAAATATTGTCATTATACGTTTGAATAACAAAAGTTTCATATTCAGGCAATAGATAGAAAACATGCTAGAGTAAGGATTTTCAAAGGCAAGGACAGGGTCCACAAAATCCTTTGTAACCCTCCACCATGGTCTAGGAATATCAAAAGTGTTGGAATCAGGTCAGGGCTCTTTCATACCTCCAAACATATGGAACTGTAGCCTGAGAATCACTACATTTGTGAACCATTTCTGCTAACCACATTACATTTTATCTCTCTGTTTTTCAGTGAGTCATAAAGGCTTAATCATCAATGTTTTAATGTTTAAAAGGCTTATGTAACATGATCTCAGCTCATTTAATCATCATGATAAACCTTCAGGGTAAAGCTATAGAAAATAAAGCATCCAAGCTTTAGAAAGGCTAAGCAATTCTTCTAAATTGAGGTTACTGGTAAATGGTAGAACCAAGAGTCTAAATCCCTTTTTTGTAACATCAGTCTTTCCACCATCCTGCATCTGTGATAAATTCTGGCTTCCCTGACATTGTAAAATCTTGCCTATTTTTGGCCCATATTTTGCCTTTTAATATCACCAAGACATCTGAAAATGGTCCTGGATAGACTAGCCTGTCTCCCTCCCCCTCTACCTCCATTAAAATTTAAAGTCCAAGGGAGTAAATAATTTGTCTGTGGTATTTACTGCTATGTTTTCAGTGCTGAGAATGGTAGTTAGCACAGAGTATTATGGAATACATTTTTTGGGGGGAATATATTTTTTAATGTGATTTTATTGAGATATATTCACACACCATGCAATTCATCCAAAGCATGTGTCAGTGGTTCACTGTATCATCATAAATTTGTACATTCATTGTCATGACCATTGTTAGATCATTCCCATCACTCCAAAAAAGAAAAGAAAACCCCGCAAACTTCCCTTACCCCTTACCCCTCCCACTTGTTGACCACTAATATTGCACTCTACTCTATTTTAAGAGGTAGATTGACTAAGATAATATAATATTGACAACCATATATACATATCATATATATATCAGTGGAGCAGAACAAAGCATCCAGAATCCAGAAGTTTATCCATACAAACATGGGAAACTGACTGTTTTTTGCAATATAGTTATATTATCATTATCAAACATCAAGGGCTACTAGATTACAGTTCAACAGCTTCAAGTATTCCCTTCAGCTATTCTAAAACACTAGACACTAAAAGGCAATGTCTATTTAATGAGTCAGCAGTCACAGTCATTTGTTAAATAATAATTTCTCAGACACGCTTCCCCGCCTCACTTGATCTTTCAATCTTCAGAGAATGTAGGCAATGACCATTTTAATTTCTTCATGCTGGATGTGGGTATTGACTTTATGAGGTAGGAGAATGAAACTGGTTGATAGTCTTGGAGAGACTAGTACTTCCGGGATTCAGTGCTTATCTGGGATAGGATCAGTCTGGAGGCCTTAAGTTCCTGAAAAAATAATTTACTGAGAAAATCTTATATAGGAACTTAGAGCACAGGGTACTACTCAGGGTTTTTAGGGATATTTTTGGTTGGTCTTGGCATACTGTGATAATCTACAACTACTGACTAAATCTGTATAAGTGTAACTTCCAGAATGAAATTCTGAGTTTATGTGAAATCTATTTTTTGGGGGGTTTATTTTGCTCCAACTCTTTTCCCCCTTTTGGTGAAGAAGGCATTCTCATTCTTATGATGCCAGAGCCAGGCCTAATCTTGGAAAACATGTCCCACCTAGAGGGGAGGGTAGTGAGTTTATTCACAGAGTTGACTTAAAGAAAGAGGCCACATCTGAGCAACAAAAGAGGCTTTCTGAGGGTGACTCTTAGGTATAAATGTATGGAGGTGTAGCTTCACCTTTGCAGAAATAATTTTCATAAGAGTGAGCCTTTCTTCCAAGAAGATGACCAAATAAAGTAGCTTGAGATCAGCCCTGGTCCACAGAAGAGTTAAAGAAGGAACAGGAGGGTGACTGAGGCAGTGATTCAGGAGTGTGGCTGACCTTGGAGAGCCTTCTGCACCACATAAGGTGGCCCTTGTTGCACAGTCTGAGGAACTGAGAAACAGAAAGCTGGAGCATGACATGGAGGCCGACTCCACAGGAGTGCACAGATAGGAGCCGGGGACTAGGAAGTAAGTCACGTTGTGTTCCATGGGTGCACTACTCTCACCAGTGCAGCCACATGGCCAGTGATGCACCCCACACCCCACGCAGTTGAACCCCATCATCTGCTCCCATTCCCATTGTTCCAGGTACCCCCAACCCACCAGCCCCCAGTTAACATGTCTGCCCCATGCCCCCACCCCAAGTGCAGCCCAACCCACCTCTCCTGCACACCTCCTGAGTGCTACCTCCCACTCCCTGTTCCCTACAGGCTGTTGCCAGTGCATAAGAGCTGTGAGCACTAACCTCCACACCCAGGCTACCCCTGCCCCCTGCCTACAGTGTTGCATAGCCTCATGCCACCACCACTGAGCTCTGTGCATCATTTTATGGCACTCCTAGAACCACACAAGCACATAGGCCCCAAAACCTATCATTCCGCTCTGGGAACTTCAGATTACAGCAGTCTTAGGCCATGCATGTGCATGGCATTCAACCATACTTCCCAGATCTGAGAAAATGCTGAACTAAGCAGCTGAGACACATCAGCCACCAACCCATGAAGGCGTAAATCTGACCTGTTGCCACAGCTCTACACATTCATACAAAGGCCCTCATGACTTAGACCAGTACCAAGTTTATGCCCCCCAGACCGGTAGGCCCACACAGCTACATGCTCCCTGGCCACTGGGTGCCCACATTCACAAGCATCAGTACAAGATACCCAACCTGTGCCTATAACTGCCCTGAAACAAATCACCACACCGAGTGCTCCACCCCGACCATGCTCCCTGATGTATAACCATCTTACAAATGCAGGCCTTACACTACTGAAAGAAGTCAACTCCCCAAGTAAACCAATAAAGATATTTACATGCCACAAAGACAGCAGAAGATCATTAAGCATATCACAACGAAAACAGATATAGCCCTGCGTAATGACCAAATTAAAACACCATGGGAGACAAGAATTTGGAACAATTAATCAAGCATGTTCATACAACTCTACTTAATAAAATAAGTGGATAGCAAATTATAAAAAGGAGATAAAAAAGACTTTAGAGGAACATAAAGAGGAATTTAAAAGAATGAATAGGAAATAGTGGATATCAGAGATTAAAAAATCTGTTGACCAAGTTAGAAACACTAGAGGCACACAACATCAGATTTGAAGAGACAGAAGAAAGAAGAAGTGATATAGAGGACTGGATAACTGATTCGAAGTCTCAAAACAGTAAATGGCAAAAAAAAAAGGTGAAAAAATTGGAATTTGACCTCAGGGAAATGATAGACAAAACAAAGTGCACAAATATAAGAATTACTACTGTCCCAGAAGGAGAATAGAGGAGCAAAGGGCTAGAAATAGTAGTTGAGGATATAATGGCAGAAAACTTCTCAACTCTCATGAAGGACACAAATATACAAGTCAAAGGAGACCAATGAACTCCAAGCAGAATAAATCCAAATAGGCTTTCCACGAAACACATACCAATCAGGCTGTCAAATTTGGAAGAGAAGCAGAAAATCCTGAAAGCTGCAAGAGAAAAACAATCTAGTACATACAAGAGAAACCAAATAAGACTGAGTTCAGACTACATAACTAATACTGTGGAGACAAGAAGACAAAGGTATCAGATATTCAAGATCCTGAAAGAGAAAGACTTCCAGCCAAGAATTCTGCACTCAGGCACATTGCCCTTCAAAACTGAGGGAGAGATTAAAGTTTTCACAAACAGAGAAGTCCTGAAAGAATTTGTCAACAAGATACCAGCCCTACAAGAAATACTAAAAGGAGATCTGCCATCCGAATAAAAAAAAGGACAGTAGAGGGAGGTCTGGAGGAGGGCGCAGAATTGAAGAGTACCACTAAGGATAATTTAAAGAATACAAAGAGAAAGAGAGGAAAGAATATAAAGAGCTGACAAATAAAATTAAAAGATATGATGGTGGATTCACGAAATGCCTTTTAAGTAATAACTTTGACTGTTAACAGACTAAACATGCAATTTAAAAGATACAGATTGGCAGAATGGATTAAGAAACAATACAGCTATAAGCTTCTTTCAAGAGACTCATCTTAGATGCAAGGCTACAAATAGATTGAAAGAGAAAGGATGGAAAAAGATTTTCCATGCAATTTGTAGCCAGAAGAAACCAGGAGTAGCTATATAAATATTGGGTGAAATAGACTTTAAATGTAAAGACATCATAAGAGACAAAGAACAATGCTATATACTAATTAAAGGGTCAATTCACCAAGAAAATATAACAATCATGAATGTTTATGCTCCCAATCAAGGAGTTTCAAAGTACATGAGACAGACATTGGCAAAACTGAAGGGAGTGATAGAGGTTTGAACAATAATCATAGGAGACTTCAATATACTACTCTCCTCTATAGATAGAACAACCAGACAGAAGATCAACAAGGAAATAGGGGTGTTAAATAAGTTGATAAGTGAATTAGACCTAATGGACTTATATAGGTCATTGCACCTCAAAGTGTAAGGATATTCATTCTTCTCTAGTGCTCATGGAACATTCTCCAAGATAGATCATATGCTGGGACACAAAACAGGTCTTTATGAATTTTATAGCATTGAAATTATTCAAAGCACTTTCTCTGATCACAATGGGATGAAGCTGGATCTCAATAACCACCAAAGAATGAGAACATTCACAAATATGTGGAGATTAAATAACACACTCTTAAACAACCAGTAGGTCAAAGAAGAAATTGCTAGAGAAATCAGTAGCTATCTGGAGATGAATAAAAATGAGAATAGAACATACCAGAACTTAAAGGATGCAGTAAAGGCTGTGCTGAGAGGGAGATTTATTGCCCTAAATGCCTATATTAAGAAATAAGAACCGGCAGCCATGTGGCTCAGTGGCAGAGTTCTCGCCTGCCATGATGAAAGTGCAGGTTCATTTCCCACTGCCTGCCCATGTTAAAAAAAAAAAAAAAAAGAGCAAAACTCAAGGACTTAACATCACACCTGAAGAAAGAACTGGAGAAAGAATAGCAAACTAACTCAATGCAAATAGAAGAAGAGAAAATAACAAAGATTAAAGAAGAGAGAAATGCATGGGAGAGCAAAAGAACACTAGATAGAATCAATAAAACCAAAAGTTGGTTCTTTGAGAAAATCAATAATGTTGATGGGCCACAAGCAAGACCGACAAAGAAAAAAAGAGAGAAAATGCAAATAAACAAAATCAGAAATGAAAAGGGGTACATTACTACAGACCCTGAAGAAATAAAAGAAATCATAAGGGGATACTATGAGCAACTATACTCCAACAAGCTACACAACTTAGATGAAATGGATGAATTCCTGGAGACACAAAAACAAGCTACACTGACTCAGGAAGAAATAGAATATCTCAACAAACCAATCACAAGTAAAAAGATTCAATCAGTCATCAAAAATGTTCTTACAAAGAAAAACCCAGGGCCAGAAGGCTTCACAGAGGAATTTTTTCAAACATTCCAAAAAGAAATAACACCAATCCTGTGCAACCTTTTCCAAAAAATTGAGGAAATCTACCTAACTCATTTTATGAAGCTAATATGATTTTAATGCCAAAACCAGGTAAAGATGCCATAAGAAAGGAAAACTACAGGCCAATCTCTCTAATAAACATAGATGCAAAAATTCTCAATAAAATATTAGCGAATTAAATGTAACTACACTTAAAATAATTATACACCATGAGCAAGGGGGATTTATACAAGGAATGCAAGGATGGTTCAACACAAGAAACTCAATTAATATAATACAGCCCACTAACAGACCGAAAGGGAAAAAATTGCATGATCATCTCGATTGATACCAAAAGAGCATTCAACAAAATTCGGCATCTTTTTCTGATTAAAAACACTCCAAAGGTAGGAATGAAAGATGACAACCTCAGCATGATAAAGGGAATATATGATAAAACAATAGCCAGTATCATACTCAATGGAAAGAGACTGAAAGTGTTCCCCTAAGGTTAGGAACAAGACAAGGATGCCCACTGTCATCACTATTATTTAACACTGTGCTAGAAGTTCTAACTAGAGCAATTAGGTAGGGCAAAGAATAAAAGACATCCAAATTGGAAAGGAAGAAATAATACTCTTATTATTTGCAGATGATATGATACTATGCTTGTTTGGAAGATCCTGAGAAATCTACAGCAAGGTTACTTGAGCCAATAAACAAATTCAGCAAGGTGATGAGATATAAAATTAATGAGCAAAAATCTGTAACATTTCTATACACAAGAAATGACCAAGCTGAGGAGTCAGTTAAGGGAAAAATTCTATTCAAAATAGCAACTAAAAGAATCAAGTACTTAGGAATGAACTTAACTAGGGATGTAAAGGACTTGTACACAGGAAACTACACAACATTGTGTGGTATTTAGATTCAAGTGTCAACTTGGCCAGGTGAAGGTGCCTAGTTCTATTGCTGTGGACATGAGCCAATGGCGTGTGAACCTCATTTGTTGCTGATTACATGTGCAGTTGGCTAGAAGGCATGCCTACTGCAATGAATGATGTTTGATTTAACTGACCTATGCTTAAATAGGAGAGCTCAACATAGCACAACCCAAGCAGCCCAGTGTACCTCATTTCAGCACTCGCAGCTCAGCCCAGCCCCTTGGAGATGCAGAAAGGAATCACCCCGGGAAAAGTTGTTGGAACCCAGAGGCCTGGACAGAAGGTCAGCAGAGATTGTCCTGTGCCTTCCCACATAAGAAAGAACCTCAGTTGAATGTTAGCTGCCTTTCCTCTGAAAAAATCTGTGTTAACTAAATAAATCCCCTTTTATTGAACGACAATCCATCTCTGGTGTGTTGCATTCCAGCAGCTAGCAAACTAGAACACATTGCTAAAAGGAATCAAAGAAGATCTAAATAGATGGAAATATATTCCCTGTTCATGTATAGGAAGGCTAAATATATTTAAGATGTTAATTCTCCCTATTCACATGGGGAGATCTACACATTCAATGAGTACATTCAATGGAATACTGATGAAAATTCCAACAGCCTACTTTGAAGATTTGAAAGAGCTAACTACCAAACTCACCTGGAAGGGAAAGAGAGCCCAAATAGTTAAAAGCATCCTTAAAAATAAGAATGAAGTGGAAGGATTAACACTCCCTGACTTTAAAACTTATAAAGCCACAGTGCTCAAAACAGCATGGTACTGGCACAAAGATAGAACCACTGACGAGTGGAATCAAATCGGGAGTGCAGAAGTAGACCACCAATCTATGGTCAACTGATTTTTGACAAAGCCTCAAAATCTCCTGAACTGGGACAAAATTGTTTTTCAATAATTGGGCATGAAAGAACTGGATACCAATAGCCAAAAGAATGAAAGTGGACCCCTATTTTACACCCTACACAAAAATTAGCCCAAAGTGGATCAAACACCTAAATATAAGGACTTACATCATAAAGCTTCTAGAAGAAAATGTAGGGAAACCTCTTCAAGACCTAGTAATAAGAGGGAGCTTCCTAAACCTTACACCCCAAACACACAAGCAACAAAAGAAAAATTAGATAATGGAAAATCCTCAAAATCAAATGCTTCTGTACCTTAAAAGATTTTTCCAAAAAGGTGAAGAGGCAGTATATTCTATGGGAGAAAATATTTGAAAATCACATATTGGACAGAGTTTTGATTTCCTGCATATACAAAGAAATCATAAAACTCAACAACAAAAGAACACACAACCAAATTACAAAATGGGCTAAAGATGTGAATAGGCATTTTTCTGAAGAGCAAATACAGATGACTCAAACACACATGAAGAAATGCTCATTTTCATTGGCTTTAAGGGAAATACAGATCAAAACTACAATGAGATACCACCTCACACCTATAAGAATAGCTGCTATTAAACAAACAGGAAGCTATGAATGTTGGAGAGGATGTGGAGAAATGGGGACACTTATGTATTGCTGGTGGGAATGCATAATGGTGCAGCCACTATGGAAGACTGTTTGGCAGTTCCTTGGGAAACTAAATATTGAGTTGCCCTGTGACCCAGCAATAGCACTTCTTGGTATATACCCAGAAGAACTGAAAGCAATGACACAGACATTTGCACACTGATTTTCATAGCTACAATTTTCACAATCACCAAAAGATGGAAACAAAACAAATGCCATGAACAGATGAGTGGACCAACAAAATGTGATATATGCATACGATGGAATGTTATGCAGCAGTAAGACAAAATGATGTCCTGAAGCACATGATAAGATGGATGAGCTTTGTGCACATAATACTGAGTGAAACTAGCCAGACACAAAAGGATAGATGCTGTATATATTCCACTTTTATGACCAGCATGAAGGTATAATCAAAGGCTTATATTACAGAATATAGGGAACATAAGATACATAGAAGCTAGAAATGGGTGAACCATTAGCTAATGAGGTTGAATATCAATGTAAGGGAACAGGTAGGAGTGAAGGTGGTTCTCTAGTGTGTCTGTAAGTAATATTACCATACTGAAAATGAACAAGATTGAAAGGGTTGTATAGAGCTACGTGTCCCACTGATTAACACTAGAAATATGAATTAGTTCTCACAAGAATTACATCAAAGATATGATTCTTGTACAAGCAGTGTTTAAGTCCAGTGTACATGGGGAAGCTGCTCTTGCTATGCTGCGAGCTATGCTCAAAAGGAAACCATCAGAAAGCACTGCCACAGCAACAGCATAAGTAAATAATGGAGGGAGGAACAAGAGTTAAGAGGAGGTTTAGATTTCCTATTATGCAAGGTTGTGTTTATTGGTTTTATTTCTCTGGGGAACAAGAAAATTATCTAAAAGTGAAAATGTTGATGGACTGTGAACTTTGGGCCCTATACATGATACCCAATGTAAGCAGATGACTTAAGGATGCACTGATGGAAAAGTAGATTAGCAAACGATGGTGTATACTTATGAACAGAGGTTGTCCTCCTACAAAAAGGAACAAAGTCATGAGACATGCAACGATGTGAATGAACATGTGGGATGTTTGCGGAGACAAAATAAACTGGAAGCAGAAGAACAAAAATGGTATGGTCACTTTAGAAAATGCTTATAGGACAACAGGGCCCTAGATTGTAAGACTTTAGACACAGACACATTAAGTCCAGAGTGGTGATTATTATTTCTGGATTTTAAAAGTCTTTTTATATACATAATCTGATATTTAGAGATAAGTACAAAACTGAACAGGTTGGGGTTAAAGTAATTCAGAGCATAGGGGTAAGAAAAATGGTATCTATATTTTAGAACCACATGCATTCTTTGCGACCAAAGGAAGAAAGTTTTATTTGGTCTGGAACTGAAATTTTTGATAGTGCATAATCTAATTCAACCAATCTGTATATTTCGTTTGAATAACTGAAACACAGGAAACACAGACTAAAAAAGAGGTCCTTTAATCTTGTATAGGTTATTGTAAAGCCTGGATACATCCTGGAGTATATCAAGCAGATAATAAAAAAAGTATTGGCAAAGTCTCAAGAGGGATTGGAGAAAGAATTTGTAACTACTAAACCTTACCATCAGAGAACCCCCGATACTGTGTCAAACTGTAGGGAAGCCCACATCAATAGGCCATGTCCTCGATCACGAGGCTCACTTTTTAGAAGATCATGTGGGTAGCAGAGAAGTTTAAATTACCTACAGGCATGCCTAAGAGTCACCTCTGGAGGACCTCTTTTGTTGCTCAGATATGGCCTCACACTCTGTAACCCCAACTCTACAAGTGAAATCCTTACCCTCCCCCCAACATGGGACATGACATCCAGGGGTGAAAGTCTCCCTGGTGATGTGGGAGATGACTCTTAGGAATGAATCCAGACTTAGCACCATGGAATCAACCATTCCATCCTGACCGAAAGGGGGAAAATAAGTGTAACTGATTAAGTATCAGTGGCAGAGAGAGTTCAAATAGAGTCAAGAGGCTACTCTGGAGGTTGCTCTTATGAAAGCTTCAGTTAGACCTTGATACCTATAATAACCTGCTAACCCCAATCAGAACCATCCCAGCCTATCCTAAGAACACCCAGGGCAATATGTAAGATTCTACAAGGGTTCCATGCACTAGAGTAAATTTCCAGAAACCTACAACCTCCAGATAGGTCTCCGGTCCAGATAAGACCTGAAACCTGGCCTAGCCTCTCCAGAACATCAGATATTTCTGTCTATTTACCCCATATTAATGACAGACCCTTTCAATATCAAACATTTAGAATTGCCATTGCCCAAACACCCCTAAAGATAGGGATGGTGGAGTTATGCAGAGAAGATAGGATTTAATAAATGGATATGAATGCTAAATCATTAAATTGATTTCCCTTTTAGTCTCCAGTATTTTAGAGCAGCTAGAAGTAAAAGCCCCAAATTATGGAATTGTAACACATGTGAAACCCTGAAATATGTTCTACAACTAATTGTGCTGCTTTGCTTTGAAATTTATAGTTTTTTTTTTTTGTATATATGCTATTTTTTCACAAAGGAAAAAAAGTTGATTGTGATGATAAAAAATATTTAAGCCCTCTAGCTTCCTATATTCTGAAGCAGTTAGAAGGAAAAATATGAGAGGATTGTATAGTAGCCCATGGCAAACTCTGGGATCTGCCCTGTAACTACTTCTTGAGAAGTGCTTTGAAAACTATTGATTTTTTATTTCTTTACTTTGTATATATGTTATACTATACAATAAAAAAAGTTAAAAAAAAAAAAAAGAGTAAGCCTGAAGACTGAGGGCTTAGATTATTTAATTGGGAGTCCCTAATGCCAGAGAGAATATCAGGGATTCCCCAGGAGGGGGAAGTTAATAGCACCACAATTTTTCTCAAAGACATTTTGTAAATACTCTTTTATTTTCTGCCCCACATACTCTGGAATGTGTCTGGGTTTTACATTAAATTGTACAGAATAACACAATATCATTCCCCATTCTAGGTCCCATGTAACTGGGTTGTTTAAATGAACAGAAAAGAGAGGTTCAATTAGATAGTGTGCTACATTAAATTTAGATTTGGGCCAAATAAGCATCTCTTCTTTTGGACTCACACAGAAGTTGAAGTTTTGAAATATAGGAATATTCTTTACCCTGTATTCTGATTTACCTTAGTTCTCACCAGGTCCATTTCATTCATATTTCTAAATGGATTCTGATCTCTTTTTTCAGCTTCATTAACAGCTGCTATATGGGGTAATGCTGTCTCTTGTAGCTCCAGAACTCTAGTTCTGAGTCTCAGGTATTTAACAAATATCTGAAGTTCCAGTAAATGACTAGGTTATAAAAAACAGCTCAGCATCTCAGAATTTAGAAATGACAGTTAAAACAGTTCCAGGCACTTGCAGAGCAAACTCTATTAGATTCCAATATCTGAAGTAATTTATCATCCTCAGGGCTTTAGAAAGTGGCTGCTCCACCTTTTCAAGGGCTTATACAATGACCATGCTTTCTGAACATGCTGCAATGTAGGTTGCAACACTGGGGATCATTGGGGAACAACCACCTTTTTTTTTTTTTTGCTCCACCATCTCCCAGCATTGAGATAGCACCCAGGCTTTCTGCCATCTCTGGGGAAAATGCTGAACCTCCTTAAAAGAATGGGGCAATCACCAGACTCTTCTCAATCCATGGAATATTTGTTCCACTCACTCTGAGGCCTGAGATAACAAAATTCTTCCTGAGAAATGAAGTAGAAGGCCCACCATCTGCCTTCTGTGAAACCTCAAATTTCCACATGGGTAGGTGAGTTTGGTCTCCTAGCTCAAGAATTCTTGGTTTCAGACCTTAGTTTCCAGGTTCTACCTTTGAAGTTATTTTTTCCTTCAATTTATCCCTTTATCTTTTAATTCAGATTGGCAGTGGTCCTGTTTATGCAGATCTCAGGGCACTCTTGTTGGTTTTCTATGCAGTATTAATAAGACCATACCCATTAGACTATAGAGTTTTCCACAAATTCTTTCTGGATAACTCCATCTCCAATCCTAGATTCCACATTTCATTAAATCCTTACCTGAAGCACACATGTGAGGTCTGGGATCTCACATTCTGGAAACCCATAATTTCCCAGACCATAAATTTCTTTCTCTAGAGAGGCCACTGTCTGTCACAGGGAAAGACATGTGGCTAGCTTCTTCTGGTTCCTGTTTCATGTCCCATTGTTTACAGCTTCTGGGTCAGTGGTTTCCACTCTAAGTATCTGTGGCCTTCACTTAGCTCCTCCAGGACACAACTCAGGGGTTCTGTCTTTATTAGCATCTCATGGGAAGGCACATGGCAATGTTTGCTTGGCTCTGCATCTCTAAAGATCCATATCTATGTGTCTGTTCCCTCAGTCAGCACTCCAAGCATCTCCAAATGTCTATGTCTCTGTCAACTCTGAAGAAACTGTTTTCCAAGCTTCTGAGCTCCCTTCAAAATATTTCCCCTTTAAAGGACTCCAGTAAACTAATCAAGACCCACCTTGCATGGGTGGAGTCACATCTCCATCTAATCAAAAGGTCATTCCCACAACTGAATGTGTCATATCTCCATGGAAATAATCAAATCAAAATTTCCACCCTAAGCAACAGGTTTGCCCATGGAAAATTGGATTAGGAAAGAAAATTGTGGAATTGTAACCCATACCAAACTTTGAAATCTGTTCCAGAATTACTTGTTAAAATTTTGTTAATATGTACGTGGAATTCTATTCCTTTTTTTGTATGTATGTTATATTTCACAATAAAAACCATTTTTTAAAAAAGTTGAAAGTGAAAGCTTGGAAAAATATATTTCATCCAAACAACAAACAAAAGAGGGCAGAAGTAGCTGTCCATTGATGTTTCCCTCAGGGATGAGGGAAGGGCTTTTGGACCCTGGGCTGGACAAACAGTGTCATTCCACATTTTTTCAGACTCTTGTCTTACTGAACTTAAACTTGGAATAGCCTCCTCTGACCCTGGGTCTCCAAAGAGTGGAGTCTGTCTCATTCTTGTGAGAGAAGACATACATAACTACTGAACCCACAGAAATAAAGGAGATAATGACTGGATACCATGAATAACTATATGATAACAAACTAGACAAAATCAACAATATCCTAGAAAATCACGAACAACCAACATTGAATTGAGAAGAAATAGAAGACTTCAACAAATCAATCATAAGTAAAGAGATTGAATTAGTCATCAAAAAGCTCCCAAAATCCAGGACCAGATGGCTTCACATGTGAACTCTACCTAGCATTCAATAAACAATTAATACAAATTCTGCTCAAACTCATCAAAAAATTGAAGAATATGGAAAGCTACATAACTCATTATAAGAAGCCAACATCACCACAATACCAAAGCCAAGCAAAGACACTACAAGAAAAGAAAATTACAGACCAATCTATTTAATGAATATAGATGGAGTAAAAATTCTCAACAAAATACTTGCAAAGTGAATCTAGCAGTGCATTAAAACAATTGTACACCATGATTAAATGGGCTGTATTCCAGGTGTGCAAGGGTAGTTCAACACAAGAAAAACAATGTAATACACCACATCAACACATTGAAGGGGAGAAACCACATGATTATCTTGACTGATGCAGAAAAGCATTTGACAAAATGCAACATCCTCTCTTGATCTAAACATTTTAAAGGATAGGAATGGAAGGAAACTTCCACTACATGGTAAAGGGAATATATGAAGAACCCACAGCTAACATCATACTCAATAAGGAAAGATTAAAAGCTTTCCTTCTAAGATTAAGAACAAGACACACATGTCCCTACTCTCACCATTGTTATTCAACATTGTGCTAGAAGTTCTAGCCAGAGCAATTATGCAAGAAAAAGAAATAAAAGGCATCCAAATGGAAAGAAAAAAGTAAAACTTTTACTGTTTTCAGATGACATGATTCTGTATGTAGAAAATCCTGAAAAATATATAGCCAAGCTACTAGAGCCAATAAATGAATACAGCAGTGTAGAAGGATACAAGATTACCACAGAAAAATCAGTAGTATTGCTATGCACAAGGAATGTGCAATCTTAGATGGAGACCAAGAAAAAATTTCCATTTACAAAAGCAACCAAAAGAATCAAATATTTAAGAATAAATTTAACTAAGGGCATAAAAGACCTATACACAGAAACATGCAAAACATTGCTAAAAGGAACCAAGGTAGACCCAAATAAATGGAAGACTATACTGTGTTTGTGGATTAGAAGGCTAAATATAGTTAAAATGTCAATTCTACGCAAATTTATTTATAGATTCAATGCAGTGCAAATCAAAATCCCAACAACTTACATTGCAGAAATATAAAAATCAATAATCAAGTATATTTGCAAGGGCAAGGTGCTCTGAGTAGCTAAAATTACCTTGAGAAAGAAGAATGAAGTGGAAGTTCTCACAGTACTGGACTTTGAAATATATTACACTAGTACAATGGTCAAAACAGCATGGTGCTGACATAAAGATAGATGTGCTGACCAATAGAATTAAACCGAGTGTTCAGAGATGGATCTCTCATACAAGGTCAATTGATCTTTGATAAGGTGATCTAGTCAACTCAACTGGGAAAGAGAAGCCTCTTCAACAAATGGAGCTTGGAGATCAATAAGACAGAAAAAATGGACAAATATGGTATGATCTCGCTAATATAAACTAACTCTAATGATCAAACTCTGAGAATTTAATTTGAGAGAAAAGCCTATCAGGGGATAGAAAATGGACAGAGATTGGGAAGTCAAAGATTAAGGAGTACAGAATGTTCAATAAGGCTCATTGCAAAGGCCACTAGGAAAGTCAGATCCTATACCAGCCACATCTATTCTTGAGTTAAGAATAACTGCTATTTTTAAATTCTAAGATTCCATGTTCTTTTTGTATAACCTGGTATTTCCCTGGAGCTTTGAGTATCTGTGTGATACCTAACACTCAGAGTTAGAGTTCCACAGCTCTGAAAATCATTATTATTCCATTTAGCAGTGTAAATAAAGCTGAAAAAGCGATCAGACCTCAATTAAAGATATGATGAAACAGACCTGGTTAGGACTAAGATAAATCAGAATACAAGGCAAAAAAATTACATTGTCTGTACTTTAAAACTTCAACTTCTGTGTGAGACCAAAGGAACAGATGATAATTTGGTTCAAAATTTAAATATTATGTAATGCACTGTCTAATTTAACCTGTCTCCTCAGTTTATTCAAACAACATAATTACACAGAACCTAGAATAGTGAATGAGATCTTGTTATTCTGTAAAGGTTAAGGTAATGACCCAATACATCTAAAGAATTTTGTGCAAAATTGAAAAAATATGTATTTGCAAAGTTCGCTTGAGGGAAGCTAGAAAAGTGTGGAACTATTCAACTTCCCTACCTGGAGAGTTTCTGATATTCTCTCAAGCATTAGGAACTTCCAATTTAATAAGTCAAGCCCTCAATCTTAAGGCTTGTCCTTATGAAACATTTCTGCAATAGTAAAACTAAGCCTACTTATAATGATGCCTAATAGTCACCCCCAATGAACCTCTTTTGTTGCTTACATATGGCCTCTCTTGCTAAGCCGCCTCTGCAAATGAACTTAGTACCATCTTCCATTACATGGGACATGACTCCCAGGGGGGTAAATATCCTTGGCAACACGGGACGTGACTCCAGTGATTAGCCTAGTCCTGACATTGTGGGATTGAGAATTCGTTCTTGACCAAAAGAGGGGAGAGAAAGGAAACATAAAGTTTCGGTGGCTATAAATATTTCAAATTGAGTCAAGAGGGTATTCTATCATGATGATGAATATGCAACTATGTGATGATATTGTGAATTACTGATTATATATGTAGAATGGAATGATCGTATGTTAAGAATGTTTATGCTTCTTTTTTGTCATTTTTTTACTTTAAAAATTAATAAAAAAATTTTAAGGCAAAAAAAGACAGTATTCTAGAAGTTATTCTTATGTGAACTTCAGCCAGATATTGCAAATTGCCACAGTTATGCAAAGCTCCAACCAACAGTATTCCTAGGACTCTATAAAGGATATTCTTAGTAAGTTTATTTTTCACAGAACTTATGGTCTCAAGATTGTTTCTATGCCAGATAAGCACTGAGACCCAGAGCTACCAGTTCTCCAAGAACATCAACCAGTTTCATTCCTCTGCTCCATAAGGTCAACAGCCCTATCTAGCATGATGTTAAAATGGTCCTTGCCCAAATATCCCTGAAGAGTGATAGAATGATCAATTGAAAAAGAGGCAGGGTAATGGAGAAATTAGGATTTAACTAACGATATGACTACTAACTAATTCATTACATGGATATTCATTTTTAGTTCCTAGTGTATTAAAACAGCTAGAAGGAAATACCTGAAATTGTTTAACTGTAACCCAGTAACTTTAACCTTTGATAATGACTATATTCTGACTGTGTGATTGTAAAAGAGTGTGATTGATACGCCCTTTATCCAGTGTATGGGAAGATGAGTAATAAAGTAAAACAAAGAGAGAAAGAGAGAGAATAGAAGGGGGAAAAGCGGTATCAGATGGTTTGGGTTTTCTTTTGTGTTATTTTTTACTTTTCTCTTTGGAGTAATGAAAACATTCTAAAATAGGTTGTGGTGATGTGCACAAATATGTGATGGCACTGTGAGCCATGGATTGTATACTTTGAAAGGATTGTACGGTGTATGAATGTATCTCAAAAATTGCACTAAAAAATCAGTCTCACTTAAATAAAAGAAGAAAATAGATATATCTCTGTAAAGATGATTGCTGGCAAAAAGAGAGAACACATAAAAACAATATAAGGAATGAAAATGAGGACAGAAGCTTATGGACTAAGCAGATAAGAGGTATTAAAATATCTATCAATAAATTCTGAAACCATGATAAACTGGAAAAATCTCAGAAAAAAAAGACGTCAAAAAATAAATAGAGAATATAAATTATCATGTTTATTAGTTTCTACTGCAGCATTACAAAATTAGTTCAACTTGTAATGGTTTAAAAACAGACATTTATTATCTCAGTTTCTGTGATTAAGGAATCCAGACAGCTTAGCTGGAGCCCTCTGGCTCAGAGTTTTTCACAAACTTAACCAAGTCATCAGTTGGGGTTGCATTCTCCTCTGAAGGCTTGAGTGGGGAAGGACCCACTTCCAAGCTTACTGACATGTTTATTGAAAGACCTGGAACCTCTAAACAGAACTGCTTCGCAACATGGCAGCTGACTTCTGCAATGACCATCAATCAAAGAGATAACAAGACAGAGCAACTGAACCCAAAATGGAAGACACAGTCTTTTATAACCTAATCTCAGAAGGGACTTTCCATCACCTCTGCCACGTTCTGTTCTCTGAAAGCCATGCTAATTTATACTCGTCTACTTTATATCCCATTTCTTATAACCACTGCTTTGTACATCCAAGTTTATGAATGCTACTTAAATTTTATGACATTTTAAAAAATGTACAATAAAATAATGAGGGGTGGGACAAGAATTAAGAGGAGGTTTAGATTTTCTATTGGTGAGGTTGTTTTTATTGGTTTTCTTTCTCTGTGGAACAATAAAATTATCTAAAATTGAGAATGTTGATGGACTGTGGACTTTGGGCCCTATACACAATCCCCAACGAATGCAGGTGGCTGAAGGATGCACTGACAGAGAAGTAGACTGGCGAACAATGGTGTATACTTATGTACAAAAGTTGTGCTGCTACAAAAAGGAACAAAGTCGTGAGGCATGCAACAATGTGAACGGACATGTGGGGCATTTGGTGAGACAAAATAAGCCAGAAACAAAAGAACAAGATTGATATGGTCACCTTCACAAAATGCTTATAAGAAAATGGGGGCCTAAATTGTAAGGTTTTAGAGAAGACACATTAAGACTGGAATGGTGATTATTATTTTTGGATTTTGAGAGGCCGTTTTATATACATGACCTGATATTTAGAAATAAGAACAAAGCAGAACAGGTTGGGATTAAAGTAATTCATAACATAGGAGTAAGGAAGACAGTGTCTATATTTTAGAACCACACATACTCTTTGAGACCAATGGAAGAAAGGTTTATTTTGTCTGGAACTGAAATATTCAGTAGGGCATAATTTAATTCACTCTATTTGTATAGCTCACTTGAACAATTGAAACACAGGGGAGCACAGAACAAGAAAGAGGTCCTTTAATACTGCATAGATTATTGTAATGCCTGGATACATCCTAGAGTATGTAAAGCAAATAATCAAAAAATATTGGCAGGGTGGGCCATGGTGTCTCAGTAGCAGAGTTCTCACCTGCCATGCCAGAGACCTGGGTTCGATTCCCAGACCTACTTATGCCAAATAGAAAAATAAAAACAACAGCAATGCATGATTTATTCATACATGTTTTAAAATTTAATATTATGCTGTATTTGTTTTTTCACCACATAAATGTGCTAAAACATAGATTTAAATTATTACACATATTAGGGTAAGAATGGAAAAAATGAGTTTTTGAAACCTGCTATTTAGGATTCTAACATTTCATTCTTTAAAAAATAGTTTATTAGAGTTCATCTTTTGAGTTTAAACAGCAATGCTAAAACTGAAAGATGCAGTGAAAAAAACCAGTCTATATTTCTTAGTAAAAATATAAGAACTTTGATATCATCATCAATATATGTTTTAACATTATCTTTAAATATAAGAATGTAGTGGAATGGATACTATTTATTAATCCTTGGTGGGTAGTAAACCTAATATGAAAATTATGCTCTCCGCAGCTCAGAACATGCTGTAAAATACTCAGCATCCACTCCCACACTTCCAGATACAGGCATTTTCCTTTCAAGGCAAATCATACAACTGCTTAGAATCTCTTTAGTTAAAGTCTACCTTCTTGAGTTTTCTAGCTGATGTTCTCTGTTTTGCTCTTTACACTCTGCTTAATGAATCTAATCCCTTTTTCAATTCAGCATTCGTTCCCAAATTTGAGGTAATCGGTCTTATCTGTCTTCTCTGTACCTAGTAATCTAATTTACAAAAACCATTTCTCTTAGCTCATGCTTTTTTGAATTCCTGATATTTCATCTTCCTATTTCGGCAGTGTTCCACCTATAATGTGATGCTCAGGCAGGAAGGCAGCATTCCAGGTACAGCAGCATTTAGATTTGGAAGGGGAAACAGGAGTGCTCAGCAAATGACTATTGAATGAATGAATGAATGACTTCCTCTTTCCCTTTTTGGATTTATTCGTGTTGCAGTCATTTTTTCCTGACAGCTGGGAGCTCATTTTTCCTTCTTTAATTGAAAAAGTAGAAAAGTGGCAGCTTTTAACCTACTTCCAGTACTTCATTTCTTACAGGTTTATTTTTTCAGGACAAATCAATTTGCTACCATATGTTTACATCTTAAACTGGTATTTTTCTTTCCCCATGAGAAATTCTTTCATAAAGAAGACAGTTCCTGCAGAGAAGATGATATCAAACTCCGTAAGTGAGTCTGTTTATATGTTTAGACTCTATTCGTGTCTTTTTGCTTTCCTTTAGTATTCACTTAATAACACCATATTTTACATGTTCAGACTGTTACAGATCTACTAACAGAAATCATAGGGAAAATGTTTTGTTAAAATCAGGTTCAGAGTTAACTGGCAGTAGCAACTAGGGTATTGGCAGAGATGTATGAGAGTCACCAGGATAAAGTGATATTCATGGGGACAGATTTGAGACAATTTTGTATAACTGCTGCTTAAATGGGGATTTTCTTTCAGATGAGTTAAACTTTCATTTTAATAGGACACATTAATCTCTTTCAATCCCATGACTGTAGATCTTGGATGTTATCCTTTCCTCAGTGCTACCTATTGCATTACCTAGATACCCTATGGGTTAAATAGCATCTCCTATTAAGAAGATGAGCTGGGCAGAGTGTTAGGGAAATATGCAGATGCACTAAGAAGGAGTTTTCAAACTTTAACAAAAGAGGTGACATAAAAGAACATGTTAGGAAGAATTGGAGAGGGTGTTTTAAGATTTCTCCATTAGTCAGTTCATCCAAGAGACCATGTCCCTTGGAACTTGTAAGGAGATGAGCTCCCTCTAGAGATGAGAGTAACAGAGGAAAGAGATCTCTAGCAATAAAAAGCTAAAATGAACTGTAGAGCAAATGAAGGACTGAAGTCTGACAATTGCCAGGTGTCCTTTGTTCCTCTCTGTAGCCCTCCCCCTCTTATAAACCATTTTTCTTGAGTCATTTTATCAGATCTTCTTTTCTTTTACTTCTCTAGACTGGATCCCAAAATTTTAGACTAAATATTTTACAAACCTCTATTGTCTAAATGCAAAAATAGAAAGTAAGAAATATACAATAGGGCCAGTAAAGAAAAATAATATTACTTAATGATAACATACAAACTTCTATCCAAACCAGAAACAGCCATGATTAGTAACCATGTTTCTAGGAAAGGTCAAAATAAATTATTTGTGTGATCGTGCAAATGTGTTCTATAATATTTGGCTTCTAGACTTTGGAGTAATAGTGAATTTTATATTATTCCAGAGAATTAGAAATGACAACGGGGACACTGCAATATCCTGAGTTCTTAGAAAGTTCTGGGGTTTTGGCATGATGACATTTTTTGGGAAACTAGGAGAGCAGAAACTATCCCAATATAACTCGAACAAAGGCCACATATATCTATATCTATGTATGCTTATCCATCTGTCGCTGTATCTGTCTATCATCTATCTATATTTCTATGTAACTATATTTCTATGTAACTATGTCACTATTCATCTCTTTATCTATCTGTCATCTATCTGTCTATCCAACTAGCCAGGCAGGTCAACCATAGTTGCCAGTGCTATCCTAATAGTTTACTTATATTGAGAAAAGAGCAGTACCAACCCAGAAGAACATTTGTTACATAAGGATGAAGCAGGGGTATGGCATGGGTAGAACTATCTGCATGATTAAATATGCAAATGGACAGTGCCTCTTAGAGAACTACCAGAGGTTGTTTCTCTGTGAAGATGAGGGGACATAAAGCTCTGTGACTTTGGCATTACCTTTTGTCATCCCAGCCCTCTCAGAGGCCTGATCCCACTTCTGGTTAAGCCCCAGTGCACATTTGCACACAAAGACCGTGTCTTAAATCCTGTATCTCAGAAAGCTCAGACTGGAGCATAAGGAGGAGATTCTCTGTGTGTAGGGCTTCTCGAAGCCAAAATGAAAGAATCAGGTCCTATAACAGTATTTGGTAATTTTGTCCAAAGAATATTCCGAAGTGCCCACATTATCATCTTGGTGTTTTATTGGTTGAATGCTAATGCACTGATTGGTACTGAGAGAGAGAAGTTGAGTGACTTCTGAGGTGGATGCATTTGTTTTCTTTAACTTCTGAGGTGAAAGGGGTTGTTTATATGAGTTAACTGGCAGTGGCCATTTACCTCATGCCCAGGAGAATTGTCCAGAAAGTCATCTCTGGTACAAAGACCAGAGAAACTAGAATATTCAAGGCATTGGTGTGGATTCCACCCCCAGGGGCCTGCTGTAAGGCACAATTCCTGCTGTGTGTGTTTGAGATGCTGCAGGGTTCCCCTTCATGGGCACTAGCTGTGTTGCTTAATGTCCATTCCTCTGCAGCCCAGCCCTGGTCAGTAATTCACCTGGTCCCTGGTGATATCATTCAAATCAACTCATAGAGATTGCCAACACAGTCCTGAAAAGAGAGTTTTCAAATTCAGCTGGCCTCTGTAATATGTATCAGCAAACCATGACCTTTGGGGCAAATCTATCCTACTGCCTATTTTTGGAAAGAAAGTTTTATTGGAACCCAACCATGCTCACTTGTAAACATATTTTCTGTGGCTACAGTCAGCCTGAAAGTACTGATTTAAGGGGGGGGTGGGGGTGGGGCACAGTGGCTCAGCAGGCAGAGGTCTCAGCTGACATGCTGGAGACCTGGGTTGGATTTCCCGAGTTTGCTGATACAAAAAAAAAAAAAAAAAAAAACTAGATTTGAGTATTGGCAACAGAGACCACAAGGCCTACAAAACCTAAAAGGATTTACTATCACGACCCTTAGAGGAAAGTTTTGCTAGTCTCTGGTCCCTGAGAATGGGGAAAAGGTCACAGGTGCATATCAATTTGAATCGCTTTTCAGGCATGTTTATGATAGGAAAAAAGTCCTTACAATTGGCATGGATAGAGTTTTTTAAAATTTCTTTTACCCAAATGGGGAGAAAACCAACTTGACAGTGTGCTAGTGACCTCCTTCTGAAGTAACCTGGCCCCCCACCAGTTTCCTCAGGGCTCCTTTAACATCTTTGTTTCTCAGAGTGTAGATTGTGGGGTTCAGCAGGGGTGTGACTATATAGCCAAAGAGCTGCACTGGGGTTACCAGCACCTCGCTCAAGGAAGGCTGGGTATAGACGAGGGCACAGGGCCCAAAGAACAGCGTGACCACGGTGAGGTGGGAAACGCAGGTGGAGGCCGCCTTGCGCCTCCCCTCGGCAGAGTTCATCTTCACAATCGCAATGACAATTCGGACATAGGAGGCGAGGATGAGGAGGAAGCAGGTCATGGGCACAACGCCGATGTTGGTGAAGCTCACGGTCTCAATGATGAAGGTGTCGCCACAGGCCAATTTGACCACAGGGAAGATGTCACAAAAGAAATAGTCCACCTCGTTTGACCCACAGTACGGTAGTTGGAAGGTCAGGGAAGTGAGAATTGTGGCGTGAAAGGAGCTGGTAAACCAGGTTCCAGCGGCCAGGAGGGCACACACCCTGCGGTTCATGATGATGGTGTAGCGCAGGGGGTGGCAGATGGCTGCAAACCGGTCGTAGGCCATCACTGTATACAGCAGGCACTCGGTGCTGCCTAGGAAGTGGTAAAAAAAGACCTGGGCCATGCAACCACCCAGTGAGATGACGCGGTTCCTCACTAGCAGGATGGCTAACAACTTTGGGATGCTCACAGAAGAGAAACTAATGTCCAGCACTGAGAGGTTACAGAGAAAGAAATACATAGGGGTATGGAGGCGGGAATCAGACCTCACAGCTAAAGGGATGAGCAGATTTCCCAGCAGAGTGCAGAGGTAGAAGATCAAGAAAACAGCAAAGAGCAGGGTTTCTTGCCCCTCTGTGTTTGGGATGCCCAAGAGGATGAACTCCGTTACCAGAGTGTGGTTCTGTATCGCCATAGAAGTTAGACTTTATCCTGGATAGAGGAGAAAAAGCAAAATAAAATAATGACTTAAGGTATTAGTTTCTATTACTTACTACCCTTCCCCTGGTTCATGCAGGATCGGAAGAAATGGCAAAATCAATAGATTCATAAAGAAAAAGGCAGTGATAGCTCCTATTAGTGAAAGGACCCGCACCTATCCCCCAGGAGGAAGTGTGGTCTCCAGGGTTGAGACATGATTATAGGAAATTTGACAAGTTAATGAGCAGATTTTATTTTACTGTCATCGGATAAGGAAGAGCAAATGACAAAAGGAGTAGAAGCATTAAGGATTAAGATAGGAAGAAAAAGACAAGAAAAGGAAATCAAGAAATAAAGAGGAAAAGAGATATTAATATTCTGTATAGAACTTTCATAAACATTTTCTAATTATGCCCTAATATAATCCTGTAAAAAGTATTATTATTTCCTTTTCATAAGTGATAAAGAAATAATAATTCAGGAAAGTTAAATAATTTGTCCAACTTCTCATATACAGCCGGTGATAAATCCTGAATTCAAACCAAAGAACGCTAAATTCATTTTACTATAATTGGTAGAGAAGAAGAACAACTATGGAAATACAAATAAAATGGAAATTAATATATTCTCTGAACTGAAAGGATTTTCAGGATTATTTAGCTTAATCAATCTCTTCTTTTTTATTGTTTTTAATGTGAACTTCTTCAACCATGACCCTGAGAAGTGGCTATACACAAATACTTCAAATATTGGAGAATGTTATAATTCCCATAACATATCATTCCTTTTTTTTTACAAAACCTTATTTATCTCTTCCTTTTGTATCACTTTAAGGTAAATTCTACTTCCTTAAATCTTACACATTGGCCTTAAATTTACTCCTTGGGGACATCATAAGCTGGACTTGTGAAACATCCTCACAAATTTGGAGACGAATTTTCTGCTTCATCTTTTCTGCTTTTGTTTAAGCATGTCATGTTTCTCAAATACTGAGTGATTGGCATTGAGTTCCTCCCAGATGTTCTTTGTGTTCCCTCCTCCTCCCACCCTCCTTTCCTTTGTCTATATTTATTGAACAGTTTAGACTGAGTTATGCAATGAAGAAAAGTACTGCTGCTTCCTTACTATGTTTCTATTACTGCACTCAAGTATTTCATCAGCCTTCAGAGCAACATTAGCTCCTGAAACCAAATGTTCTCATAAGTGAAATTTAAGGTTTTCACACAACTTTCCACTATTCAGTGTCAGAATCATTCTTTTTGTATATTTTGTTTTGTTTCTATAAAAGTATAGATTTTCATAATCCAATTTCATCTTTCTGGTATTTACCCATCATTCAACCATGTCAAACCAAGCATGTGGATTTTGACCCTGTTATCTAATATAGATTGCATTCCTTGTATGATGTCCATGTAATAGTTAGGAAATTATTAATATTTTCCATTGATGTTTTGAGGAAAGTCTTCACAAAGGTGGAAAATGTTCAGGGTCTGTACTGTTAATGAATCTAGATGAACAGAGAAGAGTTTTTAGTAAAATGATGAGCTTCATATTTTAGATAAATGGATTTGTTAAAAATATGTGGGATATTTTCAGGGTAAGCTTGGAGCTAGGGAGACATGCTAGGAATCTACAGCAAACATCAGACCAGGGAGGAAGGAATGTTGAATTTACATACACTTATAAAGTAGAATTGATAAGTTTTAGTAAATAATTGGATGTAATGGCAGGAGGTGAGAGTGAAGAAAGAATAGCACAC
This sequence comes from Tamandua tetradactyla, assembly GCF_023851605.1. Lineage (NCBI taxonomy): Eukaryota > Metazoa > Chordata > Mammalia > Pilosa > Myrmecophagidae > Tamandua > Tamandua tetradactyla. The sequence continues at coordinate 15,778,134 of NC_135334.1, read as the reverse complement.
TGCTAGTGAATACGATAATACAATACAAGTAGAAATCAATGAGTTAGAAAGTGAAAATCTATTTTTTTCGAAGCAAAAAATCGGATATTTTTGTACCTGTTGACTTTCAGGAGCTTATGGACCAACTGATTAGTGATGACCAAAAGCCAATTGATTGCATGATTCTGAAACTAAAGAGAGAATGCAGAACTAGACATTTAACTAAAAATATGGAAATAAATAAGATTAGCAGCACCCCAACAGTGCATGAGAAAATAGAAGACTACTGAAGAAAGACCATGAGGGAAGAGCTGAGAGCCCTTGAGAAATCTGGGGAGTTCAGAGTCCCTCCTTCTCGTAACCCCTTTACCACTCCTCAGATGAGTCTATGGCTCAGATACACTTATAAAATCAGTGAATATAAATAAACAAGCAAAGATAGATAATATTTATTTAACACTCACTCTGAGCTAGCAAGACTATTCTAAACCCTTTATGTACATTAACTTATTTAATCTTCCAAGAAACCATCAGTAGCATTTACTATTATTATTTCCAACTTGAAAAAGAGTCATAGCAAGACAAGGTTACCAGACAGCAATCAATGGAGCCAAGTGAAAACAGAGATACTGGTTCACCTTGGGGATAAGGATGAGTCACATGATTGCAGTTGGTTCTTTTTAAATTATGATTATTTCTGATATTTAGAGCCTCATTCCAGATCCCAACAATCTTTGCATGGGGGAGAAAAAGAAACTTCATATAATTGTATGGGTGATGTTTCATAAGGTGAGTCAAACACTTAGCTGGACATAGAGGAAAATATCAGAATGAGTATTTATTTGATGCATGATGGTTTTGATGTTAATTCCTGAAAATGACTCATCAAGTAGTGTTAGTCATTTGATATCTGAGAGAATCCAGGGACAAAACTCTGCGTGAGTGTTTGGATAGTAATTTTGTATTTATTCTCTTCAGCAAGTTCTATGATTAAATGATTAGTTATTCCAGGAGACATTTGCATCAATGAGACCAAATTTTAATATTCCAATGCGTAATCTTATGACACAATTCCTTACTATAGACATGCATTTATCATCCCCTAATAAAAAAGAGCCATATAATTTGTGTATTGGGGCTAATGTAGAAGAAATGTTAGGTGATTAAACATGCAAAAATAAAACAATAATCTCAGTTTCTCTTTCAAATATTTGATGAAGGGCTGGAGACCATTAGAGAGAAAATATGCCTAATGTCACAAATACAGGATCAAAATTTAGGTCTAATATATGATGATATGCTGTAGTACAAACTCCATTAGTATGATTCTGTATCCATTCCACCTAATGCCTTGACATTATAATAAACATTATATGGATATACACACACACACACACCAAACATTTTCTGGAGAAAAGTTCCAATAGTAATCATTGATCTTAAAAGAGTGCCCAACATTCAAAATGGCCAAGAACAATTATTGAATGTACATTACTAAATAAAATAAGACATGTCCTCCATGGTGGAGCAGATTAAAGAAAAACAAAAAAATAAAATAAAATTGTGTTCATTTTCCATAAAGAAACAGTGAAAAAACATTATAACTAGTCTAGTTAATGCGAATTATGAAACAGTAAATAAGCGATGTACAGTGTGCGAAGAGGAGCAAGAGGGATGGGGAAATACAAGGGGAAAGAGAGACAAAAGCAAAATATGTAATAAAAAGTGCATGCTCACACCCTTAATGTATACAGTATTCTGGTCCAAGTCAAACGGAGCCTTATTCTCCTCTATTCTTTGGGGTATCACTTCCGGATGATTTTCTGGGTCACCTTATTAGAAAAGATTCTACAGACTAGCTTGATGCTGGAAGCTTTAAGCTTTTGGTGTTTCTATGTCTCTATCCTCAAGCCAGTCAGGCTCTGTGCAAATAAATCCCCCAACTGGACCCCATTGATCCTTCGATCCTTTCTGCAGGCTCTAAAGCCTCCCCCAAGAGTGAGTTTCAGAGGTTTAAAGAGAGCTGGTGTGTCTAAGGGACCATATCCCCTGCAGTCAGCCTTGAGTCCCTAAGGCTTAGAGGTTACATCACGTTCTCACTAGTTGGGGAAATGAATGATAAATAAAATAATGGTACATAACCAATCAGTCCTTGTACACAAAATGATGAAACTTTTGCCTAAGACTATTCTGGAGAAGCAAACAGATACTATGAGGAACAGTTTATTGATTATCTTGACTGAAAATAGGCAGTGCTGCTTAGTAAAACTTCATTACTGATATCGAAACTCACAATGATTAATCCCTCTCAAATCCAATCAGAGGGTTCAGGATTGCTACATTTAACACTGAAGTATAAGTTTTTTTTTTTAATTTTGTTTACACACATACCATAACCACAAAATATACACTCCTCTACCCTCTTCTCTCTTTCCCCTGGTAACTTCTACTCTGTTCTCTCTTGAGGATTTACTATTTGTAGACATCTTATTAAGTGACATTATACGAAATCTGTCTTTCAGTGTCTTGCTTATTTCACTGAGAATAATTTTTTCAAGCTTCTTCTATGTTGCAGCATGTCTCAGAACTTCATTCTTTCTTATGGCTGAATAATATTCCATCGTGTGTATGTAACACATTTTGCTTATGCATTCATTTATTGATAGAGACTTGGGTTATTTTTGACATTTGGCTATTCTGAACAAGGCTGCTGTAAGTATTGGCACATGAGTATCTATGTGTGACCCTGTTTTCACCTTCTTGGGAGCCATACCTAGAAGTGAGATTGCTGGGTAATAAAGTATTTCTATAATTAACTTTTTTTGTATGCTGTGTGACGGTGGTCACATTTCTTTCTTTCTGCATGTGAGTATCCTGTTATTGCAGCACCATTTGTTGGAGTTTTGTTTAGTTGGTTTTGTTTATTTGCTTGTTCGCTTGTTTGTTTGGAAAGTGCATGGGCCAGGAATCAAACTCCAGCCTCCTCCATGGGAGGCAAGAATTCTGCCACTGAACTACCCTTGCATCCCCTATAATTAACTTTTTGAGGAACCACCATATTGCTTTCCACAACGACTGCACTAATTTACATTTCCACCAACAAAGCATTGTAGCTCCAGTTTCTCCTCATTCTCTCCAATACTTATTTTCCTTTTTCTTTGTTTTTCCTTTTTTTAAATAATATTAATTCTTGTGGATGTGAAGTGGTATCTCTGTGTGGTTTTGATTTGCACTTACTTACTCACTACCAATATTGAGCATCTTTTCATATGTTTATTGGCCATTTGTATATCTTCTCTGGAAACATGTCTACTTAAAGTCTTTTGCCCAGTTTTTGAATTAAGTTGTTTCTCTTTGTTGTTGCATTGTAAAAGCTATTTATATATTCTGGATATTAAGCCTTTACCCAATATATGGCTTGCAATTATTTTGTCCCATTCTGTAGGTTGTTTTAACTTTCTTGATAATGTTCTTTGATATACAAGTTTTAAATTTTGATGAAATTGAATTTACTTATTCTTTTATTTTCTTTTACTTGTGCTTTTAGTGTCATTTCTAAGAATCCATTATGAGAGGATAAATTTTGAGTCATACAATTTGGTTTCAAATTCCAGCCATGCAATTATTGATGTATGAGAGTGAGCAAGTTTCTTAAACTATCTGAGAACATCAAATTTCAATATATCTATAAATTTGAGATGATGATACCTTTCACATAATGTTTTTATGAATTTCATACTAGACACTGTGCATGTAAAGAATTTTTTGAAATATAAATCTCTGTAAATATGAATAATTAATATTATTTAATAATTTTTATATAAGCTATTATCAATTTAAAAATGGTTACTAGACTATCTTGAAGAGACCACGACAATTGGTATTTTATAATACAGGCTCTATTGTAGTATAATTCACATACCATAAAATTCACCCTTGGGGAGTGCAAGGATAATTCAGTGGCAGAATTCTCACCTGCCATGTGGGAGACCTGGGTTTGGTTCCTGGCCCGTGCACTTCCCAAACAAACAAACAAATGAAGAAAGAAGGACAGGACAAACAAAAAAAAATTCAATGAATGGTGCTGCAATAACATGATATTCACATGAAAAAAGAATGACATGTGACCTGTCCCTTATACAGCATATGAAACAAACAAAAAAAACCTGCCCTCCCTTTTAAATTGCACAATTCAATACGTTAGTAAATTTTCTGATTTGTGCACATAACTCCATAGAACTGCAACATAATTTTAGAACAGTTCCATCACTTAAAAAGAATCCCTCAACCCCCATCTGTAATCACCCTTGTTCCCGGTCTGGGCCCAGCAATCTACAAATCTCCCTCTGTCTTTACAGATTTGGCCTTTCTGGACATTTCATATAAATGGAATCATATATTATGTGACATTTGGATCTGGCTTCTTTCGCTAAGCATAATGTCTTGAAGGTTTAATGTCTTGTGGCATTTATCAGATAATGTATCAAATAATATTCTGTTGTATGGATATACTATATTCTGTTTATTCATTCACCATATGATGGACATTTGGTCTGTTTCCACTTTCAGGTTATTACAAATAATTCTAATACCTACATTTTTCCAAGTTATTGTGTGAGAGTATGTTGTTTATTCCCTTGCATTTTATACCTTGAGTGAAATTGCCTAATATAGACTATTGTTATTTCAACTTGAGTTAAATATGAAACTATTTTAAAGGAAAGATATTCATATTGACTTATACATTTTTATATAGGTTACTTTTCTTTACAGTATAGGGCTACATGTACGTTCTAGTTTTTCTACAATAATAAAACAAAAATTAAATGCAAAAAATAGTATAGAACCAATAAAATTTTAATAAACATTAATTTGACCTCTTGAATTGCACAGTTTTTCAGAAACCAAGTAACTGATACTGAGATTACTCAGAGACATATATTTATATTTGTGAGTCCTATGTTTTTAATTGTAGACATGATTTAAATTTAAAATGTATTCATTATTTCCATCCTATTTATTTTAAAAATAAGTAACTAATGTCATTTTTACTGACTAAGTAATCTGAGCAGCAATTACAATGATAATAACCACAGATGATTTTTTAAAATATTTACTACAATATTAAAGCTAATGAACTTTAGATGTCATTAATATCAGATGTGCATATGAACTAATTATGCATACTGACTGAACATTCTTTCATAGATTCTTTCAAATTTCCTAAGCCCGGATTACGAGCCACATGACAAGTTATTTTTTCTACCAATTTTCTCTATTTTATTACTTAGAAAATGCTCTTTACATATCATCTTCTGACAACCACTTAGCATTTCCTGGTTTGACCAGATATAGATACTAAATTTAAGAAGTTATTTCAATTAGAAAGTGACCTTCTATGTAGTTTATACTATCATTGTGTTATTCCTTAATTTACCATCAAAATGAAATTTCAAAGTTTTCAAAGCAAATGTGGACCTCAATTTTGTTTCTTTTGCATGACCTCTCATGAGTTAAAGTTTCCCTTAATAAAAAAAAAATTCCAAAAGAGTTTAATACCTATATCTTATGAATTTTTGAAACTATATTATGTTGAGTTGCAAATTAATCAGGATGGACTATTATTATGTGTAATGAACAAGTCAAAAATTGTAGTGTCTTAAACACACAAAGATATTTTTCCCAACTCATCCCTCATGTGCAGTGCTGTTGAGTGGGGTGTAGGGGTGGGGTCACTTAGATACCTAGATTGACTGGGTCCCATAGCAACATGTGTTGCTATAGTCACTACGGCAGAGGGATGGAATATTGAGAGATTGTGCAATGGCTTCCTAAGGAGTTTTGCCAGAATTGACAATAATTTCTGCCCCCATTTCATTAGCCAAAACAAGCATAAGAACTTATCTAACCTTAAAGACTAGAGAACTGAAAGTTAATAAACAAACTAAAGGATTTCAAAACAATAATAAAAAAATCATGTGTCTGGAATATTTGGAAAAAGGAAAAACAAAAAGGAAAACCTAAAAAGATTATATATATATATATATATATATATATATATATATTGTAATTCATACATTATGGTGGAGTGTTATCTAAATTGTATAGTCAATCTTCCATATTAAAAATTGTTAACATTTCTTATGTTGTTTTTAAACCCTTTCTTATACTCTGAATGAAAATAAATACAGTAAGATCATAAATTCACTCTCATTCTAATTCAGACATAAGAAGAAAATGGAAGATATTTATGTTTTTTACATAACAAGACCAAATATTCCCAAGAACTTTCATGTGCTGATTAAGAAAAAAAAGATTGGATTCGGTAAAATTCTATTTGAATGCCCAGCACCCCAACTCCTCTTTGGAAGTTATGAAGTCCTCATTTCCAAGGAATGAATAAGGAATTCATGAGTAGTGTTAGAACACATACATCAAAATTCTGGACATTTTAATTTATAAACATGTCTAGATAGAGGAAAGGAAAGGTGTACTAAAAATACTAACTGGGTAAATTTTCATTCCTTCCATGGATTAAGTAAAAGTCTCGTAGTTGAGTGATGGGATGAGGTACAAGGAGAGAAGGAAGGAAGAAAGAGGAGGGTCGAGCATGGAAACCCAGTCAATTTACAAGCACTAGCCTGATTGTTACTGTAGGGTATTTCATGGATATAAATTATTAGTAAGTTTATTGCATGTGTGATTAGTCACTACTACAGCCAACAAAGGAGACTGCCCTCAGCAGTGAGAGGAATGACCTCATTCAATCATTTAGAGATTTTAAAGCAAGAATTGAGAATTTCAGCAAGCAGAAAGAAGTATTTCTATCTCTACTCCAGCCAGCCAGCTTCTCTAAGGAATTCAACTTCATTGAATTCTGTAATTGTGACTGCCCTAAGTAATTCAGACTTGCCAATCTCCATGGTCTCAATTATTAAGCTAATTCTTAAAATAATTCTCTTAAAATTGCCATGCTAATGTATATATAAAATATTTTATATAAAATCCATATATATATACAGGACTCCATGTATATAGCCTGCCAATTCTGATTTGCTGGAGAAGACTGAGTATACACTACACCTCAAGTGAGTCTACATGTGTGAAAAGAAAGTGATAGAGCCGTCCTCTACATTTAGGGATCTAAGAGGAAACTTGTGGCACTTTTTCCATCTGAAACCCTGGGAATCAGAAGCCTCCCTGATGTGTCCCCAGCCCAGTGTTGTTGGTAGCAGCAGACATGAAATATATAACCAGACTGAACTTTCCCAGGGCCTTTCATGAGGAAATTAACAAGAGAACTATTGAATTTGGTAAAATCCTTTTTGAAACACTGCTGGTTTGAAAGGATGTATGTCCCCTAGAAAAGCTGTGCTTTAATCTAAATCCCATTTTGTAAAGGCAGAATAATCCCTATTCAATACTATATGTTTGAATCTGTAATTAGATAATCTCCCTGGAGATGTGATTTAATCAAGAGTGGTTGTTAAACTGGATTAGGTAGAGGCATGTCTCCATCCATTTGGATGAGTCTTGATTAGTTTCTGGAGTCCTATAAAAGAGGAAACATTTTGGAGACTGAAGGAGATTCGGAGAGAGCAGAGGATGCTGCAGCACCATGAAGCAGAGTCCATGAGCCAGCGACCTTTGGAGATGAAGAAGGAAAATGCCTCCCAGGGAGCTTCATGAAACCAGAAATCAGGAGAAGAAGCTAGCAGATGATGCCATGTTCGCCATGTGCCCTTCCGGATGAGAGAAACTGTGACTGTGTTTACCATGTGCCTTCTCACTTGAGAGAGAAACGCTGAACTTCATCAGCCTTCTTGAACCAAGGTATTTTTACCTGGATGCCTTTGATTGGACATTTCTATAGACTTGTTGTAATTGGAACATTTTCTTGGCCTTAGAACTGTAAACTAGCAACTTATTAAATTCCCCTTTTTAAAAGTCATTCCATTTCTGATATATTGCATTCCAGCAACTAGCAAACTAGAACACCAACACAAAAAAGAAGTCCCTGAGGCCCTCAGGCAGCCTTCCCAGAGTTTCATTACCTGGACTGATGTGGGAAAGCAGCAGAAATGTTTTTGTGTCTTAAACAAGGCGCAAGTGTTCCTGAGAAAGGATCAATCCAAAAGGGTCTCAGGGTTATGATTAAGTGATTCTCCAGGGGAGATTGGTGGATGGGTGACAACTTGGAGACCATGGCAGGAATGGGTTAATCCCAGCAGATGCAGACATAGATCTAGATAATGAAATGGGAACACAGGACATTGTACATGCCAGAGAGAAAGGAAGGCATAGCAAAGTGGAGAAGTGGGCATTCCTCGCACCAGTGCTGTATTAAAGAAGTTCCGGAGCTCAGATCAAATCTATGCAGATAGATGATGAGGGTAAAAATCTCACAGGTGACTGGGTTTACTTAAGCATGACCATGTCAGTGTTTCCAACCATTTGGCAGAAAGGGAAGCTCAAGATAAGGTGAAAAAAAGTTCAATTATGGAAAAATAAGGGAAGTTACATTTCGGACATCTGAGTTTGTGGCTTTTGAAGAACAGTTTATCCTTATGAATCCTCTTCTTTTTGAAATAATCTTAAATTGAGGCTCCCCAAAGTTACAACAGGGACATCAGTTATATACACATACCTGGGTGTGTGTCAGGAACTGAGAACAAAATGGGTAGGAGTGGAATTGTGGGTGAAAAATAATAGTCCTAATTACATTTAATGGACTTTTAAAATTATTTGACCTTGTGTTACTTCCTTTGCAACATTTTTCCTGAACATGAAGCTTACTAACCTCATTTCACATGGCTCAACTAACCCGCTTTGGCCTGTTGCTGACTCACAGAGTCCTCTCTAGAAATATCTCCATGGAAACTGGATGCAGAGAGAAAGAAGAGGACAGAGAAATGACCCAACAGTTAATTTTAAGACTGAGGTTCCTTTTCTTTATAGTAGAGACAATGCTTTTAGCATAGCTTATGCAAATCAAATATAAATATATAACCTACAGTATTTATAACTGAATTATAAAAAACTAAAGAAGAAAAAAGAAATTACAACTAATGGTATTTTTTTTCCATTTTCTTGCCATTTCTTTATATTACCATCTCCTGGATTTTTCCTCTAATACCCACCCACATTACCAAGCTTTCAAGTCCTAGTAGTCAATAAAACTCTGTTCATATCCCATTTCACATTTTAACTGTACATTTCTTACAACAGGAATATATAATGTATTTTATACTTGCATAAAGAACTCTGTCTAAGTTACTTTTCATTCTCCACACCAGCTAGATAAGTGGCTTTGCAGATTCTCAATGAATGCTTGCTACATTAATATGTTTGTTAATTAGGATAGGAGGAAAACTATTAGGTCTCAGGTACCTCAATGGAGAACAGAACTTCTAATATCAACTCTCAATTCCATGCCCTCATTGAGCTATAGAGGCCTCTTTACTCATTTTATAGGTTGGTTTGCATATGAGTGATCTCTGAGGTCTTTTCTAGATAGAAGAGTCTATTTAATAATGATGCTATAAAAATAAAATATGATTATGGTGCATTTAGATTAGCTTCTGTTGTGGCCTGTTCTAAGTTTCCCCTTTAGTTCTTTTCATTGGCATCCAAGTGCTTAGGCTCAACTCTATAAATAATGTCAGTAGAGGACTGAGGGCCACACATTTGAGGATATTATTTACAAGGAGCTATCCAAGCCAATCTTACAAATTGTTTTAGACTTTCAACAATGTTCATGGCCTGTGCTAACAACTGCAAGGGATATAAAGATGAAAGCAGTAGTAGAAAATATATGGGGCATGCAACACCTATATTCAGAGAGTTTGTGATCTATGAAACAGATAAGAAAAGTAAGATATAAAACCTTACTCAAAAGCAGACAAGATCAAATGAAGCTTTAAATCCCGAATCAGGTACCAATCCATTCTTTTGGATAGTAGTTAGTGTGCTTCACTTTGTCCTCTGTGTTATCTTACATTCATAATTTGGCTTCTTTATGTGCTGTTTGTTCATATATAAAATAAGAGAATTGCTTTACATATTATTTAAGGCCCCACTCACTGCTAAACTCTTACATTTAAGAGGACGTATCATTTATCTCTTCATTTTAACAGAGATGGTTTATTCATTGTTGATCCTAAGAGACTGCTATGACATTGAATTAAACACAACAAATTTCATTCAATTGCTATAATGTTAAAATCATCATTCTTCCTTTTCATTATGTTGTGCATATGCACGTGTGTGTGTGTGTGTGTGTGTGTGTGTGTGTAAGGTAATTAAAAATTCCTTAGTTCCCCGAAAATAACTAAGTATTTATTGCTTCTAAATTTTGGGTTTCAGAGGGGAAAATGATATGAGTTATGATAAGTCTTCACAACATGCACTGATGGAAATAATCAGTAGGTATCAAGTTAATTTAAACCAAGAGGACTGTCATGAGTGATAAATTAAGCCCTCTGCATTCATTTCCCCTTGAAATTCAATGAGTCTCCAATTGCTCAGCCTGGCTCTGCTGCACAGTCTAACTGCCTGGATTTAATCCTCCTCCTCCTGTGTGCAGGGCTAAGCCAGCTGTGAGTACAGAAATATGATTGACAGATTCCACTGATGCTCCTTTGAAGGTGAGAAATGTCCACCCTCAGAATATGTAGCCATTTGAAGCCTTAACATCAAGTACTCCCTACTGTCACCGTCTCTCCTGTCAATTCCAGTCAAGGCTCTTTAATTTCCCTGTAGCTAATGAATAGCATTTTATCACTAACTTCCCCCAAAATCAGGTAATAGCATCAGACCTCATGTTTTTTTTTTTTTTTTTTCTGTAGTGATATAGGAGGAATCAGCATTATTTTGGAAAAAGGGAAAATCGATCTGAATGAAAATGTACCTAAATATGTGTGTGGCAAGGAGACTCTATGTTTCTTTGTGTGGCACCCATCTTAGATTTGGCTTGTAATAGCAATTGCAGAATCATCACACTCACCCTTACATGTGAAATGTCATCCAGGGGTGTGAGTCTCCCTGAAAACTTGTCTCATGACTCCCAGGGATGAGCCTGATCTTGGCACCTTGAGATTGGCAATGCCATACTAACGAAAAGGGGGAAAAGAAATGTAACAAAATAAGGTACCAGTGGGTAAGAAACCTCAAATAGAATCGTGAGTCTATTCTGGGGGCTTCTCTTATGCAAGCTTCAGCTAGATATTGCTAATTGCCTCGGACTGCCAAACTCCAAGGAACATCGCTCCTGTTAGCCCTAAAGAACACCTAGGGCTCTATCTGAGATTCTTCAAAAGTTTCATGCATTAAGTTTACTTTCCAGAAACCTACCTCCATTGGTTTCTAGTATAGACAAATTCTGAAACCCAGAGGGGCCAGCTTCTCCAAGAACATCAGCTAGTTCAGTCTCACGATTCCACATCATCAACATCCCTTTCCAACATGGAAAAGTTAGAATGGGCTTAGCCCAAATACCCCTAAAGATTTGGAGAAGGATCAAAGGAAAAGGAGGAGTTATGCCATGGAAGATAAGATTTAAGAAATGAATATGATTGTTTAATTATTACACTGATATTTCTTTTAGTCTCCAGAGTCTTAAAGCAGCTTGCTGAAATTGTGGAACTGTAATCCATGCCAAACTTAGCAGTCTGTCCTATAACAGCTCGTTACAATGTACATTGAAATGTATTGCTTTTTTATGTATCTGTTATAATTCACAATAAAAAATAGCAACTGCAGAGAAAACACAAGACCATAAACATTTTTAAAAGCCTTCTTGAATTGTTTAACCCAATTCCCAATATTATCAATTCCCTTTGCCTCATGATACAGCTCACGAGTAGAGACCAAAATTCAAGGGGGAAAAAAGCTAAAGTTAAGATAAGTATGAAAGACATCTCATAGGAACGAACAGCTTTGAGATTAATTAATCAAAAAAGTTCTCTTCTTAATGGCTCCCATACAGACATCTTATAGATTGATGTAAGTGGTAAGAAAAGTTTCTGTAAATGTATTTCTTATCTGGAGATTTCCATTACCTATTTAAGAAACAAGGACCGTTTTCTCAGTTTCAACAAATAGTCTTAATAGGAATGAACCTAGAAAGTATGTCCTATTGTCAATAGACACATCAAACATTGTTCATGAGGAGCATTGCAGCAGAACTGGGGCTTGGGAATAAGGCAAATATAGGGCTACGTGCTCACTGGATCACGCGTTACACGGGTTACTTTGAACAACTTGCGCTTACTCTCAATCTCTTTTTTCTGCTCTGTAAAACAGAAATAATAATAAAAACCTCATCATATTTTTATGCCAATTAGTTGAGATAAGACCACAATGAATTTATCACAGTGCTTAGCTTATGGCAAGTGCTTTGTAATCTTAGCTATTCTCAACAAAATTTTACTTTTTTTCACCGCAAACATTTCCTGATGGTAGCTTTAGTAATTCCTTTTCCAGATAGAGTTATAATGTCAAAAAGTCTGTCAATTTGCTTCTCTTATCTAATTTCTATTCGATCTAATATAAACTGTGATCTTATATTTTTGCTTCTTTAAATCGTTTTGACAAATTCTCCATGACTGGTAGTATTTATAACCGTCAGCATCGCGATCGCTGATATTCCTGAGATTTTGCAATGTATTTACTTCATTTGGGCAAATTGATCACAAGGTCTTTTGTTCTGCTTGTCCTCCTTACTAAATCTTTAGTTGTATCTGCCTATAGTTTGTTAATTATAGCTAAAACACAAATGGATACTGAAATGACTGTCAATTTGAATATCTACCACTTTTGTGGGTTTATTTGTTCAAGGGCTCATCATTTCAAGGATTGTAAGACATCATCACATGATGAAAAAGCAGTGAATACTTTGCACACATAGCCTTGTCCAATTTTGCTTTAATCTAATCTTTTACAAAACTGTAAATACATTTTTAAAATGAATATGTCAAAATGTTTTATTATCTATAATATTGGGTTATAGTTATTAACTCAAGCCATGTGCTAAACTCTTTACATAGATTACTGCATTTAATCTCCATGGTGACCTAAGTATTAGGTTCTTTTTACCTCCACATAATACATGTGAAGAGACTAGACTGAGAGAACTTGCCCAAGGCCGCACCGATGGCAAGTGACCAAGTGGGAACACAAACCCAGACCCTCCTGTCTTTCTGACTATAAAATCCAGCACTTTTTAAATGCTGCTTTCTGCCACCACTGTTCTTTTTCCTTGTTTAGAAAAATTTACTGTTCCAAAATATTCAAAATCAACTAACAATAATAGAAAAGGTTAATAATTCTGTAATAAGTAAAAAGAACATTTTTTGTCATCTGCGAACTGTTGCTCAACATATTAGCTAAATTTTTGTCTGTTTTTTTTTATTCAATAGAAGGCAATGTTCTAAAGATGTTCACATATTTCACCTAAGTCCATGCTCACAATTCTATGAAGGATTTTTATGTCTGTTTTATAAATGAGTTCATGAAGACTGGGCAGGAGTAATTAATGCTAAGATTTATATAGTTAATCTTGTAATACAGTAGACTAGATTCTAAATTATTGACCGTTGTATAGGACTCCCATCATAATTTATTGGTGTAGAAGACAATGCCTACGACATTATAAATTCCCCAGTAAGCTATTCTAGTAGTCACTGTCAAACATAGGACAGCTAGAATATTTCAATGAACTCTCTCTTGCAATTTTTTTTTTCTGTCATGGGCAAGCTCTGGGAATCGAACTGAGTCTCCGGCATGGCAGGTGAGAATTCTGCCACTGTGTCACCTTTGCTTCTGCCCTTGTAAAACTTTTTCTGATTAAAAATTTGGTTGGAGAGACAGGGTCTCTTGTGTTCAGAAGAATGTGCTCATTTATAATCTTCTCACGTAGGATTACTGATTGCTATAGTTTTCAATGATGGAGTTTTTTTAAAATTTGAAGTGTTGTATTTTTATATCATAATAAATATATATATATATATATATGTATTTTTTAAACAGCTTTATTCAAAATGCATACAATCCATCTTAAGTACAAATAATGGCTTTTGGTATAATCACATAGGTATGCAATGTTTGAAATGTATTCTTTTTTATACTGAGAGAAAATGTGTTCCTTAAGAAAAAGAGAAGTGAAGTGAACGTATTTATCAAGTCCCCATTGCGTTCAAGACACAGAGTAAGGTACTTTAAAGGAATTATCTCAATCAGTCTTTATCAAAAAATAAGAAAAGAGAAAAGAAGTGAAGTAAGATTAAATTTCTCTATTTTAGCAATTAAGTATATAGTAATTTAAATTTGTTAAGTAACTTGTTTAAAGTAATAACAGTCATATATTAAGTTAAATTCACACCATGTCTGTCTGATTTTTTTTGCATTTCTCAATGTAATCTACTGCTGTTCTCTCCAAAGTAGAACCTAATTCTGTTGCTAGTAGTTGCTTAATAACATCTGACAAATTTTAGATGTCCTGGCCATCAACCAAAAAGTTATCTGACACTCACACTTTCATTAATGCAACAAATAACAGGTGTAAGTACTCATCAGTCTCCTCCCTTTTTCTTTACATTCCCAAACCCAGTTGATTGTTACTCTTTGGGGTTCCTTTGCCACTCTTCTTTTGACATAATGAAATGATGCTGTATGCTACAGTGTAAAATTGAAACAGAGAACTAAGAACCTGATGCAGCCTTAAATAGAGAAATTTCACTAAGAAAATGATGTTCAGTTTGGATGTTGAAGAATGATTAGAAGTTCATCCAGCAGAGGAAGGAAGACAGGAAGAAAGAATAAAATTTATAAGTGCACAGCATTGTAAATGATTCTATTTTAAAGTTTTTTAAAACTTTTCCTATGTCTGTATAGAATTATTCATTTCTGCCTTCATTTTACTACTCTATATTTTATATATTTCCATTAAGTATTTACTACATTGTGTGGTGCTTTGGAGCTGCATGTACCCCAGAAAAGCATGTTCTTAAAATTAATCTATTCCTACAAGAGGGAACTGATTGTAGTAGGACCTTTGACAAAGTTACTTCAGTTAACATGTAGCTCACTTCAATCGGAATGGGTCTTAATACTATTACTGAAGTCCTATATAAAGAATGCAATTCAAAAGGATGGACTATGCTTACCTAAAATTATGCCTAAGCGTCACCCCCAGACAACCTCTTTTGTTGCTCAGATGTGGCCTCTCTCCCTAAGCTAACTCGGCAGGTGGACTCACTGCCTTCCCCCCTAAGTGGTACACGACTCCCAGGGGTGTAAACCTCCCTGGTAATGTGGGACAGAACTTTCCGAATGAGCTGGAATTTGATATCATAGAATTGAGAGAGCATTCTAAAGGGGGAAGAAAGAAAGGAGGCAAAATAAAGTGTCAGTGACTGAGAGATTTCAAATAGGGTTAAGAGGTTGTCCTGAAGATTATTCTAATACATTATATAGATACCCCTTTTTAGTTTATGGTGTGGGGGAGTGGCTGGAGGGAAGTACCTGAAACTGTTGAGCTGTGTTCCAGTGGCCTTGCTTCTTGAAGAGAATTGTATGAAGATATAACTTTTAGAGTGTGACTGTGTGATTGTGAAAACCCTGTGTCTGATGTTCCTTTTATTGAGGATATAAACAAATGAGTAAAAAATATGGATAAAAATGAATAAATAATAGGGGGAGAAGGGGTAAAACAAATTGAGTAGATGGAAATACTGGAGAGGTGAGGGGTATGGGGTGTTTGAGTTCTTTCATTTTTCTTTTTCTTTCTTTTTATGGAATGATGCAAACATTCTAAAAAATGATCTTGGTGATGAGTACACAGCTGTGTGGTGATATTGTGAGCCATTGGTTGTACATCATGTATGGAATATATGTGTGTGAGGATGTCTCAGTAAAAATATTTTTAAAGAAGAATGCAATTCAGAGAGAGAAAACCGGAGGTAGCAGCTAGACGCTGACCAATAACAGAAGGGAATGGAGACACCAGGAGACACCACCATGTGTCTTACTATGTGACAGGCTAAGCACCAAGGTTCTCCATGAACCAGTCCAGGAAATCCACAGTTTCTAGGAGAAAGCATTGCCTTAATGATGTCTTCATTTTGACTTCTATCTTAGTCTCAAAGCCATGAGCTAAGCAATTTCATTGTTTAAACTGACCTATGGCCTGGTATTTGCTTGAGAAGCCAAGGAAACTAAAACACCTCTTATTTTAATCATTTCTATATCTACCTACAATATTTAGCCATGAATTTCTTAAGAATAGTATTTATAGATCTTTATAACCCCAGTACTTAGCATAGCACCTTACACAGGGTAAGCACTCAATAAATAGCTATTTGTTGAAAGAAAAAGTCAATGGCTGAACATAACATGCTAATTGGTACCTTTAGGCAATGACAAGATCGATGCACCTAGATAGTAGAGTATGTGTGAGAGAGATTTGGGTGTTTCTGAGTAAGCATATGGCTTTGCAAAGACTAAAGATATAAGTTGAGTCTGATTAATAATTCAACAGATACTATATAAGTTATTAAGTTATTTTAGTTCAAACTAGGAACAATTTTCAAAGATAATAAAGAAACAGAGTAATATTATATTGTTTGCATGTTGGAAAATTAACAACTAAGGAAATGTATGGTTTATGACATAATATTTCTCAGGGCACCCTCCACATTCCCTTAGCCCACTCCAGTGGCCACCAGCAGACAATGACCTTATGTTTTGTGGCCTCCCATGGCCTCTGCCTGAGTGCAGTCTCTGGCGAAGGATGGTGGCTCAGCCTGCATGAACAGGGCTGGGCCAAAATGCCTGATAATTAACGTCCCCAAGATCATCCACTACCAAATGAGGGACAGGAATTGGTAGAAAAGTACCCCAGCTTCCTTTGCACCCCACTTGGGTAACTTGGTGATTGTAATACATTGTCTCTCAAGAACCAACCACTAACAAGACCAAGCCCCAGTTTCTCACAGTGGTAATTCATTGGTTGACATTTAATTAACTGTCCATGACTTTTTCAAATGCCCACTTCCTTACCACCCTTCCTGGATTTTCTCCCATATTCATTGCTCATAACCAAACTTCTGTCTCAGGGTCTGCTGTTGGGTAAATGCAAACTAATATAAAATTCTTCGTTTCCTCATTTTCCTAGTAGAAGGAAGTCTTGAGGCAAAGCTGGCAATATTTTTGGGTCCTATCTGTACATATTGATAGCTATAAAGAACCCACTAAACAAATATCGCAGTTTAAAAAAATATATTTCTTACATTTTGGAAATTTATACTTATGTATTTATAAATGAAAACAACAATAGCAAATAAATATTGATATTTTCACACCATGGAATACTAATACACTTTGATGAGAGTGAATTAAGTTCAGATATATGTGGTAACAGGACAATCAGAAAAATGATATTTAAATGAAAGAAACAAATTTCAATATTATTATAATCACACAAACTTCAAAAACTTGCTGTATGTTTCTTAAGGATATCAGTGCATGAAATAAAATTCAGGGCAATGGTCACTTTTCATGGGAACTTATAGGCTGATGGGAACTTACAGGGAATTTCCCATGGAATACAGGTATTCATTGTAACATAGTTCTTTATGCATTATTATTTTATTCAAAAATATGATTTTCTTCTTATTTAGCATTTAATAAAACAAAGTTTCAAAAAGACATCCAGCTGGAACACTGAAGGATAGATTACTGATGTTGTCATTATTGTAAGATGTTAATGGAACAAGCATTAAAATAATATTTTTAAACAATGGAATGTAAGATAAGGAGATGATAAATAATGGGCTAGATTATTTCTCACCAATTTAGCATTCCAATAATCACAGGCATAACCCCTCTTACGCTAGCTGAACTAGCACACCATATAATAATGTCATCATTCTTTAGCTTGGATAATTATCTTTTTAAAGTCAGTATTCCTGAAAAAATGCAAATCAAATGACAGAAGACATGAACTCATCTCAGTCAATTTGCTTTAGAACAAATGCATAAGGTTAGAGGTTGAGCAGACAATAAGCAGCATATGCCTCTACCCCTATGGACACTCGTTTGGAAACCTCTCTCCAGGTTTCCCCAAGGCCAAGTCAGCAGTCATCATCTTCAGCTTCACCTGTGGTGTCCATGTCCTAGGTATCTGCTTTGGATGCCCACATCAATTTCCATCTCTGGAGCTGTAATTAAAACAATATCCACGGGTGATATTCAAACAGGCATTGGTTACATAACAAATTTACTGAAGGGCAAGAAGGCACAGTGACTGGAGACTACGATAGTACTTACAGAAAGCATGGGAGTGAACTAGAAGCCTTTAAAAGAAACTAGAATCCACCTGGAGTGAGAACTAGAATGTCCTCCTCCACCATGCTTGAAACCAGTGTCTCTGAAAATGCCTCTGCTCCAGCTCACTCTGCTCAAAACATGCGCTGAACCTCAGCTTTAATAGTCTTGTTCTTTTCTTGCCTCCCTGAACATTGACCTCGATTCTCTGTTTTTGCCGTGCTCCTATTCTCCTAAATGGTCTTTTCCCCCATCGACACGTTCTCTCAAATCTTCTTACACTGTCCTCCAAATTACAGGACCCAGAAAAGTCTCTTTCCACTAGCAAATCAAACCTTGTCTTCCACATTCTAGACTAGGCCAGACATTCTGGATCTTGCATAGGTAGAAAGAGAGCCCAGATACTCTCTAGAGACATGGGAGCTTCAGGCACCTTTCAGAACTGCTGCTACAAGCAGACAGATCAAATTTTCAGGAATATCAACACTGAGTCCTTTTGGACATGGAAATCCCCCAATCCAGGGACAATGGGAAGAGCAGAAGGAAGAACACACTAAATGACACAGGGACGGGTGAATTCTGTTTCTCCTGCAAAGACAATCACTCATAGATGGCAGAGTTGAGAGATACCTGCCCAAAGAATTGTCTCTCACCCCCAAAACAAATGATTGAGGATTAGGTTGATTCTTCCTGGAAAATAGTTCTCATCCCTTCTTTATCTGGAAAATAATCTCCAACCTTCAATACCTCCTCTGTAAGGTTCATCCCCTGCCCCAACAAAATATTCTCCATAATTTCTGCTTTATTTCGTACCTTGATTATAGTATTTTTCATGGGTATTCTGGTTAGTTGTATATCTATTTCCTGCAGAAGACTATAATTTCCTTTCAGGTGGGATACCATCTTCTTTGTTCTCACATTCCCCATACCTAGTATAATTATTGATCAAATGATAGCTGAACAAGTGAAATGGAAGAAAATCTGATGCCACCTTTTACTCTTTCAATTATTCTGTTTTGACCCTCTATGTAGTTACAATCAGAAAACTGAGAGATGGGAAGAGACCTTCAGTATGGACTCAGATTGGATTGGGAAAGGGTTGAGTTATACCAAATTTTAAATAATTTTAGATATAATTTCAGATTCCCCTTTAGACTCTGGTTTCCCAGAGGTCATTACAGAAACAGCACTAGCAATGTCTTTAGGAGCTAAAGAGAAGTGCCTCCCTTCCAGGAGCTTGTGCCTACTTACCTGCTGGTCAGAGGTGCAGATTCAGGGACACTGTGGCTGTTTTGGTCTGTCAGATCCCAACTGCTCTATGATATGAAAGGTCAGATAGGAGAAAAAAAAGTGTCTCTGCCTCTCCTCTCCTCATCCATCACTCTCTTCCCAGTGTCCTTCTTTCCCTCCATCTATGTGGGAACAAATTTCACTGGAACTGAATTCCCCAAATGTTATAAATTCACCCATGAAAAGTACAGCTCACTGTATTGAAATAGCATTTTACTCATTCTTAACATATTTCATTCAAATGACTAGAGAACAGTGGAAATGAACAATGTCAAACCATTTGAGTAAACAGACACAATACAATTTGCATATGTATCATAATGAAAGTATATTGCCCCCAGGTTGAACTAAGCAATTCGAGCCAAGTCCGTATTTTCCAGCACAAATTCACACGGCGCCATCACCCTCCATGGATTTGTCCTATCTTCCCTCTGCACATTCTCCTTCACATGCAGCCATTTCATAGCCACGACCTCTTCCAGGAGAAAAATTTTGTGGTGATACAGCACATGGGTACCTCTGTTTCAACTTAAAGAGATTTACCGCAGGACCCAGTCAGAAGATTATCCCTTATACAGCTTCTATATGTTCCATAAGTCATAGCATATTACTTGCAGCCATGGGAATGCACTTCTTGCATTTTTTCAGTAAGTCCTAGACCAATCATGTGATGGCTTAGCCAGTGCAGGCATGTAAGGAGATACAGCACTCAAGATGAAGAGTGCCAGGGCAAAGGGGAAAAGAGGAGGAGGGGATGCAGGAAGTGAAATAAAATAAATATTAAGAGGCATAAGGTCCAGGTCATTCTGATTACTGGGAAGAGCCCGTTCTCCCCCAGAACAGCAGTATGATGTCTCCAAAAGAACACTGGTCCTGGGTCAGAAGATGAGTGCTCACCTCTTCATTTTCCATTAACTTCTTATGAGTCCTTGGACATGTCATTTTAACTCTCAGAGTATTAGAACACACATTGTAAAATGGTGCTTATAATCAAATGAGTTTTGAAATGCAACCAAATGAAAGTGGTTTATATGCTATGACGT
Organism: Tamandua tetradactyla; assembly: GCF_023851605.1. Lineage (NCBI taxonomy): Eukaryota > Metazoa > Chordata > Mammalia > Pilosa > Myrmecophagidae > Tamandua > Tamandua tetradactyla. The sequence goes on along the minus strand of NC_135334.1, from coordinate 15,757,498 downwards.
GCAGCTAAAGAGTTGGCTACTGATCACTCTAGAGCTGCTCTGGAAGCCCAGGCAAGGTAGGACCCAGGCAATGTAGCACCTTCCTCAAGGATGATTTCACCTCCTTATTTCTGAGGCTGTAGATCAACGGATTCAACATGGGGGTGACCAGGTTGTTGAGAATCTGGACAGTTGCATCAAGCCAGGGGCTGGAGGTTGGCCTTAGGTAGATGAGGACAACAGGCATATAGAAAAGGAGGATGGCTGTCAGGTGGGCACTGCAAGTAGAGAAGGCACGCCGGCGGCCCTCAGCCGAGCGGATCTGCAGGATAGAGTAGATAATGCGACTGTAAGAGGTAAGGATAAGAAGGAAGCAGCCGAGGGGCATGAGGCCCACACTGATGAACCCCACCATCTCCAGGGCTGAGGTATCTGCACAGGCGAGCTTCAGCATCACTGGGATATCACAGAAAAAGTAGTCCACTTCATTGGGGCCACAGTAGGGCAATTGGAAAGTGAGAGTGGCTAGGAAGGTGGCCTGAATACAGCCAAAAAACGAGGTTCCCATAGCTAAGACAGCACACACTCTATGGCTTATAATAATCGTGTAGCGCAGAGGGTAACATATGGCAACAAAGCGGTCATAGGCCATCACCGTGTATAGAAAACACTCAGTGCAGCCCAGGAAATGGTAGAAGAAGAGCTGGGACACGCAGCCTGCATAGGAGATGGCTCGGCTATTCCCTGAGAGGTAGAACAGCATCTTGGGGGAGCTCACGGAAGGGAAAAATATGTCACACACAGACAGCTTGCACAGGAAGAAGTACATGGGAGTGTGCAGGCGACTGGAGCAGGCAATTGCCAGTAGGATGAGCAGGTTCCCCATCAGGGTGAAGATGTAGAAGGACAAAAACAGGACAAGGAGCATGTTCTCCAGACCGTCTGTGTGCGGGATGCCCAGCAGGATAAACTCAGTCACCCCTGAGGCATTCCTCATTTTGTGAAAAAGTCAGACCTTGAAAAGGGACCCAAGTCATCAAAGTGGACCCCTATATCAAATTATCAAGCTTCTTGTCAATGAGTACATTGGCTCTGTGTTTAACCAGCAAGCCCAGTCTTCTTATGCAGGACTAAAACTATACAAATACATAAGATGATATGAAGTGACTTGTACAGAGCCACAATATATCCAACTTCTGGAAGGAATATTTTGTAGAAATGGATTTTTCACATCTATGACAATATCAGAAGGTAACAGACAAGTCCAAAACATTCTTGTGCCAAGTTAAAGACCTTTATATCATTGTTTAATTCATAGATTTATGTGTTTGCTCATGTTTATATTTTGAACTCTCACCATCTCTTCAAATAACAACACTGTCTATTCATTGTCCTCTGAAAATAACAGGAAAAAATTGTTTTAGAAATTAAAAGAAACTCCTGATTTGAATCCTAGTCTTGCCATTTATTAGTTATGTGAGTTAGAACCATTTATACAATGTCTTTCATAGACATAGGTTCATCATCTACAAAATGCAAAACGTTATGCTTATAATATTAACAACAGCAACCACAAACATGTCTTCCAATTTTCATGGTAAGTGTATGTAATAGCTGTCTAAAAAATGTCTGGCAGAACTATAAATCACCATGATAAGTGTCTCTTCATTCTATGAAGAAACTTAGTTCTTTGAGTGCCTTCTTTTAATGCTGGAATTATATCATTATAAACAAAGAAGCATTTTATTAATTCTTTATTGAATAGACTTAGACCATGTCCTCTTCAGATTACATCCTTCCAGACTGGGGAGATTTAACACACCCAGTTCTATCAGGAGATGCTGCTCCGGTCCTTCTAGTTCTTTAAATATTTCCTAAGTGGACTTGACATGACTCAGAAATATTAAGCAAAAGGAAACACAAGGAAAGCATCAAATTTATGGTATTGTGCTGAGGCAAAGAACGCAGTGGCCCACGTAGAAGAGAAAGAACAAGACGAATTAGGTGGGCTGTGCAATACCAGAACAGGGTTGGACACCTGGAAGGCTCAGGGAACTCACCCTCTCATTAGTCATGCAATAATAACAACTAACCACCACCACCGATAGTAATGACACAGACCACTCTATGACTATTCACTGTGTTCCAAGGACTAGGCTTAGCACTTTTGATATCTTATCTATTTTTTTAAATAAATTTATGAGGAGCCACGATCATTACTGTTCTCATTTGCACATGATTTGCACAAAGATTTCAAAGCTATTTTATGACAGAGCCAATATGCAGAAGCATTTAATTTCATGGTTCATGCCCTTAAATATTAGCAAAATCAACTTTTCTTTACTTCTGCTTTTTTAGATTGCTTGTTCCACTGCTGGCAATGGCAAACAACAAAAATCACTCCAGATGGACATGCATCATTATTTTGTAAGAAAGTGGAAAAAAGTAAGTAAGTCTTCTTGTCTTACTTCTTCCTGGTCATTTCCAGTCTTAACTTTAGCATCAAACCTACTTAATATCTCAGTTAGTTTCAGAGATCCCGTAACTGACTTTTTCCTTCCACTTGACACTAAACTTCGGCATCATCTCTAACACAGGAACTTTCAAATTGTACAGTCACATGCAACAGGTAGATTTTAATTACAGTCTATGGCAAGTGTCATTGTAAAACATCTCTAAAGAGACTGACCAAGCCAGAACGAGTCACCTTCATACCACCCTAGAGATGTGTAAAACTGAAGATAGCAAAAAGAAAAAACAGCAGCATCCTGGCAGAGAGAATGCTGCTAATAGTCCACTCCTGATTACAATTCTAACCACACCTGGAGAGTCTCTCTGAGCAATTCACATTTCTGTGAGCTCTGGATCTCCTGCTCTTGTCAGCAAAGATTCCGAGAGGCCTCTGCATCTTGCCTCTGTCAGACATCATCCTATTCTGTGATTCTGCAATCATGTTGGATTTTCAACTTTGTTATGGGATAAAGATGTCTCCAAAGGGAAAGTTGTTAATGACTATAAAGGGCAGAGCTAAGAGTAAGACATGATCAGAAGTTCAAATACCCACACAGTCCCGCTGAGAGCATGGTCGGGTTTTCCAAAGCATTAAAACATGACTTCACATGTGCTGTTGAGGCCAGAACATGGTGATCTCCAACCAGAAGATTCTTGATTGAACTCTTACTTATAAAGAAATGAATCTCATAGGGTTTGAAAAATAAGGCCTGCACACACTCACTTTCCTTGATTGCTTCCTTTCAACTTTCTTCCAACCCCCAAAGCCCTGACTGAGACTCAGAGATAGCTCTGAGGGAGCAATTAGTTTTCACTTTTTCATCATCCAAAATGAAATAATGGTAATGAGATCATTGGAAAGAACTGCTTTGAAGTGGGAAACAACTACATTTTTCCAGGACCAAGATCTCATCAATACAGAAAAGGCTCCAATTCTAGCCCTAACATTATGTGCCATGTTGCTCCTTTGTCTGGTTGCCTTTCAAACAAACTTCAAGCCTCTGCTTGTGATATTGTTTGTCTTGTCAATTTTTGAGTTATCCATGCATTCTTGTAATTATGTAGTTTTTTCTAATAAACACCACCATTCAAGAAAGACACCTAATCATTTGGTGTCTTGGTTTGAAGCTGTGTGTACCCCAAAAGATCAAGTTCTTAGAGCTAATCCATCCCCATGGGGGTGAATCCATTATAAGTAGGATCTTTTGGTGATTAAGATCTTAACTTAAATTGAATTGTGACCCGTCCCATTTGGGGTGGATATTAATCCTCTCACTGGTATCCTTCGTAATAGAAGATGACAGAGAGAAGACAGAGAAAAAAGCCCCAGGGAAACTCAGAGAGAAAAGTCAGAAAACAGAGAGGAAGCCCCTGAAGTCAGAAATAAAAAACCCAGGAGAGAAGGGAGATACCAGCAGATGTCACCATGTACGTGTGGCCGAGGAGCTGAGGCCCCCAGTAGCCAGTCTTTGGGGAGAAACATCACCTGTTGATGTCTTGATTTGGACAGTTTCACAACCTCAGAACTGTAAGTTGTAAATTAATAAATTCACTCTGAAAAGCAGACCATTTCTGGTATATTGCATTTCATCAACTTTAAAGAACTAAACAGTTGGTAAATATCTATTATATATATCCTATCATTATGCATCCTTCAGGTCAGTATTTCCAAAGAGAAACATTTATATGCTGGGTACCTTCATAGGAGAGTGACCAGTATAAATTAAAGAACTGAAAACTCTCTCAAAAGAAGAGTGACTAAAATAATAGCTAGTAAAATAGAGAAAAATTCATTGAAAATTCCCTGTGCTAAGGGTTATACTAAATTCTAAAATTCATTATTACGTTTAATCCCCAAAAGAACTTTATAAGCTAGGTGATATTATTTTACAGACACAGAAACTGAAACAGCTAAAATAACTTGAAGAAAATCCCACAACTAGAAAGAGACTGAGCTGGTACTCTTTAATTGCAAAGCTAATGCTTATTAACTGCTGTGATATGACTATCAGAGATTTGGGTTTTACACCTAAAGTAGAGAAACAGGGACATCCTGTTGTCTTCCAATGCTTATAGGGCTGGTAGGTAGACTTATTCCATGCAGGAGACCCAAGAATCATAGGTAGATGTGATAGAAATACAGCTATAGTTTCAATGAAAAAGGGACTGCTTAATGATTAGAAAACATGCACGAATGAAATAAGCAACCCGATGAAGTAGTTAGTTCCTTGTCAGTGAAAGTACTCAAGGAGATATAAAGAAGACCATATTTCAGGTATGCCATAAAGGAGAGCCTTAATTTAAATGAGTTGCTTCTTATTAACGTTCTTTCTATCTCTGAAATTCTATGATCATATGTATGCCCTTAAACTTTTCAGTGATTCTGACCAAATACAAGCAGAACTATAATTCAGCGATGATAATTCTACTAACTGCTATAGCCAAAACAATTATGAATATGGACTTTGTAGTTATAAAACTAATTATTGTACTATCAAACAATTGATAAAGCATTTTAAAAGAGGAGAGGAACATGACATGGTGGTAGTTCAAATGCTCTTCAGACAAGATCTCAGTAGACTGCTGGGGTTTCCTAATGAATAGGCCACAGTTTTAATAATAGCTGGCATTTACCACTGGAATCATATACTGAACTTGTGTTGAGTGGTCACAAAATCTGAGGCAGGTACCATTATTTTGACCCTTTATCACTAGAAAATTTAAACTAAGAGAATTAAAGCAACATAACCAAGGTAATACATTCAGCAAAAGGTAGAGCTGTGTCTCAAACCCAGGATGTTATGACTCCTCTCTGAGTTACAAAGAAGCAGAAACTTATTACTAATTCTGACTTTCAAATATTCATTCATCATTAATTTCATCTCACTCTTGTGGTTGCTTTGGTTTTCTGATGCACTTTTTTATTCTTTAATTCCCACAAGAGCTCTGTTTAACACCATTTTACCAATAAGGACATTGGACCTCAGAGCAATTGTGACATTCCTAAAATTAGACAACTGAATAGCCAGGCATTCTCAAATGTAGCTCTCTTTCCACTGCATCGTAACCGCTTCCCAAAAAGATGGCATAGAGAAAGCAGCTGTCCTGTGTGAGGGGAGGATTATTAATAGATTTGCTTTAGAGATCTGGAGAATTGCCCTTTACACCCTTACAGTCCTTACTGCCTGTGTCTCATATTCCATGATTAGATCATGACCTCAAGTACAAAGTAGAGATTGTATATGTGTGGTTAGGGAGAGAGAGAGGGACAGAGAGACAGAGACACACAGAGAGAGAGAGATGTTTTCAGTTCAGCTTCTGTTCTGCTTCAGAGGGAAGGAATCACACAGCTACAAATAAAGTTATGTAGATAATTCTCAAGAGAGCTTTCTTCTGCATATAATTTAAGGGAAATTTGCCTTATATTTGCATCATCCTTGTTTCAATTAGATGAAACACCCTTTCTCATTTAATTTATTTTTCCCTCTTCTAAGTGTTCAAGTCAGTGGCATTTTCCAGCAGCAAAAGGTGAGTTCTTAATTAACTTTTCAGCAGGACCTTTTATTATAAATAACAGAGCTGAGTCTAGGCAATCTTGAATTAGTGTCAGGTGCTTTATTGTTTGATGGCAGGGCTAGTGTCTGGGGTGAACCACCAAACATAAATTTCTTCCTTTATCTGCAGTAACTTGGTAGGTGAAGAAATGGACTCTGAGCCCAAAATTGGAGATGGTAGGGTATTATTTTCTGGGTGACAAAAGCTACTGTTTTCTTCCTTCATTCCTTCCTTCCTTGCTTGCTTCCTTCCCTCTCTCGCTTCCTCCTTCCCTCTCTTCTTCCTTCTTTCTTTTCTTTCTTTCCTTCTTTTTTCTTACTCTCTTCTTTCTTTTTTTCTTGTAAGAAAAGTTCTTAGTTATTTTGCTCCCTGTCAGTTTGATGGTTTTTTTAGAAGATGTGTGCTCCATGTACAGAGTTAAAGTAATAAATATAGGAACAAAACCTAGGAAACATGTATTTTCTGCATTTTTCCTGAGGTGAGATGGAACAAAAGAAATATTAGAAGCTTAAACACCTGGAAACTCTCTTGGGTGACCCGGTAGCCTCCATCAACACCAATTCCTATGTGATCTGTCATCTGGTCTCCACCTCCTCTACTCAAGCCTACACTCTGCTGGGATATGGTTCAGGTACCCACAGCAGACTAGAGGACTGGGAGCACTAGCCCCTGGAATCTGCTCTACCCAGTAGAGCAAACCAGGTCCTAGGGCGACAGCACCAACAAAGCAAGTCTCAGATACAGTTCAGTCTGTCAAGCAAATTACAGTCTCCAATTTCTATAGAACAAGCAGATCAAGGTCTAGGAAAAATAAAACTTTTACTGAGCACATATATTCTAGAATATGCAATTAGAGCATTTTACATGGAAAGTAAAAGCCACGCGTTATATATAAATATTTTTATAAATCACCATAGACAGAACACAGGAATGCCACCTCTGAACTTAAATCTAGGGACAAATGCAGGAACCCACAAAGAAGGATTGAAAAGGATAAAAAGAACCTCAGTCTAGGGGAACCATCTTATGACCAGGTGACCCAAAGAGAGACTCAGGCCCAGACAAAAAGGGTAGGGCTCTATTATCAGAACTGCAAACACAAGGAGAAAGTAATATAGCGTCAATGGGGACTTGAACTGAAGCCCAGCAAAAGGAGATTTGAGGCCCAGTTAAAGCTGCATAAATGTTTTCTTCCAAAAACAGGATTGGTCCACAAAATGGAGGCAGGGCTGGCCCTACCAAGACTGCTCCAAGATACCCCTCAGGGGGAAGAAGAGGGAAGCAGCTTAAAAATCAGCCAGAGTCAGTATCAAAAATATGCTGAAGCTCCAAGTAGAGCCTTTCCTGCTCCATTTTACTCCATTGAACCGAATAGTAAATTCATCTTTGAAAGAACATACTTCTGGAAACTATAAAATTAAAAATGGCTATATTTATAATTATAATGGTAGTTAATCATTATTTATAAATATATAACGAGATAAAATATTTTTATCCAAATATGAGACATCTTAAGTAGTAGTTATATTAATATATAACATCTACTTATTAATCAATAATTATAATCTTGATGAATAATATTTTTTGAAATTACTTTATACAAATAGATAAAATAGGAAAGAGATTGGGCAAGGACTTCCTTTTAGTTTTCTGAGATCTTTTATCACTCTACCATTTTACCGTAAGTTTGTGAAGTTCCAAACTAGTTATAATTCCAGAATTCCTTATACTGTCTCATACCTCCTTGTCATTGCTCATCTTTTCTCCTCTGTGGAACTGTTTGCCTCCCACATCTTTGCCTGGATTATTTAAGTCTCATTCAGGCATAATTCTTTAAAATAATTTTTATTAAAGAAATTGTAGGTAAACAGAACAATCATCCATAAAATACATGATTCTCATACACTAATTTAGGTATGATTTTGTCTTTAAATCTTTTCCTCCCCAAATGGATTGGGAAGGCTAAATAATGTTTGTAGTGTTGTGTTACCATTCTGTTCATAAATGAAGCAAATAATTTCCATGAAAAAATAGAACCACATCTTTCCTGTTAATTACTTATCTTTAACACCTTACACCATGCATTCTACATAGAAGTGTTCAATAACAGTAGCAAATGAGTTGCTAGATATAAATACTGTTTCTCAATATTTCTGGTGCTACACTTTCTATAAGCACAAGGGATGATTGCACTTCTTGTCCCTTGATGTTGGGTGTGGCTATGCTTTGGCTGATGATGTAATAAAATGGCCTATGTTCATTTCTAGATGAAGGTATTTAAGAACCAGAGTGACATGATGGTCTCTCTTCCCCTGCCATTGTCACCTTGGTGCATGTGTGATATTGGAGATGCCATTAATTGTGAAGCAGCCTGCCATGCTAACCATCACCAAGGCCTACAAGGAACATTGTGGGAGTGAGAAATAATTCTTTGCACATTAACCTTTGAGGTGTTTTGTGGTGGTGGCAATGGTTGTTTAAATTGCAGCATAACCCAGCTTATCCTAATACATAGTGCTCAGAGTTAGGTGCTAAAGATATTCAAGAAAAGAAAATAAAGTCCCTACACTCATAAATATTAAAATCAGGATGGAGAATAGGGACTAATTTATAGGACATTTAAAATTTAGTGTGATCAGTTTTAACATATGTGCATCATGCTGTTTACAGAAGGCTGTGTGGAATAAAAGAAAAACTTTAAGCAGAAAACCGAAAGATATTTGCCAGGGTTGAATACATCCAACACTGGTTAAAATAAATTTCCTCAAATAAATAAATGCATTTCTTCCTACTTTCCTCCTGCATTCTAACAACTGAACACAGTTGGAAAAGCACCCAACTGTGGTTATTGGTCTTACTTTAAATTTGCAACCACTAGGTCAAGGGAGCCCTTGGCACTGCCCACCAAACTCATTCTTCCGTGTCCAATCACACATTCACTTTCCTTAACAACCACTTTGCCTTTTCTGTTTGTACCTTATGGCTCCAACGTCTCCTCCTTCCCTTGCCTTGCTTCTACTCCACTGGGAAAATGGAAGCAATCAGAAAAGAAACTCTTAACCTCCACATCTTCTGACCTGCCCATATCTGCAGCCATGCACGATGGTTTTATTCTTGCTACTGGGAATAAATTATGCATGCTCTTCTCCAAGGCCTGCCCCTCCAACTTGTATACTCAACTACACTGACTTTTTAAAGTTCATGTGACTAATTTCGCCAGAGTTCAACTTATAAAAATCGAGTCGATCTACACCCATGGCCACATGTCTTAACCACTTTCCCCTATATAATTTTCTTTAGAGATCTTGTCATAATCTTGCATAGTATCTATTTATCTTTTACTTGTTTTTTGTTTGTCTCCCCCAACTAGTGAAGGAACTACAGGAGGAAAGGAACTTTTGTTTGTTTAGTTCACCGTAACTTCTTCTACTTCTTAGAGCAAAGCCAAGTACATGGTAGATGCTCAAAAGCATTTAACTTTGTTTAGTGAAGTAAATTAATTCATTAAAAAATTGTTTAATTAGTTAATTACAGAATTAATTCAAATGGGATGGACTAGATAGTGTTCTCAGGGACATTATCCAAAGGTTTGGAGGAAAAGAAAACTAAATTTCCTTCTAGGAACTTACGTTAGCTCTGAACAGCTAGAGAAGAGAACATAAGGCCTGAATGGCATTTACAAAGCCAAGAAAAAAAGCAGAAGCTAAAACAAGAAGCACCTTATAAAGCAGGTTAAGAATTTTTCTTTGGACATTTTGTAAGCACTAAAGGGAAGCACTGACGATTTAACTTCAAGGGGACAGAAATAATCAGATCTGCATTTCAGAAAATTTTTCTCATGGGAAGCTGGCAAACAGATTGAATGGTATATGCTATTGAAATGAAATGTACTTACATGATAGTATATATTTCACTAATAGAAATAAAATTCAATGTTTGCCAGTATGTATATCTCTTTGATACCTGGTCATGCACATACAACTTCAAGAATTTTAGTTACTTAGAATTTATTGGCTTAAAATATAAGCAATGTCAAGTACCTAAAAATTTACAACTTGTTGACTTAAAATATAAGCAAAGTCAGGTACCCCAAATTCACTTTGAAAGTTGTATTGGGATGTCAATTTTTATATCTTTCATCACAATTTGGATAAGCATACTTTTAAAGATTCTGGGTAGTTGAGTTCCGAAATTTGCATTATAAAGTTTCCTGTACTGTTATGGATCCAAATCATTAGTAATTTTCTAAGTAGAGAATTTGGTTGCATTTTTGTCTTGGAATATGTCTCTTATCCCAGGTAAAACATGATCCTGGAGATGAAAATATTTGACTTAATCAGCAAGATCTAGAAAACAGAATTTTGAGAGAATTAAAACGTTGGTGGGAAAGGGATGTCCACCTGGGGTCTACTCAGAAGAGAGAAACTCTTTGGGGGACAGATGACATCCAACTATAAGAGTACGTCTGCCTTATGGGAGAGACATGTCATCTAAAGGGCACATGAGCCAATGTATGACATAGGGATATTGTGCAGACCCACAGGAGACACTCATCCTACAAGGCAACTGATGTTGAAGGAGTCCTGTGTCACTACTGATCAAAAGCATCAGGTCATAGACGTCTAATGTCAGAAGAGACAAGGATGCCATAAGCAGGGAAAATAAATAGTGGTTTCAAATATGATCCTAGCATGTTCTCTCTCACAAGCATATTCAATACATTTTCTAACAGCTTACTCAAAAAAAAAATATGACCCTAAAATCAGTCACAATAAAGATTCTAACAACAGTTCAATATCTAAAGGAAGTCACTATTCGTCATCTCCCAATGGAAATGAGAACTTATTAAAGTGATTTGGGAACCAATTAGCCCTTAAAGTGTCAAAGATTTTTATTTTGGAAGCAAAAATCAGAATCTGGGTCTTTATAGCAATAAGACTGTTTGCTCTAATAATGCATTCTAATAAAATATCATGGAAGAGTGTTTGCATCTATCCTCTAGATAAAGCCAATTCTCCTGAACAATAATGTACAGATCATATAAAATGTTCAATCAAAACCAGGGAAGATAAAGGAAAAAAAGAGGGAAAATAAAGAAGCAAAAAGCAAATGATTATAAATAGAAAATGCATTAACAAACTCAGTAGATATTAATTCAGTTATATCAATACTTACTTTAAATGTGCATGGTCTAAGTATGCCAAGTAAAAGAGATTTTGTATGGGCAGAACAAGACACAATTATATGTCCTTTGGAAGAAATTTACTTGGAACATAAAGGCATAAACATAGGTTAACATAGGTTAAAAGAGAAAGGTAGAGAAAGATGGACCTTGCTAACAGCAATCAAAAGAAAGCTAGAGTAGCTATACTAACCCCAGACAAAGAAGACTGAAAAACAAGGAATATTATCATGGAAAAAGATGGGCATTACATAATGATAAAGGGATCAATTCTCCAAGACATAATACTAAATACGTACGCAGCTAACAGGAGAACATCAACTGAGCATAAGGTAAAAATGGACAGAACTGAAGAAGGAACAGTGCCTGGCACTCTCCTTGGTTTTCCTCTCGTCACTCAGATGCTTCAAGCAGCTGGACTGTTGGGAAGTGGTGACTGTTGAGTTGGGAGAGTAACCACAGGTGCTGCATTGCTACGTGTCCCCCGCTGACTGCTGGGAACATTAAGAAATGAGCTTTGTGACTAAGTCTACCTGAACCCCCTCTCCAGGAGGTCCTGGGCTCAGTTCGAGTGGGAGAATATTGAAGTAGGGATCTTTCATGCTCTCTGTGGGCAAGTCTGCAACAACCACGAAACAACTGCCGAGGGAGGACAATCCATGCGAAGTTTTTTCATGGGCTCCTTGCCCTTGGATGGAACACAGATGGTGCTTTATATTTTACTAAAACACTGAGCACCAGCCTTGAAAAGGGTGAATGAATGTGTGAAAACACGACTACACGACAATGTTGATTATGAAAAATGACACTTGTTTAGATTTGAGAAATTTACAGTCTGGCACAACATTTCAACGTGTGAAAGCTCAAATGGAAAAATAAAGCCGTGCTAGTTTAAAACTGTATCTGTTCCTGCATTTTAAGGTAGGAAACAAAAGTAAGGCTGCTCTTTTGTTTTAGAAGGCTCTGCACTGAAGCCTCTAAGCCCTAGCCTAGTCTGGAAGCTAAAGGGTAAGAGAAAAGAAATGGAATAATAAATGTAAGAATTAATCCTCTGTGTAATAAACATAAATGGGCATCTGCTTGGGGGAGTGGGGAATTTTAAAAGTTTCATGATTTTTAGGAAGCTGTCTCTTCTTGTTCTGTTTTTCTTTTTTTTTTTTAATGGTATTCTAGGATATCAGAATGGATCCTTTCTCAAAATAAGATGTGGAGTATGACAGTACTTCTCCTTGGCTAAAATTTGCTACAGGATAATCAGATACTCTGCAAATTTTACTGTACTTCATTTTAAATATATTGTATTTAAAAACCTTTGTTCTTTGAATTTAGGGAAGTCTTTGAAAATCGTGCTCCATTTCAGCTAAACTACTGGATATCAAGAAAATATCCATCCCTCCTTCCTTTGCGTTAATCAGAGTTTAAGGGGAAACGGTGTGATGGCAGCAGTGGGGTCAGAGACATAGAATCCCAAGGACAAGTTTAAAGTTAAGAAAAAAGGGCCTAGCCAACACAAAAGCAAACTCATTCTCGCCTGTCTACATGGGACATGACTCCCAGGGGTGTGAACATTCCTAGCAACATGGAACAGAAATCCTAGAATGGGCTGAGCCTCAGCATCAAGGGATTGAGAAAATCTTCTCAACCAAAAGGGGGAAGAGTAAAATGAGACAAAATAAAGTGTCAACAGCTGAGAGATTTGAAACAGAGTCAAGAGGTTATCCTGGAGGTTATTCTTATGCATTAAATAGATAGCACCTTGTAGCCAAGATGTAATAGCACCATCATCTCTATACATTACTAGAACTTATTCAGGCTGGAGGAAACTGTCTGAAAATGTAGAGCTGTGTTCCAGTAACCATGTTTCTTGAAGATGATTGTATAATGATAAAGCTTTCACAATATGACTATGTGATTGTGAAAACTTTGTGTCTGATGCTCCTTTTATCTACCTTATCAAAAGACAAATAAAACATATGAAATAAAAATAATAAGGGGAACAAAAGTTAAAATAAATTTAGATTGAAATGCGAGTGATCAATGAAAGGGAGGGGTAAAGGGTATGGTATGGATGAATTTTTTTGTTTTCTTTTTATTTCTTTTTCTGAATATATGCAAATGTTCCAAGAAATGATCATGATGATGAATATGCAACTATGTGATGATACTGTGAATTACTGATTATATATGTAATACAGAATGATCAAAAGTTAATGTTTCCATTTGTTTGGTATTATACCTTTAAAAAAAATTTTTAAAGTAACCAACAAAAAAAAGAGGCTAGACATTAGTTAAGGATTGCTAAACGTGAATTCTCAAGTTATATATCACTTAACTTCAAAAACACATTATTAGGAGTTTAAAAGCATAAGCTCTGGAAGGGGAAGTAAGGGTACTTCAATGGTAGAATTCTCACATGCAATGCGGGAGGCCCAGTTTCAATTTCCCGTCCATACACTTCCCAAAGAAACAAACAAGCAAAACAAACATTCAAGAAATGGTGCTGCAATAACAGGATACTCACATGCAAAAATACTGAAATGTGACCCTACCATACAGTATGCAAAAAAGCAAACAAACAAACAAAAAAACCAAGGTCTGGAATCAGAATCCACCAGAGATGAAACTCCAGGTCCGTGTCTTACGCAGCTCCGTGACCTGTTGGAAGAAGTTAGTTCCTCTGAGCCTACCAAGCTTCACATTTACAAAGCGGGGTTAATGATGGTACCTAATTCAAAACTGTGATCTGTCGCATGTAAAATTATGTGTAAAATGATTAACAGTGCCTGACATAATAAATAAATGTTTGCTTTAAAAAGGAGAGAGAAAAGGGCCTAGGAATTTTCCTTTCAACAATAAAGACTAAATTTTGGCATTCTTAGAATCACCTGGAGGACTTACTAAAACATACCTTGCTGTCTTCCCAGTTCCAGATCCAGTAAGTTCAGGGTACAGCCTGGAAATTTGCATTTCTAATATGTTCCCAGGAGATCAGGTAATGCTGCTGGTCCTGGAACTATGCTTTGAGAACTACTACTTTATTTTATTTAAAAAATAACTATTAGAGAAGTTGTAGATTTACAGAGAGATCACCCACATAATAGAGTTCCCATATAACAAGCCCCAGCTTTAACATTTTGCTTTACTATGGAAACTTTGTTGCAATTGAAGAGAGAATGTTATTGTAACGTACTATTACCTATAGTTCATAGTTTACACTGGGGTTCACTGTTTGTTGTTCTAGCACCACATACACCACTGAAAATTTCCCCTTTAAACACCTTTCAGACATATAACTTAGTGGTTTTAATTACATTCACAATGCTGTGTTACCATCATCTCTATACATTACTAGAACTTACACACCCCAGATAGAAACTGCACTAATTAAGCATTCATTCCCCATTTCCTGTTCCCACCGCAGCCCTTGGTGATCTGTATTCTAGTTTTTGACTCTATGAGTTTGCTTGTTCTAAGTATCTCATATCAGTGAGATCCCACAAAATTTGTTCTTTTGTGTCTGGCTTATTTCACTTAACATGATGTCTTCAAGGCTCGTTCATGTTGTCATGTGCAATGACGGAGTCAATCTAGCTGGCAGAGACCAGATATACGCCTATGTCATAAAAAGACTAAGTCCCCGCTTCTCAAACTTTAATGTGCATCCCAGCCACCTGGGGATCTTGTTACAGTGCATATTCTGATGCAGTTCCTGGTGTGGCCTGAAATTCCACATTTCTAACAAGCTTCCAGGTGATGCCACAGCCTGTTCCATAGGTAACACTCAGCCATAAACAAACTCAGAAAGAAGAAACTGGAGTCCAGAGAGGTTAAGAGCCACCGCGAGGAACAAATCCTCCTAGAGGAGGCCTGAAAGCTCAGCAGTCTGAAGGAACTCAGACCCAGGCCATCCTGTACTTGAGTGTGTCTTCCTGAGGATTTAAGTTGAAAAGGGTTAACAGAGCTCTAGTCCAACCCTTTAGTTTTACACATGGGTTAAACCACTTGTCCAACATCACATAATTATTTAGGCTTAGGGCCAGGATTCTAATGGTGGTTTTTATGATCAGGAACATTTTCACGCCTCATAGAAGGAAGGAAACCAGCCTACAAGAGAAGATTTGGGGTCAGGATACAGTGTGAGCAATGAGGTTATAAGGAAAGTTATCATGGTAAATGAAGGATAATAAAACCAACGCAGGCTGAGAGAATGAATTTATATAAAGTCAGATTCAACAAAGTGCAGTAGGAGTAGTATTCTTATATTGATATATCAGTATTCTAGGGGACAGCTCATCAAATGGGGTAATTTCCATTAGAATAGGGATATGGTACATAGAAATCAAGAGTTCATGAATAGGGCTCTCCATTTTTCCATATCAGATGTGTGATTCAGGTTCAGTTCTCAGGCAAAACTGCCTTTAAACTCATTCTTCTCTTTATTACATTAGATCAGAGTCAGGCTTAGAGGACTCAGGGGCTCAGCGTAGGCCTGAGGATTCCATTTTAGCCCTCTTACTAAGGTCTTTAATGATTAAGAAGAAGCATCTGTCACCAACAGCTATAAGTCAACTCAACATGAGGAAAATCATGTAGAAAAGTCTACCAAAGCTCCATGTAAATACAGTCAAGAAGATCCCAAAAAGTGCCAGCTCCCACGTGGACCCCTTGAGTGTGATCTTGTGGTTACATTGATCCTGATATTTGCTTTCGACCTCTCCTCCAAATCCTCCCCCTATTTAAAAATGGAAAACTTCAGGGCAAACCAGGCTGGTCTTGGTAAGTATTTAATATAAACAATGAATAAACAAATATGATATAGAGAGTTCTCCAACTCAGGTCCTCCCTAATACAGATGCTGTAACCTTTACTCTGGAGTCCATGTCACCTGCTATGTCTGTTGTCACTCTGAAAACCCTGGAAGGAACATTGCTATCGATGAATGCTTTGGACTTCTCCAAGAAAGGGAGCATGTTCTGGGGCCAACAACACTTGCCTGAGGGGACACGCTTGAAGAGAGAGGGAATGTAGGTGGAAATCCTTTACTTTTATGACAGAAAATGGATAGCATGGGTAAGAAACACAAAAGCACACTGCAACAGAAGAGAGTAAAGGAAGAGGCAGAAGCCCAGAAGAGGCACTTGTGTTTCTGGATGATATCCTCAGAGTCGAAGGATGGAAAGATCCATTTTTGTCTTCAGGAGGCCAATACCTGCCCTCACAAGCTCCCTCAGGAGGGTACCTGTAATGAGGAAGGAGTGAATTAGGAAGCAAGGGACAGCAGTGAGAGGAGATACCATTCTTCCTGTCTCCATCACACCCCCGACTATTTCCCCCCTGTCCTGTCTCTCTCTTTCCTCAATACTGCTGATTTTTCTCTTCCTACTGCCCAGATTCTCCGTTAGGCTTCTCTGGCTCAAAAATACTCAGCAGCAATGAGTTAATTAACACCCAGGAGTGAGTGCTCCAACTCCAGTCTAACATTGAGATGGTAAGAAATAAATTCCACTTGTCCTTCTCACACTTCATGGCCCCCATCCAAGCCCCTCTCCATCTTTATGATGAATGGGGATCTCCATCTTTACTCTCCCCCAATTCTAAAGTTTCACTCTCACACCCATGCTTTTCAAGGAACGAAGTAGCTCAGGGACCCAAAAAGCTCCCTTCCAGGGTTTTCAGAATCCATGGGGATGCTTTCTCTTAGTCACCCTCCCCAGGCCTTGAGGCTCAGTGACTAGGAGGGTGGCTGGATTCCTAAGAGGGAAAGCATAAGGGTCTTAGGACCTACCAGCATGGGTGCGAATCCAGTTCACAGCCTTATTTTCCAGCAGCTCCCACTCACACTTCAGGTCCTGACCATTGGCATTCAGCCAGAGCACAGCCAGGATGGTGGCCCAGCTTGAAGAATCGTAATCCTGTACAATGGAGAGAGAATTCCCTGAAACCTCCAAGTTGGGTCAGAAGCACCTCAGGGCAGATGCAAACGCTTCACTCCCTTCTCACTCACTGCCCCGCAATTGCTGGTAAATGAAATTACCTGACTTCTCTTCACCTCCATCTACTGCTTGCAAGCATAAGCCACATTTCAAGTACTCAGCAGTCAAATGTGATTAGTGACTACTGTGTGGGACAACACAGTTTTAGAATATCTGGAATTTATTCAATCTCCTTCCATATTTGAAAAATTCAGAATGACACTTACCTTTAAGATTTTGGGCACCTGTCCCATAGTTAATAATTTCTCAATGATTAGTAAATGTTTTAGCAAGTTACCTGGAAATTCTGGAATGTAATGTTTCCTTATCAGCAACTTAACTATTTAAAATAATTAAGAGGTCCCTATTAACATTTACCCTCATGTGGCGTCAATTAATTTTGCTGATGCCTAGATCACGTTCTTTAGTATGAAGAGGAGCAATAACATAAACTCCAAAGAGAGTTCTAGATTTGAATACAGCTTAGTCACACTAATAGGATCTACTTACTTAATTGCTATAAGGGTTAACTATGATAATGAATGTCAATGGCTTGGCACAGTGACTAGCACAGAGTAAGTGCACAGTAAATATTAGTTCTTGTAACAAAGATTAACAGGGGATATAATTAAAGTGGAAGAGGATTTTTGCTTTCTCTTTGTCATCCATCAACCCTAAACCATCAACTCATAGTGGTTGCTCCCTAAGTCCTGGTTCTTTCTGCTCTAACAGAACTAGAAAAACTTTCAACCTCCAATTATTAGGAAATAGTCTATGACCCCCTAAATTCTCTTTCCTCAAGTGGGTTTTGATTCCTCCAATTCCCATCACTGACCCCACCTCTTAAAAGCATGCACACTCCTTTGTCTCCTTGGAATCCCACCTTGAATGGAAGTGCTGCCAGTAGGTCTTCCACACTCATACCCAGGACCACAGCCAGACCTTCATTCAGATCCCAGGAACCATCTGCCTTTTGGAGGGCAATCAACTGCACAAGATGATTCTCTTCAAAAACTTTGGGTAGAAAAAAAAAGAGAGAGAGGACAGAAAATCATGAATCTACTACTCCCTTAGCATATGTGAGAAAGGCTGCAGAATTGAGAGCCAAGTAAGAGAGCAGTGCTAAGCCAGTCCTACCAAGATCTCCCTCATTCTTTCCCCTAGTAGATATGCATTTTCTCTGTCATGAAGTAGGTAATCCAAGTGATATATTGACTCCAGCGGAGCTGGACGTCAAAACACAGCAACAAGGGAAAGGTACGGTATACTAGGGACACTGCAGGACTCACAGAATGATGAGGTTAAAAAGGCATATCCAGTCCAGTTTATGTGGATTTTAAAACTTGGGTTATATTTTAAAATTCTAGACAAATAGAGCTTGAATCCAAATTATTAAAAATTTCAAAAGAAAGCAGATATAAAAGAAGTAGTCTTCCTTAGCAAATAGTCTAGTATCTAATATTAGTGGTATGAAATTTGCTTAAAGATCACATAATTCTCTCAGGAAGTACTTTGTGCTTGACCACTTATCACATGGGGTGATGAACTTAGAACAACTAAGAAATTGATAGATAAGAGAAATTATAACTAGAGAAACAGGTTTACCTTAATAGGAAATAACAGCAAAAAACAAACAACAAAAAACTAAGGCTTCGAATTTCAAAAATCTCAATATGAATGTCAGTTGTGCCAACTTACTTGAAGTGCAAAAAATATCTAACCAACGGAAACCTCAGTCTCTTCACTATAAATTAGAGACAAAAATGGCTAATGCATATGAAAGCATGTAAAGTACCGAGAAGAGAGGTTGGCTCCTAAATATCTCTCTACGAATAGTAGCTGCTATCATCAATTCACAAAAACCAGCAGAATAATACCAATGGCAGTTTTTCTTTATACTCGCAAAAGAAATGAGAGGTTTCATAAGTGAGAAGGCTCAGAGCAGAAGTCTTCTGAGTTGCAAGTTACAAGGTAGAAAACCAACAGAAACTAAGAAACTGCTCTATGGACAAGAGTATGAAGCTCCTCATGACAACCCTAGGAGGTGAGGAGGGGTCCAGTTGAGGGAACTCAGGCTCTGAGAAGTGAATTGAATTGCTTGCATTCACAAAGTAAGTGGTAGCACATAGAAGTGAATGTTCCTTATACCTTGAAGTTCTCTCCTTAACTAGCAGCCTAAGAAATGAAAAAAATGAGTAAATCAAGATTAAGAAGCAAAGAGAATTTTTAAACAAGTAACAATTGTACACTACAAACTCTTGCTATAATGATCAGAGATACCAGAATTTGCCTAAATTTAAGCCCATTTTAATAGACAAGGCCCCCATTAGCAGCAAAATGTACTTTGACTCAATTTAGTGTGCATCTAAGAAGCCCAGCTGCTTAGAATACAAGGCAATGACTAAGGAATACCCATTGGTGACCAAGAGAAAGTCATCAGACAGCATCATGAAAATCCACTTTCTAACTCAAGCTGTAAAAGCAGAGCCAGTACAACAGGGGGCTAATAAGGTAACAACAACGTCCTGCAGGGGAAGGGCCCCAGTCTGGAGGCAAACCGTGTGAAGTGAGACAGCAAAGGTAGTTTGTTTAACTAGTTCTCAAACCAGATTCCCCTGGAATCACAGGTTTCAGTGTCTGATACTGTAGACTAAATAAGTTGGGCTGTCCCTGGCAAATCAAGAGCTGGACAAACCTCACCCTCTGCCAGATGGTTTTCAAATGAATTACCTGCTAGGTAGAGAAAGCCACAAGATAGCAGAGTGCTACAGATTCGTTCTTCAGTGGCCATAGGTCAGAAAAGCAAATTGAGGACTCCCTCACCTGTATGGTGAGTTTCCAAGTTGGTCTCATCCATGGAAGTATGAGTCCTTCCCATCTCTGGGGAGGTCTCTTTGGGAGACATGCATTTCTTCTTTTGCCTGACACCAAGAGCACGGGGTTTGCCTAGTCCTATACGTGTGACAGACAAACACTGGTGAGAAAAAGCTATTGGAAAGATGCTCACCTAGAGTGTATAGTTCCCTGTTACTCATCAACCTATAGCGATTATTTGAGTCTTCGCCGCCACTCTTCTGATAAATGTCTGGGTAAAAAGGAGTGTACCTCATAGGCTGTCCTGCAGGCATAAAATAGGTGGATGAGGCTTTTGCATAAACTGAAAGATGCCAAAACAGACATTTGATACTGAAGCACCTTTATTCTCTAGAGTAGGGAATGGGCCCTACTTTAATCTGAGACACATACTCTCCCATCCATATCAGTTTCATCACCACCTATATTGTGTCATTCCTCTTCTCCCATGAACCAACATCCCACATAATGAACTTGCCCTCTGAACCCCTCTGAGTTCCTTTCTTCTGGAAGCACTGATATACAGTAAACCAGCTTCCCTGTATCTTCCATCTCATCATAGGATTCTTCTTACAACTATCTGTCTTAAATATAATTAGTACTCCAAAGAACTATTCTCCCTAAATCCCTCTCAAATTCTTTTTGCCCAATTTACCACATTCCAAATTCTCAGGACAGGGAGTTGGGGTTAGCAACCTCTTCAATACCTAATCAAACATTCAGAACATTGCTTTCCAACCCTCACTTGGGTTACATCCCACACATCTTCACTGCTGTCATCTTCAGTCTCTGTTATTTCCCATCATGCACTGAAATATCTAAAAGCTCCAGTGTAAATCCTGCCATTGTCTTAAGTGATCTCAAGGCTAAATCTAATCCCATACCTTTCTTTCATTTCCTGGTAAAAGTGGAAGAATGTCACTGGTCCGACTGAAGGCTAATCCTTCCACTACTGTTTGAGATTTCATTCTCTCTACTTTAACATATCCTTATCAATCAACTCTTATTTTTTCCCAATATTTTCAGCTCTCTCTACTGGTACTTTCCAATTAGCGTTGCAACTTACATGTATCTCTCCCATTCTGATTTTTTTGTTTTTAAAGAGAGAACATGCAAAAACCCATCTCAACTCCACAATCTCCTCTGTAGATATCACCCTCTATTCTTTCCCCTTTTAAGCCAAAGTACAAAATGCTTTTAAAAGAACTCAATGTTCTCCTTCTTAAACTAGCTCTTATTCTTTTGTTCTCCTTTGAGATAAATGGTATCATCATTCACCCAGTTGTCCAAACCATAAATTGGGGTATCATCCTCGACGACTTCCATCTCCACATTCCATCAGTAACTAAATTGACCACTTGATAATCTGTCACATGTGGTCCTTTCTTTGTATATTCACTGATAGTGCCTTGGTTTAGATTACTTCCTCTTTTCCCCAGTTTAATACAGTAACTTGCTATCTAGTTTCCCTAGAAGTTCTGCTTCTCTTCAAACCATTCTTCCAATTGGCAGAGGGGTGATGCTTATGAAACACAATGTTGATGACATCAAATCCCTATTGAAATTCTTTCAATCTCTCCCCAAATATGGCCCAACCCTTTAGTACAGTTAAGTGTAAAATAGAGATAATGACATTAACTAAATCAGAGTATCATTGTGAAGTGTAATTATCTAAAATATATAAAGTTCTTAGAACAAGGCCTGGTACAAAGTAATAAGTCAACGCAAGTGTTAACTATCATGATCTTCATCAGCCTCATTTACCAACTTCTTGGTCTTTTCTCATGATTCACTTAAGATTGTTGAAGATCTGGTTCATGGGGCTTCTAAAGGAATGTAACATGTCAATAGCCTAACTCAATGACCCTTGACTTCCTTAATTCTCATATTAATTCTGCATTATAAAGGCAAATTAAAACTAAGCACCAGCCAAACTAAAACACCTATATCACTTATATCACTCTTTATTTGTTCTTATATCTGGGTTTTTGCACATGCTGATTCTGATATTTAAAATTCTTTTTTCCCTGCTCCTTGCCAGGATAACCTTTCTAAGCCTTCAAGTTTCAGTACAGCTGTCACCTATTTGGGGAAGAATTCTTTGCTATCCACTCCCCTCCCTAAAGTCTTTGATACTCTCCTACATGCTCTCACATATCCTAGTCTTGCCTATATTGTAGTACTTTTTATACTTCCTTGAAAATCTGTTCCTCTGTTTGCAGTCCTCTCCCTTCCTCTTCCACCCTCAGATTATAATCTTCTTGGGGACAGGAACTGTATTTTTTTCACCATGCTTCTCCAATGATAAGAACAATAACTCATATATAATTGGTGCTAATGTAGTTAAATGTGTAATGAAATGAACATTGCATGAATGATAATGGGACTCTCCTGAAGCCTGCCCCCAGAAGTACCATTATCTATTTCCTCTAGAATCTTGTCTAGAGAATTTCCTCTCTTGACCACAAACCTCAAGACCTTAATCTTATATATTATTAAGCCCGCTTGGCTTATGCCTGAGACTGTCCTGGCCATCTGTACCATTCTCTACCACTCCCAGGTTCTTCAAAGGCAACTGCGTGAACCTTAACTATCTGCATCAGAAGGGTATATCAGATTCAGATTCAACATTTGGCTAGTCAGTGTTAATATTCGCTTTCTACATTTTAATGTTTTCTTGTCTCTTCCTTGTATTAATTTAAATCTTCTGCCAGTGGGATATAATCTAGCTCCCCAGGACAGAACATTTTATTAATACCAGCAGAAATCTTAGATGTGGAAGAGCAAGGGAGAAAAAAACAACTTAAAGACCTTTTATAACCTTTTCCTTTAAATAATGTGCTTCACAATCCATGCTACATGAGTCTGAATGGCACAAAACTCACCACTTCCATAAAATCTTGGCATTACACTGGCAGAACCCAACAGAATTGGCCTTGGAATGTCCCTACGGGCCAGGGGCCCCTGAACTGGCTTGTTGAGGGTCTTGTTGATGGCAATGAAAGCTGTGTGTGAACTTATGACTCCACACTCAGTGCTGATCTTCAGTACTTCTTTTTTGTCATTTGCTGGAGTCTCCCTGAAACCCATGTCCTTGACTTGGAGCAAGGATTTGGCAGCAAGGCGGTGAATGGTGAAGCTGAAATTTAAAAAAAAAACCCCGTGACTTATGGAAAAATACCCATGTGCCATTCACTCCAAGTTCCTCAAAAGTTAAGGATGGCAGAAGGGGAAAAAAAGCCAGAGAAAGGGAGAGAGAAGAATTGGGTGGGTTAGAAGGAGGTGTGACTGTGGGGAAACAAATGAGCCCAGAATTAAGAAAAAGAAACCAAGCTACTAGGATGGCAGAGGGTAAAAAAAGAAAGAAAATGGCAAAGGGAAACTGTAAATTCTTACTTGGCATCATGCTTGGGATGTAAATAAAATGTCACCTTATTCTCATAACTCTTGCCCTGGAGTGTATATCTGAGACATACTTGTCCTGTCGTCTCTTCAAGCTATGAATTAAGGAAGAGTAGAAGTGACAGAAGGGAGAGGTCTCCAAGAGAAGCATCAGACTGAAACAGCTCCCCAGCTCCACCCATTAAAATTTCTAGCTAGGTATCCAATAGCCCAGGAAATCAGAGATCTGAAATGATGGGAATGGGGACAAGCTGGCTTTTCCTGGAAAGTATGATCCCTTGATGAGATCCAAATCCCCTTATCAAATCTACTTGTATTGTCTGGGGTAGCGTCTGTGGGCAGTAGTTACTCTGACTAGAGAGACAAACCTGGTTGGGAACTCACCGGCATTCTCCCAGTCAACTGAGCATAGACGATTAACCGCTGACCCTTAAAGATGACAGTCTGTTGTGGGGAAAGCATTTTAGCAGACAGACCTGGAGGCAAAGCCCAGCTCAAAGACACATTCTCCACCACAGGCTGCAGAGAACGCTTCAGGGCCAAAAGAGCCTGACAGGGAGAATGGACAGAATAACCACATAAACAATAATAGCAAAGATAACTGCTATTAATTGACTTTTTTTATGAACCAGGTGCTAAGTGACACCATATATATAATGCTTAACTCTTAGCACTAATCTAGAAGATATCATCATTATTCTTACTTTATGTATGAGAATACTAAGGCCTAATGATTTACTGACATAAATGTGAATGGAGGAAATGTCTGAGACCCCTGGAGAAGTAGGGAACAATTAAGAAATGCATTAACTAGGAAGAGGAACTTAGAAACATAACCAGAGGTGGAAGGGGCTTTCCCCTTGTGCTTGCTGATCAAATGGTACATCGATTTGCCACCTCTTCCAATCTATTGGAACCTATTACAATTGTTCCTTCTCTTTTTCTCCATATCATTGGCATGGAATATAGGATATGGCACTAAAAGGGGTCCTAAATCTCAGCCCTAGAAGCTCAGTTGTGACATTCAATCCTCTTAGATTTTCTGTCTCTGGTCTAAAACACAAAGCCCCCTATGTCTCTTAGCTCTTCATCTCTGGATTCCCACTTACTAGGACCAGATACCATTTCTCCACAAACCACACCAGGCCCTTTCACATAAGGGCAACAATAACTTCACTAGGCATAGGGTCTAAGATCGTGGAGATAGACAAAAATGAAACTTGGAGGCACTCTGCTGCTCGTGTCCTTGCTACCCTCCCCACAGACTATCTGGACAGACGCCCCTGGACACAGCCTGTCCCTCACCTTGGTCTGCATCCTGCTCCTACTACTGATAAATTCTGAAGTGCCCCCGGCGACCCGAGCAATGCCTTTTATCAGGCTGGTGGAAGCACCTTCTCCAATCCCAAATGAGAAACATCTGCAATTGTTAAAAAGAGGTTAGAGGTTAGAGATAGGCTCTGAAGAGTGAAGTTATAAAAGTAACACATAACATTAAAAAATGCATAACACTCCAAAATACATGAACAGGTAGTCTTCTTTCTTGACCAAAGGTGTAATAACTACCATTTACTGAGCAGCTCCTACCTTCCAGGAACTATGCTAACCACTTTAATGATCTAATTTATCACAAGACTCCTAAAAGACTATAAAATGGCATTTGTAAAACTCATTTTACAAATGCCATTTTATAAACAAAGGGAAGCCTGGAGAACTGAAACAATCTGTCCAACATCACACACCTAGTCACAGCAAGCGTGTGAGCACAGGTCTGTCTGAATACAAGACCCTCCTGGAAAACCACTGTACTATACTCATTCTAGAAGCAAGAAAAAAAGAAATAAGAATAGGACTATATCCTCATCAGTGATTTCAATAACCAGTTGAAAGAAAGGGCTAATGAGAAAACAGGAAAGTCAGGAAAAGATAGAAACTATAATCAGAGCTTGTTTATTAGCACTAATCTGGCACCATTATCTGTCCTGGCAAAGACATTTCTTAGGTGGGAAAGGATGCCTCCTGCTCTTCTACCTGAAGAGCTCTTCTCTCCTTGCCCAGGACTGTGGGTGTCAAATAGTTTTTGTTTTTTTTTTTTAAAGCATTATTGTGGTAACATATCTATAATTCAAATGTTCCCATTTTAACCAATTTCAAGTGTACAATTCAGTGGCATTAATTACATTTGCAATAGCTTTTTGATCACAAGTTGGCTTTTCAAATAGGACTGTATAAAAACAGAGAATGTGTTGTAAAACTAACACCAGCATTTTCAGAGTGTGTTACAGGGAAATCTATACTTTCTCACTGCTAATTAATATGCTAAAATTCTGGCCAATGCATCAGCCTCTTTAGATTTGGTGGGTTTGAGTCATCTACCCAAGTCTAGTGATATCTGCATTAGAATTGACGCTTTAAACTTGTAGGGCTAAAGACCAGACTTTCAACTACAGTAACTGAACTGCCATTAATGCTTACTAAAGACCCCAGTCTGCCAGCAACTTGATACCACTATCTTTAAATTTCCAACAATATCCCGGAATTATAGCCTATGTTCTTTATAGCTTACAAAGGGCATTTTTTTGCACATTTATAAATGTTTTATGTATAAAGACAAAATGAAACAATATTTATTAATTAACTAACTATATGCTTTGCACTCACTTAAATACTTCCTGTGGATGCTGATAATAAAGATAACAAAGACAATAACAACAAAAATTTATATAGCATTTATGTTGCATCAAGCATATTTCCTAATGCTTTATGTAGATATGCTCTTTCAACCTCACAGTAAATCTCTAAGGTAAGTACTACTATGACATCCATTTTCAAATGAGAACTCGAGGTTTAGAGAGTTCAGGTGGTTTACTGATATAGTCAGCAAGCATAAGAACTGGGACTTAAATGTATGCCTTCTTACTTAAAACAGAAAACCCTAGGGGATTTTTGTTCACAGCAGCAATAGAGTAAATTATTCCAAATTAGTTGAGAACTAGAAAAGCTGTACACAATTTTCTAATAGTCTGTTTAAAATTAGCAAGGGGCTACCAAGATAATAAGAATCTGTGGCTTAAGACCTGGAAAAGGAGGGAAGCTAAGAGAGGTGAGGCTGGCATTTGGTGTCCCTTTTCCCCTTGAAGCAAGTGCCAAGTACAAAACAGATGACTGAATATGGAAAATTCTTAAATTTAGTGGTTTTGTTGTGGTTATTTAGCAGAAGGTCTTTGTCTTAGAAAATAAATGCATATGTATCGTTATATGAAGGGTTATGATAGCTGTGGCTTGCTCTCAAAAGTTTCAGACAAAACAAAAAGAGATGAAGTAATAGTTGAAGACTGGAGCGGTACTTCCTGGAAGATGGCGGCTTAGTAAGACGCGCGGATCTTAGTTTCTTCTCCAGGACACCTACTAGGGGAGTAGAAACGATACAGAAAGCGCCCAAAGCCACAACAGAGATAAAAAAAGACAGCGTACCCCATCCTGGAACAGCTGGCTGGCTGAGAGAAGCAGCTCGGGTGAGATCGCCGAGGCGCGCGGGCCTTACCGGGCGGGGTGGCAAGCGGCCGGAGTTACTCCCTTCCCCCTTCCCGGGCCGGCTGGGAGAATTGGAGAGGCGGTCCCCTGAAACAAAGACAGCTGGCGCCCACACCACGCGCAGCCCCCGGACCAACTGAGAGAATTGGATCGGAAACCCCCAGGCCGCGGAGAACGGTGACGGGTGGGGGAGGCCCCTTCCAAACCCGTGACTCCCGGGGAACGTGCACTCTATCGGGCGGGCCGCTGCCGCTGGCGCCCTCCCGCCACGCTTGTTGCCCAGGGCCGACTAGGAAATTCGGACGGGCTCTTTCCCTGGCTGCGGCGACCAGCAACCCTCCCTGCGTTCGGACCCCGGGCCGGCTCAAGCCGTTTCGGCTAGCGAACCCCCCGGACGGCGAGAGTTTTCCAAAGTTTAAGGTCCCACAGCACCTTTTACTGGTGGGACCCGCAGACAAACGTGTGCCACGAGCGCCACCTACTGGGCAGGATAAGAAAAACAGAACCCAGAGATTTCACAGAAAAATATTACAACCTTGCTGGGTCCAACACCAAGAGAAATCTGAATAAATGCCCAGACGCCAGCAGCAGAAGATAACTGTCCACGCTCAAAAGATTGAGAATATGGCCCAGTCAAAGGAACAAACCAATAGCTCAAATGAGACACAAGAGCTGAGACAACTAATCCTGAATATACGAACAGAAATGGAAAACCTCTTCAAAAATGAAATCGATAAATTGAGGGAGGACATGAAGAGGACATGGGCTGAACATAAAGAAGAAATAGAAAAACTGAAAAAACAAATCGCAGAACTTATGGAAGTGAAGGATAAAGTAGCAAACATAGAAAAAATAATGGATAGCTACAATGATAGATTTAAAGAGACAGAAGATAGAATTAGTGATTTGGAGGATGGAACATCTGAATCCCAAAAAGAAACAGAAACTATCGGGAAAAGAATGGAAAAATTTGAACAGGGTATCAGGGAACTCAAGGACAATATGAACCGCACAAATATACGTGTTGTGGGTGTCCCAGAAGGAGAAGAGAAGGGAAAAGGAGGAGAAAAACTAATGGAAGAAATTTTCACTGAAAATTTCCCAACTCTTATGAAAGACCTAAAATTACAGATCCAAGAAGTGCAGCGCACCCCAAAGAGATTAGACCCAAATAGGCGTTCTCCAAGACACTTACTAGTTAGAATGTCAGAGGTCAAAGAGAAAGAGAAGTTCTTGAAAGCAGCAAGAGAAAAACAATCCATTACATACAAGGGAAACCCAATAAGACTTTGTGTAGATTTCTCAGCAGAAACCATGGAAGCTAGAAGACAGTGGGATGATATATTTAAAATACTAAAAGAGAAAAACTGCCAACCAAGACTCCTATATCCAGCAAAATTATCCTTCAAAAATGAGGGAGAAGTAAAACTTTTTGTCTCAGACAAAAAGTCACTGAAAGAATTTGTGACCAAGAGACCAGCTCTGCAAGAAATACTAAAGGGAGCACTAGAGTCAGATACAAAAAGACAGAAGAGAGAGATATGGAAAAGAGTGTAGAAAGAAGGAAAATCAGATATGATATATATAATACAAAAGGCAAAATGTTAGAGGAAAATATTATCCAAACAGTAATAACACTAAATGTCAATGGACTGAATTCCCCAATCAAAAGACATAGATTGGCAGAATGGATTAAAAAACAGGATCCTTCTATATGCTGTCTACAGGAAACACATCTTAGACCCAAAGATAAACATAGGTTGAAAGTGAAAGGTTGGGAAAAGATATTTCATGCAAATAACAACCAGAAAAGAGCAGGAGTGGCTATACTAATATCCAACAAATTAGACTTCAAATGTAAAACAGTTAAAAGAGACAAAGAAGGACACTATATACTAATAAAAGGAACAATTAAACAAGAAGACATAACAATCATAAATATTTACGCACCGAATCAGAATGCCCCAAAATACGTGAGGAATATACTGCAAACACTGAAAAGGGAAATAGACTCATATACCATAATAGTTGGAGACTTCAACTCACCACTGTCATCAAGGGACAGAACATCTAGACAGAGGATCAACAAAGAAATAGAGAATCTGAATATTACTATAAATGAACTAGACTTAATAGACATTTATAGGACATTACATCCCACAACAGCAGGATACACCTTTTTCTCAAGTGCTCATGGATCATTCTCAAAGACAGACCATATGCTGGGTCACAAAGCAAGTCTTAACAAATTTAAAAAGATTGAAATCTTACACAACACTTTCTCGGACCATAAAGGAATGATGTTGGAAATCAATAATAGGCAGAGTGCCAGAAAATTCACAAATACGTGGAGGCTCAACAGCACACTCCTAAACAACGACTGGGTCAAAGAAGAAATTGCAAGGGAAATTAGCAAATACCTCGAGGCGAATGAAAATGAAAACACAACATATCAAAACTTATGGGACGCAGCAAAGGCAGTGCTAAGAGGGAAATTTATTGCTCTAAATGCCTATATCAGAAAAGAAGAAAAGGCAAAAATTCAGGAATTAACTATCCATTTGGAAGAACTGGAGAAAGAACAGCAAGCTAACCCCAAAGCAAGCAAAAGGAAAGAAATAACAAAGATTAGAGCAGAAATAAATGAAATTGAAAACATGAAAACAATAGAGAATATCAATAAGGCCAGAAGTTGGTTCTATGAGAAAATCAATAAGATTGATGGGCCCTTAGCAAGATTGACAAAAAGAAGAAGAGAGAGGATGCAAATAAATAAGATCAGAAATGGAAGAGGAGACATAACTACTGACCTCACAGAAATAAAGGAGGTAATAACAGGATACTATGAACAACTTTACGCTAATAAATACAACAATTTAGAGGAAATGGACGGGTTCCTGGAAAGACATGAACAACCAACTTTGACTCAAGAAGACATAGATGACCTCAACAAACCAATCACAAGTAAAGAAATTGAATTAGTCATTCAAAAGCTTCCTAAAAAGAAAAGTCCAGGACCAGATGGCTTCACATGTGAATTCTACCAAACGTTCCAGAAAGAATTAGTACCAATTCTCTTCAAACTCTTCAAAAAAACGAAGTGGAGGGAAAACTACCTAATTCATTCTATGAAGCCAACATCACCCTCATACCAAAACCAGGCAAAGATATTACAAAAAAAAAAACTACAGACCAATCTCTCTAATGAATACAGATGCAAAAATCCTCAATAAAATTCTAGCAAATCGTATCCAACAACACATTAAAAGAATTATACATCATGACCAAGTAGGATTCATCCCAGGTATGCAAGGATTGTTCAACATAAGAAAATCAATTAATGTAATACACCATATCAACAAATCAAAGCAGAAAAATCACATGATCATCTCAATTGATGCAGAGAAGGCATTCGACAAGATTCAACATCCTTTCCTGTTGAAAACACTTCAAAAGATAGGAATACAAGGGAACTTCCTTAAAATGATAGAGGGAATATATGAAAAACCCACAGCTAATATCATCCTCAATGGGGAAAAATTGAAAACTTTCCCCTAAGATCAGGAACAAGACAAGGATGTCCACTATCACCACTATTATTCAACATTGTGTTGGAGGTTCTAGCCAGAGCAATTAGACAAGAAAAAGAAATACAAGGCATCAAAATTGGAAAGGAAGAAGTAAAACTATCACTGTTTGCAGACGATATGATACTATACGTCGAAAACCCGGAAAAATCCACAACAAAACTACTAGAGCTAATAAAGTACAGCAAAGTAGCAGGTTACAAGATCAACATTCAAAAATCTGTAGCATTTCTATACACTAGTAAGGAACAAGCTGAGGGGGAAATCAAGAAACGAATCCCATTCACAATTGCAACTAAAAGAATAAAATACCTAGGAATAAATTTAACTAAAGAGACAAAAAACCTATATAAAGAAAACTACAAAAACTGCTAAAAGAAATCACAGAAGACCTAAATAGATGGAAGGGCATACCGTGTTCATGGATTGGAAGACTAAATATAGTTAAGATGTCAATCCTACCTAAATTGATTTACAGATTCAATGCAATACCAATCAAAATCCCAACAACTTATTTTTCAGAAATAGAAAAACCAATAAGCAAATTTATCTGGAAGGGCAGGGTGCCCCGAATTGCTAAAAACATCTTGAGGAAAAAAAACGAAGCTGGAGGTCTCGCGCTGCCTGACTTTAAGGCATATTATGAAGCCACAGTGGTCAAAACAGCATGGTATTGGCATAAAGATAGATATATCGACCAATGGAATCGAATAGAGTGCTCAGATATAGACCCTCTCATCTATGGACATTTGATCTTTGATAAGGCAGTCAAGCCAACTCACCTGGGACAGAACAGTCTCTTCAATAAATGGTGCCTAGAGAACTGGATATCCATATGCAAAAGAATGAAAGAAGACCCATCTCTCACACCCTATACAAAAGTTAACTCAAAATGGATCAAAGATCTAAACATTAGGTCTAAGTCCATAAAACAGTTAGAGGAAAATGTTGGGAGATATCTTATGGATCTTACAACTGGAGGCGGTTTTATGGACCTTAAACCTAAAGCAAGAGCACTGAAGAAGGAAATAAATAAATGGGAACTCCTCAAAATTAAACACTTTTGTGCATCAAAGAACTTCATCAAGAAAGTAGAAAGACAGCCTTCACAATGGGAGACAATATTTGGAAATGATATATCAGATAAAGGTCTAGTATCCAGAATTATAAAGAGATTGTTCATCTCAACAACAAAAAGACAGCCAACCCAATTACAAAATGGGAAAAAGACTTGAACAGACACCTCTCAGAAGAGGAAATACGGATGGCCAAGAGGCACATGAAGAGATGCTCAATGTCCCTGGCCATTAGAGAAATGCAAATCAAAACCACAATGAGATATCATCTCACACCCACCAGAATGGCCATTATCAACAAAACAGAAAATGACAAGTGCTGGAGAGGATGCGGAGAAAGAGGCACACTTATCCACTGTTGGTGGGAATGTCAAAGGGTGCAACCACTGTGGAAGGCAGTTTGGCGGTTCCTCAAAAAGCTGAATATAGAATTGCCATACGACCCAGCAACACCATTGCTAGGTATCTACTCAAAGGACTTAAGGGCAAAGACACAAACGGACATTTGCACACCAATGTTTATAGCAGCATTATTTACAATTGCAAAAGATGGAAACAGCCAAAATCTCCATCAACAGAAGAGTGGCTAAACAAACTGTGGTATATACATACGATGGAATATTATGCAGCTTTAAGACAAGATAAACTTATGAACCATGTAATAACATGGATGGACCTAGAGAATATTATGCTGAGTGAATCCAGCCAAAAACTAAAGGACAAATACTGTATGGTCCCACTGATGTGAACGGACATTCGAGAATAAACTTGAAATATGTCATTGGTAACAGAGTTCAGCAGGAGTTAGAAACAGGGTAAGACAATGGGTAATTGAAGCTGAAGGGATACAGACTGTGCAACAGGACTAGATACAAAAACTCAAAAATGGACAGCACAATAATACCTAATTGTAAAGTAATCATGTTAAAACACTGAATGAAGCTGCATCTGAGCTATAGGTTTTTGTTTTGTTTTGTGTTGTTTTGTTTTGATTTTACTATTATTACTTTTATTTTTTTCTCTATATTAACATTCTATATCTTTTTCGGTTATGTTGCTAGTTCTTCTAAACCAATGCAAATGTACTAAGAAATGATGATCATGCAGCTATGTGATGATGTTAAGAATTAATGATTGCATGTGTAGAATGGTATGATCTCTAAATGTTGGGTTAATTTCTTTTTTTCTGTTAATTAAAAAAAAAAAAAAAAGAAAGGGATAATTGGAGATGAAGGGATACAGACTGTACAACGGGACTGGATATAAAAACTCAGAAATGGACAGCACAATACTACCCAATTGTAATGCAATTATGTTAAAACACTGAATGAAGCTGCATGTGAGGTATAGGTTTTTTGTTTTTGTTTTTTTTGTTTTTTTTTTCTTTCTATTATTGTTTTAATTCTTATTCTGTTGTCTTTTTATTTCTTTTTCTAAATCGATGCAAATGTACTAAGAAATGATGAATATGCAACTATGTGATGTTATTAAGAATTACTGATTGTACATGTACATTGAAATGATTTCTAATTGTTTTGTTAATTCTTTTTTTAATTAATAAAAAAAAAAAAAAAAAAAAGAGATGAAGTAATAGTTATAAAATCAACTGGTAGACCTGGGTGAAGACTATTTGAGTATTAATTGTTATATTCTTGAAACTTCTCTATAGGTTTAAAATTTTAAAATAAAATCCTTGGAACAAACATTATTTAAGGAAACTAATAAAGACCTAAATAAATGGAAAGTATACCACATAAATAGATCGGATTCTTCAATACAGTAAATATTGAATTCTCCCAAAATTAATCTATAAAGTCAATGCAATTCTAATCAAAATCTCAACAGGAGTTTGTTGATAAAAACTGACAAGTTATTTCTGAAATACAAATACCAAGAACCAAGAACAACTAAGGCAATCTTGCAAAAGAATAAAGTTGAAGACTTACGCTATTGGAAATCAAGATTTATCATCAAGCTACACTAATTTAGATGGTATTGTACTGGCATAAGTCTAGATAAAGACACCAATGAAATGGACAAAAGACCCAGAAACAATCTACACAAGTACAGATGCTTATTTGTGACAAAGGTGATGCTGCACGTTACTGAAGAAAGAACAAAGTTATCAATAACTGGCACTGGATCAATTTGATATTCACAAGGAAAAAAATAACTGAAACCTGACCCCTACCACAAATGATGCACAAAAATCAATTTGAAATACACTGTATATCACAATGTAAAAGAAAAAAATAACAAAACTTTTAGAACATAACAAAAGAAGCTATCTTCATGACCTTGCGTAGGGAAAGGTTTGTTTACAAAATATAAAAAAAACACTGACAATAAAGGAAAAGATTTTCCGACTAAATTAAAATTAAGCATTTTTAATGGTACAAAAGGTACCATTATTGAAGGTAACAAGGCATTCATAGAGTAGGAAAATATATTTCTAACACATATAGTCAACAAAGTGCTTATATCCAGACCATAGAATGAATTACAGATCAGTAAGAAAAAAAATCAGTCTAACAGAAAAAAAATATATAGGAAAGAGACTGAAAGGTGTATTACAAAAGAAGACCTCCAAATTGCCAGTAAATATCAAAAGATGATCAACTTCATTAGGATTCAGGAAAATACAGATTAAAACCATGAGATACTACTACATAACCACGAGATTGATTACAATTTTAAAAGACAAATAATACCAAATTTTGCATAAGAAATGAGGCAACTGGAACCCTCAGAAATGCTGATATGAATTAAATTAGTGCAATAACTTGGAAAACTAACATCCCCCCAAATTCCACAACTACCAATTATTTCAACATAAAATAAATTTATATATATGCCAAAAATACATGTATAAGACTGTTCATAGGAGCATTATTCTTAACAGCCAAACCAAATGTACAACAACAGAGTGGATAAATTATCATACAGCCATGTAGTGGAATACTACACAACAATGAAGACTGACAATGCCCACATGCAAATATGTATGATTCTGAAGATATTATCAAAGGAAAGAAAATATGCAGAAAAAAGTACTCTATAATTCATTTATTTAAGTTCAAAAATAAGCAAAAATATACAGGAAGTCAAAGCAGGGAAGAGAAAGAAGTGGGTAATGATTGGAAAGGGGCATGCTGGAAAGAGTCAGAGATGGAGGGATGTTAGTAATACTCTATTTCTTGAAGTGTATGGTGGTTTCAAATGTGTGTTCATTGCGTGATAATTCCTTGAACTGTATACTTATGGTTTGCTTAGTTCTGATTTGTTTTACTTTGATTAAAATATTTGTAGTAAAAAAATAAATATATTTAAGTACTTACTATTCAATATTTGTTTCCCTTGTGGTTTAGAGAGTATAAAAGGACAATGATTTTGCATTGTGTTGTTGATGTTATCTAGAAAATTGCTTTTATATTTTAGTAGTGAGAAAAAAATGGTATAAAAATTTGTCAGCTAGTAAAAAATAAAAATTCTTGAATCATTATATCCTCTGCAAAGAATGTCAACACTGGAATAAAGAATGCAAGTGGCATCAGATCTCTCTCTTGGGTCCAGTCACCCGGAAAAGATTCTCTTCATACCTGTGCCTGTCTCTGTTGTTCCTCACTTCTTTAATGACTGTAAATGTATCAGTAACTTCGCCATCTGTGAAGACAAAGAGCTACGGGAAGAAAGAAGACGTTCATCAAGAGTTTGTCAAGTTCGTTTTTAAGAAGCCAGGGTTTGCTCTCAAAAGACACCCAACTAACTCGTTCCAAGGGCTTTGATGCCTCTCCAGACAGGCAGCAATGCCCCTAATGTGCCACTGTCACTTGGACCGTGTTCTACATGTTCTGTCCGGAACCATCCTTCCTTTAAACTTACTCTGAGTCTCCTATGGCACCAGGAAGTAGAATTCCATTAAATACCTCTCATCCTTTTTCTTTACTATCTGACAGAAGATTCTCTGAAGTAAATACCATGTCTTAATATTCTTGCATTGAAGTCCAGGGCCACAGATTCTTATGCAGAGATCTGTCTCCTTCTATATTTCTGTTCCAGTTCTTACCTGCAGAGGGTGGCCTGAGATGGAGGGTCCATTGAAAATGGTATGGAGCGGGGTCAAGATTTCAGTGCCCCCTAGGTTTGCCTGCATAACCTTCACTTTTCTCAAGGCTTCCTCCATCGTATGTTGCGTGTATCTCACACTGTCCCTGAGAAAAACACACACATCCAATTACATGATGGCTCCTCAATTCTACCATTCTGAGTAGTAAGCTGCATTTCTGCAAATATTTTTATTGTAAACAACCTTATCTGAATTCCCCAATGCCAAAGTCAAGTCTGCAGTCAACCCTTGAACAATCTAGTCCCTGTCTTAAAATTATTTTCTTGGACTCTCTATGGCCTTTCTAGAAACTCACTGAAAGAATGCTTCATAGGTAGATCCAAATCCAAAGACGTTGAAATAACAGCCTAAAGGCAAACTCTTCAGCAGCAAGACCAGCGTTTCCTAAAGTTGAGAGATTATGAGGAGACAGAATGAGAGAAGATTCTCTTGCACATACAGACACTATCAAATCTAACTTTTGATGGTACAGACCTTGACCTTCCTCCTTTGTGCCTTGGGGCCCGTATATTCCAAGGCCAACCTGAGACTGACTACGTTAAGTGTAGCTCAGATGGGGCACAGCCCACAGCTTCTGATAGACACTAACTTAACCCCTGAGATCCATTCATAACTTGAGTATGTTACCCAGAAGAAGGAAGTTAGTTGTACCTTGGCAACATCCATGCGTGACCGGCCTTTTTCCCGTTTACTCATGGCACACTGCATACTTCCTGACCGGTCCATGAGGAAGATAAATTCTCCATTGGTAATTGGTGGCTGGGCTTCCGGGATATTGGGATAGAAACTCACCATCGCAGATGGATCTCCCATCAAGGACTCTACTCAGAAATGATAATGACATTATAAGACAAAAATAATTCAAAAATCCTAAAGGCCCTCAAGAATCAATAGTATTGATTGATAGAATCAATAGTATTGATAGAGTTGAATGGGGAGCTAAGAAAGAGCTCAAATCTAAAACACTGTTTAATCCTTACACCAAATCTGTAAGTATATACTATAGTATATATACTATATACTATATATAATATCCACTATTATTCTTTAGACCTGACTCAAATTATTTTCACCTCCATGAGTCTCAGCTTCCTCATTTGTAACAGAAAGTATTTCAAATCCAAGCAGTTCTGCTTCACAGCTTCAGTTTTCTCATCTGTTAAATCAAGGGTTTAACAGATCAAGCGATCTCATGAACATAAAGAACTCAGTCTAGGGCTTGAAGGAGGTGAAAGTCTCAATAATAATTTTTTAAAATGATTAATAAAATTTAATTTGTATAACATTATTATATTAAAATATAATTTTAATTTTTAAAAATTAAACATCAGGTTCTTAATACAATAAGTACTTTCCAAGTTTTTAAAAAAATAATATTTTGCCTTTCATCATGGAGTGGTAGACTTCATTTGGCAGAAGCATATATGGTTTTAGTGTGCGAAGCTGTTGCTTAGAGCCATCAGTTGCTTCTCTGTGCAAATGGGTATGCCAGAAGGGATTCACAAGATGCTGTAAAGGCTGCCCCTGCTGACCCTCTTTGGTCATGAAGAATAAAAGAGAAAAATCTGCATGGGGCCCTTCATGGAAGCAGAGTTGGTTATGGCAAACCTGTGGTAGAAACTGGAAGTCCCTCTAACAACCTTAGCATGGGTCCCTTGCCCTGAGGAAAGAGCATTGAACATGTGAGGGCAAACCCAAGAGTTCCAATTTGGGAGCTGAAATATGAAGATAATTTGACCAAATATTAAGAGGGAGCGAGCTGGCCTCCTATCAAAGACCAACTATAGGGAACTGTCTTTGCAGCAGTTGTAGTTATAGACAAGCCTAACCCAAGCCATCTAACTTTGAACATGACTGACACAAAGGTGCTTCCATTTGACCAATGCAGACAATACTCTGGAAGTGGCAGTATTCCTTAAGCATGTATCACAGGCTCTGCAATCCGGTCACATCAAAGCCCAGCAAGGCCAGAAGATAGCAACAGGCTGACATGGGTCATACGAGTTGTAGTGACAAGAAAAAGTATATATGTATTAAGGAAGACTCAGAAAATCAAGGAAATACTTTTAAAAAAATTAAACTTAGTTTTGATCTAATAACAATTATTGCTTGCACACTTCCTGTGTTTTAAAGTCTTTCTTTTCTCCCAATGGCTAGGTTATTTTATAGTAGTAACCAGTTTGTGTAATTTAGTTTTCTTTTACTTAACACTCTCTGGAAGGCTTTCTTCCATATTATTTTTGAACATACATTATTTAATAACTT
Source organism: Tamandua tetradactyla (assembly GCF_023851605.1). Lineage (NCBI taxonomy): Eukaryota > Metazoa > Chordata > Mammalia > Pilosa > Myrmecophagidae > Tamandua > Tamandua tetradactyla. Next base: position 15,719,456 of record NC_135334.1, on the reverse strand, counting down.
ATGCATAAGTATAGCTAACATAGTGAATTTCGCCACTGTAAGGCATTTTGATTGTTTTCTAATCCTTGATGACAAGAAATGGTATGTGGTATGGAACATCTTCGTAGATATTTTTTCTATATATTTAGGTTTCTTTCCTTAGGTAAGATTCCCAAAATTGGAATTACCACCACAAACATTTCTACTTGACATACAGAGCCACATTTCTTCTCAGAAGGATGATATCAAATTATTTTTCCTCAAGCAATCTATTATAGTGCCAAACTCACCATTTAAAATATGAGCAAAATCACATTTGAAAACCTTTGACAATTTGAATGGTAAAACTGTCAAGACCTTTTTTTCCCCATTTCTGTAAAGACTGATCATTGTTGCACATACTTGTAAATTGTGTTTCCTCTCATGACTTCTTTGCTCATATCCTTTTCCCAGTTATCCACTGATGCACTTGAATTTGCTTCTACTTTACAACCACATGTTTTTCATTAAACCTAATCATTTCTGCATGCCCTAGTGTAAGTGATTTCAATGTTTCACACTGATATGCTTTCTCTACTTCTACATGGGGGAAAGAAAAGTAATTTGAAGGGAAACCTTGGAATTACCTCCTAGATGACTACCAGAGGGGAAGTTGAGTACCTGGTCTCGTTTTTGGTTTCCCCATCTCCACGGCCACACTGGGCATGTGCACTTCACAATAGTAGATCAGGAGCTCCACATCACTATCAAACTTGTGCCCATCGGCCAGGGAAACCTGAGCAAAGGACACAGGTTAGAACCTTCCCTGTTTGCTGCCTTAACTGAAGTCAGAACAGAGGGCAACAGGCCTCTTCCATGAGTAAGCGTGGTCAGAAGCAGGAGTTAAAAAGGAGAGAAGGCTCTGGACATTAAGCGGGGATAAAGAGGGCGCAGTATGACTTCTTCTGAGTCAAAAGGAAAAATTAAAGAACAATTGGGAAAGGATGGGAAGGTGGCACCAGCAGTAACAGTGTTCTCTTTTTTAATCACCTTAGCATCAGTCTTCTTATCTCCAAGGTACTCAAGAGGACTCAAGGAGCAGTTGGATTGCACCTTCTCGATGCCGTGCTGGGAACTGATGGTGGCAACCATGCTTAGTGTGTAGGGCAAGTCTTTCAAAGGGACAACAGGAGTCTTCATGTGAAGGCAACTTCTCCGAGATCGTCCTGCAAGAAGTCACCTTAGTTCTAGTCTCCCTTCCCATATTTATAGCACCCCCACAAGCTCAAGCAGATTGCCCCAATTATAATTCACCCATTATTAGTATTCCAAGGGGGAGATTCCTCACCAAAGAGGCTATACCGAGGATTCAGGATAGCAGGGAGTATGTAGCGCAGGGCCCCGTCTGCTTGCAGGGGCAGCTCCTGCACGTAGTGCAGGGTGAGTGCCACCTTGGACCCTGGGTAGAGGTTTCCCACATTGCAGCAGAAGACATCCCTGGAGCTGATGTCCTCCTCCAGTAGGAAGGCCTGGTGGCCCTGGGAAATGGCATCCTCATAGTCAGTATGAGCCTAAAGAGAACAGAGAAAGGGACAAGAAGGAAAGGTGACATCAAAGCTAATGGGTGATGAAGAGATGAGCAGTGCAGGAAAGAAAGACTGGTGGGAGGGACTGGAATTGTTCTTGGCAAGGTCACAGCTATACTCTGAGTACCTCTGAATGAGTTCCTTCCTGAAATTGTTTTAGGAAACTAGCAGCTAGAAAGGAATGGAAGAACTTTTAACATCAGCATTTTCAGTGAAGTTTCCTTTGACAGTGGTCCTGATGAGTATGCGGTAAGGAAACAAGCCAGGAGGAGGTACCTTCATCTTATCCTGTAATTCAGCCACAATTTTCTTCCCATCCACCAAGGCTTCAAAGTTATAGACAGCTGAGTCCTCATCCATCGGAAACACAAAGAAGGCCTCCACAGGAACTTTACCCTCATTCTCGTAGTTTAAAGTTGCAGACACACCGGCCACAAACTCACAGATGGACAAGTTCACAGAGATGCTCTTCAGTGGCACTAGGGATAGACCAGAGTTCAAGAGTCCAACAAATCTTAACAGAATGCTTCCTGCATGCCATGCATTGTGCTAGGCGCCAGAGCTACACTGGCAGGTGTAACCCCGTAACCAGGCTTACCTGGTTCCTCTAGGCCGGTAAGCAGGCCACAAGGACGCACCATGGTGGCACAGGGTTTCTGTGAAAAGACACATCAAGAACACAGTGACATTTTGGGTGATAACTACTCAAACACCCTTTTCTTCTGCGTTTCTCTCTGGCATTAAGAATAGATTCAGGGAGTTAATGTTGGAGCTAGGAAGGAGATGGAAGTCTGGAAAGAAGACAAAGATTCTGATAGTAGGAGTAAGGTAAATGCCAGCTCACATGGGGAAGCTGCAATATTCTGAAGTACCCACTAAGCAAGACATCTCTGAGACACCCTAAAGCTGGTTGAAATACTGGATCAACTTTTTGCAAAGGGAAATTTAATATACTACTCCTTAAGTGTATTGCATACTACACCTCGCTGAAACATGGGATTCTCTTTCCAACATGATAGCCACAAGATCTATGCTTCCCACTGATTTAAAATATATGTAGTCCCTACAACAGTGCCCGGCCCTTAGAAGGCAATTAATCAGTGATGACAACCATGAGTATGGTTCTCGTTATTGTCATTAATGTTAAATAAAGCTCTGCTGCTGTTCACTTTGGATCAGGCTATTCAGAAATCTGTGGATCTGCATGATCCACAATGAACCCCTGCAACTTTAGATTGTTGTGGTTTTTCATGTGGGGTTCATAATTGAAACCACTGTTTGATTTCTTTGCCCAAGATATTCTGATATTTACAAATATATATGCAACAGGTGCTCTATTTTAAAGTAGATCCTTCTAAACATAGCTTACAAATATTATTATAGGCTAGACAACCATTTTATGGGATCTGGTAATAAACAAAGAGATAAAGTCTCCACATCTAGCTTATGTTTTACATTGATTCTTTTACCCAGAGAGTCAACAGGTGAATCTGGGCTGAGTCTTTGGCCTTAGGGCCTTACGGACTCCTGGAATCCGGTCTCTGGCCATTCTGAACCAGATCCTTTGACGCTGGTCCCTTCCTGCCCTGTCAAAGTGTGACCTAAGCTGCCATCTCCAGCACCAACCAGTGAAAATATGCCTTAAGAGCCAAAACGGGACTGGTTTGTGTGTAGAGAAGGCTGAAGACAAATTAAGCCAAGTTGCTTGTTCATATGCGCAGAAACAAGGAGAATCCCAACCCACAGGACGGAATTTAGGGGCCAGTGCTCCCTTAGGGATCTTGGGAAAGGCAATTGCCTGGAAAGATCCTCACCTCAAGGATTCTGAAGGCTTACACATGCACTATTTCTAAGCCCTAAGTACTCATCCACTATGTAAAACATCACTTTTACCCCATTCCTGGAAATTTCCACCTCCATTACTCAACTGATAACAGTATTTCCTATACACTATGCCCCACTCCCACAAATCAGTACCATAAAATCAGACTTTTCACCCATCTGCTTTTATGTTGAGCAGTTCGATATGAATTGAGTGTGGTAAATTGGCTCATAATTTGACAGAAACAGAGGGCAGATGCGGTTGTGGAGGGAGGAGAGGATGGTTAGGAAAAGGGCTTCCATGCAGATTCCTTGACTGGGGTAAGTCCTCTGGGAAATTAAGCTGGGCCTGTTTTCTCATAACACCAGAAGGAAGTGGAGTAAGGCAGAGACTCACACAAGGCAAAACAGCTGGGAGAGTTGTGTTAGGCAGCCAAAGCCTCAGGCTTGCCTGACGCACCAAAGTGGTGCCAGAGGAATAGAAAGAAGCAAGCAGGCGTCTCCTACAAAGAAACTATCTTATTTCCTGATTCTTATTCATATTCTGGGATCCCCCAAATCAATTCTCTTATTGAGAGAAATTTGCTATAGTGCACTCCTCTGCTTCCACCCTTCCCTCTAAAAACTGCTCTGCCAGAATTGGTTTTCTCAGGATGGCATTTCAGAAATGCACCTACGACAGGAATGCAAAGAGGAGCCACATGAGCTGACCAGGGTCATAGACCTGAATCTGAGGCAGCTGGAGAGAAAAGACGCCATCTCGCAGAGCCAGACCCTGCAGAGGACAATAAATTGGAGAGGAAGCTGGCCCAGCGGGGCGGCAGCGGCCACACCCTCCCGCCCACGGCAGCCCGAGAGCAGGGAACCCGGATCCAGCCAAGGAGACGCTGGAGATTGGATGCGGAGAGGGACTACACAGAAACGGAGAGTGATTTCATCGTTAATATTCCCAATCTAAGATTTCACTTTTCAGGCACGCTATATAGAAGGGCTTAGGGACTGTGATCCAACCGGGGGAGCTGGGGGAGTGGGATTTGAAGCTGCATTTCCACAAGATAAAATTATATAAAGTTAAGAAAAAGCCAATTGTCCACATCAAAAAAAAAAAAAAAAAAAAAAAAAGAGGGGGGGAGGAAAAGAAGGAAAGGAGAAAATGGTTAAATACCCCCTCCAAACCCCACAAGATTTCCCTAAAGTGCCAAATCTGCAGAAACTCTCCAGGGATCATACAGCAGGAATAAATTCCCCATCCCTTGGCTTACAGCTAAACAAGCCCCAAGAGATTTGGGGCCAGGCGAAAGGGGAGGCAGAAGGGCGAATCTCCGTGGCAGGAGGTGGGATCCAGCCCTGGCGCAGGCAGCCTTGTCCCTTACCTTCTCCAGCAGCCGGGATTCTCTTGGAGTCAGCGCAGAAAGAAAACAACCGCAGTCAAAATTTCCAGGAAGGCACGCCCCCTTTTAGGCACCGACGATAAATAAACGACCACATGACTAAGGGATCGACGGAAAATTCTTGGCCATTCACTTTTCTGTATATCGAGGGAAATCTCTTAAAGCTTGGAACATTTGCTTTCTCCCTTTGCCAGGTTTCTGCTAAGGAGCAATCAAAGGATGGACAAAGGGAAGAGAATTTTGTTTGTTTTGTTTTCAAATGAAAGTGATGCACCAGTAACAGTAACAAATCAACAATGATATCAAAACTGCATATTTCTGTAATCAAGGGCATACTAAGCTGTTCACCAAGCATTGCTGATAAAAACTTTATAGGCATTATACCACTGAATTTTACTTTCCAATTCAAGTCATTTGTACCAAGATTTTATCCTCCCCACAGCATAGGGTTGGAGGGTGTAGAGTGGGTGGTGGGTGGGGAAATGGGAGAGATGAAGAATCCAACCCAGGCAGTGCGCACACATCTGCATTAATGAGAGAATATCAAGTCACTGAGGGCCAAATCTCCCAGTCAGGTATCACTAGTGGGCATTTCATTACGGTCATAAATCAAAACTACGGCATGACAGTCTAATCAACTAAGAATATCTGGCTCATGTTCCTAGCTTAGAGAGGTGGAAGTGGCAAGATTCCTGTGCTTTCTCTATTTCAAAAGGAACCTATTAAATCTGAGGCTTAAAGAAAAAGGCATATCACCGTTGCGTGTCTGTGTAGAGTGCATACGTAACGTGGTATCAAAGGCTCAGGCTTGATCTTGGTCGCTGTGACATGTTTGCTATGACACATTTACTCTCCCTGAGTTTCTTCTCTTATCTACGGATAAGAGGATGGGAATGATGACATACTTACCTCCCTGGGTCGCTGTAAAAATCCCGTGGATCATCGTGGATGTGAAAGAACTTTCTACTATATAAAAAAACACAAATTATATTCTATCAGGGCCATGTCTTTTATATACATTGGCCTAAATGTGAAATTGTGAGAAGGAATGATCCTTCACTCTGGGCAGAAATCATGACTATTTTTGTTTCTCTTGGATGCATCTTTTCTATTGACTTAGTATTTGAGCAACCACAGGGAGAAGCTGGAAAAGTGAGCAGTGTTCATCATTTGATCCAGGCTGGTCTAAAGAGCTTAGAACTAGAAGTCTTCCCCGGGCCAGGTGTGGCAGCTTGGTTGGAAGGAAATGAATCAGGAAACACATGTATGGTGATGGCTATTGGAAAAAGATAATTATATGAAAATTCCCCAAACCCAATACAACATACATAATTAAGCAGATCTTTATAACCATTTAAAAATATGAGTATATTTTATGTTTACATTTTGCTTAAACACAACTAAAAACTTCACTATTTTTGTATAAAATATTTAATGAGTCCAATGATGAAACTTTTGAGAGAAAAATATGTAATTCGTTATTTTATTCAACATATACTTATTGTGTTTCTACTCTGTGAAAGGCACTATTCTAGACATTGACATTATGGCAATAAACAAGACAGAAAAAAATCTTATCCCCATGGAGCTTACATTGTAAGGGGAGGAAATATTTGATAAACAAACAACCAAATAAGTAAACAAGAAACTATGCAGTGGTGAAAGTGTGTAAATAAAACAAAATATGTAGTATGATAAGGGATGAATAGAGACTATTTTAGACTAGCAGTTTCCTGCCGAAAGTCTGCCTTTGTGAATTACTATTGCTAGTGTCCACCCAATATCCACTTTCACCTTTTTCAGAGTAAAAGGAACCCTGAGATTAACCAGGTTTATGGCCATTCATAATATAGATATTCTCCAGCCTCCCTGAAAGCTCTGTGTGGCCTTATATTTAAATTCTGGTCGATGGATACAAGAAATGCTGTGTACCACATTAGGATCAGGTTCTTGAAAGAAAGGGTATGCCCGCCCCTTTGCTCTCTCCTCTTCTTGCTCTCTAGTAGGGATGCACATATATTCTGAGCCATCTTGAACCATGAGGACTAGGGGAAAACTCAAAGGAATGGAGAATCAACAGAAGAAAAGGGTCTTAAATCCATGATGCATTTATAGAGCAGAACAACTACATCACCTCAGACTTTTACATGAAAGGGTAATGAATTTCTGTATGGTTTAGGACAGTTACTGGGGTTCTGTGCCAGAGAACTGCTGTGGTCCAGCCGCAGCAGACAGAACGAGCTTGAAGGTGTGGGGGGTCGTCGGCGCGAGAACACCAAGAGACAGCTCAGAGTGCTCTGAGAAGAGTTGCTTAAATTTATTTTTGCTTAACTGATTTTATACCCTTATTCTTGGCAAGAAAACAGGTATCACAGGATCATGGTTGTGTCATGGTTTACATTTTAGGTAAGTTTACAGGTTCAGGGACGCAAAGCGAAAGTACATGTTCTGATTTTCTTAGGAACATTTACATAAGATTTCAATAGCAGCAAGATATTGGCTTAAACCGCAGACATTGTGTTTGCAGTTTTCTGAGTTTAGACTTTCTGTTCCTATTATTCTACAGGTGAGGCTATATGTCAAGACCTATTTTAATCTGGTTAAAGGTTAGCTTGTTTTGATTAAAAGGTTACATTGTCTACTTAGATTTTTTATTGTTTCATAGCAATGGACCGGCGCCGTGGTGGGGGAGATTGGGTGGTGATAGGTATCAGTTTTTCTAATTCTTTTATTTCCTCTTGAAGTTTTTGGACAGGTTCCCTGAACCAGGGGCAGCATGTTAAACTCCATCTTAACTGTGATTTCGCTAACTGTTGTAAAAGATCTCGTTTCATTTTAGGCCCCAAAAGACACCAAGGGGGGGCTTGCTCTTCTAAGTTTTTCTATAAATGATAAAGAGTTAAATCTAACGTGCCTACCGTTGACATTTACAATTCTATGGCCATCTTCATTGTAAACTCCTGTGTATGGTAATGGAGGGTCAGGGAATCTTTTCCCATTGACATTAGCTCCTTTAGGGGGTTCTCACCATTTGTCTCCAATTTTATATTTCACATTAGGTGGTCCTTGTGCGGTGGGAAGCAAATTTCTAGGATGGCTCAATGCAGGGTTTTTTAATTGTAATTGTTTACTGTTTATGGGGTACTTTTCTGTGACTTGTTGTAAAAGCACTTCTGCCTGCTGCATCTGCAGCATGACTTGCTTAATGGGGGTATCCCAACCTAATTTTTCCCAAACAGTCATTAATAAAGTTTTGCAATTTGTACAATTTGTATCATTTCTTTTTTTCAGTTCTTAATACAAAATTTATGCTTTCTGATTCGTTTTGATATAATGCTTGGAGCACAACCAGCAACAAGAAACACACAATTAGTGTCGTTAATCCCAGTATTTTTCTATTACACCATTTTATGCACGTCCTCTTTTGGGGCGTTGAAGGCCTTGCCACCACCCTTCCTTCCAGGGAACCATGTCAAACCGGGGAGGAAAAAGAGGACGCGGCAGAGAACCCCTATCCTAACTTAGAAATATACTTGCTTATAACTAGTGCAAAGTGTTAACTTTTAAGGAAGCTGTCTTCTTTTGAATATAGAAAGCATATTTGCACAAAATGAAAGAGGTACCTGTGAATTATGAAAACAGTATCCCAGCACCCTGCAACAAAACACTTCCTAAATTATGCTGGTGTGTATTGATCATAGCGTGTTACTTATTTTCATCCAGTTCTTCTGAGAGAGTTATTATCCCTATCAGAATTAAGAGACGTCTTACCGTGTAGAGGATTTAGGCCTCAATAAGCTGTTTTGCTTATCCTCTCACTTCCTGTTCTGTTTCTTCAATGTCCTCTATCTTTATCAACATGGAGCTTAATTTCATTTCCCTATTCTGTTACTGTCTCCTTACTGATATTTTATTAGAAATTCATCAATGACTTCCTATTGTTCTTATCGGTACTGGAATCATTTATGCATTCACATAATTTGTAAACCTTTAAGTAAATAAGTATCTGAAGTGCCTTCAATTCTTTGATAAGGTAAGAATACATAGGAATGCTGATGGTTGTATAAACATGCTTAGACCCTGTGTTAGATTTTTTTTAGAAGTGAATGCTACCCACTGTAAGACAGATTCTATAAATTGAACAAATGTTCAGAGGTGTACACAAGTCTTATAAGCATCCAAATCCTGACCAATTAGTGATAATAGTTCCAATCAATAGTTATTGTCTTCATTTACTACTGGAAACCTGCAAATTTAGTAGTTGGAAACCACGTGAAAACTGAGTCCAGCAGAAATTTATTGTAGATGGTTCATCCTATGGGTGCATGGAAAAAAAAAAAACATACATATCAGGCTACTACTTTTTTACTCCCTATTATAAGCCAGTGTTAAGTTATTTTAAAGTTACAAGCAACTTTAATTTCAGACAGGAATAAAGACTGTCATTACAAGGTCATTTATTTATTAGTAGGAAATTCCTTAGAAGATGTTAACCATTGCTTAAGAGTAACATTTGTCCATAGTTTACAGTCAAATATGCTTTGAGCAATTCAAAGGCATAAAGAATTGTCCAGAGGATACGTAGGGTGAAAGGTAAAGACAAGCTCCAAGTATGTTGTGTGAAGGGCACACCTTGTCCAACCAGACGATCAAAAATCTGGAGATACAATAGGAAGCAGGTCTTAATGTGTTAGAAGCAACTTTGTTCTGCTTCAGACTTAAGTCTCAGAACTTTAGATTCAGATAGGCTAGGGCTTGATTCCTACCCCTACTGTGTACTAATTGCATAATTTCTGGAAAGCAATTTAATTTTCTGAGTCCATGTCATCATTTGTGGAACTGGTGAAAACTGCCTCACATGTATTTATGCAAACTCAATAAAACAAGATTTTTCAAGGTATCTGTGGCATTTTGGCACTCTCTACATGCTAGTGCCTTTCCCTTTGTTGGGTTCCCCTGGATGACTCCCAAGAATCCAGAACACCATGTGCTATTTAGAGTTCTATATAGAACAGGCTACTGCTGTTAAAGGGATCCTGCCATTTCATGTATTTTTCTAACTCTAATAATATTAGTTATTTTTGTTAATCACTATCTATGTAGCTGTGACTGCTAGTCATTAAAGTAAACAAAACTAAAGGAAAAGATTCTAGTAATAAACTTAAGAAGATAAGACATCTGTATTTCAAAAAATCTCAAGAAATATACAAATCATAGGATCACACAGTATGTGACTAGACATTTATGAGCATTTTCTCCTTGAATCTTCACAACCCCCCCTATGAAATACTATTATTACCCCATTTTATAAATTACAATATTAAATATCTCTATAGCAGATCATTTAACTGCTTAAGGACATGTACTAACAAGAAATAGACTTGTTCTTCAGACCCGGATCCTTCTGCTTTCAAGATAGGTATTCTTTTCTTTATGTTATAATTTATCCCATAACCGTAACAGGAAAGGAAATAGGTGGAAACTAGAAAAATGAAAGATGAGTGGGCCAAACCTCTGAGGCCAATAGAGAAGAAGCGAGATGAAGATCTTTAGGATGTCTAACAAAAGGAGTTGATGGCACGTCCATACAAAACAGAAAAACTGGGTGACCAGGAGGGAGTCCCAAGCTCTCTAACACTTAAAACCGTTGAAGATTATCTTTGCCACTATGTACTATTTACGAACTGCTGAATTCCCTCAATATCTTCACGTAATTGCTCTCCCCGCTCAGAGGTCTCCTGCCTGAGTCTCAGGATACCTCATGGATAGGACTCTAGAGGGACTAAGAGACTATTTAAAATCTTACAAGGGTAGGAAATATTTTCACTTCTGCTAACTCTGCAGAAATCACCTTGGGTAATAAGGCAGCCATCTGATAAGTAGCATCCTCTCCATGTGTGAATCTGCATGAAAAAAAACCATGTATGATACTTGGCTAGAGAAGCCCAGCCCAATCGCATGGACCCTGAGGAAGGCATACGTTTGAGATAAGGAGCCTACAACTCCACAGGACAAAGTGAAGGTAAAAAGGAGGAAGCCAACATTTGCTTTCCTTAGCAGAGCCTGTTATCACCCTTTTGAACACTTAAGTGCTCAGAGTTAATCCCCATCTTTCTCAATTTTTACTTTTTACACTCACTCTAGAGACCAAGGTAGCAAGAATTGTTGGGAAACATCATAATTAAGAGCATCCTTCTCACTTATGTAATGACCACAGTCCATTCCTGCATTCTACCATGTGCCAAGCACCGTATAGTTGCTTAGGATTAAAAACTAGTTGGTTAGGGCGGGTGATGGTGGTACAGTGGCAGAGTTCTCATCTGCCATGCCAAAGACCCAGGTTTGAATCCTGGTGCCTGCCCATATGAAAAAAAACAAAAAACAAAAAACTAGGTTATATTCCCTGACATGGAGGATGTATAGTCCTACGGCATGGGGAAAATATTAACCTCTACAAGGGAAAGATATATAAAATACGTTCTCCTGGTTCTCTTCTTAATTTTCTGAAGAATATAGATATAGATACAAATGTATCTTCTTAAATAGCTCCTTTTTCTTCTCCTTTTCTTAAATTGCAGTAGTTCTCAAGATTGCTTTTTATAGGATCCCTGTAGTTTTCTCAACAATTGCAGTTAGACTCAAAGATCAGAGAAAGCTAATAGAGTAACCTCTATGAAGGTATTTTAACACATTCTTAGGGAAAAAAATTTAATAACATAGTAGCTAAGAAAAAATAGGATGTAACATTTGCCTTTTAAACTATGAAAGTGCAGGGGTTAAGTAGAAAAGGGACTGGATGTTGAAAATCATGAACAAATGAATGGAAGATATTACTGCAATGAAACATTGGAAAAGTTAGAGAGCTCTCTTGCTATCTCTCTGGAGGAAATAGTAAGACTATGGAGGGATAGGGACAAAGGAAAGGCAAGATTTTTATACCAGACAGATTTGGCTTTAAATCCAGTTTCTATTACTTACTAATTTAGTGACATAGGCTTTACCTTGCTATGCTTCAGTTGCCATACCTGCAAAGTAAAGACTATATGATTATCTCCTAAGGGTTGAATTAAATGGGAAGGTGTAATATTGGGCATCTAATATGGGTGCCTCATAAATAGCAGGTAGCCAGCAACTACTATTTACTACTTTAGGCAAGAGTAAAATACTGACTTAATTTAGCATGAACATAGCTAATGCTAAATAATTCAAAACTTGGGAAAATTGTTTAGAGCCTATCTCTGGATACCTATGAAGGTTTCCTCAGAATGATGCTGAGGTATACAAATAAAACACGTGGAGAAGATTGAAAACCATGGCACAAGTGTTATCCCTTCCAAACTAGTCAAAACACAGTAAAATATGAATCCTGCTCTTCCAATGTAGATTATCCACCCCATGGCCATGCACTATTTTCAACAATTCAGCACAATCATAAACTGGTTCCAGAGACTCCAGGACCCTGTGTTCCTCCCTGAAATTTGGGGGAAAAAAGTGAAAAATACTGACTTTCCTCCAGAAAGGTACCCAAAAGGATAGAAAGACTCAAAGAACTCAATGTAATAAATGGAATCTCTGTAGACTTGATACCTGAAAACAATAACAGCAAAGAAATTTAGTTGCAATGAGATTTTGTGACAATGATCTTCCAAAGATGTGTGATATAATCTAGTACCTATCTGAGAGAATAATGTTTGTGCTAGCCCAGCATATTTACACTATCCCGTTCTCATCCTTTTGTTACTGTTATGGAACTTTCCTTCTCAGTGATGTCCTACGACATTTCTCCCATAGCCCTCTACTCCCACTTCCCATTTCACTTCTTCCCCGCCAGCAAGAGGCATTGCCAGATATCAGCATTATGAAGATGTTAAGGCTCATCCTGTCTTTGCTACTCAAAATTACTTAACCTTTCCGTGAATATATAAATTTTTTTCATTAGGCATGGAATCGCTAGCTAAAAGTAGCCTTACTGCAGATATTACTTCTGTATAAAAATCAAATAAGTTAAAACAATTTAAGGGCAAAAGGAATCATTTCAGCATTCAAAATTCAATTCAAATAAATACGTTTGTCAGGGACCATTATTTCCTAAATTCTACAGATAGGCTGGTGAACAAAACCAGACATGTTCTCCTCATGGAATTTCCAGTCCAAGTGGATTCACAACTTAATCTCCAAGTTTTCATATATCATTCATTCATTCATTCAACAAATATTTAATTGTCATCTATTCAAAGGCATTCTGATAAATGCTGCAGATTCAATGATAAAATTATAGAGTATTTGCTCTCAGGGAACTTATAGTCTAATAGAACCTTGGCTCAATTCCATCAAAATTTCTTATGTTTATTGATACAGTTTAACCTATTTCACCACTTCCAATTTTTAGTAGGTAAAATTAGCAATCAATAACTATATAAATCAAACAAAGAGTCACAGAAATTCAACACGAATTATAATTAAAGCAGGGCAATTATAATTAGACAATTTTCATATACTTTGAATCTCAAAAAAAACACATCATGAGGAAAACCTGAAAACATAATCTCTTCTGGATGGAACATTTACAAGTCTTTAAACTCAAGCATTGTAACAAAAAGCTCCACAACGTATCCTAGTGGCAGTTTCATATATATTCTCAGCATAAACACTCTATAGAATTTCAGTCATTTTCTTTTCTTTAAAAGTTGTAAAATAAATAAATAACTTTAAAAGATTTAAAATAAAACAAAAGGAGAGAACATGCCAACCAAATAGCATAATAACATTATTTTAATTCCATTGCTTTAAGGATTAAATGTCCTTTATTTGTATTTTAAGCTTTGTACATGGGGTTTTATTACTAAAACCTATAACTTACATAATACAATTTAGGTTCTGACCTTTAAACAACTTAAAATCCCAGGATGCTAAACAAATTTTTCACTGATAGTTTCTTTTCATTTAAAGGAATGTCTCTAAACAAAAAAATGCACCAACTGAGGAAAATATCCATTCAAATGATATTACTACAACCCTAATCCTGGTGCTCATTGCACTGTGTAATAATCCATGGACCTGATCATAGTTAGGTGCCCGAATTGCCCTTTCATGAGTGTTTTGAGTATTTGACCATGTTCTTCAATAACTGGTGAAATGCTATGAAAAGGAGTCCCATGAATCAGGCTGTCAGGCTGGTCTATTTTTAGGGCAATCCTTTTTGTATAAATGGTTTTGGACATTAATTAGATAATGTTCACCTGTTTAGTATTGAGATCTTTGTCTTTGTAGCCAAACCAGTGGTTCATCATGTGAATATTTTATTTTGCTTCATCTCCAAGAACATTCCTGAAGGAATAAATATCTCCAGATACAAAGGGACAAATTTCCTTTACCAACCTGTAAATGTTTTTCACAGAAGTTTCTAATTCCTAATTTCATCATCATGCTTAGGTTGATATATTCCTCTTAGGGCTGTAATGATAGCCCCCCTCCCCTGAAACATTCACATTTTCATAACTTCTCTCTCTACCCAGACCACCCATGGGAGAACATGAGGAATCAGACGGAGCTGAATGAGTTCCTCCTGCTGGGAATACCTCAGACGGAGGGACTGGAGACTGTGCTTTTTGTCATCTTCTCACTCATCTACTTCTTCACCTTGTTTGGCAACTTCCTCATCCTCGTGGCCATTTATTCCTCCTCTACTCCACACCCCCATGTTTTCTTCGTGGACTCCTATCCATTTTTGACATACGTTCCCCTCTGTAACTGTCCCAAGATGCTACTCTACCTCTTGGCCAGAGCCGAGCATTCTTTAAGGGATGCGCTGCACAGCTCTTCTTCTATCATTTGCTTGGTTCCACTGAAGGCTGCCTCTATTCTGTGATGGCCTGTGATCGCTTTGTTCCATCTGTCACCCACTGAGTATGTGCTCATCATGAAGCCCAGGGTCTGTGTGGGTTTAGTCATAGGGACCTGGTTGGTGGGTTGTCTTCATGCCACACGCGACACTTTTACTTTCAGCCTACTGTGGCCTAATCACGTGAACTACTACTTCTGTGACATCCTGTATCTTGCCCCTGGCTTGTACTGACAGCTCACTGGCCCAGAGGGTGGGTTCCCAACGTTAGCCTTTGGCTTTAAACTTTTGCTCAGTATTTGTGTCTTCTACACTGGCATTGGGATTGCCATTTTGAGAATCCGTTCAGCAGAAAGTCGGCAGAAAGCTTTCTCACCTGCAGTGCCCACCTCATGGCAGTACTCTGGCCTATGGACCTGTAATCATCATCTACCTGCAGCCACACCCAACCTTGGTTGATGCCATGGTGCAAATACTAAATAATCTGGTCTCACCCATGCTGACTCATTAATCTATTCCTTAAGGAACAAGGAAGTGAAAAGATCCCTGAAAAGGTTTTCCAATGTAATCTTTCTGGAATAAATATGGATTTAAATTGATATTTGAAATATCAATCTTATCATCATACTCCAATGTTTCCTCTTTAAAACAAATAAGCAAAAAATGATGATTATTTCTTTAAATTGTTATTTTTATATTCCTAATAAAAAATTTATGTTCTGTTCCCTATAACTTGTTATTTCAAAAGATTTTGTAACTATATTCTTGGTGTTTCTCTACTGAGTAAGGTATCCAAGCAGCAGAGCGCCCAACTGGAGACAGATTTCTTATCCATGTAATGGGAAGTCATGATGTCTGGTCTGGGTTGTAAAATTCTGTGGTGGTCCAACCAGACTTAATTTCTTCCAATGTGTACCAAATCACCTTCATTTTTCAGCTTCACTTAGGATGCAATTATTTTTTTCTGCCACAAAAATTTGACTTCCTCATGATGTATATGTCTTAGTTTTTAGGGCTGCTAGACAAACATTAAAGATGGTTGGCATAAACAAGAAATTATTTGTAAAATTTGGGGGCAGAAATCCAAATAAGGTATTGTCGAGTGATGCCTTCTCAAAGAGTATGTATCGTGCTGATGGCTTGTCAGCAGTAATCGGTCAAATTGCTTCTTCCCTTGTCCAGATAGCCTTTGTTTATAGATTATAGTCATGTTGGAATTAGAGCACCCGATTCAAATGGAGTCATCTAAATAGGATCTTGATGATCTATTTACAATGAGTCATACCAAAGGACCAGGGTTTAGGACTTGAACATGTCTTTGTGGGTGGCTTGATGAATCTACCAACTAATGGCAATAACTTACATTTATAGAGCTTGATATCTTCCAGGCATCTTGATGAGTCATTGACATGATCATCTTATTCCACCTGAACATATCCCTTATAAGATAGTGATCTCATTTTGTAGAGGAGAGTTTTTAGGTTAAATAATTTCAGTAATGGATGCAAGATCACACATTACATAAGCAGCACATCAGGCCCAAAATGTCCCAAGGTTACCTCTCTCAGAACCTCAGACATTTCATGATACATAGAAGGTAGTCCATAAATAACTGGTGAAAGAAGCACTGACTTAAGTTTCTATATTGACTTTAGTATGATGTGAATTTATTCAGTTCCACTACCTATTATACAGATGGCATTAAGTGTCTGGCCCTGTGCATTACATCTAATTATAGCCAAACAGGGTGGACTCGGGCTTCTTAATTTCTATTGTCATGGTTTACCTCCTGCACCACGCTGTCAATATACCAAATTACCCCTTACAGCTAAAGGGTAGGAAAGCCGCTTCTCGAGGTTTTGAAGAAAGGATGCTTCATTATGTGGTTCAGTTAAAAGGCCCATTTTGTCCTCCAACCAAATTACCAATAAGTCTCCAAAATCAATGGAATTGACAACTAATTCTGAATGGTCTCCAGAACCCAGTGGGAGAGTAGGGGTACTATTTATTGGGGATCTCACAACCCACCAGCCTTTAGATTTCAAGACATTTTAGTCATTAATATTTTTTTATTCCAATCTACTCCCAAAAGTTTCCATTCCACTTGAAACCATGAAAACGACAAATAAAAGCAAAAATCTCCACTAAAATCATTGGTAACCTAACAAAAGACAGGAGACAAAAACAAGAGAATGGAGCCCTTTAAGCACAGATATATAGTGAAGTACAACACAAGGGTTCTATTCACTCCTTAAGCTGATCACATAATCCTATTCCCATACTTTGAGAATTCTATCTTAGATGATAGGCAGGATCCAGGCAATTCCAAAATTAGTTTGATTTCCATTAAAGCTAGATATTGGCAGAAAAAGCCCACATGCCATGATGTCTGGAAAAGCCTGGATCATGTTTATTTATCCACGTTCATCAGACCGATAATTATTTTTTCAGTGGTTTTCTTTCCTAGCAGAACAAAGTTCCATAAACCAAGGGCTAAGGCGTGTCTGATTCACTGCTGTGTCCAATAACACAGTAGTACCCAGTATATACGTGCTGAATGAATGAATGGGATACTACCTAGGAACACAAGTTACAATGTAAATGCACATTTATTGGCATGGAAAGAGGAATATGAGTGAAATATTAGAGTACAGAATAACCACATGTCTGTATAAACGTATATTCTCAAATTTGAGTAAAATCAAAGACAAATGAAGCCTAAAACCGGAGTGAACCTTCTAAATCAATGTTGTATAGACTGTTTCATATGCAAAAATATTTTTTAAAAAACTCTCCAAAGATTCTGTGTCTTTCCTATAACTAACACTTTAGTAAAGTGCCCCAAATAAATTAGATTTTACTTAAAACACATGTGTACAACATGCACACTCACATGCCACTTCTTAAAATACACCTTTTTTCCTTTCAATACCTCCAATGCATGACAGCAATCCCATGTAATTTCTCATTATATTCTTTAAGCCCCCCAAAAGCCCTACTCTTAATGTGGACCCTAGTTTTTCCTTGTCAGAACTCTTTCTGTAACTCTTCTTTTTATTTTCTTCACTTTAGTTTCCACATCATTTTATTTTTCTCTGACTTTTCCATTTTCTGCTTCCTTCCTAGCTTCTCCACTTCTGGCTTTACCTCACATAGTGATCCTACAAAATAAAGGGCTGGGAACAGGGCAGGACAAAGATTGTGAATCCTTCCTTTTTTTCACTTCTTTTTTTCTTACAGTGCAAATGTGTCTTTGTAAAAAAGATGAATGATTATGCTAAGTGTTAAAAATGAGTGATATAATTTGGGGCAATTTTCACTTTTTTTCATTTTTCTGTGTTGTTTTCATCATTTTACAATGAGTTTTTGATATTTATTTTTTAAGCCATTTTGAGAAAAATGGCATTTAATATGGCATCAAATGAAGTTGATTATCTGAACTAGGAAGTTTTAAGAAAAAAAAATCCAGGGCAATTCTTCAGGAGGAAAAATGACAGTCCTTGCTAAACCCAAGGGAGTAGTATGCATTTATATATATATATATATATTTAAATTATACCTAAACTAATTCATAGTAAAATATTCTAATCCCACAGAGTGACACGTTCTTATTTTCATTCTCATCGTGTTGCTCTCCTCTGTGGTTTCTAATCCCCTGCGTGTTCCAGGAACATACCTATGTGGAGACCCTCACCTGGGTATGAGGTTCAAAGTCTGCTTCTGGGTGCACCATCAGGCAGAGAAACTTAGAAAGCATAAGATGAAGATCTATTCCGATGTAATCAGATTAGGCTAAAGCAGGACCTTCATTCACGTATCGTCCCGTAGCTTTTCTCTGACCAAGTGGCTACCATTTCTCCTTTTTCTGATCAATTATCTCAACATTCTATATCCAGCAACCTTCCTATGTCTCCCTGATGTGGTTGTGTTCCGTGGTCCCTCTTCCCACTGGGGCTAGAGTCGTTGCTTCATATTCTCTCTCTCTCTCTCTCTCTCTCTCTCTCTCTCTCTCTCTCTCTCTCTTTCACAAACACACACACACACTTAAACAATGCTGCTTGAGTTCCCTTTGTTCCTAATATATGGACCATACTTTTTAAAATGGGCAACTGGGTTCTGACTTGTCTTTTGGTTTTCTGCTTCTCAATCTTGATATTAACACTCTGTTTCTCTCTTTCCCCAAGTTCTTCAAACATTCTGTATGCATTTCCATGGGGACTTTGCACAAAGAAGGCTCTTGTCTAGAACGTTTTTCACCTGCCCTTTCCCTCCACTCTTTCTCACTCTTCAGATCTCAGGGGAGAGCTGAAGATATCTTTAGCTATTTTCTCAGAGAAGCCTTCCTAGACTGCTAAGGAATACCATCCAGCTATACAAATTATGATGTAAATCTTTATTTATTGGCATGGAAGAGCAGCATAAGTGGACTATTTAGAACACAAATACTCTCATACTTTCCCATTTTATCTTATTAAACCATGGTACTTTTCTTCCTAGCACTTAACACACTCAATTATATGTATATATAATTTTCATATAAATATATATAAGTAATGGCTCTCTTCTCCTACCAAACTGTAAGCTCTTTGAAGTTACAAACCATGGCTAATTCATGTTCATCCGAACTAGGCACAATTTTGGTTCTTTTTAGTACCTGCTGATAAATTTTTGTAGAATGAATAAATGACCTCTTTGAAACCTCTAACTCAGTAAGTACATCATTCTCTCCTTCGGTCAGCACTTTCTTGTCTTTACTTAGCTTCTTACTTCCTATCTGGCTTAGATTCTCTGACCATTATTATAGTTAGTTTCAGATTACTTATGCATCCCGTCAAATCTCCATGACTCTCCCTAAGACTTTTCACCTCCTGGGCTCTGACTCATGAAGAACAAACACAGGAATCATCAGCAAACTGAGGACTAAACGATCAGCAAGGTCTCGATATTCCCCATCAGGGATTCTCTGCTCATTGACTGAAAAATGTAAACTCGAGACCAAGTGGTGACTATTTCTCTCTACTGGATGCATTAGAGATGGCAGGACTTACAGTAAAGAATTTCACTGATTTATCCACCCAGTCACAGAAGGAAATCCCGAGACAAGAAGAGAAAGAAAGAAAGGCGTCCCCCCTTCACTATGTCCATTATTCCATACTCTTTCCTGCCCCATACTGAGAACCTGGATCAAATGTACCATTCTTTCCTTACTTTTCCCCCCTTTTTTAAATAAATACAAATCTTTAGGAAAGTAAATATCCTGAATGGTAAAATGCTTTGTAGCATGAGCATTTCTTTAATGCATCCTCCTTCTGTTGAAGGGAATAAAAATCCTAGGTATGCGGTTTTTCTGAGTAAAATGTTAATAAGATGCTACCTAAAAAAATCAAATTTTATTAAATATCAATATTAATATATTCACAACACCTATGGAATCTACATTTAACACAAATAACTAATCACATGTTAAACCTTTGCCTAAAAAGATGCAGTTAAAATGTAACTTGTAGGGCAGTGTGACGGTGGCTCAGTGGCAGAATTCTTGCCTGCCATGCTGGAGACCTGGGTTCGTTTCCAGGTGCCTGTCCATGTTAAAAAAATATGTAACCTGTAACTCTATTTTTGTTGCTTATAATAATTCTAGAAACCATACATTTTAACCCATACTTTCTGCAGAGAAGTAACTATAAACAGAAAATATGAAACTTCTTTACTTTTGTATTAAACTGTACAAGGTGATTTGATCACTAATTTGTTTTGTAAAGGGTGTCATCACTGACAACATTTGACCACTGGAAATGGAGAACACAAGTGTTTTCACAGTGACCATCAGATTAAATGTGAACATGCTGCTTTGAATCTAAAAAGTTCTGGTTGGTACATATAAAATTGTTCATGATATTTGCCTTCCCTGAGTAAATTTTTACCAAACCAAGATAAATTTAATGAGATCGTCTTTGCCAATCAAAAGTGCCTTTAGCATCTTTTTATTTGTACACAACGTTTTTTCAAGCCAGTCATTGGTTTTCAAAACATTAAAGACAATCAAGGATAAATAGGATAGTGGGATTATAAACTTTTCACAACCTTTCATCATTAGTTAGATGGATAACACAAGCACTGTTTCTTTTTTAATCAAAATTCCAGGCAAATTTGGAGTAATGAAACTACCTAAATACACCGTAAGCCCTGAAATTCTGTATGAACAAAAGATACCTCTGATATTGCTTGTTTTGCATTTGTTTTTGAGAGACTTTTTATGCAGGGAGAAGCCAGACTGAATCTTCTCTTTTTTCTGCAACTCAATAATGGACCCCAGTTTTGTGGAACATGAAAGCTTACTCAATTTAAGAGAGGGTCTTTTGAAGAAAAAGAGTATAAAGACATCTTAATTTTCCAAACTTGACAGAGTCATGCAGTCATGTGAACAAATTGGCTAGAAGCCTACCCCAGGATGTTGCACAAGGCCTTCCAGTGAAGATTCTAAAGCTTAATCTTTAATAGTTTCTTGGTAAACCACACCACCTTTTATTCTTTATCTCTTTAGCCTTTTCAGGACAACAGGTGCCTGTTATCCTAGGAAGAAATCTGGGAATCATCTGACAAGTGCATTTTGTTTTCCAACATCCCTTTGCAATTCCTTCTCTGCTCTCTTTCCTACTGCTTCATTGTTTTCAGTGTCACAACCGAACTTCTTAGTTTCCTAACTGCTTTCAGTTTCTTTGTTCTCAAATATAAACTCAATGCCACTTATAGTGTGATTTGATTAAATGAAATTATAATCCCCCAACCCCATCACCACACACACACACACACACACACACACACACACACACACACACACACATACCAGCTTATCAATGCTCCAAGAATAAAAAAAGCTGGCATTCCAGTCCACTCTCTCAACTCTCAGCTCCCACCACACTGCCTCTCCCAGCCCAAACAGCAGTGTCCATTCAGCCCTACCACATCTTAACCTGCCCTTCCTGAATCTGATAAGTCTCTTGTGCTCGTCTCTTTTTTCTATTGAGAATATTCTACAAACTCTTAAGACTCTGTTGTGACATAGCCTGTCTATAAAATTATCCATGATGCCCCTAGAGCAGGCAAAGTTGATCAGTCCCTCCTCTTTGATACAACTATGCCTTGTACAGCCAGATGCTTTTATCCAGGTCACGTGGTATTGCAAAAGCAAGGACTTCAGAGTTCTGTGGATGAGGCCAAATCCTAGCTCCCTCCAGGGTGAACTCCATGACTTCAGGCAAGTTGTTGAACTTCTTTGATCCCTACTTCCTTCGTTTGTGGAAGACTCCATCAGAGTTTCATGAGGTTAAAATAAGACTGAACAGAAGGAGTATGTCTAATGCCTCCCACATTCTTTATTCTCTCCTGGCAAATCAGTAGTTCCTAGAGCATAAGCAATAGTGAATTGTCGGGCAGGGATGAGACAGAGGTCACATGCTCATGGCAGAGATAAAGCAAAGCTGTCTCTGTGGGAATAGGCACCTGTTGTCCTGAAAAGACTAAAGTGTTGCAAAGCTGCTTGAGTCTGGGGCAGAAGGAGGCCTTAGGAAACTTGTGTAACTTTTGACTCATCTGGGAACCAAGTAGATGGTTAAGCCTGCTTCCTCCTTCCCTAATCTTTAGTTATACGTTTGTTACTGTCTTTGCCTCAGCAGCCCTATAAAATAAACAGTGCTGAACCTCTTGGGGTCTTTGAGGCTCCATCAGAGCTCAGAGCCCACCTGGTCCCAGCTTTATCTTTGTCTCTCTCTTTCTTTCTTAATTCCCTGTCACCTCCCTTCAGTCCTGACACTGAGCTGTGCTGGTTGTGGCAATGAATAATTTAAAAAAAAGTGTTCCATTATTTGCTGAATAAATGAATGCATGTATGCATAAAAAAAACAGGTGAATTAATGCCTTCACTGAAGAAGTTGGTCATCCTTCCCCCAGGAAAAAAATATTCACTGGGCACCCTGGATGTTTAACTTGTGGGCTCTAACAGATACCAAGTCTTATAAGACAGACAGACATTTCAGATGATGGCCTCTTTCCCTATTATGTCCCCCACTCTTTCAGCAATATTCCTTTCCCTTCTTCTTTGTGGAACTGCCTATCTCCAGTCTACTGTACCCTGTGTTCTGGTCCTAAGGGTAGGCATGTGACTCAGTCAAGGAAGTGAGATTTGAATCTTGATTGGGGGAGGGGAGAACACAGACACAGAAGGCAGTTGAGGCTGAGTCATTTGAGCTCTCTGCTCTGGGGCTGCCCCATACCTTAGGGCTGAGGTCCCTGGAGCTGTCAGCTCCCATCCTTCCTGGGCTCAGTGTTTCATCGGTTTCTCTTATTCATTGAGCTCCCCAATTACTATTGTTCGTGATAGATCTACCCTAACTGGCACAGTATAGTAAAATAACACAATTTATTTGTTTATTAAGGCAACACATTCACATGAAAAATTGATACATATAAAAACGCACAAGAAATATGTATGATATGTGTGTAAAATGAATTTTTTTGCAAATGACTATTCCATTGAAGTATATTTTCATAAGGGAAATTATAAAAGATTTCACCTTTAATCAGGTTATCTCTCTGTCTCTTTCTCTCTCTCTCTCTCTCTCTCTCTCTCTCTCTCTCTCTCTCTCTTTCTCACACACACACACACACACACACATTTACCTAAGGTCCAATTATACCAAGTTAATTATTCCCCTGCTCAATGAGATTCCCAAATAGGGGGAATAATACCCAAAGGAAGACCAAGGTCATTTATAATCTCCTATTTAGGGATTGTGGTGATTCTGGAGTCAGAGAGGAAATTACTGTAAGGGAGCTGAAGCACATTTAGATTAGTTACACTCTATTCGAAAGTTATTGAAAAAGAAGAATTCAGGATACTTCCGTGCAGTTTGAAGGTTGTTGGGGATCTAGGTAGAAAAGAGTTCCTTCCTTCTGTCAGGGAAGAAAAGCAAAGCAACATTTAACAGCACTAGCCAATTATGTTTCCTGTGTGACATGCAAGTGTGTAACTTTTGTCCTTTGCTTTTCAATTTTGCTCTTAATTCTCTCCTTTCCCTGACAATAGCAAGAAGGAACAACATTGATATAGATTAGATATAGATAAGTCATTAGGCAGTAGGATTCCAGGTTGACCTGTAATTTAAGGATCTCATGTTGGAAAAGTTAAAACAATTTTTAAAAAGATAGCAGGCCATTTCAAAATATAGGAATTGAGAGGAGTCTCTTCAATCCCTACCCTCGTATCTTCTGCTTCCATAAAATTAGGGCACTGTTTGACTTGGATCTGGTTAGACAATTACAGACTTTGGCAACTTAAATGGAGGCTATGAGTTACTTATGTGCACCAGATTCGAATGACTTGGGAACATACCACCCTGTTAATGCAATTTTTTTTTTCATTCAGAGCTATCTAAGATGCCTCTTTTGGCTGGTTTCTCATTGTTAACATCTAAGAAGAGATGCAGGAAAGGAATTGTATAATTTGTATTTGTGACTTACATGATCATAAATGTATTTTTGAGTGTTAATGTAACCAAACTGTCTTAAGAATTTGGAATGAGACCTCACTGTATACATAAGTAATTACATTTGTCCATTTGGAACCACAAAGTGGCATTTGGAATAATGCCATTTAATAGCACATATGAAGAATGGAAGGTAAGAGATCAAGAACGAATATTCATACATTTGAAATACTTTGGCAACGTAAGCCTTCTTGGAGAGAATGTTAATGAGTGACAGCTGCAATTAGAGAACACACTGCAGAGGGAAGTCCAGGATGGGAGACCTGAAGCCATGACAGTTCCATCAGTAAGCACTACTCTGACTCAGATTTTTGTATTTATATTCAAATATCTAGATCATGTGCTGCTATTCTGTTTCACTGATATAAACACAGAAAATTTAAATATGTGCTAAATTTAATCACACATTTCTTTTCACAGACAACCGAGAGTTGGTGCTTCCACAAAAAATGAGGAACCGCACAATGGTGACTGAATTCATCCTGCTGGGAATCCCTGAGACAGAGGGACTAGAGACAGCCCTTTTTCCCCTGTTTTCCTCATTTTATTTGTGTACCCTCTTGGGAAATGCACTCATCCTTACAGCTATCATCTCTTCCTCTCGCCTTCATACGCCTATGTATTTTTTCTTGGGAAACCTCTCCGTGTTTGACCTGGGTTTCTCTACAACAACTGCTCCCAAGATGCTCTTATACCTTTCAGGACAGAGTCGAGTTATCTCTTTTCAGGGATGTGTGGCCCAGCTATTCTTCTACCATTTCCTGGGCTGCACAGAGTGTTTTCTGTACACAGTGATGGCCTATGACCGCTTTGTGGCCATATGTTATCCTTTGCGATACGTGGTCATCATGAATCACAGAGTCTGCTCCACCCTGGCCACTGGGTCCTGGATGGGTGGCTGCATCCACGCTATTATCCTCACCTCCCTCACCTTCCAGTTACCCTACTGTGGCTCTAACAAGGTGGGCTATTACTTCTGTGACATACCTGCCGTCTTACCTCTAGCTTGTGAAGACACAGCTCTAGCCCAGAGGGTAGGTTTTACAAACGTTGGCCTTTTGTCTCTCATTTGCTTTTCCCTCATCCTTGTTTCCTACACTCGCATTGGGATCGCTATATCAAAAATTCAATCAGCAGTGGGCAGGCAACGGGCATTCTCCACCTGCAGTGCCCACATCACTGCCATCTTTTGTGCTTATGGACCAATAATCGTCATCTATCTACAGCCTAACCCCAGTGCCTTGCTTGGTGCTATAATTCAGATATTGAATAACCTTGTCACCCCCCTGTTGAACCCTCTGATCTATAGCCTGAGGAATAGGGATGTAAAATCAGCCTTGAAGAATGTGTTTTCCAAGAGAGGGGTCTCCCTGGAGAATAAGTGAAAAAGCTTAAGCTTTGATGAGCAAAGGTTGTTTCTCCAGCTCTTAGGACAAATCTCATCTGCAGATTTCAAGGCATGCTGAAATGAAATGTACTCTGAATCAGACTACTGCTTAAACTTACTAAGTTTTAAAATACATTCCTGTTTTTATATTTCCCTATATTTTATAAACAAATAAATTCATAAAGCAGTTTTGGAGGCATTGAATTGATTCTTGTGTATGGATTCTCTCCCAGCACCATATCCTCCAAACATATTCCTTAGATTTTTAAATACTTGAAAAATTAGGAGAGCGTATTTGCTTTCTCAGAGTCTCAGTTAAAGTTTATTCATGTATATCTAGAAGGAAGAGTGAATGGAAAGAAAAAAATTCATTTAAGCTTAGTTTAATAGAGAATATCGAAATCCCAGATTCTTTTAGGAGAGAATACCTCCAATTTTCTGCCAACAAATAATAAAATTCAAACTGACTTAATGTTCAAGGTAAGGTTTCTCTAGTGTGCATATGACCTTTTCATCTATTGGGAATGAATTGCAGAGACACTCTGTTATCTCACCTTGCATGATCATACCATAGATGGATGTGAATGTGAATCAATTCTCATAAGCTCCTAAAATTATTAGGTTCCATTTAGTGTGATGGCCTCAATTTTTGTAAAAGGTGTTCAAAGAAATCAAGTTTAAATATATTACTGCATTTTTTTTTACCAGATGAGAACACTGAAGAATCTCTGTGTCTCTCATGGAAAACACAGAATTATCATTTAAATTCAGGTAGAAATAATAAATTTGTGTCCCCATAGGGAAGAATATATTTCTCCCTTTCTCATAATAAGATCTATATTTTGCTTCCTATCTATTCAATGTTGCAGGATACTGAGAAAAAAATGGTCATTTGCATTTATAGAAATTACGTGATTTTATACAAACATTCTCATTCTTCTGAACATTTGCACTTTGTTTTCATATTTTACTAATCTGTTGTTTAGTTAGGCTAATAAATCTTAAGTCAATTAGGGAATGAAGTAGAGAGTAAATAATGCACTAAGGTCAAATACAAACAAAGGGGGCGGGCCACGGTGGCTCAGCAGGCAAGAATGCTTGCCTGCCATGCCAGAGGACCCAGGTTCGATTCCCGGTGCCTGCCCATGTAAAAATAATAATAATAATAATAATAAAATAAAAACAAAAGAAGTTAAAAAAAAAAACATTCAGCAAGCAGAGTTCTCGCCTGCCATGCCGGAGACCCGGTTTCGATTCCCAGTGCCCGCCCATGCCAAAAAAAAAGAGAAAAAGAAAGGAATGTTCCAGAGAGTTCCGCAAACTTTTTTTTAAGATAGAAAGCATAAGGTTCCCAGACCTAAATTTCACCATTGGACATGGAGATTTTCTTATCCTATAGGAATGAGTAACTAGAATGCATCAAAGTCTCTGAGAACCTCATCAATTCCGTTCAGACTCAGACTACTGCAGCCCATAGGCTATTCCTGCATAAATGTGCTACTGATGCCTCAGCCTGGGCCAGATTTACCTCGTTCATCTCAGCATTGTACAAATGCATAGCATGATTCAAGGATAGAGCACACACTGAACTCTGACATACACAACTCTTCAACTATTGCTCTCAGACTCTGCAGCCCATGGCTTCTGGTCTGAGTACATTCCTGGACTAGCTGCTATAGAATCAGCAAAGGAATTAGTTCCTCAGAATTCTTGGGGAGTCACAACAGGAATTCCTTATTAATATCACTTAACACTTGGTGTCAAGCTACACTGTTATACTACTCAGTGCTGTTTTAGAATTTTACATTTTCTACAACACAAAATTGTCCTGTACTCTGTATGAGCCAGAAGTCCTGAAGTCAAATGATCTGGTACAATAAAACACAGACTATTTATGGGAGACTTAAACCTAGTGGCTTTCCCATGAACATCTTCATATTAAATCTTCACAGTTTTCCTTATGTCATCACCTTTGAGCACATGATATGAAATAACTTTCTGAAACTCACTTAAGTGGTTGGCAACAGTCGCAGGGGGTGGAAAGCAAATAGTGTGTGAAACAGTGTTATACAAGCAACCATAGAGCAAATCACTTCTGTATAGATTTTGACTGAGGGTGATACAAGGACATAAGCATTTAGAGAGTTACATATGTAGAATACCCTGATTAGAAGGGAAGTTAGAAAGATAATATTTCATTCACAATTGGTGTGACAGAAACACAAGGCTCAAAAGAAATCGAAATCAATAGATTAAACTTACACTGTGTATTTTATTCAACACATTAATTAATCTCATGCACAATGGCTAGATGCTAGGGGTACAGAATTTAATAAAATGAGCATGGCCCTACCTTTAAGAAATGTATTTTAAAGGGAGAAGGGGAGCCTTAAGTAAAACCTGGAAACTAGGATTGTCACACTGCAAATATATGAATATTGCAAAAGACAGAAATATCTGAAATTCCTCAACCAAAGAGAAGAAGAATCAATCGTGGATTCTTCTCCAGGATATGGCAGCCTGATACCATAATAAAACTCTTCGCCAGCAGTATTTCTCACTGTTGAATTTTTCATTCAAATTCATGTTTTGTGGACTTGACAGCCTGAATGACTGGTATCCGGACAGGGCTGATGTCAAGATTTCTCCCTTCTCTCATGTTTTCTGTCTATCCTACTATCTCCAGAAACCACTCAGTCTTTCATATAGTGTCTGACTGTGTCAGCAGTTGGGGTGAAATTGTACATGTATGGAGTCTTAGGAAGACTCTTCTGCTGGGAATATTGTTAGATGGCTAGGGATTTGCTTCTGTTATTAATGTTTTTTTTTTTACATAACAGGCTGGTATTGTGAAAATCACATACTTCCACTTGGGAATGTAGACATTAAGACCCTTCCTGTAGGAGTAATTCAAGTTCACAGGAAACAGAGGAGTCTCACCCCTTTCTATCAGGAAAGAGCCCAGAATTTAGGCTCAAAAGAAGGAAACATGTCTCTGAATAATGCTTCAGCTTTAGAATAAGAGATATGAAATTCTGGAGGGTAGAATTTCATACTCTTCATTTCTTGTAACTGTAATTCATATATATATATATGTACAAGAGGGCATATTAAATTTTCATTTTAATATCCTTCCAAAAATGTAATAATAAGAAAGATTCATACTCAGAGTTGATATTCATATACAATTTCATTTTGTTGGCATTAAATTATTTGACATATTTTAACACCACTGGGGGTGCTCCTTTTACAGCTTCTTCTGTTGAGCTATAATGAATACCAGGGCTCCACATAACTCATGAAGAGAAATAGGTTACAGAATGCATTTTTGGCTGAGTGCTTTGTGACCTTGATATTAAATCCATTTACATTCTGGTCAAATTGCCAGTAGCCTGGCAATGAGCTGAATGAAGCCGGTCTTATCCTCTCCCCCCAGCAGAAAGGGAGGCAATTCCAGGAGTTTCTGGTTTCAATGTTTTAAAGGGAGAGAAGCAGGATATTGTCTCATAGTCTTAATCCAGCTTTATCAGTAATAAAATCCATATAGTTTGATCATCCATTGATTACTTATGTTTATTCATCAATTGTTAGTACTCTAAGATGAGGAAACAGGTAGAATGGTGATTGATTAGGCTCCTTCAGTATGCATTATTGCATTATACTATCCTCAAGGTCATGATGCTTCACATAGGAAAATTTACTTATGGGTGAATGGAAGGACTTATGAAATATAGATCATTCACTTCATCAAAAATGCTTCCTAACCCCAGCTTAATATATATAAAGAAACACCATAAATACTCCCAAGTGCATGTCAAGCTAAGTTTGATAGTGAACACACAACAGAGAAAGTGATTCTCCTCAGTCATCAGAGTCACCTTAAATGACAGAAGGTACTACCCAAGAGAAATTAGCACCTCCACTCCACTCCCAGATTCACACCACACCAGGATACTCAAGTCAGAAACTAAGGCCACATCTATATCTTCTCACACTCCCATTTAGCAAGTCAGCCATTGAGTATCACCTACTCTATTTCTTAACAATTTTTTTTCAACATCATCCATTGTCCCTCCAAATTACCACTTCTTCATTTCATACCCTGAACACAATTTTATGAACCTCTAAATGGAATCCTTGCAACTGCTCTCTCCTGATTCTAGCTCTCTGTCCACACTTATTCCTATTTATTTTTTAAAACTCCATGTAATTATGCTGCCTCCAGTACGAGCACAAACTTCATAGCATATCCTAGAAGGCCTTCATGGTCTGCTCTCTGCAGGCCCTTCTCTCATGCTCTGAGCTCCAGATGTGTGAAACTGAGTTCTGGTCTCTCAAACACACTGTGCTGTGGATGCAAGAATGTTTGATCTTGCACTACTAAATTCTTCAATCTAGAACTCCTTCCATACAGCTTCTCCTCTGTAATTCCAAACCTCGAGACACTGATTTCTTGTCTGTGTCTCTGCAGCTTATTTATATTGTCAACAGTGGACTTCCTTCAGCAGCAGATGTTAGAGAGTAAGAAAAACAGATACAAGGTGAATTCTCAGAAACACTACTTTCCCCTCAGTGTTACATTGGGCCTATTACTTCCTGGAACTAATTCTAAATAATACACCTCCCTCATGTGAATGTCAGTAGAATTTGATAATACTTAGTAAGTACCTATTATATGCTAGCACAAAACTAGCCCAGTGAATTTAATCATTTGTTCCCTTTCCTCTCCTTCCCAGCTAGGTTGGGAGAACCTCGATGGGATTGTACATCTTCAGTATCTAGCACAATGCCTACACATAATGGACAGTTAATAAATAATGCATTCAGAAATCTATGTGCTTTCAGAATACACAGAAACTTAAAATTTGTCTGGAGAGAGCTCCAAAGGTAAGCTCACTGCCCTCCCCTCTACATGGGACTTGACTCCTAGGGAGAACCTGGACCTGGCATTGCGGGTTTGAGGAAGCCTTCTTGAACAGAAGGGGGAAGAGAAATGAAGCAGAATAAAGTTTCGGTAGCTAAGAGATTTCATATAGAGTTAAGAGGTCATGCCGGAAGTTATTCTTATGGATTATGTAGATATTCCCTTTTTGTTTCTAGTGTTTTAGAATGGCTAGAAGGAACTGCCTGAAACTGCTGAACTGCAGTCTAGTAGCTCTGATTCCTGAAGATGGTTGTATACCAATCTAGCTTTTATAGTGTGACCATGTGATTGTGAAGATCTTGTGGCTGATACTCCCTTTATCCAGAATATGGACAGATAAGTAAAAAAAAAAATTAAGGACAATAAATGAGTAATTAATAGGCAGGGATAAGGGGTATGGGTGTTTTGGGTGTTCTTTTTATTTTTATTTTTGTTCTGTTTTTTGGAGTCATAAAAGTGTTCCAAAATTTATTGTAGTAATGAATACGCAAATATATACTGGGAACCAGTGATTGTACCCTTTGGATGATTATATGGTTTGTGAATATATTTCAATAAAATTGCATTTAAAAATTTAACTGGAGAAACAAGATGGGAATCAAATAAAACGATCATAGCTATCATATTATGACACATGCCAATTGAATCGTTCTAACAGCAACAGTCTCTGTTTCCAATTAAAAAAATTTATATTCTGGGAAATTATTATCAGGCTTCATCCAAAATTAAATGTTTTATTACTACCAAACTCCTAAAATAAATAATCAATCTTTCCATAACGAGACTGACTACAGAGAAAAAATTTCCAAGGGAAGACCAAATTTACTTAAGCTCTATTTTATGGGGACAGATTTCTTTTTTTTTTTAAGGCAGAAATGATCAGAAGCTGGGATATCTATCAAAGCCTGCACAAGGTGTTTTGTGAGGGACTTTTTCCATTTTGTGGATCCAAATAATGACACTTACTAGCCCTAACATGTTTTATCTGACACAACACTTTTGTCCTCCAATATCCCTGCTGCTCCTTTACAATGAGGTGAATTTAGAAGTAGGAAGAAATTAGCATTTGGTCCTACTGTGAGTATGAGTTTTTGTCTCAGAGAAGGGTCTATAGATCTCATGAAAAGAGGTATAAACACAGGGATCAGTGTGATTCTGGGAGTCAAGGCAGAAGCTAATGAATATGGTTATGCTTGTTCAGGGCGGTAAAGTGAGGGAGAATGCCATTTGTTGGTTTTATGAAGGTTTATAAGGTTAAATCAAGTGGCAAAAAGAAAAAAAAAAAAGAAGTAAGACTGTACTCAGAGTTTTCCCTTAGGGAAAGTGCTAATGAGGATTACCTGAAATTGGAATCCTCCATTTAGAGAAAGATATTGTAAAGATGAATGAACTGTTGATGCAAAATATCAGTTAGTAGAACTCTGTATAGCTTTTCTACCTCTTGGCCCTAGAAGGGATTTATGTCAAACTTTTGTTATGTTCCTTCACTGATACGGACTCCATTCTTGACTTCCCTCTATAATGAGAAATCACGCAATGATGTCTGAATTTACCGTGCTGTAAATCATTACGGTTTGGAGATGCTATTTTATTTTTTTGTTCTTACCTTCGCAATTATGTACTCTCTTGGGAAATGTTATTTTGGGGATTATTGCCTGTTCCCTTGAACTTCACACCCCATACATTATTTTTTATTCTCGAAAAACTTCTCTGTGTTGGACATCAGTTTCTCTTTCATGATTGCTTTGCCTTTTGTGGTAGTTAGATTCAGTTGTCAACTTGGCCAGGTGAAGGTGCCTAGTTCTATTGCTGTGGACATGAGCCAATGGCGTGTGAACCTCATCTGTTGCTGATGCCATCTGCCCTCAGCTAGGAGGCGTGGCTCAGTTGCTTAAATGCATACCCAAAGGACTCATTTTCCAAAGTCTGAGCCTGGACTATTCTTGGTTTCCAGATTATATAGGCTAGTAAGCAAGGCCGGAGTCACTGTGGGAACGCGCAGTGAACATTGTGTGAGATGGGACATGGACCCCTGCTCTGTGGACATGACCAGGGGCAGAGGGACACTGCAGACGTTTTGTTTTTCTCCCTACTTTTTACATACTTTAGGAGTACATAATTTCTTACATAAATTCATAAGGTGATACGCACAGGATACACATAAATTCATAAAGTTATACAACAATAATACTGAGGTGATACACATGAATTCCTAAAGCTATACAAAAATACTGAGGCTAAACTTATAAACTGCCTCAGAAACAGGAAAGGGAAGTGTGCCTGCCCCACTGCAAGGTGGGAGAGTAACAGTTGTCCAAAAGAATCACACTTGCTGCCTAAATAATTCATTGAATTGATGATAAACAAGACCTATTTCTAAGGATGCTAAATTCTGTTCAATGTTACAAGGATTCTCAGAACAACCACATGTAATTTTTAAATGTACTCTTAAAACTATAAGCAAGCTGGAAATATAATAGTAACCTTCAAATCTAACCTTTAAAATGGCCTTTAAATGTAACTTTAAAGCTGGAAGCTGTAAATGAGAATGCTTAGTCTCACAAAGGAGTAATTTGTAAATGTAAAGTTTGCACCCAGATTTGAATAAGCTTTCATCTATCGCCCCAGATGAATAAGCTTTTCATCTATCTCCCTATGTTGGGAGGCACCTTTTCTGGTGTCACAGAGGATATAAATTCTGAAGGAAGTAATAAATAGCTAAGATAAACCACTGAAGTTCTCCAGACCTCTGTTACCTTTTAATATGATAATTATCTCTCATTGTCTGTGACTTATATAAGTCAATTGAAAAATCCCTTTGAGGAGGCTGATTTAGGAAGGAAATTCCACCTGTCCTGCTGGCATAAATACACCTTTTTTCTCTCCTCAGCCAAGTCCTTGTGCCTGTGTATTTGAGCTGCACCCAGTGACGAACCCAGATTTTGGAGTGCCCCATCTACACATATCTGGTTGTTGAGATTGTTTATTGGACAATACATATTTAACATGATCCAGCTGCACTGAAAATGGGGGCAGGTCACATATCCAGGAAGGATCGATGTGATTAGCAAAGGATGCTGGTTGCTCAGTGCTGAGGAATCCTCACATACCCCCATTTTCAGGTGTTGAAATGATCAGCCAGCCAGTGCAGAGTTCAGTAGCAGCAGGAAGTATGTACAATATGGAAGGGTTAACCAAGTAGAAAGTAGATACATCCTTCCTTTTCCCAACATAAACCTGAGGAAGACAACCCACCAAGGCAAAAGGGAAGCTTGATGCTTTAGCTGGGCTGTACCCTGAGGAACACAGAGCTGCAGCAGAATGAAAGAACTTCAAGTCACACTTCCTGCACCCTTTATTCTTTCTTTTACTACAGCTCAACTAGGGGAAAAAACAAAACAAAACTGTCAGTCTTTTCTTAGTGGAAAAAATTGTCTCCACTGAAGGAAGGATAAAGAAATCAGATATCCTTAATGACAGTTACTGGGTCTACAGTAGCAAAATCTATATAGGCACAAAATAAAAGTACTATACACAACCACAGAGATGGTCAGAAATGAAAATTATCTGATCATAAGTGACATGAGGGGCACTACATGTCCTCAGAGATAACTAATAATAAGATGGAAAATGAGATCTCTTGTCAAGTCTTGGACATTGGATTGAAATGTGAGTCAGTTTTCTCTTATCTCTTTAAAACACGCATCAGATTATTGAACAGCTGTGTGACTGACAATGTCTGACAGAGGCTCTTTTACTATCTGTCTCTTGTCATGTATAATCAGAATCTGTGTGTCTGTTTGCCTGGGTAGCAGGACAACAACAGAAGCTGCACATCGCCTTATCAAACCAACTCTTGTCATGTTTTTAATTTTCCTGTATTCTCCATTTAATATGGCTATTCTCTGGCATCTTTTCCCAGTATATCTCTTCATTACTATAAAA
This sequence comes from Tamandua tetradactyla, assembly GCF_023851605.1. Lineage (NCBI taxonomy): Eukaryota > Metazoa > Chordata > Mammalia > Pilosa > Myrmecophagidae > Tamandua > Tamandua tetradactyla. Next base: position 15,685,058 of record NC_135334.1, on the reverse strand, counting down.
GAAAAACCTCTAAATTATTACTTTAAAAAAATTTCACAGTATTTGGGGTATGCGCATAAGAAGAGAACGTGGAAAGGAAGAGAAAGAGTGTCACCACTGTCTCTTGGTTTAGACTCTTAATGTTCTCCTAAGAGCAAAAAAGAAAAGAGAAAGTCCCAATAGCCACCCATTACGATGTACAAGTGAAATAAAAGAGACAAGATTTGTGAAATCTTTCTTTAAACAAGAAATACATAGGGCCCCTAGGATTATATAAAAGCATGAGGTATGTTCATCCTGCCCCAATGAGGAAATATTCCTTACCTCTTCTCCAAATCTTTCATGTCTGACAACAAAACATATCCAATAAATTGTTCTTCTTTGTATTATATTAAGTAACAATTTATAAGATTCAAAATCAGAAGTACGGTACATTTTGTCGAGACTCAGTTTTGTGAATGTTTCCATTTCTCATTTAATCAAAGGGGACTTGATAATACCAGCTGATATCTCTTTCTGCAGTTACAAGGGACAAGGAAACTTTCATTTTTTGAGATGCCATTTACTAGTGCTAGCTAACAGTAGAGGCAAATTTTCCAAGGCTAAGCTGTGGAATTTAACAAGTTAAGATAAAGAAAATCTTAAAACTTTCAGTATGTGAAACAACAAGGGCAGAACATCTTTAACAAATGGAGTATGGGGAATGTAACAGTTTGTTTTCATTTGTAACCAGCAATTAAAATGGGGGAGAACGAAATTAGGTTCTTTCTTATCTCTATCAATTCTATGTTCATTCAGCATTTGGGGCTTTGGAGAATGGAGGGAAAGATACATACTAGAGATGCTTTGGGAAAATAAAAAGTTTAAAAAGAAAACCACAAATCTAGGTTAAGGGAAACCAGAAGGAGAAAAAAGAAAAGGGAGTGAGAAAGCTATAAGCAATTTAGTTTCCAGTTCTCGAACTAAATAAGAAAAAAAGGCAGATGTTTCTCTATTTCTTTCCCCATCAAACAACTTTCAGTCAGATTTAGCGTAAATTTTCTCCACACTTACTTCAAAGAGCAGTCACAATATCTTGTACCTAGGAAATTCTCTTTATTTCATATCCTTCAAACGAAACTAAAATTTGTATCAAATTATCAGCACAAAATTTCCGGGGTTAAAGTTAATGCCTGGGAGTTCTTGATCAAGTCCCTTAGTGGGATGAAGAAAATGTCAAATTCCCTTCTCTAGTAGCTGTGAGGATAATAAGAGGGTGTGTGCTGAAAATGTAATGCAAGCATACCCCCTTGACACTTTCTCTTTTCCTAAATTATCTCTCATGTCCTGTCTCTGCTGTGGTATACTCAGGAGTGCATATAGTAGTGCCAACGTGTAATAATGACAGTAATTGACAAGCTATTTGATACCTTTCCTCTTAAAAGAGATTCAGGCACAGTGGTGCCACCCACAACTATGGACATCACAGACCTGTCTCACACAGTTCTAATCATTTTATCTTATCCATTGCATGGTCTTTATCACACGACTTAGTGTAAAGAGAATCTAGATTGTCATTGCCTTAACAGTGCCATCTTCTGGCCATTATGGGACATTTGATTTTGATACAGATGCTGATTTCCAGAGCAAGATTCAAAATCCAGCAGTACTTGAAATGGAAGTCATTGCCTCACCCAAATCAGAAATTAGGAGATCCCTGAATGCTTTTTCTGTCTTCCCAAGCCATGACCAGCTCCTTCTAAATAAGAGACCCTAGAATGGTGCCCAATTTTTAGATATGAAAGAATCTTTAAAGAATCTTAAAGATGATAGTGTCCAACCTCTTCATTTTATAAATGTTTGTATTCAAGGCAGATAGGCAAAATAACTTTCCAGAGCCACACAGAGTGTTATCATGGATTCCCAATGTTACACCCTTTGCATTATACCATTGGGGAAAATACACTTCTTTTTCTGCTCACTTCCTCTTCTCAGACCATATGAAAGAAGTCTATTCCTATGACACTCCTCCACTGTAAGAATTGTAATGGTATATCAGCATACACAGACACACATCACCAAGAAAGGGTGTTCACCATATAATCAGAAATCCTCTAGAAAAAAAAGGAATTAAATATTCTGAAAATAAAAAAAGCTTATGCACATAAAAATTATTAAAAATAATTCATGTCAAGCAGGCAATAGTGGCTCAGTGGCAGAGTTTTCACCCACCATGCCAGAGACCTGGGTTCAATTCCTGGTGCCTGCCCATGCAAAAAGAAAATGTAATTCATGTCCTTGCTTTGAACATTTTCCATTCTGACAAAGCACTCTAAAACCTTCAGCAAACAGGCATCTCAACAACTAAATAGTAAAAAAAAAAAAAAGAAAGAAAAGAATCTCTATTTTTCGTATAATTAAATTTATTTATGATTTCATTTTTTTTCAAAAACAAAAGGAAAGTTGTGCATGTGTGTATGAACATGCTGACCATGGCACAAACTAGATCAGGAGTCTATTTGCCTACTTGACTGAAAGCAGGTTGGTAGACGTCAGAGATGAAGTAGGGTACATTCAGACAATGAACTAGACAATCTTTAATGACCTTGTGACTCTAAGTGTCTTAATTCAGTTGTCCTGCATGGTGCATAATCTTCTATGGGTATAACTTAAATCAGTTTATTAAGTAGGGAGGCTGAGGAAAGAGTGCTATATGGGAACAAAGTTACAATAGGTAGAATGAAATAGTACCAAAATGGTTTCTATGCCCCGAAATATGTGATGACATTTCTGCAAGATGTTCATCAACATAATAATCCATTTCTTCTTTCTTGTTATTAAAAATGAAGAAGGTATATTCATCCTGCCCCAATGTGGAAATATTCTGTCCCTCTTACCTCCTCTGCAGATACTTCATACCTGACTACAAAACATGTCCAATAGATTCTTCTTCTTTATATTAATATTGATTGTCACAATGACTTTGGATTTAAAATGATCTCTGGAGAGCAGTTTCCAAATTAGCCTTTTCTGATTTTTCCTAAAATATCTGTGAAAAATGGGAAAGCAGAATATGCATAGGATCACTAAAATTATGCTAATGGTATTCCAAATTATTATGATATTTAAGAATATAAGCCCTAATTCTAAAAGCTATGGAGCTAAATTGAGAATTTCAATATGATAAATGTGTCTGACAAATGAAATCTTCTAGGGATGGTACTCATACCATGCTAAAACAGGGATCTGGATATTATATTTCTTATTCATGTCTCACAGTTAAAAACTGTTGGAATAAACTCTAAGTAAAACCATCATGTATTTTCTCCAATTGGGGAATTATGGGGTTCTATACTGCTTACAAATCCTAGAAAGTTGCATTTTGCAATCTAATTTCAAAAGGAAAACCTTTGGTCTTGAAGGAATTTCTGAATATAATCAATGTCTGGTGGATTTTGGAAGGTGTGAAAGACATCTCTTCTTTGCCCACATGAACTGATACTAAGCATAAATTGAGTTTTTCCAATCTACATTTAGCCCATTAAAACTTGACCTAGAAAGTCTGCACCCACTTTCAATGCACTCTGGTGCAAATGACTTGTAAAAAACAGGTTCTGAAACTTAGCTGTGTTTTAGGTTTGCCCTAGACCTGCTGCTCCCACATTTTTGTCTTTCTAACTTCTACTTTTCAAGTGTCTTGCAATGGTTTTGATACATGAATCTGTTAGAATCTCAAAGACCAGTTTAATCTCTTTTTTTATGTGGCTTAATAAAATATCCTGTCATTCAACTTTTTATTTTTTTATCTACCCACTCTTCCATTTCATATTTCTTCACTCTTAGGTAAGAGTCTCTTTCTTCCAAAGCTAAATGGGTTAGAAAGGGAAGGAGTCTTGCAGAGTCTTAAAAACTTATTTGTTTATCCTGGGAAGAATGTCAGAAAATTAGACACCTAGGCTGAGTTGTTTATACCTCCTTCCCTTCTGTTTCTTATCTTTTCCCTTATTTCATGCTAACTACTTATTTCTCTCCCACATGCTAGGGATCCATAGCTCATTCCTTGTGCCATGATCCATAACCACATTCCCTGTCCCTTCCTGTAGAAGATTGGATGATTCCCTTCTACTTTACCTCCATAGTGAGGTAGACTCCCTGTAATTTACCTGGTTCCTTTAGCATCACCACCCAGAAGAGCTGAATTTGAGACAAGGAACAAGATGTCAGCCAAAGAACAGAACTAAATGTTTGAGTGGGGACCAATGTGTTGTAGCACTGGAAACACAACCCTGGAATTGTGAGAGGGTAGCCAGAAAAAGCATTGGCTGCTCCCATAGTTGGGTGTAAGATCTAAAAGGTTGGTCTGTACAGTGAAAGAAATGTGTGAATGTGTGTGTTGTGTAGCTTCTGCTCATTAGCAAATTGCATTATTAAGGATAACATTAATACTGATTACAAGACCTGAAAAACGTGAAATGATAAAATGAAACACAGTTGTATCATTTGCACTGACACAAGTAAACCCATTTAGCTGAAATATGTATTTAGCTCCTTCTGTGTTCCAAGTACTATGGTAGATGGCTGATGTAGAGTCAATACTGTAAGGTTTCTCACCACAAGAAGGTTGTAATAGTGTTTCTGTGAATGCAGGCTGGGGAAGGTTACAACAACAAATTTTAAACTACTATTTTAAATTCAATAATAATTATGCACTAGAAATAGTGCTAGACCAAAGCAAAGAGAAATTAATACAGTTAGGTTCAGCTGGGGAAAGTTTCCCTGAATTGAAAATAGTTGGGTTGTAGGAGTAAGAATAGGAATGATAAAAACTGACCTCATTTTGAGAGTTCACATGGGCCTGATAGTGTATAAGACACTTTGTATATTTATTATATTAAATTCTTACAAAAAACAGATGATGAAATTTAGATTCTGAGAGTGATAGGCTAGAAACGGAAGTGGCAATCGCTGGTCCCCAAAGTCCTGACGATTCTACCTTATTTATGACACTGGAGCCTGAAACGGGAAATGAGAAGTTGCTTATGGAAAATCGTAGAGATACAAATCACACTATAGCTCTTTTAGACGTTTTCTATTTTGAGATGGCTGAAGTGTGAGGAAGAAATGAGCATACCTGAGTCCAGACAAAAAGATAGGAGTCTGATCTACTAAGGAGTTTAAGCAGTTCTCCTTAGGGTAGAGATTTCTTTAAGGTTAGTTTATGAGTAGTTTTACTAGAGAACATGCTTTAGAAAGAAAATAAGCTGAGGGCATTAAAGTAAATGGGAATAGGTACCAATAGGCTTATGTCAAATATAAAAGGGAGAAGAACCAGAGGAACTAAATATTCAAAGCGGAATAGAGAAGAAAGTAAAATCAAAAGAAAACAAAATGCAAAAGAAAAACTTATAGACAGATTTCAATGAGGTAGAAGAAAAAGCCTCTGGCAGAATGGAGTGACTCGCCTCATGTTTGATATTTCAGAAGTATAGCAGGTAGGAGTGATGACAGGATCCAAAGAGTAGCCTTAGGTTGGGATATTAAAGTAAAGTAGAGGTAAGATTACTCAAGGGAGAGATGAGGCTAGGGTGGTGAATGTCTCATCACTGAAGATTTCAACATCACCCCAAATTAGAGGAGGGCTTGGGTTGGAGGAAGAATGTTCTTTTGCCACCAAAGACTTCAGCGAATGTCAAGGTATGACTAAGAGAATAGTTAATGATAAGGGATGAGTATGGAACAGCTGAATGGACTTCTAATGGAGAGGAAAAGGAGAAATGAACTAGGGAGTTTCAAACATGATACTCGACCAATAGGATTTGAATAACAGGTTTAATTGCTCTATTAATTTATCTGAAACATTTAAATTTTGGAGTCTTTATATAAACATCAGCATTTCTGACTTATTTGAAAAATCAGAGCCATTATCAACAATTAACCTGCCTTGCAATATGTCAACTCACATCCCTAGTGTTTTGCTATACAAGGAAATATCAAAGGCAATATAAACTGTGAGTTTTCATTCTGATGTGTTACTATCTCCTTCTCTGTAATTACTGGCAAATATTTTATTTGTTTAAACAAATGATTCTAAACCAGCCACTGACAAAAACCAACCCCACAAATAAAAGTCTTAAATTGGGAAGGGAAGGCAAAAAGGAAAATTTTTAAAAAGAGGGAAAGATTCTAACATCAAAGTTAAGATGAGAAATTTATGTTCTATCCAATTTCAAGAAATCATAAAAATCATAGAAGCACATAATATGTGCCAGGTTTATAAGGATTATCTCATTTAATTCTCAAAATTACTCCATGAAATAAATACTCTATTTTGCAACTTAAAACATTGAGTCTCAGAGAGAATCATTCACCAGCTTAAGGACATATGTTAAGAAGAAACAGACTTATTCTTCACACTCAGAACCTTCTGGTTCTCAGGTGGGTACTCTTTTTATTATGTTGCAATTTATTCCACAATCATAAGAGATAAGTGAGATAGCAGAAAATAAAAATAAAAAAAAAAAAAAGAAAGATAACCAAGACAAATCCCTGAGGTCTACAGAGAAAAGGAGTTGAGGGCATAATTCCCCCATACAGTAAATAAAATGCAGTGTCCAAGAGGGAGTCACAAGCTCTTTAATTCCCAAAGCCTTTAAAAATTACCTTCCTGCCTAGAGAACTGGATATCCATATGCAAAAGAATGAAAGAGGACCCGTATCTCACACCCTATACAAAAGTTAACTCAAAATGGATCAAAGATCTAAACATTAGCTCTAAGACCATAAAATAGTTAGAGGAAAATGTAGGGAGATAGCTTATGAAACTTACAGTTGGACGCGGTTTTATGGACCTTAAACCTAAAGCAAGAGCACTGAAGAAAGAAAGAAATAAATGGGAACTCCTCAAAATTAAACACTTTTGTGCATCAAAGAACTTCATCAAGAAAGTAGAAAGACAGCCTATACAATGGGAGACAATATTTGGAAATGACATATCAGATAAAGGTCTAGTATCAAGAATTTATAAAGAGATTGTTCAACTCAACAACAAAAAGACAGCCAACCCAATTACAAAATGGGAAAAAGGCTTGAACAGACACCTCTCAGAAGAGGAAATACAAATGGCCAAAAGGCACATGAAGAGATGCTCAATGTCCCTGGCCATTAGAGAAATGCAAATCAAAACCACAATGAGATATCATCTCACACCCACCAGAATGGCCATTATCAACAAAACAAAAAATGACAAGTGCTGGAGAGGATGCGGAGAAAGAAGCACACTTATCCACTGTTGGTGGGAATGTCAAATGGTGCAACCACTGTGGAAGGCAGTTTGGCGGTTCCTCAAAAAACTGAATATAGAATTGCCATACAACCCAGCAATACCATTGCTAGGTATCTACTCAGAGGACTTAAGGGCAAAGACACAAATGGACATTTGCACACCAATGTTTGTAGCAGCATTATTTACAATTGCAAAGAGATGGAAACAGCCAAAATGTCCATCAACAGACGAGTGGCTAAACAAACTGTGGTATATACATACGATGGGATATTATGCAGCTTTAAGACAGAATAAACTTATGAAGCATGTAATGACATGGATGGACCTAGAGAACATTATGCTGAGTGAGACTAGCCAAAAACTAAAGGATAAGTACTGTATGGTCCCACTGATGTGAACCGACATTAGAGAATAAACTTGGAATATGTCATTGGTAACAGAGACCATCAGGAGTTAGAAACAGGGTAAGATAGTGGGTAATTGGAGCTGAAGGGATACAGACTGTGCAACAGGACTAGATAGAAAAACTCAGAAATGGACAGCACAATACTACCTAATTGTAATGCAATTATGTTAAAACACTGAATGAAGCTGCATCTGAGCTATAGTTTTTTGTTTGTTTGTTTGTTTGTTTGTTTATATATATATATTTTTATTTTTATTTTTATTTTTTCTCTATATTATCATTTTATTTCTTTTTCTGTTGTCTTGCTATTTCTTTTTCTAAATCAATGCAAATGTACTAAGAAATGATGATCATACATCTATGTGATGATATTAAGAATTACTGATTGTATATGTAGAATGGAATAATTTCTAAATATTGTTAGTTAATTTTTTTTTAATTAATAAAAAAAAATGTTACCTTCCCTACCAAGTCCTCTTCCCTAATTCTTAAATTCCCTCAATAGTCAACATTTAATTGTTCCCTAAGCTCAAGGGCTCTTCCTCCCTGACTCCAGGGATTCATCATAGATGGGACTCCAAAGGGATATGAGACCATTTATAAACCTACAAGGGCAGAAAACTGTTTACTTGTGCTATCTCTGTAGAAGTTAGTCTAGGAGATAAGGCAACCATCTGATATACAGCATTTTCTTTGTGTGATTATGAGTGAAAAAGAAATAGTCCTTTGCTTAGAGAACCCAAGCCCAATTTCAGGCACCTAAGGAAGAGAAATATTTGGAATGGAGAGCCCACAGCTCCATAGAAGAAACTGAAGACAAAAGGTGTGGAGGGAGGTAGAACAAACATGTTTTTTTTTTTTTTTTTTTGCTTTCCTAGAGTCAGTCCCAACACTTTGACCACATACTTACTCAGAATCTATCCCTTGTCTCAATTTTTACCTTTTACACTCATTCTACAGATCTGGGTTGCAAGTATTGTTGGAAGATATCCCACTCATGAGCTTTATTCTCATTTATACGATTCCAGATTCATTTCTTGCACTCATTCTGTAAAAGACCATGCAAGATTCACTCATTTATGTATTTTAAATTGTTCATTAACCATTAATTCAGATCTTTTTCAAATAACCACACAATTGTTAGGATTCAAAAATTAGTTGTATATGTTCTCCGATCTGGAAAAAATATATTCTTATGACATGAAGAAAGATATGGTCTGTAAGGAGAAGACATAGTAAAGTCATTTTCCTGGTTCTCTTCTTATACTTCTTCATCATTTTCTAAAATGCATTTCTAAAGATATTCCTTCAGCCCTTTGTCCTTACTTTGCCCTATTTCTCCTAGTTATCTTATTCATGCTTAAAACATCAACTATAATATGCATACCTTTAACTTGCCAAGTTATTGAGCATGGCACCCCCTATAGCAAATATTAAATTAATGAACCATTATAAAGAATCCTATTATGTCTCAACATGTTTCATAAATGCCACCATATGTCAGTTTTTCATCTTTACAGCAATTCTGAGAGGTAAATGTTATCTTACTTGATATAAACCAAACATTTATTGGTTATTCACTATATATGAACCACTATTATGAGAACATCCCACATTTTCAAATACTATAATTATAGTGGTCGATGTCAAAATATAGATTGTGGGATACAAATGAGGGGCATATACCTAAGAACTTTCTAGTTTTATGCCTGTTGTCCTGCCTTGATTGTTAATAATGCCCCATGACCACTCTCAAAAGCATCCTAGTTGGAATGATTAATTAGGGTCAAGGCTCCTGGTGCAGGAAATGCTTTCTGCTACTTCATAGATGAAAAAATGAGGTTCAGAAAATGAGAAGTATTTGCCAAAAATCACACCCCCAAAATCAGAACTTGATTTGGGGCTTTAAACCTTTAATCCAAGTTATTACTAATATGCCATGTTGACAAATGTTTGAATTATTTGTGTATTTGAATCTTTAAGGAAAGCTTTCTCCATTCTTGTTCTGGGTTCAACCCCAATTTACTATCTTAATTATCATTCTCAATTTTACATGTGTCTTTCATACCTAAGGACTGGCATAGTTAGAGTTCTGGAAGTAGTGAGGAGGTTGGAGGTATAAGATTTAAAACAAACAAACTAATTCATGTGGTTACAAGAACTAAAATTCAAAAGAAAAAAACTATCACACTGAAGAAAATCACATTCTTAAATGGTATATTCAAGACATATTTCTTACAGCTTTTCTGAAAGAAAATAATCCTTTTATTGCTTTAGAACCAACCGAAACGTGACTTATGTTTCACTTGGCATATCACCATCATGAAAACACGGAGAAAGTTGAAAAATAACAATAGTCTAGTTTCACTGCACTTGCATAACTGTACAAATGCTCTGAAAAGGGATTCAGTGGATCAGGCTGCCAGGTTGGTCTATTTCAGGGCATTCCTTGCCGTGCAATTGGTTTTTTGACCTTAATAAGATTATGTTCACCTGTTTAGTATTGAGATCTTTGCTCTCTTAGCCAATCTAGTGTTTCACCGTGTAAATGTTTTGTTTTACTTTGTATCCAGTAACTTTTCCTAAGGGATTACCTCCAGATACAAGAGGGCCCGTTTCCTCTACCAGCCCATAAGTACCTTTGGAAGAATGTTGTCATCAGCTTTAGTTTTTGTATTCCTGTTGTGTCCACCATTATTACCCCCGCTTCCCTCAATGTTCACATTTTCAGGACTTCTCTCTCCACCCAGACCACCCGTGGGAGAACATGAGGAATCAGACGGAGCTGAATGAGTTCCTCCTGCTGGGAATACCTCAGACGGAGGGACTGGAGACTGTGCTCTTTGTCATCTTCTCACTCATCTACTTCTTCACCCTGTTTGGCAACTTCCTCATCCTCCTGGCCATTTATTCCTCCTCTACTCTCCATACCCCCATGTATTTCTTCCTGGGACTCCTATCCATTTTTGACATACTGTTCCCCTCTGTAACCTGTCCCAAGATGCTACTCTACCTCTCTGGCCAGAGCCGAGCCATCTCTTATAAGGGATGTGCTGCACAGCTCTTCTTCTATCATTTGCTTGGTTCCACTGAAGGCTGCCTCTATTCTGTGATGGCCTGTGATCGCTTTGTTGCCATCTGTCACCCACTGAGGTACGTGCTCATCATGAAGCCCAGGGTCTGTGTGGGTTTAGTCATAGGGACCTGGTTGGTGGGTTGTCTTCAAGCCACCACGCTGACCACTTTTACCTTTCAGTTAGCCTACTGTGGTCCCAATCCCGTGAACTACTACTTCTGTGACATCCCTGCTATCTTGCCCCTGGCTTGTACTGACAGCTCACTGGCCCAGAAGGTGGGTTCCACCAACGTTAGCCTTCTGGCTTTAACACTTTTGCTCAGTATCTGTGTCTTCTACACTGGCATTGGGATTGCCATTTTGAGAATCCGTTCAGCAGAAGGTCGGCAGAAAGCTTTCTCTACCTGCAGTGCCCACCTCACGGCAATTCTCTGTGCCTATGGACCTGTAATCATCATCTACTTGCAGCCCACACCCAATCCTTTGCTTGGTGCCGTGGTGCAAATACTAAATAATCTGGTCTCACCCATGCTGAACTCATTAATCTATTCCTTAAGGAACAAGGAAGTGAAAAGATCCCTGAAAAGGGTGTTCCACAATGTTGTAAGTTCTATCCTAGAATAAATTATGGATTTAAAATTGATATTTTGAAATATCACATCTTATCATCATACTCCAATGTTTCTTCTTTAAAACAAATAAGCAAAAAAAAAGGATATGGTTATATTTCATTTTACTAATAATAAATTCTATGTTTCTGTATCCTTATACATGAGGACATCTGTAACTAATATTATTCTTGGTTCCTGTCTCCTGAGTAAGGTACACAAGCAGCAGAACAAAAATCAGGAGACAGATTTCCTATCCCAGTAATGGGCAGCCAGTGATGCCGAAGTGGGGATGGTGAGGTTTTGTGGCAGTCTAAGAAGCAACCTTCTGTGGGCCTTCCATAGGCTAAATCATCTTTCTATTCATTTTTTGGCTCCACTTAAAAGGCAGTTGTTGCCCTTTTCTGCCATAAAGATTCAGTTCCTGTATGTTGCTATGAATAGAATCAACTAACATTTACACGGCATGAGCTTTCTTCCAGAAACTATGATGAACCTTTCACATACATTGTTCTATTTCATCTTCTCACCATTCCCCATAAATTGGTGCCCATTTTTGCAGATTAGAGTTTGAATATTAGGGATGTTCAGTAATGTACCCAGGACATGCATTACATTAAGCTGTATGCCAGGGCTTAAGGCCCCAGAACATTACCTTTCTCCAATACCTAGCATAATTCATGATACCTAGAAGGTACTCCATAAATAACTGGCAGAAGAAGCATCAGTATAGGTTATGTTTGTATACTGATCTTACTGTTATGTGCATTTATTCTGTTTCATTACCCATTGCACAGATAGAGGTCCTGAGATAAAGCATTAAGGAATACCATCTAGTTATGATCGAATCTTGGTTAGAACCAAAGCCTCTTAACAACTCTTGTCATGGTTTTCTTACTATACCAAGTTGCCAACAGCCCAAATTATAAACCATCTCTTATGGTTTGGAGAGAAGACAGCTCTTTATAGGGTTCAGTTGAAAAGCCCATTTGGTTCTTCCATCAAATTAGTTTCCCAATTGGCCTTTGAAAGCAATAAAAATGATAACTAATTTTTAAAATTTTCTCCAGAATCCAGTGCGAGATAAGGGTACTATGTATTGGGTATTTTAAAGGCATACCAGTCCTTGGATTTCAAGACATTTTAGTCTTTATTTGATTTTATTTCAAACTACCCCCAAAGGTTTCCATTCCATTTGAAACCAAACTGTAAAGATGAAAAAAATAAAAAGGAAAATCTCAAATAAAATCCATTAGTAACTGTGGTAGTTAGATTCAGTTGTCAACTTGGCCAGGTGAAGATGCCCAGTTATATTGCTGTGGACATGAGCAGATGGCATGTGAACCTCATCTGTTCCTGATTACATCTGCTGTCAGTTAGGAGGTGTGCCTGCTGCAATGAATGATGTTTAATTTAATTGGCCGGTGCTTAAATGAGAGAGCTCAATGTAGCACAGCCCAAGCAGCTCAGCATACCTCATCTCAGCACTCACAGCTCAGCCCAGGCCTTTGGAGATCCAGAAAGGAATCACCCTGGGGAAAGTTGTTGGAACCCACAGACCTGGAGAGAAGGCCAGCAGAGATTGCCCTGTGTCTTCCTATGTAAGAAAGAACCTCAGTTGAAAGTTAGCTGCCTTTCCTCTGAAGAACTATACGTCAACCAAATAAATCCCCTTTTATTGAAAGCTAGTCCATCTGTGGTGTGTTGCATTCTGGCAGCTAGCAAACTACAACGGTAACCTAACAAAAGACAGGAGATAAAAATGAAGAGAATGGAGCCCTTTCAAGCATAGATAAGTGGTATGAGGTACAACATGAGGGTTCTACAACCCTCTAAAGCTGGCTGACAGAACCCAGACTACACGATCTTATTCCCACACTTTGGGAATCCTATCCTAGATGATATATAAGTTCTAGACAATTCCAGTATTAGTTTCCTGTCTCATTAATGCTAGATATTGTCAGAACACACTTGTCATGATATTTGGAATAGCCAGAAAGTATTTATAGACAGACATTTCCTACACTTATAATTGTTTAATGTTTTTTTTTGCTAGCATATGAAAGTTCCATAAGAACAGGGATCGTGTTAGTCAAACTCACTGTTGTATTAAATGACATGGTAGTGCCCAGGATATGTTTGTGGAATGAATGACTGATTAAATGAATGGAATGCCACCTATCCATGCAAATTATGATATAAATACCCATTTATTGACATTGAAAGGAGAACAGGAGTGAAGTGTTCAGTGTATAGAACAACAGCATACCCTAATGTAAATATGTTTCTGCATTTCAGTAAATTTGAAGACATGTGAAACCCAAAATTTGAATGAATCCAAGCCTCTTTTGGCTCTTCTAAATTACTGTTGAATTGACTAATTGCCATATAAAGTAGTTTTTAAAACCTGAATCTTTCCTATCCATAAAAATTTTGTTAAGCACCCAAAATAAGATAGAAGATTTTACTTAAAAACATTCACATACACACTCATATACCACTTCTTAAAATATACCCCAGCTCTGAAAACCTTGTGTCTAATGCTCCTTTTATCTAGGGTATGGACAGATGAGTAAAAAATATAGATTAAAAAAGCAAATAATAAGGGGAACAAAGGTTAAAGTAAATTGGATAGATGGAAATACTAGTGGTCAATGAGAGGGAGGGGGAAAGGGTATGGTACATATGAGGTTTTTTTCCTTTCTTTTTTCTGGAGTGATGTAGATGTTCTAAAGAATGATCATGGTGATACACAACTATGTGATGATATTGTGAGCCACTGATTGCACACCATGTATGAATGTTTTTACGTTAAGAATGCTTGGTTGTTTGTATGTAAAGATTTATCAATGAAAATATTTTTAAAAAATAATTTTAAAATGTTTAGAAATATACCCCAGCTCTTTTCCTTTCAATATCCCATATTATTTCTTGTTCCTGTCTTCAAGTCTTCCAAAAATCTCTCCTCTTAGTCAACACTGATTCTAATTTTTCCTTATCAGTTTTCTTTTTGTAACTTTTTTGTTTATTTACCACAAGTCACTCTCTGCCTCTTCTACTTTACATTAATCTTTCCTCCATAGATTTTCCAGTTGTATCCTTACCCAAAACATGGACTCCACAAAATAAAGGCCCTGAGAACCCAGCAATCAAAGACAGAATCCTACAGCAGGTGGAAACAGGAAACTGATTGTGAAAACTGACATCTTATTTTTTGTTACCTTGTAAGTTCATCTGTGTTCATTTAGAAACAACTGAAAAAAATGTTCTGCCAAAGGTTAAAAAATGAGTAATCAAATTTGAGGTAATTTTTTCATATTCTTAATTAAGTTTTTCTGTATTACATTCGTATTTTACAGTGATCTTGTAGCATCTGTTTTTTCAAAGACATTTTCAATGAAAAGGAAGGATATTTCTGTATGGGATGAAATGAGGCAGATTAACTGAACTAGGAAGTTTTAAGGAAAAAAATCCAGGGGAATTTCTTAGTAGGATAAACTGCACAGTGATTTTTAAACCCTAAAATATGAAATTTTTGTTTTTTCTCTGTATAAATTATGCCTAAACTAAGTGGCAATAAAATGCTCTAATCCTACGGTGTTAAGGGACCTTACTCCCGTTCTCACCTGGTTACTATAGTGTGGGCTGTAGTTGTCCAGGTGTTTCAATCAAAATCTGGTGCTGAGTGTATGTTCAGGTAGAGAATCTTAAGAAGCACAAAATGAAGATCTACTCTGATATCATCAGATTTGACTGAAACAATAACTTAATGTACATTTATTTTCATAGTTTTTTCTCTGCCCTAGTAGCTACCATTTATCCTTTTATATGACTAATTATCGTAAAATTTTGTAGTCCATTGACCTTCCTTAGGGCTCCCTGATACTGCTGTGTTCCTCCATCCTCTCTCCCCACTGCACCTAGAATGGTCTCTTCACAGTCTTTTTCTCACACACACATATGTTCAAAGATCATGCTGCTTAAAACCCCTTTCAAGTTCCCATTATTCCTAATACAGAGACCATACTCTTCAACAGCGGCAACTGGGCTCTGAGTTATCTTTTGCTGTTGGGCCTCTCATTTTGAAATCACAGCTCTTTTTGTCTCTTTCCTTGAGCTTCATACATGCTATGCCCAATTCCATAAACCCCTTGCACATGTGACTGCCCTTCTTGGAAGGTTTCTCACCTTCCCTTGCGTACACTCTTACTCTTCAGTTGTCAGCTCACATTCCATTTCCAAGGAAGCCCTGCTTGACATTCTTGGAATATTGCCCAGCCACACAAATTATGATGTAAATACATATTTACTGACAGGAGGGGGAAACATGAGTGAAATATTTAGGATACCAATATTCTCCCATTATGCATTTTGAATCCACAGAATTTTTCTACCTAGCACTTACCACTTAATCTTTTAAGTGACTGAAAGACAGTTATCATTATAATTTACATATACACTTTTAAAAAATAATGTCTCTCTTCCCATACCAAGTTGTAACCTCTTTGGAGGCACAGACTTAGCACTGCACAGTAGCTGCTGCTGAAGTGTTGTAGAATGAACTAAATGACTTCATTGAAACTCTAACTCATTAACCACGTCAATTTTTCTCCTTCTGTCCAGCACTTTCTTGTCTCTACTTAGCTTCTTATTGAATTCATATTTTTCTGACCGGTTTTATAATTAGCTCCAAGAGTTTTGCAGAAGACAATAGAAAGAGTGGGTGGGAGGCCAATAGAGCATGGGGAATCACTTGGAGGAAGCATCGAGTGGTTAGAACATGTGAGTGTTGGAGAAAGTACAGAATTTAGGTATGGAGTTATAAGAGGATCTGCATTTATGGTGGCGATTGAAATTTTCCAAGATGAGAAGCATGATACAAGTAAGTAACCTAAGGCCTTAGGCAGGTGCAAACAAGTGGTATTGGAGGCTTGGTAAGACTAAGAGAAAATAGTCAAGTTTCTGAATTACTGAAGTTAACAGAAGCTAAAGCCTCCGGAGAGCCAAAGACCAGGTGATCCTGAAGGGCAGAAATCTCCCTTTCATGCATAAAGATCATGCAGAATAATTTTTATTGAGATTGCTAAATGTATCAGTTACCTTTAATATTATTTATGGAAAGAGCACAGCCTTGACCTCTTGAATGTTAGTGGCTTAAGGAAACATTTGTTTTTATAGTCCGTAACCTTTTGGTTTATGATTATAAAAAAGGAAGAAATAAGAGGAAACTTTTTATACCGTTAAAAGAGAGTGACAGGGTAATGTAATGGTGGCTCAGTGGCAGAATTCTCGCCTGCCATTGCCAGAGACCCAGGTTCAAGCTCCAGAGGCTGCCCATGCCAAAATTAAAAAAAAAAAAAAAAAGAGTGACAAATGGCTTAGATTCTTATCTATCTCACAAATTAATATTCATACATTGCCAACGAGTAGCTAGTCTAGCTTATACCATAGCTCCTCCAGTGTCATTTTAATCAAAATTGACAGACCATTTACATTTAGTTGAATTTCATTTATTGCATTTAATTCACTGATATGCTGAAGTGTAACTTAAACATGAATAACACAAAAATGCTATTAATCAGACAGAGTTTTTTCGCTTTCTTTATGTGAATAGTGTACATGGAATGTATATATAGGGGATGTGCTGGTGAGTTCAGAAAAGCTACCCTTTATATATTAGCAATAACAAGTGTTCTACACTCTGGTATAAAAAATTGGCAAGTTCCCTATCAAAGCCAAGATCGTATAAGTCAAAAATTGGTACTCTATGAAGAAGAAGTATATTTTCTAATAACATATTTCTATTTTGATATTATATTAAAGTTCAGTTGATCTGGTGACATACTAGCCACAATTGTATAATCTCTCCTAATTAAAATGGATGTCCAAAACTTGTGATCACATCAGAACCAATAAAATAAAAATAAATTTCCAAAAGATATCTCAAAATGTGGGGAAAATTTCAAGTAAAGGAACGCAATTGGAGATATTGCAAACATAAGTACAAAGCAGAGAAAGGAAGAGAGAGAGAGAATGGGGAGAATCGTCATCTAAGCACAAATTGGCCCCTGCTCAAGAATGAAGTTTAAGGAGAAAGGAAGAGTAAGGAAGAGAAAGTCCATCTCTTTCCATCATTGTCTACACCTAGTTTCCCCCCTAGACTATGCATCCTCCTCTAAACACATTTCTTCAGCAATGCTCATTTTTGCAGCTCTTTGGAGACAAAACATAGCTGAATAGCCATAGGAGAGAGAGAAAGTTGATTCCTTAGGCATATTGGACAAATAAAAAGAAAATACCTGTAAATGATATACAATAAGTGATAAAAGTAAGAACGGATCTTCAAATAACAGGCAAAAGGAGTCGTAGAAAAAATAGGTTTGGAGCAAAAAGGAGGTAGTTAAGATATAAAAGAATGGACATCCAGACATTCAATAGTAAGAAGTAAAGGCTTTTCCCTCTTCAGTGAAATTATGCATTCATAATTTCTATGCTCCAAATTATATTTTATCAAAATTTAAGAAGTTAAAATAAATGATAAAACAATGGCCAAGAAACAAGTTGTAACACTTTAAAAAATACAACCAAGAAGATTAAATTGATTTTAAAATTTTGGAATATAACAAGTATGTTTTCAGTTCAGGCATAAATGGACAATGACACAATTTGATCACATATTAGGACTCAAATTTTTTAATAAATTCCACAATGTAACACATTTTCTACATTTTCTAACAACTAATGAATGAAATAATAATTTAAAAACAAAGTTATTACTACAGTCTGAAACTCATTATAATTTCCCATTTGGATGGAAAGATTATAAATGTATTTACTATTTGATACAAAACAAGAGAAAAGTCCTGAGAAAAAGGAAGCAGATATCAAAGACATTGGAAGGAATGAATAGCAAAAATACAACCAAATATACACCAATAAAATTAATAATTAAATTCAAAAGGTTCTTTTTTTCCTTCAGACAATGCCTAAATAAAAGGCAAACTTTTGGCAAACCTGTGCAAAAAGGGGGAATATGCACCAAAAAAGTACCGTGAAAATGGGACTACATAGCAGATAAAAAGAAAAAAAAATTAATTTACTTATTCTAATAAACTTGAAAATCCAAATTAATCTCCTGAGTGTGCTTGTTAAAAGTATGGATTTCTGGTCCTCTTTTCAGGGTTCATAAGTGAGAATCTCTGGAGGATGACATACAGGAAATTGCATTTTTTAATTTGCAAACACTAACTCCCACATACCCATGGTGATTTCAGGTGAAGTGTGAGAGCAGCTGATTTATATAAAATGGAAATTGTCCTTACAAAAATATTAATTATCAAGAGCAGCTCAAGAGAAAAATAGAATCTGAATAGATTAATATTGTGAAAAAAACTGAAAAGCATTTTCCAAGTATTACTTATAAAAATCACTTCAGAGTCATATGACTTTATAGGTTAGTTCACCAAATAGATAATTACCCTGTATTCTCTGTTATAGAGTATAAGAAGTTTAACCATTATGTTTATTCAACTCATTTTATGAAGGTAAAAATCTGAGCTAAAAATTAATTCCCAAAATATACCATCAAATTCATAATTAAAATAGATGTGAAACTCAAAATAAAGTCCAAGAAAATGCATTCCAACCAAATATTAATAAGTCCTATTTTAATAGCTATTTAGCTTATCTTGGGAATCCATAGATAGTTCAATATTGGGGAAGCATTGACACACTAAAATAATAAGAAGTTAGCTCTTAAAAAGATAAGCAGTAGCGCTGGAAGCAGTGACACGAGCAGATGTTTGCACACTGATGTTCAAAACATTCCCACCAAGTAAATCACCATCGTCATTGTCATCATCCGGTCAATAGTGAATTACTTCAGTTTGTGTGAAAAGATGCATGTGTGTGTGTATATATATATGTAGGTGTTTATGTGTGTATGTATATTTATAGGAACTTAAATATCTAATTTCAGCCCATCAACTCAATTTTTCCTATGGAGTCGCTGTGGAAAGCAGCGCCGAATTGGGGAAAATTAGCTCAGTAGCGGCATTATTTATAATTGATGATATGCCCCAATCTTCCCTTTTCCAGTTGCTGTTACTTTAAATTGAGTATTTCACTTTGTGTCTAAATTATTCCAAGAATGATTTCTTCAAGGAGTTTATGTATCTCATAACTAACATCCCTATGATTCATCAAACATAACACACCTATGTTGGGGAAAAATATAAGCAATAATGACCTTCTGTTTAACTCATCTCTTTCCAGTTTCCCAGTATTGCTGTTCTTGGCAAAATCTCGAGAGTCATTAATGTAGCGAGTAGCATAACAGCCCAAAATTGTATGCTCTTCAGAGTAAGTATTATCTCTAAAAATGAGCCCAAAATTGTACCCTCTTCATAGTATTATCTCTAAACTTTCTGTTTCATTCATTTAACATATTTCTTTTGCAGAAATTTTGAATTTTTCATCCAGCCAGATGACTTCAGCTTCACAAGATATTTACTCTCAAAAGACTCACATGAGGTATATATGAATACCAATATACAAATTTACAAGGAGGAATAAGAGATCAAATCCATGTATCCATAGAGTACATGTATTACGGAGTCAATATATTCTTTTGCAAATAGGAAACTTTTATGTTCAAAGCAAAATACCCTCTTTGGAGGCTCTTTAGTTAGTGTAAAGTTAATGTAGAGAACTGGATTATCATAATCAAGTGTGCTCCTGCCACAATTATTTGACACACTTTTCTTTACCATATCAGTATACCTGTCAAATAAGCTGAAAATGTCCTGTCAGCAAGTTTTCCCTCTCCTCTGAACACTTGAAGCACATTATCCATTTGTTCAGCCTCCACTTCCTTTTTATTTTTCAACAGCTTTATTTCATTTACATATCATAAAATTCACCAACTGTAAGTGTACAATTTAATGATTTTTAAAAATTAAGAGTTGAGCAAACTTTGTCAAAATTCATCAACCCCCAAACTTTCCTAGAGTTCATTTGCAATCAGTTCCACTCCTACTTCCAGCCCAGACAACCTCTAGTCTGCCTCCTGTTTCTATACATTTGTTTTTTCTGCCCATTTCATAAAAAATGGAATAGCTCAATATGCAGCTTTTGAATCTTTCACTTATCATAATATCTTTGGGGTCCATCCATATTGTAGTATTTTAAAATAGTTTCTTTTTATTGCCAAATAACATTCTATTGCATGAATATACCACATTTGTTTATCTTTTCACCAAATAATGAACATTCGAGATATTTCCAGTTCAAGGAAAATGCTTCTGTGGACATTTGCATACAAATCTTTGTGTACAACCATTTCCTTTTTTATCTATTATCAAAGACTAAATTCTTCTTTAAAACCTTGTAAGATGATATCTCCTTTTCATATCAGAAATAAGCCACATAAAATCAAACTAAATTGTAGAATGATTATAGAATGACTTCTGTAGATGTCTAATCTCACCACTTAAGTATTTATTCTTACTACTTACTGCTTCAAAGGGTGCTCTTTCCCTAATCCTTTGGGTCATCTTAGTATAACAGTTTATATACACACTGCCCCTATGTGGACTTTTTCTAATATCTTTCAGAGATAAATTATTTCAAAATAGTATGAAGCCACAACAGCTTTTTGGAAACAGAAATACCACACCTTAAAATTGTAGGTATCATTGTTTTGAAATTTTGGGTCCCCTCCACTCATTTCCTTATTCCCCCACATCACAGCAGCAAATATATAGGGGAGCCTGAATGTCTAACTTGCTTGGTAACAGTAGGACTACCATGCTATCATGAGGTTTAGAACCTGATAAGCCAGCTACAGCCATATGGAATATATTATACCTATTACCCTATAACAAAAATGGAAATCTAAACTAAAAATTTTGAGGAGAATTACAGAGGTGGAAGAAGGAAAATCAAATGTATTCACTGGAAAAACGACTAAGAAGCACACTTGGCCACAGGTTTGAATGATATCCTTCAATTCAGTAATTAAATAAAAATTACCAGTAATTAAGTTGATATTTTGATCTAGACCAGCAACTTGATATTTTATCTCAATTATTTCTGAACTCAGAGAAACAAAGAACAGTGCAGTTTATTGATCCCCTTGAACATTAACAAGCAGGAGATAATGCCACAAGTTGGTGATTGTGTAAGAAATGGGTCAAATTGTGGACAGGTCAGGGAGAAATCAATGAGAGTATAAAATAATTTATAAAAAGATTTTGTAACTGCTTTGGGGTGGGAGAGATTTGACTTAATGAGCCTGAAGATGTGTGGATCCCTTCCAAGGAATGGGGTTAAGATGGCTAAAACTGAAGGAAGTCTTGAGTCCAACAGTTATAGAGGCAGCTATGACTTATTCATGCCTTCGTAGTTTAGTAGAGCAAAGTTCGCCCTAGGATAAAAGAAATGCTTTTACCAGACTTGACCTGGAGACAATTGTCACTAGTTCTTTCACTGGTTTGAATAGGGATAGAAATTTTAAAGTTTAGAGCAGGTTGAGGCAGGTTTCTACAATGCAAAGAGCATTGCAAGAGGTACATTAGAGCTATGAAGAGATATTATGTATAATTTTTTACCTTAAAATGGTTGCAGACCAGATGAGAAAGCAGGCCATTCATTAAATTTTTTTTTGTTATTTTACTCCTTTAAGTAGATGTATTTTAAAATAAATGTGTTTATTGCAATAAAAGTCTCTATCCCTAGAAAGTCCACTTCTATCTAGAAGATAGGAATACCAACTTGTCACCTTGATGTATAAAGAATTCTTAAGAAATTTAGAACATATTCATTGAAATTCATTTCTTAAAGTCCTCCATTTCACAGTGTCAGCTGGGAGGAGTAAGAGTGCTCAAATTAGCCAAATATGAGTTATTATAAAAGGATAAATAGGATAATATTCTTGAGGCTTCTTGTCTCCAGGCACAGGTATCCCTTTTCTAAGTCCTTTGAGTTTCCCCTTTTGCACAATTTTCTAGCTTCCTTCTTTCCTTGGCATTAGTGCTTTCATCTAAACCTGTATTTTCACAGTCCTCTCTATTTTTATTCAAAGCCCTTATCCCAATCATGAGTTGGATGTTTGTTTTGTGTCTGTCATCTCCAACAGGTTTTACACTCCATAAAGGAACCATATCTATCTTGTTTACAACCATGTCACCTGCGGCTAACACTATGACTTACAAACATAAACTTCCAATAAATATTTTTAACCCTAACGGCAGTCTTTCTGACTTAATTGTGCACTAGTTTAGTTATTGAATAATGCCAAATAATGTTGAATATGTAAAAATGTTGAATAACTTATTAATCATGTAACTACCCAAAATAATATTAGAATTGTCACCATGACAATGAAAAATTGAATCTTTAAGTGAGAACTATATGCTGATAGAAAAAAATGGCTCAGTGTGGAATGCAATGTTCAGAGAAGGTATTACAAAAATGGTCAAGGATGAGCAAAACTCCAAAACATATGTGGTTCTCCTAAAGGCAGAGAAGATCATAGTGGGCAGTCTAAATCAAGAAAACCATGGGAAGAAATATATGAAGTAGGATATGTCTTTAGTATATGAAATAAGCCTAAATAGGAGGGTTCCAAAAGGGAAAAAAATTTAAAACAAGGTGAACATATATTTGTGGCAATTTGAAATACATCAACAAATTCTCTGACACTCCCTTCAAAAGATGGTGCCTAATTCCCCTGCCATTGAGTATGGGCTAGATTTAGTGATGCACTTCTAACAGACAGAAAATGAAGGGAAACTGAATGACCTTGGAGATTAAGTCAATAGAAGACTCTGGATTACTGCTTAGTGTCTCTCTCGGATCAGATCTGGGAGAAGCAAGCTGTCAGGTTGTGGGGACACTTAAGTAGTTATGTGGAGAGGTCCTGTGTAACAAGGAAATGAGACCTTCCATCTACAGCCAACCATAATATTCATGGGAGGGCGCCATCTTGGAAGTAGATCCTCCAGGCCCGGTCAAGCCTTCAGTGACTACAGGCCTGGCCAACAGCTTGACTGCACTCTCCTGAGAGATCCTGAGCTAGGACCACCCCACTATAAAACTCTCAGATTCCTGACCCTCCGTGAGAATCTACGTGAGACAATAAATGATTTTGCTCTAACTGCTAAGTTTTAGGGTAATTTGCTATACCATAATAGACAGCTAATATAGTACTATACACAGTTCAGAGGATGCAAGAACTTTAAAATAAGGGAAATAAGGCTGCCCTTGAATGACAAAGTAGTGATATTAGTAACTATGGTACTAAAACAGGTGATTGTACATAAATTTTTAATTTACATACTAGGCACATAGATGTTGTCCCCTAAATACAAGTCAGATAAAGGGCTTTGATTGGCTGAATCAATTAATCAATCAATCAATCAATCAATGACTGATGGAATGAATGAATGGTGATAATATTTTCCTGTCTGTGCTTGTTTCTACAAATGTGACCCATATTACTTACCTGGCAATGCCCAGTGTCACTACTGTGTTTCTAATATGCAGGTACTTAACCTCCCTGTGCCTCTGTTTCCTCATCCATAATTGAGGCTAATAAGTATATCTCTTTCACAGGGATGCTACACAGATTACATTGGTTAATATATGCAAAATAGTAAGAACAGTGAGTGCTACGTCGCAAGCAAGATAAGTGTAGTTCTTACTATACAGACTTATGATTCTAGAGGGCTAAGATTCTAGAGTGAGACTGCCTAGATATAAGTACTGCTCTGTCCTTATTTTCTTCATCTAGAAGAGGGAGGATCTCATAATAAATACCTCCTAGTTGGGGGGGAATTAACTTGTTAGTGCATGAAAAGTGCTTAGGACACCATGATACTTACAGTAAACAGATCTGGAATGTTAGTTATTATATTTTGAGTGGATAAATAAAAAAAGATGGCTCATAAGCCTGAAATTCTGTTAAACGTGGAATGTAAGCATTAAAAAATTTCCAAAAACAAATAGTAATTATTTTTGTGTTTTAATTTCAATTAATCACAGATATACTAGGTTTTCTACAACAGGCTGTAACTACAATGAATACAGAATCTAACTCAAAAGGCTTTCCTTTGCAAATTTACAGAAATCAACTCTCCCATTTTACATTAATAGATGAATGGCCAGCTTTTCATCTGAAACATGAGTAAAGTCCAACATTAAACTTCTTTGATGTACAAAGCAAAAAAGTTCCAAGTGTGATTTTATTTTGTAATGGGAAGATAACGTTAAAGCCAAACAAGTTAGAAAATAAGTTTAATTTTTTTTAATTTGCCAAACTGTGCAATCCTTTTAGATTTTAGACCCTGTTAATTATAAAACTTAGTCTGAATGGCAAGAGAAAGACTATAGTAGGAGATAGTAAGGCATAAAATTTTAAAGAAAGAGAAAAAAAGAAAAGAGATAGAGAGGAAGAAAGAATAAAGGAAAGGGGGAAGAAGGGGAGAGGGAAGCAAAACGAGAAGGAAGGAAGAGAAGGAGGGAGGAAAGAAGGAGGATAGTCCACAGTTTCTAAAAACTTGCAGCTTAATGGTAATCAATCAAAAAAGAGTTCCAACAAGCACAGACTTTGTGAGGCAGAGAAGATACATTATTTTGGTAAATTGAAAAAAAAGGGGGGCGGGCAGGCCATGGTGGCTCAGAAGGCAGAATTCTCACCTGCCATCCTAGAGACCTGGGTTCAATTCCCGGTACCTGCCCGTGCCAAAAGAAAAAAAAAAAAAAAAAGACTAGGTTAATCTGAAAAGGCTTTCTTGAAGGGGTAAATCAGGTGGATTTATCCCTGCAATGGATTCACCCCTTCAATGACTCCATGCACCCATTTCATTATCCTTTGTGCATCTGTTAGTATGCCCAACAAATGCCCATTAGTAACTTTGCCCAGCTTTTTATTTGGCAACGATCCTGTTGTAAATCTGAAACAACTCCCCAAAGAACCTGAGAGCGAGGCACCGTCCCTATACCTTAGGTTCCAGAGAAGTGGACCGTTTGTGCTAACACTTTCCTCAGAGCCAATTTCACATCCTTGTTTCTCAAGGTGTAAATCAAAGGATTAAGGGAAGGAGTGACGATGTTATTTAACACCTGAATAACAGAGTCTAGCCAGGGGCTGGAGGCAGGCCGGAGATAGATGAGCATCACTGGCCCGTAGAACAAGAGAATTGAAGTCAGGTGGGCGCTGCAGGTGGCGAAGGCTCGACGCCTGCCTTCTGATGAGCTGATTTTCAATATGGAAAAGACGATGTGACTATAGGAAGAAAGGATGAGGAAGAAACATGCAAGCGTCACAACATCCACATTCGTGAAACTCACCGTCTGTGCCAGAGAAGTGTCTGCACAAGCCAAGGGCAGCACCACCGGGATGTCACAGAAGAAACTGTCCACCTCATTGGGGCCACAGTAGGGCAGCTTAAAGACAAGAAACGCGAGGATGCTTCCATGTAGACAGCCCCCCAGCCAAGTGCCCAACGTCAGGCCAGCACACAACCTATGGCTCATGATAATGGTATATTGCAAAGGGTGGCAAATAGCCACAAAGCGGTCATAGGCCATCACCGTGTACAGGAAGCACTCGGTGCCACCAAGGGTGTGGTAGAAGAAGAGCTGGGATGCGCAGCCCCCGTAAGAGATGGTGCGGCTTTGCCCCCCAAGGTAGAATATCATTTTGGGGGAGCTCACAGAAGGAAAAAATATGTCAAACACTGAGAGGTTTCCCAGGAAGAAATACATGGGGGTGTGGAGATGAGAGGAAGTTAGAATGGTGAAGAAGATGAGCAGGTTCCCCAGCAAGGTGAAGAGGTAGAAGGTCAGAAACAGGACAAAGAGCATGTTCTCCAGCCCTTCAGTATTAGGAATTCCCAACAGGACGAACTCAGTCACAGAAGAATAATTCCTCATGTTTGTGTGTCAGGCACTACTGGAAGAGCAAAATGACAATCATGCTGTAAGACCACAAAGAAACCATGAGAATGTCCTCCAAACAAAGTGATTTCTATCCCAGGGAGCTGCTGCAAGCAAATAAAAGCTGAATGCACAAAAGAGAACCAGTAATAAATCTAGCATGGCCAGCAAGCAGTTTGTCAAATCTGGCCTCAGATTTGTTAAATTAGGTGGTTGAATAATCTCCCTTTATCATTGGTGAACCTCTTAACATGTAATCAACACTTATTACCAGTTTTTGTAGTTTCTTCCAGTCTGGTTTATCACACAAACCAGCATATTTCAGACACTCTGTCTCTATGGAAAAATTTTTCATCAGGTGACAAACTCATTTTAATATTAGCCAAGTCATAATTAGCCTACAATCCAAATATATACATATAAAATCCCTAATGCAAACAAATGATAAATATTTACCTACTTCTTTTTATTTTCAACTACTGCTTTTTATTTTCAACAATACTTTTTCCATTCTTCAGCACTTATATTCCAGAGAAAAGCAGACGGTTTATATTTATTACCTGCACACACATACAGAAATTGGATTCAGTCTAAAATAAGCCATTGCATAAATAACAGAAACAACCATTGCATTCTTCTGGACATTTCTCCCTTTAGTTAGGTTTCCTTTTGACACTACATACTTCTCAAATGCAAATGTTAATATTGTTAATATTATTTAGCTTTTTAAATTAGTGCCAGTCCTAGATAAGCCTGAAGAAAACTCTGAATTACATTTTCTGAAGCCCCAATTTCTCCTTCCTGTCATTTTGCATCCCATTTTGTGTGAGCCCTTCATATGTTGCCACTGGAATATAACCAAATTTCCGTTTGCTTGTGATTGGTATTCACTCACAGGCAATAGATAGATAAATCTATTCATATTAATTTAGAAATTGCTACTCTGTTACCATTTCCTGCCCTACTTCTATTTTAACAAAGTTGAAGGCTGACGCTATGGAGAAAAACCTCACTAAGTGGAATTTCTCGTAAGAATTAAGAGGTGGAAGAGGTTATGAGGAACAGGACCTCTTCATACCAATTTTGAAATCAGTGTACAAAGCCAGGCCCTGTGTAAAGCTGGTCCAGCTCAAAACACTTTGAATAGATTGAGAAACTTGGAAAGATATAGACAGGGAGACAGGACTCTCTTCTAGCCCCAAAATGCACTAGTGAAACATTGACTTTGGACCATAGTGATCAGTTCAATCTCACAAATAATTCATTTCCAATCTATCATGTGTCAGACCGTTAATTATCTGCTAGAAGTATCTGCCTTCTAGTATCTCTGGGAGGATTAAATGAGAAGACAAAATGTTTTGTTTATTCAGAGCTTGGCACATAGTCAACGTTCAATAGTTTGCTTAACAATTAAACTTCATACATGTAAGACTGAGATACAGGGTCATAAGGTGGTAGAACAGAAGCATATACATAATAACAACAAAAAACAAAGAAGCATAACAGATATGATGAGAATACGATTAGATATGGGCTTTGAAGTATCCATAGGATTTTTAAAAGGTAGAAAAAGAGATCAGGAAAATGTTATTTTCACCAGATCAACAATGGTGTGTTATGAAATATACTGGCAGAATTAAAAGAAACTTGTAGCCTGAAAGTGCATAAACTCTGCCTTTAATCTGAACCTTTCTGTCTATCTCAGTAACAAGTTTCACACTGTTAAATGGCACAGGTGTCCAGGCCAAACTTGCCCTGGGCAGAAGTGTCATTTTGACAAAACATCTTTCATATATTTTCAAAACTCCTTTCACCTCTCCTTTGTAATCAGCACTCAGTTCCTTATACCCATCCAAACCTATTCTCAAGGAAGAATCTAACACCTGTCCAAGGAAAAACATTCTGGAAACAAATATTGCCTAATCATGAAGAGTCATTTGGGAAAACACTACATTTCCAGCACAGATTTTCAAGCAGCACCTATAAAGTTCATCTCCTGGTGAAGCAGTAGAAAAATCATTCTCCCGCAAAGGAGTATAAACTAGATGATTCCTTTAAACTTTCAGTTCTAACATTCCATTTTGTTAGCTTTTCATAAATCATGTGAGTTTCACTATTGCCACAACCACTAATATTTGCATTGTAATCCTTAGACTTTTTGGCACAACTATACCTATTCAAGGAAGATCTCATGTTGACAATAAGAGTTTATGTTAAGAGTAGATATTAAAAGTAGATAACAAATCTTTAATTTCTATCCTAACTGCAAAACAGGATTCACAGACAAAGAATCTCTCCACTTCAATATCACCCACCTCCCGCCAACAAGTCTCTCCCCTACCACACACGCACACTTATCCCCAAGATTTCGTCTCTTCGGTTTTTTTATGAGTGCCGGCTTACTAGTGGATTGTGCAATTCAGAATCTTAGAAGAAATTGCCTAAGTTTCTTGATTCTCTTCCTTCAGTTGGTTGAACAAGCAAAATTATAAGGACAAATGGAGAGTGGAAACGTAGCAGAGGGAGAACAAAGGAAAGAAAGCACTCTAAGCAGAGCAGAGAAAAACAGAGGGAGGCAAAGCTTGGACACATGCCAGCTGATAAACACATCTAACAAGGGTAACGAACTTGTCCTAAAGTTTCTAGGCAAGAATAATGTGTCCCTTAAGCCAAAACTCTACTCTATATAAGATGCCATGGCATAGAGTGGTTGGTACCCTCTTCTCTTGAATCCACAGCACACAGATT
The DNA here is from genome assembly GCF_023851605.1 of Tamandua tetradactyla. NCBI lineage: Eukaryota > Metazoa > Chordata > Mammalia > Pilosa > Myrmecophagidae > Tamandua > Tamandua tetradactyla. The sequence goes on along the minus strand of NC_135334.1, from coordinate 15,656,040 downwards.
CTGCATTCAGCCCTGCAATGTAGTCTCGTCCTCAATTTCTGGATTTGCAATGTTTTCCAAACTGGAGAATTGTAAAGGGACTGGTTTCTTTTGAGACAATATTCCCAATGGGCAACTCCTCAGACTCAAGAAGGCTGACTGAGTAAAGGGAGTAATTAAATATATGACTGCCTTTCTTTCCTCCTCCCCTTTTCCATTCCCTATCTAATTATTTCATAATATATGACACATTTATTATAGGGTTAGCATCACAACTCTGTATATTATTTGGTAAATATTTCAAAAATCAAGAAAAATATCTCATGTATCTTCCACCTTACCATTACCAATGTTAAGATTTTGGTGTTTTCTTTCCAATTATTCCACCATATGGGTATGTTTTTTCTTGAACTACTTGAATTCACACTAATATGTAGTTTCTAATTTTTCTTTTTAAATTTAAATTTGATTATAATTTTGTCAAAATATTTTTCATCATTATTCAACCATCACAACTATCATTTTACATTTCTAATGTTGTTAATAATTTTCCTTGTGTTTATCAAAATAAATAATAGATCAAAGACTATAAATATAAGGGTTTTGAATATCTTTGTCAAATTATTTATTTTGTTAGCAGCACTTGTGAAGGGCCAATTTTATCAACATTATGTATTGTATTTAAGAGTTTTAAAGTTTTTTTCATAAGCAATTGACAGCCAACTATTTTTCAATATTCACCTCTGCTTAGTCTTAAGGTTATGTATTTTTCCAAATGTATGTTGTTGTTTTCTTTAAAGCAATTAAAAAAATGTGGTATTAAACAAATAGAGAAATGGAGTTAAATAGGGAGCATAAAATCATACTCATTGCACATATGAATAACGAATCTAAGACAAAAGTGGCATGGAAGTTCATGGGGAGTTTTTTTTTTTTCAATAAATTGTGCTTGGGTGACTGGATCAACAAGGAAAAATAAAACTGAGCTTTTACTACATACCACATACAAAATCAATTTCAGGACAATCATAAACTTAAATTTGTAAGGCAAAACAATATAGCATTTACAAGTCAAATTGGGGAAAATCTTTTTGATTAGATATAAAAATAACAACAATGATGGAAATACTGATATTTTTTGTTACATTAAAATGGGAAATACCAGTACATGAGTAAAAAGCAAAAAGAAAAAAGTTAAAGTTGGAGGAGTCATTTACAACACAATAATAACAAAGACTTAAATCCAAAATATGTAAAGAATTCCTAAAGTTTATAAGGCAAACTAAGCAACCCAACAGGAAAAAAGGGAAATTACTTGAGCAGATTTCACGAAAGAGGAAATACAAACAGCCAATACACAAAAGAAACTGCACAATCATTTTTAAAAACAGTGAAATTAAAATTAAAATTGCAATAATATTTTGCTATAAGTAAATGTCAAAATCATCAATTTCTGACCATGTGGAACTTTTATACATTGCTGTAGGGAGAGTAAATTTAAGGACCACTTTAGGACATGGCTTATTGCATTGCAATAAAGTAGAAGTAGTTTTCCTCATAATACAGAAATTTCCCTTGAGAAATTTAGGCACATGTTTACCAGGGTAAACATGTAATATTCGAGGATTAATGTCTGTAATAACCAAACATTTGAATATACTAAAGTCTATCATTAAGTATGTTTTACAATGGAACAATACAAATCAGTAAAAATAAAACGTTTGCAGCTTCTTATATCAATATGTACAAGTCTTTGAAATATAAAATAGGGAACTTCTTCAGAACAGAAACAAGAAATCCACAACCAACACCATACTTAATGGTGAAAAACTAGTGCTTTCCCCCAAGATTGGAACAAGGCAAGAATGTCACCGCTCCCAACTCCTATTCGACATTGTACTGGAAGTCCTTACTAACGCAACATGATAACACAAGGAAATAAAATATATAATTCAGAAAGAAGAAATAAAACCCCCTTTATTTGCAGATGAAATGCTATCTGTGTAGAAAATTCCAAAAAATCAACAAAAATACTCTTAGAACTAAGGGTATAAGGCTAATATACAAAAGTCTTTCCCATGTACCAGCATGAACAACTAGAATTTGAAATGAAAAAGAAATACGATTTACATTAGCACTATAAAATGAAATACTTAGTATATTAGCTAGGGTTCTCCAGAGAAACAGAATCAGCAGGAAATATCTGTAGATACCAAATTCATAAAAGTGTCTCACCTAACCATAGGTAAGCAGAGTCCAGGGTCTGTAAGGCAGGCCACAATTTGGCAACTGATAAAGGTCCTCAACAAACTCTGGTTGGGCAACCACGGGAAGGTAACAGTTCAAGGTCTGATGGGCAGGCCACAAGCTGGCAACCAATGAGGGTCCTCAATGAAATCCACAGGCGAGGAGCAGGAAAAATGACTGTCTCCTCTAAATCCTTCTTAAAAGCCTTCCAGTCATTAGATTAAATGTCACTCATTGTACAATATACTCCCTGTAGCTGAATACAACCACAATTAACTATGAATGCAGTCAACGTAATCATGATTTAAGTCCATGAAATGTTCTCATAGCAACAGACAGGCCAGCATTTGCCCAACCAGACAACCAGGCACCACCACCTGGCCAGGTTGATACATAAAACTGACAATGACAGTCCACCACTTGTCAACTTGGCAGCTATACACATCACCTTAAATCATACTTAAGCTTTAAATATAAATCAATAGCAGGCACATTTTTCCTTACCTAACAATACTCATCTGTCCTGCATACAACTGGAAATGCATTAAATCTCCCCAGAATAGGGTGCAAGTCCTTGGGTAATATTCATGCTTAAATGTGATATCTTACAACTTAACTACTATATCATGAATGAAACAGCATTACAGTCCATGTTTCTGTAACTGAGCATGTGATCTTAGTTGATATTTATCACTACCTTCTTCTACTGTCCATTCCAGTTTCCCTTTACCCTTAGCAAGCACTTCAGCTGGCTGTGGTTCTTGGCCTGGTTGAGTAACCCAAACCTTCATTCCTGAAGTTTCAGAGCCATTGATAGACCTGTCTGGATCAGGTTGTTGCAGATCTCCATTGATTTTAATCACAAGGCATGTTTGTACTAAGAGACTCCCTAAGGGAGCTCCTATATTCCAGGAAAACTCTTCTTTACCTTCATTGTGCAGTTGCAGTCCTATTTCTTCCTGCTAATCACCCCAGCCAGTAAAGTAATTCCCTTCTTGGTTTGTTGATCCAGGGGCATGAGTACTGAGAGGAACAGGTAGCAGTCTTAGCTTTCAGTTCAATGGAATCATTGTTGTTTCTCCTGGTGGAAGCACTCACACTTCTGGAACTGAAACCTGTAGACAGCAGAGCTCAAGGTCACAGGGATAGGAAGCAAAAATTTTCCAAGTGGACCACTAGGGGTAATAGAGAATTGTGCCACTCACATTTCCACCCCTTGGTTCCTGGGCACATGGATCCTGGCTATGGGAGAAACAGCACCATACAGCAAATGCTGATTCAGAGCATGTATGGCTTTCTGGAGAACATCACACCACTCCTGGTACCAGGCTGCATTAGCTAGGGTTCTCTAGAGAAACAGAATCAGCAGGAGATATCACAGATACAAAATTTATAAAAATGTCTCACATAATCATGGGTAAGCAGAGTCCAGGGTCTGTAGGGCAGGCCACAAGCTGGCAACCAATAAAGGTCCTCAACAAATTCTCAGAAAAGGCTAGCTGGGCAACTGTGGAAATGTAAGTGTTGAAGGTCTGTAGGGCAGGCTGCAAGCTGGCAACTGGTGAAGGTCCTCAACGAACTCCACAGGAGAGGCTCGCCGGCTGAAGCAGGAAGGGTGACCATCTCTTCTGAATCCCCCTTAAAAGCCTTCTAGTGATTAGATTAAATGTCACTAATTGCAGAAGGCACTCCTCGCAGCTGATTACAAATGCAATCAGCTGTGGATGCAGTCAATGTAATCATGATTTAAGGCCATGAAATGTCCTCATAGCAACAGACAGGTCAGCGCTTGCCCAACCAGACACCTGGGCACCACAACCTGGCCATGTTGACACATGAACTCACCATGACATTTAGGTATAAGTCTAACAAAATATAAATAATATCTAGATGAAGAAAGTTATGAAACTCTGTTTAGAGGAAGTGAAAGATCTAAATAAATGAGGACATATTCCATGTCATGGATAGGAACACTTAATATTAATATTAATGATATTAATACTATTATTATCAAGATTTCAATTCTCCCCCACCTTAATATACAGATTCAATGCAATTTCAATGAAATTCCTAGCAGGTCATGTTGTAGGTATTGACGAGCTGGTTCTAAAAGTTTAAATGGAAAAGCAAAAGACCCGGAACAGCCAACACAAAACTGAAGAATAAAGCCAGAGGACTGACGTTAGCCCACCTTAAGACTTACTATAAAGCTACAGTGATTAAGATAGAACGATACTGGATAAACAGTAGACTAATAGATCAATAGAACAGAATAGAGAGACCAGAAATAGCTCCACACAAATAGAGTCAATCGATCTTTGACAAAGGAGCAAAGGCATTTCAATGCAGAAATGATAGTCTTTTCAAAAAATCGTGCTGGAACAACTAGATATCCACATGCAAAACAGTGAATTAGATACAGGCCTTACAGCTTTCACAAAAATCAGTTCAAACTATATCACAGAGCTATGATCTCAGAAAGAAAGGCAGAATAAATATTTAAAGAAAGGATGACCAAATATTTTCAAAATTTGTGGACAGGGCTGGCCACAATGGCTCAGCAGGCAGAGTTCTTGCTTGCCAGGCTGGAGACCCGGGTTCGATTCCCGGTGCCTGTCCATGCAAACAAAGGTTTTGTTGACAAAGACAAACCAAAAGACTCAAAAATGCGGAACAAACCACAGGCAGGATAAAAGAAAGAGAACCACACCAAGTCGTATCAAAATAGAATTGCTGAAAACTACTGAGAAAGAGAAAAATATCTTAAAAGCAGCCTGATAACAGACACATTAAATACAGAACAAAGGTAAGAAGGAATGCAAAATTCTCATCAAACTATGCAAGACAGAAGACAACAGAACGCCACGTTTAAAAAGTTGAAATTAAAATGTCAACCAAGATTTCTATATTTCATAAACATATCCTTCTAAAATGAAGGCAAAATTAATTAAGGAAAATAAAATTTGGAAGATTTTGTAAAGAACAGACCTGGATTACAATAAATGTTGAAGGAAGGTCATTTAGACAGAAGTAAAATTAAACCAGGTAGAAAATTGAATCCATAGAAAAGAATAAAATAAATAAAAGATAAATAAAAAACTTTTTCACTCCTTGAAGCCAAAGTTATGGTTTAGGGGGTGCGAGGGTAGTTCAGGGGTAGAATTCTCACTTGCCATGCTGGAGACCCAGGTTGATTGCCCATATGCTTCACAAACAAAGAAACCAACAAAAACAAACAAACAAAAAATTCAATGAATGCTGCTGCAATAACAGGATATTCATATGGAAAAAGAATGAAATGTGATCCTGCCATACAGCATACAAAAAAAATATATATGGTTTATTCCTGGAATGCAAATTTGGTTTAATCGGTGCAGCTCAATCAGCATAATTCATCACCAAGCTGAAAATGAAAGCCACATGCTCATTTCATAGATGCAGAAAACGTTATTTGACAAACTCTAACCACTCTCCTAGATAAAAACAAAAAAAAAAACAAAAGTCAAAAACTCACAGCTAATTAGGAAGTTGAAGAGAATTTAAAAATCTGAAAACCAGTTAACATAATACTTAATTGTGAGAGATTCAAGGATTACGCCCCTAAGATCAGGAATAAGACCAGGATTTTCGATGTTACTCCACCTTTTCAATATTATACTAGAAGACTCATTCAGTGCAATAAGGCAAGAGAAAGAAATTAAATGCATCCAAATTGGAAAGGAAGAAATAAACTGCCTATATTCACAGACAACATTATCACCTATATAGAAAATGAATCTCTAAAAAAGCTACAAAAACCATGTAGGTTACAGAATGTAAGACCAATATACGAAAAATAAACAAATAAAACAAAGACAAAACAATTGTGTTCCTACATACAAACCATGAATAATTACAAATTGAAGAAAAATAAAACCATTACAATAGCAGCAAAAAATAGGAAACTAATAAATGTGAACAAAAAAATGTGCAGGATCTGAACACTACCACAAGATGGGAGAAATTAAAAGGATATTGAAGGTGAACTCAATATTGTTAAAATATTAATTGTCCCCAAACTCATCTATAGAATTCTAGTCAAAGTCCCAGAATGCTCTTTTGTAGATTTGACAAGCTATTTTAAAAGTCCATATGGAACCATAAAAGGACTTTGAATATCAAAAACAATTTTGGAAGAATAGATGTTGGAGAACAGCTTCACTAGCAGATCAGGTCCAATTTACTTTTGGAAAAAAGATAAAATTGGCAATTTCTGAAAATAGTATAAGTTCATAACTATACAATCCAAGAGAAGCAAATGGAAGTTGATAGTTTTCATAAACGTTATATAAAAGAAATTGGATAGAAATCTAAATTCACAAAATTAATAGCATTCATTCCATAAAGAGATTTTGAAATAAGTGGAGCTAAACTATAAATAATTATTGAAATAGCTTCAAAGATGGCATTGTTATTTTACATCAATTACATTAAAGATGGCTTATCCTATATTAATAAACCCATGTGAGAAAATTGTGTAATATCATAAGTTAATAGAGAGAAATATTTATTAGGGGAGCTTCAATTCTGCAAAATCTACCACATGCAGGTGAGAGCATTTCTGCTAGCACAAAAGGCCAGCGAAGCTGCTGCTTTTCCTTCTGCAAGATCAACAGTGCTTTGGATTTCTGTCGCTGCAGACCAGTTTTTTTTCTTGTTTTCAAAACACTTCTTCCCAATATCTAACACATCCATTAACTCTGGATAAAGTGTACTTTCCTTCTCATCAGTTGCATTAATTAAATTTTAAATAGAATCTAAATATGTTCCAAGCCTAGAAGGCAGAAGACACAAGGCAGTCTCTGAACAGGACAGAGAATCTCTGAACCAGGGAAGGTAAGGCAACATTCATTCTGGGCTAGGAAGTTGAATAGTACTTCTGCTGAGCCCCAGAAGGAAGATGCTTAATTAGGGAGATGTTTGATCTGGGAGGAATAAAACTCTGATTTTCCCTAGAGGACAGAAGATGCAGAGCTCTGTTTTTGACTAGCCATAATCACCAGGGCTAAAGATTTAACAAAGAGATTATGAGCCCCACCAGAGGATTTTCCCATCAGGGATGAAAGTTATATTTTCTATCTTCAAATTTAGAGGGAGAAAATAAAAAAAAAAAAAAAAAAAACTAAATTATGTCTCCATTAGGAATTTTTATACCCAGAGTTATTTACTTCAGAAATTAGTTTTGGCTGAATAAAATGCCACATAGAAAATGGGTCATCAAATGCTGGAATGACTATATAAGGTACATTTGGAAAAATTTCTGAATTTTGATCACAATGTTTTGCTCTTCATCCTTGAGGACCCTGGGGCCAAGGCAGTATCTCCTGAGACATCAAACCAATTTTAAACTCTGCTATTTAAGAAAAGCTTATTTCTACAGCTTGATCTTCTTGTAGTTTCATCTCTATAAGACAAAAGAACTATACTACTCATCAAAGACTGAGTTTCCTTAAACTTTTAATTCTGCCTTACTATCCAAAAACCAACTTTAAGATTGGTAAGTAATAAAAATTGGCAAAACCGCAGCATTTTTTCATTATTGTGCACATTTGGATGATTACAATGTATTTATAGTCATAGGTTGTTTTTTCTTTATTTTTCTTGAGCTTTGGCTTTAGATCACCTTAGTCATGGATTCAAAACATTACAAAACCTCAAATTAACAAAATAATTTCTCCATAAACCTTACTTAGCATTATGACTCTGGTTTGGAACATATGGAAACATACTTGCTTATGTGACTCCTTAGAGCAGAAGCATCTTAGATTAGTGAAGAAATGCTCCTTTTCTATCCGAGACATCTAGTTCTCTAGGCAGAGTTTTCTTCCTTTCTTCATGCCTTGCTATTACTTTGCTCTTTGAAGTAGATAATTTTGGATAATTTGAGGAATATCCAGTCTACTCTGAAAGAGCCTGAGCTCATGAATAACAAGAATCAGAGAAACAATTAAAAATTATTCATACCCCATATTTTTCTCTATTTTTAGAAGTACGTTTTTGTTTTATAACAAATCCAGTTCTAGCACTTAGAGATACAGTCTAATCCTCTTCCAGCAGTTCTAATTCTTCTTGGGTGTCTGAAAAAAATATATATATATATATATTTTTATATATAGTGAGGTGACTTGATCATGGTTTAGAGGGAGAATGATTGCTTAAAATCCTTGATAAGGAAATAGTACAAACAAACACAGGAGAAAGGAGTTGAGGAATGTGATTGTTACTTTGCCTACTATAACGTTAATTTAGTGTCAAATTTCAAGTATGACTAGGGAGTATGGTCCAGGGTAGAACATATGAAAGGAGGGGCAGGCAGTGTCACTCAGCATGCTCCAAGGAATGCGGGAATATTACTGGAATCCTGCCTTTACACCTCTGCTCTGGACAAAGAGCTTTCCAAACCCTACAGAAAACTGAATACAAAATGCACTCTTTCTGCCTTACGGGAATAAGCGACCATTCCTTTTCAAAGCCGCACGTTGACTACAACAGGGCTATATAAAACATAAAAGCCAATTAAACCCTTGTGTTTGCCATCAAAGAAAATGTGTTTGCACAATTCATATGCACTGTATTCCGGGTAGACGCTGGATATGCTTTCCTTTCTTGAGAGACAGGGCCGTTTAGGAAAAGAAATGAGGAACGCGAGCCTCGTGACCGCATTTGTCCTGGCGGGCATTCCCCACGCCCCCGCGTCGAGCACCGCCCTCCTGGGAATCTTCCTGGTGGTGTACGTGCTCACCGTGGTGGGGAACCTCCTCATCCTGCTGCTCATCAGGGTGGCGTCCCACCTCCACACCCCCATGTACTACTTCCTGGCCAACCTGTCCTTCATCGACATGTGGTTCTCCACTGTCACTGTGCCCAAAATGCTCATGACCTTCGTCTCCCCAGCGGGCGGAGCCATCTCCTTTGGCAGCTGCGCCGCGCAGCTCTATGCCTTCCAGTTCCTGGGGAGCACCGAGTGTTTCCTCTACACCGTCATGGCCTATGACCGCTACCTGGCCATCAGCCACCCGCTCAGGTACGCCGGCCTGATGAGCGGGAGAGCCTGCGCCGTCCTGGCCGCCAGCACCTGGCTCAGCGGCGCCCTGCACTCGGCTCTGCAGACGGCCCTGACGTTCCGCTTGCCCTACTGCGGGCCCCACCACATCCAGCATTACTTCTGCGACGCTCCGCCCATCCTCAAACTGGCCTGTGCGGACACCTCAGCCAACGAGATGGTGATCTTTGTCAACGTCGGGGTGGTGGCCTCGGGCTGCTTTCTCCTGATAGCGCTGTCCTATGCGTGCATTGGCCGCTGCATCCTGAAGATCCGCACCTCGGAGGGGAGGCGCAGAGCCTGGCAGACCTGCGCCTCCCACTGCATCGTGGTCCTGTGCTTCTTTGGTCCTGCTGTTTTCATCTACTTGAGGCCAGGCTCCCAGGATGGTGTGGACGGGGTTGTGGCAGTTTTCTACACTGTACTGACTCCTCTTCTGAACCCTGTTGTGTACACCCTGAGGAACAAGGATGTCAGAAAAGCTCTACTTAAGCTGAAAACTGGGTCAGTATTCACCCAGAATAAATAGTCCAGAAAGGCCAGATATAACTAATTTTTTTATTTATGATCACATTGAATCACCAACTGAATGATGTACTTTGAAGAAGCATTTCAATTATCCAATGTTAATTTACAAAAAATGTTTTAGAGAAGTTGTTGGCTTACAGAAAAATCATGCAAAAAATACAATAACTATATACCACTCTTTGTTTATATCTTGGATTATCATGGTACATTTGTTGCAATTGAAAAAAAGAGCATTTTATCATTGATAAAAAAAAATCTTAGGATTCATGATTTGTGTTGTACAGTCCCAAGAATTTTTTTTTTAATTTCATTCTAGTACCATATACACAACTCAAAATTTCTCTATTTAATCATATTCAAGTATGTATTTCGGTGCTATTGATTATGTTCACAATAGCACGCTACCATCACCACACTCCGTTACCAAAACTTTTCCTTCTTCCCAAATGGAAACTCTGTACAATTTAAACATTTCCTACCTGGTATCCTGGCTCCTGGTAACCTATATTTCAGTTTCTGACTCTGCGAGTTTACTTTTTCTAATTCTTTCATCTGGATAAATTATATAATAGCTGTCCTTTTGTGTCTGGCTTATTTCACTCAACTTGTCTTCAGGGTGTATCCATGCTGTTCCTTGTATCAGAACTTCATTCCTTTTTGCAGCAGAATAATATTCCATTGCATGTATATGCTATATTTTGTTTATCCATTCATAGATTGATGGACATGTGGGTGACTTCCATCTTTTGGCACTTTGAATAATGCCACTATAAACATTAAGGTGAACATATTGTTTGAGTCTCTGCTTTCGATTGTTTGGGGTATCTACTTAGAAGTGGGATTACTGGGTCATATGGTAATTCTGTACTTAACTTTCTGAGGAACTGTCAAACTGTCTTCCACAGTGGCTACACCATTTTACATTTCCACCAGCAGTGATTGAGTCTTCCTATTTCTACACATCCTCTTCACACTTGCAACTTTTATTTTCATTTATAATAAAATTAAATTATCATCATCAACATTATACTTCAAAGGACCATTTCAATTACCCAATATTAATGTTCAATGGAAAAATTAATGAAATTTTTAACTGTATGATTCTTATAAGAATCCTGATAAAAGCATCCATATGATGATGAAAATTTAAAATGAACAGTCTAATATTCTTTCTTTATCTATTACCAAACAAATCACTAGAGAAGTTGGTTATTAGTGTTACTCACTATAAAATATTTTCCAAAATTGCTATCCAGTTTATTTTGTGCAATTTCAATCAAAGCTCTATTAAAAGCATTTTTCTTTTTTAAAAACTTCTATATTTAAGAAGTCTTAATATTCACAACCCATTATATAAATATTTTATGCAGAAATTTTATGTTAGAAAGCACTAGACCAAAAGTATGCTTGAGTCTTAGGAAGAATTTTTTTTTATGCTGTGTGGCAGGGGACACATTTCATTCTTTTTCCATGTGAGTACCCATTATTGCAGCACTGTTTGTTGAATTGTTATTTGGTTGGTATTTCATTTGTTTGTTTGTGAAGTGCATGCTGGTCTCCTGTATGGCAGGCGAGGATTCTATCATTGCACATCCAGTGAGAATGATTTTATTTGCACTTATAATAAAAACTGTATAACTCAATTTATTTATTTATGTATTTTTTGTTTGTTTGTTTTTGCACGGGCAGGCACAGGGAATCGAACCTGGGTCTCTGGCATGGCAGGTAAGAGCTCTGCCACTGAGCCACTGTGGCCTGCCCTCAATTTATTTTTTTACTTTGGTTTTCAAGATTTTCAGAAGTAAAGATCTGCCCATTTATGGGCTATAATAACTGTTTTAGTCAATGATATAATTATTTCCACTTTTCTTCTGTATTTATACAGCTCCTGATTTCTTATCATAAATGCAAAGTTGTTCTTTTCAGCAACCTTAGAATTATTTTTGTAGTAAACAAGGGGCAAATGTTAGATATAAAAAATAAGCAAATAACCTTAGAGACTAAAATATAGAGTCATGAATTATTGAGCATGAACCTTGAGGACATTATGCTGAGCGATATTAGCCAACAAAAGGAAAATACTGTACGGTCTCACTAATATCATCTAACATTAATGAGTAAACTTTGAGAGTTAAAGTTGAGAACCGAGGTTATCAGTAGATAGAAAGAGGGTAAAGATTGGGCATTTGATGCTGAAGAAGTTCAGAATGTTCAAAAGACTGATTGTAAAGATCAAAAAATGCATAGCACAATACGCTCTGATGGCAGCATAATATTATAAGTGCACAGAACGAAGCTGAGTGTGAGCATGTTTGAGGGAGGTGGGGACACGTATGACACCAGAAGGAAAGATAGAGTATAAAGACCGGGATCATATAACTTAGCGATGCTTAAATTAAATGTTGAAATATAAGAAGTTTTTTGCATGAGGAAGAACAAATTAATGTCAACATTGCAAGGTGTTGAAAATGAGATGGTATGCAGGAAAAATATAATCAATTCGTACTTGTGTCTATAATTAACAGTCACCTTGTAATATGCTTCCACAAAATGTAACAAAGGCAATATGCCAAAGTTAAATGTCAGTAAGCTTGGGGGGAAGCTTATTATATGGGGGAAGGTCATGCGATTCTTTGCAGAAGAAATGGAAATATCCTCATATAGATTGTGTTGGTGAAGATATGATTATGAGATTATACTGGAACCATGATTTTTTACTTAGGTTGGATTGTATGATGTGTGATGAAAACTTTTTAAAAATGGGCAGAGAGATAAAAGTGCTGAGAAAATATGGAGAGAGATGTAACTCTTCACTGCTGGTAGGGAAGTAGAGAGGTGTGGCCCCTCTGGAGGGTAGTATGGTGGCTCCACAAGAAACTAGGGGTGGGGTTGCCATGTAATATTGCAAGCCTGTAGTTAGGTGTACACTTGAAGGAAATGAGAGTGGGACAGGAATGGACATTTGCACAATGGTGTTTATGGTGTCAGTGTTCCTGATTTGCAATAGATGGAGGTGACGTAAGGCTACATCAACAGAGGATTGGAAGGGGCAACTGTGGAGCATACATACAATGCCCTACTGAATGGCTGCAAGAAGGAATGAAGTTGTGAGGCATGCAACTAGGTGAATGAACCTTGAGGACTGTATATTTAATGAAATAAGCCAGAAACAAAAATAAAAATCACTAATTTGGGCTAACTATAATGTGCAAACTCAGTTAGAATCTGAGAGCATAAATTATCAAGTGAAGGCCTATTGTAAAGGTTCCTAGATTGTAAGCTCTTACAGCAGTCACATCTATTCTGGAGTTGTAACTGTGACTTTTAAATTCTGAGATGCTGAGTTCTTTGTGTATAACCTGGTCATTTCCTGGAATTTAGGGTATTTGTGTGATACCTAAGATTCATAGCTAAAGTTCTGCAGCTATGAAAGTCAGTATTACCCCATACAGCAGCTGTTAAAAACACTGAAAAAGTGATCATTCTTCAGTTAGCCATATGAATGAAGCTGACCCAGGTAGGACTAAGGTAAATCAGACTAAAGGGTAAAGGATGATATTGATTGTATTTTAAAACCTCAACTTCTGTGTGAGACCAAAGAAAGGGATGTTTATTTGGTGCAAATTTTACATTTTCAGTAGTACACTTAGGTAAGAACCCCTTGCCCCACGATGTCACTAGCCCTTAACAGATATTCCCACACAGCAGTTCCATAATGATTATTCCATACTTGGTCCTTCAGCTGCCCTTGCAGCAGTTCCAAAATTGATCCTTCAACCATTCTCTGTCTGTTGCATCTGCCTTTAGGCAATTCAGGCCTGTCTGACTGCAGCTGTGTTTAACTTTTCACCCTTCCCAGACCCTCAGGTATAAAAATTCTCTAATTGCTCTCCCTGGCAGGTGAAGTCTGACTTCAGACCCCCACCTTGACGGGGCCTGAATAAATTCCTTCACCTGTGGTCAGTTTGTCTCTGAGACTTCTTTAAATGTAACATTTTGGTGACAAAAACTGGGAAGGCTTCTTTGAGACAATCTGATCAGTGGGGAGCCTCCACTCACCATTGCCAGCCAAGCAAACACCAGACACTAATTCTGTGGCTGGGTGAGTTTTAGGATCTCTCTAGAGGTCTGTTAAATATCTCAGGGTAAGGAAAACACTCATCTCTTTTCTCTTTGGCATTCTCTTTTTCTGTGTCCAGGACAATGCATCTCAAAATTCCAGTGCTGGGTGAGAGTTGTACTAGGGGGTCTAGGCCCCTAGGAGTGAGTGAGATTGTAAGACCCTTCCATCCACTCCACATACTCCCTGGGACTTTAAACTCTCAACGCAGGGATGCCCTCTTGACAGTTTCTAAGTCAAGTAAGAGCAAGTGCCTCAGTTTCTCCTTAGTCTATCTTCTGTCCACTCAGATCTCTAAGACTCATCCCTCCATCCATCATGGGCAGCACTCATTCTGTTCCTCTCAAGGACACCCCTTTAGGATGCCTCCTCCCTAATCTTAAAACTCTCTATCCCAGGGGCAATATCTCACCAAGAAACTCATTTTTTACTCCACATCAATTTGGCCACAATAAACAATAACAGCCAGTGATCTAAATATGGTACTTTTGATATCCAAGTCATCCGAGACCTTAGGGACTTTATACAGCGCAATGACCAATGGTCTGAGGTTTCTTACATTCAGGCTTCCTTTTTCCTCTGTAACTGTCCTTCCTTCCTTCTGCCAATTCTGTACCACCTATCAGTTTGCTTTTCTGTGAACACCCTCCTCTCATCTTCCTTCTCCCAAGAAATAAGAAAAGTTCTTTGTGGAAAAGCCCTCTACTGAGTCCTCTTCTGACCATGTGCCACCCCCTCCCCCTTATGCTCCTTCAGCACCCTCTAAACCTCCTTTAGCTTACACAGGGGCCCCTCCCTTTCTCCACCAAACTTGTTTCACTTATTATATCCCTCCTGTCACCTCCTCCAACTCCTCCTTTGATCCTCCCAAATACCTTCTCCTTAACTCCTCTCCCCCTCCTCCCCATGCAGCACCTCCCGACCTGCAGCTGGGGCTAAAACACAGTCAGAAGATAACACTCCTTCTTCCCCCCCCCCACTCTCCCCATCTCCAGAGCCCACTGCAGAATCTCAGCCCTCCTTTGGCCCTTCTCCTCCTCCTTTTCCCTTCACAGCCCCTCCTACCTGAGCCAAAACTACTGTCAGGTTCCCTTTTCCCTTTCTAACGCTTCTCAGTTGAACAGCATCTAGGTTCATACTCGACTAACCCCACTGTCAGATCTCAGAAAAAGAACTTTAAAGACAAAAGGGACTTTTTGACTCAGGGGCCCCTCAGCTTCTTTTGCAGAACCAGATGTGGCCACGAGATCCCCAGACATGCCAGTGCTGCACCCACCATAAAGCCTACTGGATAATCCTTGTCAGCACATGCAGCCACACATCAAAGGAGCACTGTGTGTCAGAGCCCGCAGCCACCAATCAACTCATAAGTTAACAAACCCCATCCAATCAAGGGATGACACACCATCTAGTGGGTACCCCCCCAGCATAATTTTCCTTTTAAAATACAGTTCCAAGAAGAAGGAGCCAGACCCATTTTCTTTCTTTTCGATAGTTTCCCAGGTGCGAGCCATTTTCAGGCTCCTACCTGCTCTCTCCCTTCAATAAATCACTGTCCTGTGTGGATTCCTCATAACTCGGACCTAACACCAGCATAATTTATTGAAGAATTTCAGTTACTTCTCCTATAACCAATCCTAGAAAAATCTAAGTGTATAATGCCTGTTTGTTAGCTTGTGTGTTCAGTCTAGTTATTAATTGGTGTGCTACTTAGATAAAATAAGTGTTAAATGTCTGTTATAATTTGTTAGTATGCTCTTGCATCTGTATTGGTCAAATGTTTCTAATTGGTTATTGATTATGGAAATTCTTTAAAAAGGGAAACTTTAAGCTATATTAAAAATTAGAAAGATTTTAGTTATAAGTCTATAAAGAAAGAGTTTATTTCTCTAACATAATCTGGTTTCAAAATTATTTAACATGAAAATACTACCATTACAATTAAAATTAAAGATAGTACACTTAAAATTGTTCTGCAAATAGGCTAAGATAATATATTCAATCATTTATTGTCCCTCTCAGAAATATTTCTGTCTCCATTTCTCTGTAACTAACTTTCTATCTGTGTCTGTCTATCTGTTCAATGGACATTCTTATACCTCCAAATGGTAATAGCAAATAAGAAAAATCTTTGAAAAGAGGCCAAAGAATAAAAACAGCAACAACCCTCTGAAAAGCAAAATTCAGAAACCTTACTTTATAATTACTGTAAACAAACCTGGACTTAAAAAGAAACTGCCCCTGGAATTTCCCTAAAACAGCAGAAAACTGCTAAAGGGCTTGCCTTTGAAAAGAAAGAAAAGTGTTTTTTTTCCTTAATCATCTGAGTACTCTGACTAGAAAACAAAGATTTTACATCAGAATGTCCTTGTTAATATCCTTAGCCTTCTCATCCTTTATTTCAGAAGATAAATATTCTCACTGTTGAGGAAAAATGCTGTTATGGATAATTTATTCTCTCACCTTCTATAAATAAGGTACTAAAATAGTTTAAGCCTATTGCATAATAGGAAGTGTTTAAAAGGTACTACAGTGGTTAAAAGAGATTTACTATCCTACTGCTGGTTAAGTTTGTATAGGTAAAATAATATTATTCATATATTTAGAGTGTACAAAATTCATAAAAATCTGACAATGTCCTCACTATCCATGTGATACCCTGATATTAATCTGTATGAAGTTCAGCAATAGTATGGTGTTGTTAGTCATAGTTTTAATTATTCTTAAGAAGCTACAGATTATAGAAAAAGCCAAATCATCAGTTGCACTGCTTAGCTCTAATACTTCTCTATAAGTCAGATATAAGTCAAAGCTCTGTATATAACAAAGAAAAATTTAAAAAAAGGCATTTTATATATATATATATATACACACACACATTATATTTTATCTGTTAATTAAAATAACACTGATAAATGTGTAAAACTGAAACAGAACAAAAGCTCTGCCATGGTTTATTAATATAAACAACTGTCTGCTTTTATTTCTAAAAATAGCTTCACTTAAAATGCCTATAAAAATAAAAGCTCAGATTATAAACATTGTTATCTTTAAATTCTACAGTGCTTTACTGTATTATTTCTTATAACCTAGAAGTTCTCTAGAACTTTAAGTGACTATATGACACCTGAAACTCAAATTTAGTTCTCCAGCTCTGAAAGTCAGCATAGGTCTATGCAGCAACTATTAAAAGTTGCAACTGGAAAAGATCAAACTCTGATTAAAGATGTGATGAAACTGATCTGTTTAAAACTAAGGAAAATCAGTATACAGGGACAAAGGTAAATCAATATACAGGGTGTGCTGGTTTGAAATGATGTATGTACCCTAGCAAAGCCATGTTTTAATCCTCATCCTGTTTCGTAAAGGCAGCTGTTTCTTCTAATCCCTATCAGTATTGTATGTTTGAAACTATAATTAAATCATCTCCCTGAAGACGTGATTTAATCAAGAGTGGTGGTTAAACTGGATTAGGTAGAGGTGTGTCTCCACCCATTTGGGTGAGTCTTGATTAGTTTCTGAAATTCTATAAAAGAGGAAACAGTATGGAGAATGAGGGAGAGTCAGAGAGGGCAGAGAATGCTGCAGCAACATGAAGCAGAGAGTCCACGAGCCAGTGACCTTTGGAGATGAAGAAGGAAAAGGCCTCCGGGGAGCTTCATGAAACTGGAAGTTAAGAGAGAAAGCTAAAAGATGACACCGTGTTCACCATGTGCCCTTTCAGCTGAGAGAGAAGCCCTGACTGTGTTTGCCATGTGCCTTCTCACTTGAGAGAGAAACCTGGAACTTCATCGGCCTTTTTGAAGGAAGGTATCTTTCTCCGGATGCCTTTGATTGCATATTTCTATAGACTTGATTTAAGTGGGACATTGTCTCGGCCTTAGAACTGTAAACTAGCAACTTATTAAATTCCCCTTTTCAAAAGCCATTCTGTTTCTGGTATATTGCATTCCAGCAGTTAGCAAACTAAAACACAGGGTAAAGAATAATATTGTCTGTACTTTAAAGCTTCAACTTTCGTGTAAGATAAAAAGAAAAATATTTATTTTGTCCAAAATTTAAGTTTCTTGTAGCATACTATCTAATTTAATATGTCAGGTCAGTTAATTTAAACAACCTAACTCAGCTTTATTTGATACGGAACCTGGAATAAGGAATAAAATCTTATATTCTGTACAAATTAATGGTATGCAATGATGCATTTCAGAGTATTTGGGGCAGAAAATCAAAAAGTGCTTGCAAAATCCCTTGAGGGACTTAGTAAATAAAACTATTAAGCTTCCCCACCTGGGGAATTCCTAATATTTTCTTAAGCAAAAGAGGCTCCCAATTTAATAAGCCAACACCCCAATTTTGAGGCTTGCCTTAATGAAACTTATTTCTGTAATAGCAAACTGAATTTACTTATGATTAATGCCTAAGAGTCATCTCCAGAAAATATCTGCTGTTGCTCAAATGTGATGTCTCGCTTTGCCAAACTCTGAACTCCCTCCCATTGTGGAACGTGATCTCCAGGGGTGTAAGCCTAGTCCTGTCATCATGGGACATAACTGGCCCTGGCATTTTGGATTAACTGACCAAATGGGGAAAAAGAAATAGAGTTTCACTGGCTAAGAGATTTCAAATAGAGTTGAGAGATCATTCTGATGGTAGCCAGACATTGTAAACTGCCACAATATAGCAAACTCCAAACAGTTTTTCTGAAAAATATCCTGTGCTCTATAAAATTTTACTTATTAAATTTGTTTTTCAGAGACTTAAAACCTCCAGATTATTCTAGTGCCAGAAAAGGTCTGAAACCCAGAGATACAGTACCCTCCAAGAACAGCAGTCATTTCATCATATCATCTCTTTGCCCCTTAATGATAACACCCCTTTTCAGCTTTGAAGCAATTAAAGCTTCGACGCCCAGCTATCCCTCCTCATTTTTAGGCCCTGTCTCTTAAAACTCTTAACCAGCTTTATTTACAGAATTGTCCAAACAATTCTGGCTGTTGGTGACATGTTACTCCCCCAGCAGTGACAAGCTTGCAATGACTCCTCACTCAGCCTGCCGATCTTCACCTAACTAATAATTCTTCTTCCCTTAATATCTGCAGGACCCTACAGCATGCAAGCTCTAGCATATTTTATTCAGTCTACGGTCCACAATATTACTCAAAGCCATGTAGAAAGCATTCTTCTGTTGCAAGAAGTTCCATATCAGCCTCCAACCAAAAAATCCCCCACCTTTACCTCAGTGCCAGGGAGAATGAAAACCAAAACCACCATGTCAAGTCCTAACAGCAAGAAGCAGCCAGAATGAACAATTTTGCCCTCTTTCCTTGCATTCCCTTCCTGGCCTGACCCAATAGTCTCTCTATATCCATTTTTTCCTTTTTTAAATGTGTATAATCAAAGGCTGGAATATTAGGTAAGATCCCCACCCCTATGATATGACTAGAGCTTAACAGGTGTTCCCACACAGCAGTTCCATAATTGATCCTATACCTACCCTCCAGAAGCTGCATCTGCCCTTGGGCAGTTTCAGGCCAGCATGACTGTGGCAGTGTTTAACTTTTCACTCCACCCAGACCCTCAGGTATCAAGATTCTCTAATTGCTCTCCCTGGTGACCTGAAGTCTGACTTCAGACCCCCACCTTGCTGGTGCCTGAATAAAATCTTTCACCTGTAGTCAGTTAGTCTCTGAGCCTTCTTTAATCTAACACTATCTAATTTAGCTTATAAAGTCATCTTATTCGAACACCATAATTGCACAGAAGCTTAAATAGGGAGCTTATTGATTTGTATAGGTTGTGGGATGCCCCGATCCATCCCAGAGTAATCTGGGCAGAAAATTAAAAAATACTCACAAAGTCCCCTTGAGGTACAGGGGGAAAAGATGGAACTATTGAGCTTACCCACCTGGAGAAGATCTGATATTCTCGCAATCATTGGGGATTGCCAATTTGATGGGCCAGGCCCTTAATCTTGGGTCTTGCCCTCATGAAACTTATTCTTGCAAAGGAGAAAATAACCTACTTATGATTATGCCTAAGAGTCACCACCCGAGAACCTCTTTTGTTTCTCAAATGCAACCTTTCTCGCTGAGCCAATGCCACAGGTGAGCTCACTGCCCTCTCCCCCTATACGGGACATAACTTCCAGGGATGTAAATCTCCACAGCAATATGGGAGCCTTTGCACCATGGGAGTGAGAAATCCTTCCTGATCAAAAGGGGGAAGAGAATTTAAACAAAATAAAGTTTCAGTTGCTGAGAGATTTCAAATACAGACAAGAGATCATTTGGAGGTTATTCTCAGGCAGTATATAGATATCTCTTTTCAGTTTTTGATGTATTTGGAGTAGCTAGAGGGAAATACCAAATAATGTTGAACTATAATCCAGTAGCCTTGATTCTTGAAGATGACTGAATAACTATAGAGCTTTTAAGTTGTGACTATATGATTGTGAAAACCTAGCGACTGACACTCCCTTTATCTAGTGTATGGACAGATGAGTAAAAAAAAACAAGACAAAAATGAATAAATAATAGGAGAAGTAAGGGTACAGGATGTTTGAGTGTACTTTTTCAATTTTATTTTTACTTTTACTCTTATTTTTATTTTTTCGAGTAATGAAAATGCTCAAAAATTGTGATAATAGGAATAATCCTTGTTAAAATGTCTACAGAAGCTCAATAAACATTTACTGCTTTACCATCTGAATTATAATGGAATGATTAAGTTCCATATGATTATAATATTACATATTTTATTATAAAATCCTTAAAAATAGGTAAATATTATAATACCTAATTTACTGAATAGTGAATCAAAAGAATAATTACACTGTCAAATTTTAATGTTAAGTATTGCAGTAATTTAATATCAATGATTTAAAGACAGCTTAAATTTCTGTATTTCAAAACCACCACATAAATTCTGGGTAATAATTGAAATAATTTGGGAAGAGAAAGATTCTCAGAATCAGGCTATCTGGGTGGTAGTCTTAAGTTTCAATCAATAAACATTTATTAAGAATTTGCTATGAAGCATCATGACTCAAGGCATCCTAACTTCTATTAACTCATTAAATATCCACAACAGTATTTTGAGAGCGGTTCTTTTACAGATGTGGAAATTATAGCAGAAAACATAAAATGATCTTTAAACATATTTGACTAGACATTTGTTTTCTTTTTCATACAATTCTAATGCTTCATCCGTTACCTGTGTATACCCACAACTGGCTATATAAATATGCATTAAGTTTTTAGGGTCTTATTGAGTAAGAATTTTGTCTTTAAAGTTTTGTCTTTACTGAGCTTTACTTTTGCAAGTTGTAAAATAAACATATTTAAATGCCATGATAAGTTAATTATATTTTCTTTTTTTTTGGGGGGGGGGTGCATTGTCCGGGAATCAAACCCCAGTCTCCTGCATGGAAGACAGGCTTTCCAATCACTAAACTACTCATTTCTATTTTTTTAAATAGGAAACACCACAGTGCCCCCAGCCTATAATGTGGGGCATTCTTGCCTCGTGTCAGATTGTAGCTCAGTGTAGCTGAATTTCCAAGATGCTAAGATGGTGAAAGAAGGAGTTGTCTGCACTGCATGACCAGCCATGAACATCAACAGTAAAAGGATCTAGAATATCACCTCTCTGTGCTGAAGATGGGAATCTGTTCAAGTATACAGGGAACAGATACTCCACGCAGGGGTGTGGGGAATGCCCTCCAGGACGAACGTGGTCTCGAGGCTCTTGTTCCTTATTTCCTCACAAGCTTGGTCTCTTTCCCTGTAAGAATATACATCACTCAACATGTAATGGAGAAGTGCGAACCTGTTTTATACATGGCAACCCCATGGCAACCCCATCATCCATGGAAGATAATTCTAGGGTTAAACTAAACTCTGTTTGTTAAAAACCTTCTTTGGTAAAGGTGATGGAAAACTCTCTCTCTCTCTTCAAGATCAGAGTGTGTGCTGGAGGCGAAGAGTATCTGCTCTTCACTTCTTCTTGAGCCCACTCACCAAACTAAGAAATATGCAAGTCTCTTGCAAGGTGGTGGTTATTCCCAGATACTAAAAGGAACACATGAGTGCCAGAGCTCATCTTAACAGTTCTGGTTAGAGAGATAGCAGGCATTTGTTCAGAAATTTATAACTTTTTCAGTATGGAAGCATTTACAGAACTGAAGATGACCTAAGAAAGAGGGTTTGCCACTTTGGGATCATCAAACACACAACCACAGAAAGAGTAGAGAAGGCAGTTTCACAGGTGCAGTCTTTGATAAGTAACCTCTTACTTAGCGACAAGTGTTGCTATTGTTGTACAGAATTCCCATGACTGTAAATTCCCAAGTTCATGTCCACAAGAAATAAACATAAAAGCATGTTATCAATTTAGAGATATGAATAACTCAATACTATGTATCTGAGATCCAATCAGATTTTTTATTTAAATATAAAGATTGCACATAAATCAGTTGATAGATCAGAATATAACCATTTTACTGTAAATGAAAAATCTAATTGTGATTTAAAATCCCTTGAAAATTCTATGAAAGAAACACTCTTGAGTAGATGGTATTTAACATTTAATACAGGATTATATATGGAATAAACTTCCTGTTGATGACAAAATTATATTACCAATTAGAAAAGAAATAAACATGCATATCTGCATTTTAACGTTTATTTGGTCTGAGAATTTGCTGCTTTCTCTTTAAGCCTCAACAGAGCTTTTCTGACATCCTTGTTCCTCAGGGTGTATACAACAGGGTTCAGAAGAGGAGTCAGTACAGTGTAGAAAACTGCCACAACCCCATCCACACCATTCTGGGAGCCTGGCCTCAAGTAGATGAAAACACCGGGACCAAAGAAGCACAGGACCACGATGCAGTGGGAGGCGCAGGTCTGCCAGGCTCTGCGCCTCCCCTCCGAGGTGCGGATCTTCAGGATGCAGCGGCCAATGCACGCATAGGACAGCGCTATCAGGAGAAAGCAGCCCGAGGCCACCACCCCGACGTTGACAAAGATCACCATCTCATTGGCTGAGGTGTCCACACAGGCCAGCTTGAGGATGGGCGGAACGTCGCAGAAGTAATGCTGGATGTGGTGGGGCCCGCAGTAGGGCAAGCGGAACGTCAGGGCAGTCTGCAGCGCCGAGTGCAGGGCGCCGCTGAGCCAGGTGCTGGCGGCCAGGACGGCGCAGGCTCTCCCGCTCATCAGGCCGGCGTACCTGAGCGGGTGGCTGATGGCCAGGTAGCGGTCATAGGCCATGACGGTGTAGAGGAAACACTCGCTGCTCCCCAGAAAGTGGAAGGCATAGAGCTGCGCGGCGCAGCTGCCAAAGGAGATGGCCCCGCCCGCTGGGGAGACGAAGGTCATGAGCATTTTGGGCACAGTGACAGTGGAGAACCACATGTCGATGAAGGACAGGTTGGCCAGGAAGTAGTACATGGGGGTGTGGAGGTGGGACGCCACCCTGATGAGCAGCAGGATGAGGAGGTTCCCCACCACGGTGAGCACGTACACCACCAGGAAGATTCCCAGGAGGGCGGTGCTGGACGCGGGGGCGTGGGGAATGCTCGCCAGGACAAACAAGGTCACGAGGCTCGCGTTCCTCATTTCTTCTCACCCTTGGTCTCTTTTCCTGTAAGAATATTCATCATTCAACATTTAATGGAAAAGTGAGAGCCTGTCCTATACATGACAACCGCATCATACATGGAAGATAATTCTAAGGTTAAACTAAACTCTGTTAAAAACCTTTGGTAAAGGTGATGGAAATTCTCTCTCTCTCTCTCTCTCTCTCTCTCACACACACACACACACACACACACACACACACACACACACACGCAAAAGGGATCTCTACCCAGTGTATTAGTTTTTTCTTGCCGTGTAAAAATTTACCGCAAACTCCCCTAAAGAATGAGGGAAAGAGGGCGGGCCGCGGTGGCTCAGCGGGCAAGAGTGCTTGCCTGCCCTGCCGGAGGACCCCGGTTCGATTCCCGGCCCCAGCCCATGTAAAAAACAAACAAACAAACAAAATATAATAAAACAAGAAAATGTTTAAAAATGTTTCCCTTCCTTCCTTCCATCCTTCCTTCCTTCTCTGTCTTTCCTTCCCTTCCTCCCTCTCTCATAAAAAAAAAAAAAAAAAAAAAAAAAAGAATGAGGGAAAGAGCAAAGGTGATGGTGGAGTTATATAGAGAAGTTCGATTTTAATGAGCAAGTATGAATGCTGAATCAGTATACTGATGTTTCTTTCACTCTCCAGTACCTTAGAGCAGCAGGAAATAAAAACCTAAAATTGTGGAATTGTAACCCATACCAAACTCTGAAATCTGTTCTCCAACCGATTGTTGCAATGTACTTTGAAATTTATTGCTTTTTTGTATAAATGTTATTTTTCACAAAAAAAACGAGAAGGAAGAGTATAATAGAGAAGATTCAACTTATTGGATTCAACATGTTGATATTTCTTGTGGTCTTCAGTAACTTGGAGCAGCTAAAAGAAAAAAATGAAAAATTATGGAACTGTAACCCATGCGAAACTTTAAAATCTGTCATGTAACTACCTGTTACAATGTACTTGGAAATGTATTGCTTTTTTGTATATATATAATATTTCACATACACAAAAAAAAGTTGAAAAAATTTCCATAAACTGACTTAAAACAATGCAAATTTATTATCCCATGGTTTCTGTAGGTCAGGTCAGCTGGATTCTTAAGATTTCACAGGGCAGAAATCAAGGTGACATCTATGCTGCAATTTTATCTGAGACTGGGGATCTTCTCCCAAGTTTATTCAGGTTATTGGCACAATTTTGTTCCTTGAGGTTTATGACGGTGGTCTCCATTTGCTTGCTGGCTGTTAGCAGGGGGTGTAGCTCTCAGATATTCTGCAGGCCACCTGCACTTTCAAGTCAGGTAGCCATCTCAAAACAAGTCTGCTTCCTTCTGCACAGCCAGCAGGAGAATCTTGTCAGCCATCTAAGACAGAGTGTTATGCAACGTAATGTAATCAAGGTAGTGACGTCACAGATCCCACGCATGCTCAAAGGGAGAGAACATACACCGAGGGACCATTTCGGCTTCTGCCTCCCAGACCCATATATATTCTGTTTTATCCCCAGGTTCATGTAGCCGCTTGAAGAGCCAAGAATCTAATTGTTGTTATTAATGAGCATTTCAAAATTCTACAGCACACTTGATTTTTAATTTAGTTTTCTCATATAAAACTTGGCAGTAGCATCACCTATCTCCCTGAGATATTATAAATATTAAATGATGCCTGTAAAATATATGAGGCAATGCCCTACACATGATAACTGCTTAATAAATAGTAGCAAACAATATTACAGTATTGCCTGTTTTGCTCTTATAAGACAGAAAAGAGTGAATAAATGAATTCTCTCTTTTGTTCTAGAGTCCTCTCCATTTCAGATCTAGGTCTGAGAGGAAGGTTTCCTCCCTGACTCTATTGTCCTCTTTGCCACTGCTACCTGCAGGTAATAATTTCAGCAAAGCCTCATAACAGCATCCCAGCCATCTCCCATGTGATTCAGAGAATGCCAGACCTCAAGCAGTGCTGGCCCAAAGCCCCTCCTACGCTAGACCATGCCATATGAGGTGCCAAGATCCTAAGGCTCACGTGTACCCTCTCAGCCACAATCTACTAGGAAGCAATTTTCATCCTACACCTTTCTGTCCTAGATATCAAAATGTTCTCTATTATTGGCTTTATTAGAGATAATGTCTTTGTCCCCCTATCTTCTCCCCACCACACTTACTAGCAAATATGGGCAATTCATAATAACAGAAGACAGCTTCACATAAAGTATGTGTTTCTTATCTGCCGCAGTCCAGCCGCAGCAGAGGGAATGGGCTTGAAGGTGTGGAGGGTCGTCGGAGGGAGAAGAACACCAAGAGACAGCTTAGAGTGCTCTGAGAAGAGTTGCTTAGATTTATTTTTGCTTAACTGATTTTATACCCTTATTCTTGGCAAAAAAACAGGTATCACAGGATCATGGTTGTGTCATGGCTTACATTTTAGGTAAAGTTACAGGTTCAGGGAAGCAAAGCGAAAGTACACGTTCTGATTTTCTTAGGAACATTTACACAAGATTTCAATAGCAGCAAGATATTGGCTTAAACCGCAGACATTGTGTTTGCAGTTTTCTGAGTTTAGACTTTCTGTTCCTATTATTCTACAGGTGAGGCTATATGTCAAGATCTATTTTAATCTGGTTAAAGGTTAGCTTGTTTTGATTAAAAGGTTACATTGTCTACTTAGATTTTTTATTGTTTCATAGCAATGGACCGGTGCTGTGGTGGGGGAGATTGGGTGGTGATAGGTATCAGTTTTTCTAATTCTTTTATTTCCTCTTGAAGTTTTTGGACAGGTTCCCTGAACCAGGGGCAGCATGTTAAACTCCATCTTAACTGTGATTTCACTAACTGTTGTAAAAGATCTCGTTTCATTTTAGGCCCCAAAAGACACCAAGGGGGGCTTGCTCTTCTAAGTTTTTCTATAAATGATAAAGAGTTAAATCTAACGTGCCTACCATTGACATTTACAATTCTATGGCCATCTTTATTGTAATGATTCGTTTCGATATAATGCTTGGAGCACAACCAGCAACAAGGAACACACAATTAGTGTCGTTAATCCCAGTATTTTTCTATTACACCATTTTATGCCTCGTCCTCTTTTGGGGCGTTGAAGGCCTTGCCACCGCCCTTCCTTCCAGGGAACCGTGTCAAACCGGGGAGGAAAAAGAGGACGCGGCACTTATCTAACACCTTTCATCTCAAACAGGAAAAATGGAACCAAGGCAAGAGGAAAGAACATATATTGGCTTAATTCCAGAAGACAGGATTCTGTATAATAGAAAGAGAGGCAGAAATGATGCTTTTCAGTTAAAAATCGGAGTGATTACCGGGAGTGGAGGGTTATTAGTAATCGTTTTATAAGGAAAGACTATGAAACTTGCTCACTAATATGAATGGAATGTGCGTTTCTGCTCTTAGCAGAGCCCAGAGAAAGTGAATCTCATCTCCAAGGAATGCGGTTTAAATCTATTGAAGCTATTTTTCAAATATGAGAATAAACAGCAGAGACAGGATTGCTGTAATTACTGAGATTAATATCAGATCTTCAAAAATGGAATATATGTACTTCTGAAAGTTCTGTTGTGCCAGCAGGATCTGATTACCAGTATAGTCTCACATTCAGATTTCAAGAAAAATGAAAAATTTTACGAGGTAAGTTTTCAGGTACCCTGAGGCTTAAGGCAGATTTCTCAATCAGGAGTCCCAATGTCCGACTTGTTTGCTATAGCAGCTTAGTTCCCATTAGTGGGCCTCAATTTACACACACACACACACATATGTGTGTATGTATATTTACTATTTTACTATTTACTATAAATGCACACTGGACAACCAAATTCAGAAGGAAGTCTAACAATTGCCAAGTATCTTAGTTCTGAATGGAAGTTTAAGATAAAGGGGAGAAAAGGAAGAATAAGAGAAATCTGCCTTTCTAAGAACTCACCTTATAGTGTGTGATTCATTTCAGTAACGAAAACTTGTCTGAGGAGTTTCCCCCATTTTTTCTGTGCGTAATGTAGAGGTACTAGCTTGCATAATAGTACTCAAAAAAACAGATGCACTTGTGATTTCTTGGTGGTAAAGCATGGTTCCTTTCCCTTCATGCTACTTGAAGTGCAGAGAATGGAAATTAACACCACTAGACGTGTGGGAGCTTAAGTGGATTCAGTGTCCCGGGGGTGGGATTGCTCATGGGTCCTCAAGGTGCAGAAAAACAAGACAAATAAGCAACGAAGGGTTTTTGATAGGCATTCCCGTATTTCCCCATGTGGTTGTTATTTACCCTCTCCTGAGAAGGGCTCACATCTCTCTGAAACGACTATTTATTCCTCAGAGGAAAGGAGGCCATGTTTAAGGAACATTTGGTCATTTTTATAACTGATAAAGAACATCTTTCTTAGTCTAAATTAGTGATGGAAAGGATGAACCTCCTTACTGACAACAGTCTTCCGGTCATTTCTCCCTCACTTTGTGAAAAGTGAACAAATTCCCACTTGTTTAAGAATGGAAGGAAAAGAAATAATATCCAGTAACATTCTAATTTTGTAAGTGCTTGGAATATGGTATTTTATTTAACTAGTACAACCCTGTGAGATACATGGTGTTCCTATTTCACACATAAAGAAAATAGAGATGCAGATGAGTTAAGAAGCTCATTCAAGGTTTATTCAAATAGAATAAATGCCCAAATAGAGTAATTAGAGTCCAGTATCATGTTTGCTATGCTCCAAAGTTAGCATTTTCTTTCCAACCCACAAAATTGCCCATATTAAAGGATTATTATCTGTGCTGGTTTGAAAGGATTTATGTACCCTAGAAAAGCCATGTTTTAATCCTAATCAATCTTGTGGGAGCACCCGTTTCTTCTAATCCCTATTCAGTACTACAGATTGGAAACTTGATTAGGTTATCTCCACGGAGATGCGGCTCAATCAATTGTGGGTATTAAACTTGATTAGATGGAGACATTTCTTCATCCATTCTACGTGGGTCTAGCTTAGTTTACTGGAATCCTATAAAAGAGGAGACATTTGGAGAGAGTTCCTTTTGAGACTGAGGAGAGAGCCACAGAACCACGACAGCAGGATGAGAGAACCAGAGTCCACCAGCCAGCGACCCTTGGAGATGCAGAAGGAGAAGGCTACTGGGGAGCTTCATGAAGCAAGAGGCCCAAAGAGGAAGCTGGCAGATGTTGCCCTGTTTGCCACGTGCCTTTCCAGTGGAGAGAGAAACCCTGAACTTCATCGGCCTTCCTTAACCAAGGTGTCTTTCCCTGGATGACTTAGATTGGACATTTCTGTAGACTTGGTTTTGGACATTTCCATGGCCTTAGAACTGTAAACTAGCAACTTATTAAATTCCCCTTTTTTAAAAGCCATTCCAGGCTGATGTATTGCATCCTGGCAGCCAGCAACTAGAAAATGATTAAATCTTCCTTGCTGCCATTCTGCTCATCTATCTTTTATCTCGCAGTGCTCAGAAGGGCACTGGGTATGCCAGGGGTGAACAGGAAGGAAGAGGAAGCTCCAATGCATTGGAAGGTAAGAGGGTTCTCTCTTACCTCACAACATGATTACCTGTCACAGACTTGCCAGTCTACAACATGGATAATCCTTGAAAACTTTACGCTAAGTTAAGTCAGACACAAAAAAGAAATAATAGTATGATTCTGCTTATATGAAATATCTAGAATAATCATATTCATAGAGATGGGAGCTAGGGAGAGGGAGTAGAGGTAGAGTGGGTGTTAATGCTTAGTGGATACAGAGTTTTTATTTGCACTGATGAAAAAGTTTTGGTAATGGATGACAGTGATAGTAGCATAATATTGTAAATGTAATTAATACTGCTGAATTTCCTACAAGTAGTAGTAGTAAATTCTGTCCATTTTTCCAGATGTTGCGATGTACATAATGGTGGGAAAAAACAGTAAATATAGATGACTAAAGAACGATTCAGCACAGTGTGACAGATGTTATGGTGGTGCTAAATCCAGGGACCTAGGCATGTATATGCACAGTTCAGTTGACCCTGTAGGGGGCATGTGTGTGTATGGAGAATTTAAGATAATACTTGAAAAATTAGCAAGAGTTAGTAAGTTAGGAAGAGGAGTGTTGAGTGAAAATTCTTCCTGATCAAATAAATGGCCCAAGGAACTTCCCAGAGTCCAGAAAAAGCTGTATGTGCTAAAATTGTAAAACTCTTAGGAAAAAAATAAACATGGGAATAAATCTTTATGACCATAGATTAGGCAACAGTTTGTTAAACATGACAATGAAGACACAAGCCATAAAAAAGAAGAAAATGACAAACACCACCATCAAAACTAAAAATGTTTATGCATCAAAATATGACAACAAGGAAGTGAAAAGAAAACCAATAGAATAGGAGAAAGTTATTACAAATCATATGTATGATAAAGGACTTGTATGTAGAATATAAAATAACTATTACAACTAAATAATATAAAGACAAATGACCCAATTTAAAAGTGGGCAAAGAATCTGAATAGTTTTCAAAAGGAAATATGCAAATGAAAACCATGAGATACCACTTTACACCCACAGAGATGGCTATGATAAAAAAGACAGATAATACCAAGTTTGGGCAAGGATATGGAGAAGCTGCAACCCACATATACTGCTGATGGGAATGTGAAATGGTGCAGCCACTTTGGAAAACTGTCTGGCATTTCATCAAATAGTTAATCATAGAGTTACCATGTGCTCTAACAGTTGTGCTACTAATTTTGCAACCAAGAAAGATGAAAACCTGTCCACATAAAAACTTGAACATGAATATTCATAGCAACAGTATTCATTGTAGGCCCAAAGTGGAAACAATCCATATTCAATCAATTGATAGCTGGATTAACAAAATATGGTACATATTAACAGTAGAATATAATTCAGCCATAAAAAGACATGAAGTACTGATACATCGTACAACATAGATTAACCCTGAAAAATTATGTTAAGTGAAAGAAGGCAGTCACAATGGACCACGTATTATTTCATTTGTATGAAGTGTCTAGAAGAGGCAAATCCATAGAGACAGAAAGTAGGTTTGTAATGGGAAGAAGGAGAGATTTGCAGGGGGTGGCAGCTAAATTTTCTAAATTTGGTTATCATAATGAACAGCTGTACACGTATGCTAAAAGTTGTTGAATTCTACACTCTAAATGCGTGAATTGGATGCTATGTGAATTATGTCTCAATAGGTTGTTTTTAAAAAGTTCAGCATGTATTTTCCTTCCTACACATGAAATACTTGGAAAAAATACATATAAAGCATAACAATATTTATGAATGATTCTTCATTTTCTTCTTTGAATTTTGTTGTATAATAATTTTTGTGTAACAAACAACGTTTAATCCTACACTAGTGTCACACAGTTAAATCTTAAAATGTTTGATTGGGAAAAATGTACTATTCCATTCCTGGTAGCCTTTCAGCCACAGATTAGTTAAGTATATCTCTAGAAATAACTTCTCTTTTACCCAGTTATAAATTAGAGCAGCAGAATGAATACCAAAATATGATGTTCAATACTATGTGATTTCTATAGGGAAGCCAGCTCTCTATAACACACCTAACATGGATGCATTAGTCCTTGAACTTTTATCCGTGGAATCATGCCAAGCAACCTTCCTTGGAAATTAATCTCAGAGATGACCAAATGTTGCATTGTCAGTCATATTTATATAAGAGATGCCATGGCATTATCAGGGAAAAAGGCAAGGGATATTCTGACATGCTTATGTTCACAATAGCTCCTTAGTATGCTTGTGAGTCAGAATTTCCAGGTGAACTTTCTATTTGAACAGGATCTGAACAAAAATGTCTAAGTTGATTTATAAAATAAATGCACAAAAACTTAAACATAAATTATTTCTAAGGAAACATGTATCACAGGAATTTCAGGCTCCTTAAATGGTTTACATATTTTATTTGTAAGAAAAACTTGAGTTTGACCAATTTCTAGACAGATACTGCTGTAAGAAAATTTATACCCACTTTGATTTTTGTTAAATATTAATCTCAATGTAAGAATGTTTTAGTTTATCTAAAAAAAATGGGACTATTGTTAGAAGAGTCTGCATATACATATATGTATCATGTAGGCCTTACTAAGTGATGGCATGATTTGCAGAAATGGAAATGAAATGTTTTTTTAAAAAGTTCAGTATGGATGTAGTAGGGACTAAACTGTTAAATTTTTTGTTCTTTGGTTGAAGGGCAACAGGAGTATAGGAAGTGATTTAAGCAAATGAGCGACATTTTTTATTTTATCTCCTTTTTATGACTTTAGCAATCACTCAATGACATTGAAAAGACTAAATTTCTGGCCTTTCCAGGCTAAGGGCCAGATTCTAGATGTTACTAAATTCAAAGTACTATCACTCTGGTGTAATTTTTCTTTAATAATCGGTCATCCTGTAGACACCCAATTCTTTCAACTTCAATAGTATTTGTTTATTTTGCCACTGGAATATTCCCCCCTCACCCTCATGACTATCTAATACCTCCCACCCACCAGCAACAAAATACATTAAAGCAAACAACATAAGAAATACATCATTTTCCCTTCTCCTCCCAGGAGACTCTCCCTGACATTCGTACATCTTGCTGGTCAGTAGGAATGGAAAGAACCTCCGAAGACTGCTTTCTTGGGAAGCACTTTTCAGAAAAACTTTCAGTGATGAAAATGTATGGAAAAGTCCTTTCACATTCTACTGCCCGTAAGGATCCTGCACAGATTCAGCCAACATTAAGCAGCTTGACGTCTCTTTATCTTATAGCGGTTTATTCATTTATGATGAAAGTCCTATGGATACTGAAATGCTGCATAAACATCTATGAGCATACAACTGCATAGAGATAGCAAAATAAATGGTTATGGATATAGTTTGATTTTTATTTTCTTATACTGTGCTTCTATGGCAGCATAAAATAAGCCACAATGTGTGTTCACATTCACTCTTCTTTGCCTAAGGGAGACAACATAAAATAATTATGACACTTTTTTTGTTGAAGCATTCTTAAAATATTCCTATCTATCGTATTTTAAGCAACGACTAAGAGATGACCCAAGATGAATCCTATTTGCTATCCTGATGTAGAACTGTAGTTTTTTTTAAATGATGTGTTCAGAAAACCAAATAGTGCTGAAAGTTCAAGTTAGAAATTTCTGCCAGAAAATTCTTCAATTGCAGAACCATGATTTATTTCATTATTATTCATTTACACATATAAATTTCATTAAAATGATTGACTGTTATCTACATTATGCAGAGAAATCAACAAAGTATAGACACTTTAGCTAAAGGTCTGTAGCACTCCTTGCTTAGGTTTTTATTTGCTTATGCTAATATTGCTTGGGAGAATGGAAAATAGCTATGAGTCAAGTACATAGTCAGATGTCCTTTCTTACAACTTTTATCTTCTGGTGCTAAATGAGTATATTTAATGATATGCTTCAAGAGGAAGAACATAGTCTATGTGGTAATTAAGTAATTAGGTTACCTTCCAGTATAACAGAGAACCTCGGATGAAAGTTAGCTGCCTTTCCTCTGAAAAACTATAAATTTGTAACAAAATAAATCCCCTTATTAAAAGCCAGCCATTTCTGGTATGTTGCATGCTGGTGGCTTTGGCAGACTAAAACAGTCTATGAGTAAGAATTTCATAAAGGAAAAAGTAAAAGGAGGCTGTAGCTCCAAGAACAGAAAACATTTACAGTACTTCACTCATGGTGAGTTTTTGAATTTTCCTTTAAACATCCCCAAGGTTATAATACATGCTAGCATCCAGTCCCATTCCATAATAACTTAATTACTCTGAATTATACAACAGTTTTTTACTTTAAAAATGTGATTGTGTTCTTAAGAACATTCTAGCTACAATTTGCAAATAAGCAAAATCAAATTAGTGTTTCAAAATTTCTGCTTTTGGTGTCTCAAAGGAGGTATAAAGCATTGCTAATATGCCCTATTGGTTTACCTAGATCATATTTAGTACCGTTTTGTTGATGAAGTCTCTGCTAGATACAGAAGAGTGTATTCTAATTGGTTAGAGAATCTTGATTAATGTTGAAAGTGTGATTTGTTTAGAATACAATAGTATATGAAATATAAAAATAAAATGGTCTTTTAAAATGAAATCATTGGTATCTTTTCAGTGGATCATCTTACACTTTAGGACTCCTACTCCAATCTGGGGCAGGTGCCTTCAGATCCCATTAAGACAGTAAGCTGGAGCACTTAGTTCTATTCTAATATGGAAACACCTACACCAAGATGGTAAATCCCATGATGGTCAGAGCTAAGACTTCTTACCTCTGGCGTATTGCCAGCATCTCTCCCTGGGTCTGCCATAGAGCAGAGTTGCATTTGCTAAATGATGACACTGTTAAACTGTCCACATTTAGAAGTAAAATATTTAATGCATATTAGTATTTTTAAGAAGAAAAGAAATTAAAATCATGTCCCAGATAAAGCTATTGAGGAATGAATTTTAAAACACGACATATCTGTTTCACACTTTAAAAAGTGATATTATTTAAACATTTTAACCAAACTTACAGTAAGTGTATTATAATTCTAATATTCAAAGTCTATGAAAACCCACTTTACCTACTTGTGATTTTTTCTGACTCCAGTAAAAAGCAGCTGTGATTTTAAATATTGGATTGTTAGCTCATATGTGATAATCTTAATCTGCAAGTATACTGTAAAATCTGGCTGAAATTGCTTCCTTCAGAGAGATTTTTTCCTTCTGTTAGGCACTATGAATCAGAGAGCACCTTAAATAGTGAATAAAAATTAAACTCTGAAACTTTCTTAGAGCAGGATTGTGGTAACAATTGTCTTTTATAACACTCTAACCCAGGCTGCTATTGCTGGTTTGCCTGACTTCTTTCACTGATGGTAGATTTTGTCTAGGTACCATATCTCTAAGGGTATAACTCTGAGGGTTCTGCATTTATGTTTGGGTTTTAGTTCCCCCTTCATTTCCTTCTTGGCTTGAGACTCTATCTTCTCCATTGCTACCAATATACCCCATGGATACTGAATCCCAAATTTCTAGCTCCTGGAATCAGCAAATATCTTCAGATTACTGGAACTTTCAGAATAGTGTCCTGGTATTTTTATTGCCTCTTTGGAGCCCTGGACAGCATTTCCCCTGTCAATTTGAGAGTTCTATACATTGTTTTTTGTTTTTGTTTTTGTTTTTGTTTACTTTATCTGTTTGTTTTGTTATACGTAAGAGTTT
The DNA here is from genome assembly GCF_023851605.1 of Tamandua tetradactyla. NCBI lineage: Eukaryota > Metazoa > Chordata > Mammalia > Pilosa > Myrmecophagidae > Tamandua > Tamandua tetradactyla. The sequence goes on along the minus strand of NC_135334.1, from coordinate 15,621,198 downwards.
CTATAATGAATCTACAATAAACACAATTTAAAGCATCAAGGAATTGATGAAAATTGCTTTTATTTCCCCTGTCAGCTACTTAGCATATGAGATGCAGAATTAAATGACCTATATAATCAATGAGTTCAGAAAAATAAAGTACAAAAAAATCTAGATTTCTGTCACATGAACTATGAACTTATTTAAAATAATTCAAACAGTTGATTAAGCTAAAATTTGCATTTCAATTCAGAAAGATCTTTCTTTTAAGAAGTTTGCTCTGAGGGGACCAAGATGGTGGCTTAGTAAGGTACGTGCGTCTTAGTTCCTCCTCCAGAGCAACTACTAGGTGAACAGAAACAGTGCAGAACAGCTCCCAGGGCCACAGCAGGGAACGGACACAAAGCGTACCCAAGTCTGGACTGGCTAGACCGACTGGGAGACTCTGCTGCGGTGAGATCCCGGAGCGGAGCGCGCTTCCCCGGGCCGTGGCAGTTGGCGGCCAGAGCTCCTCCCTCCCTCCTTCCTGGGCTGGCTGAGAGTCTCAGAGAGGCAAGTTTCCCAAGCCGCGGCAGCTGGCACCCCTCACAGAACTTATGGGAATGAAAGATACAGTAGAAGAGGTGAAAAAAACAATGGAAACATACAATGGTAGATTTCAAGAGACAGAGGTTAGAATTAGTGAACTGCAGGATGGAACATCTGAAATCCAAAAAGAAACAGAAACTATAGGGAAAAGAATGGGAAAATTTGAGCAGGGGCTCACGGAATTGAATGATAATATGAAGCGCACAAATATACATGTTGTGGGTGTTCCAGAAGGAGAAGAGAAGGGAAAAGGAGGAGAAAAACTAATGGAAGAAATTATCACTGAAAATTTCCCAACTCTTATGAAAGACCTAAAATTACAGATTCAAGAAGTGCAGCACACCCAAAGAGAATAGATCCAAATAAGTGTTCTCCAAGACACTTACTAGTTAGAATGTCAGAGGTCAAAGAGAAAGAGAGGATCTTAAAAGCAGCAAGAGAAAAACAATCCATCACATACAAGGGAAACCCAATAAGACTATGTGTAGATTTCTGAGCAGAAACTATGGAGGCAAGAAGACAGTGGGATGATATATTTAAATTACTAAAAGAGAAAAACTGCCATCCAAGAATTCTATATCCAGCAAAATTGTCCTTCAAAAATGAGGGAAAAATTAAAACATTTTCAGATAAAAAGTCACTGAGAGGATTTGTGACCAAGAGACCAGCTCTGCAAGAAATACTAAAGGGAGCACTAGAGTCAGATACAAAAAGACAGAAGAAAGAGGTGTGGAGAAGAGTGTAGAAAGAAGGAAAATTAGATATGATATATATAATACAAAAGGCAAAACGGTAGAGGAAAGTACTACCCAAACAGTAATAACACCAAATGTTAATGGACTGAATTCCCCAATCAAAAGACATAGACTGGCAGAATGGATTAAAAAACAGGATCCTTCTATATGCTGTCTACAGGAAACACATCTTAGACCCAAAGATAAACAAAGGTTGAAAGTGAAAGATTGGGAAAAGATATTTCATGCAAATACCAACCAGAAAAGAGCAGGAGTAGCTATACTAATATCCAACAAATTAGACTTCAAATGTAAAACAGTTAAAAGAGGCAAAGATGGATACTATCTACTAATAAAAGGAACAATTAAACAAGAAAACATAACAATCATAAATATTTTCGCACCAAATCAGAATGCCCCAAAATACGTGAGAAATACACTACAAATACTGAAAAGGGAAATAGACACATCTACCATAGTAGTTGGAGACTTCAATTCCCCATTCTCATCAATGGACAGAACACCATCAATAAAGAAACAGAGAATATGAATATTACAATAAATGAGCAAGACTTAACAGACATTTATAGGACATTACATCCCGCAACAGCAGGATACACCTTTTTCTCAAGTGCTCATGGATCATTCTCAAAGATAGACCATATGCTGGGTCACAAAGCAAGTCTCACCAAATTTAAAAAGCTTGAAATCATACACAACACTTTCTCAGATCATAAAGGAATGAAGTTGGAAATCAACAATAGGCAGAGTGCCAGAAAATTCACAAATACGTGGAGGCTCAACAACACATTCTTAAACAACCAGTGGGTCATGGAAGAAATTACAAGAGAAATTAGTAAATATCTTGAGGCGAATGAATATGAAAACACAACATATCAAAACCTATGGGATGCAGCAAAGGCAGTGTTAAAAGGGAAATTTATTGCCCTAAATGCCTATATCAAAAAGGAAGAAAGGGCAAAAATTCTGGAATTAACTGTCCACTTGGAAGAACTGGAGAAAGAACAGCAAACTAACCCCAAAGCAAGCAAAAAGAAAGAAATAACAAAGATTAGAGCAGAAATAAATGAAATTGAGAACATGAAAACAATAGAGAAAATCAATAAGACCAGAAGTTGGTTCTGTGAGAAAATCAACAAGATTGATGGGCCATTAGCAAGATTGACAAAAAGAAGAAGAGAGAGGATGCAAATAAATAGGATCAGAAATGGAAGAGGAGACATAACCACTGACCTCACAGAAATAAAGGAGGTAATAACAGGATACTATGAACAACTCTATGCTAATAAATACAACAATGTAGATGAAATGGACAAGTTCCTAGAAAGGCATGAACAACCAACTTTGACTCAAGAAGAAATAGATGACCTCAACAAACCAATCACAAGTAAAGGAATTGAATCAGTCATTCAAAAGCTTCCCAAAAAGAAAAGTCCAAGACCAGATGGCTTCACATGTGAATTCTACCAAACATTCCAGAAAGAATTAGTACCAACTCTCCTCAAACTCTTCAAAAAAATTGAAGTGGAGGGAAAGCTACCTAATTCATTCTATGAAGTCAACATCACCCTCATACCAAAACCAGGCAAAGATATTACAAAAAAAGAAAACTACAGACCAATCTCTCTAATGAATATAGATGCAAAAATCCTCAACAAAATTCTAGCAAATCGAATCCAACAACACATTAAAAGAATTATACATTATGACCAAGTAGGATTCATCCCAGGTATGCAAGGATGGTTCAACATAAGAAAATCAATTAATGTAATACACCATATCAACAAATCAAAGCAGAAAAATCACATGATCATCTCAATTGATGCAGAGAAGGCATCTGACAAGATTCAACATCCTTTCCTGTTGAAAACACTTCAAAGGATAGGAATACAAGGGAACCTCCTTAAAATGATAGAGGGAATATATGAAAAACCCACAGCTAATATCATCCTCAATGGGGAAAAATTGAAAACTTTCCCCGTAAGATCAGGAACAAGACAAGGATGTCCATTATCACCACTGTTATTCAAAATCATGTTGGAGGTTCTAGCCAGAGCAATTAGACAAGAAAAAGAAATACAAGACATCAAAATTTAAAGGAGAAGTAAAACTATCACTGTTTGCAAATGATATGTTACTATATGTCAAAAACCCTGAAAAATCCACAGCAAAAGTACTAGAGCTAATAAATGAGTACAGCAAAGTAGCAGGTTACAAGATTAACATTCAAAAATCTGTAGTGTTTCTATACACTAGCAATGAACAAGCTGAGGGGGAAATCAAGAAACGAATTCCATTTACAATTGCAACTAAAAGAATAAAATACTCATGAATAAATTTAACTAAAGAGACAAAAGACCTATACAAAGAAAACTACAAAAAACTGTTAAAAGAAATCACAGAAGACCTAAATAGATGGAAAGGCACACCGTGTTCATGGATTGGAAGACTAAATATAGTTAAGATGTCAATCCTACCTAAATTGATTTACAGATTCAAAGCAATACCAATCCAAATCCCAACAACTTATTTTTCAGAAATAGAAAAATCAATAAGGAAATTTATCTAGAAAGGCAGGGTGCCCCGAATCACTAAAAGTATCTTGAGGAAAAAAAACACGAAGCTGGAGGTCTCACGCTGCCTGACTTTAAGGCATATTATGAAGCCACAGTGGTCAAAACAGCATGGTACTGGCATAAAGATAGATATATCAACCAATGGAATCGAATAGAGTGCTCAGATATAGACCCTCTCATCTATGGACATTTGATCTTTGATAAGGCAGTCAAGCCAACTCACCTGGGACAGAACACTCTCTTCAATACATGGTGCCTAGAGAACTGGATATCCATATGCAAAAGAATGAAAGAGGACCCGTGTCTCACACCCTATACAAAAGCTAACTCAAAATGGATTAAAGATCTAAACATTAGGTCTAAGACCATAAAACAGTTAGAGGAAAATGTAGGGAGATATCTTATGAATCTTACAATTGGAGGTGGTTTTAGGGACCTTAAACCTAAAGCAAGAGCACTGAAGAAAGGAATAAATAAATGGGAGCTCCTCAAAATTAAACACTTTTGTGCATCAAAGAACTTCATCAAGAAAGTAGAAAGACAGCCTACACAATGGGAGACAATATTTGGAAACGACATATCAGATAAAAGTCTAGTATCCAGAATTTATAAAGAGATTGTTCAACTCAACAACAAAAAGACAGCCAACCCAATTACAAAATGGGAAAAATATTTGAACAGACACCTTTCAGAAGAGGAAATACAAATGGCCAAAAAGCACATGAAGAGATGCTCAATGTCCCTGGCCATTAGAGAAATGCAAATCAAAACCACAATGAGATATTATCTCACACCCACCAGAATGGCCATTATCAACAAAACAGGAAATGACAAGTGCTGGAGAGGATGCAGTGAAAGAGGCACACTTATCCACTGTAGGTGGGAATGTCAAATGTTGCAACCACTGTGGAAGGCAGTTTGGCGGTTCCTCAAAAAGCTGAATATAGAATTGCCATATGACCCAGCAATACCATTGCTAGGTATCTATTCAGAGGACTTAAGGGCAAAGACACAAATGGACATTTGCACACCAATGTTTATAGCAGCATTATTTACAATTGCAAAAAGATGGAAACAGCCAAAATGTCCATCAACAGACAAGTGGCTAAACAAACTGTGGTATATACATACGATGGAATATTATGCAGCTTTAAGACAGAATAAACTTATGAAGCATGTAATAACATGGATGGACCTAGAGAACATTATGCTTAGTGAGACTAGCCAAAAACTAAAGGACAAATATTGTATGGTCCCACTGATGTGAACTGAAATTAGAGAATAAATTTGGAATATGTCATAGGTAACAGAGACCATCAGGAGATAGAAATAGGGTAAGATAATGGGTAATTAATTGGAGCTGAAGGGATATAGACTGTGCAACAAGACTGGATACAAAAACTCAGAAATGGACAGCACAATACTACCTAATTGTAATGTAATTAGGTTAAAACACTGAATGAAGCTGCATCTGAGGTATAGTTTTTTTTTTCTTTTTTCTTTTTTTCTCTCTATTATAGTTTTATTTCTTTTTCTGTTGTCTATTTCTTTTTCTAAATCGATGCAAATGTACTAAGAAATGATGAATATGCATCTATGTGATGATATTAAGAATTACTGATTGTATATGTAGAATGGAATGATTTCTAAATGTTGTGTTAGTTAATTTTTTTAATTAATAAAAAAAAAGAAGTTTGCTCTGAAGAAGAAAAAACAAACCTCAGGATTGGAAAGAAAGGAGGGGATGTGTGAGACAGTCTGTCAAGTACTTGGAAAGCTTCCACCTGTAAGTGTTGCCCAGGATCAGATAGAGAATGCTAGTGAGAAGGCCTGAAAAACATATTTTGACTAAATGATAAATTCACATAACCATTCATTTACTCAGTGTGCCCGTTTGAAAGTATTATGTTCCAAGAAAAGCCATGTTTTGATCCTGCTCCAATCTTGTGGGGATAGCCATTTCTTCTAATCCAAATTCAATACTGTGAGGCAGAAACTTTTGATTAGATTATCTCCATGAAGATGTGATGTGCCAGATTATGGGTGTGGCCTTTGATTAGATTTAAATATGACTTAAATTAATTAGTTTGCTGGAGTCCTTTAAAAGGGGAAACATTTTGGAGAGAGCTCAGAACAGAGACATGGATGTTAGGAGATGCCTGGAACCCAGCAGACATTGCCATGTGCCTTCACCATGAGAGGTTAAGCAAGCCAGAACTTCAAGAGAGCTGAGAGAAACCAAGAGATGAACGCCATACCCAGAGAGGCAAAGTGAGGAACCCCCACAGGAGCAGAGGCTCAAATTTGTTTGAAACCAGAAACCCAAGACCACAGCAGATGCCAGCCACATGTCTTCCTAACTGATGGAGGTGTTCCACACCCATTGGCCTTTCTTGAATTAAGGTATATTTCCCTGGGTGCCTTAGTTTGGACATTTTCATAGGTTTAGGACTGCAAACTTATAACTTATTAAATTTCCTTTCTAAAAACCAAAAATAAAAAACTGCTGAATTGTACACTTAAAAGTGGTTAAAATTAGAAATTTGGTGTTGTATATATGTGGGATTTTTTCTTAACCCAATAATTCTACCTAGGAAGTTGAAATATCATATTTTACAAAATGCACAAGTTCAAATAGCTGCACTCACTCATAAGAATCATTAACTTTTCCCTTGAGCTTTAGAATCTTTAAATGTTTGTCTCTCAGTGGAAGTCAGTTTTACAAAACATGATAAATAAATGACTCTCTGCTTGACTACACACTCAGCTCACCCAAGGAACCTCAAAAATTACCAATACTCAAGCCACATCTCTGATTAATGGAGTCAGAACCTCTGCAGGTAAGACCCAGACATAAGAACTTTTAAAAACTATCAGTTGATTCCAATATGCAGAAAAGCTTTTGAACTACAGATCTAGGCACTCTGATTTAAGCAGCTGCTTCACAAAGGTTCTGCTGCCTTTTCTAACTTTTTTCCTTATTAGAGAAGTTGTGGGTTTACAAATTAATAATTCTGTGTTGTTTATATGATACCACAGTAAAGTTTTTAACATAAGACTATCTTCTTTATTTGAGGTACCCATTCCATTTCCATTTAAACCTTAGGGTTCACATGACTTTACTTAACAAATTAAAATGTTAGGTATTTTATTTGGAAATGTTAACAGTTCAATTTGAAGAGAACCGTCATCTTTAAAATATTTCCTTCTAATCTATGAGCACATTATAAACCTCCATTTTCAGCAACTTTTCTGTTTCTCTCAAAAATTTTTGCAATTTTCATTGTGGATATTCAAATTTCATGTCTCATGTCTTTCTTATATTTACGTATAGACCAGGGTTTTTCAACCTCAGCATTATTGAACTTTGAGATTAGATAATTCTTTGTTGTGGAGGGCTGTCCTGTGCATTGTAGGATGTTCAGCAGCATCCCTGATCCCTACTAACTAGGTGCCTGTACCTTGACAATTCACAAGGTTGCCAAACATTGCCAAATGAGTCCTGGTGATGGAGGCTGATGAAAGGAGGGAAATGCTTTCAATTGGAAATGACTGATCTAGATATTTAGGTTCAATTTTTAAATTGAACCATAACATGCATAAGTCATAAGGACATAAATCATTTTTGCATGTGGTTGTATATCCTACATTCTCATTGTTCTATTGCAATTCATTGAGGGAGTGTACTAAAATTAGTTCTTTACTCAACTGTTGATAACCATTTGAACAATTTACAATTTTTTGCCTATTAAAAAAGTAGTTCAGCAATAAACTTCAAGAATACTTGCATTTGGAGAGTGTGTATCTGTACATATATTTTTTCTTTGGCAAACCTGTTTATCATATGCCTTTGTTTTTTGTTTGTTTGTTTGTTTGTTTGTTTTCTGGAGGGCCAGGAACAATCAATCAGGCCCAAGCAGGGAGAGTCCCCACACTAGTGGGGCAGAATGTCCCCGACAGTTAAACAATAACCAATGCTAAGAAACTGTGGGAATGGGATAGGTTTTGGCAGCGGCTAATGGTATTCTTCTGCTTCTATGAACCGCTTGCTTGCAAGCAACTGCAAAAAAAAAAAAAAACACAGTATGACTTTAGCCTTTATAAGCACACCTTGAAAACCTCTAGGGGCTGCTCTCTGAATCCTCTTTCTTGGAGGTTTCTGAGGTAGTCACCGGCTGGCTAATAAAGACTCCAAATTGGCTTGCAGTTTTGAATTGTGTGGTCTCTCTTTCGGTGCGCCCCACAACAGTTTTTTGTTTTTTCTTTTTGCCTTTGTTTGTGAAGCATATTTGGATTTGCATTCAAATCCACCCATTTCTATTGAATACATATGTACTTGTGGAATTGCTGGATCATAAGAAATGCACATAATGTTTGAGTAGATACTGCCACACAATTTTATGGAACCAATTTATAAGCAGTGCTTGGAATTTCTGGTTGTTTCATATTCTGGCCATTTCTTGGTATTGTCTGTCTTTGTTATTTTAGCCCTCCTAATGGGTGCATAGTGGTATCTCATTGTGATGTTAATTTTCATTTCCATGGTGTCATGGTCAGGGACGTGTGTCAACTTGGCCAAGTTGTGGTACCTGTTTATCTGGTTGAGCAAGTGCTGGCCTGTCTGTTGCAATGAGGACATTTGATAGAATTAGATCATGATCATGTCAGCTGCATCCAGAGCTGATTCCATTTGTAATCAGCCAAACGGGAGTGTCTTCTACAATGAGTGATGCTTAATCTAATCACGGGAAACCTTTTAATGAGGACTCAGAAGAGACAGGTGCCTGCTTCAGATGGTGAGTGTCTCCTGTGGAGTTCATCCAGACCATCCATTGGAGTCGTCGCCTTCACAGCCTGCCCTGCGGATTTTGGACTCTGCGTTCCTGCGGTCACGTGAGACACTTTTATAAATTTTGTATTTGCAAGTGTTCCCTGTTGATTCTGTTTCTCTAGAGAACCCTAACTAACACACAAGGTGATTAATGAGGTTCAGTACTTTTTGATTACTTGATGTTTTTTATCCTACTGTAGATAGTAGACTTTTAAAAATCTCATTCATATTTACTCAAATTTAAAATTAAGATTTTCTGTTCATTACCAAGTACATTAAGAAAGTGGAAAGGCAAGCTTCAGAGTAGAAGATAATATTTGCTAATATGTCTTTGTCAAAAGCATCATATCCAAGTTAAATAATGCCAATGAATGAATAAGAAAATAGATACCCCCTCAAAAAAAAAAAAAAAAGGAAATTAGGCAAAGAATGTGAATCAGCCATTTACAGCAGAGCAAATCCTAATGACTATGCAAAGATGCTTAAATTTATTACTAGTCAGGGGTACACAAAATAATATAACATGGAGTTACCAGTTTATACTCATCAGATTGACAATATAGGGAAAACATCTATTGCTGGTTTGGATGAAGGGAAAAACTGAATCTCATATTGGTGGTATAAATGTAAATCATTACAACCCCATTTCTGGGAAAGCAATCATGAGGCAAGTTAGAACAGGGCATCAAGGCTGTGGTCCCTGGTTTCCAATCCAGCTCCAAAGGAGTTAATGCACAACTGCAAATTCCCCAGAACAAGAATTTCCCCTGAAGCTCCCCATTCCCCAAAACCACAAAACTTGTAAAATCATGGCCCTGAAATAGACTCTTAGTTAATAACAGAAAGCCTGAGGTCATAAAGATTGTTAAACTGCGTGCCCAGAACAAACTTTTAGTATGTGACAGAGGGCCACATACTAAATATGCACTGATAGTTACCTCTTCCTGAAACAAAGACACTCAGCTGTTCAAAGGTTGAAATGGAAAACCTTTAAATTAAGCTAAATCCATGCCACTCAGGGTATGCATCACACTTGAGCATGTCCATGCCAATTTCTCTAGTGTGCACTAACTTGAATATATTTTTTCAAATGTGTGTGCTGACATGTGTTCTGTGTGGCAAAAAAAAAAAAAAAAAGATAAAACCAAGTGAATATCTTTAAAAGGGAATGGTTGAATATATCATAGTACTGCTACACCATGAAATAGTAAGCAGCTATTAAGATTGGAATCTAAATGTACCAGTTAACATTAAGGGGTTGCATGCAGTATTTTTGGTGGGGTAAAAAACAAAACATGATGCATAGAAGTATGTTTAGCATTAGGCACTTGTTGGTGGTCACAGACACCTATTAAGCAGCCATTGCCCAGTCCAGCAAACACTTACCCCCACCTCCTTCTCTGGGGAAGTCACAGACACACACTACTATCCCCACCTCTTTTATATTGTGCCGTTTCACAATCTGGGGAAGATGTTAGTTCTAATGAAAAGGCCCTACCTGACCTTAAACGTAGAAACAGGAAACCAGGGACAAGCAGCCCAGAAGCTTATCAGAAGAAGAATCCTCAGTGGCAGGGCCTCCTTCCCCCAAGATGGATGAGAACCACACTCAAAAAAAATAGATTTTTTTTTCTCTCTTCTCTGATGCCAAGTAGAACATGCAGAACTGCCATCTACCAGCCCCTCCCTAGAGCAGTTTTGGCTACCCAAGGAGACAGGCCTTTTTTTTTTTTTGCATGGGCAGGCACCAAGGATTGAACCTGGGTCTCCAGCATGACAGGGGAGAATTCTGCCACTGAGCCACCATCGCACCACCCCTTCCCCTGCTCATTTTGACTTTTCATGTTATTTAGCTAACAAAGAGGTTATCTCTCTGCTGGACTCTTTACACTGTGCAAATAATAAATGGATCATTTGCTGAAAGTTTCTGTCGTGTCCTGAACCTGTGTTTCCATGACTCACCATTGCAGTACTCAACCCATGAACATTTTTGTAAACTGACAATTTGTGTTCTATATGAGGATAGAAAAGGGAGCTGATGGATGTAACTTAGGTTATTAATCTGGTTTGAGGGGTGGTGGTAATGAGAAACAGCAAGTATTTTATAAAGCACTTAAATAATAATATAGCATATATAATAGAATCTGTGCCAGTTTGAAGCTGTTGTTTACACCAGAAAAGTCATGTTGTTTAATCCTCATTCAGTATTGCTGGGTGGGATTTTTCTGATTGTTTCCATGGAGATGTGACCCACCCATTTGTGGGTGTTGACTTTTGGTCAGACAGTTTCCATGAAGATATGTCTCCACCCATTCAAGGTGGGCTTGCTTACTGGAGCTCTTTAAGAAGCAACCATTTCGGAAAGTGCTTTAGAGCCACCAGAGCCAACATAGCCAGAGGCCATTGAAGATGAAGAAAGAAAATGCCCCCAGGCAAGCTGTTGAAGAAGCCTGGAGAGAAAGCTAGCCAACTTCCCATGTGCCAGCTGAGAGAGAAAACCCGAACATCATCGGCCTTCTTGAACTAAGTTATCTTTCCCTGGATGCCTTGATTTGGACATTTTCATGACCTTACAACTGTAAACTTGTAACTTAATAAATTCCTCTTTTTAAAAGCCATTCTGTTTCCAGTATAATGCATTTTGGCAGCTTACAAACTAAAACAGAATCCAATTATTTTAATTATGTAAATTAGTATGCATAAGGTAAGTAGAAAAGAAAATAATTGGATATGTATCAACTGACCTGTAGGTATAACTGTTGTATATATTTTAAGTGGAAAAAACCAATCTAAACAAAAATGTATCTCAACATTGTGTGCCTTCTGGACAAAACAGTGAAGTTACAAAAAGTGCAGTTTATATATAAAATGAAATGAAAAGAGAGGAGAAAAATTATATAATAAATGTATAAATCTAAACAATGTAGAAAATACAGATTGGAGGCACAATACAGGTTTTGCAAGTGGCTATGATGTTATAGCTAATGTTTAAAACTTCTTTCTTCTTCATTAGTTTTTCTGAGCAGGAAACTCAGCAATTTGATCTTGTCAATTTGGGTTGTACTCATTTTCTATTATTTTTGGCCTGTGGGCATGGTTCTGTGCACAGGCATCCCTTGGGATTACCTGCAGCCAGTGCCTGTGTAAGAAAGTATGTAAAGTAGGAAAATTATTGTCTTATAGGTCAATACCAGTATTTTGCTACCTGGTACAGCAGGGAGATAAAATTGTGTGCTCCTGAGATAAGATAGATCTTTCCTGCAGCCATTGTAGCCTGCCAGGAACAGGACACCTTGCGAGCATCTTCATGTGAAAACAGTATAGGTGTTAGACTTTACATGTGACCTTAAAACTGTAAGAAAGCTGTGAATTTGAGTTTTAGTCTCACAGAGGAGCAAAATGTAAAGTAAGCACCCACATATGAATAGACTTCCATCTCTCACCCCAGATTTGGAGGACCATCACTCAGGTATCTCAAAGGATGTAAATCCTAAAAGAAGTAGTAAATGACTGAGATAAGGAACTAATAAAGTTTTCCAAAACCCCTACCTGTTACCCAAGATGACTATCTTTCTTTGTCTCTAAATGCATAAAATCCAAATGAAAAAATCACTATGGAGAGGCAGATTTCAGAAATTTTCACTGTCCTCCCACTGGTGTAAATAAACCTGCTTTTTCTCCACAGCTCTTTTGATGTATCTGTGTGTCAAGCCACACTGAGCTATGAACCCAGATTTTGGGGGGCCTCATCTACAATTGGAACAAATGGAAAGTCATGTCCTTCTTTCAAACCAGCCTCTTACATGGTTCCTTTGAACTATTTATTTGATGCTTCAATAAAATGAAGGATCCTTCAGAACTGTAGAAGCTAACATTCTTGCAAACTATAAAAAATAGGCCACATTTTATAAACCATCCTAACTCAACCCAGGGCAACTAGATTCCAGGAATGCCACTGAAGCAACAGGTTTTTTATTTCCTTAGAGTTTTCTCCCCCACTATGATGCACATGTGCATCAAATATATCTACTTCTTCTTGCCTACCTGGTCCTATTAGCAGAATATTTTCAGTATAGTCAACCAACATAATATCCCATGAGTGTTCAAATTACTGAAGATCAAATTGTTGCACAAAAATCATAAAGGCAAAACAAGTCAGAAATAGTACCTGACACATACAAGGTATTAAAAATTAATTTTAAATGCATGCATGCAATGTGCCTGGAAATATTTCTTATTAAAAGATCCAAAAAGAAAAAGGGAAAGATTGGTAAATTCAACCATATCAAAATTAAGATGTTCTATTTATGAAAATAAACCATACAGAGAAAAGATGTTACATACTAAGATAAAATATTTACCACACATAAAGAGAAGAAAACAAGTATTAGTAGCAGGAATGTAGAATTAATTACTATTCAAAAAGAGTAGTAAAACAAATAATATTTTTATTTGTTTTCCCATTATTTATGGGAAAAAGTCATGTACAACTTTTCAGAGAAGAGAAAGCAAGAATGGAAGAATATCATAGAATGTCTGTTCAACGTCATTAGTAATCATAAAAATGCATGTTGAATCTACAAGATAACATACTTACAGATTATTAAAAAATAAAATCATAAATCTGACTGTACCAAGGGTTGGCAAATACATGGACCAGGAGAGCTCACTTGCTCCTGCTTGAAGTGTAAATTGGTACAAACACTAGATCTTCAATACAGTTGAAGATATGCATACCCTGTGGTCCTTTCCAGGAAATACAGACATTTTTCACACATACACTTTTTATCATATATAAAAATATTTTTAGCAGCTCAGCTCAAGTAGTGTAGGACTATTATCATCTGTTCAAGCTTGCACACTGAACCAGAACTTCTGAGGCCACAGTGCAGTGCACAGGTAATGCCTCCCTCACAATGTGATGAAATTGCTCTCCACAAGTTCAAGTTTATCTCTAACCATTTTTTTTTGCCAAAGCCAGTTACATCCTTGAACTTCAGTTTTCCTGCAGTTACAAGGATATAATAATACCTCCTTCAAACAATTGCTGCCAAGATCAAATCTAATCCATTATGTATATCACCTCTAGAATTTCCATTGGCATCTTTTTAGGATGAGCATAGAAAAGCATTTTTTCTCACTTAATTTTCCCCACTATGGAGGCATCAGCCCTTGAGTATTTTCACTGACTTTTTATGCATTGTGACCCACCCTATAAATTTACCTCATTACTAAGGCTTTAGGCATTGAGCATTTTTATTGACTCTTTATGGATTATGGAGTGTTGCAACCTGGAAATGGTCCCCAGACATTATGTGTTACTGGACAAAGGTGGTGGATTTTTTTGCCTGATGCACTCAAATGACCATTTCCTGAGACACTACAGTTTCAAAGAAAGAAGAAGTTTGTTACTACTCAGGTGGCAGGAGATCAAATGGCTTATCAGCCCAAAATCAGTCACCCCAAACTGCAGTAATTGTGATAGTTTTATTAGAGAACATGATGAGCAGGATTTAGGATAATGAGCACAGTGGCCCCAGAGGGTTTAATTAGAGGGAATCTAAATATTGAGCATGTACAGGTTGATCACATGCTTAATCATAGAACGCATGTAAGAAAATGGTGGCCTTAATGTGACAGTGGGCATGATTTTTAGTACTATAATGAGGTATAAGTGACTTGTAGGTTAAAGTCTAAGTTACTGCGTATGTCAGGCAGGCCCGTTTGGTTAGAAGAAGTCTTGGTTATCAAGAAAACTTTGAAATCGCGGTGGGTTAGTTGCAGAGTGACCCAAGACTCTTCATTAACAAACTTCAGGAGCTGTATTTGGTGATTACAAGTCTCTGAAGTTGAACAATTGGATAAATGGATACAAATGAAGGTCAGTCACAAGGTTTCTATAATCACAGGGCACAAGATAAAGGCTACACAATCATTAGCCAGAGATCAAGGCAACTAGATTACAATTTAGGGATTTCGGGTTTTTTCCCTCTGTCTAATTCAATATAACAGAAAGCAAAAAGGAATATCTATACAATGACTCAGTAATCAAAATCAGCCTTCAAAATCCTAATTTCTTAGTTACATTAAGTTCAGGCAATCTTCAGGGTTACCTTATTCTTTCTGTTCTCTCAGCCATCAGTTCCATACTGCCTTTTGTCCAATATCAGAAAAGTATTGATTCATTGGTCTTTTGTCAGTTGGTTTAAACATTTACAGTGTGAGGGCTCTTTATATGCAAGATTTTTATGGACAGAAGAATTCTGCTATTGATTTTCAAATATTGGTTTCATATTCAATATGTTTGTTAAATGATCATATTTGTGATAATTATTAGTCTGCAGATTCTCTTTTATTTTAATTTTAAACCTCATATCTTTGATAAAAAAGAGAAAAGGTGAAATAAAAATAAATTCTCCTTTTCCCAGTATTTTTTTTTTCTTCTTAGAATCATAAGCAAATTTTCCCTTCACAGGAAATGTTGGTTCATTAAATATTAGTTTATTGTTCTTTATGGGCAAGTTAAATGCATACATCAGTTCACTTATATTTACTATTTGCTTCCTTTATGTCTCAATGTACACATGAAACTCATATATTTTCTATTTTAAAAAATCCTTACTGAAGAAACAAGTTCCTTGAATTTCAAAGCATCTCCTGATATTTAGAATTAAGATACGAATCTGATTTGGTTCTGACTTATAAACAAAATAAAGCTTGTTTCTTCCATATAATTATATTCTTTTTTCATTTTCTTATTATGTGGGTATAACTCTGAAAATGATCAGGAATAAGAATTAAAATGGCCATTCTAGCCCCTAACCCCTTCATTTTAAAGGGAATTTTCCTAATTTTTTACCTACATATGATGTTGCTAGTATAGTTGTACTAATTATCATTTATTACATTTTGTAAAGCTTCCCTCAATTACTATTTTACTACGTGTGCTGGTTTGAAACTGTTATGTACCCCTAAAAAGTCATGTTCTTCTCATCCAATCTTGTGGGGTATGCCTATTCTTAGATGAGACCTTTTGATTAGATTTGTCCATGGACAAAATTCAAGGTGGGTCTTAGTCTGTTTACTGGAATCCTTTAAGAGGAGACATTTTGGAGAAAGCACAGATGCTTGCAGAGCAAACACAGATGTTTGGAGATGCAGAAGGAAGCTGCCTCAGGACATACTAGAATCTGAGAGAGCCATAAACCAACCCAGGAGAAAAGGGTCAGCAAACGTTTCCAAGTGCCTTCCCATGTGATAGAGAAACCCTGGAACTGGTAGGCCTTTCATAAGTGAAGGGTACACCTGTGATGCCTTAATTTGGATACTTTCATGGCTTTAGAATTTTAACTTGCAACTTGAAAAATCCCCTTTGGGGCAGGCCGTGGTGGCTCAGCGGGCAAGAGTGCTTGCCTGCCATGCCGGAGGACCCCGGTTCGATTCCCGGCCCCAGCCCATGTAAAAAAAAAAAAAAAAAGAAAAAGAAAAATCCCCTTTGTAAAAGCCAATCCATTCTGGCTTATTGCATTCCCACAGCTTTAACAAACTGGAACACTAAGAGACATTTTCCTTATTAAGACTGTTGAATTTAATATGCTTTTGTGATTTATTGAATGATATTTTCTTTTCCCATTAATTTCTTAATGTGGTAAATTATAATGAGAGATTTTCTGATATGAAAATATGCATTTATCTTATGCATACATATTTTTATCTTGTGATGTATATTTGATTTTACTTTATTATTTGCATCTATATCCATAACCAAAATTGGTCTGTAATTTTCTCATTTTTACTGTCTTTATTTGAAACTGATGATTTGAAACTGTCTTTATTTGAAACAAGATTATGTTAATTTCATAAATTGATTGACAAATTTTTAATTCTAGTCTCTGAAATATTTTAAAAAGTCAACTCTGAGACATATCCTAATAAAACTATGAAATTTGAAATGTAAACATTAAACTTGCAAGGACTCCAGTTTAAAAGGTCGAATAATTTACAAAAGCACAGCAGTTGGAAAAGGCATCAGATATTTTTAAACCAACATATAAAGAAAAGCAATAATGAGCAAAATGTTTAAAGATTCAGTGAAAAGAACTGTGACTTTATATTAAGACAAGCTGTCCTTCAAAGATCAAGGCATTATGAAAGCAATGTTCAACATAAACAAACTTACGAAATTCTGCATTCATCAATCCTTCCTAAGCAATCTACTAAAGAAGGATCTTCAAGCAGCCAATGCATGACTGAAAATGTCAGCAAAAGCTCAAAAAGAAAATTAGAGAACAAGATCACTTGTGAATATCAATGCAAGATATTAAATAAAATATTAGCAAAGAAAATTCAATATCACATTAACAAAATAGTACAGCATGACCAAGTGGAATTTATTTTAGGAATACCATGTGAGTTTAATATTAAAAGTCCCTTAATATCACATATCCCATTAATAGAAGTATGAAAAAGGCATATAATTAACTTAAAAGACACTAAAAATGCTTCCTAGAAAGTTCAACCACCATTCATGATAAAAATATTCAAAGAAACAGAACATGAGGAATACTTATCATGAGAAAAATAAATATATATAATGTGTGTGTTTGAGTGTGTGTGCATTAGTCCTATATAAAGAAACATAATTAGTGATAAAACACAAGAAGCATTTAGAGTAAGAACAGGAAAAGGGAGGGGAGTAAAGATGGCAACATAGTGAGATGTGGAATTTTGTCTGTCCTCCAGAACAGCTAGTAACAGCCAGGAATGGAAGAGAACAACTGCTAGGACAGCATCACTGACTGTGCACACAGAGTATACCAGTCTAGACCAGGTGGAGGAGCTGAGATCCCACACAGAACCCTCCCGTAAGATGTGGAGTTCAGTGCCCCTCCCCAGGGACATAGCAGGCTGGTTTCCCAAGGGGAAAAGAAACAGGCTTTACTGGTAGCAAGTGCTTAACTCAACCAAGCTCCAATTGTGGAATTAATTAACAAATTCTGACTAACGAAAACAGACCTCCAGCACAGATAAATCTGCAATAAACACTAATAATTTAATCATCCTAATAATCTAGGAGTTCTTGCTCCAGCAGGAGGGGTGGGGCTGAGGGGGAAGATAAAATGGATGCTTTTTTAGTTCAACAGCACAAAATACTGGAAAAGGGCTGGACCCCAAGAAAAGGGAGCACATAGAGGCTGGAGAGACACAGAGCCACCTACCAACTCAAGTTCTTGATTGACAAGCCTGAGGAGCAGGGGTTCAGTTCTGAAAAGTCTCTCTTGTTTGTGTTTTTTTTTTCAACTTCTTAAACAGCTTATTAAATAGAACTGCAAGCACACTTATGCTCCAGCACTGCCCAGGCAAAGGCAGAACTGAAGCATATCTGAGAGACAAAGTAACTAGTCAGGTGAAAGGGGTTAATTCCCTAAAGGGCATATCTTCCCCAAGGAAAGAGGGTGGGGCCAGTTCAAGTGGAATCCCTTCTTCTAAGAATTCAGATCCTAGCGACTGCAAACAGAAGCAATCAAAGCCCACCTACTATTGGAGCCTAGGTCTCAACCACTTCAACCATGCCTGTGGGAGGGAGAGTCAGATGAAATTAAAGGCACTGCAACATTTTATACTGGTGGGAAGCCACTGGCAGACAAATGCCACATGCTGTATAGGATAGGAAAAGCACAGAGTCTAGAAGCTTCACAGAAAGTCCAATAACCTGGGTTTCATCCTCTGGTAAACTGATGGTGGCTACTCTCTCCTCCTGAGAAGGAGGCCTGTCTAGTTTTGGGAAATCTGATGGGGATTGATGATATCTCCTCAAAAAAAAAAAAAAAAAAAGAAAAAAAGCCTCCATATAGGCAGGGAAAGAATCAGAAAAACAAGAACCATTTAAAAAAATTTTGACCATTTAAACAGAACTTGTGCTAGAGGTCTAGAATAATTTTACTAAAATGTCGAAGAACAGATGGAGAGCAAAACCATTTAACAAGAAAACCCTAGGTAAAAAAGTGAAAATTAATTCCAGAGTAAATTAATTAAGGAAATCAAATACCTAGATGCCAGCAGAAACTAATAAGTCATACTAGGAAAATCAAAGATATGGCCCAGTCAAAGGAATAAACCAATACTTCAAATGAGATACAGGAGTTGAAGCAACTAATTCAGGATGTTCAAACAGACATGCAAAATCTCATCAAAAATCAAACCACTCTGCTGAGGGAGGATATAAAGAAGACATTGGGTGAACAAAAAGGAGATCTCAAAAGTTTGAAAAAACAAATTGCAGAACACATGAGAGTGAAAGGCACAATAGAAGAGTTGAAAAATCAGTGGAAACCTACAAAAATAGATTTGAAGATGGAGAAGAAAGGATTAGTGAATTAGAGGACTGGATATCTGAAATACACCACACAAAAGAAAATATAGGGAAAAGAATGGAAAAATATGAGCAACATCTCAGGGAATTGAATGACAACATGAAGTGGATGAATATACATGCTGTGGGTGTCCCAGAGGAGAAAAGAAGGGAAAAGGAGCAAAAGATTAATAGAGTAAATAATCACTGAAAATTTGCCATCTCTTATGAAAGATATAAAATTACATATCCAAGAAGCACAGCATACCCCAAATAGAATATATCCAAATAGATGTACTCCAAGATACTTACTAATCAGATTGTCAAATGTCAAAGAGAAAAAGAGTTTTGAAAGCAGCAAGAGAAAAGCAATCCATCACATACAAGGGAAGCTTTATAAAACTATGTGTGAATTTCTCAGCAGAAACCATGGAGACAAAAAAGGCAGTGGTATGATATATTTAAGATTCTGAAAGAGAAAACAGCCAACCAAGAATTCTGTACCTAGCAAAACTGTACTCCAAAAGCAAATGAGAGTGGAAGAGCCAAAGTGGCTCAGTAGGCAGAATTCTTGTCTGCCATGCTGGAGACCTGGGTCTGATTCCTGATGCCTGTCCAAGCAAAAAAATAAAAACAAACAAACAGAAGATTAAAATATTCCAGGCAAACAGGCATTGAGGGAATTTGTGAATAAAACACCTGCTCTACATGAAATACTAAAGGGAGCACTACAGGCAGACAGGAGAAAAAGGAGAGAGAGGTCTGGAGAAGAGTGTAGAAATGAAGACCATCAGTAAAGGTTAAAAAAAAACTAAAGATATGACACATAAAATCCACAAGACAAAATGGTAGAAGAAAGTACTGCCTTTACAGTAATAACATGAAATTTTAATGGATTAAACTCCCCAATCAAAAGACACAGACTGGCAGAATGGATTATAAACAGGACCTATCTATATGTTATCTAAGGAAATCCAAGGACAAAAATGGGTTGAAAGTGAAAGGTTGGAAAAAGATATTTCATGCAAACAACAACCAGAAAAGAGCAAGAGTAGCTATGATAATATCCAACAGACTAGACTTCAAATGTTAAACAATGAAGGGGGAAATAAACACCTGCACTATAATAATTGGAGATTTCAATCCCCTGCTCTCATCCATGTATCAAATATTTAGACAGAGGATCAATAAGGAAAGAGAGGTATTGAATAATACAATAAGTAGACTAGACTTAACAACATTTACAGAACATTACACCCACAACAGCAGGATACACATTTTTCTCAAGTGCTCATGGGTCATTCCCAAGAATAGACTATATGCAGGGTCACAAAGCAAGTCTCAATAAATTTTCAAAGATTGAAATCATACAAAACACTTTCTCAGAACATAATGGAATGAAGTTGAAAATCAATACAGGCAGTGGCCAGAAAATTCACAAATATTTGGAGGCTAAACAACACACTCTTATACAGCCAGTGAATCAAGGAAGAAATTACAAGGGAAACCAGTAAATATTTAGAGGCAAACAAAAGTGAAAACTCAACATACCAAAATTTATGAGATGTTAAAAAAATAAAATAAAATAAAACAAAGAGAAAAAAATTTTAATTAATAAAAGATGCATGGAATGCAACAAAGGCAGTGCGGAGAAGAAAATGTATTGCCTTAAAGTCCTATATTAAAAAAGAGAAAAAATTGAGGAATTAACTATTCACTCGGAAGAGCTAAAGAAAGAACAGCAAACTAACCCCAAAGCAAACAAAAGAAAAGAAACAACAAAGATTGGAGCAGAAATAAATGGAATTGAGAATATGAAAACAATTGAGAAAATCAACAAAACAAGAAGTTGGTTCTTGGAGAAAATCAGTAACATCAATGTACCCTTAGGTAGGTTGACAAAAAAAAAAAGCGAGAGGATGCAAATAAATAAAATCAGAAATGAAAGAGAAAACTTAACCACTGACTCTGCAGAAATAAGGGACATAATGAGAGGATACTATGCGCAATTCTATGCTAATAAACCTGACAACATAGATTAAATGGACAACTTCCTATAAAAGCGTGAACAACCAGCATTGACTTGAGAAGAAATAGATGACCTCAACAAACCAATTGCAAGTAAAGAGATTAAACCATTCATTAAGAAACTTCCAAAAAAGAAAGTCCCAGGGCCAGATGGCTTCACATGAGAATTCTATGAAGCATTCAAGAAAGAATTAGTACCAATCTTGCTCAAAATCTTTTAAAAAATTGAAGAGGTGAGACGTTCATCTTAATCATTCTTTGAAGCCAACATCACTCTAATATCAAAACCAGACAAAGATACTACTAGAAGCAAAAATTATACCAATCTCTTTAATGAATATAGATGCAAAAATCCTCAACAAAATACTTGCAAATTGAATACAACAGCACATTAAAAGAATTATATATACACCATGACCAAGTGGGAATTATTTCAGGTATGCAATTCCGGTTCAATACAAGAAAATCAATTAATGTAATATACCATATCAACAAACTAAAGTGATAAAACCACATGATCATCTTGATTGAGGCAGAAAAAGGCATTTGACAAAAATAAACATCCTTTCTTGATGAAAATGCTTCAAAGGGTAGGAATAGAAGGGAAATTCTTCAACACAATAAAGGGAATCTATGAAGAACCCACAGCTAACATTATCCTCAATGGGAAAAGACTGAACACTTTCCCTGTAAGATCAGGAACAAGACAAGGATTTCCATTGTCACCATTTTTATTCAACGTTGTGCTGGAAGTTCAAGCCAGAGCAATTAGACAAGAAAAAGAAATTAAAAAAGCATCCAAATTGGAAAGAAAGAAATAAAACTCTCACTGCTTGCAGATGATATTATTCTATATGTCAAAAATCCCAACAAATACACAGCAAAGCTACTAGAGCTAATAAATGAGTATAGCAAAGTGGCAAGGTACAACACCCGAAAATCAGTAGTGTTTCTATACACTAGTAATCAGCAATCTGAAGAGGAAATAAAAAAAAAAAATTCTATTTACAATAGCAACCAAAATAATTAAATATTTAGGAATAAATTTAACTTAGGACACAAAAGATCTATATACTGAAAACTACAAGAAATTGCTAAAAGAAATCATAAAAGACCTAAATAAATGGAAAAGCATGCCATGTTGATGGATTGGTTGCTCAGTATATACCTGGAGGAACTGAGTATGGGGACATGAATAGACATTTGCACACTGATGTTTATGTCAGCAGTCTTCATGATTTACAATGGATGGAGGTGGCCTAAGGGTACAATGACTAAGAAAAGGAAGGGAGTAGTGTGGTGTATACTACAATGGACCACTGAGTGACCATGAGAAAGAATAAGGCATGCAACTAGGTAAAGGAACCTTAAGGATTGTATGCTGAATGAAATATCAGAAACAAAAAGACAAAGATTATCATGCCTCACTCATATGGACTAACTATAATATACAAACTCAGTGAATTGAAATTGAGGGAATGGGTTATCAGGATGGGGCCTATTGTAAAGGGTCCTAGAGTGTAAGCCCTTACAGCAGTCATATATATTCAGGAATTGCAACTTTTATTTCTAAATTCTGAGATACTGAGCTATTGGTATATAACCCGATTGTTCCCGGAAACTTTGAGTATCTATGTGACACCTGAGGCTCAGAGTTAGAGGTCTGAAGCTATGAAAGTCAGCATTACCCCATACAGGAACTGTTTTAAAAGTGAAAAAAGAATCAGACTTCAACTACAGATATGTAGTTGATCTAGAGAAGACTAAGGTAAATCAGAATACAGGGTAAAGGATGATATGGTCCATATTTTAAACTTCAACCTCTTTGTGAGACCAAAGGGAGAGATATCTATTTGGTACAAAACTTATATTTTGGGTAGCACATTACCTAATTTATCTTGTATCATCAGTTTAGTTG
The DNA here is from genome assembly GCF_023851605.1 of Tamandua tetradactyla. NCBI lineage: Eukaryota > Metazoa > Chordata > Mammalia > Pilosa > Myrmecophagidae > Tamandua > Tamandua tetradactyla. The sequence continues at coordinate 15,598,172 of NC_135334.1, read as the reverse complement.
AACACCATAAATACATGGAATCTTGAATGGAGTTTGAGATCTTGTTGGTTTGTCCAGGTTAGTGTGGTATCCTGATATATCCCAGAGTATTTGGGGCAATGGATAAATAAGTCCCCTTAGGGGACTATGGAGAAAGGAGGAAATATTAAACTTCCTAATTTGAGGAATTCTTGATATTCCTGCAAGCAGTGGAGACAACCAATTCAATGGGCTGAGCCCTTGATTTTAGGATTCAACCTTACGAAATTATTCCTGCAGAGGAGAGGGTAAGCTTACATACAATTATGCCTAAAAGTCATCCCCCCAGAACCTCTTTTGTTACACAGATGTGGCCTCTCTCTAAACCAACACATCAGGTACACACAGTTCCCTCCCCCTCTTCGTGGGACATGACTCCCAGGGGTGTAAATCTCCCTGGCCACATGTGACAGAGCTCCTGGAATGAGCCAGGACCCAGCATCTTGGGATTGAGAAAGACTTCTTGATCAAAAATGGGAAGAGAGAAATGTGACAAAATTAAGTTTCAGTGGCTGGGAGACTTCAAACAAAGTCAAGAGGTTATCCTTCAGGTTATTCTTATGCGTTATATAAATTTTTTTTTTAGTTTATGGTGTATTGGTACAACTGGAGGGAAGTACCTGAAACTACTGAGCTGTGATTCAGTAGCCTTGATTCTTGAAGATGATCATATAATGATATAGCTTTTACAATGTGACCATGTGATTGTGTAAACCTTGCATCTGATTCTTCCTTTATCCAGGGTATGAACTGATGAGTTTAAAAATATGGATACAAATAAATAGATAATAGAGGTAATAAGGGGTAAAATAAATTGGGTACATTGAAATGCTGGTGGTCATTACAGAGAGGAGTTAGGAATATGGAATATATGAGTTTTCTTCTTTTTTCTTTTTATTTCTTTTTCTGGACTGATACAAATGTTGTAAAAATGATCATGGTGAAGAATTAACAACTATGTGATGATATTGTAAGCAATTGATTGTATACCATGTATAGACTGTACGTGTGTAAAGATTCTCAATAAAATATTTAAAAATAAATATTTTTATTTATTTTTTAAAATAAATATTTATTTATCTAAATAAAAAAATGTTTAATATTTAAAAATAAGGGAAAAAAGAAAGGATGTCCATTCTTTCTGCCACAGTATTGAGCATTGTACTAGAGGTATTAGCTTATGCAATTAGACAAGAGAAATAATTAGGGAATTAAGCAAAGAAGAACTGGAACTATCTCTATATGCAAATAAAAAGATAATATACCTGAAATATCCAAGAGAATCAATGCTAAAACTACCTCAAAAAAATAAATGAATCCATTAAGGTAACAGGATTTAACATTGACATGTAGAAATCAATAAGCTTCATGCACACAAACAATCCAACCTTAGATAATTGCAGCAGAGAAGACTCCATTTAAAATAACAACGAAGAAGACTTAATAAGTAGGAATAAATTTAGCAAGAAATGCTCAAATCCTATATGAGAAAAACTTTTAACAATTCCTAGAAGACCCAAAAAAAAATCTGAGCAAAGGTAAACACTTCCACTCTTCTTGGATAATATGAATTAGCATCATAGAAATGACAGTTCCCCCATATTAATTTATAAATTTGATTTAATTCCAATAAAAAAGTAATAACAAACCATTTTATGAGGTAAAAATTTGATACAAAGTTCATATGGGAACACAAACATGCACAAATGTCTAATGAAACACTGAATAAGAAACTACATTGGGGACTAGCTCTACCAGACATTAAAATATATTATAGCACCTCCATAATTTTTTAAATGTGGTACTGGTACATGAATAGACAAAAAAAACATGTGGAATAGAAAAGAAAGTCTAGAAATAGCTCCAAGTACTTTTGGAAATTTAGTGTAAGATAAACCTAATAACTTAACCACTGGGGTGAAGATGAGTGATTTCTTAATACATGATGTTGAGATAATTAATGGTAGCCATTAAAAAAATGTGAACTTAGATCCATACCTCACTGATCATATATAAGAATAAACTGCAAATGGATTAGGAATCAAAGATAAAAAATGAAACCGTACAAGTACTAGAAGAAAACATGTATGAATTACTTTTCAGCCCTGGTATAGGGGAATGCTTTGAACTGTGCTTCACAATGCACAGGAAGAAATTAACTGAAAAGAAATTCGTTGAATGTACAGGTGACTATATTATAGATAATGAGAGTAAATTCTTTCCGTTGAAGAAAGAAATTACAACATAGAAAACAGAAATCTAAAATGAACCTTTGGTATTTCATTGGAATTTGGAAGCATCAGTATAAACTCATGGCTTTTAATTTTTACACTAATTTATATCATTATATATAATTATTATATTTTATTTCTATATACTAAATATAGATGTATATGCATGGATAAGTGTTCATATATATATTTCCAAACTTTGTTTTCTGAGAGGTCCTAGGTTTGATAACACCCAGTAGCAATGAGTATATCTGTCAACCAGAGCTTGATTTTCATAATACAGTTCTCCAATGAGAAGCCCAGGTCTGGGCAGGGAAAACACAGAAAGAGCCTGGAACATCCTGCAGCACTATAATAAAATAATGAAGTTTATTAAAAATATGGAGCATGTCAATAGTATACAGATGCCAAACTGAAAGAGCTCTAAGTAGTCAAAGCTAGTACAATCTGAGTAACAAAATAAATAATGATTATATGGGATTGTAACCCATAGAATACAATATATATTTATAAGTCCACACTGATATAAATAAATAATTGAATAAATGAAGAGGGGAAGTGAAGACAGTTCTTCCTTACTGAAGAACTTGATTAATATTGTAGAAGGAAAGAGGAAAATTAAATGAAACACCCATGGACAGATGCCACAGTAATAAATTTTGCAGACAATATCCACTGATGAATATTGAAATCAGTGAGCAAAAGTTTGAGGAGAAACAGAATATTAGCATAGTCTCAAAGTGTCTCCCTCAAGACATTTAACATCATCAGGATTAAGACGTGTTGACATCATCTACCCCTAGGGATGACGCCCTGAAAAGGATACAACATCATTTCTGTGATAATTTTGGCAAAAATGCAGAATCTTAATCTATTCATGGATAGAAAGTCTAGAAATAGCTCCAAATGGAGAATCAATCTATAAAATGATTGACCAATACTCAACAAAAATGTACAGGTCATTCATGAAAGACAAAGAAAAACTGAAGGACTGTCACAAGTGTGGAAGACGAAGGAGACATAACAAATAAGTTCAATATAAGCAGAAAAAGTATATTGAGCTAAAACTGGTGAAATTTGAATATGGTCTGTAGTTAAGTCCATTGTATGATGTCAATGTTAATTTCTCGGTTTCAATCATTTTATTTTGGTTAAGTCGTTAACATTAGGGGAAGCTGATCGAAGGTATATGTGAATCTTTTCTAAATTTTCAACTTTGCTATATGTTTAACATTTCAAAATTTTAAAAAGTTTAAAACTTTGGAGAGAATTGAAATACTTTCGTATTGAATATCATCATCCAAGGACAAAGAATATTTTTTCATCTATTTAAATCATCTTTTGCGTCACTTGGCACACTATCCTTTCGATTTATGTGCTGTCTATTTCTTAACTGCTTATTGAGATATAATTTGGAGATCATAAAATTAACCTGCTTCATTTTACATTTTACATTTCAATGACTTTTAGCCATTTTAGTAAATTTACAAAGTTGTAAAATCATTACCACAATCCAATTTTAGAACATTTCCATCGCTTCAGAAAGATCCTTCATGATTTTTTCGATCATACCCCATTCCCTCCCTCAGTCTTACATTCACTAATGTAGTTAATGTCTATAAGTTTTCTCTTCTCTGGACATTTCATGTAGAAAGAATTTTACAATATGTCATCTTCTGTGTCTGGCTTCTTTCACTTGGCATAATGTTTTTGAAATCCGTTCATTTCGTATAAGTATTGTACAGGTATTCAGAAATACTATTGGATTGCATTGCACATATATGTATATACATAATTTGGTTATCCATTCACCAGTTTTTGGATATTTTATTGCTTCCAGGTTTTGTCTACTATGAATAATTCTGCAATAACCATTCACATCCACACAATAAACATTGATGTGGACAAATGTTTTCATTTCTGTTGGGTAAATTCCTAGGAGTGGGATAGCTAGGTTTTATGGTAAATTTATATTTAACTTTTTAAGAAACTGATAAACTTTTCAATGTGGCTACCCAATTCTACTGGGTATAAAGAAGGTACATTTAAAACCAATTGGTTGAAATATCAGGGAAACATATATACAACCAAGGTGAATAACACTGTAATTTATTCATGTACCCAACACTGGCATGGACTCTCTTGTGAAATAGGGATCACTCCATTACTGAACTTGTTCGAGGACAAGCTACATAGCTATTTGTCAGGAGCAGCATAAAAGAGATCACTGCATTGAAGAAATTACTGAATTTGAATAAATTTAAGGTTCGAGCTATGCGTCTTGCTCTCTGGTAGGTAAAATGGCAGCTACTTTAAGTGGAGTACCTTGATAATATCTCCTTTCTAAAATTTAAAATTTGAAGAATGAAGAAATAGAGGAATTAAACACCACACTCTGTATCTTTCAGCTAATATTTAGTTCACCAGCAGTTTAAACTCAACTTTACAGGAATCCAAATAAACTTGGCTCCTTGCTACTGCTACTACCCTATCCCAATGTGTTGATGGGATTCCAGAGAAGATAGAAGATTTTTCTCCATGTTTCTTCTAAGGAAGATATTACCTAAGCTCATAGAACACTAAAACAATCCAAGCAATATGCGCTTAGGTATTCATCAACACATAACATAAATACAATTAGCCTTCAGTATCCATTAACACATATAATAAATACAGTTAGGCTTCAAGAATGACTCAATGTGCAATAAAATATTTATAAAGGGTTCATAGAGGAATTAAAGTTCAAACTTAATGATAGCAAATAGATTTTGGAAGGTCAGAAGTAAAGGTATTCTTTTCAAGTTTGAAGATTGACTGGTTTGGTGAATTCAAGGAAGATATTGTGAAAAATTGAGAAGAGGAGTTTCTTTAGCAGTCTGGAGGTGATACAGACTTTCTTTTTTGGGGGGGGGTGCTTTTAAAAGGGAGAATTTATTAAGTTGCAAGTTTAAAGTTTTAAAGCCATGAAAATATCCAAATTAAACAAGGTTATAAAAGTGTCCAGATTAAGGCCAGGGGAAAATACTTTGGTTCAAGAAGGCTGATGATATTCAGGGTTCTCTGTGAGCTGGAAAGGCACATGGCAATGTCTGCTCGTTTCCTCTCCAGGAATTTTGGCATCCCCGGGGCTCTGTCCATTCCATTGGCTCTGATACAGACTTTTTAAACAATGAAAACAGTTTACAAATAATATTAAATATCCGACTGAGATATATTTTATATTTGAGGAAGTCGGGACCAAAAAAGGAGAGCAATAAATTTAGACATGCTGTGTTAAGATGGACAAAGCAATTGAATGCAGTATTGTTTGATAGATTTCAAGGGGTGAGTAAGAGATGAGCATTAAAGAGTGATGAGAAAAATCTGGATAAAAATATTAGGTAAAAAATCCACAGGAATTGAAAAAAAAGGGACAATTGGGGAAAAAAAGTAGTTTAAAGAAAATTTTCACATAATGTGATATCTAATTGGGAGGTAAACAGTGGCAAAGAATTAAAGGGAACTCTTCTATTTCAACTGTGTTCCAAATGGAAAGTCTCAACAAGGCATAAACAGACAATTCCCAAAAGGCTAAGTTGACAAAGTTTTATAGGAACAGAGATAAACTGCACAGTTTATACTGGTAATTATTCAGTCAACTCTCCAAGGCCTCATTGTCATACACTTGAGAGTCTGAATAGCTGAAATTTCAAAGTAATTGGAATTACTCCGGGTCAGGAATGGGAGGAACTGTGTGTTCTTAAATAATGCAATAGCACCCAATATCTAGGCAAGACTCCCCAGAAGATGGAACTCACCTCCCTGATGACACATGGCAATAAGAACTTGTTTGCCCACATCTACAGCATGGAAGAGTATATCAGGAGGGCAGAGAATCCAAAATTCTGAAATATATGCAAACATGTATATATATATATATACTCAATGTGAGCAGGAATTGTAATTTATATTTATATTGCCATTATTTAGGGGATGTATTTCTCCAACTAGTCCTTACTCTCCTCTATGTGCCTCACAAACACAGCTGATCTCACATAAGATTCATTCTGAAGGGAGCACAGCAAGAAAACAACAGGACAAAGCAGTGAATTAATTCTGTGTATCTTCCTCTCACCTATGGGACAAGACCCAGGTGGCATGGTCCAGTGGATAATGTATTTTGGAAAGGTAAATATATAGTTGTTTCTTGCATATGTTAATGTCAGTTTTGTTGAAAGGGGTTAGCTAACCACTGTGTGTGAGAAGATGGCCGTGGAGTCAGAGAACCCCAACCAGACTATGGTGAGCTACTTTTTCCTGGAGGGTCTGACGTACACAGCTGAGCATCCTAGCCTCTTCTTCCTCCTTTTCCTCCTCATCTATAGCATCACTGTGACTGGGAATCTCCTCATTCTCATAACTGTGGGCTCTGACCGTCACCTCTTCTCCCCCATGTACCACTTCCTGGGGCACCTATCCTTCCTGGATGCATGTTTGTCCACAGTGACAGTGCCCAAAGTCATGGCAGGTCTCTTGACTCTGGATGGGAAGGTGATCTCCTTTGAGGACTGTGTGGTCCAGCTTTACTGCTTCCACTTTCTGGCCAGTACCGAGTGCTTCCTGTACACAGTCATGGCCTATGACCGCTACCTGGCTATCTGTCAACCCCTGCACTACCCAGTGGTCATGACCAGGCGAATGTGGGCAGGGCTGGCTGGGATCACTTGGGCCATAGGTGCTGGACATTCTGCAGCCCATACAGCCCTCACCTTCCTCCTGCCCTACTGTGGGCCTCACCACATTGCATACTTCTTCTGTGACATCCCCCCTGTGCTGAAGCTGGCCTGTGCAGACACCACCGTCAATGAGCTGGTCATGCTTGCCAACATTGGCACTGTGGCCGCAGGCTGCCTGGTCCTCATTGTCATATCCTACATCTTCATTGTAGTAGCTGTGTTGCGGATCCGCACAGCTGAGGGCCGGCAACGTGCCTTCTCCACTTGCACTGCCCACCTCACAGTGGTTCTTCTATACTACATGCCACCTGTCTGCATCTACCTACAGCCTCGCTCCAGTGGTGCAGGAGCTGGGGCCCCTGCTGTCTTCTACACAGTGGTCACACCAATGCTCAATCCTTTCATTTATACTCTGCGGAACAAGGAGATGAAGCAGGCTCTGCAAAGGCTTCTGTGCCAAGGCTCCAGGGGGTCTACAGGAGGCAGCCAACCCCCCTAACCTGCATTATCACGCTCTTAATTTGTTGTCCAGAAAACAGTGAGCCACATATCAAAATGGGGAGGGAAAATTATTCAAGCGGAAGTCAGTATAACTGAGTTTCAGCTCAGCCACTAACTTTTTTTTGCTTCATTTGGCTAAGTGAGCTGCTTCAGAGTCTCCTCACTCACAAACTCTCCATCTGTAAAATAAAAGGACTGGATTAAGTGATGTCTGGAGCTGTGTAAAATGCTATTCATATCCTCATTTATTTTTAAATTTTTATGAAATGATTTTTATTAAATATATGATACATATAAAAATAGAGATAGCATAAAGTACAAATAATAAAATGAACCTTTGTATACCCACTGTCCCATCTAAGGGAAGGAACCACATTTTTTAGGGTGATAAAATACAACTTTGAAGAGAAAAATGACCTAACCCACTTCATTTAGAGAGTATCAGAGTTAAATCTAGAACCCATTAGCCTGACATTTTGTTAAATTCGAACATATAGAGAAAATTCCAGCAAGGGTACAACTTAATATACATGTAACAGTTATTCATATTTTTAAACAATAGCTTAAAATCATTAATCGCTTGAATATTCATTATTTAAATGTTGTTGCTACCAGGGAAGTCCTTCATTTTATGAAGATATTTGATCCACTTAATTACATGCATCATAATCTCCTTTGCAAGCCACATCTTCAGGAGTAGTGGTGAACTTCTACCTCAGAAGTTCCATACCACATAATGACAAATAGTAAGAATGCTTACCTCTGTAAGCATGTACTATGTTATAAATTTATCCTGTTGTAAAAGTGTTTTTGTTTCTTATCCATTTGACAGATATTCACTATAAGTATAATAGCAGTTTGTGTATTCCTGACATTGTAGGCAGGCTGGGAAAAATAATAGTCATATGAAATTGCCCTCTTTTGAATGAATAATTGTTCATTTTAATTACTACCAATTCATTCTTGAGTTCCTTTCCCTTTAAATGTCAACTAAATCTATAATAGTATAAATTCACTAAATCTTCTAAATTTCAAAATCAAACTTAAAGATAGAAAAATCCAAAGGGAACAAACAACTGCAATGAACACTTTCTCCCTCCCCTACAGAATACAAAACTTATTTTCCTACTTGGTAACACCATTGTGAAAAAGTGCATGTGTGCTTTATTTTATTTCCAGATTCCGAATGCTGGATTGGACAAATATTGCATTGCTTTAACCTTCATTTGGAATACATAAGAGGTATATGGGGTCTCTGCTCTTAAAGTTCTTAAAATGTTAGTTATGTACATGAAACATTTTATGACAATATAAGGCAGGACGACAATAAGTGCAGCTAACAGGAAATCCCTATCACGGGCTTGTCTTTAGTTGACCTGATGCAGAACTGCATTTTTCGCAGGGTATTTATCAAAATTCTTTAGCATTGCAGCTTTCTGAGATGGTGGTAGCTGTTGGGACAAACAAGAAGCTGACCAAAAAACTTAAAAGGGAAAGTTGGGATAAAAAATGGGTACAGGGGACTTTGAAAAGCTCTGATGTATTCCTCAGAGTCTAGAAGGCCAAATGCAAGCCTAGGAAAGAACTGAGAAAGCCCTAATTTCTCACTCTGGCTGACCTCAAGGCCATGTGTAAGTAGGAAGTGAAGGCTAAGGCAGAGTGCATTGCTGGGGCAATAAACATAGACCCCAAGACATATACAGAGAATTCAGCAAAGGCTTAGAGACTTCTTTTTCAAGGGATTTAAGGAAAGCTCTATCCAGTTATTGACAGATAACATTTTATAGTGGCTTTAGCCAAAGGGTGTTTTATTAACCTTTGTAATTGTCCTTGTTTTGTCCTAGCACAACATATTTCTCCCATTCAAACATGAAAGTTTTGCCTTTCAGTATTAGTTTGCACTTCTTATCAAGTGTCTAGTTGTGAGAGGTCTCACTCGGAATTCTCCCATCTCTGGGTAGTGATCTTCTTTACAAAGAAAATAATTTTCCCATAACCAATGGGCATAGAAATTAACCTTGGAAGGATTACAGAGAATTATTTAAAACTTAGAAATGCAGATTCCCCTTTATTTCTAATTCTGATAAATACTTGTTATGAGAGTTTTAAAAGGCATTGATTCCTAAAGTCTGCGGTCATTATACTTTTTAAAGTTATCTCATTTTACTTTTTAATCACTTTATTGAGGTAGACTTGACATACAATAACTGCAATTGTCTAAAGTGTACAGTTTATATGCTTTTAAATACATATATACCTTTGAAACCATTACCACAATCAAGACAATGAATATATTCACTGCCCAAAATGATTCCTGATGTCCCTTTGTAATCTCTCTCCCTCTCTCCTAAACTTCTTGTCCTCCTACACCCTAAGGTAATCACTGATCTGCTTTCTAACATCAGATTTAAGTTTGCATTTTCTAGAATTTTATATAAATGGAATCATATAGTATGTACCCCTCTCTATCTTAATTCTTTCATTAAGCATAATCATTCATGTTAATTTGTGCATCAATAGCTTATTCTTTTTTATTTCTCTAGTGTTCCATTGTATAGATATACCACAATTTATTCATTCATTCATCTGTAATGGGCATATTGGATGTGTGGTAGTTAGGTTCAGGTGTCAACTTGGCCAGGTGAAGATGCCTAGTTCTGTTGCTGTGGAGATGAGCTAATGGTATGTGAAGATCATCAGTCACTGATTACATCTGCAGTCAGCCAGGGGGCATGCCTGCAATGAATGATGTTTGATTTAACTGGCTGATGCTTAAATGAGAAAGTTCAATGCAGCACAGCCTAAGCAGCTCAGCATACCTCATCTCAACACTTGCAGCTCAGCCCAGGCCTTTGGAGATGCAGAAAGGAAGCACCCCGGGGAAAGTTCTTGGAACCCAGAAGCCTAGAGAGAAGGCCAGCAGAGATCACCCTGTGCCTTCCTGTGTAAGACAGAACCTTAGATAAAAGCCAGCTGCCTTTCCTTTGAAGAACTATATGTTTTTAACTGAATAAATCCCCTTTTATTAAAAGCCAATTCATCTCTGGTGTGTTGCATTCTGGCAGCTTTGGCAAACTAGAGCAGTACGTTTCAAGTGTTTGGCTATTACAAATAAAGTTGCTGTTAACATCTATGTACAAGTGTATGTGCGGCTGTATGTTTTCATTTCTCTTGAAATGAAATACCTAGCAGTGAAATGACTTGATCATATAGTAGGAGTTGTTTAGCAATTTAAGAATTTATCGAAATATTTTCCAAAGTGATTTACCATAGTACATTCCAACCAGTACTCAGTACTGCATGAGAGTCCCAATTGTTTCACATCCTTGTCAACTCTTGGTATGGTCAAACTTACATTTTAGACACTCTAATAGCCATGTAGTGGCATCTCATTGTGATTTTATTTGATATTTCTCTAATGGATAATGATGTTGAATGTACGGCTATATGATTATTTTCCATGTATATATCTTCTAAGGAGACTTGTCTCTTCAGATCTTTTGCCCATTTCATAATTGAGTGACAAGTTTTCTTACTATTAAGTTTTTAATATGGTTTTTAAGTTAGAGATGTAGTAGTTACAGTAGAAAGAAAAAGCATGCAGAAAATACAGAACTCCCATATACCTCAGCATATTTTCTCCCAGTTTGTGCTTTTATTTCATTCTCTGAATAATAACTTTTGAAGAGTCGAAGTTCTTCCTATTAATAAAGTCTTATTTACCAGTTATTTTCTTTTATTGATTGTACTTTTGATTTGTATCTAAGAAATCTTTGCCTAACGCAAGGCCACATCTATTTTCCTCCAGAATTTTTATATATGAGTCTGTGCACATTTTAAGTTAAACATAGTGTATGACATGACACGTAGCTCAAAATTTTTCTTTTATCTTTTCTGCGCATGGGTGCCCAATTTTTCCAACAACATTGTTTAAAAGACAACGCTTTCTCTATTAAATTGCTTTTGCACAGTTGTCAAAAATCAGTTGAATAACTGGGTCAATTTCTGGATGTTATTGTGTTATTTTTTATACCAATATCACATTGTCTTGAACAATGAAGCTTTATAAGTCTTGAAGCCAGGTGTAGGTGTTCTGTCTTTTTATATTTCCCTTTCATATTTGCTTCAGGTACTCTTTTTTTCCTGCAAAGTAATTTGCAGGGAGGGGACTCCAGGAAAAATTTCCATGTCTCAGTGTCAAAAGGGGTCCTCCTCAGGGCTGAAGATGAACTCCAGGTCTCTCTTCTTAAGTTTTTCTAATTTGTAATTTTTTTCTGAGAAGTTATGGGTTTACAAAACAATCATACATAAAATGCAGGATCCCCATATATAACCTCCCCCCACTAACATCTTGTATTGGTGTGGAATGTTTGTTACAATGGATACAGCAAATGATTTTATCACCATACTTTTCTTTAACAGTAGATACCTTTGTTACATTGATGAAAGATTATTAAAATTTCACTATTGTCTATAATTAGTATTAGGTGTGTTTTTCCTATGTACCACTCTATTATTAACACCTTGTATTAGTATCATACATTTGTTGCAATTCATTAAAGAACATTCTTATTCTTGCTCTATTAATCAGAGTCCATCATCACGATAAGATTCACTGTGTTGTACAGTCCTGTTTTATCTTTTCATTTTTATTCTAGTAATAAATATACACATCCTAAAGTTTCTCATTTTAAGCACATTCACCTCTAAACATCAGTGCTATTGATAACATTCACATAATGTGCTACCATCACCACCATCCATTTCCAAACCTTTACCATAACCCAAAATAGAAATTCTGTACAAGTTAAGCATCAATCCCCCACTCTCTAACCCAAGTCTATCTCCTGGTACCCTATAAACTAGATTTTAATTCCATGAGTTTGCTTATTATAATTATTTCATTATCAGTGAGAGCGTACAATATTTGTCCTTTTGTGTCTGGCTTATTTCACTCAACATGATATCCTTAAAGTTCATGCCTGAGGACTCCATTCCCTCTTACAGCTGGATAATATTCCATTATATGTATATACTACAATTTGTTTATCCACTCATCAGTTGATGGACACTGGGTTGTTTCCATCTTTTGGCCATTGGGGATAATGCCACTATAAACATCAGTGTGAAAATAGCTGTCTGTGCCCCTCTTTTGAGTTCTTCTAGGTATATACATCTTAAAGGGATTGCTGGATCGCATGCTAATTCTGTACTTTCGTTTCTTGAGGAACCAACAAACATTTTACATTCTCACCTACAATGAATACTCCTATTTCTCCACAGCCTCTCCAACACTTGTAGTTTTCTGTTTTTTAAATAGTTGTCATTCTAGTGGATGTGAAATATATTTCATTGTGGTTTTGATTCCCATTTCCCAAACAGCTAGTAATGTGCATCTTTTCATGTGCTGTTTAGTCATTTGTATTTACTCTTTGGAAAAATGTCTATTCAAGTCTTTTTGCCCATTTTAAAATTGTGTTGGATGTCTTTTTATTGTTGAGTTGTAGTATTTCTTTATATATTCTGGGTAATAAACCTTCACTAGGGTTTATGGGGTTTATTAGAACTCATCTGGAATATGTGGTTTCCAAATATATTCTCCCATTGAGTAGCTTGTCTACACTTTTGTGACAAAGTCCTTTGATGCACTAAAGATTTTAATTTTGAAATCCAAAAATCTGTTTTATTCTTTTGTTGCTTATACCTACCATAAGATCTCAAAGGTGTTTCCCTATATTTTCTTCTCATTTTATAGTCAGGTTCTTATATTTTGGTCTTTGCTCCATTTTCATTTAATTTTTGTTTATGGTGTGAGATAGGGGTTCTCTTTCATTTTATGCATATAGATGTGCAGTTCTTCCAACAATATTTGTTCAGGAGATGATTCGTTCATGTTCAGTTGACATGGCAGCATTGTCAAATTCATTTGGCCAGAGTCACGCATCGGGTGTGGGGCAGTGCTGTGGAGCTGAGGACACTGCCGGCTCAAGGCCAGAACTTTCCAGGGAAATGCAGCTTGGCTGGGGTGCTGGCTGCCAGAGTAGCCATGAAGCAGCAGCAGCCACTGTCCTCGGAGCCCAGCCCCACTGGCCATGGCCTTGTCGATGCCACTGAATGGGCTGAAGGAGGAGGATAAAGAGTCCATCACTGAGCTCTTCATCAAGGCTGGCAGTGATGGTGACAGCACAGGAAACTTCTCCTTTTCCCAGAGGCTCTTCATGAGTCTTTGGCTCAAAGGAGTTGTATGTAGTGTCACAATGGTTGACCTGAAAAGGAAGCCTGCAGATCTGCAGAACCTGGCTCCCAGGACCCATCATCATTTATAACTTTCAACAATGAAGTTAAAATGGATGTAAATAAGATTGAAGAATTTTTTAAAGAAGACCTATGCCCTTCTGTGCTGGTTTGAAAGGATATATGCCCCCTAAGAAAAGCCATGTTTTAATATAAATCCCATTTCATAAAGGTAGAATAATCTTTATTCAATACTGTATGTTTGAAACTGTAATGAGATCATCTCCCTGGATGATGTGATTTAGTCAAGAGTGGTTGTTAAATTGGATTAGGTGATGACATGTCTCCACCCGTTTAGGTGGGTCTTGATTGGTTTATTGGGAGTCCTATAAACAGGAAATATTTTGGAGAATGAGAGATTCAGAGAGAGCAGAACGATGTAGCCAGGAGATGCAGAGTCCACGAGCCAGCAACCTTTAGAGATGAAGAAGGAAGACATCTCCCGGGGAGCTTCTTGAAACCAGAAGCCAAGAGAGAAAACTAGCAGATGACGATGACATGTTTGCCATGTGCCCTTTCAGCTGAGAGAGAAGCCCTGACTGTGTTTGCCACATGCCTTCCACTTGAGAGAGAAACCCTAAACTTCATCGGCCTTCTTGAACCATGGTATCTTTACCTGGATGCCTTAGATTGGACATTTCTATAGACTTGTTTTAATTGGGACATTCTCTCAGCCTTAGAACTGTAAACTAGCAATTTATTAAATTCCCTTTTTTAAAAGCCATTCCATTTCCAGTATATTGCATCCCGGCAGCTAGCAAACTAGAACACCTTTTAAGTACTTAAAGCTTTTACTGAAACACCCAAAATCAAATACTGCTGAAATGACATCTTACCAAATTCTCTGCATACAGAATTCAAGGCCAGAGGCTAATGAGGCAGAAGAGAGGGGTCTCTTGAAAACATTACAGAAACTCGATAAATATCTGAATTCTCCCTTCCTTGATGAAGTTGATGAGAATAGTGTGGAGGATATTAAATTCTCTACGCATAAATTTCTGGGTAGCAATGAAATGACATTAACTGATTGTAGCCTGCTGCCCAAACTGCATATTGTCAGGGTGATGGCCAAGAAATATCCCAGTTTTGATATTCCGAAAGGAATGACCAGCATCTGGAGATACTTATTCATGCCTTTGGACTGAATTATAGTTACTGTGGTGAGCGTGTATTTACTTCAATTCTGCCTAATCTCAATCAATGTACTTCCATGACTTAAATTTTTTCTATGGCCATATTGAAGAAATAACACTTTGTATGACTTTTGTTTTTTAAATTGAAGTCTTATACCAGGAATTATTTGTCTCTAACAGGGAAAGAGGGACTTAGTGAACACAAAACAAAAGTTTGCTATTTATTTATTCATTTGTACTTTTAAAATGAACTTTCTTAATATTATTCCAAAGACTGTCATTGTGACTAGATACATTTTTGGTAATTTTTATACCTAATTTGTTTAAGAAGTACTATTTCTTATAGGTTGTTTTCAATAAAACCTTAAGTATATTGCTTTAAAATGACAATGTTCCTTTCCCTTTTATGTGCAAACATTTAGTAAACATTGGTTTTATGGAAGCAGCCAGACATTTACAAGCATACTCCATTTTCTTACATATAGTTAATTAGGTTGGTACAGAAAGATGATAGGAAAAGCTCTACACTATATTCATTTGACTCAGGAAGATTTCCTTTGCTTTTCCTTTCTTAGAATTCCTTATTGCTGATTACAAGTTCTGGCACATATCTTTTGTAATTAGATATTGTACGATAATTTATTCTAGTTCCAGGAAAATGTACTATCAGGCACTTCACGTAAATATCTATTGAGGAATTACATTTCAGTTGCTTCTATAAGTAAAAATGTTACATCTATGCCACCTGTTTTTTAAAGGGTGGCAATTTAGCATTCAAGTGATGTTGTACCTAGGTAGATAATTTAAAGTACAAAAAAGATTTGAGAGAAGGGTTGCTTGTTCTTTCTGCTGAATGGCAGACTAAGTGGTGCCAGGTAGAGGACTAACAGAGGAAAGTGATATTCCTCCAAATATAGTGATGAAAAACACATTCAGCAGACTCAATTGTAAAGTATTTTCACTTCAGATATTTATTCTCATTGTCCTTTAAAATCTTTATCCAGTGATTACACTTTGGCTGCCTAGCTGGATGACCAACTGTATTAATTAGGGTTCTCTAGAGAAGTAGAATCAACAGGGAACATTCACAAATATGAAATTTATAAAAGTGTCACATGTAACCATGGGAATGCAGAGTCCAAAATCCACAGGGCAGGCTGTGAAGCTGATGATTCCAATGGAGGGTCTGGACGAACTTCACAGGAGAGGTTTGCCCACCGAAGCAGGAAGAGAGCCTCTCTCTTCTGAATCCTCTTTAAAAGGCTTCGAGTGATTAGATTAAGGATCATTCATTGCAGAAGACACTCCCCTTGGCTGATTACAAATGGAATCAGCTGTGGATGCAGCTGATGTGATCATGATTTAGTTCTATGAAATGTCCTCATCGCAACAGACAGGCCAGCACTTGCCCAACCAGACAAACAGGTACCACCACTTAGCCAAGTTGACACGTGAACCTGACCATGACACCAAGGAAGGCCTCTGTGCTCATTGTTATACTTGGTTGGTTTATTGATATCAACAAAGACAGAATTGCTTTTCTCTTTAGAAAGACAGATTTTATTTCTTTATCAGGGAAGCTAATAAAATAAAATTGAGATCAGCACATATATAGAAGCTAAGAGGAAGAATGATTCTACAATATGTGTTTACCCCATCTGTTTGTGGAAAGATCATAGTTTAAAATCTTGGGAGATTTGGGACACAGAAATTTTTATGGTGATTTAATGTACTGTATGGTTGGCATAAAGGAAATAATCTGCTAGTGTTTCTACAAATACCAAGTCATTTCCCCTTTTATCCCACTTCAGTGAGGAGATAAGAGTCTGAATGGGAAGTCTCTTACCTTCCAAGGAATTTAGATACATTTTATACTCAACATGTAAAAAGCTCTCCATTTCAGTTATCAACTATTTAAATTTAAATGCAAATTTTTATACAATTATATTTTCTTTTATTAGTATTGATAACTTTTGTGATAGAATCAAATGAGATTTTATTTCTTGGTAACTCTGGACTTCACAACTATATTTAAACCCTTGAGTAATCTGTATACAATTAAGAGATTTCTGACATTTATTCTCACACCAAGCTGAACCATGTGAATTTAGGCATTATTATTTTATCGCTGTTGGATTTAAAATCTCTCCTGAGTTGCATGTCAATAGCTTCCTTTTCTGTGCATTGAAAAATCCATTTAAAAAACATCTTCAGAGTTAAAAAAACAGGAAATAGAAATGTATTTTTCATGCACATTTCATTAAGTTTATTGGTGAAAATTTCTTACACTGGTTATACTTTTATCTGATTAAGAGAGGGAGACATTCATTATTGATATACTATACGGGCCTTTTACATTATATCCTTTACAGATTACCAAGATTGGGCACGCAATATTTATATTTTTATCATGGAAAACATGTTCAATTCCCCAAGCCATAATGTTGAGCAGAATTGGAATATATTCTTTAGAATCGCTTGAGTAGGAAAATGAAGACTTATTATAGAATGACTGTATTTTATTTTCTTACTCTTGGAACACATACAACAGTATATTGCTGGCAGCAATTGTGTTCTAAAAAAAGTACATTTTCACTATCAAAAAAAATCAATTGACCATAGATGTGTTTCTATTTTTGAACTCTTGATTCAACTCCATTCATCAATATATCAATCTCAATCATAGTACCATGCTGTTTTGGCCACTGTACCTTTACAATATGCTTTAAAGTCAGGAAGTGTGAGTCCTGCAACTTTATTCTTCTGTCTCAAGATGTTTTTATCTATTTCAGCCCCTTATCATATTAAAAAATAATTGATAATTGGCTTTTCCATTCTGCAAAATAGACCATTGGAATTTTGATTGGGGTTACATTGAATCTGTAAATCTGTATGGGTAGATTTCACATCTTAATGAGTTTTAATTGTCCAATCCATGAACATGGAATGTCTTTCCATTTATTTGTCATGTTTGAATTCTTCTAGCAATGCTTTGTAGTTTCCTATGTATAAGTCCTTAATATCCTCAATTAAATTTATTCCTAGATATTTTATTTTTTAGTCGCTATTATAAAAGTAAGTTTTTCTTGATTTCTTCCTCCAATTGTTTATTACTAGTGTATAGAAACTCTACTGATTTTTGCATGTTGATCTTGTATCTGCTACTTTTCTGAACTCATTTATCAGCTCTAGTAGCTTTGGTGTAGATTTTCAGGACTTTCTATATAGGGATCATGTCATCTGCAAACAGTGAAAGTTTTACTTCCTTCTTTCCAATTTGGATCTGTTTATTAGTTTTCTTACCTAACTGTTCTGGCTAGAACTTCCACTACAATGTTGAATAACAGTGATGATACTGGACATATTCGTCTTTCAGTCTTACATCATTGAATACAATGTTAGCTATGAGTTTTTCATAAATGCCCTTTATCATGTTGAGGAAGTTTCCTACTATTCCTATCTTTAGAGGTGTTTTATCAAGAAATGATGCTGGATTTTGTCAAATGCATTTTCTGTGTCTATTGAGATGAACATAGGTTTTTCCCCTTCTGATTTGTTATTGTGGTGTATTACATTAATTGATATTCTTGTGTTGAACTTCCCTTGCATACCTGGGATAAAAACCCACTTGGGTCATAGTATACAGTCATTTAATGTGCTAGCATTTTGTTTAGGTTTTTTATATCTACATTCATTAGAAAAATTGGTGGGTAATTTTCTTTTCTTGTAGTATCTCTATCTGGCTTTGGTATTAGAGTGATGTTGGCCTCAAAGAATGAGTTAGGTGATGTTCCTTTCTCTTCAGTTTTTTTAAGAGTGTGAGCAGGATCAGTATTAATTCTCCTTGGAATAATTGGAAGAATTCAATTGTGAAGACAACTTATCCTGAGCTTATCTTGGTTGGCAGAATTTTGATGACTGATTCAATCTCTTTCTTGTAGTTGGTCTGTTGAAGTCTTCTATTTTTTCTACAGCAGTGTAGGTTATTGATGTGTTTCTAGTAATTTGGCCACTTCATCTAAGTTGTCTAATTTGTCAGCAGACACTTGTTCATAGTATCCTCTTATGATGTTTTTATTGTTGTGGGGTCAGTAGTAACATCTCCCACCTCATTTCTGATTTATTTATTTGCATCTTCTTTCTTTTTTATTTGTCAGTCTGCTAATAGCTTGTCAGTTTTATTAATCTTCTCAAAGAAACAGCTTTTGGCTTTGTTGATTCTTTCTATTTTTAATTCTCAATTTCATTTATTTCTGTTCTAATCTTTGTTATTTCTTTCCTTCTGTTTACTTTGAGATTAGTTTATTGTTTTTTTTTTCTAGTTCCTCCAGGTGTCTTTGATTTTATGTCTGACTTCTTTTTTAATTTAAGCATTCAGAGATATATATTTCTCTCTCAGCACTGCCTTTGCTGCATCCTGTAAGTTTTGTTTGTTTGGATTTTTTTTTTTTTCTGAAGCAGGGTGGCAATGTTTTATTGGTAATGGCTGGTATTTCTTTATCATATATATAAAAAGAAACCTATAGCTTATGTGCAGAATAGCTTTTGTTCACCCTTCCAGGCACATTGTTTACCCACATCATCCTTCTTTGTTTACTGGAGCTTAATTTCTTGGATTGCATCAACCAGTACACTTCTCCTGGCTTCCTCTCTCTCCCTTTCATTTGTTTAAATAGGCTATATTTAACTGCTTGTTTAATCTTAATCTTACTGCTTGTTTATCTTGCTGACAGACTTTTTTTAATATTATGGAAATAATTTCATTTCTTTTCCTGCTTTTTGCTTTGAATTGAACACATGATATTAATGTTAGGTCGGGGGAACAGGGAAGGTCACCATGACTCAAACTGTGTAAAATGTGCCGCCCCTTCTAGACTTCACCTAACCCCCTTGCTTAAAAACCGCCGGCACCAGGAACCAGCGGCAAGCTCTCAACTCCCTACCTGGAGTTCTGTGAGCTCTGCCCGGGAGCGCAGGAATAAACTCGCTCAAAGGTTTTTGGTCTGCCTCTTCTCTCTTTCGCCTCCTAAACCTTACATTTATTAACGTTCTTAAATCTGAATTTTGAAGGGAAAGGAGGCTATAATTACCTGAAAACTTGCTGTTTGAGGTACTTCAACATTATAGGAATGCATATCATTGTCTTTACAGCAAAAAGTATAATTGAATAATTTTTTCAACCATTGTTTTCAGTATTCATTGCCTTGCACCCTTTCTTATGTTAACTGCCAGAAAAAAGTCCCCATATTTCATTCATTTTCTGTATTTATATTCATAGATCTAGTCTGCCACTAAGATCCAATTTACATTATCGTATCTAAATATGCAAGTACCTACTTTATTTTGTCGCATTATTAAAATGTTTTGTGTGCACTAGACAAGAAAAATACAAATGAAATTAAGCAAAACATAATTACAATTATAATGACAGATTTAAGCAAACATCTCTACTCATCCCTCAAGCACAATTAAATAATGGCAAAATTATGTGGAACTCTGATACACATAAGCACTAAGAAAATAATCACCGAAGAGGGGACACTTAAGGTATTCTGCATGGCAGGCCTGTATGTACAAAAAGGGATTAAAACTCCGCATATGCTGTACCTGAGGGGTGTACAGGCTGCAGACATTAAAGTAGAGAATCATCAACCTGGAGAAAAAAAGGCACTGTAACAAGGGAGGTGGGAATGAGGGATACAAGGAAATAAGGATTTTTTTGCTAATATGTATATTTCAAAATGTGAAGCCCTTATTCTTAAAAACTTTCATGAAATGCTTGGTGGCCAACCTGCACTCAACTGGGAGAATATTGGGAGTTTCTCTCTAGAGCAAATGAATCCTTGAAAAAAAAAAAGGATATTTAAGACCCTTAAAAGCTCCGTATCCATGCTCAATGAAGTTCAGTTCCTGCCCAGTCCATGTACATTGCCCTTCTAATATACTTCCTCTTCTTATTTAAGAACTTGCAGCTGAGGATTCTCAGGTGTTTGTGGATGTCTCATTCTATTTATGAGATGCTATCTTTCCTTTTATACATTCATTTAGGGCTTTAAAATGCAAGTCTGAAGTGATGGTGTCTTACATGCAAGATCCTGCTCTCCTGAGATCTTTTTAAATTACTCCTGGCAGGCTTGCCAGAATATGTAACCAGCGCCCTGCTGGCGATGGTGGCAGTTGGGTCCCTATTCAGGTTCGTTAGTCTCCAAACCAAAACAATTTAGAGATGAGAGGACCAATAGGAATAAGTAGTAAAGTTTATTGAAGAGGAGAGACAGTACACATTAGAGAGGTTAATGTGGATGTGCCCAAGGGAAGGACATGACTGCATCCCATAAATTGTTATATGTTGTATTCTCATTTTCATTCCTCTCAAGATAGTCCCTGATTTCCCTTGCAATTTCATCTTTGACCCACTGGTTGTTTAAGAGTGTTTTAAATTACATATACTAGTGACTTTTCCAGTTCTCTCTCCACCTTTTCTGATTTTCAGCTTTATTCTATTATGGCAAAAAAAAAGTGCTTGGCATAATTTCAATCCTTTTAAATGTATTAAGCTTGCTTTGTGATCTAGCCTGTGGTATATCCCTGAGAATGATCCTTGAGCACTTGAGAAGAATATATGCCCTGCTGTTTTAGGGTGCAATGTTCTGTATCTATTGGTTAGGTCTACCTCACTTATCATATTATTCAAGCTCTCTATTTCCTTATTGGTCCTCTGTCTAGATGTATTCTATTTATTGATCAGAGTGGTGTATTGAAGTCTCCAGCTATTATTGTAGAGATGTCTATTTCTCCCTTCAGTTTTTTCAGTGTTTGCTTCACATATTCTGGGGCACCCTGGTTAAGTGTATAAATATTTATGATTGCTGTTTCTCTTGGTGGATTAACCCTTTTATTAACATGTAGTGTCCTTCTTTGTCTCTTATAAACAGCTTTGCATCTAAGGTCTATTTTGTCCAATATTAGTATAGTTACCTCAACTCTTTTTGGTTACTATTTGCATGAGATAACTTTTTCTGACCTTTTACTCTCAATGTATTTGTATCTTTGGGTCTAAAGTAAGTGTTTTGTAAACAGCATATAGTTAGATCATACTTTTTATTCATTTTGTCAATCTGTGTCTTTTGATTGGGGCATTTAATCCATTAACATTCAGTGTTACTACTTTAAAGACAGTATTCACTTCAACCATTTTATCCTTTTGTGTTATTTTTAAAAAAAAATTTTGTCTTTCTCTCTCTGTTATTTTTAACCTTGTAGTTAACTTACAATAATCATTATTTCTTCATGCTACTCCAAGACACTCTCTTGTTTTTCCTTTTGGTATTTATTATAGGGTAGGTCTCTTCTTGATTTCTGTTTATCTGAGAATATTTTAAACTCTCACTCATTTTTGAAGGACAGTCTTGTCAGATAACAAATTTTGACTGACCATTATTCTCTTTTAGTATCTTAAATATATCATACCACTACCTTTTTGCTTCCATGGTTTCCAATGAGAAATCAGCATTTAGTCTTACTGAGAATCTCTTGTATGTGACAAATCATTTGCTGCTTTCAAAATTCTCTCCTTATCTTTGACATTTGGCATTATGATTAGTATGTGGCTTACAGTAAGTCTATTAGGATTTATTTTATTAGGAGTACATTGTGCTTCTGAGCATGTCTATGTATGTCTTTCATACAGTTGGGAAATTTGGAGTCATTATTTCCTCAAAAAGTCCTTCTACCGCTTTTTCTTTCTTTTCTTCTTCTGGGAGACCCATGACACATATGTTTGTGCACTTCTTGCTATCACTCAAATCCCTGAGACACTATTCAATGTTTTCTGTTATTTTTTTTATGCGTTCTTCTGTTTGTAAAAATTTGGTTGGCCTATCTTCTAGCTCACTGATTCTTTCTTCTGCCTGTTCAGATCTAACATTATATGCCTCTAGTGTATTTTGATCTCTTCTATTGTGCCTTTCATCCCCATAATATTTGTTATTTTTCTACTTATACTTTCACATTCTTCTTTTGCTCACAGAATAGTTTAGTAATATTCTTTATCTTTTTATCATATTTTACTTCATCTCCTTGAATTGGTTTAGATTTGTTTGAAACTCTGTGCAGTTGTTCCAAATTTGGTGGCTCCTCTGAAGTTTTAATTTGTTCCCTTGACTGGACCATACCTTCCTGTATCTTTGTATGGCTTGCAATTTTTTGCTGATGTCTAGGAATTTTACTACCTTGGTGAGATTAATCTGAATTATTCTCTTTTCTAGCATTTTATTGTTAATTGCCTAGCATTTTATTGTTAATTGATTTTGTGTTAAGGGTCTTCTTTGATGCTTGGTCCCCCTTTTTCTGGACCTTTAGACTAGCCCATGTTTAACTGATCAGATTTTACAGCTGCTCTTCATCAGAGTCTTGCCCTGGATCGATGGTACAATTTTTGAGAGACCACTTTTTGTGCTATTGTCTCACTTCCAGAAGAAAGCTTCCTTTCCTCTGTTCCTCCTCCAGGAATTTTGTTCTATTCTCTTTGTTTTTGTGCAGAATTTTCTCCTCAGCTCCTGTGATTTATTTAAGAGTTCTCTCTCACTCAGTGCCCCTTTTCCCTTCCGCTCTTCAGTTCTGGGAAACTCCTGTTACAGCAGTTCACTTTTTTAACTCTGAGTCTGTTTGAAAGGATGTATGTACCCTAGAAAAGCCATGTTTTCATCCTAACCCCATTTTATAAAGACAGCTGTTTCTTCTAATCCTTATTCAGTATTGTATGTTTGAAAGTTTAATTAGATTATCTTCCTGGAGATGTGACTCAGTCAAAAGTGGTTGTTAAACGGGATTAGTCTCCACCTATTTCAGGTGGGTCTTGATTAGTTTACTGAAATCCTATAAAAAAGGAAACATTTTGGAGAAAGCAAGAGATTCTGAGATAGCAGAAAATAATATAGCCACGAGGGGCAGAGGTCCACCAACCAGCAACCTTTGGAAATGAAGAAGGAAAATGCCTCCTGGGGTGCTTCATGAAACAGGAAGACAGGAGAGAAAGGTAGCAAATGACACCATGTTGCCTTTCAAGATGAGAGAGTAACCCTGACTGTTTGCCACATGCCTTCTCACTTGAGAGAGAAATCCTGAAGTTCATTGGCCTTCTTGAACAAAGTTATCTTTCCCTGAATGCCTTAGATTGGACATCTGTATAGACTTGTTTTAATTAGAATATTTTATTGGCCTTAGAGACTGTAAATTAACAACTTATTAAATTCCCCCTTTTAAAAGGCATTCCGTTTCTGGTATATTGCATTCTAGCAGCTAGCAAACTAAAACAATCTCACTGAGGCTTTTCTGCCCTATTTCTTCCCCATTAGGGTATCCTGTTCCAGGGAGCCAAATAGGGTTAATCTAGAAAGCTGGATCACACCAGAAAAATCTGTTTTTGTTTAGGTGATCCAGTCAATAGAAACTGGATTGAGTGAGTGCACCGCTTTCCAGCTCTGGCTTCTCTCTCCTGACTCTTGCAAGGCGCCCTTATGTAAGTGACAATCACAAGTGGCTTATGTTCCACCCTGGGTCACTGTGGACTTGTGACCTGCTGCCTGGATATGCATGGTGTTCTAACACACTCCTGCAAGTGGCTCTAAATTCTGTGACCGTGGTGGAAGTGGCAGGGGACGGGGCGAATCCTGGCTTCTCTATCTTGAGGATTTCCCAAGATGTGCAAGACTGAGTGAGAAGAGCATGTGCAACTGGCATTCTGGGACAGCAATTTTCCATCTGGGATTTTTTCTGTTTCTTAGCTTCAGGATTTGTGGAGTCTTTCTCCAGTCTCTATCATCTTCTAGAGAGTTAAACAAGTGGAATCTGTCTTTCAATTTGCTGAATCTCTGGGGAAGTTTTTGCAGGGGATATCTTACACTGCCATTCCAGGTCTCTGTTATCTGAATGCTCAAACAATGTGACACCCATTGCTTCATCTCAATCTTTTTAAGTAACAATCAGGCCTCACTAATTGTTTGCCAGTGGGCATATGCCTTGACAGGAGTAACCACAATAGAGTCTTTTAACATCATTTTAATAGCCCTACAAAAGGAAAGCCAGCCAAAATTTTTGTACAATTTGGATGATTCCATGGTATGTGATTTTTCAATATAACAGATGGGTTTTTGACTCTCTCTCTTTTTCTTAATATTTAAATCAATAGGGGAGGGGCACGGTGGAATCTTTAGTGATGTTTTACATATATATATCTTACTCAGTTAACAAATAAGGGTAAATTTTGATGGCAATGGAAAAAAAAAATAAAAGGCACTCCAAAAGAGAATTTAAACAGCCAATAAATGATCCTATCTAGGAGAAGGATGACCAGTTTCCAGAAAAGAATCTAGGTGGTATCAAAGATAACCTTGACATACTCCAGTGTGAACTCTCACTGTGGGCTCAGTTAACTGATGGGCATCTCAGTTTTCCCTAACCCACATTCACATGGATTAGCTTAACTAAGTAGGCATGAATAAAAAAAGAAGAAGAAGAAGAAAAAAAGTGAAAGAATTCCATATTTTTGAAAAAGGTTGTAATGCCACCAGTCTCTCCTCATACTGATATCCCATCTTTATTCTAAAATGGAAGACTGTCACACTGGGACATTCCTTCTCAAGATGAATATAAATATTTGGGCCATGACATCTCTGCCCCTAGGCCCCATATCTGGTTGTATGGACTATTTTTATTTGGCAAAGTTTTGGAATCAAGTAGGGCACAAAATCACCATTTGAATAAGGTGCTGTAATTCACCAAAGCCCCACCCTGGTTGGGATTTGTATCAGTTAGGGTTCAGTGAAGGAAACAAAAAAAATTCCAGGAATTTTAAGCAAGAACAATTACAGAGAATTAGTTGGTTTAGACTGATACTCCAGCCCTGACCCCCAGTAATCTACCAGTGTGGCCCACCCAGGGAGAGCAAGGAGGGAAGGAGAATTAATTTTAAAAGAGGGCATCAATGGGGCTCAGTTCAGCAGTCAACTCTATTGCAGCACAGTTTTCCTAATTCCTGAAAATCAGAGCAAGACTGGCTCCTTGTTGATCCCACCTCTCACACTGAAGGCGGAGAGCTTTTATTGACTCCACAACTCTATCTTATTTAATAGGACAAAATTTGGTAGCCATAGAATGTTTGAAGATTTCCTCTAGGTAGATAATTCTGGCAAGTGGAAAATTACCTATTGTATATTCTAAACCATAATATTCTTAGCATGTGAATCTCTTTTCAAAGAGAGAAACACAAACGCAATTTACTGTTACTAAATATCTTCAGTATAAAGGTTGACAGACCTTTACATTTTTTAGTTTCGATCAAGTTTGAACAACCATTAATAGAACTTTTAAATATATCCTTTATATCTTATTGAATTTCTGTTAAGTCAATGCTATTGACAGTTTACCTCATACTCAATTTACTTCATGTGCATAATCTTTCAGTAGAACCACAACTAAGAAAGTAGAGGCTTGTAAAAGTTTAGGGCGTGCGTTTTGAACTTAATATTTTTGCTCAAATAAAATCAGGTTTTGACAGGTTATAAGATCACCATTTCTGTGGAGGTGGAAAGTGGAGACAATGTGAAAACTGATTAATTTTAACTTGTAGAATTTATGCAAATGAGAACATTTGTTCTACTTGATGAAGAGCAATGTGCAAATGCTTTTTCTAACCTCTGTTGATCACCTGATGATCTACAAAGTAATACCCTTGAAAGCCCTGGGAAATCCATTTTACAGATGAGGAAACTGAAGCATGGGCAGTTTAAGCAACTTATCCAAGATCATACAACTAATACATTCCATAACTACTCAAAGCTCAGTGCTTACTGGAAATAGGGTAGGTTTTGTTATCTAACTTAATAAATGTATTATTTAATTTAATAAAATATTTCATTCTGATCATTTCATTACATAACAAGAAACCTAAGATCTTCCTGAGGCACTACCTAGTTTAATAAAAGTTCCCAAAGTGTGAATACAGTAAATTTTCTTCTAACCTTGTGCCAAAGAAATAGCT
Organism: Tamandua tetradactyla; assembly: GCF_023851605.1. Taxonomy (NCBI): domain Eukaryota; kingdom Metazoa; phylum Chordata; class Mammalia; order Pilosa; family Myrmecophagidae; genus Tamandua; species Tamandua tetradactyla. Next base: position 15,571,240 of record NC_135334.1, on the reverse strand, counting down.
CCATCCTTTGATTGAAGAAGTATGGTTGCCACTTTGTAACAAATTTTGAGACACTCACCCCCTAAAGCCTCATAGGATTAATTACATTGTTTGTTTTTAGACAACTTGGGTCAAGGTAGTTTCCTTTGGGGATTTCAGTTCAAAGCAAGTTAAATTTTAATTGATTAGGTGAAGAAAGAAACAGTCATATAAAGTTATAGGAACTTCTCTGGCAACACAGTGAAGAGTTTTACTTGGTGCTCCTTGAAACAAGAAGACCTATTGCTGTAAAAGGCTTCTGCTTGGTGCATTGACTCTAAACTGGAGTAGGTTGTATGACTTCAGTTCTTCAAGCTGGCCAGGGAAGAAGCCTAAGAAATGCAGTATTGGAACAGGTGCAAAAGCCAACTCTTATCAGCCTTGTATCACAAGTAAGTGTATATATTCAGAAACTGTTACTCCTCACTTAGCATTTGACCCACTGAAATAAAGCAGTTTTGCTTATATGTATTTCAAGGCATATAGATCTGAGGTACTGGAAAATATCATACATTTCCTTGTAAATAGAAATAAGCATTCTTTTTACTGAGGGAAGACAGGAATGAGAGCCCTCCATTGCATATCTCTGGGTATTAAGTTCTACTATGTAGGTAGACCAAGACTTAAACCAATGAAATAAAGTATTGCACAATTGAAAGCTCTGATTTACATGTTCTGTGCCTCCAGAAAATGAGGCACACAATTCCTCTCCATATTGAGCAGCTAAAATACCAAGCCTTCAAGTTTTAGAAAATTTTATCCTTAGTATAGTACTCACTGAAATTCTATTCAAAGCTTAAGTTTGCCTGTAAAACTTGTAACCTATTATATTTGATAGAACAAAAGAAAAAACAGTTTACTGTCCAAAATAGCAGCACAATTTAGGGGAATTTTTTAATCCCACAGTTACTGCTCTAGCCCTTTATATTGTAAAGTCTTTAAAATTTAAATTATTTGTATTAAGATGCAAATAACTCAAACTATTCATATCTCCTTTTAAAGTTAACACAATAAGATTATTTGAAAATAATTTAAAATAAAAAATGCCACGTAATAGTTAAAATATGACAAAAGTAACAGAGATGGGAAGAAACCAAAAATAAATATTTGTTCATTCAATAAATGCAATACTGGTCTTGCTATCTTTAAAGCAGAATATACTTATATAATAACTACAAGTATACTTTAAACAGTAGTTTAATAATCAAGAACCATTCTCCATTGAAAAACACAAAGGTTTTAGTATTTGGGTGCTTTACAAATCTAAAAGCCTCACACTCCTTGACCTGGAAAATTTACCCTTAAATGCTCAATTAAATCTTATTATTCTTATAAAGATTCCCATGCTGCTCTCCTCAGACAAAATTTGGTACCTTCCTCTTTTCTATCCCATAAAATTTTTATTGTACTTTTATCATAGCCTTTGCTGTTCTAATGGAATTTACTATTTGCATATTTATAGCCTTCACTATGAGCAACTCAGCAGCGTATTCAACTATGTATCCCCAGTATTTAGAACACCTGGCACACAGCAAGCATTCAGGACTACATTGTCTCAACGTTATGGGGTTACTTAGCTAGCCCTCACCTGGAAAGAATAATTTCTGTATAATGGTGCCATTCTGGAACATGAGATAGCCATGAGAATGCTGTAGGATTTCATAAGTCTGGATTTATTTTAGTTCTGGATCAGCTGAAAAGTTAATTCTACCATAAAATTAGAAAGCTGGTGATATTTTAAGTTTAGAAATTAAACCTTCCATTTCTGGGATCCTCAATATTCCACTTCCATTCTATCTCCCTTCTACTTCAGCCCTTTACCACAATCACAATCAAACCTGCCCAGCATTCTCCCTTCCCCCAAACACTAGTAAAAAAGAAAAACCTAAATAAATTGTTTAAGATCTTTTGTATTCCTGGGTCCTAACACCAAATGATCTGTTAGTGTTGTTACAGGGTAAAGCCTAGAAATCAGCATTTTAAAAGAACAGACCAGTTGATGCTGATGCAGGATTTTCTTTGGGGGGAGGTGGGGGAGGTGGGCAGTGGACATTATCCAAACCTGCTCTGAGGAAATAATTTAATAAGTATAGATTTACCATTGACTAACATGGCATAAAATTCAGTCAAACTTTGAGATGTCAGGAGTCCATCTAAAGCGGGGTCAAGTGAAATGAGCCAAGCAATGGTGTTGCCAAAAGGACAGAAGGAATTAGGTGAAGGGAGGGAGATATAACAGGTGTGACTGAGGGGGTCACAAAGCTTGAGGGGCTGAGAACACACATCAGCACCCATTGGTACTGTTGGCCCAGGGGAAATTTACCAAACGACCCACCCATGTGAGTGAAGGGATTGAGAAACGGGGTGATAAGCACAGATTCACAATGAGCCTGTGCAGAAGCATCTCATCTTCCAGAAGGGAGATGGGAGGGTTTTGATGATTCCAGCCAGATTTAGTCCAATGTATCTGGGGATGCATATACTGGAGGTTGATAAAATAGATGGGGTACTTGTGTGTGATCAGAGATCTATAACCAGCCAGGGTGAGAAATGAAGCATGCTTGTTATTTTACATTTGTATCTAAGTAGAATGACCCACTGTGTATCTGCAGAGATCTGGTGAGAGAACTTAGAAAGCACAAGAAGAAATGAGCATCTATGGTCCACTAAGGGAAGGGCCAGCCATTCTGGGAGTTGGGAGTGGAGATTGGAGCCATGCCCCTCCTGTCCTCCTGCCACCCAGAGCCTTCCACTGCTCTGGGTAAAGGAAGAAGAGTCAAAAGGCCCAATCCATTGTGCAATGGTATCACATAGGTATTTTCAAGATCAATGCCTCAATCTACAATTAATATCTATGTGCAGAATTCCATCATCACTTGACAGATGAAATAAGGTAACAATTGGAAGCTGATAGCAAACCAAATTTGTTGTCATACACTCATTCTTTTATAAGACATCATGTCTTAGTGGTTAAAAGTACAGGTTCTGAAGTCAGACTTTCTAAATTTTAACCCTTAACTCCACTATTCATTAATTGGATTACTCAATTTCTCTAACCCTTAACTACCTTGCCTGTGAGATGGGGATAATAATAGCTCCTGCTTGTAGAGTTGCTAAGCCAGTTTAACTATAAAATGAATGAAAGTGCTTGGGCTATAATAAGTACTTAATAAATGCTAGCTGATAATATTAGGAGGCTTTATTACATTGTGACACTCAAAACTAATGTCTTTTTAAAAAATTTTCTTAGCAAGTTCAAGTTTCATAGGCATATTTTTTAGTGTCATTATCAGACATCAGGGTTAGACTTGTGTGATTGTGCATCTTAGCTTTATAAAACCTGCTGTGTTCCAGTTTATTCACTTGTGAAGTGAAAATAAATAGCTATCTAATCGTGTAGATTGTCTTTGTGTAGATGGAATGAAAATACGTATGTATGTCTGTGTGTGCCCCTTATAGTTCTAATTTCCTTCACTGGTTCTCATCTTCTCAAGTAGTATCTTGTAGTGGAAAGAGAGTAAGTTCAAGAAGACATTTCCAATAATAACACTGTTATTAACTGTGTGACTTATATATATCTTCCTGTACATTACGCAGACCTGCAAGTTTTTTTGAGGTTAAAATGACAAGAGTTTAAACACATATGCAGAGGGTTGAGATTGTTGTTATCTAGAGGAATATGAGAAAAAAGCCAACTGGTGAAGTTATTGGAGAGATCTAATAAGTAGGCAACAGGTTAACTTTTATTGGAATGTGCATACTAGAATTTAGTATATATATTTTATAACAGAAGCTAGAAACAGATATTGTGTATTAGGCAGCTAGGCTATATAAACTGCTTTTAATAGTGAAATTTACCTGGCATACCGAAAAGGGCCACAGTTTGCATATTTTCCTTATCTGGAATGATTTACATTGTCCTGAAATAGTACTATAGAATCCTTTTTTGGGTTTTGTTAAGGCATTTCTTTGGTTTTGGAGATACATGTATAGGCTGGCAGAATGAAGCTCTATCATCAGTTAGCTGCTTAAATTAAAGGATTTATTCCTGCTAAAGTTGACATAAACATGTTCTGAGTACCCCCTCTCAACCTTGGAGCCAGTATTCCTTATCCCAGCTAATGCTCTTTGTTAAGGTGGCTTTAAACAGAATTGAGCAAATATTTGCCCCCCTCCCCATCTTTAACATTTTTAAGTCTGGAATAATAATGATCTTGGATTAAGCTCTGAAAAAAGCTCTCTATACTTCAGCACCTTATTACCTAAACAAAGTAACCTGATGGTAATTCACATTCATTTTATTTTAAAATATTTTCTATTATTTTCTCTAACCCATAGGCAGAACCTATGTAATACTGAACATCTGATGCTAGATGTGAAAAAAAGGATCTCAGAACTAAGATGCCTAATGAAGTCCAATTCTTCAAAGCTTATGGATGAATTTCACACGTGCCAATGACAAGATGAACATAGCTCCAAATTAAGGCAAAAGCTGAAGAGGCAAGTTGACTTATCTTAATGCCTTTGATAATATTTTCTCTCTCTGTCCATCTTATGCTATTATAATGCTGGGATGACTGAAACTGAGAGAAGGCTAGAAAATGTTGCAATAGGGGGAGGAATTTCTTGTAAGGTATGGAAATCTTAGTAAAAACAAACAAACCAAAAACAATATGATAGGATTGGGACTTTGCATAGCCCATTTCACATGTGGTTTTCTAGCTAATTAAGGAAGAATCTCTAAAGATACCAAAAGCTAAGATCTTCAATTCTGTTATTTTATGTTAAGCCAAAATACATAAGAACCACAAATACTTGTGTCTTGATAGAGATGAGATTTCGCTCATGGTGCATTTATACTGTAAGTTCTTCTCTGATCTTTCCACTCCTCTAGATTCCTCTAAGCTCTATCACTACGGGGTGCCCCGCCTAAGTGAAACAGTGGAAGTGGACTGGGTTTCAGAGCTACAGAGACTTGATATTAAAGGCTGCTTCTACAAACTGCACCTTGTTTAATCACAGGAAGGAGGGATCACTAAGACTTCCCCAATCAACCTTTCCTTATCATTAAGAACAGTATCGCACATCTTTAAGAGTAGCTGCAAGAGGAGATACTGCATATAAATTTCCTAATACATAATTCATATTCAGTGCCATTGCATTATTATTGCTATACTGCTTGCTGTAAGAACTTGTTTTACTCTTGAAGGCAGATATACAGATCAGTGTATTCCCAGAACATAAGGAAGTGCTACATGCTCAACAATTATTTTATTGATTCATTGAATGATGATGGGTAGCTATAGATCTGTTACAAAGTTCTGTTTCTTTTCTTTTGCAGGTGAGTGGAGATGAGCACTAACAACTATACTCAGGTGACCAGCTTTGTCCTTCTCGGTTTCCCCAGTAGCTGCATCCTGCAGTTCCTCTTGTTCCTAGGGTTGATGGTGACCTACATTGTAACAGCCACAGGCAACCTGCTGATCATTGTGCTCAGCTGGTCTGACCGACGCCTGCACACACAGATGTACTTCTTCCTGCGGAACCTATCCTTCCTGGAGCTGTTGCTTGTGTCTGTTGTGGTTCCCAAGATGCTGCTCATCATCCTCACTGGGGATCACACTATATCATTTGCCGGCTGCATCATCCAGTCCTACCTCTACTTCCTCCTGGGCACCACCGACTTCTTCCTCCTGGCTGTCATGTCCCTGGATCGTTACCTGGCAATCTGCCGACCACTCCACTATGAGACCCTCATGACTAGCCATATCTGCTCCAAGCTGGTGCGGGCCTCCTGGCTCTCTGGATTCCTTTGGGTCCTTTGCCCCACCATTCTCATGGCCAGCCTGCCTTTCTGTGGCCCCAATAGCACTGACCACTTCTTTTGTGACAGTTGGCCCTTGCTGAGGCTCTCCTGTGCAGACACCCACCTGCTGGAGCTGGTGGCTTTTGTGCTCTCCACATCAGTGTTGCTGGGCTCTCTGGCAGTGGCCTCAGTTTCCTACACCTGCATTCTTGCCACTGTTCTCAGGGCCCCCACAGCAGCTGAGCGAAGGAAAGCCTTCTCCACTTGTGCCTCCCACCTCACCGTGGTGGTCATCTACTACGGCAGCTCCATCTTTCTCTATATCCGCCTGTCAGATGCCCAGTCAATGCTGCTCAGCAAAGGTGTGTCCATCCTGGGCTGTATCATCACTCCCCTCCTGAACCCGTTCATCTTCAGTCTCCGCAATGAAGTGGTGAAGCAGGCGCTGAGAGATGCCCTGCGGTGGGGCACGCGCTCTGCAGCTAGGAGGCTCTGAGGGCCACAAGTGAAAGAAAATGTACCTATTAGACCCGGAGATACAAAGTTTATTCCATTAAAAAAATGTATTCAAAGTTCAAATCATTCAAGCAAACCCTTTGATTGTCTCAGATGAGAAAAGTACATTCTTCATGAATATGTGGTATGAAATCTGGGAGTAAGCCTTGGTTTTTCTCCCTAAAATCTTCCTTGGATCTTCCACCTCACCACAGAGAAGGCTGATTCAATTGGTCAAATTTCAGAATTCTGGTCAGGACACATTTAGTTTTTGGAGGAATTTCTGGGTTTAAGAATAGGCATAAGCATATCACCTCCATGCAGGGAAGCCATTTCCTCTTCCTCCTCATCTGTGTGCTTAAGCTCCAGTCTCCTGTACCATGTAGCAACCAGGAGATGCTAAAACATGGGGATTGAGATTTGGAGCTTAGACAGGAGTAAGAGGCCTGCAAAGCCTTCCAACTAGTCATAGTGTTGGAAACTCACTGGAACAAACAAAACTCACGGGAACCTCTGGAATGCAATAATAAATGGTTCATTGATTCCTTTTTGCCATAGGACTGTTCTTTATGTGACTACAGCTCTTACAGGAGTCTCATAAAGGAAGAATGATGAGAGCCATGAGATATTTGGATATCTCTAATTCCCAAGTCAAATCTCACCTAATAAATTCCAAATGCAACCATTCCTTTAAAAATATTATTATGTTTCTGAAATGTTTTAGGCACCATGCTAGTCAAGGCCTGGAATAGAGTGAGCCAAAGAGAGACTAGGGTGCAAATTTCAGCAAGACCCACAGAATCAGGATCGTGTAAACGTAGGGTTAGAATGTGCACGAACCTGAGAGTGAGTGCCTCCTTAAATGCTGCACCCTGGGCACTTCTCTTGGTTCCCCTGCCTCATCTCTGATGGTAAGCCTCAAGTATTCAGCAGTAAACAATGCAGACATGGCTCTTAAATTTATTGAGTTTATAGTATCCTGGGGATGAAAGAGGTAAAACAACTAAATGCACATATCAATTCACAGTTGAAATTTGTGTTAAGACTTTTGAGAAAAGAGCTGGGTTTTGTAAGATGGGCTAAAAATGAAACATCCATTTGGATTAACAATCAGGAACACACTTCTGTGTAAAACAACTTTAAGCTGAGACCTGAGAATAAGCAGGAGCTACCCAGGCAAAGAGTAGGAGGAGAACATTCCTAAGAGAGGAAAGAGTATTTGCAAAGTATTGGAGTTAAAGAGGGTTTGAGAGAAAACTTTTCTAACTGGAGAGTTAGAAAAGATGGGACCAGTGGAGTCAGAGAGGTGGGCAAAGCTAGGTTAGACAGGATCTTATCTATCATGTTTAAAAGAACTTTTTTACTTCTTAGAGGCAAGGAAAACCTTTGGAGTTCTTACCAAGGGAGTAATCTAATAAAAATTTTAAGTATCAGCACAGCTTTTGTGGGGACAATTGATTGAAGGAAGATGGAAGTGAGATTTAGATCGATTAGGAAGTATTGCATAGCAGCAGAGAGTTTATGCCAACTATGACATCAGTATTGGCAGTGCAGACTGAGAGAAGTAGACAAACATTATATATTTTGGAGATAATGTTTATAAGATAAACTTTTTTCTTACCCACAGATCTTACAGCTCTTAGTAGGAATAGGCTATTAAAGGGAAACCTTAACAGTTATTAACTACCACATTGGAGAAAGCAGGGGTTCCCTGGGCACAGAGAAGGACACATAGAAAGGGACAGTGAAAGCTTCACAGAGAAAAGCATATCTCACCTGGGACCTGTAGGAGAAGTCTAGGTTAGAAGGGGACGAAGATTGTTTCCTGCAGCACGACTACAATTACAAAGGCTTAGGGGTGTCCTGAGTGTATTTAGGAAACTGAAAGAAGCACAGTAAGATAAGCTGTAAGGCAGAAAAAAAGAAAGATATGATAATGGAAAAGCAAGTGGGAGCCAGTCAATGTAGTTCTCTTGTTGGTATTTTAAGAATCGTGACCTAATAAAAACAGTACTGAACTAGGAAACAGATGTGGGATCTTGTTGCCCCAACTTGCTTGCACTTGAGCAAATCACTTTCTCATTCTTCTTTAGCTTCCATATGATGTAAAATAAAGGTATTGAATTGTGTGGTTTTAGTCTTCTGGGGGATCATAGATTTCTTTGAGACTATTATAAAATCCATAGGCTCTTTCTAAAAAATAATTCCTTTCTGTAAATAAATAAACTTAGCATATGTTTTTAGGTTGTTTATGGAGAACTTAAACTCATTTCAGAAATCCTAAGCTGGATAATTTCCAAAGATCTTTTCGGCTCTAGCAATTTGTGATTCTGTACGATTCTAATGAAACTATTTCATGTCTAGGTCTGTTTAATCACATCTTTGCTACTACATTCTGATAGTCCTGTCACTAGCATTATATTTCAACGGCAATGTAGATAAGTAGATAATTTTAGATAGATAGATAGATAACAGATAGAAGATATAAATGAAAAGTAGATGATGATAGAGATTAGTGAAAAAGAGAGATGTAGCACCTGACTCTGTATATATTAAGAATGCACCAGCGAGGCAAACTCTTCTGAATACTACCGAAAACTTTTCTCCATGCCTCAGTCAAACCATCTGTAGAACCAGAGAAACTCCAGATTTATTAGGCTCTTAAATTCATAAGCTAAAGAGCATAGCCTGTTAACCTGTTCCTAGATTACCTTCTGTGTGGCCCATTGTCCAAAGCTCTCATCACTGTCAATGTCCTTTGGGCCACTTGAGTGGTAAAATTGATTATGGGAACAAAGGCAATTAACTATTTTGTGGGAATAATAAAATAAAGGTAACTATAATTTTAGTGATTGCACTATCAGGTACCAATTCTATCAGGTAATCCTGGAAAATTTTCCTATATTCCTCCCTTAGAAAAAAAAAGGAATGGGCAGATATACTATTATCCATCAATCATCTTTAAAATGTTATCATTTCTACAATTATAAGTCTATTTAAATTATTCAACCTCCTAAATCCCCTTGCAAACAAGGGGCTACTTAAATCCTTAGTTCAGACCTACACTAACACTGAGTAAAACTCATTTCATTCCTAGGTCATTTCAGTACTTTTCCATACCTTCTGCCATTCTACTCTAAGATTTGTTTCCTGTAGGCAGCATATAGAAGGATCCTGTTTTTTAATCCATTCTTCCAGTCTATGTCTTTTGATTGGGGAATTCAGTCCATTAACATTTAGTGTTATTACTGTTTGGGTAATACTTTCCTCTACCATTTTGCCTCTTGTATTATATATATCATATCTGATTTTCCTTCTTTCTACACTCTTCTCCATACTTCTCTCTTCTGTCTTTTCGTATCTGACTCTAGTGCTCCCTTTAGTATTTCTTGCAGAGCTGGTCTCTTGGTCACAAATTCTCTCAGTGACTTTTTGCCTATAAATGTTTTAATTTCTCCTTCATTTTTGAAGGACAATTTTGCTGGATATAGGAGTCTTGGTTGGCAGTTTTTCTCTTTTAGTATTTTAAATATGTCATCCCACTGTCTTCTAGCTTCCATGGTTTCTGCTGAGAAATCTACACATAGTCTTATTGGGTTTCCCTTGTATGTGACAGATTGTTTTTCTCTTGCTGCTTTCAAGATTCTCCCTTTCTCTTTGACCTCTGACATTCTAACTAGTAAGTGTCTTGGAGAACGCCTATTTGGGTCTATTCTCTTTGGGGTGCGCTGCACTTCTTGGATCTGTAATTTTAGGTCTTTCATAAGAGTTGGGAAATTTTCAGTGATAATTTCTTCCATTAGTTTTTCTCCTCCTTTTCCTTTCTCTTCTCCTTCTGGGACACCCACAACACGTATATTTGTGCGCTTCATATTGTCATTCAGTTCCCTGATCCCCTGCTCAAGTTTTTCCATTCTTTTCCCTATAGTTTCTGTTTCTTTTTGGAATTCAGATGTTCCATCCTCCAGTTCACTAATTGTAGCTTCTGTCTCTTTAAATCTACCATTGTAGGTATCCATTGTTTTTTCCATCTTTTCTGCTTTGTCCTTCACTCCCATAAGTTCTGTGATTTGTTTTTTCAGATTTTCTATTTCTTCTTTTTGTTCAGCCCATGTCTTCTTCATGTCCTCCCTCAATTTATTGATTTGGTTTTTGAAGAGGTTTTCCATTTCTATTCGTATATTCAGCATTAGTTGTCTCAGCTCCTGTATCTCATTTGAACTATTGGTTTGTTCCTTTGACTGGGCCATATCTTCAATTTTCTGAGCGTGATCCATTATTTTCTGCTGGTGTCTGGGCATTTGATCAGATTTCCCTGGGTGTGGGACCCAGCTGGTTGAAAGGTTTTTCTGTGAAATCTCTGGGCTCTGTTTTTCTTTTCCTGCCCAGTAGGTGGCGCTCGTGGCGCTCGTCTGTCTGCGGGTCCCACCAGTAAAAGATGCTGTGGCTCCTTTAACTTGCCAATCCAAATCTCGCAGTTGGCCCGGGAGATCGCGCGTGGAGGGGGGGTCGCCGGCCACCGCGGCTTGGGGGAGTACCAGTCCAAATTGCCCAGCTGGCCCGAGACACCAAGCGTGGCGGGAGGGACCCACTATCCAACGTTCCCAGTCGGACCGGAAAGCCACGTGTGTGGAAGGGACCCTGGTCGCCAGCTGCCCTGGCCCGGGAAAGAGCATGCCCCTCGGGTATCTCACCGCAGCGGATTCTCCCTGCCTGTTCAGCTGTTCCAGAATGGGGTACGCTGTCTTTTTGGTCTCTGTCATGGCTCCGGGAGCTGTTTCGTATTGTTTCTGTTTCTTTAGTTGCTGTTCTGGAGGAGGAACTAAGACCCGCACATCTTACTAAGCCGCCATCTTCTCCGGAAGTCCATAGTAAACTTTTAACAAATGTTGTTCAGATCATTATGATGATAATGATGATGATGATGATGACAACATTAAGAAACTCTGAAGAAGAAAGTAATTTGCCAAGGGAATTTCCTTACTCCTTATTGACCGTAAATTCAATTAACATCCTTAAATCAGGACTCAGGGTCCTATGTCTATTTAAGCCTCAGGGTCCCTCCTGTCTTCAGGAAATTTATATTGTTTTGAGCTCCTCAAATATATTTTGTGTTCAAGTAGTGATCGCAGGAAAGAAACACTAGATTTATCACCTCGCTGCATACTTCACTTGGAGATTTCTTGGCAGGGCCAACACATGCTCATCTGGAGAAGGGCCACAAGCTAATCATCATTTCTGCACAGCTCTTGAGGCTTTTTTGTTAGAAGGTACAGAGAAGCAGTTCTATAGCACTCATCTCATGTTCTAACTTGGCTAAAAGTTCAGGTTACCATAACATGACTGAGGTTTAAAACAATAGAAAAGCATGAGAAAATCATTTTATCTCCCTTGTGGATCCTCCCAGGCAGGTTGGTACCCTGACACATCTCTCCGATTCTCAGGACTTGCCTCTGACAATCTGTGGGTTCAGCGCTCTGGAAGACCAAGAAGGTCTTTTTGCCACCTCCGCAGCTTCCTCATGGCCATGATCACATCTTTATTTCTCAGGGTGTAGATGGCAGGATTCAGCATAGGGGTGACCATCGTGTACAGCACAGAGACCATTTTGTCCATGGGGAAGGTCCGAAATGGCCTCACATAGATATAGATGCAAGGCAGAAAGATCAAGGTCACCACAGCAATGTGGGAGGCACAGGTGGATAGGGCCTTGTGGCGGCTCCCCTGGGAATGACTTCGAAGCATGATGAGTAGTGCTGTGTAGGATCCTAGTAGCACCAAAAAGCACATCAGGGTCACCAGGCCATTGTTAGACACCATCAGAAGTTCTAAGACAAATGTATCTGTGCAGGCCAACTTGATCAACTGGGGCACATCACAATAAAAGTTGTCCAACCTGTCAGGCCCACAGAATGGCAGTTGGATAGTCAGTCCCACCTGAACAATGGAGTGAATGAAGCCCCCTGCCCAGGAGGCTGCCACGAGGAGCCCACAGACAGTCCGATTCATAATGAGTGTGTAGCGCAAGGGCTGGGAAATGGCTACATAGCGGTCATAAGCCATGACAGTCAGCAGGAAGATCTTGATGCCACCAATGAAGTGGAAGAAGAAGAGCTGAGCCAGGCAGCTGCCAAAGGAAATGGTGGGGTTACCTGAGAGCAGGTCAACCAGCATCCTAGGTGCTGTGATTGAAGAGTAGCAGAAGTCCAGGAAAGAAAGATTGCCCAACAGAAAGTACATGGTTGTGTGCAGACATGGGTCAGAGGTCACTATGGCCACAATGAGGAGATTTCCAGTTACAGTCATAAGATACACAGCAGAGAAGACAATGAAGAAGAGGTACCAGAGTTCCCATACTTGAGAGAGCCCCAGTAGTATAAAACCCATCACCTGGGAATGGTTTGCTGGATTCATCTGCTTGGTATGACCTGTTAAACAAATTGTTGAGGAAAATATACATGTTCATCATGAGATCCACCATATTTCTCAGAAAGAATTTTCTCTGACCCCTCTTGGGAATGCTCCACTATCTCATTCACCGTAACACAAATACTGTCACATCTATTTACTGTTTAAATTTATAGGGATTTAAACATCAGATTGATACAATCAAATGTCAGGAGCATAAAACTAAGGATAGCACTGATACATCTCATGGCCTATGAGAACTAAAGATAATCAGCCTTCAAGAACTGAGAGATAGGTAAGATTCATAAACTGATAGTAAATTTCAATCCTGCCAGTAACTGTGTAAATGGGAGCAATTCTCTGCAGTTCATTGAGTCTTACTTCCCTCTTATGATATAAACTAGACAAATGTCCTCAAAGTTTCCTCTAATTGAATATTTTACACTATATGGGACCTGAAAAATCTCCCCATAGTAGACATTTAGATTAATTATTATGGAGTGATAGACCTCATACATCTCAAAACAAAAGTGCTGGTTGCCTATCACACCCCTAGAGAAACTATTCAATTGCCTTCTAAGTGAGCTTTATCTTGGATGTATATTATCAGTCCCTATGAGGATGCTAAAGTCATAAGACAAGGGAAAAAGTGAAAAATAGAAAATATTGCCCCTAATCTTTTTAATGGTAGTGAAGAATTACTAGGTTCTCTAAAGTTAGAGAAGAAAATAGGCAGAAGACATACCTTCCTGTTTTGTGGCTCTGGGAAACTCAGAGAAACTACAGCCCTTGGGGAAATATAGAGGTGGACAAATAGAATATTAAAGCACTTCCAAAGAGTTCAACAATATCAATTTATATTTCAGGGACATTACCTAAAGGATAATTTCTTACCCATATAAGGAAGCAGCAAGAAGAGGTCATGAATATTAATTAAAACAAATAAAAGGACATCTAAACACACCTGCCTCAACTCTTGGAAAATTAAAAATAAAAGCATGCTTTTTATATATTTAATTATTTTTTTAATATTAGCAAAGCTCGCTATTTCTAAAAATCCTGAAACTTTTGATTTCTGGTCTGGCATATAACTTAGAAGTTCCCACTCCCCAAAAAAGCTGAAAAATGGAAAATCAATGACTCTAGTTACCCACAAGAGAATTGAGATCACAGAGCAAACTACCACCAGGAAGACTGAAAAAAGGGGCGGATGCAAAGAATCACATCTTACATGGAGCAGAAACAACCTAGACCCAGCATCAGGTATGAATTCTTAAAGGGTGATTGGCTAGACACTGGAGACTGGTTTTGAACTAGCTCAAGAGAAGAAAAGTCCCAGAGGCCAACCCCATCAGTTTTACCTCCAGGAGCCCCACCAGATTTTCACTGTGGTAATCTGAGAAAAACTTTCTTCTACTTCTGGCAAGGGGAGAAGAAAGTAACATTTAAATACTGTTCCATCTTTAAATGGCATTCTATTCTCCTTAACAAATACCTGCCTTCAAGGGAAACTATTTTACTGTACCCTAACCAACATAAGTTTTATCAGAGTCCGGCTGAAATGGAGGAAGAGACCTAAGGCAACCTCTCTCCAGCTTTCGATTTGGAGTAAGGGAAATAGTTAACTCCAGCCTCTTTTAACTGCCTGTCTCACCTAAGAGTTAAAAACAAAAGCTGATAAGCACTAGCGAAGGCCACAGCCAGGGCACAGGCTCACTCAAAGATTGAGACCTAGTCATAGAACTGTGATGTTTCCACCTGAGTAATAGAGGACTACAGTTGAAAAGAGCTTCACAAATCAGACCCTGTTTAAGAAGTCTCTAAGTAAAAATAAGACAAGGGAGACAAAAACAAGGATACCAGAGGAAATTTTAGCCTCTGACATTTACAGCTACATAATACATTAAATACAGTCTAACTCTTAGCCAGATAATCATTAAATGTCATATTAAAGGTCTGTTTGTCTCAGTTCCTTTTACTCAATACATCACATCCTGCTTTCAACAAAAAATCACAAAGCATGCTAAAAGGCAAACAAAATACAAACTGAAAAGAGAAAACAAGCATCTGAATCAGACTCAGTTATGAAACAGATGTCAGGATTACCAGGTAAATTCTACCTATCATTCCAAGAAGAATTAATGCCAATCCTGCTCAAACTCTCCCAAAATTAAAGAGGAGTGAACCCTACATAACTCATTCTATGAAGTCAATATCATCCTAATACCAAAGGCAGATAAACATACTACAAGAAAAGAAACATTCAGACCAATTTCTTAAGTGAATATAGATGCAAAAATCCTCAACAAAATACTTGCAAATTGAATCCAAAGGCATATGAAAGAATTATATACCACGATTTTGTCCTAGGTTTTATCCCAGGTATCAAACATGCTCAACATGAGAAAACCAAGTAATGTAATACCCCACAGTACAAATAAAGAGGAAATACCACATGATCATTTTGATTGACACAGAAAAGGCATTTGACAAAATCCAGCATTTTTTCTTAATATAAAAGACTTCAAAAGAAAGGAATAGAAGGGAACTTCTTCAACATGATAAAGGGAATAGATGAAAAACTCACAGCTAACATTCTACTCATTTGTGAAACTGAAAACTTTCTCTCTAAGAGCTGGAACAAGACAGGGGCACCCACTGTCACCACTGTTATTCAACCTTGTAGTGGAAGTTCTAGCCAGTGGAAAACTAAAAGGCACTGAAGTTGAAAATGAAGAAGCAAAACTTTCACTGTTTGCAAATGACATGATCTAGGTACAAAAAGTCCAGAAAACTACAACAAAGCTACTCAAGCTGATAAATGAATTCAGCAAAGTGGCAGGATACAAGATCAAATTCAAAAATCAGTACTGTTTCTATACACTGGCAACAAGCAATCTGAGGAGGAAATCAAGAAAAAAAATCTATTTACAAGAGCAATTAAAAGATTCAATTATTTAAGAAAAAAATTCAACCAAGTATGTAAAGGAATTGTATACAGAAAACTACAAAACATTGCTGAAAGAAATCAAAGATGACCTAAATAAATGGAAGGATGTTCTGTATTCATGATTTGAAGACTAAATATTATTAAGAAACCAATTCTACCCAAATTGATTTACAGATTCAATGCAGTCCCAATCAAAATTCCAACAGCCTACTTTGCAGAAGTGGAAAAGCCAATTATCAAATTTATTTGGAAGGGTAAGGGGCACTGGATAGCCAAAAACATCCTGAAAAAAGAAGAAAGTAGTTGGTTGGTTCAAACTTCCATATGGCAAAGCTACAGTGGGCAAAACAGCATGGTACTGGCCTAAAGACAGATATATTTTAACTAATGGAATCAAATAAACCCTCACATCTATGGTAATTGATTTTTTTTTTTCCACATAGGCAGGCACCGGGAACCGAACCCAGGTCCTTTGGCATGGCAGGCAAGCATTCTTGCCTGCTGAGCCACCGTGGCCCACCCTAGTCAATTAATTTTTGACAGGGCTCTCAATGCCTCTCAAATGGGAAAGAACCATTTCTTTGACAAATGGTGCTGAGAATACTGGATACCCATACGCAAAAGCATGAAAGAAGACTCCCCCTCTCACACTATATATATACAAATTAACTCAAAATGTATCAAAGGCCTAACTCTAAGAGGTAGGACCATAAAACTCATAGAGGAAAATATAGGGAAGCATCGCCAAGAATCTGTCATAGTCAATGCTCTCTTACACCCAACAGAGAAGCAACGAAAGAGAAAAGATAAACAGGATCTCCTTAAAATTAAATATTTTTGCACTTCAAAGGACTTTGTCAAGAAAGTGAAAAGGAAGTCTGTTCAATGGGAAGAAAATATTTGGAAGGCAAATATCTGATAAGAGTTTCATATCCAGAATATATAAAAAAAATCCTACAACTCAAAAATAAAAAGACAAACAACCCAATTAAAAAATGGGTCAAATACCTGAATAGACATTTTTCCAAAGAAGAAATACAAATGTCTAACAGCACATGAAAAGGCACTCAATATCACTAGCTATGAAATTCAACTTAAAACAGTAATGGGGTATTTCACAACTACTGGAATGACCATTATTTTAAAAAATGAAATACTACAAGTATTGAAGAGGATGTGGAGAATTAGGAACATTCATTCATTGCTGATGGGAGTGTAAAATTGTGCAGCTGCTGTGGAGGAGTCTGGCTCCTCAGGAAGCTAAGTATAGAATTGCCACATGATCCAGCAATTCCCTCACTAGGTATGTATATACAAAGAAGCACTAAAAACAGGAATGCAATCAGATATTTGCACACAGATGTTCATAGCATCATTTTTCACAATTGCTGAAAGACAGAAGCAACCTTAGTGTCTGTGCCTGTCTGAAAGTATTACATACTTTCTTGTATGTAAACTTGTAACTTATTAAATTCTTCCCCCCTTTTTTTCTTGTATGCTATATAGCAGGGCTCACGTTTTATTTTTTTTTTCATGTGAGTATCTTGATATTGGAGCACCATTTGCTGAATTTTTGTTTGTTTGTTTGTTTGTTTTTTCTTTTGTTTGTTTGCCTGTTTGTTTTGGGGAAGTGCATGGTCTGGAAATCAAACTCAAGTCTCCTGCATGGCAGGCGAAAATTCTACCACTGAACAACTCTTGCCCTGCCCCCCTAAATTCTACTTTTTAAAAGCCATTCCAGCTCTTCTATATCACATTCCAGCAGCTTGCAAACTAACACAATGTTCATCAGCTGAGGAATAGAAAAATAAAATGTAGTACATGCATATGATGGAATATTACAGTGGTAAGAAGAAATGAAGTCTTACGAATACAACAACATGGATGAACCTGGAGAACATTATGTTGTGTGAAATAAAGCAGACACAAAAGAACATATATTGTATTATCTCACTAATATGATATATTCATAATAACCAAGCCTATGGAGTTAAATCTAGAATATAGGTTACAAGAGATAGAATGGGGTACAGAATGGGTAGCTGATGCTTAATTTGCACAGAATTTCTATTTAGGTTAGCTGTAAATGTTTGGAAATTGTTTGAGGATGGTAGCATATTCCTGTGAGTGTAATTAACAGTGCTGAATTATGTGTGTGATTGTTATTGAAAAGGGAAGTTTAGAGTTGTGTATGTCACTAAAAGGAAAGCTAGGGGATAAAATATTCATGGGACTTTATAACATAGTGAACCCTGTTTTAGATGATGTCTGTGGTTAATAGTACAAATGTAAGAATGCTCTTTCATGAGCTATAACAAATATACATCATCATTACAAGGTGTTAACAAAGGGTATCATATGGGAAAAACCACCTGTGGACTATGGTTAACACTAATATTTCAATATCCTTTTGCACCAAAGGTACCACACCAATGTTAAGTGTTAATAAAAAGGCAGTATGAGGGGTATAGTATTTTCTTTTTCTGGAGTTAAATAAAAATGTTCTAAAATGATTGTGATGATGGACACACAGTTCTGTGAATATACTGCAGGCCATGGATTGTACACATTGGATTGTATGGTATATGAATATATCACATAAAATTTGCTTTAAGAAAAAACATCTCTGTCCCTAACACTGAACAATTCTTTTGAAATTCACCAAACTACTGCTTCTACAGTCAACCAAGGATTGACAAATGTACTTGAATACAAATAGAAAATCTCTGGTGCTTTCAAATATCACATCTTAATAGAATACTTGTCAATCAAAAAAAAAAAAGACACCTAAAACATTACCACCAAGATACAGCAAGGATCACCAGTACCAGTTTTCTCTGTTCTGAATACATCATAAGCCGCTTCACGCATAGGGAAGTTAAACTTCCTCAACAGGCCCCTATTATGCCCTGATACTTCTTTGAGCACCTGCAGAAAGTCTTTAAAGGGGGCTGCCATTCAGCGTAAATTAATTTACTCCTGAGGAGATGAACTATGAAGAATAGCACACTATTATGGAAAACAGACCACAGTGGGCAAAATTGATTGCCTACCTAGGAAGAAAACAGACCGTTTCTAAGAATAATGAGGAAATAAAAACGCAGTGAAGCATCTATACAAAAGTCTTTAGAATAATGCCATCCAAGTACATTTTGCATAAAAAAGGAAAATTTTTTTACTTCAGATGCTTAGACTACTTCTGCCACTACTTCAGAAACTTAGACAACTTCTGCTTACAAACTACAGTTTGCTATTCAGAAGGCCTTTAACTAGAAAGTTTCATTCAAAAAGAGTTTAAACAAACTGTTCATATAGCATATAGTATACATGTGAAGATATCCCCACAGCTATGTGAATTATTTAAATCTACACATAAACTGCATTTGTTATCATATAGGTATAAAGAATACATCTTTAGTTCATTATTCTAATTAAATTTTCTACATTTACCTTAAAAGGGAAAATGAATAATAAAGCTGGAAAATCTCCAAGTATTTGGAAATTAACACAAGTCCAGAATACATTTCTAAATAACTCATGGTCTCATAAATAAGAAGTCTCAAAAGAAATTTTTTAATATTTTGCACTAAATGGAAATGAAAATGCAACCGGTTCAAAATTTGTGTATGCAGAAAAAGCAATGCTTAGAAGAAAACTCATAGTATTAAATGCATATATAGAAGAAAGATTTAAGTCAATTACCTAAGCTTCCAACTTAAGAAACTAGAGAAAGATGAGTAATTTAACCCTAAAGAACAAAAGAGAATAAATAATTAAGAAAATAGAACATAAATCAGTGAAACTGAAAACAGGAAAACAATAGAGAAGGTCAATAAAACCCAAAGCTAATTTTTTGAAAATATCACTAATATTGATAAAGATATGGCCAAAATACCCAAGAAAAAAGAATGACACAAATTACTAATATCAGAAATGAAAGAAGAACCATCACTACTGACCCACAGATATTAAAGATAATAGGGGGCATAAGGGTAGGTCAGTGGTAGAATTTTTGCTGCCAAGTGGGAGGCCCAGGTTCAATTCCCAGCTCATGTACTTCCCCAAAAAACAAACAAACGAAAAATCAAACAAGCAAAAATCTAACAAATGGTGCTGTGATAGGGGTACTCACAAGGAAAAAGAATGAAAAGTGACTATCACATTATAGCATACCAAAAAAAAAAAAAAGGTAAGAAAGTAATGCTAAGAGTAATTCTTTGCCCACAAATTTGACAAGTCAGAGGAAATGAACCAATCTCTTGAAACACACAGACTGTCAGAACTCACACATGGAGAAATAATAATAATAGGCCTATATATATATATATATATATATTAAATGAATTGAACCAATCATTAATAACCTTCCAAATACAAATCATAAAGCCCAAATGGTTCTACTGGAGGATCCTACCAAAATTTTAAGAAATGATAGAATTGGCCACAATTTCTTCTAGGATATAGAACAAAAGGAACACTTCCTAACTCATTCTATTAAGCCAGTATTATCCTAATACGAAAATCACATATAGACATTACAAGAAAGGAAAACTGTGGAACAATATTTCCCATAAAC
The DNA here is from genome assembly GCF_023851605.1 of Tamandua tetradactyla. Lineage (NCBI taxonomy): Eukaryota > Metazoa > Chordata > Mammalia > Pilosa > Myrmecophagidae > Tamandua > Tamandua tetradactyla. Next base: position 15,550,987 of record NC_135334.1, on the reverse strand, counting down.
ATGGGTGCAAAATTCCTCAAAAAATATTAGCAAAGCAAAATCAACAATATACAAAAATATTATATACCATAGCAAGTTAATAAAAGATATGCATGCCTGATTTGACTTCTAAAAATCAATCAATGTACTTCACCACATCAACAGGAAAAACCATACGATCATATCGAGGACATAAAAAATTGTTTGCTAGAGTTGAGAGGCTACTCTGGAGGTTGCCCTTACACAAGCTTCAGGTAGACCTTGCTACCTATCATAACCTGCCAACCCTCAACCAGGACCATTCCAACCTGAAGAACAACTAGGGCAATATGTAACATTCCACAAGGGTTCCATGCACTAGAGTAACTTTCCAGAAAGCTACAACCTCCAGATGGGTCCCTGGTGCAGATAAGCCCTGAAACCTAGCCCAGCCTCTTAAACATCAGATAGTTCCATCTCCCTACCCCACATTAGTGACAGACCCTTCCAATATCAAAAACTTAGAATCACCACAGCCCAAACACCCCTAAAGAGAGGGATGGAATGATCTAAGGTGATGGTGGAGTTATACAGAGATGATAGGACTTAACAAATGAATATGAATGCTGAATCATTAAATTGATATCTTTTAGTCTCCAGTATTTTAGAGTAGCTAGACGTAAAAACCTAATATTGTGAAATATAACCCATGTCGAACTCTGAAATATGTTCTACAACTAAGTGTGGTGCTGTGCTTTGAAATTTATGGCTTTTTTGTATATAGGTTATTTTTCACAAAAAAGAAGGAAAAAAAGTCAATTGTGATGATAAAAATATATTTAAACCCTCTAGCCTCCTATATCTGGAAGCTAGAAGGAAAAATATGAGAGGATCATATGGGAGCCCATGACAAACTCTAGGACCTGTTCTGTAACTACTTGTTATAGAGTACTTTGAAAACTACTGCCTTTTTATTTCTTTGCTTTGTATATATGTTATGCTATACAATATAAAAAAGGTTAAAAAAAATCATTTGAGGGCAGTGCAATGGTGGCTCAGTGGCCGAATTCTTGCCTGCCATGCTGGAGACCCAGGTTTGATTCCCAGTGCCTGCCCATGAAAGAAAAAAAGAGTTTTAAAAAACGGACATTCGAGAATAAACTTGAAATATGTCATTGGTAACAGAGTTCAGCAGGAGTTAGAAACAGGGTAAGATAATGGATACTTGGAGCGGAAGGGATACAGACTGTGCAACAGGACTAGATACAAAAACTCAAAAATGGACAGCACAATAACACCTAATTGTAAAGTAATCATGTTAAAACACTGAATGAAGCTGCATCTGAGCTATAGGGGTTTTTTTTTGTTTTTTACTATTATTACTACTTTTATTTCTTTTCTCTATATTAACATTTTATATCTTTTTCTGTTGTGTTGCTAGTTCCTCTAAACCGATGCAAATGTACTAAGAAACGATGATCATGCATCTATGTGATGATGTTAAGAATTACTGAGTGCATATGTAGAACGGTATGATTTCTAAATGTTGTGTTAATTTCTTTTTTTTTTTCTTTCTTTCCGTTAATAAAAAAAAAATCATTTGAAAAAATCAAGCACCCATTCATGACAAATTCTCAGCAAACTAGTAATAAATTTGATAAATAACATCTATAAAACTCCTACAGTTAATATCACACTTAATGATGAATATCTGGATGCCGTTCCCCTAAGATCAAGTAGGTAAGGATGTCTTCTCTCATCATGCCTAATGAATTTTGTACTGGAAATCTTACTGAGTGCAATGAGACGTGAAAAAGAAACCATCCCTAATTTTAAAAAAATTATTAAAAAATATATATAAAATGGAATTTCCACAATTTACAAAGCTTTAGGCACAATGCAACATCTACTTAATAATTATTAAGAATAGAAGGACATATTCTCAATCTTAAAAAAATTGCCTACAAACAACCTACAGCTTAGTTTGTACTTAATGCTGAAATACTGAACACTTTTCCCTGAATCAGGAGCAAAGAAATGATGCTCCTTCTTATTGACATGGAGGAAATAAAAAGCATAAAGATTGGAAGGAAAGATATCAAAATGTATCTATTCATCAAAAACATAATTGCTCAGAAGAAAATGCTAAAAACTAAAACAGCCCTATTAGAATGAATAAATAAAATTTAGCGAGGTCATAGAATATATGGACAATATGAAAAAGGTATTTCCTCAAGAGAAAAGAAAGCACATTTAGAAAGAGATTTGTACAAAACTGTTTTTTAGTTTTATTCCAAATAGACATGACAATCCATATAACCACTGGAGTGGAGGCAAGTTCACTATTCTGTCTTTCAGAAGTAAAGCTCATAAGGGGAAGAAGTATGAGATAAGCCTGGAATATCCTGTTTTATCAGAAAATAAGTGATAAAAGAATGAGTGCATCATATCGATAGTACGTGGAAACCAGCTTGAAAAGGCCCTCATTAGCCCAATCTGAGACAACTTGGCATCAAAATAAATATTGATAATAATGATTGTTACTCCTCCAATAAATTAAGGCTCAATGAGTTCATACAAATATAAAATAAGTAAGTAAAAGGGAAAGCTCTTCTTTATGATATGATGCCAATAATTAAAGTAGGAAAAGAATGATGGAATTAGAATATCATCATTAGATGCTAATATAATGGGTCAACTTTGAGGAGGGACAGGATGATTACATAGTTTCAAAGCATCTACCACAAATTACTTAAATACAAAGGGAAGGATAGCGTATGTACTTTGACAGCAGCTTAACCAAGAGATAAAAGTTATCACCAATTTTACGACAAACCCATAAAATGTGCCTCCTAAGATGATGCACTGAGAAGCAAACAATATCACACTTGTCGTATATTTGCCAAAAAAATTTGCAAAAACTGGATCTATATATCAGAAAAAGTTAGACGACCCCAATAGAGAGACATACTATTTAAAAACAGGCCTGTACTTTTCAAGAGCTCTGACAAGTAAATCCAATGCATTATCTTGAATTTGGTCCTGGACTGATATAGAAGTACGGTAGAAAGAAATACCTATGCATTTGTATAGGTATTTGTGGACTGAGGATTAGATTTCAGTACTGTGTCCTTACTAAATACATGGTTTTATTTAGATGGTGATTAAGAAACAAAATGTCTATTTTCTTAGGAAATACAAACTGAAATATTTAGGGGTAAGAGGGCATAATGTCTCCGAGTTACCCTCAAAAGTCTCATAATAAAAAAACTTGAAAGAGAAAGAGAATGTAAGTTGGGCAAACTGTAAACAGTTGGTGAATTTAGATGTCTATGTACAGAGAATATGAGAGATCTTTGTACTATTCTTAAAATTATTTTCTAAGTATTTATTACATTCAAATAAAAATTTGCTCCCCCACATCCCCAGATGATTCCATTATATAGCCCTGACTGAGAATCTGAGTCTCTTCTGCAAGTGAACACCAGTGGCTTAAATGGTTGAGCATTTAGGAGGACAAAAGCAGGTAGAGACTTAAAAGGTAGAGGAGAGAGGAGTGTAGATGGTTCTCAGGTTACTGAAAATTAGGTTTGGGCACATCTCTGACAACAGTGTCAAAGGTTTCCTAACCCCGTTTTACCCAGATTCCTCCTTTACAAATATGAATGAGTGTTGATATCACTTGAATACTAAAGACTCTGCAATCTGAGAAGTTATTCAATAGTTTATCTTGGACACATTACTTCATCTCTCTAAACCTCTGTTTTCTAAACTATAAAATGAACATATTAGTACCTACATTTTAGGATTGCTGAGTAATTAGATGATAGGCCGTATATAAAATATCAAATACGGATACTAGTACTAAGTAAGGCCTTCAATGAGTAATATAGGTAGGGTAGTGGACAAGACAGCATAGATGCAACCTAGGAGCCTATAAGATGGGTTGGAGGTAGGTAAGATTAGCGTGGTTTGACCATCTTTCCATGTGAGGTCTTTCAAATTTTCTATCTTCCTTCTGGGAACCCCTGCTACAGATTGAATAAATAAGAAATAATAATAATGATAGCTAACAACTATTGTACTTTAAATATTGTGCCATGTACTATGCTAAGAGCTTTGCTTATTTTATCTCACTTGCTCCTCATGATAACTTATGATAGATACTAACATTTCCCATGCTTTATACATAAGGAAATTAATTGAGACACAGAAAATCAGAATAAATTGGCTCAGAATCTGACCTGGGAAATTCCAAAATCAAGAAACAAGGATCACTGATGGACTATGAGATCATTTAAAATGTTATAAATAAATTATTCTTAATGCATATTACTTACAGTATTGTGTGTTTGAAAAATACAAACTAGTTCATTACGCCTGTGAGTTTAGGGATATTATTATTTAATACAAAACTAAAGTAGATTGTCCCATCTTAGTCTACTACAAGCAGTCCACAGGAATTATGGAAAGATACTGGGGCTTGCTCATGAGTATTGTATCATGACTGCCCAGGAGTATGGAAGTTACATGTGGTGTATCTGAGATCATTATATTCCTTGGATTGAAGACAGGCCTCAAATTACTAATAATTTTCCCTCCATTTTCTCAGGGGAAAATGAAGAGCCCAAGGAAGAAAAGACTTCTATTTGTCATATGTGGAGGTCATCAAAGGCTGGCTCAACATCTTATCTTTCAGAAATGAAGCTTGTCAGGGGAAAACACCATCCATGTTCACAGAACATCCAATCAACTTTTTGGTATCTCACTTAAAATATGAACAGAGAGCCACGACTCCATCTTGGGAAAACTTCCAAAAGAGAGAACAAAATAATCAAGCTAAAAAAGGTAAAAATGATATCTCAGATGAAATACATATAACACAGGGAGAAATAAAAACTTTAAAAAAAGAATAATATAGGCAGAGAGAGACAAAAAAATAGCTAAAATTCAAGAAAAGAGTTCTATGGAAAAAAAAAAATCAGCTAACAAGAAAGAACCCTTGAAAAGTGAAAAATTGAAAAGCCAAATAAAAAATTCGGCAGAAGAGCTGGAAAATAAGTCAAGAAAATAGCCTAGAAAATATACAGAATGATGAAAGGAAATACATGAGAGAAAAGACACAAAACTCACAGAAGTAATTATTAGGAAGTCCAATATCTGATTAGAGGGAGTTCAAGAAAGATAGTAGAAAAGAGAGGAAGTGAACAATAAGAAATTATTTTTATGAGGTAAAACAAACAAACAAAATGACCTATAATATAATGCTCCCAGGATTGAAAAGGTTCCCCAAATGTTGAGTACAGTGAATGGAAAGAGACCCACTAAGTCATAATCATGGAAGTTTGGGACACTTTGATTAAAGGAAGGATTTGTAAGGTATCCAAATACTAAAATGTAGGGATTCAAAAAGGACCAAAAACCATAAGGACTTCAGACTTCTTAGCAGCAACACTGGATGCTAGAGCTTACTATGTATTATGTATGGAGAAATTCCCTCAATGTTCAGATAGGAAATGACTTTCATCCTGAAATTTTAGAATAGGCCAAAGTATTATTTAAAGAGGTAGACAGCAACAAAATAATTCCGGCACTCAAAATTGTAGGAACAGTTTTCAGGAACCTACTGGTGGATCTGTTCCAGAAAAGTACTAAACCAAAAAAAGAGGAAAATACAGCAAATCCATTCAAGGCTGTCAATGGCTCTAGAGACCTGCCAGAGCACCTGGGATTGTTGCACAAGATATAGACAAAAACAATCCACTAAGATGAGAACTCCAGTTATACATTTCCAAGTACAGCACACAAGACTCATCAAAAGCCTGGGTCTGTCCTTTAAAGGAGGAACTTCTAGAAGAAATCCAGATTACTAAGCATCCTAAAAAATGCCAACCTGGAAAGTAAAACCCAAATACATGGTTGATTCTCTAAGTATATCTGACAACCAAAGGCTCCTGGACTGTATTCAAAGTGGATAAAGAAAGCTTTTAGTTAGAAATAAGGGAGTGGACAGAGGAATATAATTATATACTTCATTTGTACGTTAATCTAACTGGGCTACTTAAGGAATAGAAGAAGGGCAGAAAATGCAAAGGGATTTGCCTTTAAGAATCTAAAGTATGAGGGTGATCACTCAGACAAGAGCCTTCCTCCCCACTTTCTCCCCATGGAGAGAGAATAATGACCCCCAATGGCTGATCACAGCTGTAGTGCAGCAACACTGAAAGCCAGCAGCACACACGGGAGAGAACGGTCCATCTCTCCCTCATGCTAAGCAGTAGCAGCACAGTTGGTAATAAACTGGAGTCTTAACCACATTCCTACCGCCTCTGCTGAGTTATGGAAACAACATACATCACCCCGACAGAGACATTTTCTCAGGCCCCTTTCCTTTTAAAAGACATTCCATAAAAGGCACCGAACAATGAGTCTGTCAAGGACAAAGTTCAAATGACGACTTTCACTTATATATTTTCCAGAAACTCTTCAAAGCAACAGTGTGAGCAACGACATACACTTTTCAAACAGTCACAGGCAGAGAGGCAGGTCCCTTAAGCATTTGCAATTTGCAGTCTCCAGGGAGAGTATATATACTTTCCTCACCCATGCTTGGCTCCATCATGATCAATCATTCAAGATTGTTTTTTGTATTAGTAGTTGTAATTTAAGGTTGCCACAGAGCTTACCTGGTTCATCTAAATTGCCAAATTTACTGGCATAATGTTTTTTCATCATACACTCATTAATCTCTTAATGTCTGCAGAATTCTTTTTGTTGAGCCAGAAATGTTAAGGAAAAATGAGTCAGTCCCTCTATTAAGGCTAATATTCTCTTTCCTGATAAACAGAATGAGTTGATTTTGAAAAACAATTTACCCATAACTTAAACAGGCATCCATTTCAATAAAATTTTGATGCACAAAAATGGAATGTAAATTAAATAAATAAACAAAATGACAGGATAATTTAAACAAGAGAAATGCTCAGCAAAGCAGCAATTTTGATAATATTTTAACAAACGGAATGGGATTAATAGCATTATTTCTATCATTTGCATATTGTTAAGTTTATCAATCTGACAACAGTCATGATGATTAATGCACCTAATAATACAGCTTCAAAATACATGAAAGAAAACACATTAAAATTAGAAGGAAAAATAAATGATAAATCCAGGTATCAAAATTGTCAAATCAGGTAAACAAGAAGTAGGTATAAATATAGAGAGTTTAAAAAACACAACTAATCAGCTCGAACTAACAACAGATAAAACAAATTTAATTCCCCAAAACAGAAAGTGATATTATTTTCAAATACCTATGTATTATGCCCAAAAATTGCCCACATTATATTAAATCACAGAAAAAAATAGCCATAAATTCCAAGAGGCACAATTTATGTTATGTTATTAGAAATTAGAAGTGAAAAACTCACCAGAACAAGAACTGAAATCTAAACTTAAAATATATATGTAAAATAACAAACTACTAGATATCAAAATTTGCAGACAGTAGGCAAAGCAGTAGAAAAAATTATAGCCATAATTTTATGTACTTGAAAACAAAAAAGGAAAATATATGAATTAAGCACCCAACAAAAGAAGCTGTAAAAGGGAAGGTGTGCAGAGTCCAGGAAGGAAGAATACTTTTCCCACTCCGACACCTCCCTCAAAAGAAAACTATATAGCATCGTGATAAAAACAAAAAGCTATTTCTTTGAATAAAATAATGACAGAGAGACAAATATATCAAAAGCTTAAATAAGATTTAAAGAGCCACAGGTACATATACAGTAGTAGGAGATATCAAAGTAACAAACTATTAAAAAAAAGACTAATATTTTTAAGAACGTTGTGTAGAATTTATACAAATTTTAAAACTTAATGAAATGGATAATTTTCCAGGAAAATACAAGTTAACCAATAATATAGATTTTTAAAATGTGGAAAACATGATTTCCAAATAATAATAAAAGAAATTGAAAACCCATTCAAAGATTATCCCTAAAAAGCACCAGTTGCAAAATATTTCATGGGTAAACTCTGTGAGAATAACAGGCTATAGATTATTTCTATACTGTGGTATCTCCAGAAACTAAAACTATTTTTGTCACACAATAGGGCAGGAACTCAATAAATATTTGCTGAATTAATAAATATTATATTAACTATTAATTAGCAAAGGTAAAGATGTAACAATCTCTATTCTTTTTGATAATGCCAATATAATCCTACTTCCACAATCAGACAAATTTACCACATATCTACTAAAGAGAAAAGAGAAAGCCAATCTCAGCATGAACATAGATGTAAACTCTTAACCAAAATATTGGAAAATCAAATCCAGCAGAGTTTTAAAATAACTGCAACCAAATGGCTTTCCTGTCATACAGAAAAAGTTTAGAAAAATTAAGAAAAATAGATAGAATAGCATTTACAATAGCATCAGATTATAAAGTGACCAGAAATAAATCATACAAGAAATGTCTAAGACTCATGTGAAAAAAATCTAAAAATACACTGACCTAATTGTTGACTTTAAGCAAATGTCATGTTAAAGAATAAGAAGCCTCGATATATTAAAAATATACTGAGATGGTATAATTTATGAATGCCTAGAGTGGATTATGATGGTTATTAAATGTACAAGTATAAGAATCTTTTTGCATGGGGGAGAACAAATGAATGTCAAGATTGAAGGTGTTGAAAATAGTATACAGGAAAAAACAATATCAATGCAAGCTGGGGTCTATTGTTAACAATAACACTGTAATACGCTTACATTGAATGTAACAGAGACAATATGCCAAAACTAAATGTCAATAAGCGGGGGATATGAGAGAACGGTATGGGATTCTTTGCGAAGAAAGAAAAATGTCCTCAGATAGATTGTGGTGGTGAAGGCAAGGCTATGTGGCTGTGCCAGGAACTATTGATTTTTACTTAGGTTGGATTGTATGATGTACGAATAAAACTGTTTAAAAATGGGAAAAAAGTAAACATAGTAATGATACTTTAGTAGAATTGAAAAGGGCAGTAGTTAAAAACTAATAAAATCTGAATAAAGAATGGGTTTTCATTTTTTAAAAATTCAATTCTCCCCAATGTAACATATTTAAATGTAATATTAGACAAAATACCGACATTTTTAAGACTTCTGACAGTATATTTCTAAATTCTTCCACAAATGAAATATGCCCAAAAGAGTCAAGTTTCTTTGATTTAAGATATTTAAATTTTTGATTTAATTTAAATTAAAATATTTAATTTTAATTACTATATTTAACAGTTCAATATATCTAGAACAATTGAAGTGGCCAGTATTATTTTCATAAAGGACATACAGATAAATGGAACAGAATAGCGTTTAAAAACATATTCAGACACACACATATACATGCTGGATTTAGGAATTTAAAATATGATAAAAATGGTATTTCAAATCCGTAGACAGAATATAAATTACTGAGAAAAGGGTTTCTGACAAATTTATTTTTGTGAGGAAAAAATAACGCTTAATTCCTTCATGTCACATGTAAATTCCAGATGAATTTCAAATTTAAATATTTCTAGAATGAAATATGGGAAATTTTATAATCTCAGAGTTGGAAAGTCTTCCTAAGCAAGACACAAAAGCCAGAAGTCATCAAAGGAAATGACAAGCAGTAAAGGCTTTATGCAATTTGAAACTTGGGTATGTCATAACACTATGAAAAAAGGAAAAAAGGAAGCTACAAACTTGGGAGAAAATACGATACACACAGGATATCAAGTCATATGATAAACACATGATTAATATCTATAAAAACGAAGACCTCGGGGTGGGCCGCGGTGGCTCAGCGGGCAAAGTGCTTGCCTGCTATGCCGGAGGACCTCGGTTCGATTCCCGGCCCCAGCCCATGTAACAAAAACGGAGAAACAGAATACAATAAAACAAGAAAATGTTTAAAAATGTTTCCCTTTCTTCCTTCCTTCCTTCCTTCTATCCTTCCTTCCTTCTCTCTGTCTTTCCTTTAAAAAAAAAAAAAAAAAAAAAAAAAAAAAAAAAAAAAAACGAAGACCTCCTACAATTCAAGAAAGACACATAACCCAATAGAAATAGCCACAAGGTACATGTCCATGCAAAGATAACTCGCAGAAGCATAATTTAATGCAAATACGCAATAAACATATGGAAAGACACTCAACTAAAACACTAGTCCAGAATGTATGGCTTTGCTAGAACAATAATATATTAATATTTATCTATCAATGAGTTAAAACTTTTAAAAAATGGCTGATGATAATTATTGTGAAAAAGTGTGGAGAACTGGACATACTCTCATATAATTTAGCTGCAAACTAGTACTACCTTTGAAAGTAATTTAGCAGTTCCTATTTAAAATTTAAACAATCAGCAATTCCACTTTAATCATCTTACATACAGAAATTCTAAGAGATATGAACAAAAATGAATGCACTAGTTAAGTGCAATACTGTTTGCTAATGGAAAAAAATATAAATTCTCATTAGGGTAAATTTTCAATAAATGATAGATTATGAAACATGTGTTTAATTTTGGGTTGTATAAAATGTGCTTAATTCCCTTTATGTTTTTAAAAGCTGTAGCTTTGTACATGTGCATATATCATTTAAATGCATAGAGCTTTCATGAAGGATACCAAATTGTTGAGTAGTCTCCTTAGTGAGGCAAGTGGCATGTGTGTGTTCCATGATGTTCTTTTGATTTATTACTTGTGTAACTAAAAACTGAATATATAAAAATGATCAAAGTGGAGTCCTCATTCTCTCCTCACAGTGACTTCATGCAATATGTATCACAGCTTGATTGTTCCATTTTACAGCTGGGTTAGCTGAGAAACTCAGTAATTCGGTGAATGGCTTCCTGACAAATGGTCTCAGGCTAGAACCCAGGACTCAAAATGTAGCATGTTAACAACACATGAGTTTTTGAAACTACAATTTTTAATGAAATAACTACACTCCATTTTTTACATTGATATATTCTAAAGCAAATTTCTTCCAATGGAATGCTCTGACTTCCTTGAGTGGGCAAGAATATCTAGCGGTAAACTTAGGAAATGATCACTGTTCAGTCCCTCCTGTTTTGTTTCCTGCCTGTAGCTCCACATGTCCAGGTGAAAGTCCTCTGCTAAAATCACCAGCAGATTCCTATTGTTCTCTGCTTGGTCTCCTCTGTTCCCAATCTTCATTTCTCATCAGCTCACACTTCACGGCTTTCATTACTTGTGTCAGGTATCCATTCTAACTGACACTTCTTAAGGAGGCATATTAGAGAAAGGTCTTGCCCAATGCATCTTTCAAGTGAATTCCAGTTTCTTCGTGTTCATGCACCAATTCCTGACCTTAGGAAGGACAGACTTTCTGGGTTAAATACGCAACACTACAAACTTCTCTTAAACACAGCCACCTAGGAATAAATTGTCTAATAGGGAAATTCCATCTATTTTACATGCTCCAAATTCATTCCCTCTCTAAGTGTCCACACAATTTGTAAGCATAGTGGTTACTATTTCAAACTGAAGCATCAACCACAGACAGCAGCTTAATATGACATCTAGATACCCTCATTCTTTGTAATATCATTCTTTAAGCATTTGCCTTACCATACCAGCACATAAGAGTTTAAAAGTAGAGGCTGCATCTTATTGATCTTGAGAACCCTACATGTGTGTGACACAGAATAGGAAATGGATGTGCATTTGTTGAATGGATGGACGGATGGTATACATTTTGGAATTGGTGATAGGCCACAAGGGAAGTATTTGGGGTGTTCCTACAACCCTTTACATCACACTACCCATTTAGAGTATAGTTCTTGCTTCTCTGTTTCTAAACTGAGACGTACGAATCAAATTGTACTGATTTAGTTACTAAATCATGCAAGGGTAGTTCAGAGTTTCATTCACTCATTCAGTCTGTCAGTCATCTAACCAGGACCCATGAAAACAGTACAGAGGCTGACATCACTGTCTAAATATTTAGAATTATAGCTCAAGCTCACGAACTGTTAAATATAAGACAGTCTTGTTGACTTGATGAATATACGTTTATATGGTCTGGAAGGCCAGGTTTGAATTTGGAATTCTTGATCACCTTGGAGTTCTGCTCTGGAATGGGGAAGAGTGGCAAGAGGCAGCCCCCATTCTGTTTACTTTTCTCTTCACCCCCCGACTCTAACCTACACTGCGGGGAGCCTCCAATGCATGTGTGCATGCAGCCCAGCATGTACGTTCAAGCTTTCACCCTGCTCCACTCCCCTAAAAAACAGCAGCCACCTCTAGGCTATGACTTATGTCACTGTCCATCCTCGGAAATGCAGACCTGAGGAAGACCCTACCCTGGAAGAGGGACCAGGATAATTTGGGCCAGGGATCAGGGAGTCCTGAGTATTTAAAGCATGGTATAGAGGGGAGGGGATGCTGAGGTTCAATGGGCACTTCACCTTGGCCCCCTAGTGCATTGCTCAGTGAAAAGGGGGTGGTTAGAGGATGATACTGGGCAAGGGTCCTCCTGGGCTGGTCTGTGGATGGTACTGCAGACAACAACTGGGAGCTCATATTACACAAACTGTGCTCTCTATTACACTTTAGATGGTAAATGTATACTGATGACACTGAAGGAAAAATTAAAAGACATGTTAAAAGAAAAGGAAAATTTAAAAAGAAAAATGAAATGGCAGGGAAATGCAACAGACAGGAAAAACTGGGAAAAATTAGCTGGAAAGCATTTACTCTGTTCAAATTCCCAGTGATCTGAAACACTTAAATTTCAACAAGAATGCTCTAAATCTGTCTGTACAAGATTTTCAGTCATCAATAACTTCATGTGGTTATTTAAATTTAAATTAATGAAAAGTTAATTTAAGCAGTTTTTAAGTTCCACTAATCACAGTTCAAGTGCTGTCAGCCACATGGGGCTAGTGACTACCATATTGAATGGCACAGATATGGAAAGTTTCTAAATTCACAGAAAGTTCTTCTCAGCAGTACCAAAAATAATTCAAGGTCATTTCAGTGGCAGTCTTGATTACTTGTATTGCAGTGATTTGGTGCCACTTTTGAGCTCTTTATCAATGCCTCCTTTATCTTGGCCTGTCTAGGCCAACGAAAGTACACTAGTTTGGATTCAAGATCTTGTGAATAGACTGATAGAAACATATTCTTGTGGAAATTACCTGAGGATGCCTGGATTCTAATTCTGGCCTTGTCCCTAAAATATATATGATCTTGGGAAAGTAAGTTAAGATCGCTCAACTTTCAATAGCAAAAAGATCTCACAGCTTGGCTCACCGCGCATTTTAAATATCAAATAACACAAGATACGTGAAAGATAAGGACACATGATGTTCTTCCAACCTCTTTGTGTTTTAAGCAGATTCACTGTTGGAGAAGAGTCTAAGCTAGGGCACAACTCTAGTCTTTCATCCCTGAAACCTTTCCTCAGATACCATGGAGACATCACAGTCATGTGTCTCGTAGCTAGAAGCATAAAAGCAGATGTAAACATTTTAACTAGTCTACTGACTTTTTGTTCAACGTGGGGTTTTAGATATTATCCTTTACCTCATGCGTGAATTTTTTCAGTCCAATTCAGTAAGCGTTTACTCTTAGAATATTTTGTATGAAGCAGAGGTTACTAGCAGCTGTAAGAATAATGGATAAGTTATTCAAGAGTTCTAACTTCTTCAAGTTTATTTATATGGATAGATAAAGAAACAATTACTTTAATAAATTAGGAATATGGTAAATGTCTTTAAATAATTATAAACCTCGTACAAATGAGAGGGAGAAGCTCCTTCTGCTGGAGGATGAAGCAAGGGCAAGGCGTCAGGGGCAGGTGCATGTTTCATTCATCTCGGGATGTCCACTGCCAGGAACCTAGCAGTTGCACAATAACCATGACATTTGCTAACTCTATAGGTGCAAGCTCTGATAGACAGGGAAGCACATGCTTTGTGGTCCAGCATCATCTGTATAGATCCTGGCTTTGGTGCCGATTAACTGGTGCTCATTTACTATGAGCACTTAAGCAATGTCTATTCTAAATTGAATCTGCATGTTACAATGCCACCCTGTAGTTTCCTACATTGTAAACTTAGGATAATAAGACTTACCCTGTAGAGTAGGCTTAAAAACATTACATTAGATAATGTATTAAAAGCATTTAGCCTAGTGCCTAGAAGAGCACAAGGTAGTACTATATTGAATGTAATTAAAAGATAGCTGTATATTGAAATTTGGAACGATTTTTTTTTTCCTGGCATGAGCTGGTTCCCGAAATCGACCCCAGGTCTCCAGCATGGCAGACATTGAAAGGATTTTTAAATTTCAGAAATGGAGTGGAATGGAAGGATGCATTTCAGAGGTAAGAGACACAATAAGAAATTATGTGGAGATGATATCATCTGGTAAAGTTAAACTATCTGGTTTGAAACAGAAATGGTGATAAAAAGATAATATTGAAAAAGTATGTAGAGGGCAGCTTGTGGCCTCAACTTCAAAAGTCAGGTTAAGGATGCAGGTTTTATGAGCAGAGGTGTGAGGGAATTAAATCTAGTCTTTAATATTTTCCAACTGTGGTATTTGAATATTCAGTTTAAGTAAAAGTTTAAAATTTGGGAATTCTCCCTTGGCTAAAAGAATTAGAAATGCTGAAATCATTTCTTGAGTTACGCTATCCAGTTTAAATGAGTATGTATTTCTAATTAAAGGGAAAGTTTAGTTTAACTGTAAATCTAAAATCTAATTTTAAATCTTACACCCCACCCTGAAGATGGAGAGATCAGAGCACCAAAAATGACATTAGACCCTAATATAAAGTCATTGAGTTGGAGTTGAGCCCCAGAGAAGTGAAATAGCATGCTGAATTCACAAGGTTATTTATAGCACAGCCAGGACTGAGCTCTACCCCATGTTCATCCAATAGATAATTTCAGATGTGGGCATCTCCAGATAGGAATGAGAAAAAGCTTCAGAAGCTTATGAAATATCTGTGTTTCACTCACCTGGAACTTCCCATTAAGGATATCCCTGTAGCAATGATGAGTATATAAATCGAGGTCAAAATATTTAAGAGTGCAACAATTCCTTCCCTAGAGGGCTTTGGCAAGTTGAGTTTGATGATTTCTAGTGCAGAGGGATTACTGACAGAGGAAAAGGCAATTTCAGACGTGGGGTAGGCAAAACTCTGATGCTCTCTGGAGCCCAGTGTCTCTGGGGACCACACCCAAGACCCAGACAAGGGAGGGCACTGACCCAAGTAAGCCTTTCCTGGTAGGATTAATTAATTCTCCCCCACTAGTTTTAGATTTTCCATATTAACCCTTCACCACCCACTAATCCAAGATTAAATTTTGCAATTATTTGTCTGCAACACTGTTCTTACCATTCTCTGGCATCCTATTTTATAACTATGAGAAACTACTATATAGATTAAAGATTTAATTGGACTCAATAGAAAATTTCACTGAGAAAGTCAATGGCACTAGTCAACCACCTCAAACCTGCACTTCCATCCAACGCCACTGTTTTTCCAATTGCTTTGTCACAGCTTTTCTTAACAAGTTAAAAGATCATTTTTATTACACATCATGCATGCTAGGGAAGGAAAATTTATAAATGTATAAAATGTCTGAACTCTTGTTAATCTTTAAATTTGTTGATGTGTTATACCATACCCCTCAGAAATTATATTCAATTATTGGTATATATTATTTTTAGGAAAACTTCTACCAATTTACACTCTTAACCGAGGTAAGTGAGATATCCAATCTCACCCCACTCTCATCACCAGTAAATATTACCCATTTTTTCCAACAATTACAATGGAATTTTTTAAGATCTAAGTTTCATATACATTTTAACTATTAATGCATATAAACATTCTTTGGCTTTCAAAAATTCTTACATGATTTTCTTGTTGATATAGGTGTCTTTTCCTTACCCAGATTTTCAACATTATATTTATGTTTTGGAAAAAATTTAAAATTTTTCAATGTAATTTTAATGCACAATTCCTATTGTTTATCCTGTTGATGAGTTATTTATTAAGAATGGTGGATCTCTTTACCAATAAATAAACAGTTTATTTATGAAAATTATATGTGTGGATGTATACATTTGCAGATATAAAAAGATCTACATGTATTAAAATAGATAAGTAGTGATATGCATTTATATGCATTTATAATTGATGTTTGTATATATGAGGGTGTGTATCTATGTATGTATGTATGTATGTGCATATACAGAGGTCTTTATATTTTCATAGATCTTGTCTTTTAAATATATTTCATATGTTTTTTTAATGTTTAGTCAGGACTCATTTATTGCAATATCTTATCTCTATTCACCTGGATTTTGTTTAGTTTTTTCTTTTTAATTTTTTTTTTCCTGTTTAAACCTATAAAGAACCTGCAATTGTCTTAGGTGAAGAGCTAACTTATTTTCTTTGAAACCTAAATCTTCCAACACTGCTGTATAACTTAGCCCTTTGCCATTGGTTTGTGGTATTTCTTTGCTCACATATTGATTTTCTATACTTATCAAATTTTGTTTCAAGAATATTGATTTGATTCCATTAAAGAATCTGTCAGTTCTCCTCCCATATGATCTAGCTTTACTCGTATTTCAAACAATACATTTTTTTTTTGCATGGGTAGGCACCGGAAATTGAACCTGGGTCTCTCGCTGGCGAGAACTCTACCTGCTGAGCCAGCGTGGCCCGCCCTCAAACAATACATCTTTAATATCGTTCACCAATGTGAATGTCATAAGTTCATTAAAAAATATTGAATAATTATGGCAATACCAAACATCCTTGTCTTACTTCTCTAATTTTAATATTAATTTATCTTCTTTCTTTATTGAAGTTGGATTTTTTTATCATTATATTATTACATATTTTTAAGGGATTTTTGGTTATTGTTCTTTGATTTAAATCATAAACTGGAAAAATTTAAGGTGCCTATTATGATTCAATATTTTCTGATTTGGGTCTATCTACATGAAATAAATTTTGATAGCTTCCTTAATATAAATAAATTCTAAGCTTTTTGATGAAATTTTAGTGTGCCATTGTTTTCTTCTCTAATATTAGATTTAGGACTTTCACATTGTGTTTATCAGTGAAATTAGTGTTTAAACTTCTTGTTCCATGCTGTTTCCATAGGCTTTTATAGGATTATGCAATAACCTGGGGACCCTGTCATCTCTCTGTATATACATGAAAGTTCTGATTCTTGATGCTTTTTATGGATCTCACCAGTAACAAGACTCAGGTTCTGCTTTGGAAATAATCCTAATTTTAATGTTTTAAACTTCTATTTGTCTTTCAATTCCTCTTTAGTCAAACTAAAATAATATGTCATTTATTAAACTTCTGACATTGTTAATCAGAAGGAATTTGCAATTTATCCTTTTTATTGTTATAGCAAGAACATTGACTGTCACAACATTTTTAATCTTCCCTAGAGTCAGACAGTTGATTATTTTAGACATTTCTTAAAATAAATTCACAGCAAAAAATGCATCAATTTGAAGTGTACCAATCCATTTATTTGTCTGTCTACTAGTTTAAAACAGTGTATACCAGTGTAACCACCACCTCAATCAAGATGGAAGATGTTTGCACCCTCCAACCACTATCCTGCTTTCCGTTGCTATAGATGAGCTTTGTCTTTTCTAGTTTCATGTAAGTTCAAACAATAAATGCTTTTTGTATTTGGCTTCTTTCATTTAGCATAAAGATTTCGAGATTTTTCCATGTAGCCAAAATGTATATCAGTAGTTCTTTCCTTTAAATTACTGACTAGTATTCCCTTATGTGAATGTATCACAATTTAGTTTATTTTTCCCCCATTGAAGCACATATGGATTGTTTCCAATCTGGAGTTATGAAGAAAGATTCTACGTACATTTTGACAAAAAGTTGCATGGACGTGTTATTAATTCTCTTGGGTAAATTCCTAGGAGTGAAATAGCAGGATCAAATAGTGTATAATACAATACAAAGCTGCAAAACTGTTTTCCAAATTGGCAGTACCATTTTACATTCCCTGTGGTAATGGATGATTTCCAGTTGCTGCACATTTTCACTAGCCTTGTTGTTATCAGTGTTTACAATGGATGTGCATTGGGACCAAATTGTGGTTTAAACTTGCATGTTCAGTGATGGCTAGTGATATCCTGCACCTTTTCAAGCACTTTTTGGAAATTCTTTTATCATTTTTGAGTAGTATTTATTCAAATCTTTTGTGCATTTTTAATTGGACTGCTTGTCTTATTATTTGTTGATTTCATTATGTATCTATATACCAGTTTTTGTCACATATATGTATTATAAATATTCTTTCTTTGTTCAGGGCTTGCCTTCTTCCCATTCTTAACACTGTGTTTCGAAAACAAAAAGTTAAAATTGTTGTTGAAGCCCACTTTATCAATTTTAAAAATTTACTTATTTGATGTTTGTGGCCTGCCTAAGAAATCTTCTCCAGTTCCAAGTTTACGATGATTTCCTCCAATGTTTACTTCTGGAAGTTTTATGATTTTAGTATTTGTGTTTAGATTTAAGATCGATTTCAAATTAAATTTTGCGTAGCATTTGCAATAAAGACCAGTGTTCCTTTCTATTCCATATGGATACTTGTTTCTCCAGCACAATTTTGAAATGACTTTATTTTCCCATGAATTACCTTGGCAGCTTTGTTGAATATCACTAGTTTTATTTGTTTATTTTTTTTGCGTAGATCTATTTCTGAGCTTGTGATTATTATACATCATTGAAATATATTTCTATTCTTATACCAATACCACATTTTTTAATATTTATAGCTTTCTAGCAAATCATGAAATTGGGTTGTGAAATTCTTGCAACTTTCTTTCTCTTTTACCAATTGTTTTAGCAATTTTAGATATAACGTATTTCTTATGTTTTAGAATCATCTTAGCAATTTCTACAAACCGACTTATTGGGCATTGGATTGGCTCTATAATATAATAATATCAAGGTGGCCAATAATTGAAAAGGGTAAATCTCTCCACAAATTTAATTATTCTTTATCACAGCAATTTTTGTAGTTTCCAAGGTATTGGTCCTGCACATATTTTATTAAATATAACCATAAGTATTTCATACTTTTGCTGGCATAGTAAATGTGATCTTTCAAAATTGTACATTCAAAGTGTCCAGTAGTAGTATGTAGAAATAACACTATTTATTTCATTGACATTTTCTTTGACCTTGCCAAATTTACTTACATCTAGTATCTTTTTAAAAGATTTTTAAATAGATTCCTTAGTACCTTTTATATAAAGAAGTATTTCTTCTGTAAACAATGATAGTTTTATTTCTTCATTCTGATCCATACTCGTTCACTTATTGTACTACCTAGGAAGTCCAGTACAACCTTGTTGTATAAGTGTTGAATACAAGTGGTGAAGGTGAATAATTTTGCCTTGTTTCCGATCTTAGGGGGAGAGAGCATTAGCTCTTTCACCATTAAGTATGGTATTGGCTCTAATTGTTTCATAGATGCTTTTTTATCAGGTTAAGAAAAATTTTCTATTTTGTAGAGGGATTTTCTTCAGAAACTAATGACCAATTTTGTCAAATGCTTCTGCATTCATTTTTTTTTTTTGGTACAATTTTCTTCCTGTTTTCTGTTGATATGAGCATTACATTGATAGCTACTTGAATGTCAAATCAATCCTGAATACATCCCCCCTTGATCCTGATGTATTATCATTTTTGTAAACCACAGATTCAATTTGCAAATACTTTTTTAGGATTTATGTACAAACATTCATGAAGGATATAGGTCTGCTATTGTCTCTTTTTGCACAGTTATTTGTCTAGTATGGGTGTCAGGATAATACTGTTCATGTAAATTGAGTTGTGAAGTGTTGCATCTTCCATTATTTTCTAAAAACATTTATGAAAAACTGTTATCATTTCTTTCTTGAAGGATTGATAGAATTTGTGAATGCAACCAGCTGGGTCGGGAATTTACTTGTAAGAAGCACTTGAAATTACAAGATCAAATGTCTTAATTAATATTAAGCAACTGAGCTCTTCTATTTTTCCCTGATTCTTGTCAGTAACGTCAATCTTTCTAGAAACTTTCTAATTTCATTTAAGTTGTAGAATTTATTGGCTTTAAATTGTACAGAACATTCTCATATTACCCATTTAATTTCTGTAGAATTGGCACTGATGTCTTCTCTTTCATTCCTGACATTAATTTGTATCTTCTATTTTTCTTGATCAATTTAGCCAAAGATTTGTCTGATTTATTGTTGCTTACAATAATCAGCTTTTGGTTTCATTGACTTCTCTATTGTTTGTCCAAATTCTGTTCATTGATTTCCATGATCACTCTTATTATTTCCGTTCTTTTGGGTTTAATTTGCTTTTGTTTTCTTAGTTGTTTAAGGTGCCTGTTTAAATCACTAATTTTATACACTTCTTTTACCTAATATAAACATTTAAAGCTATGAATTTCTCTTTAAGTTCTGCTTTGGCTGCATTTAACACATGAGAACTTTCTAGGGAGATATATTAAGACTAAAAAATACGCCTTTCTCCTCAAAATTTTACCAACTATTTTTAGCATTGGTGATTCTTGTATAATTCAAGTATTACCATGTTTTTTCTGAAATGATGACATATCAATTCTGTCATTTCTTCTATATTTATTAGTTAGCTTCTCATTATAAAGAACTGTGTCTCTTTGCTTCATTTGTTTATATTAGTGTGAACACTTTATATTGTTTCATTCAATAGATTAAAATACTTTATTATCATTATGTTCTCAGATTTAGCCAAGAATCCAAACATTAGGCAGGATCCTGTGTCCTCTTTGGCATGTCCCCATCTTTCTCGGATCCCTTTTTCAGTTTTGTGGCACATAAGAGTTTTGCAGGCTCATCCTGTACTTTCTCTGACCCGAATCTGGAATAAACTACTTCTTTAAAGAAAATGATATTAAAAAACAAAATCCAGGTTCTGGGAATACTGTTGCTGTTGGATTGATCCTAAACCCTCCAAGCAGATGGAGCCAGGAAATCAGATAGATAATAGATAGATAGATAGATAGACAGATGATAGTGGATGATTGATAGATAGATGTAGATATATAAATAGATATAGATATATAAGTAGATATAGATGTAGACACACATGGGCGTCCAAACACAGGTATATGCAGTCATATCTATTTCTGTTTCTAGCTATCAATATACATTTAAACCCATGACTTTGTACTTATCTCTTCGGTTTTCATCCATCACTGTATTGTTCATCTATCCCTACCCCCTTTTCATACTTGAAATTCCCTTCTCCAACGGGTAGAATATCTGTTCTCAATATTCACAATGCATTTACCTATTAGTGCAATGCCAGAATTTACACAAAGTGCTTTCAGAATTGCTAACTCATGCCTCTGAGAAAAGAGCTAATATTTGCTTAGAGTTTTTTTGTCTTCAACCTGAGAGTATACAGTCCAAGTACTGTCTTCAAAGTTTGCTTGTATTGTTGCTGTTTCTTTTTCTTTGCCCACAAAGTTCTGTTCTCTTCATTCATTTGCGATTGTATTGAATTTAGCCTTTCCCATCTTTTCATTTATTCCCTTTTCTGAATCTGTGAGCAGTTAGGATGTTTTCTAAGTCAGGACTGTGTATATATCTATAGTCAGATTTTGTCAATCCCTCCACCCATTTCCCGTATCCCTTCCATCCAATTCATATTCACACATACAGTACATAACCAATCTTACACCTCTCTTCCTGTGTTGTTTTTCCTCAAACAGATCAGGTACATATTTACTTTCCACTTCCCTTTTACAGCAAAGAGAAAATATTATAGATACTCCCTTGCATTTTGCTTTCCTTTTCATAGTATAGATGCTGTTTTATACTTTGCTTTTTTCACTTAATAGTATATTCTAGAAATCACTTCATATCAGAAATCACATCACAGAAATTTTCTTAATTCTTTTTTACAGCCTCCTGGCATTCTGTGTGTACATATACCATAGTTTTTTCATACCACTCTCCCACTATTTAGATTACTCTCAATATTTCACTTGCAAGTAATCCTGCAACAATAGCATTGTGTAATTATATTGCACGAGGTGCATAGGAATGCTGAGTTAAAAGTTGATGCCTGTATACTTTTGTTAGATGTTGCCAATTTCTCTCCACAAAGATTATACTAATTTGCATTCCCAATAACAATTTCCTCAACTTCACGAATAGACCATGTAGTTATCTTGCTCCAAACTGATAGATGAGTATTTCAGTGTAATTTTAATTTGCATTTCACTTATTATGAATGAGACTGAATTTCAATAAACATGTTGCATAAAATTTCTTTGTTAATTGGTTGTTCATACATTTTCTCGTTTTTCTGACAAGCTTTTTAAACTTTTTTTGAAATTTTAAAAGTTCTGTATATATATATATATATATGGGATATGATCCCTTGATCTGTGGTATAAGCACCAAATATTTTCTTGTAATTTGTCATTCTTTTGACTACGTTCATGATATTTTGGCAATGTAAAAATATATTTTAAATTTCTGTGTCGTGAAATTTATCGGTCATTTTTATTATTGCATCTATATTTTGAGACATAGTTAGAAACCTTTCCATAAATTATTGCAAAGAAACAGTTCAAGTAGTTTCTTTGAAATATAATTGAGAATTCCAGTTTCATCGAGGCAAAGTAGTCCTTTTCCTTCAAGGTCCTCTGAAATGTGGGAAAAAATGTAGATTGCCTAGGGACCAAGGGACTTAAGGGAAGGCATGGTGGTGAGTTCGTGGGTTTTCTTATAACATCCCATATAACCCTGCAGGTGTAGTGTTAGCATTTTAAATGTTAACGTTAAAACTGTAAGCAAGCTGTGCATTTGAGTTTTAGTCTCACAAAAGGGCAGCATGTAGAGCATGCAGGCAGGCATGAATAAAGACCAATTAAACTCTACATTAATCACTATTGCTTATGTTCTCTCATCTATCATCCAGACATGGAGACACCATGCAGCACGATGTCTTAGAGTCCTTAAATCCTAAAGGAGGTAGCAAGGACCTGAGGTAAGCAAGTAATGAAGTTCTCCAGACCCCTTGTACGTGTTATCCAAGATGATTAACTTTCTTTATCTCTAATGCATAGGAAAGCCCAGTGAAAAATCACTACAAGGAGGCAGATTTGGTAAGATCCAAGACACTTTCGATGTAATTGTGCATTAACCATACCATAAGATGAACCCAGATTTTTTAGTATTTGTTTTTTCTTGGGGGATGGGTGGGTGCTGTGGAAGAGATCTCAACCTCACAGAGAGCTCACCAATTGCTTGAGAGCTGCATTATTTAAGTGAGAGACAGCTCAAAAAGGACAGGGTAGGGGGGGAGACCATTTCCTCCTTTTTTCAGAAGCTATTCATACTGCTATCTTTCGGTAACCCTTTTTTAAGTTTTCTTGTAAGTTCGGTTTTATTTTTGTCTTTTGAGAAAGTAAGACAGTTTGGGCTTTCCTTTAGTTTTTTTTTTTTTTTTTTTTTTCCTGGCATATGCAGGCTCAGGGAATCAAATCCGGGTCTCCATCTTGCCAAGTGAGAACTTTGCCACTGAGCTACTGTTGCCCACCCAGAATTGAATCAAAAGGAAAGCTTCCTTACTATAAATAATTGGTGGACTTCCTTCTTTCCAATGACAAAAATCATATAACTCACTTAATTAACACATTTTTGTTTGTTTTATTTGGGGTGCTTGGAAGCAGACAATTATCAAGCCCAAGCACTGCAACTATTTAGTCTTTTATGGATATTTGGTTTTTGGTTTTGACAAACTTTGCCCCCCTTTTATTATTCATATTTTCCTTATTTCTATACCTTTTTATTTACTTTCATAAAAATTATATCACCCTCAGCATCACACAGTCCATTCAACAGCAAATCCTGTTGATTTAAATTCCAAAATGCATCTTTAATCCAAAAATGTCTTCTATCTGCATTGTCATTACTCTAGTAATGTCATTACCATTTTTGCCAAGTAATTTCTATAGCCTCCCAATTGTTCTTCCTGTTTTCACTTTGGCCAATCTCTGCTCTCCCCCATCCACCACCCATACAAATACGTGCATTTCCATACATTTATTCTAATCACCAGCCAGAGATTTTTAAAACACAAAACAAATTATGTCAATCTGCATCTTGACACATCTCAATGGGTTCTCTTTACACTTAGAATAAAATTCATAGTCTTTACATGAAGCGATATTACTCTGCCTATCGAATCTCCTTTGGACACCCTTTTTCTCAGTTTCGCCACGCTCCAGTCACACTGCTTTCTCTGTTTCTTGAGCGCTGTCAAGTTTGTTCCAGCCTGGCTGCCTCTGTACTTGGCTGTCGCCCTTTTGTTTTTTAATAATTGTTCTCTTCTCTTTGTTCATGTCTCATCTCAAATGTTCCTTCTTAGAAGAACTCTATTGACAGTAGACCTTAACCCACTGACAATTATTTACCTCTTTATGTTTCTTCAAAGCACTTACCTTTATAATCATTGTGTGTGTTCATATAATTATGTTGGTATTATGTATCACAGTCCCCAAAAGTAAGAAAATCCATCATATTCACCAGCATATTCCAGTACCAGGCACATAGTATGTCATGGTAAGCACATGCTAAAAATATGAATTAATTAACATATCATACTCCCCATACATTGTCTTTGTTGACAATGTAAAAATTCATTCCATAA
Source organism: Tamandua tetradactyla (assembly GCF_023851605.1). Taxonomy (NCBI): domain Eukaryota; kingdom Metazoa; phylum Chordata; class Mammalia; order Pilosa; family Myrmecophagidae; genus Tamandua; species Tamandua tetradactyla. The sequence continues at coordinate 15,526,252 of NC_135334.1, read as the reverse complement.
ACTTTTTCATTATATTTCATTCGAAATATATGGTAAGGAGAAAAATATACACACTTAGTTTACAGCCCAAGGAAAAAAGTAACTCAAAAGCAACAAATAGAAAATTGTGTAATACTGCATATTTCCTGGTTCAGCTTGATAAAATATGATATTAGATAACATTACCTAAACATCATCTCCTCGTCTAGATCATGTAAATCTTAATTCTCAGACCTTGCATTGCCAAATACTGAGACCATATTAGCTTGGGCCATTGCTGAATAGCCTTTATTGAATTCTACTTGAAATATAACATTGGCTATTAATAAGCCCTTTACAAAACCAGTAACAAAGAATTCTTCCTCATTTATTGTAAAATTGTTGTGATGATCTCCATCACACTGCTCAATATTTCCTATGCAATTTTCCATACAAGAAAGTTCTTTTTGAGTGAGATAAATAAGAGGAAAGACTTTCTCTCTCTAAGCAGTTTGATATGATTTTATCTTATATGAGAATGAAGTACATCATCTTTTTTTGTCCAGATTCAGGAAATAAATGGTAAAATTTACTCTTCAGTTCCAGCAATGATGTTAAGCTTTAAATTTATAATATTTGCTTACATTCTACTTTCAAACTTAAATTTACATTTTATTAATCTTATGTATGAAAATGTTTAACAATCTGAATCACACACAAAACACATTAAATTACTTTTTTTAAAGCATGGTATAAATAAATACATACAAATAAATGATTATGAACATGATATGAATCTTAATAAAGAGTATCTTCATTATGAAGATATTCTTCTTAAGAGTTTCTTCAGTGCATTTTGTACTTCCCTGTTCCTCAGACTGTATATCAGGGGATTCAGCATGGGAATCACGGTGGTGTAAAGCACTGAGGACACCTTCTCCTGGGTGACTGAACTGCTGGAAGTGGGTTTGAGATACATGAACATGAGAGAGCCATAAAATATGAGAACAGCTGTCAGGTGGGAGCTGCAGGTGCTAAATGCCTTGGACCTGCCCTCTTTAGAGTTGACGCGGAGGATGCTGGAAAGGATAAAAGCATACGAGATGATGATGGTCAGGCTGGTGGTCACCGTGTTAAATCCACCAATGACAAAAATCAAAAGCTCATCAATGTAAGTGCTAGAACAGGAGAGTTTAATAAGGGGAATGATGTCACAGAAATAGTGTCTAATGATGTTTGTCCCACAGAAGGACAGCCTTAAATTACAACCTCCATGAATCATGGCACCAATAAAACCTACTGAGAAGACTGCAGCCACCAGCAGAGAGCAGACCCGAGGGGACATGATGACGTTGTAGAGGAGAGGGTTGCAGATGGCAACGTAGCGATCATAGGCCATTACTGCCAATGTGTAGCATTCACAAATGGCAAAAGTATCGAAAAAAAACAGCTGAGTCATGCATCCAGAATAGGAGATCATTTTACCTCTGTATAAAAGCCCTGCCAGCATTTTGGGGGTGATGACCAAAGAATAACAAACATCTATAAAAGACAAACAACTCAGGAAAAAGTACATGGGGGTGTGAAGTTGAGCATTCAACCCCATTATTGAGATCATGCCAAGGTTTCCCACCATTGTGACCATGTATATCCCCAAGAAGAGGCAGAAAAGAGGCAGCTGAAGCTCTGCTTGGTCAGTTAATCCTGAGAGAACAAACTCGGTCACTGTGGAATGATTTCTCATACCTGTTCTCCTGTAAGAAATCTGTGGATGAGAAGGAAAAAAGGAAATTAGACAGGCAGATTTCCAGCTTGTCTGAAAGTCCCTGGCTCAAGTTTTTCAAGCTCTGGAAACACTGAACTTATCCCCTTGTTACTAAGCCTGCACCTCCTATGATGTACAGGGACTTTGACTCCTACAAAAAGTAAAAATCCAGACAAAACTTTGTAGGCATCTACCTATGCTACCAATGCTAAAGACCATGGGGAGGTTTTGCTAAAGCAAATTGGTTGAAGAAATGCATAAAGAATGGGCAGGAGTCCTAAAAATACTCTGCTAATGACAGACTTCCCTAGGAATAATTCTGCCTCCAGCATTTTCTACAGAGAAGGTGTTTGTTGGCAAAGTAAATTACAATTTCCTGTGTCAAGTTTTCCAAGGGTGCTGAGCAGAGTATTAATTCCAGGGGGATGTTTATAGACATTGCATTGAATAAGTAGCTTAAGATCCTAGGACTTACAGAAATGCTGAGTTACATAAAGACAAAGAGCTTTCGTAACAGAAGATATCTCAGTATCTCCCAGAATGTTGTATAACATGCAATATTTCCCAAATTTATTTGATGGCAGTAATCATCGTTCTTTCTATTCCCTCTTTCCTTTCTTTTTTTTTTTTTTTTTCAATCACATTGTAGTAGCATGTGGCTCAGAGCATAATTTTTGAAACTGGTGTTTGTTTTTGTGTTTGTTCCATTTCTAATCTAACCAGCAGTTGATTTCCATGTGGGAAGCCTGTTCTTACACTGCAGTGAAGTTGGCTAATTGCAGAATAGCAGTCCTCCCAGAACTGGCTCTGTCTTCTGGGTCTCTTGCTCTCCTCTAGGCCTGCATCACTAGCCTGAGGTACTCAGGGTCCTTCACAGGGGAACTCAACGCAGCCTAACATTAGTAAGGCCACTTTGACAGTGCCAGCAACCCACACAGCCCTTCCTGCCTTCCAGTCACAGGTCACCTCAGTTCAGAGGCACAGATGACACAGGTCTTGGGGTTGCCTGTCCCAAGTTGAACTAAGGACTTATTTTGAAGTATCTGACCATTTCCCTTTTAGTGTTGGGCTGCTCACAGAGCCCTCTCTAGATTCTTATATTTGCACACAGATTATACAGAGCCCAGACATCTGAGCATTTTTTCCATCTCAACCCAGAATCTCCATTTCTCCCAGACTATTCAGGAAGCTGCTGTGACTTCTTGGTTCCCATCTGTCATTGCCATCTTAGGCCAAGCACACTTCCCTTGGCCATGTGAGCTCCCAAAGATGCAGGTGCTTCTTCCTAATGCCCCAGGTCCCTCTTTGATTCAAAACAAAGGAGTTTCATGCTCGAGAGCAGGTCACCAAAGACATAATATACACACATGCCTCACATCTGCTCTTTTCTCCTACTCTGAGGGATGGAAATGGGAATCATGTACAAAAGAGAAAATATCCAAAGGCCCTTTGCCTGTTACTGTAATACCATGGAGTCTTCTTTCATCCATCACCTGATATCGTGTATGCTCTAGCCATAGAGACCACACAGACAGAAATATCAAAGGAATGATTAAGAAGATCTATATACTGGGTTTGGTTTTCTTTTGCCTTTAATCTCATATTTGCTTAGAAATTACACAGATCCTGGGCTCTGCATGGGCTGTTTTCTAGCCTGAGTGTCACAAATACTCTGACCACTTTCAGCATGCTTCCATGTTTCCCTTAATTCCTACCAAAATAAAGTGCCTTCCATCCTGCACATGTTCCTTGTTTTATCCCAGTGTCCTTCATCTTTATACCCTCTAGTCAAGCCAGTTAGGTTGCTCTTTCCTGCATTTCCTAGTCCCAAACCATCTCTGTACTTCAGGTCTTAGCAACTCAAAGCGTGGACCATGGAACAGCAGCAGCATCACCTGGGAGCATGTTGAAATGCACAATCTCAGGTCCGTTTCCAGATCTACTGGGTCAGAATCGGCATTTCAACACGATCCTCATGTGATTTTGGTGCATGGTATTTAAAGTTTGAGATCTAGGTTATTACATTTTTCTCTCCTAAAGCTAGTGATTTTCTTCTTTCTTTTTTTCTCCTTTGACCCCTCCTCTGCTTCTTGGGCCAGGACACATTTATGATCACGCAGAGTCAATCCCTGAAAACATCTCTTCAAGAAAGACCTCTCAGATGAATGTCAAGAACCGCACAATTTTATATACCAGTATCTTGTCACCTTTGTGTGAATCAGGGAAGTGCATCTCAAGTAACTTATTACAACACATTGCATTAAGGGTTTGTGTTTGTATAAAGAAATGCTCTACAAATTAAGTGTTTATCCATAGAAAAATGAACAATGATAGCCAGGTTCTATTTTTTTTTTTTTACCATCTATAAATTAGCTGCACTACTTCCCAGTTTTCAGGGGCAAAGTTCCACTCAGCTAGAGATAAATTTCATGTTGTATAACTGAGCACCATCCAAAATAGTTAACAACTCTGACAGACCTGAGAGCTCAATTGCATTTTTCACAATTCCAAAGTGTAAGAAAATGTTTGAAACATTTCAACAGACCATAAGGTGTTCTTAAAAAGCCAAAATATCATTTCAAAAGGTAATGGACATAAAGAATTGTAAGAAGATATTTTTCATTCTTTTCAAAGCAAATTTTTGAAATCAAGAATACATTTTATACTAACATGCCAAATCAGACTAGTTACCTTTCAAATGCTCAGAAGCCACATATGGCTAGTGGCTATGGAAGTAGACAGCACAACTCTAGAACATATATATATATATACATATATTTTAACCTAATACTGACTTAATTTTTATATATGAATAGCAGATGTGATGGAGGAAAATGGACTGTCAATCATAAGATTTAGCTTCAACCCCGGCTCTAACATTTGTAGTGTAGCATTTGACTAATCACAGAGCCCCTGAGCTCCATGTTTTAATTTGTAGAATAATAACTATAAACACTAAAAGGGATATTGTGCAAATTAAATGAAAACAATTTAGTTAGCATGGGTGAACACACTTTGCACAGTTGCAGGTCTATAGAAATATATTTCATAAATGCATAATTCCTATTTAGAAAGCTGTTGATTGTTAATTGCCAGATTGCCCCGGGGGCTTAGATAAGGTGAGGGTCTATGATGGCCATGCCCTCCATACCTCTATTCCTGTGACTCTGCACCTGTAAATACACTGGAACTCTACAGGTCCTGTGGATGGTCAGGAGTTGAGTTTAGAACATATTCTAATAACCATACAATAGGAACATCATAGCTCTGTAACTCACCTCCCTTCCTCCTGAAGTCTCTAGGTGAGAATCTCTTCTTTTTCCTATCCTCTTCAGTTTGGGAGTAAGATGTATTAGTTACACCTTCTTCTTTAAGTATCTAAACAACCATAGCTAACAGGAACCAGGCTTGAATGAATCAGTTCACTTACTTGGGATATAGTATTATAAAGAACAGTAGTCCCCAAAGGTTTCCCACATCTGAGGCTTAACAGCCTATAGATTTGTAGAGAACTGTCCCTGGCCTGTCATAGTCTTCTGCACATAAAGAAACCTAGTCACGTGATGAGGTCATGTTTCCAGAAAATGCATTTGGAATCGTTCCACACTGGGAATATATTCAAAATTACAGTGTGACTAGTTTGGAACAGATGAGGAAAAGAATACTGTTTTCTCACAGAAACTGTTTTAAAATATATAGGTAGCCAGATTTCCAGTTATATCATGTAAGTGATAAATGATAGAATCTTTTTATTTATTTAATAAATATATTTTGGGCATCACCACAGATGAGACAAAAGGGATATAAAATTAGTCCCTTGAAAATCTCACAGTCTAGTGGACAGATGTACTGTGTACCTTGCTAAGTACTGGCTGAGTGAAATAGCTCCATGGAACCAGCACTGGGTACTGACTGAGCTCAGAGATGGACAGATGGCTCCTGTCTGCCATGATTCAGGCAATTTTTATGGGAGAATAGACTTAAACTGTGCCCTCAAAGGTGGAGAGAACTCACTTAAGCAGAGAGGATATATGCAGGGATATTCAAGATATAGATAAGGGCATAAATGAAGGGATTAAGAAGTAGATAACATAAGGAATGCGTGTAGAACTTTAAGCATGACGAGAATTTCTTGGTAATGCAGTGGATCAATTTTTCTAGTTTCTAATCACTATGGAACCAAATTACATTGCAGATGACTTTGAGCGCAGCCCTTCATTCCTAGTAAAGGCTCTCCAGGATATCCCATAGAAGGTGTCTATAACTTTGGATGAGCTATTTGAGACACCCTTAAGATAAGACTTGCACTTGAAATCTCCCAGTTTCCAGGAATGAGCAGATGAGTTCAAATCTCAGCTCAGAGAAAATTATGATATCAATTCAGATTATTTTGCAATCAGTTAGTAAGTGTCTACTATTTTAAGGACCCTGGATGCCTGAAGGTAGAGCAAAGGTTAATTGCATATTTATTTTCTTGAATAAAAGTGACTTGAGCATCATCCATACTCCTTTAGCTCTTTATGCACACTTCCTTTTTTCCTTTGGTACTGACCTCCACTTTAGCACTTCTCTACCATACATGACATGTGCTGGTCTTCCTGGCTATTTGGAGTTTGTCTAGGGAAGGTGCCGTTTATCATTTATCAGTGTGCTCCTGGGGCCTTGGGACAATGCCTGACACAGAGTTCAACTTATTCCTTTCAGTATCCCTCATTCCCATCAGATATCCATTTCAATCAGAATACCTTGTTCTTTCTTGTCTAGAAACTCATGAACTGACAAACAGATGAAACTAGGCCAACTTAAAGGGGAGGGATTGTTTTATAACTACGAAATCACAAAAAGATCAATCCCTTACAAAACAAACCTATCATGAATGATGAAGATTATGATATTTCAAGAGTTAGTGTATGGTACAATATTCTTATTTATCCTTAAAATTAAATGAATTGTTAGATGAATATCAACAATGCTACTTATACTTGTCCTAACAAGGTCTGCTTTGAGGTATATTGGAGTCAAATATTTTAAACACAAAAATTTTATAAGCAGCATACCCAATACCAGTCTATGAATTATTATTGTAATATTGTTTAGTAAAATAAATCTCAGGAAACCTTATTATGATCATATATGATCACAATATGATCATATATGTACATATGTATATATTTTACATATATGCATGCATATGATATGTGTGTGTATCACTGCCTTACCATGAAAGTAGCTTCTTTTGGAACCAAAAATTATTTGTCATATGCTACTACACAAATATCATAGGAGGGGCATCTGATTCCAAAAACAAATGCATTTTGAAGGCAAAGAGAAATGTTAGAGTAGTGTATTATTCTTCATTGTTAATGTGGATAACTCAGAGTTGATTTAGCTAAAGCACTGTCTTTATAGTTACACCAGGATTTCCCCTCATGTGGAATAGGATAACTAGGTAACTTGCTGTGTTCTATCATTATTGTTGAATTAAAGGTGGGCTGAGGCTCTGTACATAAGTCTTAACATAGCATCTGGCTTTGAGTAATCATTCTAAAAATAACAAATCCTTTCTATGAGGGTCTTAGCAAGTCCCTGATCCTCATCCCCATACAATAATTATATTATTTATTTACCACCCCTAGCATGGTATAATCATCTAAAAAAAATGCAATTGGGCACATGCATCCTACAGCAAGCTCTATGAACCCTAAGAGTTCTCTGTATCTTGAAAAATACAGACACAGGATTTGAAGTTTGGGATCAAGTGTGATCCCTGATATGAAAAGCATCTCTGATCTGGCTTCATGGATAAAATTACACAAAATTTTACTGACACCATATTTTGTTTTTTTCCCTTGCTTCCTCTAGGAAATTTTTTCTCATGGAATAAGATCAAGAAGTCATACAGCATACAGAGATGTATGTATTCAGAGCAGAAACAATGATTTGGGCAAGGTGCAACTTCTCTTCTTTCTCTTTCGCTTTTTCCTACCCACACACAAAATTCTGGATGCTACCACAGAGTAGAGAGATTTCTTTGGTCAGGAATAAGAAAATTACAAAATCAGGTAAGATAATATTAAGCCAGGAGAGGAAGAAAGGAGGTATTGCTTCTTCTTATTATTTTTATTATGTAATCCTTCAGCGAGGGGCTTCTAAGTCTTTTAGCTATGGCATTTAGGTTTGGGAATGACCAGGCGCCACCTTCAATCCCTCTATCACCAAAAGCACCACCATCATCATCAGTAGGAAAACAGCCTCCCACTCAGTAGGGGGCATTACTCCACACACAGTGTCTTTCCCACATGGACCTCCACGGCTGTCTGCTTTGGCTGCACCAGACACTGCCGCACGGTGCTGCACAGCCCTACTAACGCTGAGCTCAGTGGAGCAAAGACACCTCGCTTACATGTATTCTTCCGTCTCCTACGTTGCTAGATGTTTACCCAAGAAACGCTAATGGTGCTCGATGTCATACAGAGATTTCTACCAAAATTAACTTTTTGTTTTCGATTTCCTCGGTGCCATGAGGATTTAAAACGGATACAAATCATACCTCGTTTAGAATTGGTAATAGTTTCGTCTTACTGGGTCAAGCTCATGAAGCCAAGACCCTGACTTCTATTTGAATCTGTCAGACATCCCTAATCTTGAAGAAAATGGAATCTTGAAAATGGCCCCCATCAATGGTCTGGCATATCCAGGTAGATCTGACCTGCCCACATCCCCACGGCCACACCCAGGCACACACACATGCTAGCACGGGCAAGCGTATCCTCCAGTGATCAAGAATATGGAATGCAGAGGGAAAGAAAAGGTAACATGAATCCATATTTGTTGGATACTGATTAGTAATTTTATAAACATTATTTCAGTAACAGTAAATTCAGTTGAGGAAAATATTTCATTCGATTTTAGTAGTGAGAACATCAGGGCTCAGACTGATTAAATTATTTGCTAAAAACCACACAGTAAGTGACAGAGCCAAGACTCAAAGTCAAGAATGAATCACACCATAACCCACACCCTATTCTCCAAAAGCAGCATAGGCAGAAAATGGCTGCTTGTCTTTACAGAGGTAAAGAAAAATTTTGTGCCCTTTAGGTGACTTAGCACATATCACTAAACTTTGACAGCAAAAACAGATGGGGGATAAAGACTCTAACCAATAGCAAAGCTAGTGCAGGTAACTAAAGAAATAACTGCTCATCTTTTTATCACTGGCTTTTACTAAAAGTAATGCAATGAACTCAAAATTTTGCAGACATACGGTTGGTCCATGAAGACAAGCCTCAGAAGCCACAGATTCCCTAGACAGTGGTTTTATTGTACTTCATCTCAAAGAATCTGAGAACTACGAAAAGAACCTAAGAGGTTAAGAAACATCTCCAAAGATTAACATGTCCCAAAATTCTTATGTACCAAACTAACAGCACTATTACTGGAAGAGATTCTTAAATGTTAGTTTGTTTAAAAAAGCATTCACAGGACATGATAAAAATACACTCCTCCTCACCACCCCCCACTCCCCACCCTGCCCACAAATTCTGATTCTATAGATGTGGAGTTGGAGATAGGAATTCACAATCTCAACAAGGATTCCAGCATTTCTTACATGGTCGAGAAACAGTAGGCCACAGCACAGCAAAATACCATCACTCCAATGTGTCCACCAGGGAATCCTGTCCTGAAGGCCCTGCCCGTATCTCAGAGAAGAAGCTTGAGGAATAGGGAAGACAAGTGGCATGAAAAAACACTGAGTGGAAACATAAACATATCATAATATACATACACTATCAATATTGTCTGCCCACAAACTCCACAAAGTCAGCACTTTCACTATGTCCCAGCATGCAGAAGGGGGACTTCCAGCATTTATATATGTAACCCCAAGATCCATATTGCCCCTTTGTGACTTTCCCTTCAGTCAGCGTCAGGAATAGCTGCTTTACCTACAGGAATACACGTCCTGGGTACATGTCCCGCAGGCAGGAATCAGTCCACCCAAGCCTGGGATACTGAGGACTTCCAGAACAGGACCTCTGAACCCCACGCTGGAGAACACTTCTCGAGGAGTAGAGGAAGTTAGACCCCATTCTTTCACTTCGAAGTAAAAGGTAGCAAGTGTCCCGAAACCTATACAACTTGCCCATGAAATTCCCACCCTGAGAGACAGACTCATAGATATTTATTGCAATTTTGTAGGCTTTCTTATTGTTGAAATTATTGTTTGAATCACAGAGGCACTTAATCATGTTTTTAAGTGTCATAGATACTGATTTGGTAATGAGTATTTCATTCTCACTTATGATCTCCAGAGTTTAGAAAAAGTTTTATTTTCCCCAGATGGGATTATGTATAATTATTTGTAAAGAATCCTGTGATCATTAATGCCACAATATTATTGCTTTGCTTTCCAAGATACTCTTAGGTTAGAAAATATTGGTGCATATATACACAGTCCCAAGTGTGTTCCAGCTTTTAGAATTATCACTGGATCTGTTGATTATATATCATGGGGCTGACATGATTCAGGATTCATGTTGTCCATTCTCCTGTACATCCTACTCATGGTGAATATCCAGAGCAGACGTTCTGAGGGAGAGCGGGCAAGATCCATTTCTGCTCAATACTGGCTGTGTGGTGTTTGGGCAACTTATCTCACTTCTCTAAATCAATGTTTCTGGATGAAAAAAGACATAATACTAACAGACATTCTATATAAACGTCAAGGATTTTTTTGAAGGTCAAATCAGAAAATATACACAGATATATTCTTTTAAAACAAAGGTCTTCCTGTATGTTTGCTGCCATTAATAGCGTTTCTTGGGTATTTGGCGGGCATGAAGGAATCAGCGTGGGAGCAATTCAACTCCTCTGACTCATTCCATTTCTAAAAATGGTGGCATCGTGACCGATAGAAATAACCCAAATATTACAGGGAATTGTTATCACACAATTCTATATAGCAATACAATGGACTATTAATGTTCATAAAATTATTAAAATGTAAATTCTGTTTTGAAATGCTTTTGCAAACCAAAGTGTTGCATACCAACACTTTGATTGCAACTATATAGAAATTGGTTGCATGTAAAGAGAACCTGGAAGGTAATATGCTATAGTAGGACAGTATAATTTGCATATTATTTCTCTAATTTTTCTTTGATATTTTCTTTTCTTCTCCTTGGGATTTTTGTTTGTTTTTTCCTTTTTAGTAATAGTTTTACTCCTTTCATTTTCTCACAACTTGTATCTCCTTTTGTCTTACCTCAATAGAGAAATTTTATTATCTTTATCAGTTTCTAAACCAGTAGAGTCTAAAATTATTTACATTTTTCAGATCTCTGCTCACTTTAAGCTCATTATAAACAAGCCTGTGGTTAGAAGTGATTTTTTCTCCAGTGGAGCCTCCTCTATATTCCTTCTGGAGCAAAAGCCTGTGAAAAAGAGCTATGAAGAAGTTTCTTAATCTTCATAAGAACTAAAACACAGGGCAGGAAATGGGACTAAGAGCGATGTAAGAAGATAAACCAGCTAAATTAAAGAATGCATTTGTGGAAATAACTGAAGAGAGGAGAAATCAGACTTGGAAGAAACAAAATAACTCTAACAACTATTTAAATACTGGACCATATTTCGGGGGAAGTATGAATGAGGAATATAAGCAAGTAAGTCCTCCTTTCTATGTTTCTAACACCATATGTCAGATGTTTGACGAAGTGCTTCAGTCAACTCACAAGTGTACCAGCTCATTGCATTTTGGGGGCAGAGAAAGTATGGATGGTAAGGTATCTGTTTTATAGCACTAGAAGTTCATCTACTCAACAAATCGTACGTAATGTGTGAAGATTATTTCAGCCACTGAGAACACAATTGAATATGTAAACATATAGCATCACAGAGCTTAGCAGGACCATCAAGGAGTCTAGCAAATGATATACATATAAATAAAACATTCTAATAATTCAAAAAATATGTGAGATATATTTGAAAATATATGAAACGTTTACAAATATCTGTATACTAATCAGTGTAGTTGTAATTTTCATATAACAGACATTACAAGACATACAAAGAAAAAGAGAACCATGCACTGATATTAACAATTTTCTCAGGTTAAGAGATAACTGGATACAAAAAATTTAAGATATGGAATACTGAAACAACCTAATCAAATAAGATATATATCATAGGATAATATAGAACTTGAATCCTAATGACAAAGAATACCACCTTTTCAATTGTGTATGGAGGGACAGTTTATCAAACCAAAAGAAAATCTCAGAAAAATCTAAAGGATACTGTATAAGTCACGATTCTCCAGAAAAAAAGAACCAACAGAATATATGTGTTTGTGCGTACATGTATAAACATTAAGAAACTTATTACAGGAAATGGCTCAAGCAACTGCAAGGATTGGCAAAATCCAAATTTCGTAGGTCAGGCCACAAATTGGAAACCCTGATAAAGGTGAAATATACCAGGAGTAGGTGGCTGGCTAAAGTAAAGGAAGAATTTCTTCCTTCTGACTTCTGAAATCCTCAGTTCTGGCTGTAAGATGCCAGCTGATTGGATAAGGAAACTTCCCTCATTAATAACGGCAATCAACTTTGTTGATTGTAGATGCAGTCAGCCATAGATACAATCAACAGATTGTATGATACAACTTCATCAATGAAATACCCTCACAGGAATAATCAGGGCAGTGCTTGCTTGACCAAAAACTGGAACCATAAGCTAACCAAGTCAAAGGGTGAAATTAACAATCAAAGGTACATACAATTCAAACAATAAAAAAATGAAAGAAAACTAAAAATTAATGGCAAAGGCCCTTCCAACTGGAAACTTTTTAAAAACATATTAAATATTTATTTGGTCAAAGATGAAACATAAACTAAAATTGTAAAACTTCTGGAAAATAAAAATATTGAAAAATATGTCAGAAAACATCACATACATAAAGATATATAGTAAAAAATGTACTTATATTCAATACATGAGTTTAAAGACCCACCTAAAGAATTAACTACAATGTAAATTGAAACAGCAAAAATGAAAAACAAACAGGCTTATGAATAATTTTCTTAACTAACGCTTTGGGGAAAATGTCCACAAACTAGAAAAACTACTAACTAACCTACTCAAGAAAAAAGGAGAAAGTAGAAAAGATAAAAAAAACATAACCTTGGGAAAATAACCATGAATGCAATGGAAATTTTTTTCTATCACAAGAGAATACTTTGTACAACTTTGGGCAAAAATTCTGAAAATCAAGAAGGAATATATGCTTTTAAAGGGAAGTATTATTGTTTCTAACATCATAGAGATCATTTAAACAATTTCCTATAAAAGAAATGTGAAAAGCTGCCAGTGAGTTACCATTCACAAAGGCAACAGACCCAGAGGATTTTGCCAAAAAAATGAGCATAGAAACTGAAAATTTCCATTTCCCTCCATTGAAATTAATTTTAAATTGATTTTAAATCTTCTATGGTTGCCCCCCCAAAAGCTATCATGCCTTTTTTTTTCCAAATGCAAAAATTCTAATAAACCAAAATCCAATTGTACATTCAAGAATAAGAGGTTATATTCATGGGAGCTGTTCTGGTTTGCTAGCTGCTGGAATGCAACCCACCAGAGATGGATTGGCTTTTAATAAAGGGGGATTTATTTTGTTAGTTCTTCAGAGGAAAAGCAGCTAACTTTCACCTGAGGTTCTTTCTTATGTGGGAAGACTCAGGGTAATCTCTGTTGGCCTTCTTTCCAGGCCTCTGAGCTCCAGCAACTTTCCCCAGGGTGATTCCTTTCTGCATCTCTAAAGGCCTGGGCTGAGCTGCAAGTGCTGAGGTGAGGTACGCTGAGCTTGTTTGGGCTGTGCTACCTTGCACTCTCTCATTTAAGCACCAGCCAGTTAAGTCAAACATCATTCATTGCAGCAGGCATGTCTCCTAGCTGACTGCAGATGTAATTAGTAACAGATGAGGGTCACGTACCATTGGCTCATGTCCGCAGCAACAAAACTAGTTGCCTTCACCTGGCCAAGTTGACAACTAAATCTAACTACCACAGGAGCATTATTCCAGAAAGGCAAGAATTAAAAGATATTAGGAAACCCACTAGTATAACTCATCATATTAATAGATCTAAGGAGAAAAATTATATGTGCATCTCCATAAATAGTGATTTTAAAAGTCATTTGAAACAATTCACCACCTAATCTGATTTTTTTAACTCAAGAAAATAGGTATCAGGGCATGTACATGTGCGTGGAGCCCAGGGAGGAGATGGGTGTGCATGTGCACTGGGCATGGGGTGGGGTGTCAGGATGCAGGGGTGGGGGTGTGGCACATGTGCTTGTGGTGTGGGGGGATGCGGGTGTTGGGGTGCAGTGGGGCAGGGGGTAGGGATCAGGATGTTGGTGGCAATTAGAGAGGCAGCCTGCATGGACACAGGGGTGGTCCAAGGGCGAGGCTTAGTTTGCTCCAGTCCATGCATTTCTGAGGGGCCTTTGTTTAGAAAACTGCATGGTAGGCTCCTTGTAATAGCTGGATGGTCCCTATTAATAGGGAAAGCACGATTACTGGCTCGGAGTTACCCAAGGTAACTCCAGTCTGAGGAGCTGAAGGGGTTGATATCCCAAGCTAGCTGTGGTGGCAGAAACTTCCTGGGCATGGCCTTTTGTTCCGAGTCCTGGTGGAGACCCATCTCCTGGTTCTCTGCATCTCAATCCCTCAGCTTTTTCATTCAGAACCTTCCTATATAGTGTAGAAGACCCTCTCAGGTCTTTCACACCCTGGAACCTCTGTTCTGGTCATTTTTTCTGTCACTTCTCTAGTTGTTACTTGGAGTGGGGGTGAACACAGTCTATCCTATTCCACTATCTTCCCAGAAGCCTAGAAATGGGTTTTATTAGGACATATGAACAGTACAGGTTCCTGGGAGGCAGGTGTCCAGAGAAAATGGAATTAGTGCTCTGCATAGGAAGAAATGCAAGGGGCAGCTTATAAGGGTATAGGACAAAGACAGACCATAGGTTATAATTGTAGGGTATAATGATACAGGGGTTTGGAGATTTATTGTCAATAGTTATTAAGGAAGAACAGTTTTAATGCTTAACACAATAAGTTCTTTGCAATGACATCTGTACATTCTTTCTTCCTTGAGGAAGTCTGATGACCTTTAACTTCTGTCCCTGTCACATAAGCAGTTACATGCAGTAACTTACTCTCAATATGAAGGGGGATCCTGTGCCCTGGGTCTCCACAGTTGGGATTATTATAATTAATATACTACATTTCTATTGTATATTTCTATATACAATCTAGGAGCTGTGACTACATTTCTATTGTATATTTCTATATACAATCTAGGAGCTGTGACTGGCATAAAGTCCTCATCATAAATGTTCAGTATTTTCTAGATGGCAAACATCTGCCCATTCCTTTAATGCAGTCCACTTTGCCTCAGAACAAAATCACTTACATAAATCTCTATCTATATGGCTTAAAACTTAACTTATTTAATTTTGAATTCTCCACAGCACCCTTCAAAGTGTCTGCACGAAGGAGGCCATGGATAAATATTTGCTGAATGAAAAGTTACATGGTATGAGAATGTGTTTTTTAACTTGCCCCCATAATTGTAACTATCCCATGAAGAGGAAACTGTGGCAGGAGAAACAATTTGACATGTAGAAATTGACTCTCTCTTCGGACATTTTTATCTTCTTTTACATTTTCAATAGACTGCTGTTTTACGATAACTCTCATACATGTATTTTCATCCTCCCATTTCTGTCTGCAGAGTCCATTACAGTAATAGCACTTAAGCTAATTGCTGACTGTACATCACACAAATTCAGTGTGCATGTGAATCCAGGCAGGGACTATTTGTCTATATCTTGTTTCATGCAATAAAATGTAAGATCCACAAAAGGCATCTTCACCATGATCTCTGGTGATCAATATATAATTGTTGAAAAAGAAAAAAAAACAGGTATCCATGACTACTTCCTTAACAAGATAAAGCATATATTTTAAAACATGGAAAATTGTTCCAATAAGGTCAGGAAAAAAGAAAGAAATTTGCTATCACCACTGCTATTTAACCATATAATACAAACTTCTGCCAAATTAAAGACTCAAGTAGGATCGATTAGATGCATAAGAATCAGAAAGAAGTAAAACTATGTCTATATTAACAACATACAAACCCAAAACTTGAAACTCCAAAGGGATGGACAAAATAATTTGTGATAAGGGAATAAACAATAAGAGAATTCAGGAGGCTATCAGGATACATAAAGGGCCTACCTAAATCAAGATATTTCATATCCACAAAACATGTAACCAATGAGAAAAGACAAGGAAAGATAACTTTACAAGGTATTTAAACTACACCCATAGATGTCAACACACATTTTGCAAAATGAAAAATATTCTAGGAGATAAAAACATAAGTGACAATATGGAGGAATTGGAAAATCAATAAACAAAACTAGTTTGTTCAGCCTAGCATATACAAATTACATTATAAGAAATTCGTTTGTCCACATAACATTCAAAACATTTATTCATCACATGGTTGACCCAAAGAAAACCTTAGGAAATACAAACAGTAAATTTTGGGGGGGCATAATTCTATGAAAATTCACTCTTTAAAAAAAGAAAAAAAATGGATAAATGATGACCTAAAATCAATGTTCGTTTTGTAATTAAGGAACTCGCTCTTGACCTTGAACAGGAAGTGATATCTTATAATTTGCACAGGTTATTGTGATGCCCCGATATATCCCAAAGTAATTTGATTCATAATAAAAAATTATTTGCAAAGTCCCTTTGAGGGACTGGGGAGAAAGGAAGAACTACTAAACTTTCCCACTTGGGGAATTCCTGATCTCACAAACACTGGGGACAACCAATTTAATAAGCCAAGCCCTCAATCTTGGGGATTGCTCCTATGAAACTTATCCCTGCAAAGGAGAAGCTGTACTGACTTATAATTATTCCTAAGTGTCATTCCCACAGAACCTCTTTTGTTGCTCATATGTGGCTTCTGTCTAAGCCAGCTCCGCAGGAGAACTCACTGCCCTCCCCCCTAGGTGGGACATGACTCCTAGGGGTGTAAATCTCCCTGGCAATATGGGACATGATTCCTGGGAATGAGCCTGGAGTCATCATCATAGGATTGAGAAAACCTTCTTGACCAAAATGAAGAAGAGAAATGAGACAAAATCAAATATCAAATATCAAATATCAGTGGCTGAGAGAGTTCAAATAGAGTCAAGAGATTATTCTGAAAGATATTTTGATACATTATATAGATATCCCTTTTCAGTTTTTAGTGTATTAGAATAAGTAGAAAGAAACACATGAAACTGTTGAACTGTATTCTAGTAGCCTTGATTCTTTTTTTTTTTTTTTTTTTTTTTTAATATGGGCAGGCACCAGGAATCGAACCTGGGTTCTCTGGCACACCCAATTCATAAAGATGATTGTATATCTATTTAGCTTTTACAATATGACCATGAAATTGTGAAAACCTGGTGTCTGATATTCTCTTTATTCAGTGTATGGACAGATAAGTAAAAAAAAAATAAGGACAACAAATAAATAAATAATGGAGAGATAAGGGGAAAATTTGGGTAGATTGCAATACTAGTGGTCAATAAGAGGTAGGGGTAAGGGGTATGGGATGCATGGAATTCTTTTCTTTTTTATTTCTTCTTCTGGAGCAATGTAAATGTTCTAAAAAATGATTATGGTGATGAATATACAACTATGTGATGATATTGTGAACCACTGATTGCATACTTTGAATGGACTGTGTAGTGCATGAAGTACCTCAATAAAAATAATAAAAAGAAAAAAATAAACTCCCTATTAGGCAATACCTGAGCCAATGGTTGAAATAAAAATTAACCTTAAAAACATCTAAAAGGGTCAGCTCTAGAATGGTAGCTTAATGAGGGGTGGAATTAAGTTCGTACTCCAGAGCAGCCAGTAAATAGCAAGGAACAGTATAGAACTACCTCCAGGGCCACATCAGTGACCAGACATATAGCATACACCAGTCTGGACAACCCTGACCAGCTACAATCCCATGTAGAATTATAAGTCTCCCAAGCTGTGAAGGCCAGCACCAAATCCCCACAGGCTGATTCCAGGAGGGGAAAAGAAAGAGCAGCAGAGGCTAAACTCAACCAAGTTCCAATTGTGACATTAACAAATTGTGACTACAGAAAATAGGCCCTCAGCTCAGATAAATCTGCAATAAGAGCTAAAACTACCAGGAGTTTTTGCCCCATCACAGAAGGGGTAGGACTGATGGGGTTGGGGAATGTGTGGTGGGAGTGGGGGGAGGGGGACAGAGTCTTTTTGGGACAGACAGTATAAAATACTTGAAAAGGGCTGGACCCTAAAAGAGGGGGGGGGGCACATAGAACCTGGAGACACATAGAACAATTTACCAACTTAAGCTCTTGATTAACAACCTGAGGAACAGGGGTCTTATTCTGGAAAGGATGGGAGTTTTTTGCTTTGTTTCTGCTACTTAAGAACTCATTGGATAGACCTGCAAGGCTTCTCAGGCTTCAACTGCCCCAGGCAAGGGTGGTATTAAGCTTGTCAGTTAGACAAAGAAGCTGGTCAGGTGAAAAGAGTTAATTCCCTGGAGGGTGTGCCTTCCCCATGAGAAGGGTGGGGCTCAGCTCAGATGGACCTCTTCCTCAAGGAATTCAGTCCCCAGGGACTGGAAAACTGAAGCAATTAAACTCAGCCTACAACTTCTCTTCTGTCTCAACCATGACCCCAGCAGGAAGAATCACCTGAAGTTAAATACACCACATCACTTTAGACTGGTAGGAAACCACAGGCAGACAAGAACCACAGACTGGGCAGGATAGGAAAAAAAAGAGTCTAGAGGCTTCAAAGGAAAGTCTTTCAACCTGCTGGTTCTCACCCTCAGGGAAAAATGATGCAGGTTACTCTGTACTCCTGAGAGGAGGTCAGTTTTGTTTGGGAAAATCACACTGGGGTCTCTAATATATAAGTAGATACCCCTAAAGAAAAAAAAAAAGTTCCATGTGGGCAGGACAAGGAACAGAAAAATACGAGCTGAAAAATTCTGATTCCTTAAAAAAAACCTATGCTAGAGATCTACAATAAGATGAACTGAATGTTAAAGAACACATGGAGAACAAGACCATCCACCAATTAAATCCTAGGAATGGTAAAAACAATCTCCAGAATAAACTAATTAAGGAAGTCAGATGCCTAGATGCCAGCAAAAAAATAGCAAGTCATACGAGGAAAATAGAAGATATGGCCAGTCAAAGGAGCAAACCAACAATTTAAATGAGATTCAGAAGTTGAAACAACTAATTCAGGATGTCTGAATAGGCATGGAAAATTTGATGAAAAATCAAATCAGTGAGCTTAGGGAATATATAAATAAGGCAATGATAGAACAAAAAGAAAAAAATTGAAAGTCTGAAAAAACAGATCACAGAACTTATAGGAATGAAAGGTACAGTAGAAGAGAGGGGGAAAAAAGCAGTGGAAACCTACAATGTTAGATTTGAAGAGGCAGAAGAAAGGATTAGTGAATTAGAGGACTGGAAATCTGAAATCCTACACACAAAAGAAAATATAGGGAAAGGAAGGGAAAGGAATGGAAAAATATGAGCAGGTACTCAAGGAATTGGATGACAGTATGAAGCACATAAATATACATTCTGTGGGTTTTGCGGAAGGAGAAGAAAAGGGAAAAAGAGGAGAAAAACTAATGGAGGAAATTACCACTGAAAATTTTCCAAGTTAAAATTACAGATTCAAGAAGTGCAGCATACCCCAACAGAAGAGATCCAAATAGACATACTCAGAGACACTTCCTAATCAGAATGTCAGATGGCATAGAGAAAGAGAGAATTTTGAAAGCAGCAAGAGAAAAGCAATCCATCACATACAAAGGAAGTCCAATAAGTCTATGCATAGATTTATCAGCAAAAACCTGGAGGCAAGAAGACAGTGGTATGATATATTTAAGATTCAAAAAGAGAAAAACTGCCAACCAAGAATTCTATATCCAGCAAAATTTTCCTTCAAAAGTGAGGAGAAAATTAAAACATATTAAGACAAAGAGTCACTGAGAATTTGTGACCAAAAGACAGGCTCTGCAAGAAATACTGAAGGGAGCACTAGAGACAGATAGGAAAAGACAGAAGAGAGAGGTATGGAGAAGAGTGTAGAAATGAAGAATATCAGTAAAAGTAAAAAGAGGAAAAAATAGGTGTGACATATGAAATCCAACAGGTAAAATAGTAGAAAAAAGTACTGCCCTTTCAGTAATGACACTAAATGTTAATGGATTAAACTCCCCAATCAAAAGACATAGGCTGGTAGAACAGATTATAAAGCAGGACCCATCTATATGTTGTCCACAGGAGACTCATGTTAGACCCAAGGACAAACATAGTTTGAATATGAAAGTTTGGGAAAAATATTTCATGCAAACAACAGTCAGGAAAGATAGGAGTTGCTATACAAATATCAGAAAAATAAGTCTTTAAAAGTAAAACCATTAAAAGAGACGCAGAAGGACACCATATATTATTAAAAGTAACAAGTCACAAAGAAGACATAACAATCATAAATATTTATGCACTGAGGAAGAGAGCTTCAAAATATATGAGGCAAACACAGAAAAGAGATATAGACACCTCTACCATAATAGTTGGAGACTTCAATTCACTGCTCTCATCAATGGATAGAACATTTAGACAGAAGATCAATAAAGAAACAGAGAATTTGAATTATACAATTAGTGAAGTAGACTTAGCAGCATTTACAGGACATTACACCCCACAGCAGCAGGGTACACCTATTTCTCAAGTGCTCATGGATCATTCTCAAGGATAGACCATATGCTGGGCCACAAAACATGTCTCCATAAATTTAAAAAGATTGAACTCATACAAAACACTTTCTCAGATCATAAATGAATGAAGTTGGAACTCAATAACAGGCAGAGAGCCAGAAAATTCACAAATATATGTGGGCTAAACAACACATTCCTAAACAGCCAGTGGGTTAATGAGAAATTGCAAGAAAAGTTAGTAAATATCTTGAGGCAAATGAAAATGAAAACACAACATATCAAAACTTATGGGATGTGGCGGGCCGCGGTGGCTCAGCGGGCAAAGTGCTTGCCTGCTATGCCGGAGGACCTCGGTTCGATTCCCGGCCCCAGCCCATGTAACAAAAACGGAAAAACAAAATACAATAAAGCAAGAAAATGTTTGGAGATGTTTCCCTTTCTTCCTTCCTTCCTTCCTTCTATCCTTCCTTCCTTCTCTCTGTCTTTCCTTTAAAAAAAAAAAAAAAAAAAAAAAAAAAAAAAAAAAACTTATGGGATGCATCAAAGGCAGTGCTAAGAGGGAAATTTATTGCCTTAAATGCTTATATCAAAAAAGAAGAAAGAGTGAAAATTGAGGAATTAATTGTTCCCTTGGAAGAACTAGAAAAAGAACAGTAAACTGATCCCAAAGGAAGCAAAAGGAAAGAAATAACAGATTAGAGCAGAAATACATGAAATAAAAAACATGAAAACAATTGAGAGAATCAACAAAACCAGAACTTGGTTCTTTGAGAAAATAAATAAAATTGATGGCCCCTTAGCAAGATTGACAAAAAGAAAAAGAGAGAGGATGCAAATAAATAAAACATGAAATGGAAGCAGAGACATAACTCCTGGCCCCGTGGAAATAAAGGAGGCAATGAGAGGATGCTATGAGCAACTTTATGCTAATAAACTAGACAATGTAGATGAAATGGACAACTTTCTGGAAAAGCATGAACAACCAACACTGACTTGAGAAAAAACAGATGACTTCAACAAACAAATCACAAGTAAAGAAATTGATTCAGTCATCAATAGGCTACCAAAAAAGAAAAGCCCAGGCCCAGATGGCTTCACATGTGAATTCTACCAAACATTCAAGAAAGAATTAGTACCAACCTTACTCAACTCTTCAACTAAATTGAAGAGGAGGGAAGGCTACCTAACTCATTCTATGAAGCCAGCATCATCCTCATACGAAAGCCACACAAAGAAACTACAAGAAAAGAAAATTACAGACCAAGTTCTCTAATGAATATAGATGCAAAAATCCTTCATAAAATTCTTGCAAATTGAATCCAGCAGCGCATTAAAAGAATTATACACCATGACCAAGTGGGATTTATCCCAGGTATGCAAGGATGGTTCAATATCAATTACTTTAACACACCGTACCAACAAATCAAAACAGAAAATCTGCATGGTCATCTTGACTGATACAGAAAAAGCATTTGACAAAATTCAACATTTTTTCTTGATGAAAAAGCTTCAAAGGATAGAAATAGACGGGAGCTTCCTCAACACAATGAAGAGAATTTTTGAAAAAGCCACAGCTAGCATCATCCTCAATGGGGAAAGACTGAAAGCTTTCACCCAAAGATCAAGAAGATAAGAATGTCCAGTGTCACCACTCTTATTCAACATTGTGTTGCAAGTTCTAGCCAGAATAATCAAACAGGAAAAAGAAATACAAGGCATCAAAATTGGAAAGAAAGAAGTAAAAATTCTCACTGTTTGCAGATGATATGATACCATATGTTGAAAACCCAAAAAAAATTCATAACAAAACTACGAGAGCTAATAAATGCGTACAGCAAAGTGGTAAGGTACAAGATCAACACTCAAAAATCTGTAGTGTTTCTGCACACTAGTAATGAGCAATCTGTAGAAGAAATGAAGAAACAAAATTCCATTCACAACTGTAACCAAAAGAATAAAATATTTAGGAATATATTTAACTAAGGATACAAAAGACCTGTACAAAAAAACTACAGGAAATTGGAAA
Source organism: Tamandua tetradactyla (assembly GCF_023851605.1). Lineage (NCBI taxonomy): Eukaryota > Metazoa > Chordata > Mammalia > Pilosa > Myrmecophagidae > Tamandua > Tamandua tetradactyla. The sequence goes on along the minus strand of NC_135334.1, from coordinate 15,503,630 downwards.
AGAAATCACAGAAGGCCTTAATAAAATGAAAGGGCCTTCCGTGTTCACGAATTGGAAGACTAAATATAGTTAACATGTCAATTCCACCTAAATTGATTAATAGACTCAAAGCAATACCAATTAAAATCCCAAAACATACTTTGCAGAAATAGGAAAACCAAAAACCAAATTTATTTGGAAGGGGAGGGTGCCCTGAAGTGCTAAATATAAGTCGAGAAAGAAAAATGAAGTCAAAGGTCTCACAGTACATGACTTTAAGGTGTATTATGAAGCTACAGTGGTCAAAACAGCATAATACTGGCACAAGGATAGATATACTGACCAGTGGAATAGAATAAAATGTTCATATATAGACCCTCTCATCTATGGGCAATTGATCTTTGATAAGGCAGTGAAGGCAACTCAGCAGAGACAGAGCAGCCTCTTCAATAAATGGTGCTTGGAGAACTGGATATCCATATGCAAAAGAAGGAAAGAAGATCCATATCTTACACCTTGTACAAAAATTATCTCAAAATGGCCTTTTTATTTCTTTGCTTTGCATATACGTCATGCTATACAATAAAAAAAGTTAATAGAAAAATCATTTTAGGACAGTGCAATAGTGGCTCGGTGGCAGAATTCTTGGCTACCATGTTGGAGAACGAAGTTTGAATCCCAGTGACTGCCCATGAAAGAAAAACAGAGTTAAAAAAAAAAATATTTGAGAAAATCAAGCACCCACTCATGAAAACCTCTCAATGCACTTATATTAAATTTGACAAATGACATCTATAAAAATTCTACAGTTAACATCAAACTTAATGATGAAAATCTGGATGCCTTTTCCCTAAGATCAAGTAGGTAAGGATGTCTTCTCTCATCATTTCTAATAAATATTGTACTGGAAATCTTACTGAGTGCAATAAGACAAGAAAAGGAAACAATTTTTTAATAAAAAAATTATTTAAAAAATATTTAAAATGGAATGTCCACAATTAAAAAGTTTTAGGCGCAATGCAACATCTACTTAATAATTATTAAGAATAGAAGGACATATTCTCAATCTTAAAAAGATTGCCTCCAAACAACGTACAGCTTAGTTTGTACTTAATGCTGAAATATTGAACACTTTTCCCCTAAATCAGGAGCAAAGAAATGATGCTCCCTCTTATCAACATTAAGGAAATAAAAAACATAAAGATTGGAAGGAAAGATATCAAAATGTATCTATTCACCAAAAACATAATTGTTCAGAAGAAAATGGTAAAAAAATAAAACACCTCTTTTAGAATGAATAAGGTCATAGAATATATGGACAATATGGAAAAGGTATTTCCTCAAGAGAAAAGAAAGCACATTTAAAAAAAAGGTTTGTATCCAAATATTTTTTAGCTTTATTCCAAATAGACGTAGCTATATTCCATATAGCCACTGGAGTGGAGGTAAGTTCACCATTCTATCTTTCAGAAGTAAAACTCGTAAGAGGAAAAAGTATGAGATAAGCCTGGAACATCCTGTTTTATCAGAAAATAAGTGATAAAAGAATGAGTGCATCATATTGATAGTACGTGGAAACCAGCTTGAAGAGGCCCTCATTAGCCCAATCTGAGACAACTTGGCATCAAAATAAATATTAATAATAATGATTGTTACTCTTTCAATAAACTAAGGATCAATGAGTTCATACAAATATTAAATAAGTAAGTAAAAGGGAAAGCTCTTCCTTACAATATGAGGCCAATAATTAAAGTAGGAAAAGAATGATGGAATTAGAATATCATCATTAGATGCTAATATAATGGGTGAACTTTGAGGAAGGACAGGATGATTACATAGTTTCAAAGCATCTACCACAAATTAAATTCAAAGGGAAGGATAGTGTATGTACTTTGACAGCAGCTTAATCAAGAGATAAAAGATATCACCAATTTTAGGACAAACACATAAAATGTGCCTCCTAAGACAATGCACTGAGAAGCAAGCAATATCACACTACAGTACACCTGTCAAAAAGATATGCAAAAACTGGATCTATATATCATAAAAAGTTATACAAACTCAGTAGAGAGACATACTATTTAAAAACAGGCCTGTACTTTTCAAGCCCTCTGACAAGTAAATGCAATGCATTGTCTTGAATTTGGTCCTGGACTGATATAGAAGTAGGGGAGAAAGAAATACTATGCATTTGTATATAGACTGAGGATTAGATTTCAGTATTGGATCCTTGCTAATTGTACGGTTTTATCTGGATGGTGAAGAGGAAACAAAATTTCTATTTTCTTAGGAAATACAAACTGAAATATTTAGGGGTAAGAGAGCATAATGTCTCCAAGTTACTCTCAAAAGTCTCATAATAAAAAAAACTTGAAAGAGAAAGTGAGAATGTAAGTTGGGCAAACTGTAAACAGTTGGTGAATTTAGAAAATTATGTAAAGAGAATGTGGGAAATCTTTGTCCTATACTTAAAATTCTTTTCTAAGTATTTCTTATATTCAAACAAAAATTTGCTCCCCCAGATCCCCAGATGATTCCATTATATAGCCCTGACTGAGAATCGGAGCTTCTTCTGCAAGTGGACACCAGTAGGTTAAATGGTTGAGCATTTAGGAGGACAAAAGCAGGTATAGACTTTATAGGTAGAGGAGAGAGGAGTGTAGATGGTTCTCAGGCCACTGAAAATTAGGTTTGGGCACATCTCTGGCAACAGAGTCAAAGGTTTCCTAACCCTGTTTTACCCAGATTCCTCCTTTACAAATATGAATGAGTGTTGATATCACTTGAATATTAAAGACTCTTCAATCTGAGAATTTACTCAATATTTCATCTTGGACACATTACTTCATCTCTCTAAACCTCTGTTTTCTAAACTATAAAATGAACATACTAATACCTACATCTTAGGATTGCTGAGTAATTAGATGATAGGCCATATATAAAATACCAAATATGGATACTAGTACTAAGTAAGGCCTTCAATAAGTAATATAGGTAGGGTAGTGGACAAGCCAGCATAGATGCAACCTAGAAGCCTATAAGAGGGGTTGGAGATAGGTAGGATTAGCGTTTGGCCATCTTTCCATGCGAGGTCTTTCAAATTTTCTATCTTCCTTCTGGGAACCCCTGCTATAGATTGGATAAAAAAGAAATAATAATAATAATGATAGCTAACAACTATTGTACTTTAAATATTGTGCCATGTACTATGCTAAGAGCTTTGCTTATATTATCTCACTTGCACCTCACAATAACTTATGATATATACTATCATTTTCCATGTTTTATACATAAGGAAATTAATTGAGACACAGAAAATCAGAATAAATTGGCTCAGAATCTGACCTGGGAGATTCCAAAATCAAGGAACAAGGATCACTGATGGACTATGAGATTATTTAAAATGCTATAAACAAGTTATTTTTAATGGATATTACTTACTTACAGTACTGTATGTTTGAAAAATACCAGCTAGTACATAAAGCCTGTGAGTTTTGGGATATGATCACTTAATACAAAACTAAAGTAGATTGTCCCATCTTAGTCTACTAAAGCAGTCCACAGGAATTATGGAAAAATACTGGGGTTTGGTCATGAGTATTGTATAATGACTGCCCAGGAGTATGGAAGTTACACCTGGCATATCTGAGATCATTATATTCCTTGGATTGAAGACAGGCCTCAAATTACTACTACTTTTCCCTTCCATTTTCTCAGAGGAAAATGAAACGCCCAAGGAAGAAAAAACTTCTATTTGCTGATATGTGGGGACCATCAAAGGCTGTCTCACCATCCTATCTTTCAGAAATGAATCTCGTCAGGGGAAAACATCATCCATGTTCATAGAAGATCCAATCAACTTTTTGATATCTCACTTAAAATATGAACAGAGAGCCACGACTCCATCTTGGGAAAATTTCGAGAAGAGAGAACAAAATAATCAAGCTAAAAAAGCTAAAAAAGATATCTCAGATGAAATAGAGATAACATAGGGAGAAATAAAAACTTTTTAAAAAGAATAATATTGTCAGAGAGAGACAAAAATATAGCTAAAATTCAAGAAAAGAGTTTATTGGGGAAAAAAATCAGCTAACGAGAAAGAACCCTTGAAAAGTGAAAAATTGATAGCCAAATAAAAAATTTAGTAGACAAGCTGGAAAATAAGTCAAGAAAATAGCCTAGAAAGTTTACAAAATGATGAAAAGAAATACGTGAGAGAAAAGAAACAAAACTCACAGAAGTAACTATTAGGAAGTCCAATATCTGCTTAGAGGGAATTCATAAAGATAGTAGAAAAGAGGGAAAATGAACACTAGGAAATTATTTTTATGAGGTAAAGCAAAAAAAAAATTAACTATAATAGTATCCTCCCCAGATTGAAAAGGGTCCCCAAATGCTGAGTACAGTGAATGGAAAGAGACCCAGTAAGTCATATTCAAGGAAGTTTGGGACACTTGGATTAAAGGAAGGATTTGTAAGATATCCAAATACTAAAACACAGGGGTTCAAAAAGGACCAACAACCACAAGGACTTCAGACTTCTTAGTAGCAACACTGGATGCTAGAGCTTAATATGTATTATGTATGGAGATTCCCTTAACGTTCCAATAGTAAATGATTTTCACTCTGAAATTTTAGAATAGGCCAAAGTATTATTTAAAGAGTTGGATAGCAACAAAACAATTCAGGCACACAAAATTGTAGGAACATTTTTCAAGAACCTACTGGTGGATCTGTTCCAGAAAAGCACTAAATCAAAAAAAGAGGAAAATACAGCAAATCCATTCAAGGCTGTCAGTGGCTCTAGAGACCTGCCAGAGCACCTGGGATTGTTGCTCAAGATATAGACAAAAACAAACCACTAAGTCGAGAACTCTATTTACACATTTCCAAGTGTAGCACACATGATTAATCAAAAGCCTGGGTCTGTCCTTCAAAGGAGGCACTTCTAGAAGAAATCCAGATTACTAAGCATCCTAAAAAATGCCAAGCTGGGAAGTAAAACCCAAATATATGGTGGATTTTCTAAGTATATCTGACAACCAAAGGCTCCTGGACTGTATTCGAAGTAGATAAAGAAAGCTTTTAGTTAGAAATGAGGGAGTGGACAGAGGAATATAATTATGCACTTAATTTGTATGTTAATCTAACTGGGTGACTTAAGGAATAGAATAAGGGTAGAGAATGCAAAGGCATTTGCATTTAAGAATCTAAAGTATGAATTCCGGAGAAGATGGTGGCTTAGTAAGACGCGCAGATCTTAGTTTCTCTTCCAGGACAGCTACTAGGGGAGTAGAAATGATACAGAACAGCTCCTAAAGCCACGACAGAGATAAAAAAGACAGCACACCCCATCCTGGAAGGGCTGGCTGGCTGATAGAACCCGCTCTGGTGAGATCGCCGAGAGGCACGGGCTTCACCTGGCAGGGTGGCAAGCGGCCAGAGTCACTCCCTTCCCCTTCCCAGGCCAGCTGGGAGAATTGGACAGGCGGTCCACTCAAACCGCAGTGGCTGGCGCCCACACCACACGCGGCCCCCTGGACCAACTGAGAGAATTGGATCGGAAATCCCCAGGCCGCGGAGAACGGTGACTGGGGGGGGGGGGCCCTTCCAAACCCGTGACTCCCCGGGAATGTGCACTCTCCCGGGCGGGCCGCAGCGGCTGGTGCCCTCCGGCCACACTTCGCGCCCCGGGCCGACTAGGAAATTCAGATGTGTGCTTTCCTGGGCTGCGGCGGCCAGCGACCCTCCCCGTGTTCGGACCCCGGGCCGGCTGGCACTCTTCCAAGCCGCTTCAGCTAGCGAACCTCCCGGATGGCGAGAGTTTTCCAAAGTTAAAGGACCCACAGCCCCTTTTACTGGTGGGACCCGCAGACAAACGTGTGCCATGAGCACCACATACTGGGCAGGATAAGAAAAACAGAACCCAGAGATTTCACAGAAAAATCTTACAACCTTGTTGGGTCTGACACCCATGGAAATCTGACTGAATGCCCAGACGCCAGCAGCAGAAGATAACTGTCCACGCTCAGAAGATTTAGAATATGGCCCAGTCAAAGGAACAAACCAATAGTTCAAATGAGATACAAGAGCTGAGACAACTAATGCTGAATATACGAACAGAAATGGAAAACTTCTTCAAAAATGAAATCAATAAATTGAGGGAGAAAATGAAGAGGACATGGGCTGAACATAAAGAAGAAATAGAAAAACTGAAAAAACAAATCACAGAACTTATGGAAGTGAAGGATAAAGTAGAAAAGATGGAAAAAACAATGGATACCTACAATGATAGATTTAAAGAGACAGAAGATAAAATAGGTGATTTGGAGGATGGAACATCTGAGTTCCAAAAAGAAACAGAAACTATCAGGAAAAGAACGGAAAAATTTGAACAGGGTATCAGGGAACACAAGGACAATACGAACCGCACAAATATACGTGTTGTGGGTGTTCCAGAAGGAGAAGAGAAGGGAAAAGGAGGAGAAAAACTAATGAAGAAATTATCACTGATAATTTCCCAACTCTTATGAAAGACCTAAAATTACAGATCCAAGAAGTGCAGCGCACCCCAAAGAGAGTAGACCCAAATAGGCGTTCTCCAAGTCACTTACTAGTTAGAATGTCAGAGGTCAAAGAGAACGAGAGGATCTTGAAAGCAGCAAGAGAAAAACAATCCATCACATACAAGGGAAACCCAATAAGACTATGTGTAGATTTCTCAGCAGAAACCATGGAAGCTAGAAGACAGTGGGATGATATATTTAAATTACTAAAAGAGAAAAACTGCCAACCAAGACTCCTATATCCAGCAAAAGTATCCTTCAAAAATGAGGGAGAAATTAAAACATTTATAGACAAAAAGTCACTGAGAGAATTTGTGACCAAGAGACCAGCTCTGCAAGAAATACTAAAGGGAGCACTAGAGTCAGATACAAAAAGAGAGAAGAGAGAGGTATGGAGAAGAGTGTAGAAAGAAGGAAAATCAGATATGATATATATAATACAAAAGGCAAAATGTTAGAGGAAAATATTATCCAGACAGTAATAACACTAAATGTCAATGGACTGAATTCCCCAATCAAAAGACATAGATTGGCAGAATGGATGAAAAAACAGGACCCTTCTATATGCTGTCTACAGGAAACACATCTTAGACCCAAAGATAAACATAGGTTGAAAGTGAAAGGTTTGGAAAAGATATTTCATGCAAATAACAACCAGAAAAGAGCAGGAGTGGCTACACTAATATCCAACAAATTAGACTTCAAATGTAAAGCAGTTAAAAGAGACAAAGAAGGACACTATATACAAATAAAAGGAACAATTAAACAAGAAGACATAACAATCATAAATATTTACACACTGAACCAGAATGCCCCAAAATACGTGAGGAATACACTGCAATCACTGAAAAGGGAAATAGAATCATATACCATAATAGTTGGAGACATCAATTCACCACTCTCATCAATGGACAGAACATCTAGACAGAGGATCAATAAAGAAATAGAGAATCTGAATATTACTATAAATGAACTAGACTTAACAGATATTTATAGGACATTACATCCCACATCAACAGGATACACCTTTTTCTCAAGTGCTCATGGATCATTCTCAAAGATAGACCATATGCTGGGTCACAAAGCAAGTCTTAACAAATTTAAAAAGATTGAAATCATACACAACACTTTCTCGGATCATAAAGGAATGAAGTTGGAAATCAATAATAGGTAGAGTGCCAGAAAATTCACAAATACGTGGAGGCTCAACAACCCACTCCTAAACAGCAAGTGGGTCAAAGAAGAAATTGCTAGAGAAATTAGCAAATACCTCGAGGCAAATGAAAATGAAAACACAACATATCAAAACTTATGGGATGCAGCAAAGGCAGTGCTAAGAGGGAAATTTATTGCCCTAAATGCCTATATCAGAAAAGAAGAAAAGGCAAATTTCAGGAATTAATTATCCATTTGGAAGAACTGGAGAAAGAACTGCAAACTAATTCCAAAGCAAGCAAAAGGAAATAAATAACAAAGATTAGAGCATAAATAAGTGAAATTGAAAACATGAAAACAATAGAGAAAATCAATAAGGCCAGAAGTTGGTTCTATGAGAAAATCAATAAGATTGATGGGCCCTTAGAAAGATTGACAAAAAGAAAAAGAGAGAGGATGCAAATAAATAAGATCCGAAATGGAAGAGGAGACATAACTACTGACCTCACAGAAATAAAGGAGGTAATAACAGGATACTATGAACAACTTAACGCTAATAAATACAACTATTTAGAGGAAATGGATGGATTCCTGGAAAGACATGAACAACAAACTTTGACTCAAGAAGACATAGATGACCTCAACAAACCAATCACAAGTAAAGAAACTGAATCAGTCATTCAAAAGCTTCCTAAATAGAAAAGTCCTGGACCAGACGGCTTCACATTTGAATTCTATCAAACATTCCAGAAAGAATTAATACCAACTCTCCTCAAACTCTTCAAAAAAATCGAAGTGGAGGGAAAACTACCTACTTCATTCTATGAAGCCAACATCACCCTCATACCAAAACCAGGCAAAGATATTACAAAAAAAGAAAACTACAGGCCAATCTCTCTAATGAATACTAATGCAAAAATCCTCAATAAAATTCTAGCAAATCGTATCCAACAACACATTAAAAGAATTATACATCACGACCAAGTAGGATTCATCCCAGGTATGCAAGGATGGTTCAACATAAGAAAATCAATTAATGTAATATACCGTATCAACAAATCAAAACAGAAAAATCACATGATCATCTCAATTGATGCAGAGAAGGCATTTGACAAGATTCAACATCCTTTCCTGTTGAAAGCACTTCAAAGGATAGGAATACAAGGGACCTTCCTTAAAATGATAGAGGGAATATATGAAAAACCCACAGCTAATATCATCTTCAATGGGGAAAAATTGAAAACTATCCCCCTAAGATCAGGAACAAGACAAGGATGTCCACTATCACCATATTATTCAACATTGTGTTGGAGGTTCTAGCCAGAGCAATTAGACAAGAAAAAGAAATACAAGGCATCAAAATAGGAAAGGAAGAAGTAAAACTATCACTGTTTGCAGACGATATGATACTATACGTTGAAAACCCGGAAAAATCCACAACAAAACTACTAGAGCCAATAAATGAGTACAGTAAAGTAGCAGGTTACAAGATCAACATTCAAAAATCTGTAGCATTTCTATACACTAGCAATGAAGAAGTGGAGGGGGAAATCAAGAATCGAATCCCATTTACAATTGCAACTAAAAGAATAAAATACCTAGGAATAAATTTAACTAAAGAGACAAAAAACCTATATAAAGAAAACTACAAAAAACTGCTAAAAGAAATCACAGAAGACCTAAATAGATGGAAGGGCATACCGTGTTCATGGATTGGAAGACTAAATATAGTTAAGATGTCAATCCTACCTAAACTGATTTACAGATTCAATGCAATACCAATCAAAATCCCAACAACTTATTTTTCAGAAATAGGAAAACCAATAAGCAAATTTATCTGGAAGGGCAGGGTGCCCCGAATTGCTAAAAACATCTTGAGGAAAAAAAACGAAGCTGGAGGTCTTGCATTGCCTGACTTTAAGGCATATTATGAAGCCACAGTGTTCAAAACAGCATGGTATTGGCATGAAGATAGATATATCGACCAATGGAATCGAATAGAGTGCTCAGATGTAGACCCTCTCATCTATGGACATTTGATCTTTGATAAGGTAGTCAAGCCAACTCACCTGAGACAGAACAGTCTCTTCAATAAATGGTGCCTAGAGAACTGGATATCCATATGCAAAAGAATGAAAGAAGACCCATATCTCACACCCTTCACAAAAGTTAACTCAAAATGGATCAAAGATCTAAACATTAGGTCTAAGGCCATAAAACAGAGCAAAATTAGGGAGATATCTTATGAATCTTACAATTGGAGGCAGTTTTATGGACCTTAAACCTAAAGCAAGAGCACTGAAGAAGGAAATAAATAAATGGGAACTACTCAAAATTAAACACTTTTTGCATCAAAGAACTTCATCAAGAAAGTAGAAAGACAGTCTACACAATGGGAATCAATTTTTGGAAACGACATATCAGATAAAGGTCTAGTATGCAGAATTTATAATGAGATTGTTCAAATCAACAACAAAAAGACAGCCAACCCAATTACAAAATGGGACAAAGACTTGAATAGACACTTCTCAGAGGAGGAAATACAAATGGCCAAAAGGCACATGAAGAGATGCTCAATGTCCCTGGCCATTAGAGAAATGCAAATCAAAACCACAATGAGATATCATCTCACACCCACCAGAATGGCCATTATCAACAAAACAGAAAATGACAAGTGCTGGAGAGGATGCGGTGAAAGAGGCATACTTATCCACTGTTGGTGGGAATGTCAAATGGTGCAACCACTGTGGAAGGCAGTTTGGCGGTTCCTCAAAAAGCTGAATATAGAATTGCCATACGACCCAGCAATACCATTGCTGGGAATCTACTCAAAGGAATTAAGGGCAAAAACGCAAACGGACATTTGCACACCAATGTTTATAGCAGCGTTATTTACAATTGCAAAGAGATGGAAACAGCCAAAATGTCCATCAACAGATGAGTGGCTAAACAAACTGTGGTATATACATACAATGGAATATTATGCAGCTTTAAGGCAGGATAAACTTATGAAGCATGTAATAACATGGGTGTACCTAGAGAATATTATGCTGAGTGAATCTAGCCAAAAACTAAAAGACAAATACTGTATGGTCCCAATGATGTGAATCGACACTCGAGAATAAACTTGGAATATGTCATTGGTAACAGAGCTCAGCAGGAGTTAGAAACAGGGTAAGATAATGGGTAATTGGAGCTGATGGGATACAGACTGTGCAATAGGACTAGATATAAAAACTCAAAAATGGACAGCACAATAATACCTAATTGTAAAGTAATCATGTTAAAACACTGAATGATGCTGCATCCGAGCTATAGGTTTTTGTTTTGTTTTGTTCTTACTATTATTACTTTTATTTTTTTTCTCTATATTAACATTCTATATCTTTTTCGGTCATATTGCTAGTTCTTCTAAACCGATGCAAATGTACTAAGAAACGATGATCATGCATCTATGTGATGATGTTAAGAATTACTGATTGCATATGTAGAATGGTATGATTTCTAAAAAAAAAAAAAAAAAAAAATGGACAGCACAATACTACCTAATTGTAATGTAATTATGTTAAAGCTGCATCTGAGCTATAGTTTTTTTTTTTCTTATATATTTTTGTATTTTTTATTTTTATTTTTATTTTTTCTCTATTTTATCATTTTATTTCTTTTTCTGTTGTCTTGCTATTTCTTTTTCTAAATCGATGCATATATACTAAGAAATGATGATCATACATGTTGTGATGATATTAAGAATTACTGATTGCATATGTAGAATGGAATTATTTCTAAATGTTGTGTTAGTTAATTTTTTTTAATTAATAAAAAAAAAAAAAAGAAGAAGAGACCCAGGCTCACAGTCTGAAAGGTACAGTTTTGATGCGGTTCTTGAAGTATTTGATGACAATACTATTTATATTTAAATGAAGGAAAAAATAAGCCATTAAATATTAAATTAAGATTGTGAAAAAAAAAATAAAATCTAAAATATGAGGTGATCAATCAGACCAGAGTCTTCCTCCCCACATTCTCCCCATGGAGAGAGAATAATGACCCTCAATGGCTGATCACAGCTGTAGTGCAGCAACACTGAAAGTCAGCAGCACACACGGAAGAGAACGGTCCATCTCTCCCTCATGCTAAGCAGTAGCAACACAGTTGATAATAAACTAAAGTCTTAACCACATTCCTACCATCTGTGCTGAGTTTTGGAAACAACATACATTACCCCGACAGAGACATTTTCTCAGGCCCCTTTCCTTTTAAAAGACATTCCATAAAAGGCACTGAATAGTGAATCTATCAAGGACAAAGTTCAAAAGACGACTTTCACTGATATATTTTCCAGAAACTCTTCAAAGCAACAGTGTGTGCAATTGACATACACTTTCCAAACAGTCAGTCACAGGCAGAGAGGCAGGTCCCTTAAGCATTTGCATTTTGCAATCTCCAGGGAGAGTATATATACTTTCTTCACCCATGCTTGGCTCCATCATGATCAATCATTCAAGATTGTTTTTTCTATTAGTATTTGTAATTTATAGTTGCCACGGAGCTTACCTGGTTCATCTAAATTGACAAATTTACTGGCATAAAGTTGTTCATCATACACTCATTAATCTCTTAATGTCTGTAGAACTCTTTTTGTTGAGCCAGAAATGTTAAGGAAAAATGAGACAGTCCCTCTGTTAAGGCTAATATTCTCTTTCCTGATAAACAGAATGAGTTGACTTTGGGAAATAATTTGGCCATTACTTATATAGCCATCCATTTCAGTAAAATTGATGCACAAAAATGGAATATAAATTAAATAAATAAACAAAATGACAGGATAATTTAAACAAGAGAAATGCTTGGCAAAGCAGCAATTTTGATAATATTTATAACAAATGGAATGGGATTGATAGCATTACTTCATTCATTTTCAGACCGTTAAGCTTATCAATTCGACAATAGTCATGATGATTAATTCACCTAATAATATAGCTTCAAAATACATGAAAGAAAACACATTAAAATTAGAAGGAAACGTAAATGATAAATCCAGGTATCAAAATTGTCAAATCAGGTAAACAAGAAGTAGGTATAGCTATAGAGAGTTTAAAAAACACAACTAATCAGCTTGAACTAACAAACAGATAAAACAAATTTCATTCCCCAAAACAGAAAGTGATATTATTTTCAAATACCTATGCATTATTCATAAAAATTGCCCACATTATATTAAATCACAGAAAAAAAGTCCATAAATTCCAAGAGGAACAATTTATGTTATATATTACTAGAAATTAGAAATGAAAAACTCATCAGAACAAGAACTGAAATCTAAACTTAATATATATATATATAAAATAACAAACTACTAGATATCAAAATTTGCAGACATTGGCAAAGCAGTAGAAAAAAATTATAACCATAATTTTATGTATTTGAAAAGGAAAATACATGAATTAAGCACCCAACAAAAGAAACTGTAAAAGGGAAGATGGGCAGAGTCCAGGGAGGAAGACTACTTTTCCCACTCCTACACCTTCCTCAAAAGAAAACTATACAGTGTAATGATAAAAACCAAAAGCTATTTCTTTGAATAAAATAATGACAGAGAGACAAATATATCAGAAGTTTAAATAAGATTTAAAGAACTACAGGTACATATACAGTAGTAGGAGCTATCAAAGTAACAAACTATTAAAAAAGACTAATATTTTCAAAAAAATTGAGTAGAATTTATACAAATTGTAAAATCTAATGAAATGGATAATTTTACAGGAAAATACAAGTTAACCAATAATACAGATTTTTAAAATGTGGAAAACATGATTGTGCAAATAATAATAAAAGAAATGGAAAGCCATTCAAAGATTACCCCTTAAAATCACCAGCTGCAAAATATTTCATGGAAAACTCTGTCAGAGTAACAGGCTATAGATTTATTTCTATACTGTGGTATCTCCAGAAAATGAAAGTATTTTTGTCACATAATAGGCCATGAACTCAATAAATCTCTGTTGAATGAATAATTATCTTAACTGTTAATTAACAAAGATAAAGATGTAACCATCCCTATTGATTTGATAATGCCAGTATAATCTAACTTCCACAATCAGACAAATTTACCGCATATCTACTAAGAGAAAACAGAAAGCCAATCTCAGCATAAACATAGATGTAAACTCTTAAACAAAATATTGGAAAATCAAATTCAGCAGAATTTTAAAACAATTATACACTGCAACCAAATGGCTTTCCTGAAATGCAGAAAAAAATTAGAAAAATTAAGGAAAATAGATCGAATACCATTTACAATAGCATCAGATTATAAAGTGACCAGAAATAAATCATACAAGAAATGTCTAAGACTCATGTGAAAAAAATCTAAACTATACTGACCTAATTGTTGACTTTAAATGAATGTCATATTAAAGAATAAGAAGGCTCGATATATTAAAAACATATTGAGACGGTATAATTTACAAATGCCTAGAGTGGATTATGATGGTTATTAAATGTACAAATATAAGAATCTTTTTTCATGGGGGAGAATAAATGAATGTCAACATTGAAGGTGAAAATAGTATACAGGAGAAAGTACTATCAATGCAAGCTGGGGTCTATTGTTAACTATAACACTGTAATATGCTTACACTGAACGTAACAGAGATAATATGCCAAAACTAAATGTAAAAAGTGGGGGATATGAGAAAAGGGCATGAGATTCTTTGTGAAGAAAGAAAAATGTACTCATATAGATTGTGGTGGCGAATGCATGGCTATGAGGTTATGCCAGGAACTAATGATTTTTACTTAGGTAGGATTGTATGATGTGCTTTAAAATTGTTTAAAAATGGGGGGGGGGAAGCAAATACAGTAGTGGTACTTTAGAAGAATTGAAAAAGGGACAGTAGTTAAAAAATAATAAAATCTGAATAAAGTATGGGTTTTCATTTTTTAAAAATTCAATTCCCCCAATGTAACATATTTAAATGTAATATTAGCCAAAATACTGACAGTTTTTAAGACTTTTGACAGCATATTCCTAAATTCTTTTACAAATGAAATATGCCTAAAATCAATTTTTTAATTTAAGATATTAAAATTTTAAATTTTTTTAATTAAAATATTTAATTTTAATTTCTAATTTAAAAAGTTCAATATATCTATATATTGAAAAGTTCGATATATCTAGAATAACTAAAGTGGTCAGTGTTATTTTAATAAAGGACATATAGATAAAAGGAACAGAATAGCATTTAAAAACATATTCATAAACACACATACATACTGGATTTAGGAATTTTAAATATGATGAAAATTGTATTTCAAATTAGTAGACAGAATATAAGCTACTGAAAAAAAGGTTTCTGACAAATCCATTATTGTTAGGAAAAAAATAATGCTTAATTTCTTCATGCCACATGTATATTCCAGATGAATTTCAAATTTAAATATTTCTAGAATAAAATATGGGAGATTTTATAATCTCAGAGTTGGAAATTCTTCCTAAGCGTGACACAAAAGCCAGAAGTCATCAAAGAAAATGACAAGCAGTAAAGGCTTTACACAATTTAAAACTTGGGTATGTCATAACAGTATGAATAAAGGGAAAAAGGAAACTATAAAATTGGAAGAAAATATGATACACACAGAATATCAAGTCATATGATAAGCACACAATATTTAAAAAATGAAGACATCCTACAAATCAATAAGGACAAATAACCCAATAGAAATAGCCACAATGTACATGCCCATGCAAAGATAACTTGCAGAAGCATAATTTAATGCAAATACCGATAAATATATGGAAAGACACTCAACTAAAAAACTAGTACAGAATGTATGGCTTTGCAAGAACAATAATATATTAATATTTATCTATCAATGAGTTAAAACTTTTTAAAAATGGCTGATAATAATTATTGTGAAAAAGGTTGGAGAATTGGACATACTCTCATATAATTTAGCTGTGAACTAGTACTACCTTTGAAAGTAATTTGGCAGTTCCTATCTAAAATTTAAACAACCAGCAATTCCACTTTAATCATCCAACACACAGAAATTCTAAGAGATATGAACAAAAATGAATGCACTAGTTAAGTTCAATACTGTTTGCTAATGGGAAAAAAGTGTGAATTCTCATTATTAAAGTAAATTATCAATAGATGATAGATTATGGAAAATGTGTTTAATTTTGTGTTGTATAAAATATGTTTAATTCCCTTTATGTTTTCAAAAGCTGTAGCTTTGTACATGTGCATATATCATTTAAATGCATAGAACTTTCATGAAGGATACAAAATTGTTGAGTAGTCTTCTTTAGTGAGAGAAGTGGCAATAAAATGAAGATGAGCTGGGAAATTTCGATTTTTTACTGTGTGTGTTCCATGATGTTCTTTTGATTTTTTTATTACTTGTGTAACTAAAAACTGAATATATAAAAATGATCAAAGTGGGGTCCTCATTCTCTCCTCACAGTGACTTCATGCAATGTGTATCACAGCTTGATTGTTCCATTTAACACCTGGGTTAGCTGTGAAACTCAGCAATTCAATGAATGGCTTCCTGACAAATGGTCTCAAGCTAGGACCCAGGACTCAGAAAGATTTAGCCTTAACTTTTTTTCCAAAAGAAAAGCAGCATGTTAACAACATGTGAGTTTCTGAAACTACAATTTTTAGTGAAATAACTACACTCCATTTTTTACATTGATATATCCTAAAGCAAACTTCTGCCAATGGTATGCTCTGACTTCCTTGAATGGGCAAGAATATCTAGTGGGAAACTTAGGAAATGATCACTATTCAGTCCCTCCTGTTTTGTTTCCTGCCTGTCTCTCCACCTGCCCATGTGAAAGTCCTCTGCTTTCAGATCACCAGCACATTCCTATTGTTCCCTGCTTGGTCCCCTCTGTTCCCGATCTTCATTTCTCATGTGCTCAGACTTCCTGCTTTTCATTGCTTATGTCAGGTATTCATTCTAACTGACACTTCTTAAGGAGGCATATTATAGAAAGGTCTTGCCCAGTGCATCTTTCAAATGAATTCCAGTTTCTTTGTGCTCGTGCACAACTTCCTGACCTCAGGAAGCACAGATTTTCTGGGTTAAATATGCAACCCTATAACTTCTCTTAAACAAAGCCAACTAGGAGTAAATTGTCCAATAGGGGAATTCTGTTTATTTTACATGCCCCAAATTCCTTCCCACTCTAGGTTTCCACACAATTTGTAAGCATAGTGGTTACTCTTTCAAACTGAACCATGACCCACAGATAGCAGCTTAATATAAGGTCTACATATCTTCATTCTTTGTTATATCATTCTTTAAGCATTTGCCTTACCATACCAGCCCGTATGAGCTTAAAAGGGGAGACTACATCTTATTGAGCCTGAGAACCCGACATGTGTGTGACACACAATAGGAAATCGATGTGTATTTGTTGAATGGATGGCATACATTTTGGAATTGGTGATAGGCCACAAGGGAAGTATTTGGGGGTGTTCCTACAACCCTTTATATCACAGTACCCATTTAGAGTATGGTTCTTACTTCTCTGTTTCAAAACTGAGTCGTATGAATCAAATTGCACTGATTGATTTACTAAATCACGCAAAGGTAGTTCATAGTTTCATTCACTCATTCAGTCTGTCAGTCATCTAACCAGGACCCATGAAAACAACACAAATAGAGGCTGACATCACTCTCCAAATATTTAGAATTATAGCTCAAGCTCACAAACTGTTTAATATAAAACAGTCTTGCTGACTTGATGAATATACGTTTATATGGTCTGGGAGACCAGGTTTGAATTTGGAATTCTTGATCACCTTGGAGTTCTGCTCTGGAATGGGGAAGAGTGGCAAGAGGCAGCCCCCATTCTGTTTACTTTTCTCTTCACCCCCCGACTCTATCCTACACCGCGGGAAGCCTCCAATGCATGTGTGCATGCAGCCCAGCATGTAGGTTCAAGCTTTCACCCTGCTCCACTCCCCCAAAAAACAGCAGCCACCTCTAGGCTATGACTTTTGTCACTGTCCATCCTCGGAAATGCAGACCTGAGGAAGACCCTACCCTGGAAGAGGGACCAGGATAATTTGGGCCAGGAATCAGGGAGTCCTGAGTATTTAAAGCATGGTATAGAGGGGAGGGGATGCTGAGGTTCAATGGGCACTTCACCTTGGCCCCCTAGTGCATTGCTCAGTGAAATGGGGGTGGTTAGAGGATGATCTTGGGCAAGGGTCCTCCTGGGCTGGTCTGTGGATGGTACTGCAGACAACAGACTGGGAGCTCATATTACACAAAACTGTACTCTCTATTACACTTTAGATGGTAAATGTATACTGATGACACTGAAGGAAAAATTAAAAGACATGTTAAAAGAAGAGGAAAATTTAAAAAGAAAAATGAAATGGCAGGGAAATGCAACAGACGGGAAAAACTGGGAAAAATTAGCTGGAAAGCATTTACTCTGTTCAACTTCCCAGTGATCTGAAACACTTAAATTTCAACAAGAATGCTCTAAATCTGTCTGTACAAGATTTTCAGTCATCAATAACTTCATGTAGTTATTTAAATTTAAATGAATGAAAAGTTAATTTAAGCAGTTTTTAAGTTCCACTAATCACAGTTCAAGTGCTGTCAGCCACATGGGGCTAGTGAGTACCATATTGAATGGCACAGATATGGAAAGTTTCTAAATTCACAGAAAGTTCTTCTCAACAGTACCAAAAATAATTCAAGATCATTTCAGTGGCAGTCTTGATTACTTGTATTGCAGTGATTTGGTGCCACTTTTGAGTTCTTTATCAATGTCTCCTTTATCTTGACCTGTCTAGGCCAACGAAAGTACACTAGTTTCGATTCAAGATATTGTGAATAGACTGATAGAAACATATTCTTGTGGAAATTACCTGAGAGTGCCTGGATTCTAATTCTGGCCTTGTCCCTAAAATATATATGATCTTGGGAAAGTAAGTTAAGATCTCTCAACTTTCAATAGCAAAAGGATCTCACAGCTTGCCTCACCGAGCATTTTAAATATCAAATAACACAAGATACGTGAAAGATAAGGACACATGATGTTCTTCCAACCTCTTTGTATTTTAAGCAGATTCACTGCTGGAGAAGAGTCTAAGCTAGGGCACAACTCTAGCCTTTCATCCCTGAAACCTTTCCTCAGATACCATGGAGACATCACAGTCATGTGTCTCGTAGCTAGAAGCATAAAAGCAGATGTAAAAATTTTAACTAGTCTACTGACTTTTTGTTTAATGTGGGATTTTAGATATTATCCTTTATCTCGTGCATGAATTTTTTCAGCCCAATTCAGTAAGCATTTATTCTTAGAATATTTTGTGTGAAGCAGAGGTTACTAGGAGATGTAAGAATAATGGATAAGTTATTCAAGAGTTCTAACTTCTTGAAGTTTATTTATATGAAAGATAAAGAAACAATTACTTTAATAAATTAGGAATATGGTAAATATTTTTAAATAATTATAAGCCTCATACGAATGAGAGGGAGAAATTCCTTCTGCTGGAGGATGAAGCAAGGGCGAGGCGTCAGGGGCAGGTGCATGTTTCATTCATCTCGGGATGTCCACTGCCAGGAACCTAGCAGTTGCACAATAACCATAACTTTTGCTAACTTTATAGGTGCAAGCTCTGATAGACAGGGAAGCACATGCTTTGTGGCCCAGCATCATCTGTATAGATCCTGGATTTGGTGCCCATTAACTGGTGCTCATTTACTATGAGCACTTAAGCAAAGTCTATTCTAAATTGAATCTGCATGTTACAATGCCACCCTGCAGTTTCCTACATTGTAAACTTAGGATAATAAGACTTACCCTGTAGAGTAGGCTTAAAAACATTACATTAGATAATGTATTAAAAGCATTTAGCCTAGTGCCTAGAAGAGCACAAGGTAGTACTATATTGAATGTAATTAAAAGGTAGCTGTATATTGAAATTTGGAACGATTTTTTTTTTTTCCTGGCATGAGCTGGTTCCGGGAATCGACCCCAGGTCTCCAGCATGGCAGGCATTGAAAGGATTTTTAAATTTCAGAAATGGAGTGAAATAGAAGGATAGTCTTTAATATTTTCCAACTGTGGTATTTGAATATTCAGTTTAAGTAAAAGTTTAAAATTTGGGAATTGTCCCTTGGCTAAAAGAATTACAAATGCTGAAATCGTTTCTTGAGTTAGTCTATCCAGTTTAAATGAGTATGTATTTCTAATTAAAGGGGAAACTTTAGTTTAACTGTAAATCTGAAATTCAATTTTAAATCTCATTCCCTACCCTGAAGATGGAGAGACCAGAGCAGCAAAAAATGACATTAGACCCTAATGTAAGGTCATTGAGTTGGAGTTGAGCCCCAGAGAAGTGAAATAGCATGCTGAATTCACAAGATTATTTACAACACAGCCAGGACTGAACTCTACCCCATGTTCATCCAATAGATAATTTCAGATATGAGCATCTCCAGATAGGAATGAAAAAAAGCTTCAGAAGCTTATGAAATATCTGTGTTTCACTCACCTGGAACTTCCCGTTAAGGATATCCCTGTAGCAATGATGAGTATATAAATCGAGGTCAAAATATTTAAGACTGCAGCAATTCCATCCCTAGAGGGCTTTGGCAAGTTGAGTTTGATGATTTCTAGTGCAGAGGGATCACTGACAGAGGAAAAGGCAATTTCAGACGTGGGGTAGGCAAAACTCTGATGCTCTCTGGAGCCCAGTGTCACTGGGGACCACACCCAAGACCCAGGCAAGGGAGGGCACTGACCCAAGTAAGCCTTTCCTGGTAGGATTAATTAATTCTCCTCCACTAGTTTTAGATTTTCCATATTAACCCTTCACCACCCACTAATCCAAGATTAAATTTTGCAATTATTTGTCTGCAACACTGTTCTTACCATTCTCTGGCATCCTATTTTATAACTATGAGAAACTACTATATAGATTAAAGATTTAATTGGACTCAATAGAAAATTTCACTGAGAAAGTCAATGGCACTAGTCAACCACCTCAAACCTGCACTTCCATCCAACGCCACTGTTTTTCCAATTGCTTTGTCACAGTTGTTTTTCTTAACAAGTTAAAAGATCATTTTTATTACATATCATGCATGCTAGTGAAGGAAAATTTATAAATGTATAAAATGTCTGAACACTCGTTAATCTTTAAATTTGTTGATGTGTTATACCATATTCCTCAGAAATTATATTGAATTATTGGTATATATTATTTTTAAGAAAACTTCTACCAATTTACACTCTTAACCGAGGCATGTGAGATATCCAATCTCACCACACTCTCATCACCAGTAAATATTACCCATTTTTTCCAACAATTAAAATGGAATGGAATTTTTTAAGATCTAATTTTCATATATATTTAACTATTAATGCATATAAACATTCTTTGGTTTTCAAAAATTCTTTCATGACTTTCTTTTTAATATAGGTGTCTTTTCCTTACCCAGATTTTCAACATTATATTTATGTTTTGGAAAAAAATTTAACTTTTTCAATGTAATTTTAATGCACAGTTCCTATTGTTTATCCTGTTGATGAGTTATTTATTAAGAATGGTGGATCTCTTTACCTATAAATAAACAGTTTTTTTAGTATACATTATATGTGTGGATGTATACATTTGTAGATGTTAAAAAGATCTACATGTATTAAAATAGATAAGTAGTGTTATGTATTTATATGCATTTATAATTTATATTTGCGTATATGCAGGTGTATATCTATGTATGTATGTGTGTGCATATACAGAGGTCTTTATATTTTCATAGACCTTGTCTTTTAAATATTTTTCATATATTTTTTTAATGTTTAGTCAGGACTCAGTTATTGCAATATCTTATCTCTATTCACCCGGATTTTGTTCATTTTTCCTTTTTAAATTTTTTTTTCCTGTTTAAACCTATAAAGAACCTGTAATTGTCTTAGGTGAAGAGCTAACTTATTTTCTTTGAAACCTAAATCTTCCAACACTGCTGTATAACTTAGCCCTTTGCCATCGGTTTGTGGTATTTCTTTGCTCACATATTGATTTCTTATACTTATCAAATTTTGTTTCAAGAATATTGATTTGATTCCGTTAAAGAATCTGTCAGTTCTCCTCCCATATGATCTAGTTTTACTTGTATTTCAAGCAATACATTTTTTTTTTTTGCATGGGTAGGCACCGGAAATCGAACCCGGGTCTCTGGCATCGCAGGCGAGAACTCTACCTGCTGAGCCAGCGTGGCCCGCCCTCAAACAATACATTTGTAATATCGTTCACCAATGTGAGTGTCATAAGTTCATAAAAAAAATTGAATAATTATGGCAATACCAAACATCCTTGTCTTACTTCTCTAATTTTAATATTAATTTATCTTCTTTCTTTATTGAAGTTGGATTTTTTATCATTATATTATTACATATTTTTAAGGGATTTTTGGTTATTGTTCTTTGATTTAAATCATAAACTGGAAAAATTTAAGGTGCCTGTTATGATTCAATATTTTCTGATTTGGGTCTATCTACATGAAATAAATTTTGATAGCTTCCTTAATATAAATAAATTCTAAGCTTTTTGATGAAATTTTAGTGTGCCATTGTTTTCTTCTCTAATATTAGATTCAGGACTTTCACATTGTGTTTATCAGTGAAATTAGTGTTTAAACTTCTTGTTCCATGCTGTTTCCATAGGCTTTTATAGGATTATGTAATAACATGGGGACCCTGTCATCTCTCTGTATATACATGAAAGTTCTGATTCTTGATGCTTTTTATGGATCTCACCAGTAACAAGACTCAGGTTCTGCTTTGGAAATAATCCTAATTTTAATGTTTTAAAATTCTATTTGTCTTTCAATTCCTCTTTAGTCAAACTAAAATAATATGTCAGTTATTAAACTTATGACATTGTTAATCAGAAGGAATTTGCAATTTATCCTTTTTATTGTTATAGCAAGAACATTGACTATCACAACATTTTTAATCTTTGATTATTTTAGACATTTCTTAAAATAAATTCACAGCAAAAAATGCATCAATTTGAAGTGTACCAATCCATTTATTTGTCTGTCTACTAGTTTAAAACAGTGTATACCAGTGTAACCACCACCTCAATCAAGATGGAAGATGTTTGCACCCTCCAACCACTATCCTGCTTTCCGTTGCTATAGATGAGCTTTGTCTTTTCTAGTTTCATGTAAGTTCAAACAATAAATGCTTTTTGTATTTGGCTTATTTCATTTAGCATAAAGATTTCAAGATTTTTCCATGTAGCAAAAATGTATATCAGTAGTTCTTTCTTTTAAATTACTGACTAGTATTCCCTTATGTGAATGTATCACAATTTAGTTTACCTTTTCCCCCATTGAAGCACATATGGATTGTTTCCAATCTGGAGTTATTTACGAAGAAAGCTTCTATGTACATTTTGACAAAAAGTTGCATGGACGTGTTTTTACTTCTCTTGGGTAAATTCCTAGGAGTGAAATAGCAGGATCAAATGGTGTGCAATATAATACAAAGCTGCAAAACTGTTTTCCAAATTGGCAGTACCATTTTACATTCCCTGTGGTAATGGATGATTTCCAGTTGCTCCACATTTTCACCAGCCTTCTTGTTATCAGTGTTTACAATGGATGTGCATTGGGACCACATTGTGGTTTAAACTTGCATTTTCACTGATGGCTGGTGATATCCTGTACCTTTTCAAGCACTTTTTGGAAATTCTTTTATGATTTTTGAGTAGTATCTATTCAAATCTTTTGTGCATTTTTAATTGGACTGCTTGTCTTATTATTTGTTGATTTCATTATGTATCTATATACCAATTTTTGTCATATATATGTATTATAAATATTCTTTCTTTGTTCAGGGCTTGCCTTCTTCCCATTCTTAACACTGTGTTTCAAAAACAAAAAGTTAAAATTGTTGTTGAAGTCCACTTTATCAATTTTAAAAATTTACTTATTTGATGTTTGTGGCCTGCCTAAGAAATCTTCTCCAGTTCCAATTTTATGATGATTTCCTCCAATGTTTACTTCTGGAAGTTTTATAATTTTAGTATTTGTGTTTAGATCTAAGATCGATTTCAAATTAAATTTTGCGTAGCATTTGCAATAAAGACCAGTGTTCCTTTCTATTCCGTATGGATACTTGTTTCTCCAGCACAATTTTGAAATGCCTTTATTTTCCCATGATTACCTTGGCAGCTTTGTTGAATATCACTAGTTTTATTTATTTATTTTTTTGCGTAGATCTGTTTCTGTGCTTGTGATTATGATACATCATTGAACCATATTTCTATTCTTATACCAATACCACATTTTTTAATATTTATAGCTTTCTAGCAAATCATGAAATTGGGTTGTGAAATTCTTGCAACTTTCTTTCTCTTTTACCAATTGTTTTAGCAATTTTAGATATAACGTATTTCTTAAGTTTTAGAATCATTTTAGCAATTTCTACAAACTGACTTACTGGGCATTGGATTGGCTCTATAATATAATAATATCAAGGTGGTCAATAATTGAAAAGGGTAAATCTCTCCACAAATTTAATTATTCTTTATCACAGCAATTTTTGTAGTTTCCAAGGTATTGGTCCTGCACATATTTTATTAAATATAACCATAAGTATTTCATACTTTTGCTGGCATAGTAAATGTGATCTTTCAAAATTGTACATTCAAAGTGTCCAGTAGTAGTATATAGAAATACTACTATTTTTTTCATTGACATTATCTTTGACCTTGCCAAATTTACTTACATCTAGTAACTTTTTAAAAGATTTTTAAATAGATTCCTTACTACCTTTTATATAAAGAAGTATTTCTTCTGTAAACAATGACAGTTTTATTTCTTCATTCTGATCCATACTCATTCACTTATTGTACTACCTAGTAAGTCCAGTACAACCTTGTTGTACAAGTGTTGAATACAAGTGGTGAGGGTGAATAATTTTGCCTTGTTTCCAATCTTAGGGGGAGAGAGCATTAGCTCTTTCACCATTAAGTATGGTATTGGCTCTAATTGTTTCGTAGATGCTTTTTTATCAGGTTAAGAAAAATTTTCTATTTTGTAGAGGGATTTTCTTCAGAAATTAATGACCAATTTTGTCAAATGTTTCTGCATTCATTTTTTTTTTTTGGTACAATTTTCTTCCCATTTTCTGTTGATGTGATCATTACATTGATAGCTACTTGAATGTCAAATCAATCCTGAATACATCCCCCCTTGATCCTGATGTATTATCATTTTTGTAAACCACAGATTCAATTTGCAAATACTTTTTTAGGATTTATGTACAAACATTCATGAAGGATATAGGTCTGCTATTGTCTCTTTTTGCAGTTATTTGTCTAGTATGGGTGTCAGGATAATACTGTTCATGTAAATTGAGTTGTGAAGTGTTGCATCTCACATTATTTTCTGAAGACATTTATGAAAAACTGTTATCATTTCTTTCTTGAAGGATTGATAGAATTTGTGAATGCAACCAGCTGGGTTGGGAATTTACTTGTAAGAAGCACTTGAAATTACAAGATCAAATGTCTTAATATTAAGCAACTGGGCTCTTCTATTTTTCCTTGATTCTTGTCAGTAACGTCAATCTTTCTAGAAACTTTCTAATTCCATTTAAGTTGCAGAATTTATTGACTTTAAATTGTACGGAACATTCTCATATTACCCATTTAATTTCTGTAGAATTGGCACTGATGTCTTCTCTTTCATTCCTGACATTAATTTGTATCTTCTATTTTTCTTCATCAATTTAGCCAAAGATTTGTCTGATTTATTGTTGCTTACAATAATCAGCGTTTGGTTTCATTGACTTCTCTATTGTTTGTCCAAATTCTGTTCATTGATTTCCATGATCACTCTTATTATTTCCGTTCTTTTGGGTTTAATTTGCTTTTGTTTTCTTAGTTGTTTAAGGTGCCTGTTTAAATCACTAATTTTATACACTTCTTTTATCTAATATAAACATTTAAAGCTATAAATTTCTCTTTAAGTTCTGCTTTGGCTGCATTTAATGCATGAGAACTTTCTCGAGAGATATATTAAGACTAAAAAATACCCTTTTCTCCTCAAAATTTTACCAACTATTTTTAGCATTGGTGATTCTTGTATAATTCAAGTATTACCATATTTTTTCTGAAATGATGACATATCAATTCTGTCATTTCTTCTATATTTATTAGTTAGCTTCTCATTATAAAGAACTGTGTCTCTTTGCTTCATTTGTTTATATTAGTGTGAACACTTTATATTGTTTCATTCAATAGATTAAAATACTTTATTATCATTATGTTCTCAGATTTAGCCAAGAATCCAAATATCAGGCAGGATCGTGTGTTTTCTTTGGTATGTCCCCATCTTTCTCGGATCCCTTTTTCACTTTTGTGGCACATAAGAGTGTTGTACGCTCATCCTGTACTTTCTCTGACCTGAATCTGGAATAAAATACTTCTCTAAAGAAAATAATATTTAAAAAACAAAATCCAGGTTCTGGGAATGCTGTTGCTGTTGGATTGATCCTAAATCCTCCAAGCAGATGGAGCCAGGAAATCAGATACATGATAGATAGATAGATAGATAGACAGATGATAGTGGATGATTGATAGATAGATGTAGATATATAAATAGATATAGGTATATAAGTAGATATAGATGTAGACACACCTGGACGTCCAAACACAGGCATATGCAGTCATATCTATTTCTGTTTCTAGCTATTATTATACATTTAAACCCATGACTTTGTACTTATCTCTTCGGGTTTTCATCCATCACTGTATTGTTCATCTATCCCTACCCCCTTTTCATACTGGAAATTCCCTTCTTCAGCAGGTAGAATATCTGTTCTCAATATTCACAATGCATTTACCTATTAGTGCAATGCCAGAATT
Source organism: Tamandua tetradactyla (assembly GCF_023851605.1). Lineage (NCBI taxonomy): Eukaryota > Metazoa > Chordata > Mammalia > Pilosa > Myrmecophagidae > Tamandua > Tamandua tetradactyla. Next base: position 15,477,007 of record NC_135334.1, on the reverse strand, counting down.
TACACAAAGTACTTTCAGAATTGCTAAGTCATGCTTCTGAGAAAAGAGCTAATATTTGCTTAGAGTTTTTTTGTCTTTAACCTGAGAGTATACAGTCCAAGTACTGTCTTCAAAGTTTGCTTGTGTTGTTGTTGTTTCTTTTTCTTTGCCCACAAAATTCTGTTCTCTTCATTCATTTGTGATTGTATTGAATTTAGCCTTTCCCATCTTTATTTTTTTCACTTATTCCCTTTCCTGAATCTGCGAGCAGTTAAGATGTTTTCTAAGTCAGGACTGTGTATATATCCATAGTCAGATTTTGCGGTTCCCTCCACCCATTTCCCGTATCTGTTCCATCCAATTCATATTCACACATCCAGTACATAACCAATCTTACCGCTCTCTTCCTGTGTTTCTTTTTCCTCAAACAGATCAGGTACATATTTTATTTCCACTTCCCTTTTACAGCAAATAGAATATTATAGATACTCTTTTGCATTTTGCTTTCCTTTTCATAGTATAGATGCTGTTTTATACTTTGCTTTTTTCACTTAATAGTATATTCTAGAAATTACTTCAAATCAGAAATCACATCACAGAAACTTTCTTAATTCTTTTTTACAGCTGCCTGGCACTCTATTGTGTACATATACCATAGTTTTTTCATACCACTCTCCCACTATTTAGATTACTCTCAATATTTCACTTGCAAGTAATCCTGCAACAATAGCATTGTGTAATTATATTGCACGAGGTGCATAGGAATGCTGAGTTAAAAGTTGATGCCTGTATGCTTTTGTTAGACGCTGCCAATTTCTCTCCACAAGGATTATACTAATTTGCATTCCCAATAACAATTTCCTCAACCTCACGAATAGACTGTGTAGTTATCTTGCTCCAAACTGATAGATGTGTATTTCAGTGTAATTTTAATTTGCATTTCACTTTTATGAATGAGACTGAATTTCAATAAACATGTTGCATAAATTTTCTTTGTTAATTGGTTGTTCATACATTTTCTCATTTTTCTGTCAAGTTTTTTAAACTTTTTTTTAAATTTAAAAAGTTCGGTATATATATATATATATATGGGATATGATCCCTTGATCTGTGGTATAAGCACCAAATATTTTCTTGTAATTTGTCATTCTTTTGACTATGTTCATGATATTTTGGCAATGTAAAAATATATTTTAAATTTCTGTGTTGTCAAATTTATCGGTCATTTTTATTATTGCATCTATATTTTGAGACATAGTTAGAAACCTTTCCATAAATTATTGCAAAGAAAGAGTTCAAGTAGTTTCTTTGAAATATAATTGAGAATTCCAGTTTCATTGAGGCAAAGTAGCCCCTTTCCTTCCAGATCCTCTGAAATGTGGGGGAAAATGTAGATTGCCTAGGGACCAAGGGACTCAAGGGAAGGCATGGTGGTGAGTTCGTGGGTTTTCTTATAACATCCCATATAACCCTGCAGGTGTAGTGTTAGCATTTTAAATGTTAACGTTAAAACTGTAAGCAAGCTGTGCATTTGAGTTTTAGTCTCACAAAAGGGCAGCATGTAGAGCATGCAGGCAGGCATGAATAAAGACCAATTAAACTCTACATTAATCACTAGTGCTTATGTTCTCTCATCTATCATCCCAGACGTGGAGGTACCATGCACCATGATGTCTTAAGAGTGCTTAAATCGTAAAGGAGGTAGCAAGGAACTGAGGTAAGCAAGTAATGAAGTTCTCCAGACCCTTTGTATGTATTATCCAAGATGATTAACTTTTTTTGTCTCTAACATATAGGAAAGCCCAGTGAAAAATCACTACAAGGAGGCAGATTTGGTAAGATCCATGGCGCTTTTGGTGTAATTGTGCATTAGCCATACTATAAAATGAGACCAGATTTTTTAGTATTTGTTTTTTCTGGGGGGGGGGGTGGTGGTGCTGAAGAAGAGATCTCAACCTCACAGAGAGCTCACCAATTGCTTGAGAGCTGCATTCCTTAAGTCAGAAACAGCTCAAAAAGGACAGGATTGGGGGGGAGACCATTTCCTTCTTTTTTCAGAAGCTATTCATACTGCTATCTTTTGGTAACCCCTATTTAAGTTTTCTCGTAAGTTCGGTTTTATTTTTGTCTTTTGAGAAAGTAAGAAAGTTTGGGCTTTCCTTTATTTTTTTTTTTTTTTTTTTTTTTTTTTTTCCTGGCATGTGCAGGCTCAGGGAATCAAACCCGGGTCTCAATCTTACCAGGTGAGAACTTTGACACTGAGCCACCGTAACCCACTCAGAATTTAATCAAAAGGAAAGCTTCCTTACTATAAATAATTGGTGTACTTCCTTCTTGCCAATGACGAAAATTATATAACTCACTTAATTATCACATTTTTGTTTGTTTTATTTGGGGTGCTTGGAAGCAGACAGTTATCAAGCCCAAGCACTGCAACTATTTAGCCTTTTATGGATATTTGTTTTTTTTGTTTTGACAAATTTTGACTCACTTTTATTATTCATATTTTTCTTATTTCTATACCTTTTTATTTACTTTTATAAAAATTATATCACCCTCAGCATCACACAGTCCATTCAACAGCAAATCCTGTTGATTTAAATCCCAAAATGCATCTTTAATCCAAAAGTGTCTTCCATCTGCATTGTCATTACTCTAGTAAAGTCATTACCGTTTTTGCCAAGTAATTTCTATAGCCTCCCAATTGTTCTTCCTGTTTTCACTTTGGCTAGTCTCTACTCTCTCCCCATCCACCACCCATATAAATACGTGCATGTCCATCCATTTATTCTCATCACCAACCAGAAATTTTTAAAACGCAAAACAAATTATGTCAATCTGCATCTTGACACATCTCAATGGGGTCTCTTTGCACTTAGAATAAAATTCATAGTCTTTACATGAAGCGATATTACTCTGCCTATTGAATCTCCTTTGGACAGCCCTTTTCTCAGTTTCGCCACGCTCCAGTCACACTGCTTTCTCTGTTTCTTGAATGCTGTCAAGTTTGTTCCAGCCTCCCTGCCTCTGTACTTGGCTGTCGCCCTTTTGTTTTTTAATAATTGTTCTCTTCTCTTCATTCATGTCTGATCTCAAATGTTCCTTCTTAGAAGAACTCTATTGACAGTAGACCTTAACCCACTGACAATTATTTACCTCTTTATGTTTCTTCAAAGCACTTACCTTTATAATCATTGTGTGTGTTCATATAATTATGTTGGTATTATGTATCACAGTCCCCAAAAGTAAGAAAATCCATCATATTCACCAGCATATTCCAGTACCAGGCACATAGTATGTCATGGTAAGCACATGCTAAAAATATGAATTAATAAACATATCATACTCTCCATACATTGTCTTTGTTGACAATGTAAAAATTCATTCCATAAACTTTTTCATTATATTTCATTCGAAATATATGGTAAGGAGAAAAATATACACACTTAGTTTACAGCCCAAGGAAAAAAGTAACTCAAAAGCAACAAATAGAAAATTGTGTAATACTGCATATTTCCTGGCTCAGCTTGATAAAATATGATATTAGATAACATTACCTAAACATCATCTCCTCGTCTAGATCATGTAAATCTTAATCCTCAGACCTTGCATTGCCAAATACTGAGACCATATTAGCTTGGGCCATTGCTGAATAGCCTTTATTGAATTCTACTTGAAATATAACATTGGCTATTAACAAGCCCTTTACAAAACCAGTAACAAAGAATTCTTCCTCATTTATTGTAAAATTGTTGTGATGATCTCCATCACACTGCTCAATATTTCCTATGCAATTTTCCATACAAGAAAGTTCTTTTTGAGTGAGATAAATAAGAGGAAAGACTTTCTCTCTCTAAGCAGTTTGATATGATTTTATCTTACATGAGAATGAAGTACATCATCTTTTTTTGTCCAGATTCAGGAAATAAATGGTAAATTTTACTCTTCAGTTCCAGCAATGATGTTAAGGTTTAAATTTATAATGTTTGCTTACATTCTACTTTCAAACTCAAATTTACATTTTATTAATCTTATGTATGAAAATGTTTAACAATCTGAATCACACACAAAACACATTAAATTACTTTTTTTAAAGCATGGTATAAATAAATACATACAAATAAATGATTATGAACATGATATGAATCTTAATAAAGAGTATCTTCATTATGAAGATATTCTTCTTAACAGTTTCCTCAGTGCATTTTGTACTTCCCTGTTCCTCAAACTGTATATCAGGGGATTCAGCATGGGAATCACGGTGGTGTAAAGCACTGAGGACACCTTCTCCTGGGTGACTGAACTGCTGGAAGTGGGTTTGAGATACATGAACATGAGAGAGCCATAAAATATGAGAACAGCTGTCAGGTGGGAGCTGCAGGTGCTAAATGCCTTGGACCTGCCCTCTTTAGCGTTGACGCGGAAGATGCTGGAAAGGATAAAAGCATACGAGATGACGATGGTCAGGCTGGTGGTCACCGTGTTAAATCCACCAATGACTAAAATCAAAAGCTCATCAATGTAAGTGCTAGAACAGGAGAGTTTAATAAGGGGGATGATGTCACAGAAATAGTGTCTAATGATGTTTGTCCCACAGAAGGACAGCCTTAAATTACAACCTCCATGAATCATGGCACCAATAAAACCTACTGAGAAGACTGCAGCCACCAGCAGAGAGCAGACCCGAGGGGACATGATGACGTTGTAGAGGAGAGGGTTACAAATGGCAACGTAGCGATCATAGGCCATTACTGCCAATGTGTAGCATTCACAAATGGCAAAAGAATCGAAAAAAAAAAGCTGAGTCATGCATCCAGAATAGGAGATCATTTTACCTCTGTATAAAAGCCCTGCCAGCATTTTGGGGGTGATGACTGAAGAATAACAAACATCTATAAAAGACAAACAACTCAGGAAAAAGTACATGGGGGTGTGAAGTTGTGCATTCAACCCAATTATTGAGATCATTCCAAGGTTTCCCACCATTGTGACCATGTATATCCCCAAGAAGAGGAAGAAAAAGGCTGCTGAAGCTCTGGTTGGTCAGTTAATCCTGAGAGAACAAACTCGGTCACTGTGGAATGATTTCTCATACCTGTTCTCCTATAAGAAATCTGTGGATGAGAAGGAAAAAAGGAAATTAGACAGGCAGATTTCCAGCTTGTCTGAAAGTCCCTGGCTCAAGTTTTTCAAGCTCTGGAAACACTGAACTTATCCCCTTGTTACTAAGCCTGCACCTCCTATGATGTACAGGGACTTTGACTCCTACAAAAAGTAAAAATCCAGACAAAACTTTGTAGGCATCTACCTATGCTACCAATGCTAAAGACCATGGGGAGGTTTTGCTAAAGCAAATTGGTTGAAGAAATGCAAAATGAATGGGCAGGAGTCCTAAAAATACTCTGCTAATGACAGACTTTCCTAGGAATAATTCTGCCTCCAGCATTTTCTACAGAGAAGGTGTTTGTTGGCAAAGTAAATTACAATTTCCTGTGTCAAGTTTTCCAAGGGTGCTGAGCAGAGTATTAATTCCAGGGGGATGTTTATAGACATTGCATTGAATAAGTAGCTTAAGATCCTAGGACTTACAGAAATGCTAAGTTACATAAAGACAAACAGCTTTCGTAACAGAAGATATCTCAGTATCTCCCAGAATGTTGTATAACACGCAATATTTCCCAAATTTATTTGATGGCAGTAATCATCGTTCTTTCTATTCCCTCTTTCCTTTCTTTTTTTTTTTTTTCAATCACATTGTAGTAGCATGTGGCTCAGAGCATAATTTTTGAAACTGGTGTTTGTTTTTGTGTTTGTTCTATTTTTAATCTAACCAGCAGGTGATTTCCATGTGGGAAGGCTGTTCTTACACTGCAGTGAAGTTGGCTAATGGCAGAATAGCAGTCCTCCCAGAACTAGCTCTGTCTTCTGGGTCTGTTGCTCTCCTCTAAGCCTGCATCACTAGCCTGAGGTACTCAGGGTCATTCACAGGGGAACTCAAGGCAGCCTAACATTAGTAAGGCCACTTTGACAGTGCCAGCAACCCACACAACCCTTCCTGCCTTCCAGTCACAGGTCACCTCAGTTCAGAGGCACAGATGACACAGGTCTTGGAGTTGCCTGGCCCAAGTTGAACTAAGGACTTATCTTTGAATTATCCGACCATTTCCCTTTTAGTGTTGGGCTGCTCACAGAGCCCTCTCTAGATTCTTATATTTAGCACAGATTATACAGAGCCCAGACATCTGAGCATTTTTTCCATCTCAACCCAGGATCTCCATTTCTCCCAGACTATTCAGGAAGCTGCTGTGACTTCTTGGTTTCCATCTGTCATTGCCATCTTAGGCCAAGCACACTTCCCTTGGCCATGTGAGTTACCAAAGATGCAGGTACTTGTTCCTAATGCCCCAGGTCCCTCTTTGATTCAAAACAAAGGAGTTTCATGCTCCAGAGCAGGTCACCAAAGACATAATATACACACATGCCTCACATCTGCTCTTTTCTCCTACTCTGAGGGATGGAGATGGGAATCATGTACAAAAGAGAAAATATCCAAAGGCCCTTTGCCTGTTACTGTAATACCATGGAGTCTTCTTTCATTCATCACCTGATATCATGTATGCTCTAGCCATAGAGACCACACAGACAGAAATATTAAATGAATGATTAAGAAGATCTATATACTGGGTTTGGTTTTCTTTTGCCTTTAATCTCATATTTGCTTAGAAATTACACAGATCCTGGACTCTGCATGGGCTGTTTTCTAGCCTGAGTGTCACAAATACTCTGACCACTTTAGCATGCTTCCATGTTTCCCTTAATTCCTACCAAAACAAAATGCCTTCCATCTTGCACATGTTCCTTCTTTTATCCCAGTGCCCTTCATCTTTATACCCTCTAGTCAAGCCAGTTAGGTTGCTCTTTCCTGCATTTCCTAGTCCCAAACCATCTCTGTACTTCAGGTCTTGGCAACTTAAAGCGTGGACCATGGAACAGCAGCAGCATCACCTGGGAGCGTGTTGAAATGCACAATCTCAGGTCCTTTTCCAGATCTACTGGGTCAGAATGGGCATTTCAACATGATCCTCATGTGATTTTGGTGCATGGTATTTAAAGTTTGAGTTCTAGGTTATTACATTTTTCTCTCCTAAAGCTAGTGATTTTCTTCTTTTTTATTTCTCCTTTGACCCGTCCTCTGCTTCTTGGGCCAGGACACATTCATGATCACGCAGAGTCAATCCCTGAAAACATCTCTTCAAGAAAGACCTCTCAGATGAATGTCAAGAACCGCACAATTTTATATACCAGTATCTTGTCACCTTTGTGTGAACTCAGGGAAGTGCATTTCAAGTAACTTATTACAGCACATTGCATTAAGGGTTTGTGTTTGTATAAAGAAATGCTCTAAAAATTAAGTGTTTATCCACAGAAAAATGAACAATGATAGCCAGGTTCTATTTTTTTTTACCATCTATAAATTAGCTGCACTACTTCCCAGTTTTCAGGGGCAAAGTTCCACTCAGCTAGAGATAAATTTCATGTTGTATAACTGAGCACCATCCAAAATAGTTAACAACTCTGACAGACCTGAGAGCTCAATTGCATTTTTCACAATTCCAAAGTGTAAGAAAATGTTTGAAACATTTCAACAGACCATAAGGTGTTCTTAAATAGCCAAAATATCATTTCAAAAGGTAATGGACATAAAGAATTGTAAGAAGATATTTTTCATTCTTTTCAAAGCAAGTTTTTGAAATCAAGAATACATTTTATACTAACATATGCCAAATCATACTAGTTACCTTTCAAATGCTCAGAAGCCACATATGGTTAGTGACTATGGAAGTACACAGCACAACTCTAGAATATATATATATTTACCTAATACTGACTTAATTTTTATATATCAATAGCAGATGTGATGGCGGAAAGTGGACTGTGAATCATAAGATTTAGCTTCAACCCCAGCTCTAACATTTACAATGCAACATTTGACTAATCACAGAGTTCCATGTTTTAATTTGTAGAATAATAATTATAAACACTAAAAGGGATATTGTGCAAATTAAATGAAAATAATTTAGTTAGCATGGGTGAACACACTTTGCACAGTTGCAGGTCTATAGAAATATATTTCATAAATGCATAATTCCTATTTAGAAAGCTGTTGATTGTTAATTGCCAGATTGCCCCGGGGGCTTAGATAAGGTGAGGGTCTATGATGGCCATGCCCGCCATACCTCTATTCCTGTGCCTCTGCACCTGTAATTACACTGGAACCCTAGAGGTCCTGTGGATGGTCAGGAGTTGATTTTAGAACATGTTCTAATAACCATACAATAGGAACGTCATAGCTCTGTAACTCACCTCCCTCCCTCCTGAAGTCTCTAGGTGAGAATTTCTTCTTTTTCCTATCCTTTTCAGTTTGGGAGTAAGATGTATTAGTTACACCTTCATCTTTAAGTGTCTAAACAACCATAGCTAACAGGAACCAGGCTTGAATGAATCAGTTCACTTACTTGGGATATAGTATTATAAAGACCAGTAGTCCCCAAGGGTTTCCCACCTCTGAGGCTTAACAGCCTATAGATTTTTAAAGAACTGTCCCTGGCCTGTCATAGTCTTCTGCACATAAGGAAACCTAGTCACATAATGAGGTCATGTTTCCAGGAAATGCATTTGGAATCATTCCACACTGGGAATATATTCAAAATTACAGTGTTACTAGTTTGGAACAGATGAGGAAAAGAATACTGTGTTCTCACAGAAACTGTTTTAAAATATATAGGTAGCCAGATTTCCAGTTATATCATGTAAGTGATAAATGATAGAATCTTTTTATTTATTTAATAAATATATTTTGGGCATCACCACAGATGAGACAAAAGGGATATAAAATTAGTCCCTTGAAAATCTCACAGTCTAGTGGACAGATGTACTGTGCACCTTGCTAAGTACTGGCTGAGTGAAATAGCACAGACAGTGCTCCATGGAACCAGAACTGGGGACTGACTGAGTTCACAGATGGAACTGTTCCATGGAAATAGCTCCATGAAACCAGCACTGGGTACTGACTGACCCCAGAGATGGACAGATGGCTCCTGTCTACCATGATTCAGGCAATTTTTATGGGAGAATAGACTTAAACTCTGCCCTCAAAGGTGGGGAGAACTCACTTAAGCAGAGAGGATATATGCAGGGATATTCAAGATATAGATAAGGGCATAAATGAAGGAATTAAGAAGTAGATAACATAAGGAATGCGTGTAGAACTTTAAGCATGACGAGAATTTCTTGGTAATGCAGTGAATCAGTTTTTCTAGTTTCTAATCACTATGGAAGCAAATTACATCACAGATGACTTTGAGCACAGCCCTTCATTCCTAGTAAAGGCTCTCCAGGATATCCCATAGAAGGTGTCTATAACTTTGGATGAGCTATTTGAGACACCCTTAAGATAAGACTTGCACTTGAAATCTCCCAGTTTCCAGGAATGAGCAGATAAATTCAAATCTCAGTTCAGGGAAAATTATGGTATCAATTCAGATTATTTTGCAATCAGTTAGTAAGTGTCTACTATTTTAAGGACCCTGGATGCCTGAAGGTAGAGCAAAGGTTAGTTACATATTTATTTTTTTGGATAAAAGTGACTTGAGCATCATCAATACTCCTTTAGCTCTTTATGCACACTTCCTTTTTTCCTTTGGTACTGACCTCCACTTTAGCACTTCTCTACCATACATGACATGTGCTGGTCTTCCTGACTATTTGGAGTTTGTCTAGGGAAGGTGCCGTTTATCATTTATCAGTGTGCTCCTAGGGCCTTGGGAAAATGCCTGGCACAGAGTTCAACTTATTCCTTTCAGTATCCCTCATTCCCATCAGATATCCATTTCAATCAGAATACCTTGTTCTTTCTTGTCTAGACACTCATGAACTGACAAACACATGAAACTAGGCAAACTTAAGGAGGAGGGTTTTTTTTATAACTACAAAATCACAAAAAGATCAATCCCTTACAAAAACAAACCCATCATGAATGATGAAGATAATGATATTTCAAGAGTTAGTGTATGGTACAATATTCTTGTTTATCCTTAAAATTAAATGAATTGTTAGATGAATATCAACAATGCTACTTATACTTGTCCTAACAAGGTCTGCTTTGAGGTATATTGGAGTCAAATATTTTAAACACAAAAATTTTATAAGCAGCATACCCAATACCAGTCTATGAATTATTATTGTAATATTGTTTAGTAAAATAAATCTCAGGAAACCTTATTATGATCATATATGATCACAATATGATCATATATGTACATATGTATATATTTAACATATATGCATGCATATGATATGTGTGTGTATCACTGCCTTACCATGAAAGTAGCTTCTTTTGGAACTAAAAATTATTTGTAATATGCTACTACACAAATATCATAGGAGGGGCATCTGATTCCAAAAACAAATGCATTTTGAAGGCAAAGAGAAATGTTAGAGTACTGTATTATTCTTCATTGTTAATGTGGATAACTCAGAGTTGATTTAGCTAAAGCACTGTCTTTATAGTTACACCAGGATTTCCCCTCATGTGGAATAGGATAACTAGGTAACTTGCTGTGTTCTATCATTATTGTTGAATTAAAGGTGGGCTGAGGCCCTGTACATAAGTCTTAACATAGCATCTGGCTTTGAGTAATCATTCTAAAAATAACAAATCCTTTCTATGAGGGTCTTAGCAAGTCCCTGAGCCTCATTCCAATACAATAATTATATTATTTATTTACCACCCTTAGCATGGTATAATCATCTAAAAAAAATGCAATTGGGCACATGCATCCTACAGCAAGGTCTATGAACCCTAAGAGTTCTCTGTATCTTGAAGAATAAAGACACAGGATTTGAAGTTTGGAATCAAGTGTGATCCCTGATATGAAAAGCAGCTCTGATCTGGCTTCTTGGATAAAATTACACAAAATTTTACTGACACCATATTTTGTTTTTTTCCCTTGCTTCCTCTAGGAAATTTTTTCTCATGGAAGAAGGTCAAGAAGTCATTTAGCATACAGAGATGCACGTATTCAGAGAAGAAACAATGATTTGGGCAAGGTGCAACTTCTCTTCTTTCTCTTTTGCTTTTTCCTACCCACACACAAAATTCTGGGTGCTACCACAGAGTAGAGAGATTTCTTTGGTCAGGAATAAGAAAATTTCAAAATCAGGTAAGACAGTATTAAGCCAGGAGAGGAAGAAAGGAGGTATTGCTTCTTCTTATTATTTTTATTATGTAATCCTTCAGCGAGGGGCTTCTACGTCTTTTAGCTATGGCATTTAGGTTTGGGAATGACCTCAGCACCCACGCGCCACCTTCAATCCCTCTATCACCAAAAGCACCACCATCATCATCAGTAGGAAAACAGCCTCCCACTCAGTAGGGGGCATTACTCCACACGCAGTGTCTTTCACACACGGACCTCCACGGCTGTCTGCGTTGGCTGCACTGGACCCTGCTGCACGGTGCTGCACAGCCCTACTAACGCTGAGCTCAGTGGAGCGAAGACAACTCGCTTACAAGTATTCTTCCGTCTCCTACGTTGCTGGATGTTTACCCAAGAAACGCTAACGATGCTCGATGTCATACAGAGATTTCTACCAAAATTAACTTTTTGTTTTCGATTTCCCCGGTGCCATGAGGATTTAAAACGGATACAAATCATACCTCGTTTAGAATTGGTAATAGTTTCGTCTTACTGGGTCATGCTGATGAAGCCAAGACCCTGATTTCTATTTGAATCTGTCAGACATCCCTAATCTTGAAGAAAATGGAATCTTGAAAATGGCCCCCATCAATGGTCTGGCATATCCAGGTAGATCTGACCTGCCCACATCCCCACGGCCACACCCAGGCACACACACATACGGGCACGCGCAAGCGTAATCTCCAGTGGTCAAGAATATGGAATGCAGAGGGAAAGAAAAGGTAACATGAATCCATATTTGTTGGATACTGATTAGTAATTTTATAAACATTATTTCAGTAACAGTAAATTCAGTTGAGGAAAATATTTCATTCGATTTTAGTAGTGAGAACATTGGGGCTCAGACTGATTAAATTATTTGCTAAAAACCACACAGTAAGTGACAGAGCCAAGACTCAAAGTAAAGAATGAATCACACCATAACCCACACCCTATTCCCCAAAAGCAGCATAGGCAGAAAATGGCTGCTTGTCTTTACAGAGGTAAAGAAATTTTTGTGCCCTTTAGGTGACTTAGCACACATCACTAAATTTTGACAGCAAAAACAGATGGGGGATAAAGACTCTAACCAATAACAAAGCTAGTGCAGGTAACTAAAGAAATAACTGCTCATCTTTTTATCACTGACTTTTACTAAAAGTAATGCAATGAACTCAAAATTTTGCAGACATACGGGTGGTCCATGAAGACAAGCCTCAGAAGCCACAGATTCCCTAGACAGTGGTTTTATTGTACTTCATCTCAAAGAATCTGAGAACTACGAAAAGAACCTAAGAGGTTAAGAAACATCTCCAAAGATTAACATGTCCCAAAATTCTTATGTACCAAACTAACAGCACTATCACTGGAAGAGATTCTTAAATGTTACTTTGTTTAAAAAAGCATTCACAGCACATGATAAAAATACACTCCTTCCCGCTGCCTCCCACTCCCCACCCTGCCCACAAATTCTGATTCTATAGATCTGGAGTTGGAGATGGGAATTCACAATCTCAACAAGGATTCCAGCATTTCTTACATGGTCGAGAAACAGTAGGCCACAGGACAGCAAAATACCATCACTCCAAAGTGTCCACCAGGGAATCCTGTCCTGAAGGCCCTGCCCGTATCTCAGAGAAGTAGCTTGAGGAATAGGGAAGACAAGCGGCATGAAAAAACAGAGTGGAAACATAAACATATCATAATATACGTACACTATCAATACTGTCTGCCCATAAACTCCACGCAGTCAGCACTTTCACTAAGTCCCAGCATGCAGAAGGGGGACTTCCAGCTTTTATATATGTAACCCCAAGATCCATATTGCCCCTTTGTGACTTTCCCTTCAGTCAGCGTCAGGAATAGCTGCTTTACCTACAGGAATACATGTCCTGGGTACATGTCCCGCAGGCAGGAATCAGTCCACCCAAGCCTGGGATACTGAGGACTTCCAGAACCGGACTTCTTAACCCCATGCTGAAGAACACTTCTCGAGGAGTAGAGGAAGTTAGACTCCATTCTTTCACTTCGAAGTAAAAGGTAGCAGGTATCTCGAAACCTGTCCAACTTTGAAATTCCCACCCTGAGAGACAGACTCATAGATACTTATTGCAATTTTTTAGGCTTTCTTATTGTTGAAATTATTGCTTGAATCACAGAGGCATTAATCATGTTTTTACGTGTCATAGATACTGATTTGGTAATGAATATTTCATTCTAACTTATGATCTCCAGAGTTTAGAAAAAGTTTTAATTTCCTCAGATGGGATTATGTATAATTATTTGTAATGAATCCTGTGGTCATTAATGTCACAATACTATTGCTTTGCTTTCCAAGATACTCTTAGGTTAGAAAATATTGGTGCATATGTACCAGTTGATTATATATCTGTTGATTATATATCATGGGGCTGACATGATTCAGGATTCATGTTGTCCATTCTCTTATAGATCCTACTCATGGTGAATATCCAGAGCAGACGTTCTGAGGGAGAGCAGGCAAGATCCATTTCTGCTAAATACTGGCTGTGTGGTGTTTGGGCAACTTATCTCACTTCTCTAAACCAATGTTTCTGGATGAAAAAAGAGATAATACTAGCAGACAGTCTATATAAACTTCAAGGATTTTTTTGAAGGTCAAATAAGAAAATATACACAGACATATTTTTTTAAAACAAAGTCATCCTGTATGTTTGCTGCCATTAATAGTGTTTCTTGGGTATTTGGAGGGTATGAGGGAATAGTGTGGGAGCAATTCAACTCCTCTGACTCATTCCATTTCTAAAAATGGTGGCAGCATGACTGATAGAAATAACCCAAATATTACAGGGAATTGTTATCCCACAATTCTATATAGCAATACAATGGGCTATTAATGTTCATAAAATTATTAAAATGTAAATTTTGTTTTGAAATGCTTTTGCAAACCAAAGTGTTGCATACCAACACTTTGATTGCAACTATATAGAAATTGGTTGCATGTAAAGAGAACCTGGAAGGTAATATGCTACAGTAGGAGAGTATAATTTGCATATTATTTTTCTAATTTTTCTTTGATATTTTCTTTTCTTCTCTTTGGGATTTTCGTTTGTTTTTTTCCTTTTTAGTAATAGTTTTACTCCTTTCATTTTCTCACAATTTGTATCTTCCTTTGTCTTTCCTCAATAGAAAAATTTTATTATCTTCATCAGTTTCTAAACCAGTAGAGTCTAAAATTATTTACATTTTTCAGATCTCTGCTCACTTTAAGCTCATTATAAACAATCCTGTGGTTAGAAGTGATTTTTTCACCAATGGAGCCTCCTCTACATTCCTTCTGGAGCAAAAGCCTGTGAAGAAGAGCTATGAAGAAGTTTCTCAACCTTCATAAGAACTAAAACACAGGGCAGGAAATGGAACTAAGAGCGATGTAAGAAGATAAACCAGCTAAATTAAAGAATGCATTTGTGGAAATAACTGAAGAGAGGAGGAATCAGGCTTGGAAGAACAAAAATAACTCTAACTACTATTAAAATACTGGACCATATTTCTGGGGAAGTATGAATGAGGAATATAAGCAAGTAAGCCCTCTTTTCTATGTTTCTAACACCATATGTCAGATGTTTGATGAAGTGCTTCAATCAACTCCCAAGGGTACCCACTCATTGCATTTTGGGGGCAGAGAAAGTATGGATGGTAAGGTATCTGTTTTACAGCATTAGAAGTTCATCTACTCAACAAATTGTACGTAATGTGTGAAAATTATTTCAGGCACTGAGAACACAATTGAAATCAAGGAGTCTAGCGAATGATATACATATAAATAAAACATTCTAATAATTCAAAAAATATGTGAGGTATATTTGAAAATATATGAAACCTTTACAAATATCTGTATACTAATCAGTGTTGTTGTAATTTTCATATAACAGACATCACAAGACATACAAAGAAAAAGAGAACCATGTACTGATATTAACAATTTTCTCAGTTTAAGAGATAACTGGATATAAAAAATTTAAGATATGGAATACTGAAACAACCTAATCAAATAAGATATATATCATAGGATAATATAGAACTTGAATCCTAATGACAAAGAATGCCACCTTTTCAATTGTATATGGAGTGACAGTTTATCAAACCAAAAGAAAATCTCAGAAAAATCTAAAGGATACTGTATAAGTCGCGATCCTCGAGAATAAAAGAACCAACAGAATATATGTGTTTGTGCGTACATGTATAAACATTAAGAAACTTATTACAGGAAATGGCTCAAGCAACTGCAAGGATTGGCAAAATCCAAATTTTGTAGGTCAGGCCACAAATTGGAAACCCTGATAAAGGTGAAATTTACCGGGAGTAGGTGGCTGGCTAAAGTAAAGGAAGAATTTCTTCCTTCTGACTTCTGAAATCCTCAGTTCTGGCTTTAAGATGCCAACTGATTGGATAAGGAAACTTCTCTCATTAATAATGGCAATCAACTTTGTTGATTGTAGATGCAGTCAGCCATAGATACAATCAACAGATTGTATGATACAACTTCATCAATGAAATACCCTCACAGTAATAATCAGGGCAGTGCTTGCTTGACCAAAAACTGGAACCATAAGCTAACCAAGTCAAAGGGTGAAATTAACAATCAATGGTACATACAATTCAAACAATAAAAAAATGAAAGAAAACTAAAAATTAATGGCAAAGGCCCTTCCAACTGTAAACTTTTTAAAAACATATTAAATACTTATTTGGTCAAAGATGAAACATAAACTAAAATTGTAAAACTTCTGGAAAATAAAAATAGTGAAAAATATGTCAGAATACATCACATACATAAAGATATATGGTAAAAAATGTACTTATATTCAATACGTGAGTTTAAAGACCCACCTAAAGAATTAACTACAATGTAAATTGAAAGAACAAAAGGAATGAAAAACTAACAGGCTTATGAATAATTTTCTTAACTAACGCTTTGGGGAAAATGTCCACAAACTAGAAAAACTACTGACTAACCTAATCAAGAAAAAAGAAGAAAGTAGAAAAGATAAAAAATATATAACCTTGGGAAAATAACCATGAATGCAATGGAAATTTTTTCATATCACAAGAGAATACTTTGTACAACTTTGGGCAGAAAATTCTGAAAATCAAGAAGAAATATATGCTTTTAAAGGGAAATATTATTGTTTCTAACACCATAGAAATCATTTAAATAATTTCCTATAAAAGAAATGTGAAAAGCTGCCAGTGAGTTACCATCACAAAGGCAATAGACCCAGAGGATTTTGTCAAGAGAATGAGCATAGAAACTGAAAATTTCCATTTCCCTCCATTGAAATTAATTTTACATTGATTTTAAATCTTCTATGGTTGCCCCCCCCCAAAAGCTATCATGCCTTTTTTTTCCAAATGCAAAAATTCTAATAAACCAAAATCCAATTGTACATTCAAGAATAAGAGGTTATATTCATGGGAGGTGTTCTGGTTTGCTAGCTGCTGGAATGCAACGCACCAGAGATGGATTAGCTTTTAATAAAGGGGGATTTATTTTGTTAGTTCTTCAGAGGAAAGGCAGCTACTTTCACCTGAGGTTCTTTCTTATGTGGGAAGGCTCAGGGTAATCTCTGTTGACCTTCTCTCCAGGCCTCTGAGCACCAGCAACTTTCCCCAGGGTGATTCCTTTCTGCATGTCCAAAGGCCTGGGCTGAGCTGCAAGTGCTGAGATGAGGCACGCTGAGCAGTTTGGGCTGTGCTACCTTGCGCTCTCTCATTTAAGCACCAGCCAGTTAAGTCAAACATCATTCATTGCAGCAGGCATGTCTCCTAGCCGACTGCAGATGAAATTAGTAACAGATGAGGGTCACGTACCATTGGCTCATGTCCGCAGCAACAAAACTAGTTGCCTTCACCTGGCCAAGTTGACAACTAAATCTAACTACCACAGGAGCATTATTCCAGAAAGGCAAGAATTAAAAGATATTAGGAAACCCACTAGTATAACTCATCATATTAATAGATCTAAGGAGAAAATTATATGTGCATCTCCATAAATAGTGATTTTAAAAGTCATTTGAAACAATTCACCACCTAATCTGATTTTTTTAACTCAAGAAAATAGGTATCAGGGCATGTGCATGTGCGTGGAGCCCAGGGAGGGGATGGGTGTGCATGTGCGCTGGGCATGGGGTGGGGTGTCAGGATGCAGGGGTGGGGGTGGGGCACATGTGCTTGTGGTGTGGGGGGATGCGGGTGTTGGGGTGCAGTGGGGCAGGGGGTAGGGATCAGGATGTCGGTGGCAATTAGAGAGGCAGCCTGCATGGGCATGGGGGTGGTCAAGGGGAGAGGCTTGGTTTGCTCCCGTCCATGCATTTCTGAGGGGCCTTGGTTTGGAAAACTGCATGGTAGGCTCCTTGTAATGGCTGGATGGTCTCTATTAATAGGGAAAGCACGATTACTGGCTTCCGAGTTACCCAAGGTAACTCCAGTTTGAGGAGCTGAAGGCATTGATATCCCAAGCTAGCTGTGGTGGCAGGAACTCCCTGGGCATGGCCTTTTGTCCCGAGTCCTGGTGGAGACCCATCACCTGGTTCTCTGCATCTCAATCCCCCAGCTTTTTCACCCAGGACCTTCCTATATAGTGTAGAAGACCCTCTCAGGTCTTTCACACCCTGGAACCTCTGTTCTGGTCATTTTTCTGTCACTTCCCTAGCTGCTCCTTGGAGCAGGGGTGAACGCAGTCTATCCTATTTCACTATCTTCCCAGAAGTCTAGAAATGGGTTTTATTAGGACATATGAACAGTACAGGGTCCTGGGAGGCAGGTGTCCAGAGAAAGTGGAATTAGTGCTCTGCATAAGAAGAAATGCAAGGGTCAGCTTATAAGGGTATAGGACAAAGACAGACCATAGGTTATAATTGTAGGGTATAATGACACAGGGGTTTGGAGATTTATTGTCAATAGTTATTAAGGAAGAACAGTTTTAATGCTTAACACAATAAGTTCTTTGCAATGACATCTGTACATTCTTTCCTCCTTGAGGAGGTCTGATGACCTTTAACTTCTGTCCCTGTCACCTAAGCAGTTACATGCAGTAACTTACTTTCAATATGAAGGGGGAGCATGGGCCCTGGGTCTCCACAGTTGGGATTATTATAATTAATATACTACATTTCTATTGTATATTTCTATATACAATCTAGGAGCTGTGACTACATTTCTATTGTATATTTCTATATACAATCTAGGAGCTGTGACTGGCATAAGGTCCTCATCATAAATGTTCAGTATTTTCTAGATGGCAAACATCTGCCCATTCCTTTAATGCAGTCCACTTTGCCTCAGAACAAAATCACTTACATAAATCTCTATCTATATGGCTTAAAACTTAACTTATTTAATTTTGAATTCACCACAGCACCCTTCAAAGTGTCTGCACAAAGGAGGCCATGGAGAAATATTTGCTGAATGAAAAGTTACATGGCATGGGAATGTGTTTTTTAACTTGCCCCCATAATTGTAACTATCCCATGAAGAGGAAACTGTGGCAGTAGAAACAATTTGACATGTAGAAATTGACTCTCTCTTTGGACATTTTTATCTTCTTTTACATTTTCAATAGACTGCTGTTTTACGATAACTCTCATACATGCATTTTCATCCTCCCATTTCTGTCTGCAGAGTCCATTACAGTAACAGCACTTAAGCTAATTGCTGACTGTACATCACACAAATTCAGTGTGCATGTGAATCCAGGCAGGGACTATTTGTCTATATCTTGTTTCATGCAATAAAATGTAAGATCCACAAAAGGCATCTTCACCATGATCTCTGGTGATCAATATATAACTGTTGAAAAAGAAAAAAAATAGGTATCCATGACTACTTCCTTAACAAGATAAGGCATATATTTTAAAACATGGAAAATTGTTCCAATAAGCTCAGGAAAAAAGAAAGAAATTTGCTATGACCACTGCTATTTAACCATATAATGCAAACTTCTGCCAAATTAAAGACTCAAGTAGAATCTATTAGATGCATAAGAATCAGAAAGAAGTTAAACTATGTCTATATTAACAACATACAAACCCAAAACTTGAAACCCCAAAGGGATGGACAAAATAATTTGTGATAAGAGAATAAACAATAAGAGAATTCAGGAGGCTATCAGGATACATAAAGGGCCTACCTAAATCAAGATATTTCATATCCACAAAACATGTAACCAATGAGAAAAGACAAGGAAAGATAACTTTACAAGGTATTTAAACTACACCCATAGATGTCAACACACATTTTGCAAAATGAAAAATATTCTAGGAGATAAAAACATAAGTGACAATATGGAGGAATTGGAAAATCAATAAACAAAACTAGTTTGTTCAGCCTAGCATATACAAATTACATTATAAGAAATTCGTTTGTCCACATAACATTCAAAACATTTATTCATCACATGGTTGACCCAAAGAAAACCTTGGGAAATACAAACAGTAAATTTGGGGGGGGCATATTTCTATGAAAATTCACTCTTTAAAAAAGGAAAAAAATGGATAAATGATGACCTAAAATCAATGGTCATTTTGTAATTAAGGAACTCACTCTTGACCTTGAACAGGAAGTGATATCTTATAGTTTGCACAGGTTATTGTGATGCCCCGATATATCCCAAAGTAATTTGATTCATAATAAAAAATTATTTGCAAAGTCCCTTTGAGGGGCTGGGGAGAAAGGAAGAACTACTAAACTTTCCCACTTGGGGAATTCCTGATCTCACAAACACTGGGGACAACCAATTTAATAAGCCAAGCCCTCAATCTTGGGGATTGCCCCGATGAAACTTATCCCTGCAAAGGAGAAGCTGTACTGACTTATAATTATTCCTAAGTACCATTCCCACAGAACCTCTTTTGTTGCTCATATGTGGCTTCTGTCTAAGCCAGCTCCGCAGGAGAACTCACTGCCCTCCCCCCTAGGTGGGACATGACTCCTAGGGGTGTAAATCTCCCTGGCAATATGGGACATGATTCCTGGGAATGAGCATGGAGTCATCATCATAGGATTGAGAAAACCTTCTTGACCAAAATGAAGAAGAGAAATGAGACAAAATCAAATATCAAATATCAAATATCAGTGGCTGAGAGAGTTCAAATAGAGTCAAGAGATTATTCTGAAAGATATTTTGATACATTATATAGATATCCCTTTTCAGTTTTTAGTGTATTAGAATAAGTAGAAAGAAACACATGAAACTGTTGGACTGTATTCTAGTAGCCTTGATTCTTTTTTTTTTTTTTTTTTTAACATGGGCAGGCACCAGGAATCGAACCTGGGTTCTCTGGCACACCCAATTCATAAAGATGATTATATATCTATATAGCTTTTACAATATGACCATGAAATTGTGAAAACCTTGTGTCTGATATTCTCTTTATTCAGTGTATGGACAGATAAGTAAAAAAAAATAAGGACAACAAATAAATAATGGAGAGATAAGGGGAAAATTTGGGTAGATTGCAATACTAGTGGTCAATAAGAGGTAGGGGTAAGGGGTATGGGATGCATGGAATTCTTTTCTTTTTTATTTCTTCTTCTGGAGCAATGTAAATGTTCTAAAAAATGATTATGGTAATGAATATACAACTATGTGATGATTTTGTGAACCACTGATTGCATACTTTGGATGGACTGTGTAGTGCATGAAGTATCTCAATAAAAATAATAAAAAGAAAAAAAAGAAACTCCCTATTAGGCAATACCTGAGCCAATGGTTGAAATAAAAATTAACCTTAAAAACATCTAAAAGGGTCAGCTCTAGAATGGCAGCTTAATGAGGGGTGGAATTAAGTTCATACTCCAGAGCAGCCAGTAAATAGCAAGGAACAGTATAGAACTACCTCCAGGGCCACATCAGTGACCAGACATATAGCATACACCAGTCTGGACAACCCTGACGAGCTACAATCCCATGTAGAATTATAAGTCTCCCAAGCTGTGAAGGCCAGCACCAAATCCCCACAGGCTGATTCCAGGAGGGGAAAGGAAAGAGCAGCAGAGGCTAAACTCAACCAAGTTCCAATTGTGAAATTAACAAATTGTGACTACAGAAAATAGGCCCTCAGCTCAGATAAATCTGAAATAAGAGCTAAAACTACCAGGAGTTTTTGCCCCAGCACAGAAGGGGTAGGACTGATGGGGTTGGGGAATGGGTGGTGGGAGTGGGGGGAGGGGGACAGAGTCTTTTTGGGACAGACAGTATAAAATACTTGAAAAGGGCTGGACCCTAAAAGGGGGGGGGGGGGAGGCACATAGAACCTGGAGATACATAGAACAACTTACCAACTTAAGCTCTTGATTAACAACCTGAGGAACAGGGGTCTTATTCTGGAAAGAATGGGAGTTTTTTGCTTTGTTTCTAAAAGGGTCAGCTCTAGAATGGCAGCTTAACAACTCATTGGATAGACCTGCAAGGCTTCACAGGCTTCAACTGCCCCAGGCAAGGGTGGTATTAAGCTTGTCAGTGAGACAAAGAAGCTGGTCAGGTGAAAAGAGTTAATTCCCTGGAGGGTGTGCCTTCCCCATGAGAAGGGTGGGGCTCAGCTCAGATGGAACCTCTCCCTCAAGGAATTCAGTCCCCAGGGACTGGAATACTGAAACAATTAAACTCAGCCTACAACTTCTCTTCTGTCTCAACCATGACCCCAGCAGGAAGAATCACCTGAAGTTAAATACACCACATCACTTTAGACTGGTAGGAAACCACAGGCAGACAAGAACCACAGACTGGGCAGGATAGGAAAAAAAGAGTCTAAAGGCTTCAAAGGAAAGTCTTTCAACCTGCTGGGTCTCACCCTCAGGGAAAAATGATGCAGGTTACTCTTTACTCCTGAGAGGAAGTCAGTTTTGTTTGGGAAAATCACACTGGGGTCTCTAATATATAAGTAGATACCCCTAAAGAAAAAAAAAAAGTTCCATGTGGGCAGGACAAGGAACAGAAAAATACGAGCTGAAAAATTCTGATTCCTTAAAAAAAACCTATGCTAGAGATCTACAATAAGATGAACTGAATGTTAAAGAACACATGGAGAACAAAACCATCCACCAATTAAATCCTAGGAATGGTAAAAACAATCTCCAGAATAAACTAATTAAGGAAGTCAGATGCCTAGATGCCAGCAAAAAAATAGCAAGTCATACGAGGAAAATAGAAGATATGGCCAGTCAAAGGAGCAAACCAACAATTTAAATGAGATTCAGAAGTTGAAACAACTAATTCAGGATGTCTGAATAGGCATGGAAAATTTGATGAAAAATCAAATCAGTGAGCTTAGGGAATATATAAATAAGGCAATGATAGAACAAAAAGAAAAAAATTGAAAGTCTGAAAAAACAGATCACAGAACTTATAGGAATGAAAGGTACAGTAGAAGAGAGGGGGAAAAAAGCAGTGGAAACCTACAATGTTAGATTTGAAGAGGCAGAAGAAAGGATTAGTGAATTAGAGGACAGGAAATCTGAAATCCTACACACAAAAGAAAATATAGGGAAAGGAATGGAAAAATATGAGCAGGTACTCAAGGAATTGAATGACAGTATGAAACACACAAATATACATTCTGTGGGTTTTGCGGAAGGAGAAGAAAAGGGAAAAAGAGGAGAAAAACTAATGGAGGAAATTATCACTGAAAATTTTCCAAGTTAAAATTACAGATTCAAGAAGTGCAGCATACCCCAACAGAATAGATCCAAATAGACATACTCAGAGACACTTCCTAATCAGAATGTCAGATGGCATAGAGAAAGAGAGAATTTTGAAAGCAGCAAGAGAAAAGCAATCCATCACATACAAAGGAAGTCCAATAAGTCTATGCATAGATTTATCAGCAGAAACCTGGAGGCAAGAAGACAGTGGTATGATATATTTAAGATTCAAAAAGAGAAAAACTGCCAACCAAGAATTCTATATCCAGCAAAATTTTCATTCAAAAGTGAGGGGAATATTAAAACATATTAAGACAAAAAGTCACTGAGAATTTGTGACCAAAAGACAGGCTCTGCAAGAAATACTGAAGGGAGCACTAGAGACAGATAGGAAAAGACAGAAGAGAGAAGTGTGGAGAATAGTGTAGAAATGAAGAATATCAGTAAAAGTAAAAAGAGGAAAAAATAGGTGTGACATATGAAATCCAACAGGGAAAATAGTAGAAAAAATTACTGCCCTTACAGTAATGACACTAAATGTTAATGGATTAAACTCCCCAATCAAAAGACATAGGCTGGTAGAACAGATTATAAAGCAGGACCCATGTATATGTTGTCCACAGGAGACTCATGTTAGACCCAAGGACAAACATAGTTTGAATATGAAAGTTTGGGAAAAATATTTCATGCAAACAACAGTCAGGAAACATAGGAGTTGCTATACAAATATCAGAAAAATAAGTCTTTAAAAGTAAAACCATTAAAAGAGACACAGAAGGACACCATGTATTATTAAAAGTAACAAGTCAAAAAGAAGACATAACAATCATAAATATTTATGCACTGAGGAAGAGTGCTTCAAAATATATGAAGCAAACACAGAAAAGAGATATAGACACCTCTACCATAATAGTTGGAGACTTCAATTCACTGCTCTCATCAATGGATAGAACATTTAGACAGAAGATCAATAAAGAAACAGAGAATTTGAATTATACAATTAGTGAAATAGACTTAGCAGCATTTATAGGACATTACACCCCACAGCAGCAGGGTCCACCTTTTTCTGAAGTGCTCATGGATCATTCTCAAGGTTAGACCATATGCTGGGCCACAAAACATGTCTCCATAAATTTAAAAAGATTGAACTCATACAAAACACTTTCTCAGATCATAAATGAATGAAGTTGGAACTCAATAACAGGCAGAGAGCCAGAAAATTCACAAATATATGTGGGCTAAACAACACATTCCTAAACAGCCAGTGGGTTAATGAGAAATTGCAAGAAAAGTTAGTAAATATCTTGAGGCAAATGAAAATGAAAACACGACATATCAAAACTTATGGGATGCATCAAAGGCAGTCCTAAGTGGGAAATTTATTGCCTTAAATGCCTATATCAAAAAAGAAGAAAGAGTGAAAATTGAGGAATTAATTGTTCCCTTGGAAGAACTAGAAAAAGAACAGTAAACTGATCCCAAAGGAAGCAAAAGGAAAGAAATAACAGATTAGAGCAGAAATACATGAAATAAAAAACATGAAAACAATTGAGAGAATCAACAAAACCAGAAGTTGGTTCTTTGAGAAAATAAATAAAATTGATGGCCCCTTAGCAAGATTGACAAAAAGAAAAAGAGAGAGGATGCAAATAAATAAAACATGAAATGGAAGCAGAGACATAACTCCTGGCCCCGCGGAAATAAAGGAGGCAATGAGAGGATGCTATGAGCAACTTTATGCTAATAAACTAGACAATGTAGATGAAATGGACAACTTTCTGGAAAAGCATGAACAACCAACACTGACTTGAGAAAAAACAGATGACTTCAACAAACAAATCACAAGTAAAGAAATTGATTCAGTCATCAATAGGCTACCAAAAAAGAAAAGCCCAGGACCGGATGGCTTCACATGTGAATTCTACCAAACATTCAAGAAAGAATTAGTACCAACCTTACTCAACTCTTCAACTAAATTGAAGAGGAGGGAAGGCTACCTAACTCATTCTATGAAGCCAGCATCATCCTCATACGAAAGCCACACAAAGAAACTACAAGAAAAGAAAATTACAGACCAATTTCTCTAATGAATATAGATGGAAAAATCCTTCACAAAATTCTTGCAAATTGAATCCAGCAGTGCATTAAAAGAATTATACACCATGACCAAGTGGGATTTATCCCAGGTATGCAAGGATGGTTCAATATCAATTACTTTAACACACCATACCAACAAATCAAAACAGAAAATCTGCATGGTCATCTTGACTGATACAGAAAAAGCATTTGACAAATTCAACATTTTTTCTTGATGAAAAAGCTTCAAAGGATAGGAATAGAAGGGAACTTCCTCAACACAATGAAGAGAATTTTTGAAAAAGCCACAGCTAGCATCATCCTCAATGGAGAAAGACTGAAAGCTTTCCCCCAAAGATCAAGAAGATAAGAATGTCCAATGTCACCACTCTTATTCAACACTGTGTTGGAAGTTCTAGCCAGAATAATCAGACAGGAAAAAGAAATACAAGGCATCAAAATTGGAAAGAAAGAAGTAAAAATTCTCACTGTTTGCAGATGATATGATACCATATGTTGAAAACCCAAAAAAAATTCATAACAAAACTACGAGAGCTAATAAATGAGTACAGCAAAGTGGTAAGGAACAAGATCAACACTCAAAAATCTGTAGTGTTTCTGCACACTAGTAATGAGCAATCTGTAGAAGAAATGAAGAAACAAAATTCCATTCACAACTGTAACCAAAAGAATTAAATATTTAGGAATATATTTAACTAAGGATACAAAAGACCTGTACAAAAAAACTACAGGAAATTGGAAAAGAAATCACAGAAGGCCTTAATAAAATGAAAGGGCCTTCCATGTTCACGAATTGGAAGACTAAATATAGTTAAGATGTCAATTCCACCTAAATTGATTAATAGATTCAAAGCAATACCAATTAAAATCCCAAAACTTACTTTGCAGAAATAGGAAAACCAAAAACCAAATTTATTTGGAAGGGGAGGGTGCCCTGAAGTGCTAAATATAAGTCGAGAAAGAAAAATGAAGTCAAAGGTCTCACAGTACATGACTTTAAGGTGTATTATGAAGCTACAGTGGTCAAAACAGCATAATACTGGCACAAGGATAGATATACTGACCAGTGGAATAGAATAAAATGTTCATATATAGACCCTCTCATCTATGGGCAATTGATCTTTGATAAGGCAGTGAAGGCAACTCAGCAGAGACAGAGCAGCCTCTTCAATAAATGGTGCTTGGAGAACTGGATATCCATATGCAAAAGAAGGAAAGAAGATCCATATCTTACACCTTGTACAAAAATTATCTCAAAATGGCCTTTTTATTTCTTTGCTTTGCATATACGTTGTTCTAGTTTGCTAGCTGCTGGAATGCAACACACCAGAGACGGATTGGCTTTTAATAAAAGGGGATTTATTTTGTTGGTTCTTCAGAGGAAAGGCAGCTAACCTTCCACTGAGGCTCTTTTCTTATGTGGAAGGCACAGGATGGTCTCTGCTGGTCTTCTCTCCAGGCCCCTGGGTTCCAACAACTTTCCCCGGGGTGACTTCTTTCTGCATCTCCAAAGGCCTGGGCTGAGCTGCTAGTGCTGAGATGAGGAATGCTGAGCTGCTAGACTGTGCTACATTGCGTTCTCTCATTTAAGCACAAGCCAATTAAGTTAAACGTCACTCATTGCAGCAGACACGCCTCCTAGCCGACTGCGGATGTAATTAGCAACAGATGAGATTCACCTACCATTGGCTCATGTCCACAGCAACAGAACTAGGTGCTTTCACCTGGCCAAGTTGACAACTGAATCTAACTACCACATACGTCATGCTATACAATAAAAAAAGTTAATAGAAAAATCATTTGAGGACAGTGCAATAGTGGCTCGGTGGCAGAATTCTTGGCTGCCATGCTGGAGAACCAGGTTTGAATCCCAGTGACTGCCCGTGAAAGAAAAACCCAGTTAAAAAAAAAAAATTGAGAAAATCAAGCACCCACTCATGAAAACCTCTCAATGCACTTATATTAAATTTGACAAATGACATCTATAAAAATTCTACAGTTAACATCAAACTTAATGATGAAAATCTGGATGCATTTTCCCTAAGATCAAGTAGGTAAGGATGTCTTCTCTCATCATTTCTAATAAATATTGTATTGGAAATCTTACTGAGTGCAATAAGACAAGAAAAGGAAACAATTATTTAATAAAAAAATTATTTAAAAAATATTTAAAATGGAATGTCCACAATTAAAAAGTTTTAGGTGCAATGCAACATCTACTTAATAATTATTAAGAATATAAGGACATATTCTCAATCTTAAAAAGATTGCCTCCAAACAACGTACAGCTTAGTTTGTACTTAATGCTGAAATATTGAACACTTTTCCCCTAAATCAGGAGCAAAGAAATGATGCTCCCTCTTATCAACATTAAGGAAATAAAAATCATAAAGATTGGAAGGAAAGATATCAAAATGTATCTATTCACCAAAAACATAATTGTTCAGAAGAAAATGGTAAAAAAATAAAACACCTCTTTTAGAATGAATAAGGTCATAGAATATATGGACAATATGGAAAAGGTATTTCCTCAAGAGAAAAGAAAGCACATTTAAAAAAAAGGTTTGTATCCAAATATTTTTTAGCTTTATTCCAAATAGACGTAGCTATATTCCATATAGCCACTGGAGTGGAGGCAAGTTCACCATTCTATCTTTCAGAAGTAAAACTCGTAAGAGGAAAAAGTATGAGATAAGCCTGGAACATCCTGTTTTATCAGAAAATAAGTGATAAAACAATGAGTGCATCATATCGATAGTACGTGGAAACCAGCTTGAAGAGGCCCTCATTAGCCCAATCTGAGACAACTTGGCATCAAAATAAATATTAATAATAATGATTGTTACTCTTTCAATAAATTAAGGATCAATGAGTTCATACAAATATTAAATAAGTAAGTAAAAGGGAAAGCTCTTCCTTACAATATGAGGCCAATAATTAAAGTAGGAAAAGAATGATGGAATTAGAATATCATCATTAGATGCTAATATAATGGGTGAACTTTGAGGAAGGACAGGATGATTACATAGTTTCAAAGCATCTACCACAAATTAAATTCAAAGGGAAGGATAGTGTATGTACTTTGACAGCAGCTTAACCAAGAGATAAAAGTTATCACCAATTTTAGGACAAACCCATAAAATGTGCCTCCTAAGACAATGCACTGAGAAGCAAGCAATATCACACTACAGTACACCTGTCAAAAAGATTTGCAAAAACTGGATCTATATATCAGAAAAAGTTATACAAACTCAGTAGAGAGACATACTATTTAAAAACCAGCCTGTACTTTTAAAGACCTCTGACAAGTAAATGCAATGCATTATCTTGAATTTGGTCCTGGACTGATATAGAAGTAGGGGAGAAAGAAATACTATGCATTTGTATATAGACTGAGGATTAGATTTCAGTATTGGATCCTTGCTAATTGTACAGTTTTATCTGGATGGTGAAGAGGAAACAAAATTTCTATTTTCTTAGGAAATACAAACTGAAATATTTAGGGGTAAGAGAGCATAATGTCTCCGAGTTACCCTCAAAAGTCTCATAATAAAAAAAAACTTGAAAGAGAAAGAGAGAAGGTAAGTTGGGCAAACTGTAAACAGTTGGTGAATTTAGACAATTATGTAAAGAGAATGTGGGAAATCTTTGTCCTATACTTAAAATTCTTTTCTAAGTATTTCTTATATTCAAACAAAAATTTGCTCCCCCAGATCCCCAGATGATTCCATTATATAGCCCTGACTGAGAATCGAAGCCTCTTCTGCAAGTGGACACCAGTAGGTTAAATGGTTGAACATTTAGGAGGACAAAAGCAGGTATAGACTTTATAGGTAGAGGAGAGAGGAGTATAGATGGTTCTCAGGTCACTGAAAATTAGGTTTGGGCACATCTCTGGCAACAGAGTCAAAGGTTTCCTAACCCTGTTTTACCCAGATTCCTCCTTTACAAATATGAATGAGTGTTGATATCACTTGAATATTAAAGACTCTTTAATCTGAGAATTTATTCAATATTTCATCTTGGACACATTACTTCATCTCTCTAAACCTCTGTTTTCTAAACTATAAAATGAACATACTAATACCTACATCTTAGGATTGCTGAGTAATTAGATGATAGGCCATATATAAAATACGAAATATGGATACTAGTACTAAGTAAGGCCTTCAATAAGTAATATAGGTAGGGTAGTGGACAAGCCAGCATAGCTGCAACCTAGAAGCCTATAAGAGGGGTTGGAGATAGGTAGGATTAGCGTGGTTTGACCATCTTTCCATGCGAGGTCTTTCAAATTTTCTATCTTCCTTCTGGGAACCCCTGCTATAGATTGGATAAATAAGAAATAATAATAATAATGAGAGCTAACAACTATTGTACTTTAAATATTGTGCCATGTACTATGCTAAGAGCTTTGCTTATATTATCTCACTTGTACCTCACAATAACTTATGATATATACTATCATTTTCCATGTTTTATACATAAGGAAATTAATTGAGACACAGAAAATCAGAATAAATTGGCTCAGAATCTGACCTGGGAGATTCCAAAATCAAGGAACAAGGATCACTGATGGACTATGAGATTATTTAAAATGCTATAAACAAGTTATTTTTAATGGATATTACTTACTTACAGTACTGTATGTTTGAAAAATACCAGCTAGTACATAAAGCCTGTGAGTTTTGGGATATGATCACTTAATACAAAACTAAAGTAGATTGTCCCATCTTAGTCTACTACAAGCAGTCCACAGGAATTATGGAAAAATACTGGGGTTTGGTCATGAGTATTGTATCATGAATGCCCAGGAGTATGGAAGTTACACCTGGCATATCTGAGATCATTATATTCCTTGGATTGAAGACAGGCCTCAAATTACTACTACTTTTCCCTTCCATTTTCTCAGAGGAAAATGAAGCGCCCAAGGAAGAAAAAACTTCTATTTGCTGATATGTGGGGACCATCAAAGGCTGTCTCACCATCCTATCTTTCAGAAATGAATCTCCTCGGGGGAAAACATCATCCATGTTCATAGAACATCCAATCAATTTTTTGATATCTCACTTAAAATATGAACAGAGAGCCACGACTCCATCTTGGGAAAATTTCGAGAAGAGAGAACAAAATAATCAAGCTAAAAAAGCTAAAAAAGATATCTCAGATGAAATAGAGATAACATAGGGAGAAGTAAAAACTTTTTAAAAAGAATAATATTGTCAGAGAGAGACAAAAATATAGCTAAAATTCAAGAAAAGAGTTTATTGGGAAAAAAAATCAGCTAACGAGAAAGAACCCTTGAAAAGTGAAAAATTGATAGCCAAATAAAAAGTTTAGTAGACGAGCTGGAAAATAAGTCAAGAAAATAGCCTAGAAAGTTTACAAAATGATGAAAAGAAATACTTGAGAGAAAAGAAACAAAACTCACAGAAGTAATTATTAGGAAGTCCAATATCTGCTTAGAGGGAATTCAAGAAAGATAGTAGAAAAGAGGGAAAATGAACACTAGGAAATTATTTTTATGAGGTAAAACAAAAAAAAATTAACTATAATACTATCCTCCCCAGATTGAAAAGGTTCCCCAAATGCTGAGTACAGTGAATGGAAAGAGACCCAGTAAGTCATATTCAAGGAAGTTTGGGACACTTGGATTAAAGGAAGGATTTGTAAGATATCCAAATACTAAAACACAGGGGTTCAAAAAGGACCAAAAACCACAAGGACTTCAGACTTCTTAGTAGCAACATTGGATGCTAGAGCTTAATATGTATTATGTATGGAGATTCCCTTAACGTTCCAATAGGAAATGATTTTCACTCTGAAATTTTAGAAAAGGCCAAAGTATCATTTAAAGAGTTGGATAGCAACAAAACAATTCAGGCACTCAAAATTGTAGGAACATTTTTCAAGAACCTACTGGTGGATCTGTTCCAGAAAAGTACTAAATCAAAAAAAGAGGAAAATACAGCAAATCCATTCAAGGCTGTCAGTGGCTCTAGAGACCTGCCAGAGCACCTGGGATTGTTGCTCAAGATATAGACAAAAACAAACCACTAAGTCGAGAACTCTATTTACACATTTCCAAGTGTAGCACACATGATTAATCAAAAGCCTGGGTCTGTCCTTCAAAGGAGGCACTTCTAGAAGAAATCCAGATTACTAAGCATCCTAAAAAATGCCAAGCTGGGAAGTAAAACCCAAATATATGGTTGATTTTCTAAGTATATCTGACAACC
This sequence comes from Tamandua tetradactyla, assembly GCF_023851605.1. Lineage (NCBI taxonomy): Eukaryota > Metazoa > Chordata > Mammalia > Pilosa > Myrmecophagidae > Tamandua > Tamandua tetradactyla. Next base: position 15,445,776 of record NC_135334.1, on the reverse strand, counting down.
AAAGGCTCCTGGACTGTATTCAAAGTAGATAAAGAAAGCTTTTAGTTAGAAATGAGGGAGTGGACAGAGGAATATAATTATGCACTTAATTTGTAGGTTAATCTAACTGGGTGACTTAAGGAATAGAATAAGGGTAGAGAATGCAAAGGCATTTGCCTTTAAGAATCTAAAGTATGACTTCTGGAGAAGATGGCAGCTTAGTAAGATGCGCGGATCTTAGTTTCTCCTCCAGGACAGCTACTAGGGGAGTAGAAATGATACAGAACAGCTCCTAAAGCCACAACAGAGATAAAAAAGACAGCACACCCCATCCTGGAACGGCTGGCTGGCTGAGAGAACCCGCTACGGTGAGATCGCCGAGGGGCGCGGGCTTCACCTGGTGGGGTGGCAAGCGGCCAGAGTCACTCCCTTCCCCCTTCCCAGGCCAGCTGGGAGAATTGGACAGGCGGTCCCCTCAAACCACAGCGGCTGGCGCCCACACCACGCGCGGCCCCCCGGACCAACTGAGAGAATTGGATCGGAAATCCCCACGCGGAGGAGAATGGTGACTGGGGGTGGGCCCCTTCCAAACCCATGACTCCCCGGGAACGTGCACTCTCCCGGGCAGGTCGCAGCAGCTGGCGCCCTCCGGCCACCCTTCGCGCCCAGGGCCGACTAGGAAATTCAGATGGGGACTTTCCTGGGCTGCGGCGGCCAGCGACCCTCCCCGCGTTCGGACCCCGGGCCGGCTGGCACTCTTCCAAGCCGCTTCAGCTAGTAAACCTCCCGGACGGCGAGAGTTTTCCAAAGTTAAAGGACCCACAGCACCTTTTACTGGTGGGACCCGCAGACAAACGTGTGCCATGAGCGCCACATACTGGGCAGGATAAGAAAAACAGAACCCAGAGATTTCACAGAAAATCTTACAACCTTGTTGGGTCTGACACCCAGGGAAATCTGAGTGAATGCCCAGACGCCAGCAGCAGAAGATAACTGTCCACGCTCAGAAGATTTAGAATATGGCCCAGTCAAAGGAACAAACCAATAGTTCAAATGAGATACAAGAGCTTAGACAACTAATGCTGAATATACGAACAGAAATGGAAAACCTCTTCAAAAATGAAATTGATAAATTGAGGGAGGACATGAAGAGGACATGGGCTGAACATAAAGAAGAAATAGAAAAACTGAAAAAACAAATCACAGAACTTATGGAAGTGAAGGATAAAGTAGAAAAGATGGAAAAAACAATGGAAACCTACAATGATATATTTAATGAGACAGAAGAAAGAATTAGTGATTTGGAGGATGGAACATCTGAATTCCAAAAAGAAACAGAAACTATCAGGAAAAGAATGGAAAAACTTGAACAGGGTATCAGGGAACTCAAGGACAATATGAACCGCACAAATATACATATTGTGGGTTTCCCAGAAGGAGAAGAGAAGGGAAAAGGAGGAGAAAAACTAATGGAAGAAATTATCACTGAAAATTTCCCAACTCTTATGAAAGACCTAAAATTACAGATCCAAGAACTGCAGCGCACCCCAAAGAGATTAGACCCAAAGAGGCGTTCTCCAAGACACTTACTAGTTAGAATGCCAGAGGTCAAAGAGAACGAGAGGATCTTGAAAGCAGCAAGAGAAAAACAATCCATCACATACAAGGGAAACCCAATAAGACTATGTGTAGATTTCTCAGCAGAAACCATAGAAGCTAGAAGACAGTGGGATGATATATTTAAATTACTAAAAGAGAAAAACTGCCAACCAAGACTCCTATATCCAGCAAAATTGTCCTTCAAAAATGAGGGAGAAATTAAAACATTCTCAGACAAAAAGTCACTGAGAGAATTTGTGACCAAGAGACCAGTTCTGCAAGAAATACTAAAGGGAGCACTAGAGTCAGATACAAAAATACAGAAGAGAGAGGTATGGAGAAGAGTGTAGAAAGAAGGAAAATCAGATGTGATATATATAATACAAAAGGTAAAATGTTAGAGGAAAATATTATCCAAACAGTAATAACACTAAATGTCAATGGACTGAATTCCCCAATCAAAAGACATAGATTGGCAGAATGGATTCAAAAACAGGATCTTTCTATATGCTGTCTACAGGAAACACATCTTAGACCCAAAGATAAACATACGTTGAAAGTGAAAGGTTGGGAATAGATATTTCATGCAAATAACAACCAGAAAATAGCAGGAGTGGCTACACTAATATTCAACAAATTAGACTTCAAATGTAAAGCAGTTAAAAGAGACAAAGAAGGACACTATATACTAATAAAAGGAACAATTAAACAAGAAGACATAACAATCTTAAATAGTAACGCACCGAACAAGAATGCCCCAAAATACGTGAGGAATACACTGCAATCACTGAAAAGGGAAATAGAATCATATACCATAATAGTTGGAGATTTCAATTCACCACTCTCATCAATGGACAGAACATCTAGACAGAGGATCAATAAAGAAATAGAGAATCTGAATATTACTATAAATGAGCTAGACTTAACAGACATTTATAGGACATTACATCCCACAACAGCAGGATACACCTTTTCCTCAAGTGCTCATGGATCATTCTCAAAGATAGACCATATGCTGGGTCACAAAGCAAGTCTTAACAAATTAAAAAGATTGAAATCATACACAACACTTTTTCGGATCATAAAGGAATGAAGTTGGAAATCAATAATAGGCGGAGTGCCAGAAAATTCACAAATACGTGGAGCCTCAACAACACACTCCTAAACAGCGAGTGGGTCAAAGAAGAAATTGCAAGAGAAATTAGCAAATACCTCGAGGCGAATGAAAATGAAAACACAACATATCAAAACTTATGGGATGCAGCAAAGGCAGTGCTAAGAGGGAAATTTATTGCCCTAAATGCCTATATCAGAAAAGAAGAAAAGGCAAAAATGCAGGAATTAACTGTCCATTTGGAAGAACTGGAGAAAGAACAGCAAACTAATCCCAAAGCAAGCAAAAGGAAATAAATAACAAAGATCAGAGCAGAAATAAATGAAATTGAAAACATGAAAACAATAGAGAAAATCAATAAGGCCAGAAGTTGGTTCTATGAGAAAATCAATAAGATTGACGGGCCCTTATCAAGATTGACAAAAATAAGAAGAGAGAGGATGCAAATAAATAAGATCCGAAATGGAAGAGGAGACATAACTACTGACCTCACAGAAATAAAGGAGGTAATAACAGGATACTATGAACAACTTTAGGCTAATAAATATAACTATTTAGAGGAAATGGACAGATTCCTGGAAAGACATGAACAACCAACTTTGACTCAAGAAGACATTCATGACTTCAACAAACCAATCACAAGTAAAGAAACTGAATCAGTCATTCAAAAGCTTCCTAAAAAGAAAAGTCCAGGACCAGATGGCTTCACATCTGAATTCTATCAAACATTCCAGAAAGAATTAGTACCAACTCTCCTCAAACTCTTCAAAAAAATCGAAGTGGAGGGAAAACTACCTAATTCATTCTATGAAGCCAACATCACCCCCATACCAAAACCAGGCAAAGATATTACAAAAAAAGAAAACTACAGGCCAATCTCTCTAATGAATACTAATGCAAAAATTCTCAATAAAATTCTAGCAAATCGTATCCAACAACACATTAAAAGAATTATACATCATGACCAAGTAGGATTCATCCCAGGTATGCAAGGATGGTTCAACATAAGAAAATCAATTAATGTAATACACCATATCAACAAATCAAAGCAGAAAAATCACATGATCATCTCAATTGATGCAGAGAAGGCATTTGACAAGATTCAACATCCTTTCCTGTTGAAAACTCTTCAAAGGATAGGAATACAAGGGAACTTCCTTAAAATGATAGAGGGAATATATGAAAAACCCACAGCTAATATCATCCTCAATGGGGAAAAATTGAAAACTTTCCCCCTAAGATCAGGAACAAGACAAGGATGTCCACTATCACCACTATTATTCAACATTGTGTTGGAGGTTCTAGCCAGAGCAATTAGACAAGAAAAAGAAATACAAGGCATCAAAATAGGAAAGGAAGAAGTAAAACTATCACTGTTTGCAGACGATATGATACTATACGTTGAAAACCCGGAAAAATCCACAAGAAAACTACTAGGGCTAATAAATGAGTACAGCAAAGTACCAGGTTACAGGATCAACATTCAAAAATCTGTAGCATTTCTATACACTAGCAATGAACAAGCGGAGGGGGAAATCAAGAAACAAATCCCATTTACAATTGCAACTAAAAGAATAAAATACCTAGGAATAAATTTAACTAAAGAGACAAAAAACCTATATAAAAAAACTACAAAAAACTGCTAAAAGAAATCACAGAAGACCTAAATAGATGGAAGGGCATACCGTGTTCATGGATTGGAAGACTAAATATAGTTAAGATGTCAATCCTACCTAAATTGATTTACAGATTCAATGCAATACCAATCAAAATCCCAACAACTTATTTTTCAGAAATAGAAAAACCAATAAGCAAATTTATCTGGAAGGGCAGGGTGCCCCGAATTGCTAAAAACATCTTGAGGAAAAAAAACGAAGCTGGAGGTCTTGCACTGCCTGGCTTTAAGGCATATTATGAAGCCACAGTGGTCAAAACAGCATGGTATTGGCATAAAGATAGATATATCGACCAATGGAATCGAATAGAGTGCTCAGATATAGACCCTCTCATCTATGGACATTTGATCTTTGGTAAGGCAGTCAAGCCAACTCACCTGGGACAGAACAGTCTCTTCAATAAATGGTGCCTAAAGAACTGGATATACATATGCAAAAGAATGAAAAAAGACCGATATCTCACACCCTTCACAAAAGTTAACTCAAAATGGATCAAAGATCTAAACATTAGGTCTAAGACCATAAAACAGTTAGAGCAAAATGTAGGGAGATATCTTATGAATCTTACAATTGGAGGCAGTTTTATGGACCTTAAACCTAAAGCAAAAGCACTGGAGAAGGAAATAAATAAATGGGAGCTCCTCAAAATTAAACACTTTTCTGCATCAAAGAACTTCATCAAGAAAGGAGAAAGACAGTCTACACAATGGGAACCAATTTTTGGAAACGACATATCAGATAAAGGTCTAGTGTCCAGAATTTATAATGAGATTGTTCAACTCAACAACAAAAAGACAGCCAACCCAATTACAAAATGGGAAAAAGACTTGAATAGACACTTCTCAGAGGAGGAAATACAAATGGCCAAAAGGCACATGAAGAGATGCTCAATGTCCCTGGCCATTAGAGAAATGCAAATCAAAACCACAATGAGATATCATCTCACACCCACCAGAATGGCCATTATCAACAAAACAGAAAATGACAAGTGCTGGAGAGGATGCGGTGAAAGCGGCATACTTATCCACTGTTGGTGGGAATGTCAAATGGTGCAACCACTGTGGAAGGCAGTTTGGCGGTTCCTCAAAAAGCTGAATATAGAATTGCCATACGACCCAGCAATACCATTGCTGGGAATCTACTCAAAGGAATTAAGGGCAAAAACTCAAATGGAGATTTGCACACCAATGTTTATAGCAGCGTTATTTACAATTGCAAAGAGATGGAAACAGCCAAAATGTCCATCAACAGACGAGTGGCTAAACAAACTGTGGTATATACATACGATGGAATATTATGCAGCTTTAAGGCAGGATAAACTTATGAAGCATGTAATTACATGGATGGACCTAGAGAACATTATGCTGAGTGAATCTAGCCAAAAACTAAAAGACAAATACTGTATGGTCCCAATGATGTGAATCGACACTCGAGAATAAACTTAGAATATGTCATTGGTAACAGAGTTCAGCAGGAGTTAGAAACAGGGTAAGATAATGGGTAATTGGAGCTGATGGGATACAGACTGTGCAATAGGACTAGATACAAAAACTCAAAAATGGACAGCACAATAATACCTAATTGTTAAGTAATCATGTTAAAACACTGAATGATGCTGCATCCGAGCTATAGGTTTTTGTTTTGTTCTTACTATTATTACTTTTATTTTTTTTCTCTATATTAACATTCTATATCTTTTTCGGTCATATTGTTAGTTCTTCTAAACCGATGCAAATGTACTAAGAAACGATGATCATGCATCTATGTGATGATGTTAAGAATTACTGATTGCATATGTAGAATGGTATGATTTCTAAAAAAAAAAAAAAAAGGACAGCGCAATACTACCTAATTGTAATGTAATTATGTTAAAACACTGAATGAAGCTGCATCTGAGCTATAGTTTTTTTTCTTATATATTTTTTTTATTTTTATTTTTATTTTTTCTCTATATTATCATTTTATTTCTTTTTCTGTTCTCTTGCTATTTCTTTTTCTAAATCGATGCATATATACTAAGAAATGATGATCATACATGTTGTGATGATATTAAGAATTACTGATTGCATATGTAGAATGGAATTATTTCTAAATGTTGTGTTAGTTAATTTTTTTTAATTAATAAAAAAAAAAAAAAAAAGAAGAGACCCAGGCTCACAGTCTGAAAGGTACAGTTTCTAAGCGGTTCTTGAAGTATTTGATGACAATACTATTTATATTTAAATGAAGGAAAAAATAAGCCATTAAATATTAAATTAAGATTGTGAAAAAAAAAAAGAATCTAAAGTATGAGGTGATCAGTCAGACCAGAGTCTTCATCCCCACATTCTCCCCATGGAGAGAGAATAATGACCCTCAATGGCTGATCACAGCTGTAGTGCAGCAACACTGAAAGCCAGCAGCACACACGGGAGAGAACGTTCCATCTCTCCCTCATGCTAAGCAGTAGCAACACAGTTGATAATAAACTAGAGTCTTAAGCACATTCCTACCATCTGTGCTGAGTTATGGAAACAACATACATTACCCCGACAGAGACATTTTCTCAGGCCCCTTTCCTTTTAAAAGACATTCCATAAAAGGCACTGAATAGTGAATCTATCAAGGACAAAGTTCAAAAGACGACTTTCACTGATATATTTTCCAGAAACTGTTCAAAGCAACAGTGTGTGCAATTGACATACACTTTCCAAACAGTCAGTCACAGGCAGAGAGGCAGGTCCCTTAAGCATTTGCATTTTGCAATCTCCAGGGAGAATATATATACTTTCTTCACCCATGCTTGGCTCCATCATGATCAATCATTCAAGATTGTTTTTTCTATTAGTATTTATAATTTATAGTTGCCACGGAGCTTACCTGGTTCATCTAAATTGCCAAATTTACTGGCATAAAGTTGTTCATCATACACTCATTAATCTCTTAATGTCTGTAGAATTCTTTTTGTTGAGCCAGAAATGTTAAGGAAAAATGAGTCAGTCCCTCTGTTAAGGCTAATATTTCTTTCCTGATAAACAGAATGAGTTGACTTTTTGAAATAATTTGCCCATAACTTATATAGCCATCCATTTCAGTAAAATTGATGCACAAAAATGGAATATAAATTAAATAAATAAACAAAATGACAGGATAATTTAAACAAGAGAAATTCTCGGCAAAGCAGCAATTTTGATAATATTTATAACAAATGGAATGGGATTGATAGCATTACTTCATTCATTTTCATACCATTAAGCTTATCAATCCGACAATAGTCATGATGATTAATTCACCTAATAATATAGCTTCAAAATACATGAAAGAAAACACATTAAAATTAGAAGGAAACGTAAATGATAAATCCAGGTATCAAAATTGTCAAATCAGGTAAACAAGAAGTAGGTATAGCTATAGAGAGTTTAAAAAACACAACTAATCAGCTTGAACTAACAAACAGATAAAACAAATTTCATTCCCCAAAACAGAAAGTGATATTATTTTCAAATACCTATGCATTATTCATAAAAATTGCCCACATTATATTAAATCACAGAAAAAAAAGTCCATAAATTCCAAGAGGCACAATTGATGTTATATATTACTAGAAATTAGAAATGAAAAACTCATCAGAACAAGAACTGAAATCTAAACTTAATATATATATATACAAAATAACAAACTACTAGATATCAAAATTTGCAGACAGTAGGCAAAGCAGTAGAAAAAAGTTATAAGCATAATTTTATGTATTTGAAAATGAAAAAGGAAAATACATGAATTAAGCACCCAACAAAAGAAACTGTAAAAGGGAAGATGTGCAGAGTCCAGGGAGGAAGACTACTTTTCCCACTCCGACACCTTCCTCAAAAGAAAACTATACAGTGTAATGTTAAAAACCAAAAGCTATTTCTTTGAATAAAATAATGACAGAGAGACAAATATATCAGAAGTTTAAATTAGATTTAAAGAACTACAGGTACATATACAGTAGTAGGAGTTATCAAAGTAACAAACTATTAAAAAAGACTAATATTTTCAAAAAAATTGTGTAGAATTTATACAAATTGTAAAATCTAATGAAATGGATAATTTTGCAGGAAAATACAAGTTAACCAATAATATAGATTTTTAAAATGTGGTAAACATGATTGTGCAAATAATAATAAAAGAAATGGAAAGCCATTCAAAGATTACCCCTTAAAATCACCAGCTGCAAAATATTTCATGGAAAACTCTGTCAGAGTAACAGGCTATAGATTTATTTCTATACTGTGGTATCTCCAGAAAATGAAAGTATTTTTGTCACATAATAGGGCAGGAACTCAATAAATCTCTGTTGAATGAATAATTATCTTAACTGTTAATTAACAAAGATAAAGATGTAACCATCCCTATTGATTTGATAATGCCAGTATAATCTAACTTCCACAATCAGACAAATTTACCGCATATCTACTAAGAGAAAAGAGAAAGCCAATCTCAGCATAAACATAGATGTAAACTCTTAAACAAAATATTGGAAAATCAAATTCAGCAGAATTTTAAAACAATTATACACTGCAACCAAATGGCTTTCCTGAAATGCAGAAAAAAATTAGAAAAATTAAGGAAAATAGATCGAATACCATTTACAATAGCATCAGATTATAAAGTGACCAGAAATAAATCATACAAGAAATGTCTAAGACTCATGTGAAAAAAATCTAAACTATACTGACCTAATTGTTGAGTTTAAATGAATGTCATGTTAAAGAATAAGAAGGCTCGATATATTAAAAACATATTGAGACGGTATAATTTACAAATGCCTAGAGTGGATTATGATGGTTATTAAATGTACAAATATAAGAATCTTTTTTCATGGGGGAGAATAAATGAATGTCAACATTGAAGGTGAAAATAGTATACAGGAGAAAGTACTATCAATGCAAGCTGGGGTCTATTGTTAACTATAACACTGTAATATGCTTACACTGAACGTAACAGAGATAATATGCCAAAACTAAATGTAAAAAGTGGGGGATATGAGAAAAGGGCATGAGATTCTTTGTGAAGAAAGAAAAATGTACTCATAGATTGTGGTGGCGAATGCATGGCTGTGAGGTTATGCCAGGAACTAATGATTTTTACTTAGGTAGGATTGTATGATGTGCTTTATAATTGTTTAAAAATGGGGGGGGGGGAGCAAATACAGTAGTGGTACTTTAGAAGAATTGAAAAAGGGACAGTAGTTAAAAAATAATAAAATCTGAATAAAGTATGGGTTTTCATTTTTTAAAAATTCAATTCCCCCAATGTAACACATTTAAATGTAATATTAGCCAAAATACTGACAGTTTTTAAGACTTCTGACAGCATATTCCTAAATTCTTTTACAAATGAAATATGCCTAAAATCAAGTTTTTAATTTAAGATATTTAAATTTTCAATTTTTTAAATTAAAATATTTAATTTTAATTTCTTATTTAAAAGTTCAATATATCTATATATTGAAAAGTTCGATATATCTAGAATAACTAAAGTGGCCAGTGTTATTTTAATAAAGGACATATAGATAAATGGAACAGAATAGCATTTAAAAACATATTCATAAACACACATACATACTGGATTTAGGAATTTTAAATATGATGAAAATGGTATTTCAAATTAGTAGACAGAATATAAGCTACTGAAAAAAAGGTTTCTGACAAATCCATTATTGTTAGGAAAAAAATAATGCTTAATTTCTTCATGCCACATGTATATTCCAGATGAATTTCAAATTTAAATATTTCTAGAATAAAATATGGGAGATTTTATAATCTCAGAGTTGGAAAGTCTTCCTAAGCGAGACACAAAAGCCAGAAGTCATCAAAGAAAATGACAAGCAGTAAAGGCTTTACACAATTTAAAACTTGGGTATGTCATAACAGTATGAATAAAGGGAAAAAGGAAACTATAAAATTGGAAGAAAATATGATACACACAGAATATCAAGTCATATGATAAGCACACAATATTTAAAAAATGAAGACATCCTACAAATCAATAAGGACAAATAACCCAATAGAAATAGCCACAATGTACATGCCCATGCAAAGATAACTTGCAGAAGCATAATTTAATGCAAATACCGATAAATATATGGAAAGACACTCAACTAAAAAACTAGTACAGAATGTATGGCTTTGCAAGAGCAATAATATATTAATATTTATCTATCAATGAGTTAAAACTTTTTAAAAATGGCTGATAATAATTATTGTGAAAAAGGTTGGAGAATTGGACATACGCTCATATAATTCAGCTGTGAACTAGTACTACCTTTGAAAGTAATTTGGCAGTTCCTATCTAAAATTTAAACAACCAGCAATTCCACTTTAATCATCCAACACACAGAAATTCTAAGAGATATGAACAAAAATGAATGCACTAGTTAAGTTCAATACTGTTTGCTAATGGGAAAAAAGTGTGAATTCTCATTATTAAAGTAAATTATCAATAGATGATAGATTATGGAAAATGTGTTTAATTTTGTGTTGTATAAAACATGTTTAATTCCCTTTATGTTTTTAAAAGCTTTAGCTTTGTACATGTGCATATATCATTTAAATGCATAGAACTTTCATGAAGGATACAAAATTGTTGAGTAGTCTTCTTTAGTGAGAGAAGTGGCATTAAAATGAAGATGAGCTGGGAAATTTCCATTTTTTACTGTGTGTGTTCCATGATGTTCTTTTGATTTTTTTATTACTTGTGTAACTAAAAACTGAATATATAAAAATGATCAAAGTGGGGTCCTCATTCTCTCCTCACAGTGACTTCATGCAATGTGTATCACAGCTTGATTGTTCCATTTTACACCTGGGTTAGCTGTGAAACTCAGCAATTCAATGAATGGCTTCCTGACAAGTGGTCTCAGGCTAGGACCCAGGACTCAGAAAGATTTAGCCTTAACTTTTTTTCCAAAAGAAAAGCAGCATGTTAACAACATGTGAGTTTCTGAAACTACAATTTTTAGTGAAATAACTACACTCCATTTTTTACATTGATATATCCTAAAGCAAACTTCTGCCAATGGAATGCTCTGACTTCCTTGAATGGGCAAGAATATCTAGTGGGAAACTTAGGAAATGATCACTATTCAGTCCCTCCTGTTTTGTTTCCTGCCTGTCTCTCCACCTGCCCATGTGAAAGTCCTCCTCTTTCTGATCACCAGCAGATTCCTATTGTTCCCTACTTGGTCCCCTCTGTTCCCGATCTTCATTTCTCATGTGCTCAGACTTCCTGTTTTTCATTGCTTATGTCAGGTATCCATTCTAACTGACACTTCTTAAGGAGGCATATTATAGAAAGGTCTTGCCCAGCGCATCTTTCAAATGAATTCCAGTTTCTTCGTGTCGTGCACAACTTCCTGACCTCAGGAAGCACAGATTTTCTGGGTTAAATATGAAACCCTACAACTTCTCTTAAACAAAGCCACCAGGAGTAAATTGTCCAATACGGGAATTCTGTTTTACATGCCCCAAATTCCTTCCTTCTCTAGGTGTCCACACATATGTAAGCATAGTGGTTACTCTTTCAAACTGAACCATGACCCACAGATAGCAGCTTAATATAAGATCTACATATCTTCATTCTTTGTTATATCATTCTTTAAGCATTGCCTTACCATACCAGCCCGTATGAGCTTAAAAGGGGAGACTACATCTTATTGAGCCTGACAACCCGACATGTGTGTGACACACAATAGGAAATCGATGTGTATTTGTTGAATGGATGGCATACATTTTGGAATTGGTAATAGGCCACAAGGGAAGTATTTGGGGGTGTTCTTACAACCCTTTATATCACACTACCCATTTAGAGTATGGTTCTTACTTCTCTGTTTCTAAACTGAGTCGTATGAATCAAATTGTACTGATTGATTAACTAAATCACGCAAAGGTAGTTCATAGTTTCATTCACTCATTCAGTCTGTCAGTCATCTAACCAGGACCCATGAAAACAACACAAATAGAGGCTGACATCGCTCTCCAAATATTTAGAATTATAGCTCAAGCTCACAAACTGTTTAATATAAAACAGTCTTGCTGATTTGATGAATATACGTTTATATGGTCTGGGAGACCAGGTTTGAATTTGGAATTCTTGATCACCTTGGAGTTCTGCTCTGGAATGGGGAAGAGTGGCAAGAGGCAGCCCCCATTCTGTTTACTTTTCTCTTCACCCCCGACTCTATCCTACACCGCGGGGAGACTCCAAAGCATGTGTGCATGCAGCCCAGCATGTACGTTCAAGCTTTCACCCCTGCTCCACTTCCCTAAAAAACAGCAGCCACCTCCAGGCTATGACTTATGTCACTGTCCATCCTTGGAAATGGAGACCTGAGGAAGACCCTACCCTGGAAGAGGGACCAGGATAATTTGGGCCAGGAATCAGGGAGTCCAGAGTATTTAAAGCATGGTATAGAGGGGAGGGGATGCTGAGGTTCAATGGGCACTTCACCTTGGCCCCCTAGTGCATTGCTCAGTGAAAAGGGGGTGGTTAGAGGATGATCTTGGGCAAGGGTCCTCCTGGGCTGGTCTGTGGATGGTACTGCAGACAACAACTGGGAGCTCATATTACACAAAACTGTGCTCTCTATTACACTTTAGATGGTAAATGTATACTGATGACACTGAAGGAAAAATTAAAAGACATGTTAAAAGAAAAGGAAAATTTAAAAAGAAAAATGAAATGGCAGGGAAATGCAACAGACAGGAAAAACTGGGAAAAATTAGCTGGAAAGCATTTACTCTGTTCAAATTCCCAGTGATCTGAAACACTTAAATTTCAACAAGAATGCTCTAAATCTGTGTGTACAAGATTTTCAGTCATCAATATCTTCATGTAGTTATTTAAATTTAAATGAATGAAAAGTTAATTTAAGCAGATTTTAAGTTCCACTAATCACAGTTCAAGTGCTGTCAGCCACATGGGGCTAGTGACTACCATATTGAATGGCACAGATATGGAAAGTTTCTAAATTCACAGAAAGTTCTTCTCAACAGTACCAAAAATAATTCAAGGTCATTTCAGTGGCAGTCTTGATTACTTATATTGCAGTGATTTGGTGCCACTTTTGAGTTCTTTATCAATGCCTCCTTTATCTTGGCCTGTCTAGGCCAAAGAAAGTACACTAGTTTGGATTCAAGATCTTGTGAATAGACTGATAGAAACATATTCTTGTGGAAATTACCTGAGAGTGCCTGGATTCTAATTCTGGCCTTGTCCCTAAAATATATATGATCTTGGGAAAGTAAGTTAAGATCTCTCAACTTTCAATAGCAAAAAGATCTCACAGCTTGGCTCACCGAGCATTTTAAATATCAAATAACACAAGATATGTGAAAGATAAGGACACATGATGTTCTTCCAACCTCTTTGTATTTTAAGCAGATTCACTGTTGGAGAAGAGTCTAAGCTAGGGCACAACTCTAGTCTTTCATCCCTGAAACCTTTCCTCAGATACCATGGAGACATCACAGTCATGTGTCTCGTAGCTAGAAGCATAAAAGCAGATGTCAAAATTTTAACTAGTCTACTGACTTTTTGTTCAATGTGGGGTTTTAGATACTATCCTTTACCTCGTGCGTGAATTTTTTCAGTCCAATTCAGTAAGCATTTATTCTTAGAATATTTTGTGTGAAGCAGAGGTTACTAGGAGATGTAAGAATAATGGATAAGTTATTCAAGAGTTCTAACTTCTTGAAGTTTATTTATATGAAAGATAAAGAAACAATTACTTTAATAAATTAGGAATATGGTAAATATCTTTAAATAATTATAAACCTCATACGAATGAGAGGGAGAAACTCCTTCTGCTGGAGGATGAAGCAAGGGCAAGGCGTCAGGGGCAGGTGCATGTTTCATTCATCTCGGGATGTCCACTGCCAGGAACCTAGCAGTTGCACAATAACCATAACTTTTGCTAACTCTATAGGTGCAAGCTCTGATAGACAGGGAAGCACATGCTTTGTGGCCCAGCATCATCTGTATAGATCCTGGCTTTGGTGCCCATTAACTGGTGCTCATTTACTATGAGCACTTAAGCAATGTCTATTCTAAATTGAATCTGCATGTTACAATGCCACCCTGTAGTTTCCTACATTGTAAACTTAGGATAATAAGACTTACCCTGTAGAGTAGGCTTAAAAACATTACATTAGATAATGTATTAAAAGCATTTAACTTAGTGCCTAGAAGAGCACAAGGTAGTACTATATTGAATGTAATTAAAAGATAGCTGTATATTGAAATTTGGAACGATTTTTTTTTTCCTGGCATGAGCTGGTTCCGGGAATCGACCCCAGGTCTCCAGCATGGCAGGCATTGAAAGAATTTTTAAATTTCAGAAATGGAGTGGAATGGAAGGATGCATTTCAGAGGTAAGAGACAGAATAAGAAAATATGTGGAGATGAAATCATCTGGTAAAGTTAAACTATCTGGTTTGAAACAGAAATGGTGATAAAAAGATAATATTGAAAAAGTATGTAGAGGGCAGCTTGTGGCCTCAACTTCAAAAGTCAGGTTAAGGATGCAGGTTTTATGAGCAGAGGTGTGAGGGAATTAAATCTAGTCTTTAATATTTTCCAACTGTGGTATTTGAATATTCAGTTTAAGTAAAAGTTTAAAATTTGGGAATTCTCCCTTGGCTAAAAGAATTACAAATGCTGAAATCATTTCTTCAGTTACTCTATCCAGTTTAAATGAGTATGTATTCCTAATTAAAGGGGAAGCTTTAATTTAACTGTAAATCTAAAATCTAATTTTAAATCTCATTCCCTTCCCAGAAGATGGAGAGTCCAGAGCAGCAGAAAATGACATTAGACCCTAATATAAAGTCATTGAGTTGGAGTTGAGCCCCAGAGAAGTGAAATAGCATGCTGAATTCACAAGGTTATTTATAGCACAGCCAGGACTGAGCTCTACCCCATGTTCATCCAATAGATAATTTCAGATATGGGCATCTCCAGATAGGAATGAGAAAAAGCTTCAGAAGCTTATGAAATATCTGTGTTTCACTCACCTGGAACTTCCCATTAAGGATATCCCTGTAGCAATGATGAGTATATAAATCGCGGTCAAAATATTTAAGACTGCAGCAATTCCATCCCTAGAGGGCTTTGGCAAGTTGAGTTTGATGATTTCTGGTGCAGAGGGATCACTGACAGCGGAAAAGGCAATTTCAGACGTGGGGTAGGCAAAACTCTGATGCTCTCTGGAGCCCAGTGTCACGGGGGACTGCCGGGGATTAACTCAGCCGGGCGGCGGACTGGTACACTGGGTGGTTTTGGGGGCGAGCCAAACCCAAGACCCAGGCAAGGGAGGGCACTGACCCAAGTAAGCCTTTCCTGGTAGGATTAATTAATTCTCCCCCACTAATTTTAGATTTTCCATATTAACACTTCACCACCCTCTAATTCAAGATTTAATTTTGCAATTATTTGTCTGCAACACTGTTCTTACCATTCTCTGGCATCCTATTTTATAACTATGAGAAACTACTATATAGATTAAAGATTTAATTCGACTCAATGGAAAATTTCACTGAGAAAGTCAATGGCACTAGTCAACCACCTCAAACCTGCACTTCCATCCAACTCCATTGTTTTTCCAATTGCTTTGTCACAGTTCTTTTTTTTAACAAGTTAAAAGATCATCTTTATTACACATCATGCATGCTAGGGAAGGAAAATTTATAAATGTATAAAATGTCTGAACTCTTGTTAATCTTTAAATTTGTTGATGTGTTATACCATACCCCTCAGAAATTATATTGAATTATTGGTATATATTATTTTTAAGAAAACTTCTACCAATTTACACTCTTAACCGAGGCATGTGAGATATCCAATCTCACCCCACTCTCATCACCAGTAAATATTACCCATTTTTTCCAACAATTACAATGGAATTTTTTAAGATCTAATTTTCATATACATTTTAACTATTAATGCATATAAACATTCTTTGGCTTTCAAAAATTCTTTCATGACTTTCTTGTTGATATAGTTGTCTTTTCCTTACCCAGATTTTCAACATTATATTTATGTTTTAGAAAAAATTTTAAATTTTTCAATGTAATTTCAATGCACAGTTCCTATTGTTTATCCTGTTGATGAGTTATTTATTAAGAATTGTGGATCTCTTTACCAATAAATAAACAGTTTATTTATTATACATTATATGTGTGGATGTATACATTTGCAGATATAAAAAGATCTACATGTATTAAAATAGATAAGTAGTGATATGTATTTATATGCATTTATAATTTATGTTTGTATATATGAGGGTGTGTATCTGTGTATGTATGTATGTGCGTTTACAGAGGTCTTTATATTTTCATAGATCTTGTCTTTTAAATATATTTCATATGTTTTTTTAATGTTTAGTCAGGACTCAGTTATTGCAATATCTTATCTCTATTCACCTGGATTTTGTTTACTTTTTCTTTTTAATTTTTTTTTCCTGTTTAAACCTATAAAGAACCTGTAATTGTCTTAGGTGAAGAGCTAACTTATTTTCTTTGAAACCTAAATCTTCCAACACTGCTGTATAACTTAGCCCTTTGCCATTGGTTTGTGGTATTTCTTTGCTCACATATTGATTTTCTATACTTATCAAATTTTGTTTCAAGAATATTGATTTGATTCCATTAAAGAATCTGTCAGTTCTCCTCCCATATGATCTAGCTTTACTCGTATTTCAAACAATACATTTTTTTTTTTTTTTTTGCATGGGTAGGCACCGGAAATCAAACCTGGGTCTCTGGCTTCGCAGGCGAGAACTCTGCCTGCTGAGCCTCCGTGGCCTGCCCTCAAACAATACATCTTTAATATCGTTCACCAATGTGAATGTCATAAGTTCATTAAAAAATATTGAATAATTATGGCAATACCAAACATCCTTGTCTTACTTCTCTAATTTTAATATTAATTTATCTTCTTTCTTTATTGAAGTTGGATTTTTTATCATTATATTATTACATATTTTTAAGGGATTTTGGTTATTGTTCTTTGATTTAAATCATAAACTGGAAAAATTTAAGGTGCCTGTTATGATTCAATATTTTCTGATTTGGGTCTATCTACATGAAATAAATTTTGATAGCTTCCTTAATATAAATAAATTCTAAGCTTTTTGATGAAATTTTAGTGTGCCATTGTTTTCTTCTCTAATATTAGATTCAGGACTTTCACATTGTGTTTATCAGTGAAATTAGTGTTTAAACTTCTTGTTCCATGCTGTTTCCATAGGCTTTTATAGGATTATGTAATAACATGGGGACCCTGTCATCTCTCTGTATATACATGAAAGTTCTGATTCTTGATGCTTTTTATGGATCTCACCAGTAACAAGACTCAGGTTCTGCTTTGGAAATAATCCTAATTTTAATGTTTTAAAATTCTATTTGTCTTTCAATTCCTCTTTAGTCAAACTAAAATAATATGTCATTTATTAAACTTCTGACATTGTTAATCAGAAGGAATTTGCAATTTATCCTTTTTATTGTTATAGCAAGAACATTGACTATCACAACATTTTTAATCTTTGATTATTTTAGACATTTCTTAAAATAAATTCACAGCAAAAAATGCATCAATTTGAAGTGTACCAATCCATTTATTTGTCTGTCTACTAGTTTAAAACAGTGTATACCAGTGTAACCACCACCTCAATCAAGATGGAAGATGTTTGCACCCTCCAACCACTATCCTGCTTTCCGTTGCTATAGATGAGCTTTGTCTTTTCTAGTTTCATGTAAGTTCAAACAATAAATGCTTTTTGTATTTGGCTTATTTCATTTAGCATAAAGATTTCAAGATTTTTCCATGTAGCCAAAATGTATATCAGTAGTTCTTTCCTTTAAATTACTGACTAGTATTCCCTTATGTGAATGTATCACAATTTAGTTTACCTTTTCCCCCATTGAAGCACATATGGATTGTTTCCAATCTGGAGTTATTTACGAAAAAGATTCTACGTACATTTTGACAAAAAGTTGCATGGACGTGTTATTAATTCTCTTGGGTAAATTCCTAGGAGTGAAATAGTAGGATCAAATGGTATATAATACAATACAAAGCTGCAAAACTGTTTTCCAAATTGGCAGTACCATTTTACATTCCCTGTGGTAATGGATGATTTCCAGTTGCTCCACATTTACACTAGCCTTGTTGTTATCAGTGTTTACAATGGATGTGCATTGGGACCACACTGTGGTTTAAACTTGCATTTTCACTGATGGCTAGTGATATCCTGAACCTTTTCAAGCACTTTTTGGAAATTCTTTTATCATTTTTGAGTAGTATCTGTTCAAATCTTTTGTTCATTTTTAATTGGACTGCTTGTCTTATTATTTGTTGATTTCACTATGTATCTATATACCAGTTTTTTCATATATATGTATAATAAATGTTCTTTCTTTGTTCAGAGCTTGCCTTCTTCCCATTCTTAACACTGTGTTTCGAAAACAAAACGTTAAAATTGTTGTTGAAGCCCACTTTATCAATTTTAAAAATTTACTTATTTGATGTTTGTGGCCTGCCTAAGAAATCTTCTCCAGTTCCAAGTTTATGATGATTTCCTCCAATGTTTACTTCTGTAAGTTTTATGATTTTAGTATTTGTGTTTAGATTTAAGATCGATTTCAAATTAAATTTTGCGTAGCATTTGCAATAAAGACCAGTGTTCCTTTCTATTCCATATGGATACTTGTTTCTCCAGCACAATTTTGAAATGACTTTATTTTCCCATGAATTACCTTGGCAGCTTTGTTGAATATCACTAGTTTTATTTATTTTTTTTTTTTGCGTAGATCTATTTCTGAGCTTGTGATTATTATACATCATTGAAATATATTTCTATTCTTATACCAATACCACATTTTTTAATATTTATAGCTTTCTAGCAAATCATGAAATTGGGTTGTGAAATTCTTGCAACTTTCTTTCTCTTTTACCAATTGTTTTAGCAATTTTAGATATGACGTATTTCTTAAGTTTTAGAATCATTTTAGCAATTTCTACAAACCGACTTACTGGGCATTGGATTGGCTCTATGATATAATAATATCAAGGTGGCCAATAATTGAAAAGGGTAAATCTCTCCACAAATTTAATTATTCTTTATCACAGCAATTTTTGTAGTTTCCAAGGTATTGGTCCTGCACATATTTTAGTAAATATAACCATAAGTATTTCATACTTTTGCTGGCATAGTAAATGTGATCTTTCAAAATTGTACATTCAAAGTGTGCAGTAGTAGTATGTAGAAATACCACTATTTATTTCATTGACATTTTCTTTGAATTTGCCAAATTTACTTACATCTAGTAACTTTTTAAAAAGATTTTTAAATAGATTCCTTACTACCTTTTATATAAAGTAGTATTTCTTCTGTAAACAATGACAGTTTTATTTCTTCATTCTGATCCATACTCGTTCACTTATTGTACTACCTAGGAAGTCCAGTACAACCTTGTTGTACAAGTGTTGAATACATGTGGTGAGGGTGAATAATTTTACCTTGTTTCCGATCTTAGGGGGAGAGAGCATTAGCTCTTTCACCATTAAGTATGGTATTGGCTCTAATTGTTTCATAGATGCTTTTTTATCAGGTTAAGAAAATTTTTCTATTTTGTAGAGGACTTTTCTTCAGAAACTAATGACCAATTATGTCAAATGCTTCTGCATTCATTTTTTTTTTTTTGGTACAATTTTCTTCCTGTTTTCTGTTGATGTGATCATTACATTGATAGCTATTTGAATGTCAAATCAATCCTGAATACATCCCCCCTTGATCCTGATGTATTATCATTTTTGTAAACCACAGATTCAATTTGCAAATACTGTTTTTAGGATTTATGTACAAAGATTCATGAAGGATATAGGTCTGCTATTGTCTCTTTTTGCACAGTTATTTGTCTAGTATGGGTATCAGGATAATACTGTTCATGTAAATTGAGTTGTGAAGTGTTGCATCTTCCATTATTTTCTAAAAACATTTATGAAAAACTGTTATCATTTCTTTCTTGAAGAATTGATAGAATTTGTGAATGCAACCAGCTGGGTCGGGAATTTACTTGTAAGAAGCACTTGAAATTACAAGATCAAATGTCTTAATATTAAGCAACTGGGCTCTTCTATTTTTCCTTGATTCTTGTCAGTAACGTCAATCTTTCTAGAAACTTTCTAATTCCATTTAAGTTGCAGAATTTATTGACTTTAAATTGTACGGAACATTCTCATATTACCCATTTAATTTCTGTAGAATTGGCACTGATGTCTTCTCTTTCATTCCTGACATTAATTTGTATCTTCTATTTTTCTTGATCAATTTAGCCAAAGATTTGTCTGATTTATTGTTGCTTACAATAATCAGCTTTTGGTTTCATTGACTTCTCTATTGTTTGTCCAAATTCTGTTCATTGATTTTCATGATCACTCTTATTATTTCCGTTCTTTTGGGTTTAATTTGCTTTTGTTTTCTTAGTTGTTTAAGGTGCCTGTTTAAATCACTAATTTTATACACTTCTTTTACCTAATATAAACATTTAAAGCTATAAATTTCTCTTTAAGTTCTGCTTTGGCTACATTTAACACATGAGAACTTTCTAGGGAGATATATTAAGACAAAAAAATACGCTTTTCTCCTTAAAATTTTACCAACTATTTTTAGCATTGGTGATTCTTGTATAATTCAAGTATTACCATGTTTTTTCTCAAATGATGACATATCAATTCTGTCATTTTTTCTATATTTATTAGTTAGTTTCTCATTATAAAGAACTGTGTCTCTTTGCTTCATTTGTTTATATTAGTGTGAACACTTTATATTGTTTCATTAAATAGATTAAAATACTTTATTATCATTATGTTCTCAGATTTAGCCAAGAATCCAAACATCAGGCAGGATCCTGTGTCTTCTTTGGTATGTCCCCATCTTTCTCGGATCCCTTTTTCACTTTTGTGGCACATAAGAGTTTTGCAGGTTCATCCTGTACTTTCTCTGACGGGAATCTGGAATAAACTACTTCTTTAAAGAAAATGATATTAAAAAACAAAATCCAGGTTCTGGGAATGCTGTTGCTGTTGGATTGATCCTAAACCCTCCAAGCAGATGGAGCCAGGAAATCAGATACATGATAGATAGATAGATAGATAGATAGATAGATAGATAGATAGATAGATAGACAGATGATAGTGGATGATTGATAGATAGATGTAGATATATAAATAGCTACAGATACATAAGTAGATATAGATGTAGACACACATGGATGTCCAAACACAGGTATATGCAGTCATATCTATTTCTGTTTCTAGCTATTAATATACATTTAAACCCATGACTTTGTACTTATCTCTTCGGTTTTCATCCATCACTGTATTGTTTATCTATCCCTACCCCCTTTTCATACTTGAAATTCCCTTCTCCAACAGGTAGAATATCTGTTCTCAATATTCACAATGCATTTACCTATTAGTGCAATGCCAGAATTTACACAAAGTGCTTTCAGAATTGCTAACTCATGCCTCTGAGAAAAGAGCTAATATTTGCTTAGAGTTTTTTTGTCTTTAACCTGAGAGTATACAGTCCAAGTACTGTCTTCAAAGTTTGCTTGTGTTGCTGCTGTTTCTTCTTCTTTGCCCACAAATTTCTGTTCTCTTCATTCATTTGTGATTGTATTGAATTTAGCCTTTCCCATCTTTTCATTTATTCCCTTTTCTGAATCTGTGAGCAATTAGGATGTTTTCTAAGTCAGGACTGTGTATATATCTATAGTCAGATTTTGTCAATCCCTCCACCCATTTCCCGTATCCCTTCCATCCAATTCATATTCACACATCCAGTACATAACCAATCTTACACCTCTCTTTCTGTGTTGTTTTGTCCTCAAACAGATCAGGTACATATTTTCTTTCCACTTCCCTTTTACAGCAAAGAGAAAATATTATAGATACTCCCTTGCATTTTGCTTTCCTTTTCATATTATAGAGGATGTTTTATACTTTGCTTTTTTCACTTAATAGTATATTCTAGAAATCACTTCATATCAGAAATCACATAACAGAAACATTCTTAATTCTTTTTTACAGCTTCCTGGCATTCTGTTGTGTACATATACCATAGTTTTTTCATATCACTCTTCCACTATTTAGATTACTCTCACTATTTCACTTGCAAGTAATCCTGCAACAATAGCATTGTGTAATTATATTGCACGAGGTGCATAGGAATGCTGAGTTAAAAGTTGTTGCCTGTATGCTTTTGTTAGACGCTGCCAATTTCTCTCCACAAGGATTATACTAATTTGCATTCCCAATAACAATTTCCTCAACCTCACGAATAGACTGTGTAGTTATCTTGCTCCAAACTGATAGATGAGTATTTCAGTGTAATTTTAATTTGCATTTCACTTTTATGAATGAGACTGAATTTCAATAAACATGTTGCATAAATTTTCTTTGTTAATTGGTTGTTCATACATTTTCTCATTTTTCTGTCAAGTTTTTTAAACTTTTTTTGAAATTTAAAAAGTTCTGTATATATATATATATATATATATGGGATATGATCCGTTGATCTGTGGTATAAGCACCAAATATTTTCTTGTAATTTGTCATTCTTTTGACTATGTTCATGATATTTTGGCAACGTAAAAATACATTTTAAATTTCTGTGTCGTCAAATTTATCGGTCATTTTTATTATTGCATCTATATTTTGAGACATAGTTAGAAACCTTTCCATAAATTATTGCAAAGAAACATTTCAAGTAGTTTCTTTGAAATAAAATTGAGAATTCCAGTTTCATCGAGGCAAAGTACCCCTTTTCCTTCAAGGTCCTCTGAAATGTGGGAAAAAATGTAGATTGCCTAGGGACCAAGGGACTTAAGGGAAGGCATGGTGGTGAGTTCGTGGGTTTTCTTATAACATCCCATATAACCCTGCAGGTGTAGTGTTAGCATTTTAAATGTTAACGTTAAAACTGTAAGCAAGCTGTGCATTTGAGTTTTAGTCTCACAAAAGGGCAGCATGTAGAGCATGCAGGCAGGCATGAATAAAGACCAATTAAACTCTACATTAATCACTATTGCTTATGTTCTCTCATCTATCATTCCAGACGTGGAGACACCATGCAGCATGATGTCTTAGAGTCCTTAAATCCTAAAGGAGGTAGCAAGGACCTGAGGTAAGCAAGTAATGAAGTTCTCCAGACCCCTTGTACGTGTTATCCAAGATGATTAACTTTATTTATCTCTAATGTATAGGAAAGCCCAGTGAAAAATCACTACAAGGAGGCAGATTTGGTAAGATCCAAGACACTTTCAATGTAATTGTGCATTAACCATACCATAAGATGAACCCAGATTTTTTAGTATTTGTTTTTTCTTGGGGGATGGGTGGGTGCTGTGGAAGAGATCTCAACCTCACAGAGAGCTCACCAATTGCTTGAGAGCTGCATTCCTTAAGTGAGAGACAGCTCAAAAAGGACAGGGTATGGGGGGAGACCATTTCCTCCTTTTTTCAGAAGCTATTCATACTGCTATCTTTCGGTAACCCTTTTTTAAGTTTTCTTGTAAGTTCGGTTTTATTTTTCTCTTTTGAGAAAGTAAGAAAGTTTGGGCTTTCCTTTAGTTTTTTTTTTTTTTTTTTTCCTGGCATGTGCAGGCTCAGGGAAACAAATCCGGGTCTCCATCTTGCCAGGTGAGAACTTTGCCACTGAGCTACTGTTGCCCACCCAGAATTTAATCTAAATGAAAGCTTCCTTACTATAAATAATTGGCGGAATTCCTTCTTTCCAATGACGAAAATCATATAACTCACTTAATTAACACATTTTTGTTTGTTTTATTTGGGGTGCTTGGAAGCAGACAATTATCAAGCCCAAGCACTGCAACTATTTAGTCTTTTATGGATATTTGGTTTTTGGTTTTGACAAATTTTGCCCCACTTTTATTATTCATATTTTCCTTATTTCTATACCTTTTTATTTACTTTTATAAAAATTATATCACCCTCAGCATCACACAGTCTATTCAACAGCAAATCCTGTTGATTTAAATTCCAAAATGCATCTTTAATCCAAAAATGTCTTCCATCTGCATTGTCATTACTCTAGTAATGTCATTACCATTTTTGCCAAGTAATTTCTATAGCCTCCCAATTGTTCTTCCTGTTTTCACTTTGGCCAATATCTGCTCTCCCCCATCCACCACCCATACAAATACGTGCATGTCCATCCATTTATTCTAATCACCAACCAGAGATTTTTCAAACACAAAACAGACTACGTCAATCTGCATCTTGACACATCGCAATGGGTTCTCTTTGCACTTAGACTAAAATTCATAGTCTTTACATGAAGCGATATTACTCTGCCTATCGAATCTCCTTTGGACACCCCTTTTCTCAGTTTCGTCAAGCTCCAGTCACACTGCTTTCTCTGTTTCTTGAATGTTGTCAAGTTTGTTCCAGCCTGGCTGCCTCTGTACTTGGCTGTCGCCCTTTTGTTTTTTAATAATTGTTCTCTTCTCTTCATTCATGTCTGATCTCAAATGTTCCTTCTTAGAAGAACTCTATTGACAGTAGACCTTAACTCACTGACAATTATTTACCTCTTTATGTTTCTTCAAAGAACTTACCTTTATAATTATTGTGTGTGTTCATATAATTATGTTGGTATTATGTATCACAGTCCCCAAAAGTAAGAAAATCCATCATATTCACCAGCATATTCCAGTACCAGGCACATAGTATGTCATGGTAAGCACATGCTAAAAATATGAATTAATTAACATATCATACTCCCCATACATTGTCTTTGTTGACAATGTAAAAATTCATTCCATAAACTTTTTCATTATATTTCATTCGAAATATATGGTAAGGAGAAAAATATACACACTTAGTTTACAGCCCAAGGAAAAAAGTAACTCAAAAGCAACAAATAGAAAATTGTGTAATACTGCATATTTCCTGGCTCAGCTTGATAAAATATGATATTAGATAACATTACCTAAACATCATCTCCTCGTCTAGATCATGTAAATCTTAATCCTCAGACCTTGCATTGCCAAATACTGAGACCATATTAGCTTGGGTCATTGCTGAATAGCCTTTATTGAATTCTACTTGAAATATAACATTGGCTATTAATAAGCCCTTTACAAAACCAGTAACAAAGAATTCTTCCTCATTTATTGTAAAATTGTTGTGATGATCTCCATCACACTGCTCAATATTTCCTATGCAATTTTCCATACAAGAAAGTTCTTTTTGAGTGAAATAAATAAGAGGAAAGTCTTTCTCTCTGTAAGCAGTTTGATATGATTTTATCTTATATGAGAATGAAGTACATCATCTTTTTTTGTCCAGATTCAGGAAATAAATGGTAAAATTTACTCTTCAGTTCCAGCAATGATGTTAAGCTTTAAATTTATAATATTTGCTTACATTCTACTTTCAAACTTAAATTTACATTTTATTAATCTTATGTATGAAAATGTTTAACAATCTGAATCACACACAAAACACATTAAATTACTTTTTTTAAAGCATGGTATAAATAAATACATACAAATAAATGATTATGAACATGATATGAATCTTAATAAAGAGTATCTTCATTATGAAGATATTCTTCTTAAGAGTTTCTTCAGTGCATTTTGTACTTCCCTGTTCCTCAGACTGTATATCAGGGGATTCAGCATGGGAATCACGGTGGTGTAAAGCACTGAGGACACCTTCTCCTGGGTGACTGAACTGCTGGAAGTGGGTTTGAGATACATGAACATGAGAGAGCCATAAAATATGAGAACAGCTGTCAGGTGGGAGCTGCAGGTGTTAAATGCCTTGGACCTGCCCTCTTTAGAGTTGACGCGGAGGATGCTGGAAAGGATAAAAGCATACGAGATGATGATGGTCAGGCTGGTGGTCACCGTGTTAAATCCACCAATGACAAAAATCAAAAGCTCATCAATGTAAGTGCTAGAACAGGAGAGTTTAATAAGGGGAATGATGTCACAGAAATAGTGTCTAATGATGTTTGTCCCACAGAAGGACAGTCTTAAGATACAACCTCCATGAATCATGGCACCAATAAAACCTACTGAGAAGACTGCAGCCACCAGCAGAGTGCAGACCCGAGGGGACATGATGACGTTATAGAGGAGAGGGTTGCAGATGGCTACATAGCGATCATAGGCCATTACTGCCAACGTGTAACATTCGCAAATGGCAAAAGTACCGAAACAAAACAGCTGAGTCATGCATCCAGAATAGGAGATCATTTTACCTCTGTATAAAAGCCCTGCCAGCATTTTGGGGGTGATGACTGAAGAATAGCAGACATCTATAAAAGACAAACAACTCAGGAAAAAGTACATGGGGGTGTGAAGTTGTGCATTCAACCCAATTATTGAGATCATGCCAAGGTTTCCCACCATTGTGACCATGTATATCCCCAAGAAGAGGAAGAAAAAAGGCTGCTGAAGCTCTGGTTGGTCAGTTAATCCTGAAAGAACAAACTCGGTCACTGTGGAATGATTTCTCATACCTGTTCTCCTGTAAGAAATCTGTGGATGAAAAGGAAAGAAGCAAATTAGACAGGCAGATTTCCAGCTTGTCTGAAAGTCCCTGGCTCAAGTTTTCAAGCTCTGGAAACACTGAACCAGGCTTCACTTATCCCCTTGTTACTAAGCCTGCACCTCCTATGATGTACAGGGACTTTGACTCCTACAAGAAGTAAAAATCCAGACAAAACTTTGTAGGCATCTACCTATACTACCAATGCTAAAGACCATGGGGAGGTTTTGCTAAAGCAAATTGGTTGAAGAAATGCATAAAAAATGTGCAGGAGTCCTAAAAATACTCTGCCAATGACAGTCTTCCCTAGGAATAATTCTGCCTCCAGCATTTTCTACAGAGAAGGTGTTTGTTGGCAAAGTAAATTAGAATTTCCTGTGTCAAGTTTTCCAAGGGTGATGAACAGAGTATTAATTCCGGGGGATGTTTATAGACATTGCATTGAATAAGTAGCTTAAGATCCTAGGACTTACAGAAATGCAAAGTTACATAAAGACAAACAGCTTTCTTAACAGAAGTTATCTCAGTATCTCCCCGAATGTTTTATAACATACAATATTTCCCAAATTTATTTGATGGCAGTAATCATCGTTCTTTCTATTCTCTCTTTCCTTTCTTTTTTTTTTTTTTAATCACTTTGTAGTAGCATGTGGCTCAGAGCATAATTTATGAAACTGGTGTTTGTTTTTGTGTTTGTTCTATTTTTAATCTAACCAGCAGTTGATTTCCATGTGGGAAGCCTGTTCTTACACTTCAGTGAAGTTGACTAATGGCAGAATAGCAGTCCTCCCAGAATTGGCTCTGACTTCTGGGTCTCTTGCTCTCCTCTAAGCCTGCATCACTAGCCTGAGGTAATCAGGATCCTTCACAGGGGAACTCAAGGCAGCCTAACATTAGTAAGGCCACTTTGACAGTGCCAGCAACCCACACATCCCTTCCTGCCTGCCAGTCACACGTCACCTCAGTTCAGAGGCACAGATGACACAGGTCTTGGGGTTGCCTGTCCCAAGTTGAACTAAGCACTTATTTTTGAAGTACCTGACCATTTCCCTTTTAGTGTTGGGCTGCTCACAGAGCCCTCTCTAGATTCTCATATTTAGCACAGATTATACAGAGCCCAGACATCTGAGCATTTTTTCCATCTCAACCCAGGATCTCCATTTCTCCCAGACTATTCAGGAAGCTGCTGTGACTTCTTGGTTCCCATCTGTCATTGCTATCGTAGGCCAAGAACACTTCCTTTGGCCATGTGAGTTCCCAAAGATGCAGGTACTTCTTCCTAATGCCCCAGGTCCCTCTTTGATTCACAACAAAGGAGCTTCATGCTCCAGAGCTGGTCACCAAAGACATAATATACACACATGCCGCACATCTGCTCTGTTCTTCTACTCTGAGAGATGGAGATGGGAATC
Organism: Tamandua tetradactyla; assembly: GCF_023851605.1. Classification (NCBI taxonomy): domain Eukaryota; kingdom Metazoa; phylum Chordata; class Mammalia; order Pilosa; family Myrmecophagidae; genus Tamandua; species Tamandua tetradactyla. The sequence continues at coordinate 15,417,394 of NC_135334.1, read as the reverse complement.
ATGCACAAAAGAGAAAATATCCAAAGGCCCTTTGCCTGTTACTTTAATACGATGGAGTCTTCTTTCATCCATCACCTGATATCATGTATACTCTAGCCATAGAGACCACACAGACAGAAATATTAAAGGAATGATTAAGAAGATCTATATACTGGGTTTGGTTTTCTTTTGCCTTTAATCTCACATTTGCTTAGAAATTATACAGAGTCCTGGACTCTGCATGGGCTGTTTTCTAGCCTGAGTGTCAAAAATACTCTGACCACTTTCAGCATGCTTCCATGTTTCCCTTAATTCCTACCAAAATAAAATGCCTTCCATCCTGCACATGTTCCTTGTTTTATCCCAGTGTCCTTCATCTTTATACCCTCTAGTCAAGCCAGTTAGGTTGCTCTTTCCTGCATTTCCTAGTCCCAAACCATCTCTGTACTTCAGGTCTTGACAACTCAAAGCGTCGACCATGGAACAGCAGCAGCATCACCTGGGAGCGTGTTGAAATGCACAATCTCAGGTCCTTTTCCAGATCTACTGGGTCAGAGTCGGCATATCAACACGATCCTCATGTGATTTTGGTGCATGGTATTTAAAGTTTGAGTTCTAGGTTATTAGGTTATTAATAACCTAATAATTTACATTTTTCTCTCCTAAAGCTAGTGATTTTCTTCTTTCTTGTTTTCTCCTCTGACCCCTCCTCTGCTTCTTGGGCCAGGACACATTCATGATCACGCAGAGCCAATCCCTGAAAACATCTCTTCAAGAAAGACCCCTCAGATGAAGGTCAAGAACCGCACAATTTTATATACCAGTATCTTGTCACCTTTGTATGAACTCAGGGAAGTGCATCTCAAGTAACTTATTACAATACATTGCATTAAGAGTTTGTGTTTGTATAAAGAAATGCTCTAAAAATTAAGTGTTTATCCACAGAAAAATGAGCAATGATAGCCAGGTTCTATTTTTTTTTACCATCTATAAATTAGCTGCACTACTTCCCAGTTTGCACGGGCAAAGTTCCACTCAGCTAGAGATAAATTTTATGTTGTATAACTGAGCACCATCCAAAATAGTTAACAACTCTGACGGACCTGAGAGCTCAATTGCATTTTTCACAATTCCAAAGTGTAAGAAAATGTTTGAAACATTTCAACAGACCATAAGGTGTTCTTAAAAAGCCAAAATATCATTTCAAAAGGTAATGGACATAAAGAATTGTAAGAAAATATTTTTCATTCTTTTCAAAGCAAATTTTTGAAATCAAGAATACATTTTATACTAACATATGCCAAATCATACTAGTTACCTTTCAAATGCTCAGAAGCCACATATGGTTAGTGACTATGGAAGTACACAGCACAACTCTAGAATATATATATATTTTCCTAATACTGACTTAATTTTTATATATCAATAGCAGATGTGATGGCGGAAAGTGGACTCTCAATCATAAAATTCAGCTTCAACCCCAGCTCTAACATTTACAATGCAACATTTGACTAATCACAGAGTTCCATGTTTTAATTTGTAGAATAATAATTATAAACACTAAAAGGGATATTGTGCAAATTAAATGAAAATAATTTAGTTAGCATGGGTGAACACACTTTGCCACAGTTGCAGGTCTATAGAAATATATTTCATAAATACATAATTCCTATTTAGAAAGCTGTTGAGTGTTAATTGCCAGATTGCCCCGGGGTCTTAGATAAGGTGAGGGTCTATGATGGCCATACCCTCCATACCTCTATTCCTGTGACTCTGCACCTGTAAATACACTGGAACTCTACAGGTCCTGTGGATGGTCAGGAGTTGATTTTAGAACATGTTCTAATAACCATACAATAGGAACCTCATAGCTCTGTAACTCACTTCCCTCCCTCCTGAAGTCTCTAGGGGAGAATCTCTTCTTTTTCCTATCCTCTTCAGTTTGGGAGTAAGATGTATTAGTTACACTTTCTTCTTTAAGTGTCTAAACAACCATAGCTAAGAGGAACCAGGCTTGAATGAATCAGTTCACTTACTTGGGATATAGTATTATAAAGACCAGTAGTCCCCAAGGGTTTCCCACCTCTGAGGCTTAACAGCCTATAGATTTTTAAAGAACTGTCCCTGGCCTGTCATAGTCTTCTGCACATAAGGAAACCTAGTCACGTAATGAGGTCATGTTTCCAGAAAAATGCATTTGGAATAGCTCCACACTGGAAATATATTCAAAATTACAGTGTTACTAGTTTGGAATGGATGAGGAAAAGAATACTGTGTTATCACAGAAACTATTTTAAAATATATAGGTAGCCAGATTTCCACTTATATCATGTAAGTGATAAATGATAGAATCTTTTTATTTATTTAATAAATATATTTTGGGCATCACCACAGATGAGACCAAAGGGATATAAAATTAGTCCCTTGAGAATCTCAGTCTAGTGGACAGATGTACTGTCCACCCTGGTAAAGCACTGGCTGAGTGAAATAGCACAGACAGTGCTCCATGGAACCAGAACTGGGGACTGACTGAGTTCACAGATGGAACTGTTCCATGGAAATAGCTCCATGGAACCAGCACTGGGTACTGACTGAGCTCAGAGATGGACAGATGGCTACTGTCTGCCATGATTCAGGCAGTTTTTATGGGAGAATAGACTTAAACTGTGCCCTCAAAGGTGGGGAGAACTCACTTAAGCAGAGAGGATATATGCAGGGATATTCAAGATATAGATAAGGGCATAAATGAAGGAATTAAGAAGTAGATAAGATAAGGAATGTGTGTAGAACTTTAAGCATGACGAGAATTTCTTGGTAATGCAGTGGATCAGTTTTTCTAGTTTCTAATCACTATGGAAGCAAATTACATCACAGATGACTTTGAGCGCAGCCCTTCATTCCTAGTAAAGGCTCTCCAGGATATCCCATAGAAGGTGTCTATAACTTTGGATGAGCTATTTGAGACACCCTTAAGATAAGACTTGCACTTGAAATCTACCAGTTTCCAGGAATGAGCAGATGAGTTCAAATCTCAGTTCAGGGAAAATTATGATATCAATTCAGATTATTTTGCAATCAGTTGGTAAGTGTCTACTATTTGAAGGACCCCGCATATTCAAAGGTAGAGCAAAGGCTAGTTAAGTATTTATTTTCTTGGATAAAAGTGACTTGAGCATCATCCATACTCCTTTAGTTCTTATGCACACTTCCTTTTTTCCTTTGGTACTGACCTCCACTTTAGCACTTCTCTACCATACATGACATGTGCTTGTCTTCCTGGCTATTTGGAGTTTGTCGAGGGAGGGTGCCATTTATCATTTATCAGTGTGCTCCTGCGGCCTTGGGACAATGCCTGGCACAGAGTTAAACTTATTCCTTTTGGTATCCCTCATTCACATCAGAAATTCATTTCAATCAGAATACCTTGTTCTTTCTTGTCTAGAAACTCATGAACTGACAAACAGATGAAGCTAGGCAAACTTAAGGAGGAGGGTTTTTTTTTATAACTACAAAATCACAAAAAGATCAATCCCTTACAAAAACAAACCCATCATGAATGATGAAGATTATGATATTTCAAGAGTTAGTGTATGGTACAATATTCTTGTTTATCCTAATGAATTGTTAGATGAATATCAACAATGCTACTTATACTTGTCTTAACAAGGTCTGCTTTGAGGTATATTGGAGTCAAATATTTTAAACACAAAAATTTTATAAGCAGCATACCCAATACCAGTCTATGAATTATTACTGTGATATTATTCAGTAAAATAAATGTCAGGCAACCTTATTATGATCATATATGATCACAATACGATCATATACATACATATGTATATATTTTACATATATGTATACATACGATACGTGTGTGTATCACTGCCTTACCATGAAAGTAGCTTCTTTTGGAACCAAAAATTATTTGTCATATGCTACTACACAAATATCATATCAGGGGCATCTGATTCCAAAAACAAATGCTTTTTGAAGGCAAAGAGAAATGTTAGAGTAGTGTATTATTCGTCATTGTTAATGTGGATAACACAAAGTTGATTTAGCTAAAGCACTGTCTTTATACTTACGCCAGGAGTTCCCCTCATGTGGAATATGATAACTAGGAAACTTGCTGTGTTCTATCATTATTGTTGAATTAAAGGTGGGCTGAGGCCCTGTACATAAGTCTTAACATAGCAACTGGCTTTGAGTAATCATTCTAAAATAACAAATCCTTTGTATGAGGGTCTTAGCAAGTCCCTGAGCCTCATTCCAATACAATAATTATATTATTTATTTACCACCCCTGGCATGGTATAATCATCTAAAAAAAAATGCAATGGGCACATGCATCCTACAGCAAGGTCCATGAACTCTAAGAGTTCTCTGTATCTTGAAAAATAAAGACACAGGATTTGAAGTTTGGGATCAAGTGAGATCACTGAAATGAAAAGCAGTTCTGATCTGGCTTTAGGGATAAAATTACACAAAATTTTGCTGACATCATAGTTCGTTTTTTTCCCTTGCTTCCTCTGGGAAAATTTTTCTCATGGAATAAGATCAAGAAGTCATACAGCATACAGAGATACACGTATTCAGAGAAGACACAATGATTTGGGCAAGGTGCAACTTCTCTTCTTCCTCTTCCCCTTTTCCCTACCCACACACAAAATTCTGGGTGCTACCACAGAGTAGAGAGATTTCTTTGGTCAGGAATAAGAAAATTACAAAATCACGTAAGATAGTATTAAGTCAGGAGTGGAAGAAAGGTGGTATTGCTTCTTCTTATTATTTTTATTGTGTAATCCTTAAGTGAGAGGATTCTAAGATTTTCATCTAAGGCATTTTTTTAGTTTGGGAATGACCTCAGCACCCACGAGCCACCTTCAATCCCTCTATCACCAAAAGCACCACCATCATCATCATCAGTAGGAAAACAGCCTCCCACTCAGTAGGGGGCATTGCTCCACACGCAGTGTCTTTCCCACACGGACCTCCACGGCTGTCTGCTTTGGCTGCACCAGACACTGCCGCACGGTGCTGCACAGCCCTACTAACGCTGAGCTCAGTGGAGCGAAGACACCTCGCTTACATGCATTCTTCCGTCTCCTACGTTGCTGGATGTTTACCCAAGAAACGCTAATGGTGCTCGATGTCATACAGAGATTTCTACCAAAATTAACTTTTTGTTTTCGATTTCCCCGGTGCCATGAGAATTTAAAATGGATGCAAATCATACCTCGTTTAGAATTGGTAATAGTTTCGTCTTACTGGGTCAAGCTCATGAAGCCAAGACCCTGCTTTCTCTCCATTTGAATCTGTCAGACATCCCTGGTCTTGAAGAAAATAGAATCTTGAAAATGGCCCCCATCGATGGTCTGGCATATCCAGGTAGATCTGACCTGCCCACATCCCCACGGCCACACCCAGGCACACACACATACGGGCACCCGTAGCGTACCCTCCAGTGGTCAAGAATATGGAACGCAGAGGGAAAGAAAAGGTAAAATGAATCCATATTTGTTGGATACTGATTAGTAATTTTATAAACATTATTTCAGTAACAGTAAATTCAGTTGAGGAAAATATTTCATTCGATGTTAGTAGTGAGACCATTGGGGCTCAGACTGATTAAGTTATTTGAAAAACCACACAGTAAGGGACAGAGCCAAGACTCAAAGTCAAGAATGAATCACACGATAACCCACACCCTATTCCCCAAAAGCAGCATAGGCAGAAAATGGCTGCTTGTCTTTACAGAGGTAAAGAAAAATTTTGTGCCCTTTAGGTGACTTAGCACACATCACTAAATTTTGACAGCAAAAATAGGGGAAAAGACTCTAACCAATAGCAAAGCTAGTGCAGGTAACTAAAGAAATAACTGCTCATCTTTTTATCACTGGCTTTTACTAAAAATAATGCAATGAACTCAAAATTTTGCAGACATACGGGTGGTCCATGAAGACAAGCCTCAGAAGCCACAGATTCCCTAGACAGTGGTTTTATTGTACTTCATCTCAAAGAATCTGAGAACTACGAAAAGAACCTAAGAGGTTAAGAAACATCTCCAAAGATTAACATGTCCCAACATCCTTAAGTACCAAACAAACAGCACTATCACTAGAAGAGATTCTTAAATTTTAGTTTGTTTAAAAAAGCTTTCACAGCACATGATAAAAATACACTCCTCCCCGCTGCCTCCCACTCCCCACCCGGCCCACAAATTCTGATTCTATAGATCTGGAGTTGGAGATAGGAATTCACAATCTCAACAAGCATTCCAGCATTTCTTACATGGTCGAGAAACAGTAGGCCACAGGACAGCAAAATACCATCACTCCAATGTGTTCACCAGGGAATCCTGTCCTGAAGGCCCTGCCCATATCTCAGAGAAGCAGCTTGAGGAATAGGGAAGACAAGCAGCATGAAAAAACACTGAGTGGAAACATAAACATATCATAATATACATACACTATCAATACTGTCTGCCCATAAACTCCACACAGTCAGCACTTTCACTAAGTCCCAGCATGCAGTAGGGGGACTTCCAGCTTTTATATATGTAACCCTAAGATCCATATTGCCCCTTTGTGACTTTCCCTTCAGTCAGCGTCAGGAATAGCTGCTTTACCTACAGAAATACATGTCCTGGGTACATGTCCCGCAGGCAGGAATCAGCCCACCCAAGCCTGGGATACTGAGGACTTCCAGGACAGGACCTCTGAACCCCACGCTGAAGAACACTTCTCAAGGAGTAGAGGAAGTTCGACTCCATTCTTTCACTTTGAAGTAAAAGGTAGCAGGTCTCCCGAAACCTGTCCAACTTGCCCATGAAATTCCCACCCTGAGAGAGAGAGTCATAGATGTTTATCGCAATTTTGTAGGCTTTCTTATTGTTGAAATTATTGTTTGAATCACAGAGGCACTTAATCATGTTTTTAAGTGTCATAGATACTGATTTGGTAATGAGTATTTCATTCTCACTTATGATCTCCAGAGTTTAGAAAAAGTTTTATTTTCCCCAGATGGGATTATGTATAATTATTTGTAAAGAATCTTGTGGTCATTAATGCCGCAATATTATTGCTTTGATTTCCAAGATACTCTTAGGATAGAAAATATTGTGCATATGTACACAGTCCCAAGTGTGTTCCAGCTTTTAAAATTATCACTGGATCTGTTGATTATATATCATGGGGCTGACATGATTCAGGATTCATGTTGTCCATTCTCTTGTAGATCCTACTCATGGTGAATATCCAGAGCAGACGTTCTGAGGGAGAGCGGGCAAGATCCATTTCTGCTCAATACTGGCTGTGTGGTGTTGGGGCAACTTATCTCACTTCTCTAAACCAATGTTTCTGGATGAAAAAAGAGATAATACTAACAGACATTCTATATAAACGTCAAGGATTTTTTTGAAGGTCAAATCAGAAAATATACACAGATATATTCTTTTAAAACAAGGTCTTTCTGTATGTTTGCTGCCATTAATAGCGTTTCTTGGGTATTTGGAGGGCATGAAGGAATCAGCGTGGGAGCAATTCAACTCCTCTGACTCATTCCATTTCTAAAAATGGTGGCATCGTGACTGATAGAAATAACCCAAATATTACAGGGAATTGTTATCACACAATTCTATATAGCAATACAATGGGCTATTAATGTTCATAAAATTATTAAAATGTAAATTCTGTTTTGAAATGCTTTTGCAAACCAAAGTGTTGCATACCAACACTTTGATTGCAACTATATAGAAACTGGTTGCATGTAAAAAGAACCTGGGAGGTAATATGCTATAGTAGGACATTATAATTTGCATATTATTCCTCTAATTTTTCTTTGATATTTTCTTTTCTTCTCCTTGGGATTTTTGTTTGTTTTTTCCTTTTTAGTAATAGTTTTACTCTTTTCATTTTCTCACAATTTGTATCTCATTTTGTCTTACCTCAATAGAAAAATTTTGCTATCTTTATCAGTTTCTAAACCAGTAGAGTCTAAAATTATTTACATATTTCAGATCTCTGCTAACTTTAGCTCTTTATAAACAAGCCTGTGGTTAGAAGTGATTTTTTTCTCCAGTGGAGCCTCCTCTATATTCCTTCTGGAGCAAAAGCCTGTGAAAAAGAGCTATGAAGAAGTTTCTTAATCTTCATAAGAACTAAAACACAGGGCAGGAAATGAGACTAAGAACAATGTAAGAAGATAAACCAGCTAAATTAAAGAATGCATTTGTGGAAATAACTGAAGAGAGGAGAAATCAGACTTGGAAGAACAAAAATAACTCTAACTACTATTTAAATACTGGACCATATTTCGGGGGAAGTATGAATGAGGAATATAAGCAAGTAAGCCCTCCTTTCTATGTTTCTAACACCATATGTCAGATGTTTGATGAAGTGCTTCAGTCAACTCACAAGTGTACCCACTCATTGCATTTTGGGGGCAGAGAAAGTATGGATGGTAAGGTATCTGTTTTACAGCACTAGAAGTTCATCTACTCAACAAATCGTACGTAATGTGTGAAGATTATTTCAGGCACTGAGAACACAATTGAATATGTAAACATATACTATCACGGAGCTTAGCAGGACCATCAAGGAGTCTAGCAAATGATATACATATAAATAAAACATTCTAATAATTCAAAAAATATGTGAGATATAGTTGAAAATATATGAAACCTTTACAAATATATGTATACTAATCAGTGTAGTTGTAATTTTCATATAACAGACATTACAAGACATACAAAGAAAAAGAGAACCATGCACTGATATTAACAATTTTCTCAGGTTAAGAGATAACTGTATATAAAAAATTTAAGATACGCAATACTGAAACAAACTAATCAAATAAGATATATATCATAGGATAATATAGAACTTGAATCCTAATGACAAAGAATACCACCTTTTCAATTGTGTATGGAGGGACAGTTTATCAAACCAAAAGCAAATCTCAGAAAAATCTAAAGGATACTGTATAAGTCACGATTCTCCAGAAAAAAGAACCAACAGAATATATGTGTTTGTGCGTACATGTATAAACATTAAGAAACTTATTACAGGAAATGGCTCAAGCAACTGCAAGGATTGGCAAAATCCAAATTTTGTAGGTCAGGCCACAAATTGGAAACCCTGATAAAGGTGAAATATACCAGGAGTAGGTGGCTGGCTAAAGTAAAGGAAGAATTTCTTCCTTCTGACTTCTGAAATCCTCAGTTCTGGCTGTAAGATGCCAACTGAATGGATAAGGAAACTTCCCTCATTAATAATGGCAATCAACTTTGTTGATTGTAGATGCAGTCAGCCATAGATACAATCAACAGATTGTATGATACAACTTCATCAATGAAATACCCTCACAGTAATAATCAGGGCAGTGCTTGCTTGACCAAAAACTGGAACCATAAGCTAACCAAGTCAAAGGGTGAAATTAACAATCAAAGGTACATACAATTCAAACAATAAAAAAAGAAAGAAAACTAAAAATTAATGGCAAAGGCCCTTCCAACTGGAAACTTTTTAAAAACATATTAAATATTTATTTGGTCAAAGATGAAACATAAACTAAAATTGTAAAACTTCTGGAAAATAAAAATATTGAAAAATATGTCAGAATACATCACATACATAAAGACATATGGTAAAAAATGTACTTATATTCAATACATGAGTTTAAAGACCCACCTAAAGAATTAACTACAATGTAAATTGAAACAGCAAAAATGAAAAACAAACAGGCTTATGAATAATTTTCTTAACTAACGCTTTGGGGAAAATGTCCACAAACTAGAAAAACTACTAACTAACCTAATCAAGAAAAAAGGAGAAAGTAGAAAAGATAAAAAAACATAACCTTGGGAAAATAACCATGAATGCAATGGAAATTTTTTTCTATCACAAGAGAATACTTTGTACAACATTGGGCAAAAATTCTGAAAATCAAGAAAATATATATGCTTTTAAAGGGAAGTATTATTGTTTCTAACATCATAGAGATCATTTAAACAATTTCCTATAAAAGAAATGTGAAAAGCTGCCAGTGAGTTACCATCACAAAGGCAACAGACCCAGAGGATTTTGCCAAGAAAATGAGCATAGAAACTGAAAATTTCCATTTCCCTCCATTGAAATTAATTTTACATTGATTTTAAATCTTCTATGGTTGCCCCCCCAAAAGCTATCATGCATTTTTTTTCCAAATGCAAAAATTCTAATAAACCAAAATCCAATTGTACATTCAAGAATAAGAGGTTATATTCATGGGAGCTGTTCCGGTTTGCTAGCTGCTGGAATGCAACCCACCAGAGATGGATTGGCTTTTAAAGAAGGGGGATTTATTTTGTTAGTTCTTCAGAGGAAAGGCAGCTAACTTTCAATTGAGGTTCTTTCTTACGTGGGAAGGCTCAGGGTAATCTCTGTTGGCCTTCTCTCCAGGCCTCTGAGTTCCAGCAACTTTCCCCAGGGTGATTCCTTTCTGTATCTCCAAAGGCCTGGGCTGAGCTGCAAGTGCTGAGATGAGGTACGCTGAGCTGTTTGGGCTGTGCTACCTTGCACTCTCTCATTTAAGCACCAGCCAGTTAAGTCAAACATCATTCATTGCAGCAGGCATGTCTCCTAGCTGACTGCAGATGTAATTAGTAACAGATGAGGGTCACGTACCATTGGCTCATGTCCGCAGCAACAAAACTAGTTGCCTTCACCTGGCCAAGATGACAACTAAATCTAACTACCACAGGAGCATTATTCCAGAAAGGCAAGAATTAAAAGATATTAGGAAACCCACTAGTATAACTCATCATATTAATAGATCTAAGGAGAAAAATTATATGTGCATCTCCATAAATAGTGATTTTAAAAGTCATTTGAAACAATTCACCACCTAATCTGATTTTTTTAACTCAAGAAAATAGGTATCAGGGCATGTGCATGTGCGTGGAGCCCAGGGAGGAGATGGGTGTGCATGTGCGCTGGGCATGGGGTGGGGTGTCAGGATGCAGGGGTGGGGATGGGGCACATGTGCTTGTGGTGTGGGGGGATGCGGGTGTTGGGGTGCAGTGGGGCAGGGGGTAGGGATCAGGATGTCGGTGGCAATTAGAGAGGCAGCCTGCATGGGCACGGGGGTGGTCCAAGGGCGAGGCTTAGTTTGCTCCAGTCCATGCATTTATGAGTGGCCTTGGTTTAGAAAACTGCATGGTATGCTCCTTGTAATAGCTGGATGGTCCCTATTAATAGGGAAAGCACGATTACTGGCTCGGAGTTACCCAAGGTAACTCCAGTCTGAGGAGCTGAAGGGGTTGATATCCCAAGCTAGCTGTGGTGGCAGAAACTTCCTGGGCATGGCCTTTTGTTCCGAGTCCTGGTAGAGACCCATCGCCTGGTTGTCTGCATCTCAATCCCTCAGCTTTTTCATTCAGGACCTTCCTATATAGTGTAGAAGACCCTCTCAGGTCTTTCACACCCTGGAACCTCTGTTCTGGTCATTTTTTCTGTCACTTCCCTAGTTGTTACTTGGAGCGGGGGTGAACACAGTCTATCCTATTCCACTATCTTCCCAGAAGCCTAGAAATGGGTTTTATTAGGACATATGAACAGTACAGGTTCCTGGGAGGCAGGTGTCCAGAGAAAATGGAATTAGTGCTCTGCATAGGAAGAAATGCAAGGGGCAGCTTATAAGGGTATAGGACAAAGACAGACCATAGGTTATAATTGTAGGGTATAATGATACAGGGGTTTGGAGATTTATTGTCAATAGTTATTAAGGAAGAACAGTTTTAATGCTTAACAAAATAAGTTCTTTGCAATGCCATCTGTACATTCTTTCCTCCTTGAGGAGGTCTGATGACCTTTAACTTCTGTCCCTGTCACATAAGCAGTTACATGCAGTAACTTACTCTCAATATGAAGGGGGATCCTGTGCCCTGGGTCTACACAGTTGGGATTATTATAATTAATATACTACATTTCTATTGTATATTTCTATATACAATCTAGGAGCTGTGACTGGCATAAAGTCCTCATCATAAATGTTCAGTATTTTCTAGATGGCAAACATCTGCCCATTCCTTTAATGCAGTCCACTTTGCCTCAGAACAAAATCACTTACATAAATCTCTATCTATATGGTTTAAAACTTAACTTATTTAATTTTGAATTCTCCACAGCACCCTTCAAGTTGTCTGCACGAAGGAGGCCATGGAGAAATATTTGCTGAATGAAAGGTTACATGGCATGAGAATGTGTTTTTTAACTTGCCCCCATAATTGTAACTATCCCATGAAGAGGAAACTGTGGCAGTAGAAACAATTTGACATGTAGAAATTGACTCTCTCTTCGGACATTTTTATCTTCTTTTACATTTTCAATAGACTCCTGTTTTACAATAACTCTCATACATGCATTTTCATCCTCACATTTCTGTCTGCAGAGTCCATTACAGTAACAGCACTTAAGCTAATTGCTGACTGTACATCACACAAATTCAGTGTGCATGTGAATCCAGGCAGGGACTATTTGTCTATATCTTGTTTCATGCAATAAAATGTAAGATCCACAAAAGGCATCTTCATCATGATCTCTGGTGATCAATATATAACTGTTGAAAAAGAAAAAAAAAATAGGTATCCATGACTACTTCCTTAACAAGATAAAGCATATATTTTAAAACATGGAAAATTGTTCCAATAAGCTCAGGAAAAAAGAAAGAAATTTGCTATCACCACTACTATTTAACCATATAATGCAAACTTCTGCCAAATTAAAGACTCAAGTAGAATCGATTAGATGCATAAGAATCAGAAAGAAGTAAAACTATGTATATTAACAACATAAAAACCCAAAACTTGAAACCCCAAACGGATGGACAAAATAATTTGGATAAGAGAATAAACAATAAGAGAATTCAGGAGGCTATCAGGATACATAAAGGGCCTACCTAAATCAAGATATTTCATATCCACAAAACATGTAACCAATGAGAAAAGACAAGGAAAGATACCTTTACAAGGTATTTAAACTACACCCATAGATGTCAACACACATTTTGCAAAATGAAAAATATTCTAGGAGATAAAAACATAAGTGACAATATGGAGGAATTGGAAAATCAATAAACAAAACTAGTTTGCTCAGCCTAGCTGATACAAATTACATTATAAGAAATTCGTTTGTCCACATAACATTCAAAACATTTATTCATCACATGGTTGACCCAAAGAAAACCTTAGGAAATACAAACAGTAAATTTTGGGGGGGCATATTTCTATGAAAATTCACTCTTTAAAAAAAGAAAAAAATGGATAAATGATGACCTAAAATCAATGTTCATTTTGTAATTAAGGAACTCACTCTTGACCTTGAACAGGAAGTGATATCTTATAGTTTGCACAGGTTATTGTGATGCCCCGATATATCCCAAAGTAATTTGATTCATAATAAAAAATTATTTGCAAAGTCCCTTTGAGGGACTGGGGAGAAAGGAAGAACTACTAAACTTTCCCACTTGGGGAATTTCTGATCTCACAAACACTGGGGACAACCAATTTAATAAGCCAAGCCCTCAATCTTGGGGATTGCCCCTATGAAACTTATCCCTGCAAAGGAGAAGCTGTACTGACTTATAATTATTCCTAAGTACCATTCCCACAGAACCTCTTTTGTTGCTCATATGTGGCTTCTGTCTAAGCCAGCTCCGCAGGAGGACTCACTGCCTTCCCCCCTAGGTGGGACATGACTCCTAGGGGTGTAAACCTCCCTGGCAATATGGGACATGATTCCTGGGAATGAGCCTGGAGTCATCATCATAGGATTGAGAAAACCTTCTTGACCAAAATGAAGAAGAGAAATGAGACAAAATCAAATATCAAATATCAAATATCAGTGGCTGAGAGATTTCAAATAGAGTCAAGAGATTATTCTGAAAGATATTTTGATACATTATATAGATATCACTTTTCAGTTTTTAGTGTATTAGAATAACTAGAAAGAAACACATGAAACTGTTGGACTGTATTCTAGTAGCCTTGATTCTTTTTTTTTTTTTTTTTTTTTTTAACATGGGCAGGCACCAGGAATCGAACCTGGGTTCTCTGGCACACCCAATTCATAAAGATGATTGTATATCTGTTTAGCTTTTACAATATGACCATGAAATTGTGAAAACCTTGTGTCTGATATTCTCTTTATTCAGTGTATGGACAGATAAGTAAAAAAAAAATAAGGACAACAAATAAATAAATAATGGAGAGATAAGGGGAAAATTTGGGTAGATTGCAATACTAGTGGTCAATAAGAGCTAGGGGTAAGGGGTATGGGATGCATGGAATTCTTTTCTTTTTTATTTCTTCTTCTGAAGCAATGTAAATGTTCTAAAAAATGATTATGGTGATGAATATACAACTATGTGATGATATTGTGAACCACTGATTGCATACTTTGGATGGACTGTGTAGTGCATGAAGTATCTCAATAAAAATAATAAAAAGAAAAAAAAGAAACTCCCTATTAGGCAATACCTGAGCCAATGGTTGAAATAAAAATTAACCTTAAAAACATCTAAAAGGGTCAGCTCTAGAATGGCAGCTTAATGAGGGGTGGAATTAAGTTCGTACTCCAGAGCAGCCAGTAAATAGCAAGGAACAGTATAGAACTACCTCCAGGGCCACATCAGTGACCAGACATATAGCATACACCAGTCTGGACAACCCTGACCAGCTACAATCCCATGTAGAATTATAAGTCTCCCAAGCTGTGAAGGCCAGCACCAAATCCCCACAGGCTGATTCCAGGAGGGGAAAGGAAAGAGCAGCAGAGGCTAAACTCAACCAAGTTCCAATTGTGAAATTAACAAATTGTGACTACAGAAAATAGGCTCTCAGCTCAGATAAATCTTAAATAAGAGCTAAAGCTACCAGGATTTTTTGCCCCAGCACAGAAGGGGTAGGACTGATGGGGTTGGGGAATGGGTGGTGGGAGTGGGGGGAGGGGGACAGAGTCTTTTTGGGACAGACAGTATAAAATACTTGAAAAGGGCTGGACCCTACAATGGGGGGGGGGCACATAGAACCTGGAGACACATAGAACAACTTACCAACTTAAGCTCTTGATTAACAACCTGAGGAACAGGGATCTTATTCTGGTAAGGATGGGAGTTTTTTGCTTTGTTTCTACTACTTAACAACTCACTGGATAGACCTGCAAGGCTTCTCAGGCTTCAGCTGCCCCAGGCAAGGGTGGTATTAAGCTTGTCAGTGAGACAAAGAAGCTGGTCAGGTGAAAAGAGTTAAATCCCTGGAGGGTGTGCCTTCCCCATGAGAAGGGCGGGGCTCAGCTCAGATGGAACCTCTCCCTCAAGGAAGTCAGTCCCCAGGGACTGGAAAACTGAAGCAATTAAACTTAGCCTACAACTTCTCTTCTGTCTCAACCATGCCCCCAGCAGGAAGAATCACCTGAAGTTAAATACACCACATCACTTTAGACTGGTAGGAAACCACAGGCAGACAAGAACCACAGACTGGGCAGGATAGGAAAAAAAGAGTCTAAAGGCTTCAAAGGAAAGTCTTTCAACCTGCTGGGTCTCACCCTCAGGGAAAAATGATGCAGGTTACTCTTTACTCCTGAGAGGAGGTCAGTTTTGTTTGGGAAAATCACACTGGGGTCTCTAATATATAAGTAGATACCCCTAAAGAAAAAAAAAAAAGTTCCATGTGGGCAGGACAAGGAACAGAAAAATACGAGCTGAAAAATTCTGATTCCTTAAAAAAAACCTATGCTAGAGATCTACAATAAGATGAACTGAATATTAAAGAACACATGGAGAACAAAACCATCCACCAATTAAATCCTAGGAATGGTAAAAACAATCTCCAGAATAAACTAATTAAGGAAGTCAAATGCCTAGATGCCAGCAAAAAAATAGCAAGTCATACGAGGAAAATAGAAGATATGGACAGTCAAAGGAGCAAACCAACAATTTAAATGAGATTCAGAAGTTGAAACAACTAATTCAGGATGGCTGAATAGGCATGGAAAATTTGATGAAAAATCAAATCAGTGAGCTTAGGGAATATATAAATAAGGCAATGATAGAACAAAAAGAAAAAAATTGAAAGTCTGAAAAAACAGATCACAGAACTTATAGGAATGAAAGGTAAAGTAGAAGAGAGGGGGAAAAAAGCAGTGGAAACCTACAATGTTAGATTTGAAGAGGCAGAAGAAAGGATTAGTGAATTAGAGGACAGGAAATCTGAAATCCTACACACAAAAGAAAATATAGGGAAAGGAATGGAAAAATATGAGCAGGTACTCAAGGAATTGAATGACAGTATGAAGCACACAAATATACATTCTGCGAGTGTTGCGGAAGGAGAAGAAAAGGGAAAAAGAGGAGAAAAACTAATGGAGGAAATTATCACTGAAAATTTTCCAAGTTAAAATTACAGATTCAAGAAGTGCAGCATACCCCAACAGAATAGATCCAAATAGACATACTCAGAGACACTTCCTAATCAGAATGTCAGATGGCATAGAAAAAGAGAGAATTTTGAAAGCAGCAAGAGAAAAGCAATCCATCACATACAAAGGAAGTCCAATAAGTCTATGCATAGATTTATCAGCAGAAACCTGGAGGCAGGAATACAGTGGTATGATATATTTAAGATTCAAAAAGAGAAAAACTGCCAACCAAGAATTCTATATCCAGCAAAATTTTCCTTCAAAAGTGAGGGGAAAATTAAAACATATTAAGACAAAAAGTCACTGAGAATTTGTGACCAAAAGACAGGCTCTGCAAGAAAGACTGAAGGGAGCACTAGAGACAGATAGGAAAAGACAGAAGAGAGAGGTGTGGAGAAGAGTGTAGAAATGAAGAATATCAGTAAAAGTAAAAAGAGGAAAAAATAGGTGTGACATATGAAATCCAACAGGGAAAATAGTAGAAAAAAGTACTGCCCTTATAGTAATGACACTAAATGTTAATGGATTAAACTCCCCAATCAAAAGACATAGGCTGGTAGAACGGATTATAAAGCAGGACCCATCTATATGTTGTCCACAGGAGACTCATGTTAGACCCAAGGACAAACATAGTTTGAATGTGAAAGTTTGGGAAAAATATTTCATGCAAACAACAGTCAGGAAAGATAGGAGTTGCTATACAAATATCAGAAAAATAAGTCTTTAAAAGTAAAACCATTAAAAGAGACACAGAAGGACACCATATATTATTAAAAGTAACAAGTCAAAAAGAAAACATAACAATCATAAATATTTATGCACTGAGGAAGAGTGCTTCAAAATATATGAGGCAAACACAGAAAGGAGATATAGACACCTCTACCATAATAGTTGGAGACTTCAATTCACTGCTCTCATCAATGGATAGAACATTTAGACAGAAGATCAATAAAGAAACAGAGAATTTGAATTATACAATTAGTGAAATAGACTTAGCAGCATTTATAGGACATTACACCCCACAGCAGCAGAGTACACCTTTTTCTGAAGTGCTCATGGATCATTCTCAAGGATAGACCATATGCTGGGCCACAAAACATGTCTCCATAAATTTAAAAAGATTGAACTCATACAAAACACTTTCTCAGATCATAAAGGAATGAAGTTGGAACTCAATAACAGGCAGAGAGCCAGAAAATTCACAAATATATGTGGGCTAAACAACACATTCCTAAACAGCCAGTGGGTTAACGAGAAATTGCAAGAAAAGTTAGTAAAATCTTGAGGCAAATGAAAATGAAAACACAACATATCAAAACTTATGGGATGCATCAAAGGCAGTGCTAAGAGGGAAATTTATTGCCTTAAATGCCTATATCAAAAAAGAAGAAAGAGGGAAAATTGAGGAATTAATTGTTCCCTTGGAAGAACTAGAAAAAGAACAGTAAACTGATCCCAAAGGAAGCAAAAGGAAAGAAATAACAGATTAGAGCAGAAATACATGAAATAAAAAACATGAAAACAATTGAGAGAATCAACAAAACCAGAAGTTGGTTCTTTGAGAAAATAAATAAAATTGATGGCCCCTTAGCAAGATTGACAAAAAGAAAAAGAGAGAGGATGCAAATAAATAAAACATGAAATGGAAGCAGAGACATAACTACTGGCCCTGCGGAAATAAAGGAGGCAATGAGAGGATGCTATGAGCAACTTTATGCTAATAAACTAGACAATGTAGATGAAATGGACAACTTTCTGGAAAAGCATGAACAACCAACACTGACTTGAGAAAAAACAGATGACTTCAACAAACAAATCACAAGTAAAGAAATTGATTCAGTCATCAATAGGCTACCAAAAAAGAAAAGCCCAGGACCGGATGGCTTCACATGTGAATTCTACCAAACATTCAAGAAAGAATTAGTACCAACCTTACTCAACTCTTCAACTAAATTGAAGAGGAGGGAAGGCTACCTAACTCATTCTATGAAGCCAGCATCATCCTCATATGAAAGCCACACAAAGAAACTACAAGAAAAGAAAATTACAGACCAATTTCTCTAATGAATATAGATGCAAAAATCCTTCACAAAATTCTTGCAAATTGAATCCAGCAGCACATTAAAAGAATTATACACCATGACCAAGTGGGATTTATCCCAGGTATGCAAGGATGGTTCAATATCAATTACTTTAACACACCGTACCAACAAATCAAAACAGAAATCTGCATGGTCATCTTGACTGATACAGAAAAAGCATTTGACAAAATTCAACATGTTTTCTTGATGAAAAAGCTTCAAAGGATAGGAATAGAAGGGAACTTCCTCAACACAATGAAGAGAATTTTTGAAAAAGCCTCAGCTAGCATCATCCTCAATGGGGAAAGACTGAAAGCTTTCCCCCAAAGATCAAGAAGATAAGAATGTCCAATGTCACCACTCTTATTCAACATTGTGTTGGAAGTTCTAGCCAGAATAATCAGACAGGAAAAAGAAATACAAGGCATCAAAATTGGAAAGAAAGAAGTAAAAATTCTCACTGTTTGCAGATGATATGATACCATATGTTGAAAACCCCAAAAAAAAAATTCATAACAAAACTATGAGAGCTAATAAATGAGTACAACAAAGTGGTAAGGTACAAGATCAACACTCAAAAATCTGTAGTGTTTCTGCACACTAGTAATGAGCAATCTGTAGAAGAAATGAAGAAACAAAATTCCATTCACAACTGTAACCAAAAGAATTAAATATTTAGGAATATATTTAACTAATGATACAAAAGACCTGTACAAAAAAACTACAGGAAATTGGAAAAGAAATCACAGAAGGCCTTAATAAAATGAAAGGGCCTTCCATGTTCACGAATTGGAAGACTAAATATAGTTAAGATGTCAATTCCACCTAAATTGATTAATAGATTCAAAGCAATACCAATTAAAATCCCAAAACTTACTTTGCAGAAATAGGAAAACAAATAACCAAATTTATTTGGAAGGGGAGGGTGCCCTGAAGTGCTAAATATAACTCGAGAAAGAAAAATGAAGTCAAAGTTCTCACAGTACATGACTTTAACGTGTATTATGAAGCTACAGTGGTCAAAACAGCATAATACTGGCACAAGGATAGATATACTGACCAGTGGAATAGAATAAAATGTTCATATATAGACCCTCTCATCTATGGGCAATTGATCTTTGATAAGGCAGTGAAGGCAACTCAGCAGAGACAGAGCAGCCTCTTCAATAAATGGTGCTTGGAGAACTGGATATCCATATGCAAAAGAAGGAAAGAAGATCCATATCTTACACCTTGTACAAAAATTATCTCAAAATGGCCTTTTTATTTCTTTGCTTTGCATATACGTCATGCTATACAATAAAAAAAGTTAATAGAAAAATCATTTGAGGACAGTGCAATAGTGGCTCGGTGGCAGAATTCTTGGCTGCCATGCTGGAGAACCAGGTTTGAATCCCAGGGACTGCCCGTGAAAGAAAAACAGAGTTAAAAAAAAATATTTGAGAAAATCAAGCACCCACTCATGAAAACCTCTCAATGCACTTATATTAAATTTGACAAATGACATCTATAAAAATTCTACAGTTAACATCAAACTTAATGATGAAAATCTGGATACATTTTCCCTAAGATCAAGTAGGTAAGGATGTCTTCTCTCATCATTTCTAATAAATATTGCATTGGAAATCTTACTGAGTGCAATAAGACAAGAAAAGGAAACAATTATTTAATAAAAAAATTATTTAAAAAATATTTAAAATGGAATGTCCACAATTAAAAAGTTTTAGGCGCAATGCAACATCTACTTAATAATTATTAAGAATAGAAGGACATATTCTCAATCTTAAAAAGATTGCCTCCAAACAACCTACAGCTAGGTTGGACTTAATGCTGAAATATTGAACACTTTTCCCCTAAATCAGGAGCAAAGAAATGATGCTCCCTCTTATCAACATTAAGGAAATAAAAAACATAAAGATTGGAAGGAAAGATATCAAAATGTATCTATTCACCAAAAACATAATTGTTCAGAAGAAAATGGTAAAAAAATAAAACACCTCTTTTAGAATGAATAAGGTCATAGAATATATGGACAATATGGAAAAGGTATTTCCTCAAGAGAAAAGAAAGCACGTTAAAAAAAAAGGTTTGTACGCAAATATTTTTTAGCTTTATTCCAAATAGACGTAGCTATATACCAGATAGCCACTGGAGTGGAGGCAAGTTCACCATTCTATCTTTCAGAAGTAAAACTCGTAACAGGAAAAAGTATGAGATAAGCCTGGAACATCCTGTTTTATCAGAAAATAAGTGATAAAAGAATGAGTGCATCATATCGATAGTACGTGGAAACCAGCTTGAAGAGGCCCTCATTAGCCCAATCTGAGACAACTTGGCATCAAAAAAATTTTAATAATAATGATTGTTACTCTTTCAATAAATTAAGGATCAATGAGTTCATACAAATATTAAATAAGTAAGTAAAAGGGAAAGCTCTTCCTTACAATATGAGGCCAATAATTAAAGTAGGAAAAGAATGATGGAATTAGAATATCATCATTAGATGCTAATATAATGGATGAACTTTGAGGAAGGACAGGATGATTACATAGTTTCAAAGCATCTACCACAAATTAAATTCAAAGGAAAGGATAGTGTATGTACTTTGACAGCAGCTTAACCAAGAGATAAAAGTTATCACCAATTTTAGGACAAACCCATAAAATGTGCCTCCTAAGACAATGCACTGAGAAGCAAGCAATATCAGACTACAGTACACCTGTCAAAAAGATTTGCAAAAACTGGATCTATATATCATAAAAAGTTATACAAACTCAGTAGAGAGACATACTATTTAAAAACAGGCCTGTACTTTTCAAGACCTCTGACAAGTAAATGCAATGCAGTATCTTGAATTTGGTCCTGGACTGATATAGAAGTAGGGGAGAAAGAAATACTATGCATTTGTATATAGACTGAGGATTAGATTTCAGTATTGGATCCTTGCTAATTGTACAGTTTTATCTGGATGGTGAAGAGGAAACAAAATTTCTATTTTCTTAGGAAATACAAACTGAAATATTTAGGGGTAAGAGTGCATAATGTCTCCCAGTTACCCTCAAAAGTCTCATAATAAAAAAAACTTGAAAGAGAAAGAGAGAAGGTAAGTTGGGCAAACTGTAAACAGTTGGTGAATTTAGACAATTATGTAAAGAGAATGTGGGAAATCTTTGTCCTATACTTAAAATTCTTTTCTAAGTATTTCTTATATTCAAACAAAAATTTGCTCCCCCAGATCCCCAGATGATTCCATTATATAGCCCTGACTGAGAATCGAAGCCTCTTCTGCAAGTGGACACCAGTAGGTTAAATGATTGAGCATTTAGGAGGACAAAAGCAGTTATAGACTTCATAGGTAGAGGAGAGAGGAGTATAGATGGTTCTCAGGTCACTGAAAATTAGGTTTGGGCCCATCTCTGGCAACAGAGTCAAAGGTTTCCTAACCCCATTTTACCCAGATTCCTCCTGTACAAATATGAATGAGTGTTGATATCACTTGAATATTAAAGACTCTGCAATCTGAGAACTTAATCAATATTTCATCTTGGACACATTACTTCTTGTCTCTAAACCTCTGTTTTCTAAACTTTAACATGAACATACTAATTCCTACATGTTAGGATTACTGAGTAATTAGATGATAGGCCATATATAAAATACCAAATATGGATACTAGTACTAAGTAAGGCCTTCAATAAGTAATATAGGTAGGGTAGTGGACAACCCAGCATAGCTGCAACCTAGAAGCCTATAAGAGGGGTTGGAGATAGGTAGGATTAGCGTGGTTTGACCACCTTTCCATGCGAGGTCTTTCAAATTCTTTATCTTCCTTCTGGGAACCCCTGCTATAGATGGCGTAAATAAGAAATAATAATAATAATGATAGCTAACAACTATTGTACTTTAAATATTATGCCATGTACTATGCTAAGAGCTTTGCTTATATTATCTGACTTGCACCTCACAATAACTTATGATATATACTATCATTCTCCATGTTTTATACATAAGGAAATTAATTGAGACACAGAAAATCAGAATAAATTGGCTCAGAATCTGACCTGGGAGATTCCAAAATCAAGGAACAAGGATCACTGACGGACTGTGAGATCATTTAAAATGCTATAAACAAGTTATTTTTATTGGATATTACTTACTTACAGTATTGTATGTTTGAAAAATACCAGCTAGTACATAAAGCCTGTGAGATTTGGGATATGATCACTTAATACAAAACTAAAGTAGATTGTCCCATTTTAGTCTACTACAAGCAGTCCACAGGAATTATGGAAAAATACTGTGGTTTGGTCATGAGTATTGTATCATGACTGCCCAGGAGTATGGAAGTTACACCTGGCATATCTGAGATCATTATATTCCTTGGATTGAAGACAGGCCTCAAATTACTACTACTTTTCCCTTCCATTTTCTCAGAGGAAAATGAAGCGCCCAAGGAAGAAAAAACTTCTATTTGCTGATATGTGGGGACCATCAAAGGCTGTCTCACCATCCTATCTTTCAGAAATGAATCTCGTCAGGGGAAAACATCATCCATGTTCATAGAACATCCAATCAACTTTTTGATATCTCACTTAAAATATGAACAGAGAGCCACGACTCCATCTTGGGAAAATTTCCAGAAGAGAGAACAAAATAATCAAGCTAAAAAAGCTAAAAAAGATATCTCAGATGAAATAGAGATAACATAGGGAGAAATAAAAACTTTTTAAAAAGAATAATATTGTCAGAGAGAGACAAAAATATAGATAAAATTCAAGAAAAGAGTTTATTGGGAAAAAAATCAGCTAACGAGAAAGAACCTTTGAAAAGTGAAAAATTGATAGCCAAATAAAAAATTTAGTAGACGAACTGGAAAATAAGTCAAGAAAATAGCCTAGAAAGTTTACAAAATGATGAAAAGAAATACGTGAGAGAAAAGAAACAAAACTCACAGAAGTAATTATTAGGAAGTCCAATATCTGCTTAGAGGGAATTCAAGAAAGATAGTAGAAAAGAGGGAAAATGAACACTAGGAAATTATTTTTATGAGGTAAAACAAACAAAAAAAATAACTATAATACTATCCTCCCCAGATTGAAAAGGTTCCCCAAATGCTGAGTACAGTGAATGGAAAGAGACCCAGTAAGTCATATTCAAGGAAGTTTGGGACACTTGGATTAAAGGAAGGATTTGTAAGATATCCAAATACTAAAACACAGACTTCTTAGTAGCAACATTGGATGCTAGAGCTTAATATGTATTATGTATGGAGATTCCCTTAACGTTCCAATAGGAAATGATTTTCACTCTGAAATTTTAGAATAGGCCAAAGTATTATTTAAAGAGTTGGTTAGCAACAACCAATTCAGGCACTCAAAATTGTAGGAACATTTTTCAAGAACCTACTGGTGGATCTGTTCCAGAAAAGTACTAAATCAAAAAAAGAGGAAAATATAGCAAATCCATTCAAGGCTGTCAGTGGCTCTAGAGACCTGCCAGAGCACCTGGGATTGTTGCTCAAGATATAGACAAGAACAAACCACTAAGTCGAGAACTCTAGTTACACATTTCCAAGTGTAGCACACATGATTAATCAAAAGCCTGGGTCTGTCCTTCAAAGGAGGCACTTCTAGAAGAAATCCAGATTACTAAGCATCCTAAAAAATGCCAAGCTGGGAAGTAAAACCCAAATATATGGTTGATTTTCTAAGTATATCTGACAACCAAAGGCTCCTGGACTGTATTCAAAGTAGATAAAGAAAGCTTTTAGTTAGGAACGAGGGAGTGGACAGAGGAATATAATTATGCACTTAATTTGTATGTTAATCTAACTGGGTGACTTAAGGAATAGAATAAGGGTAGAGAATGCAAAGGCATTTGCCTTTAAGAATCTAAAGTATGACTTCTGGAGAAGATGGCGGCTTAGTAAGACGCGCGGATCTTAGTTTCTCCTCCAGGACAGCTACTACGGGAGTAGAAATGATACAGAACAGCTCCTAAAGTCACAACAGAGATAAAAAAGACAGCACACCCCATCCTGGAACGGCTGGCTGGCTGAGAGAACCCGCTCTGGTGAGATCGCCGAGGGGCACGGGCTTCACCTGGTGGGGTGGCAAGCGGCCAGAGACACTCCCTTCCCTCTTCCCAGGCCAGCTGGGAGAATTGGACAGGCGGTCCCCTCAAACCACAGCGGCTGGCGCCCACACCACGCACGGCCCCCTGGACCAACTGAGAGAATTGGATTGGAAATCCCCAGGCCAAGGAGAACCGTGACTGGGGGTGGGCCCCTTCCAAACCTGTGACTCCCCGGGAACGTGCACTCTCCCAGGCGGGCCGCAGTGGCTGGCGCCCTCCGGCCACGTTTCGCGCCCCGGGCCGACTAGGAAATTCAGATGGGGGCTTTCCCGGGCTGCGGCGGCCAGCGACCCTCCCCGCGTTCTGACCCCGGGCCGGCTGGCACTCTTCCAAGCCGCTTCGGCTAGCAAACCTCCCGGACGGCGAGAGTTTTCCAAAGTTAAAGGACCCACAGCACCTTTTACTGGTGGGACCCGCAGACAAACGTGTGCCATGAGCGCCACATACTGGGCAGGATAAGAAAAACAGAACCCAGAGATTTCACAGAAAAATCTTACAACCTGGTTGGGTCTGACACCCAGGGAAATCTGAGTAAATGCCCAGACGCCAGCAGCAGAAGATAACTGTCCACGCTCAGAAGATTGAGAATATGGCCCAGTCAAAGGAACAAACCAATAGTTCAAATGAGATACAAGAGCTTAGACAACTAATGCTGAATATACGAACAGAAATGGAAAACCTCTTCAAAAATGAAATTGATAAATTGAGGGAGGACATGAAGAGGACATGGGCTGAACATAAAGAAGAAATAGAAAAACTGAAAAAACAAATCACAGAACATATGGAAGTGAAGGATAAAGTAGAAAAGATGGAAAAAAACAATGGATACCTACAATGATAGATTTAAAGAGACAGAAGAAAGAATTAGTGATTTGGAGGATGGAACATCTGAATTCCAAAAAGAAACAGAAACTATCAGAAAAAGAATGGAAAAACTTGAACAGGGTATCAGGGAACTCAAGGACAATACGAACCGCACAAATATACGTATTGTGGGTGTTCCAGAAGGAGAAGAGAAGGGAAAAGGAGGAGAAAAACTAATGGAAGAAATTATCACTGAAAATTTCCCAACTCTTATGAAAGACCTAAAATTACAGATCCAAGAAGTGCAGCGCACCCCAAAGGTATTAGACCCAAAGAGGCATTCTCCAAGACACTTACTAGTTAGAATGTCAGAGGTCAAAGAGAAAGAGAGGATCTTGAAAGCAGCAAGAGAAAAACAATCCATCACATACAAGGGAAACCCAATAAGACTATGTGTAGATTCCTCAGCAGAAACCATGGAAGCTAGAAGACAGTGGGATGATATATTTAAATTACTAAAAGAGAAAAACTGCCAACCAAGACTCCTATATCCAGCAAAATTGACCTTCAAAAATGAGGGAGAAATTAAAACATTCTCAGACAAAAAGTCACTGAGAGAATTTGTGACCAAGAGACCAGTTCTGCAAGAAATACTAAAGGGAGCACTAGAGTCAGATACAAAAAGACAGAAGAGAGAGGTATGGAGAAGAGTGTAGAAAGAAGGAAAATCAGATATGATATATATAATACAAAAGGCAAAATGTTAGAGGAAAATGTTATCCAAACAGTAATAACACTAAATGTCAATGGACTGAATTCCCCAATCAAAAGACATAGATTGGCAGAATGGATTAAAAAACAGGATCCTTCTATATGCTGTCTACAGGAAACACATCTTAGACCCAAAGATAAACATAGGTTGAAAGTGAAAGGTTGGGAAAAGATATTTCATGCAAATAACAACCAGAAAAGAGCAGGAGTGGCTACACTAATATCCAACAAATGAGACTTCAAATGTAAAGCAGTTAAAAGAGACAAAGAAGGACACTATATACTAATAAAAGGAACAATTAAACAAGAAGACATAACAATCATAAATATTAACGCACCGAACCAGAAAGCCCCAAAATACGTGAGGAATACACTGCAAACACTGAAAAGGGAAATAGAATCATATACCATAATAGTTGGAGAGTTCAGTTCACCACTCTCATCAATGGACAGAACGTTTAGACAGAGGATCAATAAAGAAATAGAGAATCTGAATATTACTATAAATGAGCTAGACTTAACAGACATTTATAGGACATTACATCCCACAACAGCAGGATACACCTTTTTCTCAAGTGCTCATGGATCATTCTCAAAGATAGACCATATGCTGGGTCACAAAGCAAGTCTTAACAAATTTAAAAAGATTGAAATCATACACAACACTTTTTCGGATCATAAAGGAATGAAGTTGGAAATCAATAATAGGCGGAGTGCCAGAAAATTCACAAATACGTGGAGCCTCAACAACACACTCCTAAACAGCGAGTGGGTCAAAGAAGAAATTGCTAGAGAAATTAGCAAATACCTCGAGGCGAATGAAAATGAAAACACAACATATCAAAACTTATGGGATGCAGCAAAGGCAGTGCTAAGAGGGAAATTTATTGCCCTGAATGCCTATATCAGAAAAGAAGAAAAGGCAAAAATGCAGGAATTAACTATCCCTTTGGAAGAACTGGAGAAAGAACAGCAAACTAATCCCAAAGCAAGCAAAAGGAAATAAACAACAAAGATCAGAGCAGAAATAAATGAAATTGAAAACATGAAAACAATAGAGAAAATCAATAAGGCCAGAAGTTGGTTCTACGAGAAAATCAATAAGATTGACGGGCCCTTAGCAAGATTGACAAAAAGAAGAAGAGAGAGGATGCAAATAAATAAGATCCGAAATGGAAGAGCAGACATAACTACTGACCTCACAGAAATAAAGGAGGTAATAACAGGATACTATGAACAACTTTAGGCTAATAAATATAACTATTTAGAGGAAATGGACGGATTCCTGGAAAGACATGAACAACCAACTTTGGTCAAGAAGACATTCATGACTTCAACAAACCAATCACAAGTAAAGAAATTGAATCAGTCATTCAAAAGCTTCCTAAAAAGAAAAGTCTAGGACCAGACGGCTTCACATCTGAATTCTATCAAACATTCCAGAAAGAATTAGTACCAACTCTCCTCAAACTCTTCAAAAAAATTGAAGCGGAGGGAAAACTACCTAATTCATTCTATGAAGCCAACATCACCCTCATACCAAAACCAGGCAAAGATATTACAAAAAAAGAAAACTACAGGCCAATCTTTCTAATGAATATTAATGCAAAAATTCTCAATAAAATTCTAGCAAATCGTATCCAACAACACATTAAAAGAATTATACATCATGACCAAGTAGGATTCATCCCAGGTATGCAAGGATGGTTCAACATAAGAAAATCAATTAATGTAATACACCATATCAACAAATCAAAACAGAAAAATCACATGATCATCTCAATTGATGCAGAGAAGGCATTTGACAAGATTCAACATCCTTTCCTGCTGAAAACACTTCAAAGGATAGGAATACAAGGGAACTTCCTTAAAATGATAGAGGGAATATATGAAAAACCCACAGCTAATATCATCCTCAATGGGGAAAAATTGAAAACTTTCCCCCTAAGATCAGGAACAAGACAAGGATGTCCACTATCACCACTATTATTCAACATTGTGTTGGAGGTTCTAGCCAGAGCAATTAGACAAGAAAAAGAAATACAAGGCATCAAATTAGGAAAGGAAGAAGTAAAACTATCACTGTTTGCAGACGATATGATACTATACGTTGAAAACCCAGAAAAATCCACAACAAAACTACTAGAGCTAATAAATGAGTACAGCAAAGTAGCAGGTTACAAGATCAACATTCAAAAATCTGTAGCATTTCTATACACTAGCAATGAACAAGCGGAGGGGGAAATCAAGAAACGAATCCCATTTACAATTGCAACTAAAAGAATAAAATACCTAGGAATAAATTTAACTAAAGAGACAAAAAACCTATATAAAGAAAACTACAAAAAACTGCTAAAAGAAATCACAGAAGACCTAAACAGATGGAAGGGCATACCGTGTTCATGGATTGGAAGACTAAATATAGTTAAGATGTCAATCCTACCTAAATTGATTTACAGATTCAATGCAATACCAATCAAAATCCCAACAACTTATTTTTCAGAAATAGAAAAACCAATAAGCAAATTTATCTGGAAGGGCAGGGTGCCCCGAATTGCTAAAAACATCTTGAGGAAAAAAACCGAAGCTGGAAGTCTTGCACTGCCTGACTTCAAGGCATATTATGAAGCCACAGTGGTCAAAACAGCATGGTATTGGCATAAAGATAGATATATCGACCAATGGAATCGAATAGAGTGCTCAGATATAGACCCTCTCATCTATGGACATTTGATCTTTGATAAGGCAGTCAAGCCAACTCACCCGGGACAGAACAGTCTCTTCAATAAATGGTGCCTAGAGAACTGGATATCCATATGCAAAAGAATGAAAGAAGACCCATCCATATCTCACACCCTTCACAAAAGTTAACTCAAAATGGATCAAAGATCTAAACATTAGGTCTAAGACCATAAAACAGTTAGAGGAAAATGTAGGGAGATATCTTATGAATCTTACAATTGGAGGCAGTTTTATGGACCTTAAACCTAAAGCAAGAGCACTGAAGAAGGAAATAAATAAATGGGAGCTCCTCAAAATTAAACACTTTTCTGCATCAAAGAACTTCATCAAGAAAGTAGAAAGACAGTCTACACAATGGGAATCAATTTTTGGAAACGACATATCAGATAAAGGTCTAGTATCCAGAATTTATAATGAGATTGTTCAACTCAACAACAAAAAGACAGCCAACCCAATTACAAAATGGGAAAAAGACTTGAATAGACACTTCTCAGAGGAGGAAATACAAATGGCCAAAAGGCACATGAAGAGATGCTCAATGTCCCTGGCCATTAGAGAAATGCAAATCAAAACCACAATGAGATATCATCTCACACCCACCAGAATGGCCATTATCAACAAAACAGAAAATGACAAGTGCTGGAGAGGATGCGGTGAAAGAGGCACACTTATCCACTGTTGGTGGGAATGTCAAATGGTGCAACCACTGTGGAAGGCAGTTTGACGGTTCCTCAAAAAGGTGAATATAGAATTGCCATACGACCCAGCAATACCATTGCTGGGAATCTACTCAAAGGAATTAAGGGCAAAAACTCAAACGGACATTTGCACACCAATGTTTATAGCAGTGTTATTTACAATTGCAAAGAGATGGAAACAGCCAAAATGTCCATCAACAGACGAGTGGCTAAACAAACTGTGGTATATACATACGATGGAATATTATGCAGCTTTAAGGCAGGATAAACTTATGAAGCATGTAATAACATGGATGGACCTAGAGAACATTATGCTGAGTGAATCTAGCCAAAAACTAAAAGACAAATACTGTATGGTCCCAATGATGTGAATCGACACTCGAGAATAAACTTGGAATATGTCATTGGTAACAGAGTTCAGCAGGAGTTAGAAACAGGGTAAGATAATGGGTAATTGGAGCTGATGGGATACAGACTGTGCAATAGGACTAGATACAAAAACTCAAAAATGGACAGCACAATAATGCCTAATTGTAAAGTAATCATGTTAAAACACTGAATGATGCTGCATCCGAACTATAGGTTTTTGTTTTGTTTTGTTTTGTTTTGTTTTGTTCTTACTATTATTACTTTTATTTTTTTTCTCTATATTAACATTCTATATCTTTTTTGGTCATATTGCTAGTTCTTCTAAACCGATGCAAATGTACTAAGAAACGATGATCATGCATCTATGTGATGATGTTAAGAATTACTGATTGCATATGTAGAATGGTATGATTTCTAAAAAAAAAAAAAAAATGGACAGCACAATACTACCTAATTGTAATGTAATTATGTTAAAACACTGAATGAAGCTGCATCTGAGCTATAGTTTTTTTTCTTATATATTTTTGTATTTTTTATTTTTATTTTTATTTTTTCTCTATATTATCATTTTATTTCTTTTTCTGTTCTCTTGCTATTTCTTTTTCTAAATCGATGTATATATACTAAGAAATGATGATCATACATCTATGTGATGATATTAAGAATTACTGATTGCATATGTAGAATGGAATGATTTCTAAATATTGTGTTAGTTAATTTTTTTTAATTAATAAAAAAAAAAAAAAGAAGAGACCCAGGCTCACAGTCTGAAAGGTACAGTTTCTAAGCGGTTCTTGAAGTATTTGATGACAATACTATTTATATTTAAATGAAGGAAAAAATAAGCCATTAAATATTAAATTAAGATTGTGAAAAAAAAAATAGAATCTAAAGTATGAGGTGATCAGTCAGACCAGAGTCTTCATCCCCACATTCTCCCCATGGAGAGAGAATAACGACCCTCAATGGCTGATCACAGCTGTAGTGCAGCAACACTGAAAGCCAGCAGCACACACGGGAGAGAAAGGTCCATCTCTCCCTCATGCTAAGCAGTAGCAACACAGTTGATAATAAACTAGAGTCTTAAACACATTCCTACCGTCTCTGCTGAGTTATGGAAACAACATACATCACCCCGACAGAGACATTTTCTCAGGCCCCTTTTCTTTTAAAAGACATTCCATAAAATGCATTGAATAATGAATCTATCAAGGACAAAGTTCAAAAGATGACTTTCACTTATATATTTTCCAGAAACTCTTCAAAGCAACAGTGTGTGCAATTGACATACACTTTCCAGTCAGTCACAGGCAGAGAGGCAGGTCCCTTAAGCATTTGCATTTTGCAATCTCCAGGGAGAATATATATACTTTCTTCACCCATGCTTGGCTCCATCATGATCAATCATTCAAGATTGTTTTTTCTATTAGTATTTGTAATTTATAGTTGCCACGGAGCTTATCTGGTTCATCTAAATTGCCAAATTTACTGGCATAAAGTTGTTCATCATACACTCATTAATCTCTTAATGTCTGTAGAATTCTTTTTGTTGAGCCAGAAATGTTAAGGAAAAATGAGTCAGTCCCTCTGTTAAGGCTAATATTCTCTTTCCTGATAAACAGAATGAGTTGACTTTGGGAAATAATTTGCCCATAACTTATATAGCCATCCATTTCAGTAAAATTGATGCACAAAAATGGAATATAAATTAAATAAATAAACAAAATGACAGGATAATTTAAACAAGAGAAATGCTCGGCAAAGCAGCAATTTTGATAATATTTATAACAAATGGAATGGGATTGATAGCATTACTTCATTCATTTTCATACCGTTAAGCTTATCAATCCGACAATAGTCATGATGATTAATTCACCTAATAATATAGCTTCAAAATACATGAAAGAAAACACATTAAAATTAGAAGGAAAAGTAAATGATAAATCCAGGAATCAAAATTGTCAAATCAGGTAAACAAGAAGTAGGTATAGCTATAGAGAGTTTAAAAAACACAACTAATCAGCTTGAACTAACAAACAGATAAAACAAATTTCATTCCCCAAAACAGAAAGTGATATTATTTTCAAATACCTATGGATTATTCATAAAAATTGCCCACATTATATTAAATCACAGAAAAAAAAGTCCATAAATTTCAAGAGGCACAATTTATGCTATATATTACTAGAAATTAGAAATGAAAAACTCATCAGAACAAGAACTGAAATCTAAACTTAATATATATATATATATATAAAATAACAAACTACTAGATATCAAAATTTGCAGACATTGGCAAAGCAGTAGAAAAAAATTATAACCATAAGTTTATGTATTTGAAAAGGAAAATACATGAATTAAGCGCCCAACAAAAGAAACTGTAAAAGGGAAGATGGACAGAGTCCAGGGAGGAAGACTACTTTTCCCACTCCGACACCTTCCTCAAAAGAAAACTATACAGTGTAATGATAAAAACCAAAAGCTATTTCTTTGAATAAAATAATGACAGAGAGACAAATATATCAGAAGTTTAAATAAGATTTAAAGAACTACAGGTACATATACAGTAGTAGGAGCTATCAAAGTAACAAACTATTAAAAAAGACTAATATTTTCAAAAAAATTGTGTAGAATTTATACAAATTGTAAAATCTAATGAAATGGATAATTTTACAGGAAAATACAAGTTAACCAATAATATAGATTTTTAAAATGTGGAAAACATGATTGTGCAAATAATAATAAAAGAAATGGAAAGCCATTCATAGATTACCCCTTAAAATCACCAGCTGCAAAATATTTCATGGAAAACTCTGTCAGAGTAACAGGCTATAGATTTATCTCTATACTGTGGTATCTCCAGAAAATGAAAGTATTTTTGTTACATAATAGGGCAGGAACTCAATAAATCTCTGTTGAATGAATAATTATCTGAACTGTTAATTAACAAAGATAAAGATGTAACCATCCCTATTGATTTGATAATGCCAGTATAATCTAACTTCCACAATCAAATTTACCGCATATCTACTAAGAGAAAAGAGAAAGCCAATCTCAGCATAAACATAGATGTAAACTCTTAAACAAAATATTGGAAAATCAAATTCAGCAGAATTTTAAAACAATTATACACTGCAACCAAATGGCTTTCCTGAAATGCAGAAAAAAAATTAGAAAAATTAAGGAAAATAGATCGAATACCATTTACAATAGCATCAGATTATAAAGTGACTAGAAATAAATCATACAAGAAATGTCTAAGACTCATGTGAAAAAAATCTAAACTATACTGACCTAATTGTTGACTTTAAATGAATGTCATGTTAAAGAATAAGAAGGCTCGATATATTAAAAACATATTGAGACGGTATAATTTACAAATGCCTAGAGTGGATTATGATGGTTATTAAATGTACAAATATAAGAATCTTTTTGCATGGGGAAGAATAAATGAATGTCAACATTGAAGGTGAAAATAGTATACAGGAGAAAGTACTATCAATGCAAGCTGGGGTCTATTGTTAATTATAACACTGTAATATGCTTACACTGAACGTAACAGAGATAATATGCCAAAACTAAATGTAAAAATTGGGGGATATGAGAAAAGGGCATGAGATTCTTTGTGAAGAAAGAAAAATGTACTCATATAGATTGTGGTGGGGAATGCATGACTATGAGGTTATGCCAGGAACTAATGATTTTTACTTAGGTAGGATTGTATGATGTGCTTTAAAATTGTTTAAAAATGGGGGGGGAAGCAAATACAATAGTGGTACTTTAGAAGAATTGAAAAAGGGACAGTAGTTAAAAAATAATAAAATCTGAATAAAGTATGGGTTTTCATTTTTTAAAAATTCAATTCCCCCAATGTAGCATATTTAAATGTAATATTAGCCAAAATACTGACAGTTTTTAAGACTTCTGACAGCATATTTCTAAATTCTTTTACAAATGAAATATGCCTAAAATCAAGTTTTTAATTTAAGATATTTAAATTTTCAATTTTTTAAATTAAAATATTTAATTTTAATTTCTAATTTAAAAGTTCAATATATCTATATATTGAAAAGTTCGATATATCTAGAATAACTAAAGTGGCCAGTGTTATTTTAATAAAGGACATATAGATAAATGGAACAGAATAGCATTTAAAAGCATATTCATAAACACACATACATACTGGATTTAGGAATTTTAAATATGATGAAAATGGTATTTCAAATTAGTAGACAGAATATAAGCTACTGAAAAAAAGGTTTCTGACAAATCCATTATTGTTAGGAAAAAAATAATGCTTAATTTCTTCATGCCACATGTATATTCCAGATGAATTTCAAATTTAAATATTTCTAGAATAAAATATGGGAGATTTTATAATCTCAGAGTTGGAAAGTCTTCCTAAGCGAGACACAAAAGCCAGAAGTCATCAAAGAAAATGACAAGCAGTAAAGGCTTTACACAATTTAAAACTTGGGTATGTCATAACAGTATGAATAAAGGGAAAAAGGAAACTATAAAATTGGAAGAAAATATGATACACACAGAATATCAAGTCATATGATAAGCACACAATATTTAAAAAATGAAGACATCCTACAAATCAATAAGGACAAATAACCCAATAGAAATAGCCACAATGTACATGCCCATGCAAAGATAACTTGCAGAAGCATAATTTAATGCAAATACCAATAAATATATGGAAAGACACTCAACTAAAAAACTAGTACAGAATGTATGGCTTTGCAAGAACAATAATATATTAATATTTATCTATCAATGAGTTAAAACTTTTTAAAAATGGCTGATAATAATTATTGTGAAAAAGGTTGGAGAATTGGACATACTCTCATATAATTCAGCTGTGAACTAGTACTACCTTTGAAAGTAATTTGGCAGTTCCTATCTAAAATTTAAACAACCAGCAATTCCACTTTAATCATCCAACACACAGAAATTCTAAGAGATGTGAACAAAAATAAATGCACTAGTTAAATTCAATACTGTTTGCTAATGGGAAAAAAGTGTGAATTCTCATTATTAAAGTAAATTATCAATAGATGATAGATTATGGAAAATGTGTTTCATTTTGTGTTGTATAAAATATGTTTAATTCCCTTTATGTTTTTAAAAGCTGTAGCTTTGTACATGTGCATATATCATTTAAATGCATAGAACTTTCATGAAGGATGCAAAATATTTGAGTAGTCTTCTTTAGTGAGAGAAGTGGCATTAAAATGAAGATGAGCTGGGAAATTTCCATTTTTTACTGTGTGTGTTCCATGATGTTCTTTTGATTTTTTTATTACTTGTGTAACTAAAAACTGAATATATAAAAGTGATCAAAGTGGGGTCCTCATTCTCTCCTCACAGTGACTTCATGCAATATGTAGCACAGCTTGATTGTTCCATTTTACAGCTGGGTTAGCTGAGAAACTCAGTAATTCAATGAATGGCTTCCTGACAAATTGTCTCAGGCTAGGACCCAGGACTCAGAAAGATTTAGCCTTAACTTTTTTTCCAAAAGAAAAGCAGCATGTTAACAACATGTGAGTTTCTGAAACTACAATTTTTAGTGAAATAACTACACTCCATTTTTTACATTGATATATCCTAAAGCAAACTTCTGCCAATGGAATGCTCTGACTTCCTTGAATGGGCAAGAATATCTAGTGGGAAACTTAGGAAATGATCACTATTCAGTCCCTCCTGGTTTGTTTCCTGCCTGTCTCTCCACCTGCCCAGGTGAAAGTCCTCCACTTTCTGATCACCAGCAGATTCCTATTGTTCCCTGCTTGGTCCCCTCTTTTCCTGATCTTCATTTATCATGTGCTCAGACTTCCTGCTTTTCATTGCTTATGTCAGGTATCCATTCTAACTGACACTTCTTAAGGAGGCATATTATAGAAAGGTCTTGCCCAGTGCATCTTTCAAATGAATTCCAGTTTCTTCGTGTCGTGCACAACTTCCTGACCTCAGGAAGCACAGATGTTCTGGTTTAAATATGCAACCCTATAACTTCTCTTAAACAAAGCCAACTAGGAGTAAATTGTCCAATAGGGGAATTCTGTTTATTTTACATGCCCCAAATTCCTTCCCACTCTAGGTGTCCACACAATTTGTAAGCATAGTGGTTACTCTTTCAAACTGAACCATGAACCACAGATAGCAGCTTAATATAAGATCTACATATCTTCATTCTTTGTTATATCATTCTTTAAGCATTTGCCTTACCATACCAGCCCGTATGAGCTTAAAAGGGGAGACTACATCTTATTGAGCCTGAGAACCCGACATGTGTGTGACACACAATAGGAAATCGATGTGTATTTGTTGAATGGATGGACGAATGGTATACATTTTGGAATTGGTGATAGGCCACAAGGGAAGTATTTGGGGGAGTTCCTACAACCCTTTACATCACACTACCCATTTAGAGTATGGTTCTTACTTCTCTGTTTCTAAACTGAGTCGTATGAATCAAATTGTACTGATTGATTAACTAAATCACGCAAAGGTAGTTCATAGTTTCATTCACTCATTCAGTCTGTCAGTCATCTAACCAGGACCCATGAAAACAACACAAATAGAGGCTGACATCACTCTCCAAATATTTAGAATTATAGCTCAAGCTCACAAGCTGTTTAATATAAAACAGTCTTGCTGACTTGATGAATATACGTTTATATGGTCTGGGAGACCAGGTTTGAATTTTGAATTCTTGATCACCTTGGAGTTCTGCTCTGGAATGGGGAAGAGTGGCAAGAGGCAGCCCCCCTTCCGTTTACTTTTCTCTTCACCCCCGACTCTATCCTACACCGCGGGGAGCCTCCAATGCATGTGTGCATGCAGCCCAGCATGTAGGTTCAAGCTTTCACCCTGCTCCACTCCCCTAAAAACCAGCAGCCACCTCTAGGCTATGACTTTTTTCACTGTCCATCCTCGGAAATGCAGACCTGAGGAAGACCCTACCCTGGAAAGGGACCAGGATAATTTGGGCCAGGAATCAGGGAGTCCTGAGTATTTAAAGCATGGTATAGAGGGGAGGGGATGCTGAGGTTCAATGGGCACTTCACCTTGGCCCCCTAGTGCATTGCTCAGTGAAATGGGGGTGGTTAGAGGATGATCTTGGGCAAGGGTCCTCCTGGGCTGGTCTGTGGATGGTACTGCAGACAACAACTGGGAGCTCATATTACACAAACTGTACTCTCTATTACACTTTAGATGGTAAATGTATACTGATGACACTGAAGGAAAAATTAAAAGACATGTTAAAAGAAAAGGAAAATTTAAAAAGAAAAATGAAATGGCAGGGAAATGCAACAGACAGGAAAAACTGGGAAAAATTAGCTGGAAAGCATTTACTCTGTTCAAATTCCCAGTGATCTGAAACACTTAAATTTCAACAAGAATGCTCTAAATCTGTGTGTACAAGATTTTCAGTCATCAATGACTTCACATGGTTATTTAAATTTGAATTAATGAAAAGTTAATTTAAGCAGTTTTTAAGTTCCACTAATCACAGTTCAAGTGCTGTCAGCCACATGGGGCTAGTGACTACCATATTGAATGGCACAGATATGGAAAGTTTCTAAATTCACAGAAAGTTCTTCTCAACAGTACCAAAAATAATTCAAGGTCATTTCAGTGGCAGTCTTGATTACTTGTATTGCAGTGATTTGGTGCCACTTTTGAGTTCTTTATCAATGCCTCCTTTATCTTGGCCTGTCTAGGCCGATGAAAGTACACTAGTTTGGATTCAAGATCTTGTGAATAGACTGATAGAAACATATTCTTGTGGAAATTACCTGAGAGTGCCTGGATTCTAATTCTGGCCTTGTCCCTAAAATATATATGATCTTGGGAAAGTAAGTTAAGATCTCTCAACTTTCAATAGCAAAAGGATCTCACAGCTTGCCTCACCGAGCATTTTAAATATCAAATAACACAAGATATGTAAAAGATAAGGACACATGATGTTCTTCCAACCTCTTTGTATTTTAAGCAGATTCACTGTTGGAGAAGGGTCTAAGCTAGGGCACAACTCTAGTCTTTCATCCCTGAAACCTTTCCTCAGATACCATGGAGACATCACAGTCATGTGTCTCGTAGCTAGAAGCATAAAAGCAGATGTAAACATTTTAACTAGTCTACTGACTTTTTGCTCAATGTGGGGTTTTAGATATTATCCTTTACCTCGTGCGTGAATTTTTTCAGTCCAATTCAGTAAGCATTTATTCTTAGAATATTTTGTGTGAAGCAGAGGTTACTAGGAGATGTAAGAATAATGGATAAGTTATTCAAGAGTTCTACTTCTTGAAGTTTATTTATATGAAAGATAAAGAAACAATTACTTTAATAAATTAGGAATATGGTAAATACCTTTAAATAATTATAAACCTCATACGAATGAGAGGGAGAAATTCCTTCTCCTGGAGGATGAAGCAAGGGCGAGGCGCCAGGGGCAGGTGCATGTTTCATTCATCTCGGGATGTCCACTGCCAGGAATCTAGCAGTTGCACAAAAACCATAACATTTGCTAACTCTATAGGTGCAAGCTCTGATAGACAGGGAAGCACATGCTTTGTGGCCCAGCATCATCTGTATAGATCCTGGCTTTGGTGCCCATTAACTGGTGCTCATTTACTATGAGCACTTATGCAAAGTCTATTCTAAATTGAATCTGCATGTTACAATGCCACCCTGCAGTTTCCTACACTGTAAACTTAGGATAATAAGACTTACCCTGTAGAGTAGGCTTAAAAACATTACATTAGATAATGTATTAAAAGCATTTAGCCTAGTGCCTAGAAGAGCACAAGGTAGTACTATATTGAATGTAATTAAAAGATAGCTGTATATTGAAATTTGGAACAATTTTTTTTTTCCTGGTATGAGCTGGTTCCGGGAATCGACCCCAGGTCTCCAGCATGGCAGGCATTGAAAGGATTTTTAAATTTCAGAAATGGAGTGGAATGGAAGGATGCATTTCAGAGGTAAGAGACAGAATAAGAAAATATTT
Source organism: Tamandua tetradactyla (assembly GCF_023851605.1). NCBI lineage: Eukaryota > Metazoa > Chordata > Mammalia > Pilosa > Myrmecophagidae > Tamandua > Tamandua tetradactyla. The sequence continues at coordinate 15,378,336 of NC_135334.1, read as the reverse complement.
GGAGATGATATCATCTGGTAAAGTTAAACTATCTGGTTTGAAACAGAAATGGTGATAAAAAGATAATATTGAAAAGGTATGTAGAGGGCAGCTTGTGGCCTCAACTTCAAAAGTCAGGTTAAGGATGCAGGTTTTATGAGCAGAGGTGTGAGGGAATTAAATCTAGTCTTTAATATTTTCCAACTGTGGTATTTGAATATTCAGTTTAAGTAAAAGTTTAAAATTTGGGAATTCTCCCTTGGCTAAAAGAATTACAAATGCTGAAATCATTTCTTGAGTTACGCTATCCAGTATAAATGAGTATGTATTTCTAATTATAGGGAAACTTTAGTTTAACTATAAATCTAAAATCTAATTTTAAATCTTACTCCCTACCCTGAAGATGGAGAGATCAGAGCAGCAAAAAATGACATTAGACCCTAATATAAAGTCATTGAGTTGGAGTTGAGCCCCAGAGAAGTGAAATAGCATGCTGAATTCACAAGGTTATTTATAGCACAGCCAGGACTGAGCTCTACCACCTGTTCATCCAATAGATAATTTCAGATATGAGCATCTCCAGATAGGAATGAGGAAAAGCTTCAGAAGCTTATGAAATATCTGTGTTTCACTCACCTGGAACTTCCCATTAAGGATATCCCTGTAGCAATGATGAGTATATAAATCGAGGTCAAAATATTTAAGACTGCAGCAATTCCATCCCTAGAGGGCTTTGGCAAGTTGAGTTTGATGATTTCTAGTGCAGAGGGATCACTGACAGAGGAAAAGGCAATTTCAGACGTGGGGTAGGCAAAACTCTGATGCTCTCTGGAGCCCAGTGTCACTGGGGACCACACCCAAGACCCAGGCAAGGGAGGGCACTGACCCAAGTAAGCCTTTCCTGGTAGGATTAATTAATTCTCTCCCACTAGTTTTAGATTTTCCATATTAACACTTCACCACCCTCTAATCCATGATTAAATTTTGCAATTATTTGTCTGCAACACTGTTCTTACCATTCTCTGGCATCCTATTTTATAACTATGAGAAACTACTGTATAGATTAAAGATTTAATTGGACTAAATAGAAAATTTCACTGAGAAAGTCAATGGCACTAGTCAAACACCTCAAACCTGCACTTCCATCCAACTCCATTGTTTTTCCAATTGCTTTGTCACAGTTGTTTTTCTTAACAAGTTAAAAGATCATTTTTATTACACATCATGCATGCTAGGGAAGGAAAATTTATAAATGTATAAAATGTCTGAACTCTTGTTAATCTTTAAATTTGTTGATGTGTTATATCATATTCCTCAGAAATTATATTGAATTATTGGTATATATTATTTTTAAGAAAACTTCTACCAATTTACACTCTTAACCAAGGCATGTGAGATATCCAATCTCACCCCACTCTCATCACCAGTAAATATTACCCATTTTTTCCAACAATTACAATGGAATTTTTTAAGATCTAATTTTCATATACATTTTAACTATTAATGCATATAAACATTCTTTGGCTTTCAAAAATTCTTTCATGATTTTCTTGTTGATATAGGTGTCTTTTCCTTACCCAGATTTTCAACATTATATTTATGTTTTGGAAAAAATCTAAAATTTTTCAATGTAATTTTAATGCACAGTTCCTATTGTTTATCCTGTTGATGAGTTATTTATTAAGAACGGTGGATCTCTTTACCTATAAATAAACAGTTTATTTATTATACATTATGTGTGTGGATGTATGCATTTGCAGATATAAAAAGATCTACATGCATTAAAATAGATAAGTAGTGATATGTATTTATATGCATTTATAATTTATGTTTGTATATATGAGGGTGTGTATCTATGTATGTATGTAGGTGCATATACAGAGGTCTTTATATTTTCATAGATCTTGTCTTTTAAATATATTTCATATGTTTTTTTAATGTTTAGTCAGGACTCAGTTATTGCAATATCTTATCTCTATTCACCTGGATTTTGTTTATTTTTTCTTTTTAATTTTTTTTTCCTGTTTAAACCTATAAAGAACCTGTAATTGTCTTAGGTGAAGACCTAACTTATTTTCTTTGAAACCTAAATCTTCCAACACTGCTGTATAACTTAGCCCTTTGCCATTGGTTTGTGGTATTTCTTTGCTCACATATTGATTTTCTATACTTATCAAATTTTGTTTCAAGAATATTGATTTGATTCCATTAAAGAATCTGTCAGTTCTCCTCCCATATGATCTAGCTTTACTCGTATTTCAAACAATACATTTTTATTTTTTTGCATGGGTAGGCACCGGAAATCGAACCCGGGCCTCTGGCTTCACAGGCGAGAACTCTGCTTGCTGAGCCAGCGTGGCCCGCCCTCAAACAATACATCTTTAATATCGTTCACCAATGTGAATGTCATAAGTTCATTAAAAAATATTGAATAATTATGGCAATACCAAACATCCTTGTCTTACTTCTCTAATTTTAATATTAATTTATCTTCTTTCTTTATTGAAGTTGGATTTTTTTATCATTATATTATTACATATTTTTAAGGGATTTTTGGTTATTGTTCTTTGATTTAAATCATAAACTGGAAAAATTTAAGGTGCCTATTATGATTCAGTATTTTCTGATTTGGGTCTATCTACATGAAATAAATTTTGATAGCTTCCTTAATATAAATAAATTCTAAGCTTTTTGATGAAATTTTAGTGTGCCATTGTTTTCTTCTCTAATATTAGATTTAGGACTTTCACATTGTGTTTATCAGTGAAATTAGTGTTTAAACTTCTTGTTCCATGCTGTTTCCATAGGCTTTTATAGGATTATGCAATAACCTGGGGACCCTGTCATCTCTCTGTATATACATGAAAGTTCTGATTCTTGGTGCTTTTTATGGATCTCACCACTAACAAGACTCAGGTTTTGCTTTGGAAATAATCCTAATTTTAATGTTTAAAATTCTATTTGTCTTTCAATTCCTCTTTAGTCAAACTAAAATAATATGTCATTTATTAAACTTCTGACATTGTTATTCAGAAGGAATTTGCAATTTATCCTTTTTATTGTTATAGCAAGAACATTGACTATCACAACATTTTTAATCTTCCCTAGAATCAGACAGTTGATTTTTTTAGACATTTCTTAAAATAAATTCACAGCAAAAAATGCATCAATTTGAAGTGTACCAATCCATTTATTTGTCTGTCTACTAGTTTAAAACAGTGTATACCAGTGTAACCACCACCTCAATCAAGATGGAAGATGTTTGCACCCTCCAACCACTATCCTGCTTTCCATTGCTATAGATGAGCTTTGTCTTTTCTAGTTTCATGTAAGTTCAAACAATAAATGCTTTTTGTATTTGGCTTCTTTCATTTAGCATAAAGATTTCGAGATTTTTCCATGTAGCAAAAATGTATATCAGTAGTTCTTTCCTTTAAATTACTGAGTAGTATTCCCTTATGTGAATGTATCACAGTTTAGTTTACCTTTTCCCCCATTGAAGCACATATGGATTGTTTCCAATCTGGAGTTATTTATGAAGAAAGATTCTACGTACATTTTGACAAAAAGATGCATGGACGTGTTTTTACTTCTCTTGGGTAAATTCCTAGGAGTGAAATAGTAGGATCAAATGGTGTATAATACAATACAAAGCTGCAAAACTGTTTTCCAAATTGGCAGTGCCATTTTACATTCCCTGTGGTAACGGATGATTTCCAGTTGCTCCACATTTTCACCAGCCTTGTTGTTATCAGTGTTTACAATGGATGTGCATTGGGACCACACTGTGGTTTAAACTTGCATTTTCACTGATGGCTGGTGATATCCTGTACCTTTTCAAGTGCTTTTTGGAAATTCTTTTATCATTTTTGAGTAGTATCTATTCAAATCTTTTGTGCATTTTTAATTGGACTGCTTGTCTTATTATTTGTTGATTTCATTATGTATCTATATACCAGTTTTTGTCATACATATGTATAATAAATGTTCTTTCTTTGTTCAGGGCTTGCCTTCTTCCCATTTTTAACACTGTGTTTCGAAAACAAAAAGTTGTTGAAGCCCACTTTATCAATTTAAAAAATTTACTTATTTGATGTTTGTGGCCTGCCTAAGAAATCTTCTCCAGTTCCAAGTTTATGATGATTTCCTCCAATGTTTACTTCTGTAAGTTTTATGATTTTAGTATTTGTGTTTAGATTTAAGATCGACTTCAAATTAAATTTTGTGTAGCATTTGCAATAAAGACCAGTGTTCCTTTCTATTCCATATGGATACTTGTTTCTCCAGCACAATTTTGAAATGACTTTATTTTCCCATGAATTACCTTGGCAGCTTTGTTGAATATCACTAGTTTTATTTATTTTTTTTTTGCGTAGATCTATTTCTGAGCTTGTGATTATTATACATCATTGAAATATATTTCTATTCTTATACCAATACCACATTTTTTAATATTTATAGCTTTCTAGCAAATCATGAAATTGGGTTGTGAAATTCTTGCAACTTTCTTTCTCTTTTACCAATTGTTTTAGCAATTTTAGATATAACGTATTTCTTATGTTTTAGAATCCTCTTAGCAATTTCTACAAACCGACTTACTGGGCATTGGATTGGCTCTATAATATAATAATATCAAGGTGGCCAACAATTGAAAAGGGTAAATCTCTCCACAAATTTAATTATTCTTTATCACAGCAATTTTTGTTGTTTCCAAGGTATTGGTCTTGCACATATTTTATTAAATATAACCATAAGTATTTCATACTTTTGCTGGCATAGTAAATGTGATCTTTCAAAATTGTACATTCAAAGTGTCCAGTAGTAGTATGTAGAAATACCACTATTTTTTTCATTGACATTTTCTTTGACCTTGCCAAATTTACTTACATCTAGTAACTTTTTAAAAGATTTTTAAATAGATTCCTTAGTACCTTTTATATAAAGAAGTATTTCTTCTGTAAACAATGATAGTTTTATTTCTTCATTCTCATCCATACTCGTTCACTTATTGTACTACCTAGGAAGTCCAGTACAACCTTGTTGTACAAGTGTTGAATACAAGTGGTGAGGGTGAATAATTTTGCCTTGTTTCCAATCTTAGGGGGAGAGAGCATTAGCTCTTTCACCATTAAGTATGGTATTGGCTCTAATTGTTCGTAGATGCTTTTTTATCAGGTTAAGAAAATTTTTCTATTTTGTAGAGGGATTTTCTTCAGAAACTAATAACCAATTTTGTCAAATGCTTCTGCATTCATTTTTTTTTTTTTTGGTACAATTTTCTTCCCATTTTCTGTTGATGTGATCATTACACTGATAGCTACTTGAATGTCAAATCAATCCTGAATACATCCCCCCTTGATCCTGATGTATTATCATTTTTGTAAACCACAGATTCAATTTGCAAATACTGTTTTTAGGATTTATGTACAAAGATTCATGAAGGATATAGGTCTGCTATTGTCTCTTTTTGCACAGTTATTTGTCTAGTATGGGTGTCAGGATAATACTGTTCATGTAAATTGAGTTGTGAAGTGTTGCATCTCACATTATTTTCTGGAGACATTTATGCAAAATTGTTATCATTTCTTTCTTGAAGGATTGATAGAATTTGTGAATGCAACCAGCTGGGTCGGGAATTTACTTGTAAGAAGCACTTGAAATTACAAGATCAAATGTCTTAATTAATATTAAGCAACTGAGCTCTTCTATTTTTCCCTGATTCTTGTCAGTAACGTCAATCTTTCTAGAAACTTCCTAATTTCATTTAAGTTGTAGAATTTATTTGCTTTAAATTGTACAGAACACTCTCATATTACCCATTTAATTTCTGTAGAATTGGCACTGATGTCTTCTCTTTCATTCCTGACATTAATTTGTATCTTCTACTTTTCTTGATCAATTTAGCCAAAGATTTGTCTGATTTATTGTTGCTTACAATAATCAGCTTTTGGTTTCAATGACTTCTCTATTGTTTGTCCAAATTTTGTTCATTGATTTCCATGATCACTCTTATTATTTCTGTTCTTTTGGGTTTAATTTGCTTTTGTTTTCTTAGTTGTTTAAGGTGCCTGTTTAAATCACTAATTTTATACACTTCTTTTACCTAATATAAACATTTAAAGCTATAAATTTCTCTTTAAGTTCTGCTTTGGCTGCATTTAACACATGAAAACTTTCTAGGGAGATATATTAAGACTAAAAAATACGCTTTTCTCCTTAAAATTTTACCAACTATTTTTAGCATTGGTGATTCTTGTATAATTCAAGTATTACCATGTTTCTTCTCAAATGATGACATATCAATTCTGTCATTTCTTCTATATTTATTAGTTAGCTTCTCATTATAAAGAACGGTGTCTCCTTGCTTCATTTGTTTATATTAGTGTGAACACTTTATATTGTTTCATTCAATAGATTAAAATACTTTATTATCATTATGTTCTCAGATTTAGCCAAGTATCCAAACATCAGGCAGGATCCTATGTCCTCTTTGGTATGTCCCCATCTTTGTCGGATCCCTTTTTCACTTTTGTGGCACATAAGAGTTTTGCAGGCTCATCCTGTACTTTCTCTGACCTAAATCTGGAATAAACTACTTCTTTAAAGAAAATGATATTAAAAAACAAAATCCAGGTTCTGGGAACACTGTTGCTGTTGGATTGATCCTAAACCCTCCAAGCAGATGGAGCCAGGAAATCAGATACATGATAGATAGATAGACAGATGATAGTGGATGATTGATAGATAGATGTAGATATATAAATAGATATAGATATATAAGTAGATATAGATGTAGACACACATGGACGTCCAAACACAGGCATATGCAGTCATATCTATTTCTGTTTCTAGCTATTATTATACATTTAAACTCATGACTTTGTACTTTTCTCTTCGGTTTTCATCCATCACTGTATTGTTCATCTATCCCTACCCCCTTTTCATACTTGAAATTCCCTTCTCCAACAGGTAGAATATCTGTTCTCAATATTCACAATGCATTTACCTATTAGTGCAATGCCAGAATTTACACAAAGTGCTTTCAGAATTGCTAACTCATGCCTGTGAGAAAAGAGCTAATATTTGCTTAGAGTTTTTTTGTCTTTAACCTGAGAGTATACAGTCCAAGTACTGTCTTCAAAGTTTGCTTGTGTTGTTGCTGTTTCTTTTTCTTTGCCCACAAATTTCTGTTCTCTTCATTCATTTGTGATTGTATTGAATTTAGCCTTTCCCATCTTTTCATTTATTCTCTTTTCTGAATCTGTGAACAGTTAGGATGTTTTCTAAGTCAGGACTGTGTATATATCTATAGTCAGATTTTGTCAATCCCTCCACCATTTTCCGTATCCCTTCCATCCAATTCATATTCACACATCCAGTACATAACCAATCTTACACCTCTCTTCCTGGGTTGCTTTTCTCAAACAGATCAGGTACATATATTCTTTCCACTTCCCTTTTACAGCAAAGAAAAAATATTATAGATACTCCCTTGCATTTTGCTTTCCTTTTCATATTATAGATGATGTTTTATACTTTGCTTTTTTTTACTTAATAGTATATTCTAGAAATCACTTCATATCAGAAATCACATCACAGAAACTTTCTTAATTCTTTTTTACAGCTCACTGGCACTCTATTGTGTACATATACCATAGTTTTTTCATACCACTCTCCCACTATTTAGATTACTCTCAATATTTCACTTGCAAGTAATCCTGCAACAATAGCATTGTGTAATTATATTACACGAGGTGCATAGGAATGCTGAGTTAAAAGTTGATGCCTGTATACTTTTGTTAGATGTTGCCAGTTTCTCTCCACAAGGATTATACTAATTTGCATTCCCAATAACAATTTCCTCAACTTCACGAATAGACCGTGTAGTTATCTTGCTCCAAACTGATACATGAGTATTTCAGTGTAATTTTAATTTGCATTTCACTTATTATGAATGAGACTGAATTTCAATAAACATGTTGCATAAATTTTCTTTGTTAATTGGTTGTTCATACATTTTCTCATTTTTCTGTCAAGTTTTTTAAACTTTTTTTGAAATTTTAAAAGTTCTGTATATATATATATATGGGATATGATCCCTTGATCTGTGGTATAAGCACCAAATATTTTCTTGTAATTTGTCATTCTTTTGACTATGTTCATGATATTTGGGCAATGTAAAAATATATTTTAAATTTCTGTGTCGTCAAATTTATCGGTCATTTTTATTATTGCATCTATATTTTGAGACATAGTTAGAAACCTTTCCATAAATTACTGCAAAGAAACAGTTCAAGTAGTTTCTTTGAAATATGATTGAGAATTCCAGTTTCATTGAGGCAAAGTAGCCCCTTTCCTTCAAGGTCCTCTGAAATGTGGGAAAAAATGTAGATTGGCTAGGGACCAAGGGACTCAAGGGAAGGCATGGTGGTGAGTTCGTGGGTTTTCTTATAACATCCCATATAACCCTGCAGGTGTAGTGTTAGCATTTTAAATGTTAACGTTAAAACTGTAAGCAAGCTGTGCATTTGAGTTTTAGTCTCACAAAAGGGCAGCATGTAGAGCATGCAGGCAGGCATGAATAAAGACCAATTAAACTCTACATTAATCACTATTGCTTATGTTCTCTCATCTATCATTCCAGACGTGGAGACACCATGCAGCATGATGTCTTAGAGTCCTTAAATCCTAAAGGAGGTAGCAAGGACCTGAGGTAAGCAAGTAATGAAGTTCTCCAGACCCCTTGTACGTGTTATCCAAGATGATTAACTTTCTTTATCTCTAATGTATAGGAAAGCCCAGTGAAAAATCACTACAAGGAGGCAGATTTGGTAAGATCCAAGACACTTTCGATGTAATTGTGCATTAACCATACCATAAGATGAACCCAGATTTTTAGTATTTGTTTTTTCTTGGGGGATGGGTGGGTGCTGTGGAAGGGATCTCAACCTCACAGAGAGCTCACCAATTGCTTGAGAGCTGCATTCCTTAAGTGAGAGACAGCTCAAAAAGGACAGGGTAGGGGGGGCGACCATTTCCTCCTTTTTTCAGAAGCTATTCATACTGCTATCTTTCTGTAACCCTTTTTTAAGTTTTCTTGTGAGTTCGGTTTTATTTTTGTCTTTTGAGAAAGTAAGACAGTTTGGGCTTTCCTTCAGTTTCTTTTTTTTTTTTTTCCTGGCATGTGCAGGCTCAGGGAATCAAATCCGGGTCTCCATCTTGCCAGGTGAGAACTTGGCCCCTGAGCTACTGTTGCCCACCCAGAATTTAATCAAAAGGAAAGCTTCCTTACTATAAATAATCGGCGGACTTCCTTCTTTCCAATGACAAAAATCATATAACTCACTTAATTAACACATTATTGTTTGTTTTATTGGGGTGCTTGGAAGTAGACAATTATCAAGCCCAAGCACTGCAACTATTTAGCTTTTTATGGATATTTGGTTTTTGGTTTTGACAAATTTTGCCCCACTTTTATTATTCATATTTTCCTTATTTCTATACCTTTTTGTTTACCTTTATAAAAATTATATCACCCTCAGCATCACACAGTCCATTCAACAGCAAATTCTGTTGATTTAAAATCCAAAATGCATCTTTAATCCAAAAATGTCTTGTATCTGCATTGTCATTACTCTAGTAATGTCATTACCATTTTTGACAAGTAATTTCTATTGCCTCCCAATTGTTCTTCCTGTTTTCACTTTGGCCAATCTCTGCTCTCTCCCCCATCCACCACCCATATAAATACGTGCATGTCCATCCATTTATTCTAATCACCAACCAGAGATTTTTAAAACACAAAACAAATTATGTCAATCTGCATCTTGACACATCTCAATGGGTTCTCTTTGCACTTAGAATAAAATTCATAGTCTTTACATGAAGCGATATTACTCTGTCTATCGAATCTCCTTTGGACACCCCTTTTCTCAGTTTCGTCAAGCTCCAGTCACACTGCTTTCTCTGTTTCTTGAATGCTGTCAAGTTTGTTCCAGCCTGGCTGCCTCTGTACTTGGCTGTCACCCTTTTGTTTTTTAATAATTGTTCTCTTATCTTCATTCATGTCTGATCTCAAATGTTCCTTCTTAGAAGAACTCTATTGACAGTAGACCTTAACTCACTGACAATTATTTACCTCTTTATGTTTCTTCAAAGCACTTACCTTTATAATTATTGTGTGTGTTCATATAATTATGTTGGTATTATGTATCACAGTCCCCAAAAGTAAGAAAATCCATCAGATTCACCAGCATATTCCAGTACCAGGCACATAGTATGTCATGGCAAGCACATGTTAAAAATATGAATTAATTAACATATCATACTCCCCATACATTGTCTTTGTTGACAATGTAAAAATTCATTCCATAAACTTTTTCATTACATTTCATTCGAAATATATGGTATGGAGAAAAATATACACACTTAGTTTACAGCCCAAGGAAAAAAGTAACTCAACAGCAACAAATAGAAAATTGTGTAATACTGCATATTTCCTGGCTCAGCTTGATAAAATATGATATTAGATAACATTACCTAAACATCATCTCCTCGTCTAGATCATGTAAATCTTAATCCTCAGATCTTGCATTGCCAAATACTGAGACCATATTAGCTTGGGCCATTGCTGAATAGCCTTTATTGAATTCTACTTGAAATATAACATTGGCTATTAATAAGCCCTTTACAAAACCAATAACAAAGAATTCTGCCTTATTTATTGTAAAATTGTTGTGATGATCTCCATCACACTGCTCAATATTTCCTATGCAATTTTCCATACAAGAAAGTTCTTTTTGAGTGAGATAAATAAGAGGAAAGACTTTCTCTCTCTAAGCAGTTTTATATGATTTTATCTTATATGAGAATGAAGTACATCATCTTTTTTTGTCCAGGTTCAGGAAATAAATGGTAAAATTTACTCTTCAGTTCCAGCAATGATGTTAAGCTTTAAATTTATAATATTTGCTTACATTCTACTTTCAAACTTAAATTTACATTTTATTAATCTTATGTATGAAAATGTTTAACAATCTGAATCACACACAAAACACATTAAATTACTTTTTTTAAAGCATGGTATAAATAAATACATGCAAATAAATGATTATGAACATGATATGAATTTTAATAAAGAGTATCTTCATTATGAAGATATTCTTCTTAAGAGTTTCCTCAGTGCATTTTGTACTTCCCTGTTCCGCAGACTATATATCAGGGGATTCAGCATGGGAATCACAGTGGTGTAAAACACTGAGGACACCTTCTCCTGGGTGACTGAACTGCTGGAAGTGGGTTTGAGATACATGAACATGAGAGAGCCATAAAATATGAGAACAGCTGTCAGGTGGGAGCTGCAGGTGTTAAATGCCTTGGACCTGCCCTCTTTAGAGTTGACGTGGAGTATGCTAGAAAGGATAAAAGCATACGAGATGATGGTGGTCAGGCTGGTGGTCACCGTGTTAAATCCACCAATGACAAAAATCAAAAGCTCATCAATGTAAGTGCTAGAACAGGAGAGTTTAATAAGGGGGATGATGTCACAGAAATAGTGTCTAATGATGTTTGTCCCACAGAAGGACAGCCTTAAATTACAACCTCCATGAATCATGGCACCAATAAAACCTACTGAGAAGACTGCAGCCACCAGCAGAGAGCAGACCTGAGGGGACATGATGACGTTGTAGAGGAGAGGGTTACAAATGGCAACGTAGCGATCATAGGCCATTACTGCCAACGTGTAACATTCACAAATGGCAAAAGTATCGAAAAAAAACAGCTGAGTCATGCATCCAGAATAGGAGATCATTTTACCTCTGTATAAAAGCCCTGCCAGCATTTTGGGGGTGATGACCGAAGAATAACAAACATCTATAAAAGACAAACAACTCAGGAAAAAGTACATGGGGGTGTGAAGTTGTGCATTCAACCCAATTATTGAGATCATGCCAAGGTTTCCCACCATTGTGACCATGTATATCCCCAAGAAGAGGCAGAAAAGAGGCAGCTGAAGCTCTGCTTGGTCAGTTAATCCTGAGAGAACAAACTCGGTCACTGTGGAATGATTTCTCATACCTGTTCTCCTGTAAGAAATCTGTGTATGAGAAGGAAAAAAGGAAATTAGACAGGCAGATTTCCAGCTTGTCTGAAAGTCCCTGGCTCAAGTTTTTCAAGCTCTGGAAACACTGAACTTATCCCCTTGTTACTAAGCCTGCACCTCCTATGATGTACAGGGACTTTGACTCCTACAAAAAGTAAAAATCCAGACAAAACTTTGTAGGCATCTACCTATGCTACCAATGCTAAAGACCATGGGGAGGTTTTGCTAAAGCAAATTGGTTGAAGAAATGCAAAAAGAATGGGCAGGAGTCCTAAAAATACTGTGCTAATGACAGACTTCCCTAGGAATAATTCTGCCTCCAGCATTTTCTAGAGAAGGTGTTTGTTGGCAAAGTAAATTACAATTTCCTGTGTCAAGTTTTCCAAGGGTGGTGAGCAGAGTATTAATTCCAGGTGGATGTTTATAGACATTGCATTGAATAAGTAGCTTAAGATCCTAGGACTTACAGAAATGCTAAGTTACATAAAGACAAACAGCTTTCTTAACAGAAGATATCTCAGTATGTCCCAGAATGTTGTATAACATGCAATATTTCCCAAATTTATTTGATGGCAGTAATCATCGTTCTTTCTATTCTCGCTTTCCTTTCTTTTTTTTTTTTTTTTCAATCACATTGTAGTAGCATGTGGCTCAGAGCATAATTTTTGAAACTGGTGTTTGTTTTTGTGTTTGTTCTATTTTTAATCTAACCAGTAGTTGATTTCCATGTGGGAAGCCTGTTCTTACACTGCAGTGAAGTTGGCTAATGGCAGAATAGCAGTCCTCCCAGAACTGGCTCTGTCTTCTGGGTCTCTTGCTCTCCTCTAAGCCTGCATCACTAGCCTGAGGTACTCAGGGTCCTTCACAGGGGAACTCAACGCAGCCTAACATTAGTAAGGCCACTTTGACAGTGCCAGCAACCCACACAGCCCTTCCTGCCTTCCAGTCACAGGTCACCTCAGTTCAGAGGCACAGATGACACAGGTCTTGGGGTTGCCTGTCCCAAGTTGAACTAAGGACTTATCTTTGAAGTATCCGACCATTTCCCTTTTAGTGTTGGGCTGCTCACAGAGCCCTCTCTAGATTCTCATATTTAAGCACAGATTATACAGAGCCCAGACATCTGAGCATTTTTTCCATCTCAACCCAGGATCTCCATTTCTCCCAGACTGTTCAGGAAGCTGCTGTGACTTCTTGTTTCCCATCTGTCATTGCCATCTTAGGCCAAGCACACTTCCCTTGGCCATGTGAGTTCCCAAAGATGCAGGTGCTTCTTCCTAATGCCCCAGGTCCCTCTTTCAATTCAAAACAAAGGAGCTTCATGCCACAGAGCAGGTCACCAAAGACATACTATACACACATGCCCCACATCTGCTCTTTTCTCCTACTCTGAGGGATGGAAATGGGAATCATGTACAAAAGAGAAAATATCCAAAGGCCCTTTGCCTGTTCCTGTAATACCATGGAGTCTTCTTTCATCCATCACCTGATATCATGTATGCTCTAGCCATAGAGACCACACAGACAGAAATATTAAAGGAATGATTAAGAAGATCTATATACTGGGTTTGGTTTTCTTTTGCCTTTAATCTCATATTTGCTTAGAAATTATACAGATCCTGGGCTCTGCATGGGCTGTTTTCTAGCCTGAGTGTCACAAATACTCTGACCACTTTAGCATGCTTCCATGTTTCCCTTAATTCCTACCAAAACAAAATGCCTTCCATCCTGCACATGGTCCTTGTTTTATCCCAGTGTCCTTCATCTTTATACCCTCTAGTCAAGCCAGTTAGGTTGCTCTTTCCTGCATTTCCTAGTCCCAAACCATCTCTGTACTTCAGGTCTTGGCAACTCGAAGCGTGGACCATGGAACAGCAGCAGCATCACCTGGGAGCGTGTTGAAATGCACAATCTCAGGTTCTTTTCCAGATCTACTGGGTCAGAATCGGCATTTCAACACGATCCTCATGTGATTTTGGTGCGTGGTATTTAAAGTTTGAGTTCTAGGTTATTACATTTTTCTCTCCTAAAGCTAGTGATTTTCTTCTTTCTTGTTTTCTCCTCTGACCCCTCCTCTGCTTCTTGGGCCAGGACACATTCATGATCACACAGAGTCAATCCCTGAAAACATCTCTTCAAGAAAGACCCCTCAGATGAAGGTCAAGAACCGCACAATTTTATATACCAGTATCTTGTCACCTTTGTTTGAACTCAGGGAAGTGCATCTCAAGTAACTTATTACAGCACATTGCATTAAGGGTTTGTGTTTGTATAAAGAAATGCTCTAAAAATTAAGTGTTTATCCACAGAAAAATGAACAATGATAGCCAGGTTCTATTTTTTTTTTTTTTTTTTTTTTACCATCTATAAATTAGCTGCACTACTTCCCAGTTTTCAGGGGCAAAGTTCCACTCAGCTAGAGATAAATTTCATCTTTATAACTGAGCACCATCCAAAATAGTTAACAACTATGACAGACCTGAGAGTTCAGTTGCATTTTTCACAATTCCAAAGTGTAAGAAAATGTTTGAAACATTTCAAGAGACCATAAGGTGTTCTTAAAAAGCCAAAATATCATTTCAAAAGGTAATGGACATAAAGAATTGTAAGAAGATATTTTTCATTCTTTTCAAAGCAAATTTTTGAAATCAAGAATACATTTTATACTAACATGCCAAATCTGACTAGTTACCTTTCAAATGCTCAGAAGCCACATATGGCTAGTGGCTATGGAAGTAGACAGCACAACTCTAGAACATATATATATATTTTTACCTAATACTGACTTAATTTTTATATATGAATAGCAGATGTGATGGCGGAAAGTGGACTGTCAATCATAAGATTTAGCTTCAACCCCAGCTCTAACATTTGCAATGCAACATTTGACTAATCACAGAGTCCCTGAGCTCCATGTTTTAATTTGTAGAATAATAATTATAAACACTAAAAGGGATATTGTGCAAATTAAATGAAAATAATTTAGTTAGCATGGGTGAACACACTTTGCACAGTTGCAGGTCTATAGAAATATATTTCATAAATGCATAATTCCTATTTAGAAAGCTGTTGATTGTTAATTGCCAGATTGCCCTGGGGGCTTAGATAAGGTGAGGGTCTATGATGGCCATGCCCTCCATACCTCTATTCCTGTGACTCTGCACCTGTAAATACACTGGAACTCTACAGGTCCTGCGGATGGTCAGGAGTTGATTTTAGAACATGTTCTAATAACCATACAATAGGAACATCATAGCTCTGTAACTCACCTCCCTCCCTCCTGAAGTCTCTAGGTGAGAATTTCTTCTTTTTCCTATCCTCTTCAGTTTGGGAGTAAGATGTATTATTTACACCTTCTTCTTTAAGTGTCTAAACAACCATAGCTAACAGGAACCAGGCTTGAATGAATCAGTTTACTTACTTGGGATATAGTATTATAAAGACCAGTAGTCCCCAAAGGTTTCCCACATCTGAGGCTTAACAGCCTATAGATTTTTAAAGAACTGTCCCTGGCCTGTCATAGTCTTCTGCACATAAAGAAACCTAGTCACGTAATGAGGTCATATTTCCAGAAAATGCATTTGGAATCATTTCACACTGGGAATATATTCAAAATTACAGTGTTACTAGTTTGGAACAGATGAGGAAAAGAATACTGTCTTCTCACAGAAACTATTTTAAAATATATAGGTAGCCAGATTTCCAGTTATATCATGTAAGTGATAAATGATAGAATCTTTTTATTTATTTAATAAATATATTTTGGGCATCACCACAGATGAGACAAAAGGGATATAAAATTAGTCCCTTGAGGATATCACAGTCTAGTAGACAGATGTACTGTGCACCTTGCTAAGTACTGGCTGAGTGAAATAGCTCCATGGAACCAGCACTGGGTACTGACTGAGCTCAGAGATGGACAGATGGCTACTGTCTGCCATGATTCAGGCAATTTTTATGGGAGAATAGACTTAAACTGTGCCCTCAAAGGTGGGGAGAACTCACTTAAGCAGAGAGGATATATGCAGGGATATTCAAGATATAGATAAGGGCATAAATGAAGGAATTAAGAAGTAGATAACATAAGGAATGCGTGTAGAACTTTAAGCATGACGAGAATTTCTTGGTAATGCAGTGAATCAGTTTTTCTAGTTTCTAATCTCTATGGAAGCAAATTACATCACAGATGACTTTGAGCACAGCCCTTCATTCCTAGTAAAGGCTCTCCAGGATATCCCATAGAAGGTGTCTATAACTTTGGATGAGCTATTTGAGACACCCTTAAGATAAGACTTGCACTTGAAATCTCCCAGTTTCCAGGAATGAGCAGATAAATTCAAATCTCAGTTCAGGGAAAATTATGATATCAATTCAGATTATTTTGCAATCAATTAGTAAGTGTCTACTATTTTAAGGACCCTGGATGCCTGAAGGTAGAGCAAAGGTTAGTTACATATTTATTTTCTTGGGTAAAAGTGACTTGAGCATCATCCATACTCCTTTAGCTCTTTATGCACACTTTCTTTTTTCCTTTGGTACTGACCTCCACTTTAGCACTTCTCTACCATACATGACATGTGCTGGTCTTCCTGACTATTTGGAGTTTGTCTAGGGAAGGTGCCATTTATCATTTATCAGTGTGCTCCTGGGGCCTTGGGACAATGCCTGGCACAGAGTTCAACTTATTCCTTTCAGTATCCCTCATTCCCATCAGATATCCATTTCAATCAGAATACCTTGTTCTTTCTTGTCTAGAAACTCATGAACTGACAAACAGATGAAACTAGGCAAACTTAAGGAGGAGGGTTTTTTTTATAACTACAAAATCACAAAAAGATCAATCCCTTACAAAAACAAACCCATCATGAATGATGAAGATTATGATATTTCAAGAGTTAGTGTATGGTACAATATTCTTGTTTATCCTTAAAATTAAATGAATTGTTAGATGAATATCAACAATGCTACTTATACTTGTCCTAACAAGGTCTGCTTTGAGGTATATTGGAGTCAAGTATTTTAAACACAAAAATTTTATAAGCAGCATACCCAATACCAGTCTATGAATTATTATTGTAATATTGTTTAGTAAAATAAATCTCAGGCAAAACCTTATTATGATCATATATGATCACAATATGATCATATATGTACATATGTATATATTTAACATATATGCATGCATATGATATGTGTGTGTATCACTGCCTTACCATGAAAGTAGCTTCTTTTGGAACTAAAAATTATTTGTAATATGCTACTACACAAATATCATATGAGGGGCATCTGATTCCAAAAACAAATTCATTTTGAAGGCAAAGAGAAATGTTAGAGTACTGTATTATTCTTCATTGTTAATGTGGATAACACAAAGTTGATTTAGCTAAAGCACTGTCTTTATACTTACTCCAGGAGTTCCCCTCATGTGGAATGTGATAACTAGGTAACTTGCTGTGGTCTATCATTATTGTTGAATTAAAGGTGGGCTGAGGCCCTGTACATGAGTCTTAACATAGCATCTGGCTTTGAGTAATCATTCTAAAAATAACAAATCCTTTCTATGAGGGTCTTAGCAAGTCCCTGAGCCTCATTCCGATACAATAATTATATTATTTATTTACCACCCCTAGCATGGTATAATCATCTAAAAAAAACGCAATTGGGCACATGCATCCTACAGCAAGGTCTATGAACCCTAAGAGTTATCTGTATCTTGAAAAATAAAGACACAGGATTTGAAGTTTGGG
Source organism: Tamandua tetradactyla (assembly GCF_023851605.1). Classification (NCBI taxonomy): domain Eukaryota; kingdom Metazoa; phylum Chordata; class Mammalia; order Pilosa; family Myrmecophagidae; genus Tamandua; species Tamandua tetradactyla. Next base: position 15,360,507 of record NC_135334.1, on the reverse strand, counting down.
ATCAAGTGTGATTCCTGATATGAAAAGCAGCTCTGATCTGGCTTTATGGATAAAATTACACAAAATTTTGCTGACACCATATTTTGTTTTTTTCCCTTGCTTCCTCTAGGAAATTTTTTCTCATGGAATAAGATCAAGAAGTCATACAGCATACAGAGATGTATGTATTCAGAGAAGAAACAATGATTTGGGCAAGGTGCAACTTCTCTTCTTTCTCTTTCGCTTTTTCCTACCCACACACAAAATTCTGGGTGCTACCACAGAGTAGAGAGATTTCTTTGGTCAGGAATAAGAAAATTACAAAATCAGGTAAGATAGTATCAAGCCAGGAGAGGAAGAAAGGAGGTATTGCTTCTTCTTATTATTTTTATTATGTAATCCTTCAGCGAGGGGCTTCTAAGGCTTTTAGCTATGGCATTTAGGTTTGGGAATGACCTCAGCACCCACGCGCCACCTCCAATCCCTCTATCACCAAAAGCACCACCATCATCATCATCAGTAGGAAAACAGCCTCCCACTCAGTAGGGGGCATTGCTCCACACACAGTGTCTTTCCCACACGGACCTCCACGGCTGTCTGCTTTGGCTGCACCGGACCCTGCCGCACGGTGCTGCACAGCCCTACTAACGCTGAGCTCAGTGGAGCGAAGACACCTCGCTTACATGTATTCTTCCGTCTCCTACGTTGCTGGATGTTTACCCAAGAAACGCTAAGGTGCTCGATGTCATACAGAGATTTCTACCAAAATTAACTTTTTGTTTTCGATTTCCCCGGTGCCATAAGGATTTAAAACGGATACAAATCATACCTCGTTTAGAATTGGTAATAGTTTTGTCTTACTGGGTCAAGCTCATGAAGCCAAGACCCTGATTTCTATTTGAATCTGTCAGACATCCCTAATCTTGAAGAAAATGGAATCTTGAAAATGGCCCCCATCAATGGTCTGGCATATCCAGGTAGATCTGACCTGCCCACATCCCCACGGCCACACCCAGGCACATACACATATGGGCACGCGCAAGCGTATCCTCCAGTGATCAAGAATATGGAATGCAGAGGGAAAGAAAAGGTAACATGAATCCATATTTGTTGGATACTGTTTAGTAATTTTATAAACATTATTTCAGTAACAGTAAATTCAGTTGAGGAAAATATTTCATTCGATTTTAGTAGTGAGAACATCGGGGCTCAGACTGATTAAATTATTTGCTAAAAACCACACAGTAAGTGACAAAGCCAAGACTCAAAGTCAAGAATGAATCACACCATGACCCACACCCTATTCCCCAAAAGCAGCATAGGCAGAAAATGGCTGCTTGTCTTTACAGAGGTAAAGAAAAATTTTGTGCCCTTTAGGTGACTTAGCACACATCACTAAATTTTGACAGCAAAAACAGATGGGGGATAAAGACTCTAACCTATAACAAAGCTAGTGCAGGTAACTAAAGAAATAACTGCTCATCTTTTTATCACTGACTTTTACTAAAAGTAATGCAATGAACTCAAAATTTTGCAGACATACGGGTGGTCCATGAAGACATGCCTCAGAAGCCACAGATTCCCTAGACGGTGGTTTTATTGTACTTCATCTCAAAGAATCTGAGAACTATGAAAAGAACCTAAGAGGTTAAGAAACATCTCCAAAGATTAACATGTCCCAAAATTCTTAAGTACCAAACTAACAGCACTATCACTGGAAGAGATTCTTAAATGTTAGTTTGTTTAAAAAAGCATTCACAGCACATGATAAAAATACACTCCTCCCCGCTGCCTCCCACTCCCCACCCTGCCCACAAATTCTGATTCTATAGATCTGGAGTTGGAGACAGGAATTCACAATCTCAACAAGCATTCCAGGGTTTCTTACATGGTGGAGAAACAGTAGACCACAGGACAGCAAAATACCATCACTCCAAAATGTCCACCAGGGAATCCTGTCCTGAAGGCCCTGCCCATACCTCAGAGAAGTAGCTTGAGGAATAGGGAAGACAAGTGGCATGAAAAAACACTGAGTGGAAACATAAACATACCATAATATACATACACTATCAATACTGTCTGCCCATAAACTCCACGCAGTCAGCACTTTCACTAAGTCCCAGCATGCAGAAGGGGGACTTCCAGCTTTTATATATGTAACCCCAAGATCCATATTGCCCCTTTGTGACTTTCCCTTCAGTCAGCATCAGGAATAGCTGCTTTACCTACAGGAATACATGTCCTGGGTACATGTCCCGCAGGCAGGAATCAGCCCACCCAAGCCTGGGATACTGAGGACTTCCAGAACAGGACCTCTGAACCCCACGCTGGAGAACACTTCTCGAGGAGTAGAGGAAGTTAGACTCCATTCTTTCACTTCAAAGTAAAAGGTAGCAGGTATCCCAAAACCTGTCCAACTTTGAAATTCCCACCCTGAGAGACAGACTCATAGATATTTATTGCAATTTCTTAGGCTTTCTTATTGTTGAAATTATTGCTTGAATCACAGAGGCATTAATCATGTTTTTATGTGTCATAGATACTGATTTGGTAATGAATATTTCATTCTAACTTATGATCTCCAGAGTTTAGAAAAAGTTTTAATTTCCTCAGATGGGATTATGTATAATTATTTGTAATGAATCCTGTGGTCATTAATGTCACAATACTATTGCTTTGCTTTCCAAGATACTCTTAGGTTAGAAAATATTGGTGCATATGTACACAGTCCCAAGTGTATTCCAGCTTTTAGAATTATCACTGGATCTGTTGATTATATATCATGGGGCTGACATGATTCAGGGTTCATGTTGTCCATTCTCTTATAGATCCTACTCATGGTGAATATCCAGAGCAGACATTCTGAGGGAGAGCAGGCAAGATCCATTTCTGCTAAATACTGGCTGTGTGGTGTTGGGGCAACTTATCTCACTTCTCTAAACCAATGTTTCTGGATGAAAAAAGAGATAATACTAGCAGACAGTCTATATAAACTTCAAGGATTTTTTTGAAGGTCAAATAAGAAAATATACACAGACATATTCTTTTAAAACAAAGTCATCCTGTATGTTTGCTGCCATTAATAATGTTTCTTGGGTATTTGGAGGGTATGAAGGAATCAGTGTGGGAGCAATTCAACTCCTCTGACTCATTCCATTTCTAAAAATGGTGGCAGCATGACCAATAGAAATAACCCAAATATTACAGGGAATTGTTATCACACAATTCTATATAGCAATACAATGGGCTATTAATGTTCATAAAATTATTAAAATGTAAATTCTGTTTTGAAATGCTTTTGCAAACCAAAGTGTTGCATACCAACACTTTGATTGCAACTATATAGAAATTGGTTGCATGTAAAGAGAACCTGGAAGGTAATATGCTACAGTAGGAGAGTATAATTTGCATATTATTTTTCTAATTTTTCTTTGATATTTTCTTTTCTTCTCTTTGGGATTTTCGTTTGTTTTTTTCCTTTTTAGTAATAGTTTTACTCCTTTCATTTTCTCACAATTTGTATCTTCCTTTGTCTTTCCTCAATAGAAAAATTTTGCTATCTTTATCAGTTTCTAAACCAGTAGAGTCTAAAATTATTTACATTTTTCAGATCTCTGCTCACTTTAAGTTCATTATAAACAATCCTGTGGTTAGAAGTGATTTTTTCACCAATGGAGCCTCCTCTACATTCCTTCTGGAGCAAAAGCCTGTGAAGAAGAGCTATGAAGAAGTTTCTCAACCTTCATAAGAACTAAAACACAGGGCAGGAAATGGAACTAAGAGTGATGTAAGAAGATAAACCAGCTAAATTAAAGAATGCATTTGTGGAAATAACTGAAGAGAGGAGGAATCAGGCTTGGAAGAACAAAAATAACTCTAACTACTATTAAAATACTGGACCATATTTCTGGGGAAGTATGAATGAGGAATATAAGCAAGTAAGCCCTCTTTTCTATGTTTCTAACACCATATGTCAGATGTTTGATGAAGTGCTTCAATCAACTCACAAGTGTACCCACTCATTGCATTTTGGGGGCAGAGAAAGTATGGATGGTAAGGTATCTGTTTTACAGCATTAGAAGTTCATCTACCCAACAAATTGCACGTAATGTGTGAAAATTATTTTAGGCACTGAGAACACAATTGAAATCAAGGAGTCTAGCAAATGATATACATATAAATAAAACATTCTAATAATTCAAAAATATGTGAGGTATATTTGAAAATATATGAAACCTTTACAAATATCTGTACACTATTCAGTGTTGTTGTAATTTTCATATAACAGACACCACAAGACATACAAAGAAAAAGAGAACCATGTACTGATATTAACAATTTTCTCAGTTTAAGAGATAACTGGATATAAAAAATTTAAGATATGGAATACTGAAACAACCTAATCAAATAAGATATATATCATAGGATAATATAGAACTTGAATCCTAATGACAAAGAATACCACCTTTTCAATTGTATATGGAGTGACAGTTTATCAAACCAAAAGAAAATCTCAGAAAAATCTAAAGGATACTGTATAAGTCACGATTCTCGAGAAAAAAAGAACCAACAGAATATATGTGCTTGTGCGTACATGTATAAACATTAAGAAACTTATTACAGGAAATGGCTCAAGCAACTGCAAGGATTGGCAAAATCCAAATTTTGTAGGTCAGGCCACAAATTGGAAACCCTGATAAAGGTGAAATTTACCGGGAGTAGGTGGCTGGCTAAAGTAAAGGAAGAATTTCTTCCTTCTGACTTCTGAAATCCTCAGTTCTGGCTTTAAGATGCCAACTGATTGGATAAGGAAACTTCTCTCATTAATAATGGCAATCAACTTTGTTGATTGTAGATGCAGTCAGCCATAGATACAATCAACAGATTGTATGATACAACTTCATCAATGAAATACCCTCACAGTAATAATCAGGGCAGTGCTTGCTTGACCAAAAACTGGAACCATAAGCTAACCAAGTCAAAGGGTGAAATTAACAATCAAAGGTACATACAATTCAAACAATAAAAAAATGAAAGAAAACTAAAAATTAATGGCAATGGCCCTTCCAACTGGAAACTTTTTAAAAACATATTAAATACTTATTTGGCAAAGATGAAACATAAACTAAAATTGTAAAACTTCTGGAAAATAAAAATAGTGAAAAATATGTCAGAATACATCACATACATAAAGATATATGGTAAAAAATGTACTTATATTCAATACGTGAGTTTAAAGACCCACCTAAAGAATTAACTACAATGTAAATTGAAAGAACAAAAGGAATGAAAAACAAACAGGCTTATGAATAATTTTCTTAACTAACACTTTGGGGAAAATGTCCACAAACTAGAAAAACTACTGACTAACCTAATCAAGAAAAAAGGAGAAAGTAGAAAAGATAAAAAATATATAACCTTGGGAAAATAACCATGAATGCAATGGAAATTTTTTTCTGTCACAAGAGAATACTTTGTACAACTTTGGGCAGAAAATTCTGAAAATCAAGAAGAAATATATGCTTTTAAAGGGAAATATTATTGTTTCCAACACCATAGAAATCATTTAAATAATTTCCTATAAAAGAAATGTGAAAAGCTGCCAGTGAGTTACCATCACAAAGGCAACAGACCCAGAGGATTTTGCCAAGAAAATGAGCATAGAAACTGAAAATTTCCATTTCCCTCCATTGAAATTAATTTTACATTGATTTTAAATCTTCTATGGTTGCCCCCCCAAAAGCTATCATGTCTTTTTTTTCCAAATGCAAAAATTCTAATAAATCAAAATCCAATTGTACATTCAAGAATAACGGGGCGGGCCGCGGTGGCTCAGCGGGCAAGAGTGCTTGCCTGCCATGCCGGAGGACCTCGGTTCGATTCCCGGCCCCAGCCCATGTAAAAAAAAAAACAAACAAACAAACAAAATATAATAAAACAAGAAAATGTTTAAAGATGTTTCCCTTTCTTCCTCCCTTCCTTCCTTCCATCCTTCCTTCGTTCTCTCTGTCTTTCCTTCCCTTCCTCCCTCTCTCTTTAAAAAAAAAAAAAAAAGAATAAGAGGTTATATTCATAGGAGGTGTTCTGGTTTGCTAGCTGCTGGAATGCAACCCACCAGAGATGGATTGGCTTTTAATGAAGGGGGATTTATTTTGTTAGTTCTTCAGAGGAAAGGCAGCTAACTTTCACCTGAGGTTCTTTCTTACGTGGGAAGGCTCAGGGTAATCTCTGTTGACCTTCTCTCCAGGCCTCTGAGCTCCAGCAACTTTCCCCAGGGTGATTCCTTTCTGTATCTCCAAAGGCCTGGGCTGAGCTGCAAGTGCTGAGATGAGGCACGCTGAGCTGTTTGGGCTGTGCTACCTTGCGCTCTCTCATTTAAGCACCAGCCAGTTAAGTCAAACATCATTCATTGCAGCAGGCATGTCTCCTAGCCGACTGCAGATGAAATTAGTAACAGATGAGGGTCACGTACCATTGGCTCATGTCCGCAGCAACAAAACTAGTTGCCTTCACCTGGCCAAGTTGACAACTAAATCTAACTACCACAGGAGCATTATTCCAGAAAGGCAAGAATTAAAAGATATTAGGAAACCCACTAGCATAACTCATCATATTAATAGATCTAAGGAGAAAAATTATATGTGCATCTCCATAAAAAGTGATTTTAAAAGTCATTTGAAACAATTCACCACCTAATCTGATTTTTTTAACTCAAGAAAATAGGTATCAGGGCATGTGCATGTGCGTGGAGCCCAGGGAGGGGATGGGTGTGCATGTGCGCTGGGCATGGGGTGGGGTGTCAGGATGCAGGGGTGGGGGTAGGGCACATGTGCTTGTGGTGTGGGGGGATGCGGGTGTTGGGGTGCAGTGGGGCAGTGGGTAGGGATCAGGATGTCGGTGGCAATTAGAGAGGCAGCCTGCATGGGCACGGGGGTGGTCAAGGGGAGAGGCTTAGTTTGCTCCCGTCCATGCATTTCTGAGGGGCCTTGGTTTAGAAAACTGCATGGTAGGCTCCTTGTAATGGCTGGATGATCTCTATTAGTAAGGAAAGCACGATTACTGGCTTCCGAGTTACCCAAGGTAACTCCAGTTTGAGGAGCTGAAGGCATTGATATCCCAAGCTAGCTGTGGTGCCAGGAACTCCCTGGGCATGGCCTTTTGTTCCGAGTCCTGGTGGAGACCCATCACCTGGTTCTCTGCATCTCAATCCCTCAGCTTTTTCACCCAGGACCTTCCTATATAGTGTAGAAGACCCTCTCAGGTCTTTCACACCCTGGAACCTCTGTTCTGGTCATTTTTTCTGTCACTTCTCTAGCTGCTCCTTGGAGCAGGGGTGAACGCAGTCTATCCTATTCGACTATCTTCCCAGAAGTCTAGAAATGGGTTTTATTAGGACATATGAACAGTACAGGGTCCTGGGAGGCAGGTGTCCAGAGAAAGTGGAATTAGTGCTCTGAATAAGAAGAAATGCAAGGGGCAGCTTATAAGGGTATAGGACAAAGACAGACCATAGGTTATAACTGTAGGGTATAATGACACAGGTGTTTGGAGATTTATTGTCAATAGTTATTAAGGAAGAACAGTTTTAATGCTTAACAAAATAAGTTCTTTGCAATGCCATCTGTACATTCTTTCCTCCTTGAGGAGGTCTGATGACCTTTAACTTCTGTACCTGTCACATAAGCAGTTACATGCAGTAACTTACTCTCAATATGAAGGGGGAGCCTGGGCTCTGGGTCTCCACAGTTGGGATTATTATAATTAATATACTACATTTGCATTGTATGTTTCTATATACAGTCTAGGAGCTGTGATTGGCATAAAGTCCTCATCATAAATGTTCAATATTTTTTAGATAGCAAACATCTGCCCATTCCTTTAATGCAGTCCACTTTGCCTCAGAACAAAATCACTTACATAAATCTCTATCTATAGGGCTTAAAACTTAATTTATTTAATTTTGAATTCTCCACAGCACCCTTCAAAGTGTCTGCACAAAGGAGGCCATGGAGAAATATTTGCTGAATGAAAAGTTACATGGCATGAGAATGTGTTTTTAACTTGCCCCCATAATTGTAACTATCCCATGAAGAGGAAACTGTGGCAGTAGAAACAATTTGACATGTAGAAATTGACTCTCTCTTCGGACATTTTTATCTTCTTTTACATTTTCAATCGACTACTGTTTTACGATAACTCTCATACATGCATTTTCATCCTCCCATTTCTGTCTGCAGAGTCCATTACAGTAACAGCACTTAAGCTAATTGCTGACTGTACATCACACAAATTCAGTGTGCATGTGAATCCAGTCAGGGACTATTTGTCTATATCTTGTTTCATGCAATAAAATGTAAGATCCACATAAGGCATCTTCACCATGATCTGTGGTGATCAATATATAATTGTTGAAAAAGAAAAAAAAAATAGGTATCCATGACTACTTCCTTAACAAGATAAAGCATATATTTTAAAATACGGAAAATTGTTCCAATAAGGTCAGGAAAAAAGAAAGAAATTTGCTATCACCACTACTATTTAACCATATAATGCAAACTTCTGCCAAATTAAAGACTCAAGTAGAATTGATTAGATGCATAAGAATTAGAAAGAAGTAAAAATATGTGTATATTAACAACATACAAATCCAAAACTTGAAACCCCAAAGGGATGGACAAAATAATTTGTGATAAGAGAATAAACAATAAGAGAATTCAGGAGGCTATCAGGATACATAAAGGGCATACCTAAATCAAGATATTTCATATCCACAAAACATGTAACCAATGAGAAAAGACAAGGAAAGATACCTTTAAAAGGTATTTAAACTACACTCATAGATGTCAACACACATTTTGCAAAATGAAAAATATTCCAGGAGATCAAAACATAAGTGACAATATGGAGGAATTGAGCAAATCAATAAACAAAACTAGTTTGTTCAGCCTAGCATATGCAAATTACATTATAAGAAATTCGTTTGTCCACGTAACATTCAAAACATTTATTCATCACATGGTTGACACAAAGAAAACCTTAGGAAATACAAACAGTATATTTTGTGGGGGCATATTTCTATGAAAATTCACTCTTTAAAAAAAGAAAAAAATGGATAAATGATGACCTAAAATCAATGACTGTTGTGTAAGTAAGGAATTCCCTCTTGATCTTGAACAGGAAGTGATATTTTGTAGTTTGCAGAGGTTATCGTGATGCCCCGATATATCCCAAAGTAATTTGACTCATAATAAAAAATTATTTGCAAAGTCCCTTTGAGGGACTGGGGAGAAAGGAAGAACTACTAAACTTTCCCACTTGGGGAATTCCTGACCTCACAAACACTGGGGACAACCAATTTAATAAGCCAAGCCCTCAATCTTGGGGATTGCCCCTATGAAACTCATCCCTGCAAAGGAGAAGCTGTATTGACTTATAATTATTCCTAAGTACCATGCCCAGTGAACCTCTTTTGTTGCTCATATGTGGCTTCTCTCTAAGCCAACTCCGCAGGAGAACTCACTGCCCTCCCCACTAGGACGGACATGATTCCCAAGGGTGTAAATCTTCCTGACAATATGGGACATGAATCCTGGGAATGAGCCTGGAGTCATCATCCTAGGATTGAGAAAACCTTCTTGACCAAAATGAAGAATAGAAATGAGACAAAATCAAATGTCAGTGGCTGAGAGATTTCAAATAGAGTCAAGAGATTATTCTGAAGGATATTTTGATACATTATATAGATATCCCTTTTCAGTTTTTAGTGTATCAGAATAACTACAAAGAAATATATGAAACTGTTGAATGGTATTCCAGTAGCCTTGATTCTTTTTTTTTTTTTTTTAACATGGGCAGGCACCGGGAATTGAACCCGGATTCACCCAAGCCACTGTGGCCCACCCAATTCTTGAAGATGATTGTATATCTATTTAGCTTTTACAATATGACCATGAAATTGTGAAAATCTTGCATCTGATATTCTCTTTATTCAGTGTATGGACAGATAAGTAAAAAAAATAAGGACAATAAATAAATAAATAATGGATAGTTAAGGAGAAAAATTTGGGTAGATTGCAATACTAGTGGTCAATAAGAGGTAGCACTAAGGGGTATGGGATGTATGGAGTTCTTTTCTTTTTTATTTCTTCTTCTGGAGCAATGTAAATGTTCTAAAAAATGATTATGGTAATGAATATACAACTATGTGATGATATTGTGAACTACTGATTGCATACTTTGGATGGACTGTGTAGTGCATGAAGTATCTCAATAAAAATAATAAAAAGAAAAAAATAGAAACTCCCTATTAGGCAATACCAGAGCCAATGGTTGAAATAAAAATTAACCTTAAAAACATCTAAAAGGGTCAGCTCTAGAATGGCAGCTTAATGAGGGGTGGAATTTAGTTCATACTCCAGAGCAGCCAGTAAATAGTGAGGAACAGTATAGAACTACTGCCAGGGCCACATCAGTGACCAGACACATAGTATACACCAGTCTGGACAACCCTGACGAGCTACAATCCCATGTAGAATTATAAGTCCCCCAAGCTGTTAAGTCCAGCACCAAATTCCCACAGACTGATTCCAGGAGGGGAAAGGAAAGAGCAGCAGGGGCTAAACTCAACCAATTTCCAATTGTGAAATTAACAAATTGTGACTACTAAAAATAGGCCCTCAGCTCAGATAAATCTTAAGAGCTAAAGCTACCAGGAGTTTTTGCCCCAGCACAGAAGAAGCAGGACTGATGGGGTTGGGGAATGTGTGGTGGGAGTGGGGGAAGGGGAACAGAGACTTTTTGGGACAGACAGTATAAAATACTTGAAAAGGGCTGGACCCTACAATGGGGGGGGGGCACATAGAACCTGGAGACACATAGAACAACTTACCGACTTAAGCTCTTGATTAACAACCTGAGGAACAGGGGTCTTATTCTGGAAAGGATGGGAGTTTTTTGCTTTGTTTCTACTGCTTAACAACCCATTAGATAGAACTGCAAGCCTTCTCAGGCTTCAACTGCCCCAGGCAAGGGTGGTATTAAGCTTGTCAGTGAGACAAAGAAGCTGGTCAGGTGAAAAGAGTTAATTCCCTGGAGGGTGTGCCTTCCCCATGAGAAGGGTGGGGTCCAGCTCAGATTGAAACCTCTCCCTCAAGGAATTCAGACTCCAGGGACTGGAAAACTGAAGCAATTAAACTCAGCCTACAACTTCTCTTCTGTCTCAACCATGCCCCCAGCAGGAAGAATCTCCTGAAGTTAAATACACCACATCACTTTAGACTGGTAGGAAACCACAGGCAGACAAGAACCACAGACTGGGAAGAATAGGAAGAACACAGAGTCTAGAGGCCTCAAAGGAAAGTCTTTCAACCTGCTGGGTCTCACCCTCAGGGAAAAATGATGCAGGTTGCTCTTTACTCCTGAGAGGAGGCCAGTCTTGTTTGGGAAAATCTCACTGGGGTCTCTAATACATAAGAAGACACTCCTAAAGAAAAAAAAAGCTCCATGTGGGCAGAACAAGGAACAGAAAACTACGAGCTGAAAAATTCTGATTCCTTAAACAAAACCTATGCTAGAGATCTTCAATAAGATAAACTGAATGTTAAAGAGCACATAGAGAACAAAACCATCCACCAAGAAAATCCTAGGAAAGGTAAAAACAATCTCCAGAATAAACTAATTAAGGAAATCAAATGCCTAGATGCCAGGAAAAAATAGCAAGTTATACTAGGAAAATAGAAGATATGAGCAGTCAACGGAAAAACCAACAATTTAAATGAGATTCATAAGTTGAAACAACTAATTCAGGATGTCTGAATAGGCATGGAAAATTTGATGAAAAATCAAATCAGTGAGCTTAGGGACTATATAAAAAAGGTAATGATAGAACAAAAAGAAAAAATTGAAAATCTGAAAAAGCAGATCACAGAACTTATAGGAATGAAAGGCACAGTAGAAGAGAAGAAAAAAAACATTGGAAACCTACAATGTTAAATTTGAAGAGGCAGAAGGAAGGATTAGTGAACTAGAGGACTGGAAATCTGAAATCCTACACACAAAAGAAAATATAGGAAAAGGAATGGAAAAATATGAGCAGGTGCTCAAGAAATTGAATGACAGCATGAAGCACAGAAATATACATTCTGTGGGTGTTGCAGTAAGAGAAGAGAAAGGAAAAAGAGGAGAAAATCTAATGGAGGAAATTATCACTGAAAATTTTCCAACTTAAAATTACAGACTCAAGAAATGCAGCATACCCCAACAGAATAGATCCAAATAGACATAGTCTGATACACTTTCTAATCAGAATGTCAGATGGCAAAGAGAAAGAGAGAATTTGGAAAGCAGCAAGAGAAAAGCAATCCATCACATACAAAGCAAGTCCAATAAGTCTATGCAACGATTTATCAGCAGAAACTTGGAGGCAAGAAGACAGTGGTATGATATATTTAAGATTCAAAAAGAGAAAAACTGCCAACCAAGAATTCTACATCCAGCAAAATTTTCCTTCAAAAATGAGGGAAAATTAAAACATTTTAAGACAAAAAGTCACTGAGAATTTGTGACCAAGATACAGGCTCTGCAAGAAATACTAAAGGGAGCACTAGAGACAGATAGGAAAAGACAGAAGAGAGGTGTGGAGAATAGTGTAGAAATGAAGAATATCAGTAAAGGTAAAAAGAGGAAAAAATAGGTGTGACATATGAAATTCAAAAGATAAAATGGTAGAAAAAAGTACTGCCCTTTCAGTAATGGCACTAAATGTTAATGGATTAAACTCCCCAATCAAAAGACACAGGGTGGCAGAATGGATTATAAACCAGGACCCATCTATATGCTGTCCACAGGAGACTCATGTTAGACCCAAGGACAAACATAGTTTGAAAGTGAAAGTTTGGGAAAAAAATATTTCATGCAACCATCAGTCAGGAAAGATAGGAGTTGCTATACAAATATCAGAAAAATAAGACTTTAAAAGTAAAACCATTGAAAGGGACAAAAAAGGACACCCTGTATAATTAAAAGTAACAAGTCAACAATAAGACATAACAATCATAAATATTTATGCAGTGAGGAAGAGTGCTTTGAAATATATGAGGCAAACACAGAGAAGAGATATAGACACCTCTACCATAATAGTTGGAGACTTCAATTCACTGCTCTCATCAATGGATAGAACATTTAGACAGAGGATCAATAAAGAAACAGAGAATTTGAATTATACAATAAATGACCTAGACTTAACAGAGATTTATAGGACATTACACCCCACAGCAGCAGGGTACACCTTTTCCTCAAGTGCTCATGGATTTATCTCAAGGATAGACCATATGCTGGGCCACAAAACATGTCTCAATAAATTTTAAAAGATTGAACTCATACAAAACACTTTCTCAGATCATAAAGGAATGAAGTTGGAGCTCAATAACAGGAAGAGGGCCAGAAAATTCACAAATATATGTGGGCTAACAACACATTCCTAAACAGCCAGTGGGTTAATGAAGAAATTGCAAGAAAAATTAGTAAATATCTCGAGGCAAATGAAAATGAAAACACAACATATCAAAACTTATGGGATGCATCAAAGGCAGTGCTAAGAGGGAAATTTATTGCATTAAATGCCTATATCAAAAAAGAAGAAAGGGCAAAAATTGAGAAATTAATTGTTCCCTTGGAAGAGCTAGAGAAAGAACAGCAAACTGATCCCAAAGGAAGCAAAAGGAGAGAAACAACAAAGATTAGAGAAGAAATAAATGAAAAAAAAACATTAAAACAATTGAGAAAATAAAAAAAACCAGAAATTGGTTCTTTGGGAAAATAGATGAAATTGATGGCCCCTTAGCAAGATTGACAAAAAGAAAAAGAGAGAGGATGCAAATAAATAAAACATGAGATGGAAGCAGAGACATAACTACTGGCCCTGTGGAAATAAAGGAGGTAATGAGAGGATGCTATGAGCAACTTTATGCTAATAAACTAGACAATGTAGATGAAATGGATAACTTTCTGGAAAAGCATGAACAACCAACATCGACTCGAGAAGATACAGATGACTTCAACAAACCAATCACAAGTAAAGAAATTGATTCAGTCATCAATAGGCTCCCAAAAAAGAAAAGCCCAGGACCAGATGGCTTCACATGTGAATTCTACCAAACATTCAAGAAAGAATTAGTACTAACCCTACTCAACTTTTCAACTAAATTGAAGAAGAGGGAAGGCTACCTAACTCATTCTATGAAGTCAGCATCATCCTCATACCAAAGCCACATAAAGAAACTATAAGAAAAGAAAATTACAAGGACCAATTTCTCTAATGAATATAGATGCAAAAATCCTTCACAAAATCTTGCAAATTGAATCCAGCAGTGCATTAAAAGAATTATAAACCATGACCAAGTGGGATTTATCCCAGGTATGCAAGGATGGTTCAATATAAGATCATCAATTAATGTAATACACCGTATCAACAAATCAAAGCAGAAAATCTGCATGATCCATCTTGACTGATACAGAAAAAGCATTTGACAAAATTCAACATTTTTTCTTGATGAAAAAGCTTCAAAGGATAGGAATAGAAGGGAACTTCCTCAACACGATGAAAAGAATTTTTGAAAAAGCCACAGCTAGCATCATCCTCAATGGGGAAAGACTGAAAACTTTCCCCCTAAAATCAAGAAGAAGAAAAGAATGTCCAATGTCACCACTGTTATTCAACATTGTGTAAGAAGTTCTAGCCAGAGTAATTAGGCAGGAAAAAGAAATACAAGGCATCAAAATTGGAAAGAAAGAAATAAAAATTCTCACTGTTTGCAGATGATATGATACCATATGTTGAAAACCCAAAAAAATTCATAGCAAAACTACAAGAGCTAATAAATGAGTACAGCAAAGTGGTAAGGTACAAGATGAACACTCAAAAATCTGTAGTGTTTCTGCACACTAGTAATGAGCAATCTGTAGAATAAATGAAGAAACAAAATTCCATTCACAACTGCAACCAAAAGAATTAAATATTTAGGAATATATATAACTAAGGATATAAAGACCTGTACAGAAAAACTACAAGAAATTGGAAAAGAAATCACAAAAGGCCTTAATAAAATGGAAGGGCATTCCGTGTTCATGGATTGGAAGACTAAATACAGTTAAGATGTCAATTCCACCTAAACTGATTAATAGATTCAATGCAATACCAATTAAAATCCCAAAACTTACTCTGCAGAAACAGGAAAACCAATAACCAAATTTATTTAGAAGGGGAGGGTACCCTGAAGAGCTAAAAATAACTTGAGAAAGAAAAATAAAGTCAAAGGTCTCACACTACCTGACTTTAAGGCGTATTGTGAAGCTACAGTGGTCAAAACAGCATAATACTGGCACAAAGATAGATATACTGACCAGTGGAATAGAATAAAATGTTCATATATTGACCCTCTCATCTATGAACAATTGATCTTTGATCAGGCAGTGAAGCCAACTCAGCAGAGACAGAGCAGCCTCTTCAATAAACGGTGCTTGGAGAACTGGATATTCATATGCAAAAGAAGGAAAGAAGATCCATATCTCACACCTTGTACAAAAATTATCTCAAAATGGCCTTTTTATTTCTTTGCTTTGTATATACATCATGCTATACAATAAAAAATTAATAGAAAAATCATTTGAGGACAGTGCAATGGTGGCTCAGTGGCAGAATTCTTGCCTGCCATGCTGGAGACCCAGGTTTGATTCCCAGTGCATGCCCATGAAAGAAAAACAGAGTTAAGAAAACATCGTTTGAGAAAATCAAGCACCCACTCATGAAAACCTCTCAGCACACTTATAGTAAATTTGACAAATAACATCTATAAAAATTCTACAGATAACATCACACTTAATGATGAAAATCTGGATGACTTCCCCCTAAGATCAAGTAGGTAAGGATGTCTTCTCTCAACATTCCTAATAAATATTGTACTGGAAATCTTACTGAGTGCAATAAGACAAGAAAAAGAAAGCATTTCTAATAAAAAATATTTAAGAATATATAAAATGGAATTTCCACAATTTAAAAAGCTTTAGGCACAATGCAACATCTACTTAATAATTATTAAGAATAGAAGGACATATTCTCAATCTTAAAAAAAATTGCCTACAAACAACCTCCAGCTTAGTTTGTACTTAATGCTGAAATATGGAACACTTTTCCCTAAATCATGAGCAAAGAAATGATGCTCCCTCTTATCAACATTAATGTAATAAAAAACATAAAAATTGGAAAGGAAGATATCAAAATGTATCTATTCACCAAAAACATAATTGTTCAGAAGAAAATGATAAAAAATAAAACAGCTCTTTTATAATGTATAAGGTCATAGAATATATGGACAATATGGAAAAGGTATTTCCTCAAGAGAAAAGAAAGCACATTTAAAAAAAAGATTTGTACAAAAATATTTTTTAGCTTTATTCCAAATAGACTTGGCTAAATTCCATATAGCCACTGGAATGGAGGCAAGTTCACCATTCTGTCTTTCAGAAGTAAAACTCATAAGGGGAAAAAGTATGAGATAAGCCTGGAATATCTTGTTTTATCAGAAAATAAGTGCTAAAAGAATGAGTGCATCATATTGATAGTACGTGGAAACCAGCTTGAAGAGACCCTCATTAGTCCAATCTGAGACAATTTGGCATCAAATAAATACTGATAATAATGATTGTTACTCTTTCAATAAATTAAGGATCAAAGAGTTCATACAAATATTAAATAAGCAAGTAAAAGGGAAAGCTCTTCCTTATGATATGATGCTAATAATTAAAGTAGGAAAAGAATGATGGAATTAGAATATCATCATTAGATGCTAATATAATGGGTCAAGTGTGATGAGGGACAGGATGATTACATAGTTTTTCATCTACCACAAATTAAATTCAAAGGGAAGGATAGTATATGTACCTTGACAGCAGCTTAATCAAGAGATAAAAGTTATCACCAATTTTAGGACAAACCCATAAAATGTGCCTCCTAAGATGATGCACTGAGAAGCAAACAATATCACACTACGGTACACCTGCCAAAAAAAAAATTGCAAAAACTGGATCTATATATCAGAAAAAGTTATATGACCCCAATAGAGAGACATACTATTTAAAAACAGGCCTGTACTTTTCAAGAGCTCTGACAAGTAAATGCAATGCATTATCTTGAATTTGGTCCTGGACTGATATAGAAGTAGGGGAGAAAGAAATACTATGCATTTGTATATACACTGAGAATTAGATTTCAGTATTGGATTCTTGCTAATTATGCGGTTTTATTTGGATGGTGATGAAGAAACAAAATGTCTATTTTCTTAGGAAATACAAACTGAAATATTTAAGGGTAAAAGGGCATAATGTCTCCGAGTTACCCTCAAAAGTCTCATAATAAAAAAACTTGAAAGAGAAAGAGAGAATGTAAGTTTGGCAAACTGTAAACAGTTGGAGAATTTAGACATCTATGTAAAGAGATTATGGGAGATCCTTGTACTCTTCTTAAAATTCTTTTCTAAGTATTTCTTATACTCAAACAAAAATTTGCTCCCCCAGATCCCCAGATGATTCCATTATATAGCCCTGACTGAGAATCGGAGCCTCTTCTGCAAGTGGACACCAGTAGGTTAAATGGTTGAGCATTTAGGAGGACAAAAGCAGGTATAGACTTTATATGTAGAGGAGAGAGGAGTATAGATGGTTCTCAGATCACTGAAAATTAGGTTTGGGCACATCTCTAGCAACAGAGTCAAAGGTTTCCTAACCCCGTTTTACCCAGATTCCTCCTGTACAAATATGAATGAGTGTTGATATCACTTGAATATTAAAGACTCTGCAATCTGAGAACTTAATCAATATTTCATCTTGGACACATTACTTCATGTCTCTAAACCTCTGTTTTCTAAACTTTAAAATGAACATACTAATTCCTACATGTTAGGATTACTGAGTAATTAGATGATAGGCCATACATAAAATATCAAATATGGATACTAGTACTAAGTAAGGCCTTCAGTAAGTAGTATTGATAGGGTAGCAGGCAAGACAGCATCTACACAACCTAGAAACCTATAAGAGGGGTTGGAGATAGGTAGGATTAGTGTGGTTTGACCATCTTTCCATGTGAGGTCTTTCAAATTTTCTATCTTCCTTCTGGGAATCCCTGCTATAGATTGGATAAATAAGAAATAATAATAATGATAGCTAACATCTATTTTACTTTAAATATTGTGCCATGTACTATGCTAAGAGCTTTACTTATATTATCTCACTTGCTCCTCACAATAACTTATGATAGATACTATCATTTTCCATGTTTTATGCATAAGGAAATTAGTTGAGACACAGAAAATCAGAATAAATTGGCTCAGAATCTGACCTGGGAGATTCCAAAATCAAGGAACAAGGATCACTGATGGACTATGAGATCATTTAAAATGCTATAAACAAATTATTTTTAATGGATATTACTTACTTACAGTACTGTATGTTTGAAAAATACCAGCTAGTACATAAAGCCTGTGAGTTTTGGGATATTATCACTTAATACAAAACTAAAGTAGATTGTCCCATCTTAGTCTATTACAAGCAGTCCACAGGAATTATGGAAAGATACTGAGGCTTGCTCATGTGTATTGTATCATGACTGCCCAGGAGTATGGAAGTTACATGTGGCATATCTGAGATCATTATATTCCTTGGATTGAAGACAGGCCTCAAATTACTACTTTTCCCTTCCATTTTCTCAGAGGAAAATGAAGCGCCCAAGGAAGAAAAGACTTCTATTTGCTGATATGTGGGGGCCATCAAAGGCTGTCTCACCATCCTATCTTTCAGAAATGAAGCTTGTCAGGGGAAAACACCATCCATGTTCACAGAACATCCAATCAACTTATTGGTATCTCACTTAAAATATGAACAGAGAGCCACAACTCCATCTTGGGAAAATTTCCAGAAGAGAGAACAAAATAATCAAGCTAAAAAAGCTAAAAAAGATATCTCAGATGAAATAGAGATAACATAGGGAGAAATAAAAACTTTTTAAAAAGAATAATATTGTCAGAGAGAGACAAAAATATAGCTAAATTTCAAGAAATGAGTTTATTGGGAAAAAAATCAGCTAACAAGAAAGAACCCATGAAAAGTGAAAAATTGATAGCCAAATAAAAAATTTAGTAGAAGAGCTGGAAAATAAGTCAAGAAAATATCCTAGAAAGTATGCAAAATGATGAAAAGAAATATGTGAGAGAAAAGACACAAAACTCACAGAAGTAATTATTAGGAATTCCAATATCTGATTAGAGGGAATTCAAGAAAGATAGTAGAAAAGAGGGAAAATGAACACTAGGAAATTATTTTTATAAGGTAAAACAGAAAAAAATTAACTATAATACTATCCTCCCCAGATTGAAAAGGTCCCCCAAATGTTGAGTACAGTGAATGGAAAGAGACCCAGTAAGTCATATTCATGGAAGTTTGGGACACTTGGATTAAAGGAAGGATTTGTAAGATATCCAAATACTAAAATGCAGGGGTTCAAAAGGATCAAAAACCACAAGGATTTCAGACTTCTTAGTAGCAACACTGGATGCTAGAGCTTAATATGTATTATGTATGGAGAAATTCCCTTAACGTTCCAATAGGAAATGACTTTCACTCTGAAACTTTAGAATAGGCTAAAGTATTACTTAAAGAGTTGGATAGCAACAAAACAATTCAGGCACTCAAAATTGGAGGAACAGTTTTCATGAACCTACTGGTGGATCTGTTCCAGAAAAGTACTAAATCAAAAAAAGAGGAAAATATAGCAAATCCACTCAAGGCTGTCAATGGCTCTAGAGACCTCCCAGAGCACCTGGGATTGTTGCTCAAGATATAGACAAAATCAATCCACTAAGTCGAGAACTCTAGTTACACATTTCTAACATTTCCAAGTGTAGCACACAAGATTCATCAAGAGCCTAGGCCTGTCCTTCGAAGGAAGCACTTCTAGAAGAAATCCAGATTACTAAGTGTCCTAAAAATGCCAAGCTGGGAAGTAAAACCCAAATATATGGTTGATTCTCTAAGTATATCTGACAACCAAAGGCTCTTGGACTGTATTCAAAGTGGATAAAGAAAACTTTTAGTTAGAAATGAGGGAGTGGACAGAGGAATATAATATGCACTTAATTTGTACGTTAATCTAACTGGGCTACTTAAGGAATAGAAGAAGGGTAGAAAATGCAAAGGCATTTGCCTTTAAGAATCTAAAGTACGAGGTGATCACTCAGACCAGAGTCTTCCTCCCCACTTTCTCCCCATGGAGAGAGAATAATGACCCTCAATGGCTGATCACAGCTGTAGTGCAGCAACACTGAAAGCCAGCAGCACACACGGGAGAGAACGGTCCATCTCTCCCTCATGCTAAGCAGTAGCAGCACAGTTGGTAATAAACTGGAGTCTTAACCACATTCCTACCGCCTCTGCTGAGTTATGGAAACAACATGCATTACCCTGACAGAGACATTTTCTCAGGCCCCTTTCCTTTTAAAAGACATTCCATAAAAGGCACTGAATAATGAGTCTGTCAAGGACAAAGTTCAAAAGACGACTTTCACTTACAGATTTTCCAGAAACTGTTCAAAGCAACAGTGTGTGCAATTGACATACACTTTCCAAACAGTCAGTCACAGGCAGAGAGGTGGGTCCCTTAAGCATTTGCATTTTGCAATCTCCAGGGAGAGTATATATACTTTCCTCACCCATGCTTGGCTCCATCATGATCAATCATTCAAGATTCTTTTTTTGTATTAGTATTTGTAATTTATAGTTGCCACGGAGCTTACCTGGTTCATCTAAATTGCCAAATTTACTGGCATAAAGTTGTTCATCATACACTCATTAATCTCTTAATGTCTGTAGAATTCTTTTTGTTGAGCCAGAAATGTTAAGGAAAAATGAGACAGTCCCTCAGTTAAGGCTAATATTCTCTTTCCTGAAAAACAGAATGAGTTGACTTTGGAAAACAATTTGCCCATAACTTATATAGCCATCCATTACAGTAAAATTGATGCACAAAAATGAAATATAAATTAAATAAATAAACAAAATGACAGGATAATTTAAACAAGAGAAATTCTCGGCAAAGCAGCAATTTTGATAATATTTATAACAAATGGAATGGGATTGATAGCATTAATTCATTCATTTTCATACCGTTAAGCTTATCAATCTGACAATAGTCATGATGATTAATTCACCTAATAATATAGCTTCAAAATGCATGAAAGAAAACACATTAAAATTAGAAAGAAAAATAAATGATAAATCCAGGTATCAAAATTATCAAATCAGGTAAACAAGAAGTAGGTATAGCTATAGAGAGTTTAAAAAACAACCAATTAGCTTGAACTAATAAATAGATAAAACAAATTTCATTCCCCAAAACAGAAAGTGATATTATTTTCAAATACCTATGTATTATTCATAAAAATTGCCCACATTATATTAAATCACAGAAAAAAAAAGTCCATAAATTCCAAGAGGCACAATTTATGTTATATATTACTAGAAATTAGAAATGAAAAACTCATCAGAACAAGAACTGAAATCTAAACTTAATATATATATATATATAAAATAACAAACTACTGGATATCAAAATTTGCAGACAGTAGGCAAAGCAGTAGAAAAAAGTTATAAGCATAATTTTATGTATTTGAAAATGAAAAAGGAAAATACAGGAATTAAGCACCCAACAAAAGAAACTGTAAAAGGGAAGATGTGCAGAGTCCAGGGAGGAAGACTACTTTTCCCACTCCGACACCTTCCTCAAAAGAAAACTATACAGTGTAATGATAAAAACTAAAAGCTATTTCTTTGAATAAAATAATAACAGAGAGACAAATATATCAGAAGTTTAAAAAGATTTAAAGAACTACAGGTACATATACAGTAGTAGGAGCTATCAAAGTAACAAACTATTAAAAAAGACTAATATTTTAAGAAAATTGTGTAGAATTTATACAAATTGTAAAATCTAATGAAATGGATAATTCTACAGGAAAATACAGGTTAACCAATAATATAGATTTCTTAAATGTGGAAAACATGATTGTGCAAATAATAATAAAAGAAATTGAAAAGCCATTCAAAGATTACCCCTTAAAATCACCAGCTGCAAAATATTTCATGGAAAACTCTGTCAGAGTAACAGGCTATAGATTTATTTCTATACTGTGGTATCTCCAGAAAATAAAAGTATTTTTGTCACATAAGAGGGCAGGAATTCAATAAATATTTGTTGAATGAATAAATATTATCTTATCTGTTAATTAGCAAAGCTAAAGATGTAACCATCCCTATTGATTTGATAATGCCAGTATAATCTAACTTCCACAATCAGACAAATTTACCGCATATCTACTAAGAGAAAAGAGAAATCCAATCTCAGCATAAACAGAGATGTAAACTCTTAAACAAAATATTGGAAAATCAAATTCAGCAGAATTTTAAAACAATTATACACTGCAACCAAATGGCTTTCCTGAAATGCAGAAAAAGTTTAGAAAAAATAAGAAAAATAGATCGAATACCATTTACAATAGCATCAGATTATAAAGTGACCAGAAATAAATCATACAAGAAATGTCTAAGACTCATGTGAAAAAAATCTAAACTAAACTGACCTTATTGTTGACTTTAAACAAATGTCATGTTAAAGAATAAGAAGGCTCGATATATTAAAAACACTTTGAGACGGTATAATTTGCAAATGCCTAGAGTGGATTATGATGGTTATTAAATGCACAAATATAAGAATCTTTTTGCATGGGGGAGAACAAATGAATGTCAACATTGAAGGTGAAAATAGTATACAGGAGAAAGTACTATCAATGCAAGCTGGGGTCTATTGTTAACTATAGCACTGTAATATGCTTACATTGAATGTAAGAGATAATATGCCAAAACTAAATGTAAAAAGTGGGGGATATGAGAAAAGGGCATGAGATTCTTTGTGAAGAAAGAAAAATGTACTCATATAGATTGTGGTGGCGAAGGCATGGCTATGAGGTTATGCCAGGAACTGTTGATTTTTACTTAGGTAGGGTTGTATGATGTGCTTTAAAATTGTTTAAAAATGGGGGGGGGGGGAAGCAAATACAGTAGTGGTACTTTAGTAGAATTGAAAAAGGGACAGTAGTTAAAAAATAATAAAATCTGAATAAAGTATGAGTTTTCATTTTTTAAAAATTCAATTCCCCCAATGTAACATATTTAAATGTAATATTAGCCAAAATACTGACAGTTTTTAAGACTTCTGACAGCATATTCCTAAATTCTTTTACAAATGAAATATGCCTAAAATCAAGTTTTTAATTTAAGATATTTAAATTTTCAATTTTTTAAATTAAAATATTTAATTTTAATTTCTAATTTAAAAGTTCAATATATCTAGATATTGAAAAGTTCGATATATCTAGAACAATTAAAGTGGCCAATGTTATTTTAACAAAGGACATATAGATAAATGGAACAGAATAGCGTTTAAAAACTTATTCATAAGCACACATACATACTGGATTTAGGAATTTTAAATATGATAATAAATGGTATTTCAAATTAGGAGACAGAATATAAACTACTGAGAAAAAGGTTTCTGACAAATCCATTATTGTTAGGAAAAAAATAATGCTTAATTTCTTCATGCCACATGTAAATTCCAGATGAATTTCAAATTTAAATATTTCTAGAATAAAATATGGGAGATTTATAATCTCAGAGTTGGAAAGTCTTCCTAAGCGAGACACAAAAGCCAGAAGTCATCAAAGGAAATGACAAACAGTAACGGCTTTATACAATTTAAAACTTGGGTATGTCATAACAGTATGAATAAAGGGAAAAAGGAAACTATAAACTTGGGAGAAAATATGATACACACAGAATATCAAGTCATATGATAAACACACAATATTTAAAAAATGAAGACATCCTACAAATCAATAAGGACAAATAACCCAATAGAAATAGCCACAATGTACATGCCCATGCAAAGATAACTCGCAGAAGCATGATTTAATGCAAATACCAACAAACATATGGAAAGACACTCAACTAAAAAACTAATACAGAATGTATGGCTTTGCAAGAACAATAATATATTAATATTTATCTATCAATGAGTTAAAACTTTTAAAAAATGGCTGATAATAATTATTGTGAAAAGGGTGGAGAATTGGACATACTCTCATATAATTCAGCTGTAAACCAGTATTACCTTCGAAAGTAATTTGGCAGTTCCTATTTAAAATTTAAACAACCAGCAATTCCACTTTAATCATCCAACACACAGAAATTCTAAGTGATGTGAACAAAAATAAATGCACTAGTTAAATTCAATACTGTTTGCTAATGGGAAAAAAGTGTGAATTCTCATTATTAAGGTAAATTTTCAATAGATGATAGATTATGGAAAATGTGTTTAATTTTGTGTTGTATAAAATATGTTTAATTCCCTTTATGTTTTTAAAAGCTGTAGCTTTGTACATGTGCATATATCATTTAAATGCTAGAACTTTCATGAAGGATACAAAATTGTTGAGTAGTCTCCTTTAATGAGGCAACTGGCATTAAAATGAAGAAGAGCTGGGAAATTTCCATTTTTTTGCTGTGTGTGTTCCATGATGTTCTTTTGATTTGTTTATTACTTGTGTAACTAAAAACTGAATATATAAAAATGATCAAAGTGGGGTCCTCATTCTCTCCTCACAGTGACTTCATGCAATATGTAGCACAGCTTGATTGTTCCATTTTACAGCTGGGTTAGCTGAGAAACTCAGTAATTCAATGAATGGCTTCCTGACAAATTGTCTCAGGCTAGGACCCAGGACTCAGAAAGATTTAGCCTTAACTTTTTTTCCAAAAGAAAAGCAGCATGTTAACAACATGTGAGTTTCTGAAACTACAATTTTTAGTGAAATAACTACACTCCATTTTTTACATTGATATATCCTAAAGCAAACTTCTGCCAATGGAATGCTCTGACTTCCTTGAATGGGCAAGAATATCTAGTGGGAAACTTAGGAAATGATCACTGTTCAGTCCCTCCTGTTTTGTTTCCTGCCTGTCTCTCCACCTGCCCAGGTGAAAGTCCTCTGCTTTCTGATCACCAGCAGATTCCTATTGTTCCCTGCTTGGTCCCCTCTGTTCCCGATCTTCATTTCTCATGTGCTCAGACTTCCCGGCTTTCATTGCTTATGTCAGGTATCCATTCTAACTGACACTTCTTAAGGAGGCATATTATAGAAAGGTCTTGCCCAGCGCATCTTTCAAATTAATTCCAGTTTCTTTGTGCTCGTGCACAACTTCATGACCTCAGAAAGCACAGATTTTCTGGGTTAAATATGAAACCCTACAACTTCTCTTAAACAAAGCCACCAGGAGTAAATTGTCCAATAGGGGAATTCTATTTTACATGCCCCAAATTCCTTCCCACTCTAGGTGTCCACACATATGTAAGCATAGTGGTTACTCTTTCAAACTGAACCATGAATCACAGACAGCAGCTTAATATAAGATCTACATATCTTCATTCTTTGTTATATCATTCTTTAAGCATTTGCCTTACCATACCAGCCTGTATGAGCTTAAAAGGGGAGACTACATCTTATTGAGCCTGAGAACCCAACAAGTGTGTGACACAGAATAAGAAATTGATGTGTATTTGTTGAATGGATGGATGGATGGTATACATTTTGGAATTGGTGATAGGCCACAAGGGAAGTATTTGGGGTGTTCCTACAACCCTTTATATCACACTACCCATTTGGAGTATAGTTCTTACTTCTCTGTTTCTAAACTGAGTCGTATGAATCAAATTGTACTGATTGATTTACTAAATCACGCAAAGATAGTTCAGAGTTTCATTCACTCATTCAGTCTGTCAGTCATGTAACCAGGACCCATGAAACAGTACAAACAGAGGCTGACATCACTCTCTAAATATTTATAATTATAGCTCAAGCTCACGAACTGTTAAATATAAGACAGTCTTGCTGACTTGATGAATATACGTTTATATGTTCTGGAAGGCCAGGTTTGAATTTGGAATTCTTGATCACCTTGGAGTTCTGCTCTGGAATGGGGAAGAGTGGCAAGAGGCAGCCCCCATTCTGTTTACTTTTCTCTTCACCCCCCGACTCCATCCTACACCGCGGGGAGCATGTGTGCATGCAGCCCAGTATGTAGGTTCAAGCTTTCACCCCTGCTCCACTCCCCTAAAAAATAGCAGCCACCTCTAGGCTATGACTTATGTCACTGTCCATCCTCGGAAATGCAGACCTGAGGAAGACCCTACCCTGGAAGAGGGACCAGGATAATTTGGGCCAGGAATCAGGGAGTCCTGAGTATTTAAAGCATGGTATAGAGGGGAGGGGATGCTGAGGTTCAATGGGCACTTCACCTTGGCCCTCTAGTGCATTGCTCAGTGAAATGGGGGTGGTTAGAGGATGATCCTGGGCAAGGGTCCTCCTGGGCTGGTCTACAGATGATACTGCATTCAACAGACTGAGAGCTCATACTATACAAAACTGTGCTCTCTATTACACTTTAGATGGTAAATGTATATTGATGACACTGAAGGAAAAATTAAAAGACATGTTAAAAGAAAAGGAAAATTTAAAAAGAAAAATGAAATGGCAGGGAAATGCAACAGACAGAAAAAACTGGGAAAAATTAGCTGAAAAGCCTTTACTCTGTTCAAATTCCCAGTGATCTGAAACACTTAAATTTCAACAAGAATGCTCTAAATCTGTGTGTACAAGATTTTCAGTCATCAATAACTTCACGTGGTCATTTAAATTTGAATTAATGAAAAGTTAATTAAAGCAGTTTTTAAGTTCCACTAATCACAGTTCAAGTGCTGTCAGCCACATGGGGCTAGTGACTACCATATTGAATGGCACAGATATGGAAAGTTTCTAAATTCACAGAAAGTTCTTCTCAACAGTACCAAAAATAATTCAAGGTCATTTCAGTGGCAGTCTTGATTACTTGTATTGCAGTGATTTGGTGCCACTTTTGAGTTCTTTATCAATGCCTCCTTTATCTTGACCTGTCTAGGCCGACGAAAGTACACTAGTTTGGATTCAAGATCTTGTGAATAGACTGATAGAATCATATTCTTGTGGAAATTACCTGAGGATTCCTGGATTCTAATTCTGGCCTTGTCCCTAAAATATATATGATCTTGGGAAAGTAACTTAAGATCTCTCAACTTTCAATAGCAAAAGGATCTCACAGCTTGCCTCACCGAGCATTTTAAATATCATATAACACAAGATATGTAAAAGATAAGGACACATGATGTTCTTCCAACCTCTTTGTATTTTAAGCAGATTCACTGTTGGAGAAGAGTCTAAGCTAGGGCACAACTCTAGTCTTTCATCCCTGAAACCTTTCCTCAGATACCATGGAGACATCACAGTCATGTGTCTCGTAGCTAGAAGCATAAAAGCAGATGTAAACATTTTAACTAGTCTACTGACTTTTTGTTCAACGTGGGGTTTTAGATATTATCCTTTACCTCATGCGAGAATTTTTTCAGTCCAATTCAGTAAGCATTTACTCTTAGAATATTTTGTGTGAAGCAGAGGTTACTAGGAGATGTAAGAATAATGGATAAGTTATTCAAGAGTTCTAAGTTTTTGAAGTTTATTTATATGGAAAGCAAAAGAAACAATTACTTTAATAAATTAGGAATGTGGTGAATGTCTTTAAATAATTATGAACCTCGTATGAATGAGAGGGAGAAATTCCTTCTGCTGGAGGATGAAGCAAGGGCGAGGCGTCAGGGGCAGGTGCATGTTTCATTCATCTCGGGATGTCCACTGCCAGGAACCTAGCAGTTGCACAATAACCATAACTTTTGCTAACTCTATAGGTGCAAGCTTTGATAGAGAGTGTAGCACATGCTTTGTGGCCCAGCATCATCTGTATAGATCCTGGCTTTCATGCCCATTAACTGGTGCCCATTAATTATGAGCATGTAAGCAAAGTCTATTCTATATCAAATTTGTGTGTTACAATGCCACCTTAGTTTCCTACATTGTAAACTTAGAATAACACTTACCCTGTAGAGTAGGCTTTAAAAACATTACATTAATGTATTAAAAGCCTTTAGCCTACTGTGTAGAACAGCACTAGGTAGTAATATATTGAATGTAATTAAAAGATAGCTGTATCTTGAAATTTCGAACGATTTTTTTTTTTTTTTTTTTTTTGGCATGGGCAGGTTCTGGGAATCGAACTGGGTCTCCGGCATGGCAGCCATGGAAAGAATTTTTAAATATCAGAAATGGAGTGGAACAGAAAGATGCATTTCAGAGGTAAGAGACAAATTAAGAGAATATGTGAAGATGATATCATCTGGTAAAGTCAAACTATCTGGTTTGAAACAGAAATGGTGGCAAAAAGATAATATTGGAAATGCATGTAGAGGGCAACTTGTGGTCTCAACTTTAAAAGTCAGGTTAAGGATGCAGGTTTTATGAGTAGAGGCATGAGGGAATTAAATCTAGTCTTAAATATTTTCCAACTGTGGTATTTGAATATTCAGTTTAAGTAAAAGTTTAAAATTTGGGAATTCTCCCTTGGCTAAAAGAATTACAAATGCTAAAATCGTTTGGTGAATTACTCTATCCAGTTTAAGTGAGCATGTATTTCTTATTAAAGGGAAAATTTTAGTTTAATTATAAATCTAAAATCTAATTTTAAATCTCATTCCATACCCTGAAGATGGAGAGACCGGAGCAGCAAAAAATGACATTAGACCCTAATATAAAATCATTGAGTTAGAGTTGAGCCCCAGAGAAGTGAAATTGCATGCTGAATTCACAAGGTTATTTATAGCACAGCCAGGACTGAACTCTACCCCATGTTCAACCAACAGATAATTTCAGATGTGGGCATCTCCAGATAGGAATGAGAAAAAGCTTCAGAAATTTATGAAATATCTGTTTCACTCACCTGGAACTTCCCATTAAGGATATCCCTGTAGCAATGATGGATATATAAATCAAGGTCAAAATATTTAAGACTGCAACGATTCCATCAGGCCTCAAGAGGGCTTTGGCAAGTTGAGTTTGATGATTTCTAGTGCAGAGGGATTACTGACAGAGGAAAAAGCAATTTCAGACGTGGGGTACACAAAACTCTGATTCTCTCTGGAGTCCAGTGTCACTGGGGACCACACCCAAGACACAGGCAAGGGAAGGCACTGACCTGAGTAAGCGTTTCCTGGTAGGATTAATTAATTCTCCCCCGCTAGTTTAGGATTTTTCCATATAAACACTATACCACCCTCTAATTCAAAGATTAAATTTTGCAATTATTTGTCTGCAGCATTGTTCTTACCATTCTCTGGCATCCTATTTTATAACCATGATAAACTACTACATAGCTTAAAGATTTAATTGTAATAAATAGAAAATTTCACTTAGAAAGTCAATGGCACTAGTCAACCACCTCAAACCTGCACTTCCATCCAACTTCATTGTTCTTCCAATTGCTTTTTCAGTTATTTTTCTTAACAAGTTAAAAGATCACTTTTATTACATATCATGCATGCTAATGAAGGAAAATTTATAAATGTATAAAATATCTGAAAACTTGTTAATCTTTAAGTTTGTTGATGTGTTATACCATATCCCTCAGAAATTATATCGAACTATTGATTTATATTATTTTTAAGAAAACTTCTACCAATTTACACTCTTAACTGAGGCATGTGAAATATCCAATCTCACCACACTCTCATCACCAGTAAATGTTACCCATTTTTTCCAACAATTACAATGGAATTTTTTAAGATCTAATTTTCATATACATTTTAACTATTAATGTATATAAACATTTTTTTGGCTTTCAAAAATTCTTTCATGACTTTCTTTTTGATATAGGTGTCTTTTCCTTACCCAGATTTTCAACATTATATTTATGTTTTGAAAAAATTCTAAATTTTTTAATGAGATTTTAATGTGCAGTTGTTATTGTTTATCCTGTTGATGAGTTATTTATTAAGAACAGTAAATCTCTTTACCTATAAATAAACATATGTATGTTAATATGTATAGATGTATACATTTGCAGATGTAAAAAGATCTACATGTGTTAAAATAGATAAGTAGTGGTATGTATTTATGCGCATTTATAATTTATATTTGTATATATGAGGGTGTATATCTATGTATGTATGTGCAAATATAGAGGTTTTTATATTTTCATAGATCTTATCTTTTAAATATTATGCCATATATTTTTTTGTTTGTTTAGTCAGGACTCATGCATTGCAATATCGTATCTCTATTCACCTGAATTTTGTTCATTTTTCCTTTTTAATTTTTTTTTCCTTTTAACCCTATAAAGAACTTGTAATTATCTTAGGTGAAGAGCTAACTTATTTTCTTTAAAACCTAAATTTTCAAACACTGTTGTATAACTTAGCCCTTTGCCATTGGTTTGTGGTATTGCTTTGCTCAGAAATTGATTTTCTGTAAGGTTTAGGAGGCGAAAGAGAAAAGAGGCAGACCAAAAAACCTTAGAGTGAGCCAGTTTATTCCTGCGCTCCTCGGCAGAGCTCACAGAACTCAAGGTACGGAATTGTGAGCTCGCTGCTGGGTCCTGGTACCGGCGGTTTTTAAGCAAGGGGGTTAGGTGACGTGTAGAAGGGGCGGCACATTTTGCACAGCTCAAGTCATGGTGACCTTCCCTGTTCCTCTGACCTAACATTTTCTATACTTATCAAATTTTCTTTCAAGAATATTGATTTAATTCCATTAAAGAATCTGGCAGTTCTCCCCCCATATGATCTAGCTTTACCTGTATTTCAAACAATACATTTTTTGGCATGGGTAGGCACCGGAAATCGAACCCTAGTCTCTGGAATTGCAGGCGAGAACTCTTCCTGCTGAGCCACTGTAGACCACCCCTAAACAATACATTTTTAATATCTTTCACCAATGTGAATGTCATAAGTTCATAAAAAAAAAAAATTGAATAATTATGGCAATACCAAACATCTTTGTCTTGCTTCTCTAATTTTAATATTAATATATCTTCTTTCTTTATTGAAGTTGAGTGTCTTGATAGCGTTATATTATTAAGTATTTTTAAGGGCTTTTTGGTTATTGTTCTTCGATTTAAATCATAAATTGGAAAAGCTTAAGGTGCCTACTATGATTATCAATATTTTCTGATTTGGATCTATCTACATAAAATTAATTTTTATAGTTTCCTTAATATAAATAAATTCTAAGCTTTTTGATGAAATTTTAGTGTGTCATTGTTTTGTTCCCTAATGTTAGATTTAGGACTTTCACGTTGTATTTATCAGTGAAATTTGTACTTAAACTTCTTGTTCCATGCTGTATCCATAAGCTTTTATAGGATTATATAATAACCTGGGGACCCTGTTATCTTTCTCTATATACATGAAAGTTCTAGTTCTTGATGCTTTTTATGGACCTCACCAGTAACAAGACTCAGGTTCTGCTTTGGAAATAATTCTAATTTTAATGTTTTAAAATTGTATTTGTCTTTCAATTCCTCTTTGAGTCAATGAAAATGATCTTTTTAAAAATGGTACCTTTCAGAGGAATTTGAAATCGTGTGCATTTGTTTTGCTGATAGGAATCTGAATGATGCAGATGCTATGAAAGCAGTTTTGTGGTTCCTCAAATAGTGAAATAGAATTACCATATGACACGGCATTTCCACTCCTAGGTGTATGTCTCCTAAATAATTGAAAGCAGAATCTATTGGACATTTGTATACCAATATTCATAGCAGAATTATTCACAATAGACAAAAGATGGAAACAACCCAAGTGTCCATCAAAGGATAAATGGATAAAAAATGAGGAATATATATACGATAGATGATACAATCAAAAAAGGAATGAAGTTCTGATACATATTACAGCATGGATGGACCTTGAAAATATTATGTCATGTGACAGAAGCCAGACATAAAATGACAAATCTTATATGACTATGGAATATCTGAAATAAACAATTTCATAAGGATGGAAAGTATACGAGAGATTGCTAGGAATAGGGGAAAGGACAGTTATTGGTAAAGGGATGTTGTGAGTGATGAAAAAGTTTTAATAATGGAAGGTGGTGATGGTTGCACAACATTGTAAAAGCAATTAATGCCTCTGAATTGTGCATTTGCAAATGGTTAAAATGGAAATTTATGTTATATAGGTTACCATAATAAGAAATAGTCTGTCACTGTGATTTTCCACTTATTGTAGAGTGATATATACTGTTCCTTTAAAATTTTTTATTTTTATATCTTAATTTATAATTTGTGTCATATTCTATTCTCTATTTCCATTTGTTTGTCTATGGTTCTCCTTATTCTTTTGATCAAAGCTTTTTTTTGGCATATTCATTAAATAATTTAGCTCTTTGATTTATTGGTTAATTCTTTTATTTTGTTTTGTAATTAGTTAAGTGCAGCATTTATAGTTATTCTCTTTATGGTTTGATATTTTTTTCTTTAATATGGTGTAGATTTGCATGCTTAGTTCATTTATTTGTTTTCTTTATTTGAAAAGTTATTTAATCATAAATTTGCTTCTAGGAATTTAGAATAAACTCATATGGTTCATATAAAATTTTATCATTGCTGCTATTTAATAAGTAGCATCTATTACAGTTTTGGTATTTTAAGTCAATAGACTACTTTTAAGAGCTGTTTTTTATGTTTATTAAAAAAATTGGGCAGTAAGTACAGAGTTCCCAAATACCCCCTTTCTCCACAAGCACAGTGTCTCCTCTTCCAAATATCTTGCATTAGTGTGGCATACATGATACAATTGATGAGCCAATATTAAATCATTATTATTAACTAAAGTCCATAGTTTATAGTAGAGTCCACGTTTTATGCTGCATAATTCTATGGGTTTTAACAAATACACAATTCCATCTATCTACCATATATCTGCTACCAAGAGTTCCGTAAACAAATAGTTTCAAACTGGATTGCTTAAATCAATAGAAGTATATTCTTTTGCAGTTTGGGAGGCAAGACACCTGAAATTAGCTGTTGTTAGCCCATGCTTACTCTGAAACTTGTAGGAAAGAAGTCTTCCTTGCTTTCCACTTTCGGACAACTGCAATCATTCCTTGTCTGGTGGCAGCATCACTCCAATCTCTGCCTCCATCTCCACCTGCTGCCTTCTCTCTCTGACTCTATACAAATTTCCCTTCTTTTATGAGGAGACACTCACGTGGGATTGAGGGTGCACCCTAATCCGGTATGACCTCATCTGAACTTAAGATCCTATTTCCAAATAAGGTCATATTCTGAGGTCCCAGGTAGACCTGATTTCTGAAGGACACTATTCGTCCCAGTCACCCCATTACAGTATCATACAATACACTTTTAATGACTTAAAAAAGCCCTGTGTACCACCTATTCAGCTTTCTCCCCCTTCACCCTGTGCTCCTGTCAACCACTGATGTTTATCATCTATTATTATGATACCTATTCCAGAATGATATATAATTGGAATCATATGGTTTCTGGCCTGTTCAGACATTTTTCCTTCACTTAGCAGTATGGCTTTAAATTTCCTCCATGTCTTTTCATAGCTTCATAGCTCATTTCTTTTTCTCACAAAACAATATTCCATTATATGGATATACAACATATGGTCTAATATATTCACCTATTAAAGGATATCTTGATTACTTTGAGTTTTGGGCAATTATGAATAAAGTTGCTAAAAATATTCATGGGCAGGTTTTTGAGTAATCTTAAATATTCAGTTCACTTGAGTAAATACCTAGGTTTGAAGTTCCTGGATTTATAGTAAGCTTATATTTAGCTAAGTAAGAAAACCCACATTGTCATCCAAAGTGGCTGTACTACTTTACATTCTCACTAGCAATGAATGAGAGATTCTTTTCCCCACATCCTTGCCAGCATTGGATGTTGCTGTGTTTTGGATTTTAGCTACTTTAATCTGTATTGAGTGGTATCTTACCTCAAACCACATATCTGATTTAGGACTTAAAGAACACTTAAAACTCAACAATAAGAAAACAAAATAACCAATTACAAAATGAGCAAAAGATCTGAATGGACATCTCTGAAAAGAAGATATGTACATTGCAAATAAGCATATGAGAAATGCTTAACATCATGTTTCATTAGGGAATTGCACTGATGTCTCTCTTTCATTCCTGACATTAATTTGTATCTTCTACTTTTCTTGTTCAATTTAACAAGATATTTGTCTGATTTATTGTTGTCTTCAGTAATCAGTTTTTGGTTTCATTGACTTCTCTATTGTTTGTCCAAATTCTGCTGATTGATTTCCATTATTACCCTTATTATTTCTGTTCTTTTGGGTTTAATTTTTATTTTCTTAGTTCTTTAAGGTGCCTGTTTAAATCACTAATTTTATATGCTTCTTTTTTCTAATTTAAACATTTAAAGCTATAAATTTCTCTTAAGTACTGGTTTAGCTGCATTTAACACATGAGAACTTTCTAGGGAGATATGTTGAGAGTAAAAAATAACCTGTTTTTATTCAAAATTTTACCAAATATTTTTAACATTGTTGATTATTGTGTAATTCAAGTATTACCATGTTTTTTTCAAATAATGATATATTAATTCTGTCATTTCTTCTATATTTATTAGTTAGCTTCTCATTATAAAGAACTGTGTCTCTTTGCTTCATTTGTTTATATTAGTGTGAGCACTTTATATTATTTCATTCAATAGATTAAAATACTTTATTATCACTATGTTCTCAGATTTAGCCAAGAATCCAAACATCAGGCAGGATCCTGTGTCCTCTTTGGTATGTTCCCATTTTCCTCTGATGCCTTCTTCACTTTTGTGGCACATAAGAGTGTTGCAGGCTCATCCTGTACTTTCTCTGACCTGAATCTGGAATAAACTACTTCTCTAAAGAAAATGATATTTAAAACACAAAATCAAGGTTCTGGGAATGCTGTTGCTGTTGGATTGATCCTAAGCCCTCCAAACCGATGGAGCCAGGAAATTAGATAGATAGATAGATAGATAGATAGATAGATAGATAGATAGATAGATAGATAGATAGATAGATAGATAGATGGATGATTGATAGATATAGATATATAAATAGATATGGATATAGATATACAAGTAGATATAGATATAGACACATACATGCACGTCCACATACAGGCATACACAGCCATATCTATTTCTGTTTCTAGCTATTAATATATATTTAAACCCATGAGTTTGTACTTATCTCTTCAGTTTTCATCCATCACTATATTGTTCATCTATCCCTACTCCCTTTTCATACTTGGAATTCCCTTCTCCAACAGGGAGAATATCTCTTCTCAATATTCACAATGCATTTACCTATTAGTGCAATACCAGAATTTACAGAAAGTACCTTCAAAATTGCTAATTCATGGCTCTGAGAAAATAAATATCCTAACCAGAGTCAATACTTGCTTAGAGTTATTTTGTCTTTAACCTGAGAGTATACAGTTCAAGCACTGTCTTCAAAGTTGGCTTGTGTTGTTGCTGTTTCTTTTTCTCTGCCCATGAAATTCGGTTCTCTTCATTCATTTGTGATCGTATTGAATTTAGCCTTTTCCATCTTTATTTTTTTCACTTATTTCTTTTACTGAATCTGTGAGCAGTTAGAATGTTTTCTAAATCAGGACAGTGTATATATGTATAGTCAGATTTTGTCGATCCCTTCGCCCACTTCCCTTCTCCCTTCTATCCAATTCATATTCACATCCAGTACATAACCAATCTTACCACTCTCTTCCTGTGTTCCTTTTTCCTCAAACAGATCAAGTACATATTTTCTTTCCACTTCCCTTTTACAGAAAAGGAAGAATGTTGTAGATGCTCTCTTGCACTTTGCTTTCCTTTTCATATTATAGATGCTCTTTTATACTTTGGTTTTTTCACTTAACAGCATATTCTAGAAATCACTTCATATCAGAAATCACATCACAGAAACTTTCTCTTTTTTTCAGCTTCCTGGCACTCTATTGTGTACATATACCATAGTTTTTTCATACCACTCTCCCACCATTTAGATTACTTTCTATATTTCACTTGCAAGTAATCCTGCAACAATAACACTGTGTAATTATATTGTGCAAGGTGCATAGCAATGCTGAGTTAAAAGTTGATGTGTATATACTTTTGTTAGATGTTGCCAATTTCTCTCCATAAGGATTATACCAATTTGCATTCCCAATAACAATTTCCTCAACCTCATGAATAGACTGTGTGGTTACATACTTTATCTTGCTCCAATCTGATAGATGAGTATTTCAGTGTAATTTCAATTTGCATTTCACTTATGAATGAGATTGAATTTCAATAAACATGTTGCATAAATTTTCTTTGTTAATTGGTTGTTCATATATTTTCTCATTTTTCTATCAAGTTTTTTTAAACTTTTTTTGAAAATTTAAAAGTTCTGTATCTATATATGGGATATGATCCCTTGATCTGTGATATAAGCACCAAATATTTTCTTGTAATTTGTTATTCTTTGGCTATGTTCATGATATTTTGGCAATGCAAAAATATTTTTTAAATTTCTGTGTCATCAAATTTATCAGTCATTTTTATTATTGCATCTAAATTTTGAGACATAGTTAGAAACCTTTCCATAAATTATTGCAAAGAAACAGTTCAAGTAGTTTCTTTGAAATATAATTGAAAATTCTAGTTTCATCAAGATAAAGTAGCGCCATTCCTTCCAGGGCCTCTGAAATGTGGGGAAGAAATGTAGATTGCCTAAGGACCATGGGATTTAAGGGAAGGCA
Source organism: Tamandua tetradactyla (assembly GCF_023851605.1). Classification (NCBI taxonomy): domain Eukaryota; kingdom Metazoa; phylum Chordata; class Mammalia; order Pilosa; family Myrmecophagidae; genus Tamandua; species Tamandua tetradactyla. Next base: position 15,323,659 of record NC_135334.1, on the reverse strand, counting down.
TGGTGGTGAGTTCGTGGGTTTTCTTATAACGTCCCATATAACCCTGCAGGTGTAGTGTTAGCATTTTTAATGTTAACGTTAAAACTGTAAGCAAGCTGTGCATTTGCATTTTAGTCTCACAAAAAGGCAGCATGTAGCGCACACATGAGTAAAGACCAATTAAACTCTACATTAATCACTATTGCTTATGTCCTCTCATCTATCGTCCCAGACTTAAAGGCACCATGCACCATGATATCTTAGAGTACATAAATCCTAAAGGAGGTAGCAAGTAACTGAGGTAAGCAACTAATGAAGTTCTGTAGATCCCTCGTACATGTTATTCAAGATGACTAACTTTCTTTGTCTCTAATGTATAGGAAAGCCCAATGAAAAATCACTACAAGGAGGCAGATTTGGTAAGATCTGTGGCACTTTCATTGTAATTGTGCATTAACCACCCATAAGATGAACCCAGTTTTTTTAGTGTTTGTTTTTTTTGTGGGGGAGAGGGCCTGAGGAAGGGATCTCATCCTCACAGAGAGCTCACCAATTACTTGAGAGCTGCATTTCATAAGTGAGAGACAACTCAAAAAGGGCAGGGTTGGGGGTGAGACCGTTTCTTATTTTTTTTCAGAAGCTATTCATACTACTATCTTTTGATAACCCCTATTTAAGTTTTCTTGTAAGTTTGGTTGCATTTTTGTCTTTTAAGAAAGTAAGAAAGTTTGGGCTTTTCTTTAGATTTTTTCCCTGGCATGTGAAGGCTCTGGGAATTGAACCCGGGTCTCCCACTTGCCAAGTGAGAACTCTGCCACTGAGCTACCATTGCCCACCCAGAATTTAATCATAAGGAAAGCTTCCTTACTATAAATAATTGGCATGCTTCCTTCTTTCTAATGATGGAAATTATATAACACACTTTATTATCACATTTTTGTTTGTTTTATTTGGGGTGCTTGGAAGCAGACAAATATCAAGCCCAAGCACTGCAGCTATTTAGCCTTTTATGGATATTTGTTTTTTTATTTTGACAAATTTTTACTCCCTTTTATTATTCATATTTTCCTTATTTCTATATCTTTTTATTTACTTTTCTAAAAATTATATCACCCTCAGCCATCACACAGTCCATTCAACAGCAAATCCTGTTGATTTAAATTCCAAAATGCATCTTTAATCCAGAAATTTCTTCCATCTGCATTGTCATTACTCTAGTAAAGTCATTACTGGTTTTTGCCTAGATAATTTCCATAGCCTCCCAATTGTTCTTCCTGTTTCCACTTTGGCCAATCTCTGCTCTCTCCCCATCCACCACCACTATAGATACCTGCGTGTCCGTCCATTTATTCTAATCACTGACCAGAGATTTTTTTAATTTTTTTATTTATTAATTTAAAAAGTTAACAACAAACAAACAAAACATTAAGGTATCATTCCATTCTACATATATAATCAGCAATTCTTAGTATCATCACATAGTTGCATATTCATCATTTCTTAGAACATTTTCATCGATTCAGAAAAAGAAACAAAAAGACAACAGAAAAAGAAATAAAGTAACAGAGAAAAAAAGATTATACATACCATACCCCTTACCCCTCGCTTTCATTTATCACTAGCATTTCAAACTAAATTTATTTTAACATTTGTTCCCCCTATTATTTATTTTTATTCCATATGTTCTACTCTTCTCTTGATATGGTAGATAAAAGGACTGACCAGAGATTTTTAAAATGCAAAACAGATTACATCAATCTTCATCTTGACACATATCAGTGGGTTCTCTTTGCACTTAGAATAAAATTCATAGTCTTCACATGAAGCGATAATTCTCTGCCTGTCTAATCTCCTTTGGACACCCCTTTTCTCCCTTTCCCCACGCTCCAGTCACACTGCTTTCTCTGTTTCTTGAATGCTGTCAGGTTTGTTCCAGCGTGGCTGCCTCTGCACTTGGCTGTCACCCTTTTGTTTTTCAATAATTGTTCTCTTCTCTTCATTCATGTCTCATCTCAAATGTTCCTTCTTAGGAGAACTCTGTTGAGAGTAGACCTTAGCCCACTGACAATTATTTAGCTGATTTGTGTTTCTTCAAAGCATTTACCTTTATCTATAATTATTGTGTGTGTTCATATGATCATGTTGGTATTATGTATCACAGTCTCCAAAAGTAAGAATATCCATCATATTCACCTGTATATTCCAGTACCAGGCACATAGTAATGTAAGTACATGCTAAAAATATGAATTAATTAACATATCATACTCCCCATACATTATCTTTGTTGACAATGTAAAAATTCATTCTACAAACTTTTTCATCATATTTCATTCGAAATATATGATAGGGAGAAAAATAAAGACACTTAGTTTACAGCCCAAGGAAAAAATTAACTCAAAAGAAACAAATAGAAAATTGTATAATACTGCATCTTTCCTGGCTCAGCTTGATAAAATGTGATATTACATAACATTACCTAAACATCATCTCATTTATATCATGTAAATCTTAATCCTCAGACCTTGCATTGTCAAATACTAAGACCATATTAGCTTGGGCCATTGCTGAATATCCTTTATTGAATTCCACTTGAAATATAACATTGGCTATTAATAAGCCCTTTACAAATATCAGTAACAAAGAATTCTTCCTCATTTTCTGTAAAATTGTTGTGATGATCTCTGTCACACTGCTCCATATTTCCTATGCAATTTTCCATGCAAAAAAGGTCTTTTTTAGTGAGATAAATAAGAGGAAAGACTTTCTCTCTCCAAACAGTTTGGTATGATTTGATCTTGTATGAGAATGAAGTACACCAATCTATTTTGTCCAGATTCAGGAAATTAATGGTAAAATTTACTGTTCAGTTCCAGCAATGATGTTAAGCTTTAAATTTATAATATTTGCTTACATTTTACTTTCATACTTATATTTACATTTTATTAATCTTATGTATGAGTATGCTTAATAATCTGAATCACACGCAAAACACATCAATTTACTTTTTTAAAAACATGGTATAAATAAACACACAAAAATAAATGATTATGAATATGATATAACTCTTAATAAGAATATCTTCATTATGAAGATATTTTTCTTCTTAAGAGTTTCCTCAGTGCATTTTGTACTTCCCTGTTCCGCAGACTATATATCAGGGGATTCAGCATGGGAATCACAGTGGTGTAAAACACTGAGAACACCTTCTCCTGGGTGACTGAACTGCTGGAAGTGGGTTTGAGATACATGAACATGAGAGAGCCATAAAATATGAGAACAGCTGTCCGGTGGGAGCTGCAGGTGTTAAATGCCTTGGACCTGCCCTCTTTAGAGTTGACGTGGAGGATGCTGGAAAGGATAAAAGCATACGAGATGATGATGGTCAGGCTGGTGGTCACCATGTTAAATCCACCAATGACTAAAATCAAAAGCTCATCAATGTAAGTGCTAGAACAGGAGAGTTTAATAAGGGGGATGATGTCACAGAAATAATGTCTAATGATGTTTGTTCCACAGAAAGACAGCCTTAAGATACAACCTCCATGAATCATGGCATCAGTAAAACCAACTGAGAAGACTGCAGCCACCAGCAGAGAGCAGACCCGAGGGGACATGATGATGTTGTAGAGGAGAGGGTTACAGATGGCAATGTAGCGATCATAGGCCATTGCTGCTAACATGTAGAATTCGGAAATGAGAAAAATACAGAAAAAAAACAGCTGAGTCATGCATCCAGAATAGGAGATCATTTTATCTCTGCATATAAACCCTGCCAGCATTTTAGGGATGATGACCGAAGAATAACAAACATCTATAAAAGACAAACAACTGAGGAAAAAGTACATGGGGGTGTGAAGTTGTGCATTCAACCCAATTATTGAGATCATGCCAAGGTTTCCCACCATTGTGACCATGTATATCCCCAAGAAGAGGCAGAAAAGAGGCAGCCGAAGCTCTGCTTGGTCAGTTAATCCTGAGAGAACAAACTCGGTCACTGCGGAATGATTTTTCATACCCATTTCCTCTGGGAAATCTGTGAAAATGAGAAAAAAAGAATCAAATTAGATGGACAGATTTCCAGTTTTGCTGCAAATCCCCATGGCCCAGGTTTTTCTAACTATGTAAACACTGAACTGGGGATCCCTTATCCCCTTGGCACTAAGCCTACACTGCCTTTGATGCACAGGGACTTTGACCACCAAAAAAGTAAAAACCCAGACAAAGCTGTGGAAGCATCTACCTAGCCATAGAGTTTAGGAACCATACGTTCACGTTCCCATCCCCTCCAGAGTCTCAGTTTCCTTTAACAATGGTCACAGCCTTTCAGTCTAGAATTAGAGTAAGACCAACGCTAAAGACAATGGGGGAGGGTTTTTAATTGTTGTTTTTTTCTTTTACATTTCACTCATAGTATGTATTTATTGATTTTTGAGAGAAATATGGCCTGCTAATAAAAATATTAAATAAACAAATAAAGGAAATAGTCTATAAAAAGCAACTCAGTCACCAAATTAACCAATTAATTTGAACTAACTTACCTTACATTTAGTAATTTTTAGTACTGGCTAGACTCCACTTTTAAGAAAAAAAATAAGCACTGCACTTTTCCCATTAGGTTTGTTAGGACTTATGGTCCCTAAGTACAATGTCATAGCGCTTCCTATTCCAAGATCAGATTGGAGTCACTGAAACCAAAATTTTCTGTCTGATAATAGAAAATAAAGCCTAAATGTTATTTAAATTTGAAAACTTCTCCTCTAATATCATTTTTAAAATGCCAAATACAGTCTTTCTAGAAAAATATCTGTTTTTGTTTTTGTTGTATAGCTTTTAACTTACTTTCAAAGAAGTGTGTGATTTGAAGTAGATATACATTACATTTCTGAAATGTTTACTACTCTAAAACAGAGAATAGATGCAATAGAATTATTGGCTTTACATTAATTTCCAAGAACCATCTAATTTTTAAACCATCAACTGTTTAAAATGTTGTTTTGTTCTCTAGCATACTATGTTTGACAGAGCAGCAAGCCCTTGCTATATGGTATTCCTGGAGTATGCTATGCACATGCTTTTTTCTAAATAATTAAAAATTAAGAAATCATTTTAGAAAAAAGCTAAATCAAGAAAACAATAATATCGTGTTTCAGAAGTGACAAAAATTTAACCAATATAATCACCTTCACTCTATGAAATAAGGACAAAGCAGTCATTAAAATGAATTTAATAGCTTTTAAAAATGATTTTCTGTGATTAAAATGATAAAAATAAATCGGACAAGTATTCAACTTAAAAATCACAAGAAAATAATTTTTAAGTATATGAAAGGAAAAGTAAGTACAAAAAATTATGATAACAAAAGCAAAATCAAATACTGAATACAGTTTAAGGAGGAGATATGCATTTCGCTATATTCCTAGGTTTGTAAGTCTCTGCAAAGTTTTTATGTTGGTTGAAATCATTGGTGATAAATTGGGAAGTTCTATTAAGACTAGCTGAGCTTTTTATTTTCTCAAAGCAGTTGTACGAAAGTCTCCCATTCTTATAGAATTTTAAAATTAAATTTCTTATTAAATAACTTACATATTTTAAGGAAACTAGTTAGAATTTTCAATTTCTATTCTTTTTTAGGAGTAAAATGATTTATGACTATGAATCCATTCTGAATTATTTTAAATGTATTCATAAACCATTTATTTGATAACCCATTCTTATGCTGTCAGCTATCAGACTCAAAGTCAAACAATTCAATACAAATGTCATGTCTTAAGGAGGGAAGCATTGTACAAATCCAACTGAATATAATATATTCCAATGGTTTAAAGGCCCCAGTTTCAGAAAGTTTATCACCTTCTTAATTGAAAGCTTATCTAAAATTTAAGACGATTTTTCTTTTTTAGTTAATGTGGGTTATATTTATTGTATTAGAAATTAAAATGGAAACTTTTTTTTCACAATCACATAGTCACATTGTAAAAGCTACATCAATATACAATTGTCTTCAAGAATCAAGGCACTGGGACACAGCTCAAATAGTGTCAGGCACTTTCCTCCAGCCACTGCAATACACCGTAAACTAAAAAGGGATAGCTATATAATGCATAAGAATAACCTCCAGGATAACCTGTCACTCTGTTTGAAATCTCTCAGCCACTGAAACTTGATGTTGTCTCATTTCTCTCTCATCCTTTTGGTCAAGAAGCCTTTCTCAATCCTATGATGCCGGGTTATGGGGAAGGTTTTGCTAAAGCAAATTGGATGAAGAGGTGCCAGGGCCCTGAAAATACTTTGCTAATGACACATTTTCCAAGGAATGGTTTGTCCTCCAGGATTTTCTACAGAGAAGGTGTTTGTTGCCAAGGTAAATTATGATTTCCTGTGCCAAGTTTCCCAAGGGTGTTGAACAGAGTATTAATTCCAGGGGGATTTTTGTAGGTGTTCCATTAAATAAGTCGCTTAGGATCCTTGGAGTTACAGAAATGCTGAGTTGCATTAAGGTAAACAGATTTCTTAACTGAAGGGTGTCTCAGTATCTCCCACAAGGTTACATAATTTACAATATTTCCCAAACTTATTTAATGCCAGTAAAATTACTCTTTCTTTTACTTATTATTATTTTTAGCACATTGTAGGTAGTAGTGTGGCTCAGAGCACATTTTAGGACTATTTTGTGCGTGCATATGTGTGTGTTTGATTTATTTTTAATCTAGGCATACGCTGATTTACAGGTGGGAAGCCTGTTCTCACACTTCAGTGAGGCAGGTTGATAACAGAATAGCAGACTTCCCACAGCTGGCTCTGCCTTCTGGGTCCCTGGCTGTCCTCTGACTAAGCCTGCTTTTCTAGCTTAAGGCACTCAGGGTCCTTCACAGGGGAATTCAAGGCAGCCTAACACTAGTGAGGCCACTTTTGACAATGCCAGCAACCCCCAAAACCCTTCCTGCTTTCCAGTCACATGTCTCTTCAGGAGGGGTTCCCTGTCCGAGTTCAAGGAAGACCTTATCTCTGAAATATGTAACCATTTCCCTTTTAGTGTTGGGCTGGGCACAGAGTCCTCTCTATATTCTCACATTTGCCCAGAGAGCCCTGCTCAGACATCTGGTTTAGCATTTTCTCAAGCTGCAAATCCAGGATCTCCATTTCTCCCTGGCTAATCAGGAAGCTGCTGTGACTTCTTGGTTCCCAGGTGTCATTGCCATCTTAGGCCAAGCACACTTCCCTTGGCTACTTGAGTTCCTAAAATGCAGGTGCATCTTCCTACTGCCCCAAGCCCCTCTCTCAGTTCAAAACAAAGGCACTTCATGTCATGGATCAGGTCACCAAAGTTTACACAGCACACAACACATGCCTTTTGTATCTGCTCTTTTCTCCCATCTTTTGCACGGGAATCATGTGCAAAAGAAAAAATATCCAAAGGTCCTTTGACTGTAACTGTAATACCTTGGAGTCTTTTCCTTCATCCATCACCTGATACCATGCACAGATATGCTCTAGTCATAGAGACCACACAGAGGAAAATATCAAAGAAATGTTCAAGAAGATCTAAATACTTGGGGTTTTGTTTTGTTTTGCTTTGCTTTGCTTTTGGCTTTAATTCACTGGGCATTTTCTGTCCTGAGTGTTATATATACTCTGATCTCTTCCATCATGTATCTAATTTTCCCACATTTCCCCCATTTCCTACCAAAGAAAATGCCTTCCATACTGCCCAGGTTCTTTGTTTTGTCTGAGTGTCCCTCATCCATATGTCCTCTAGTCAAGCCAGTTAGTTTGATTTTTTCCTGCATTTCCTAGTTCCCAAACCATCCCTGTGCTTTAGGTCTTAGCTACTCAAGTGTGGACCAAGGACCAGCATGTTAGACATGCACAATTTCAGGTCCTATTCCAGATCTACTGGATCGGAGTTGATATTTTAACAGGGTCCACATGTGATTTTGGTACTCAGTATTTAAAGTTTGAGAGGCACTACTTTAGGTTATTCTCTCCTACAGCTAATGATTTTTCTTGTCTTTTGTTTCCTTTCCTGACCTTCTCTCCATTGCTTCCATGGGTGAGACCACATTTGTGACCACGCAAAGCCAATATCTGAAAACATCTCTCAAGAAAAGCCTTCTTGGATGAAGGACAGGAACTGTACAATTTTACAGTTCAATATTTTCTCACCTATGTGTGAAATCAGGAATGCACACATCAAATAACTTATTGTAATAAATTGAATTGAAGTTTTGAATTTGTAAAAAAAAAAGTTATACAAATTTTACCCTAATCCACAGAAAAATGAACAATGACAATCAAGATCTAATTTATTCAACCATCTACTCAAGAGTAGCTGCACTACTTCCCAGTTTTCAGGGGTAAATCTCCAAAAGGCTAGGGATAAATTTTTATGTCGTAGGTCTGAGAACCACTGTAAACAGTCAGCTACCCTGAAAGAACTGACAATTCAATTGCCCTTTTAGAAATTCAAAAGTATAAAAAGGTGTTTTTAAACAATTCAAAGAATGATAAAATATTCTTAAAATAGCCAAAATATTATTATTGTAAGAGGTAATGGATAGAGAGAATTTTAAGAAAACATTTTACATTCTTTTGTTTTGCAAATCTTTGAACTCCAGAATGTATTTTATACTAACATCACATCTCAAAACAGACTTTTCAAATGCTCAGTAGCCATATGTGTCTACTGGTAAGGTACTTGATAATACAGGTCAAATATATTTATGTTTTCCCTGATTTTGACCTAATTTCAAAATTTTAGTATTGCAAAGGTGGCAGAAAGAACCCTGGACCATGCGTCATAAGATTTAGCTTCAACCGCAGCTGTAATGTTTACAATAGGACTTTTGACTAATCATAGAGTCCCTGAGACCCATATTTTAATTTGTAAAATAATAATAAATACTGCAAGGGATTACTGTGCAAATTAAATGAAAATAATTTATTGAATATGGGTGAACCCATTTTGTGCAGTGTAAAGATCTATAGAAATATATTTTATAAATATATAAATCATATTTTAAAGGCTGGTGATTATTAATTCCCAGATTTAAACTAGGGTGCTTAGATAAGATTAAGGTCATAGCTGCATGGCGATGCCCTCTTCCTCTTTCCTCCAGTGACTCGGAGGGTCCTAAAAATACACGGGAACTCTAGAACTCTTGTGGATGGTAAGGAGCTGATTTTAGTACATGTTTAATAACCATATAATAGGAACATCATAACTGTAAGACTCACCTCCCTCCCTCCTTTAGAATAGGTGTGTATCTCTTCTTTGTTCCCATCCTTGTCATTTTGGAAGTAAAATTGGATTAATTGTACCTTCTTCTTGAAGTACCTAAACAATCACAGCTAACAAAAAGCAGGTTTGAATGAATCAGTTCATGTATTTGAGGTGTAAAAGTATAAAGAACAGTGGTCCCCAAAGGTTTCCTACCTCCTGAGGTTTAGCTGCCTGTAGATTTGTAAAGAACAGTTCATGGGCTGTCAGTCTTTTGCACATAAGGAAATCTAGTCAAGTAATGATGTCATTTACAGAGAAATGCTTTTGGAATACTTCCACATTGGGAATATATTCAGAATTAAAATTTGGAAATGGACAAAGAAAAAAATATTGCTTTCTCACAAATAGCTTTATAAAATATTAGGGTAGCCAGATTTCCAGTTATATATTGTAAGCAATAAATGATGGAATATTTTTAATTTTTAATAAATATATTTTGGGCATTCATAGATTAGTCACAGAAATAGGATTCAAAATTGATCCTTTGAGTACATCACAATTTAGTGGAGCAGATGTACTGCCCACCTCATGTCTAGTCCTGGTAAACTACTGGCTGAGTGAAATAGCACAGAGAGTGCTCCATGGAATCAGCAGTGGGCACTGACTAAGCTCAGAGACGGACAGATGGTGTGTTAGTTAGGGTTCTCTAGAGAAACAGAATCAACAGGAAATCTTCATAAGTATAAAATTTATAAAAGTGCCTCACATAACCATGGGTCCAAAATCTGTAGGGCAGACTGTGAAGCTAATGATTCCAAAGAAGGGTCTGGACGAACTCCACAGGAAAGGGTCACCGGCTGAAGCAGGAAGAGAATTTGTCTCTTCTGAATCCTTCTTAAAAGGCTTTCAGTGATTAAATTACGCATCACTCATTAAAGAAGACACTCTCCTTGGCTGATAACAAATGGGATCAGCTGTAGATGTAGCCAACGTGACCATGATTTAATTCTATGAAATGTCTTCATCGCCAAAGACAGGCCAGCCCTTGCCCAAACAGACAAACAGGTACCACCACTTGACCAAGTTGACACATGAAACTGACCATGACAGTCCACCCCTTGTCAACTTGGCAGCTATACTCATCACCTTAAACCATACTTAATTTCTATTTAGAAATTCCTTTCTAAATAGAAAGGAATAACACATCTTTTTTCACCAAACAATACTCAACTGTACTAAAATATAAACAGAAACACATTAAATCTCTCCCAGAATAGAGTGGGTAATATTCATTCTTAAATTTGATATCTCACAACTTAAATAGTATAACATGAACAAAACAGCATTATAGTCCTTGTTTCTGTAACCGATCATGTGGTCATAGTTGATACCCACAAATCTTCATTTGATTTGAACCCCAAATCTTCATTCCTGAAGTTTTAGAGCCATTGGTAGTCCTGCCTGGATTGGGGTTGTTGTAGTTTTCCATTGATTTTAATCACAGGGCAAGGTAATACTAAAAGATGCCCTAGGAGTCCCCTATATTCCAGGAAAACTCTTCTTTACCTCCATTACGTAGTTACAGTCCTATTTCCCCCTCATAGTCAAGGTTAATCACCCCAGCAAGTAATGTAATCCTCTTCTTGGATTGTTGATCCAGGGGCATGAGTAGCCCAAAGTGACCAGGTGGCAGTCTTTGATTCTAGGTGAATGGAATCGTTGTTTTTCCTGGTGAAGGCACTCCCCCTTTTAGAAATAAAACCTGCAGACTAGCCAAGCTCAGGGTCACAGGGACAGGAAGCAAAAAATTTCCTAGTGGATCATTAGGGGTATTAGTGAGTGGTACCACTCCCATTTTCAGCCCTTGGTTCCTGGACCCATGGATCCTGCCTATGGGAGAAACAGCACCATACAGCGGATGCTGATTCAGAGCATATCCCAGCCCTTCAAGGTATTGCCACGTACTTGGCACCGTAATTGAGTTTTTGAAAGGCCATTCCAATGTTCTATCAATCCAACCTCTTCTGGATGATGGGGAACATGGTAAGACCAGAGAATTCCATGAGCATGTGCCCATTCCTGCACTTCATTTGCTGTGAAGTGTGTTCCCTCATCAGAAGCAATGCTGTGTGGAATACCATGATGATGGATAAGGCATTCTGTAAGCCCATGGATGGTAGTTTTGGTAGAAGTATTGTGTGCAGGGAAAGCAAAAACCTATATCCAGAATATGTGTCTATTCCAGTTAGAACAAATTGCTGCCCCCTCCATGAATGGAGTGGTCCAGTGTAATCAACCTGCCACCATGTAACCACCTGACCACCTCAGGGAATGGTGCCATATCAGGGGCTGAATGTGGGTCCTTGCTGATGGCAGGTTGGACACTCAGCAGTGGCTGTAGCCAGGTTAGCTTTGGTGAGTAGAAGTCCATGTTGCTGAGCCCATGCATAACCTCCATCCCTACCACCACGACCACTTTGTTCATGAGTCCATTGGGCAATGATAGGAGTTGCTTGGGGAAGAGGCTGACTGGTATCCACAGAATGGGTCATCTTATCCACTTGATTATTAAAACGTTCCTCTGCTGAAGTCACTCTCTGTTGTGCATTCATATGGAACACAAATATCTTCATGTTTTTAGCCCACTCAGAAAGATCTGTTTCCATGCCTCTTCCCCAGGACTCTTTGTCATCCATATTCCAATCATGTTCTTTCCAAGTCCCTGACCATCCAGCTAAACCATTAGCAGCAGCCTGAGTCAGTATGCAAATGCACCTCTGGCCAGTTCTACTTTCATGCAAAATGAACAACCAGGTGCACCGCTTGCAGTTCTGCCCACTGGAAGGATTACCCCTCACCACTGTCCTTCAAGGACACTCCAGAAAGGGGTTGTAGTGCTGCAGCTGTCCACTTTTGGGCGGTACCTTCATAACATGCTGAACCATTTGTAAACCAGACCTGAGTTTTCTCTTCCTCAGTCAATTCACTGTAAGGAACTTCCCAAGAGGCCATAGCTCTAGTCTGGGAAAGAGAAGGTAATGTGGCAGGAGTGGAGACCATGGGCATTTGGGCAACCTCCTCATATAACTTACTTGTGCCTTAAGGATCTTCTCTGGCCTTATCTCATATATACCATTTCCATTTTATGACGGAGTGCTGCTGCACACCCCCAACTTTATGGCTCAGTGGGTCAGACAACACCCAGCTCATGATAGGCAACTCAGGTCTCATGGTAACTTGGTGGCCCAAGGTTAAGTGTTCAGTCTCTATTAAGGCCCAGTGGCAGGTGAAAAGCTGTGTCTCAAAAGGAGATTAGTTATCCGAGCAGATGATAAGGCTTTGCTCCAAAATATTAAGGGTCTCCATTGTGATTCTCCCATAGGGGCCTGCCAAAGGCTCTAACTTCCAGCACCATTGGATTTGCTGGATCATATGGTCCAAGTGGCAGAGCAGCTTGTATAGATGCCTTGACCTGTCATCACAGAGCCTCCTCTTATTGAGGTCCCCACTCAAAATTAGCAGCTTTTCTGGTCACTTGATAAATGGGCTGGAGTAACACACCCAAATGAAGAATATGTTGTTGCCAAAATCCAAACAGACCAACTAGGCATTATGCCTCTTTTTTGGTTGTAGGAGGGGCTAGATACAACAACTTATCCCTCACCTTAGAAAGGATATCTTTACATGCCCCACACCACTGGACACTTAGAAATGTCACTGAGGTGAAAAGCACTTGTATTTTTTGGATTTATCTCCCACCCTCTGGCATACAAATGCCTTACCAATAAGTCTAGAGGAGTTGCTACTTCTTGCTCACTAGATCCAATCCACATGATATCATCAATATAATGGACCAATGTGATGTCTTGTGAGAGGGAGAAATGATCGATGACCTTGTGGACAAGATTTTGACATAGTGCTGGAGAGTTGATATACCCCTGAGGTAGGACAGTGAAAGTATATTGCTGACCTTGCCAACTGAAAGCAAACTGTTTCTGGTGGTCCTTACTAACAGCTATTGAGAATAAAAGCATTTGCCAGATCAATAGCTGCTTACCAGGTACCAGGGGATGTACTGATTTGCTCAAGCAATGATACCGCATCTGGAACAGCAGCTGCAAATGGGGTTACCACCTGGTTGAGCTTATGATAATCCAATGTCATCTGCCAAGACCCATCTGTTTTCTGTACAGGCCAAATAGGAGAGTTGAATGGGGATGTCTTGGGAATCACCACCTCTGCATCCTTCAAGTCCTTAAGAGTGGCAGTAATCTTAGCAATCCTTCTAGGGATCCGATATTGCTTCTGATCTACTATTTTGATAGGTAGGGACAGTTTTAGTGGCTTCCACTTGGCTTTTCCCACAATTATAGCCTTCAGTGCAAGAGTTAAAGAGTCAATGTGGGGATTCTGCCAGTTGCTCAGTATGTCTATTCCAATTACACATTCTGTAACTGGGGAAATAACTACATAATGTGTTTGGGGCCTCACTGTACCTACTGTGAGATGGATCTGAGCTAAAACTCCATTGATCACCTGGCCTCCATAAGCCCCCACTCTGACTGGTGGACTAGAGTGATGTTTTGGGTCCCCTGGAATTAATGTAACTTCTGAACCAGTGTCTAATTATCCCCAAAAGATCTGATCATTTCCTCTTCCCCAATGCACAGTTACCCTGGTAAAAGGCCTTCAGTCTCCTTGGGGAAGGCTTGGAGGAAGATTAACAGTATAGATTTTTGGCAGCGTTAACGGTGTTCTCCCCCAAAGGGACCTGGCCTCCCCTTCATTCAAGGAACTCTGAGTCTGTAAATTGTCTCAAGTCTGGAAATTGATTAAGTGGTGGTGACTCTGTGTTTTTGTAATTCAAATTAGACTTCCATTTAGTAGACCTAGAACTCTTTTGTTTATACAGCTCAAACAAGAATTTAGTAGATTGTCCATCTATTGTATCTCTAGGTGCCTCATGATTTATTAGCCAATGCCACAAATATCTGTGAGTCAGATTATTTTGACTCCTTCTTTGAGTTTTCTGTCTATTATAATAGCCATGTCCACCCTGTCTTTGGTGATTAAGTGCTGCCACCTGGCTTCTGCCAACTCAGGATCCAGTCATCCCCATTGTGTTTAAGGATTCCAGCTTAGTGAAAGCAGTTCCTACAGTAATATCTGAACTACAGAGAAGTGCAACCACAGAGCTCTTCAGGGATGATGGCACTGGTCTCACAAATTTATTTCTCACTGTTCTGGTAAAAGGTGCATCCTCTGAACATTCCTTGGGTATAAGAGCAAGCTTTGCATGATAAATCCACTCTAACATTTCAATCTCTCTAAGCCTCTGGATCCCTTCATCTACATTATACCAGGGCAGTTCTGGCATTTCAACCTCAGGTTATGTTAGCCACCTTTTGATCCGTGTTTCAACCAACTATCCAAACAAACTGTTAATGCCTTTTCTAACCTCTTGATCTATAACATTGAATGCATAAGCTCTACTTCATGGGCCCATATCAATAAATTCAGCCTGGTTCAATCTTATATTCCTCCCATAATTATCCCACACCCTTAAAATCCATTGCCATACATATTCCCCTGATTTCTGTCTATACAAATTGGAAAACACACACATTTATTTTGGAGTATGTGTGATACTCATGTGTGATACTTTATACCTCAACTTCAGGGCCCTGTTAGAACTTTAGTCTAGTTATAGGTCTGGAAGAAATTAAGAATGGTGAGGGTGGGTCATGAAAAGAATTAAAAGTCTCTTCTAAGCCATTTGCCTTAGGGCATTCATTTGCAGTTTCATCTGGTGAAAAAGGATTAATCACTCTAGGGCTAATCCCTTCTGGTGGAGTTTGGGTGGTCAATTCTTCAAGGCAGGTTGGAGGTGGGGCAGCTATGTCCTCAGGGCAGACTCTTACAGGGTCATTTGGAGAAGACTCAGAATGAGCTAGGGTTTCAACCTCATCACCAACATGATTATCCATCCATATGTTGCCATCTCATTTTTCAAGGTCCACTCTTTTCCAATCAATGCCCTCACTTTAACAGCAGACACCATCTGCTGATGGTGATTGAGATTTCAATTTATGTTGTAAAGTTGCTAATCTAACAATAAGATTCTGAGTCTGATTTTTGGAGATCTAAGTCTAAACCTGTAGGAAATAAGATTTTCCTTCAGGACACTCACAGAAATGTCTACATCTGTCAGATGGCACTTAAGCTTCTCATTTGAAACCTTAAGCTCATCCCTTTCACTCATTAATGTATACAGTGTATTAACAACAACCAGCCAACATCTCTGTACTTCCTGTTTCCACAAAACTCTGTAAAGGTGTCAAAAACATTATCCTCTAGAGCCTGGATTCATACAAGTGAAGCATTAGAAGAATTGAATGGTGATATTTTGACTATCTCTTTTGCCAACTCACTCCATGGATTGGCAATGCCATCCCGATTATGGGAATCAGAGTCCTTAGTGGCTTTGAGTCCAGTCAGAGTAGAAAACCTTTCATAAAAACCCATTTTTAAGATTCTGCTTCTTAAAAACTACTCTTGGTACCAAGTTGTATTAGTTAGGGTTCTCTAGAGAAATAGAATCAACAGGAAATATTCATAAATATAAAATTTATAAAAGTGTCTCATGTAATTGTGGGAATATAGAGTCCAAAATCCGTAGAGCAGTCTGTGAAGCTGATGATTTTGATGGAGGTCTGGACAAACTCCACAGGAGAGTCTTGCCGGCCAAAGCAGGAAGATAACCTGTATCTTCTGAATCTCCTTAAAAGGCTTCCAGTGATTAGATTAACCATCACTCATTAAAGAAGACACTCCACTTGGATGATTACAAATGGAATGAGCTGTGGATATAACCAATGTGATCGTGATTTAATTCTATGAAATGTCCTCATAACAAAAGACAGGCCAGCACTTGCCCAACCATAAAAATAGGTACCACCCACTGGGCAAAGTTGACACATGAACCTGACCATGACAGATGGCTGCTATTTACTGTGATTCAGGCAATCTTTATGGGAGGGTAGATTTAAATCGTGACTTCAATAGTGAGGAGTATTCACTTAAGCAGAGAGGATATATATATATTCAAGATGTAGATAAGGACATAAAGAAAGAAATGAGGATGCAGTTGTACAGAACTTTGAGAATGGGCAAGCTTCTGTGTTTTTTTTTTTTATTTTGATAAAGGCAGTGGATCAATTTTTCTAGTATCTACTGATTATAGAAGCAAATTGCATCCAACAAGATTCTGAACCCAGCCCTTCATTCTTAGTAAAGGCTCTCCAGGGGTCTGGCAGGAGGTGCCTTTGGATGAGCCATTTGGTATACCTTAAAAACAGCACATGCATTTGACACGTCCCAATTTTCAGGGACAATCAGATGAATTCAGATCTGGGTTTGGGAAAAATTGTGATATCATTTCAGATTATTTGACAATCAATTATTAAGTATCTACTTTGATAAGGACCCTGAAACTCTGGAGGTCGGACATGGTCCTTACTCTAAAACAATCTTCTTGAGTAAAAATTCTTTGATCATCACACATACGCCTTTAGCTCTCTTCATACCCATTTTTTTTTTCTGCTTGGTACTGACTTCTGCTTTAGCACTTCTTCCACCATACATGGAAAATTTCAACCATGTAGAAAATAGTTGCATGTAATGATAACTGGGAATGTAATAAGCAAATGTGCTACAGTAGGAGAGTATAATTTGTATATATTGTTTCCAATTTTTCTTTGACTTTTTTTTTTTCTCTTTTTGGTTGTTTGTATGGGCAGGCACCAGGAACCTAACCTTGGTCTCC
Organism: Tamandua tetradactyla; assembly: GCF_023851605.1. NCBI lineage: Eukaryota > Metazoa > Chordata > Mammalia > Pilosa > Myrmecophagidae > Tamandua > Tamandua tetradactyla. Next base: position 15,306,634 of record NC_135334.1, on the reverse strand, counting down.
AGCAAGGAAGGTGAGAACTCTGCATGCTGAGTCACCATAGATTGCCTGGGCTAATTTTTTGTTCCTTTTAAATAAAAAACACCCAAGAGCATACATGCATAAATCTGAAAAGTATTTTGCTAAGTGAAAGCAGGACACAAAAGCTGCATTCTCTGTGATCCCAATTTATATGACAAGATAAGAAAGGCAAGCATATAAAAACAGAAAACAGATCAATGTCCACCCAAAACTGCAGATGTGGAATGGAGTTTGTCCACCAAGTGGCACAAAGAAAATTTTCAGTGTTAGAAAAGTTCTTGATTCCAGCATCTTATCTTTTTTTATTTGATTTGTCAAATCTATATTTTCTTTTCCCCCTTTCTTTTTTGTATTCTTTAAATTATCTTTAGTGGTACTCTTTGATTCTGTGCCCTCCTCCAGACTTCCCTCTCCTGTCCCTTTTTTTTTTTCAGCCAGAAGAACTTCTTTTATTATTTCTTGTAGGGAGTGTCTCTTGTTGACAAATTCTTTCAGGATTTATTTGTGAAAGCTTTAATGTCCCTCAAGTTTAAAGGACAATTTGGCTGCAAGTCTTTCTCTTTCGGGATGTTGAATATATCATACCACTGCCTTCTCACCTCCAGGGTGCTAGTTGAGTAGTCTGAACTCAGTCTTAATTGATACATAATTGTATGTAGTGGATTGTTTTTCTCTTGCCACTTTCAGGATTTTCTGCTTCTCTTCAACATTTGACAGACAGATTAGTATGTGCCTTAGGGAATCTACTTGGATTTATTCTGTTTGGAGTTCTTTGGGTTTCTTTGACTTGTATATTTATATCCTCTATGAGGGTTTGGAAGGTTCCCCCCATTATATCCTCAACTGCTCTTTCTAGCCCTTTACTCCTCTCTTCTCCTTTTGGGACACCAGTGATTCTTATATTTGGGTGCTTTGTTTTGTCTGTCATTTCCCTGAGTTCCCACTCAATTTTTCCCATATTTTTTGCCATTTGCTGTTTTGAGTCTTCAAAGTCAATTATCCTGTCCTCTATATCACTTGTTCTTTCTTCTGTCTCTTCAAATCTGGTGTTGTGTGCCTCTAGTATGTTTTTTATTTGGTCAATAGAGTCTTTAATCTCTGTGCTTTCCACTATTTTTCAATTTATTCTTTCAAATTCCTCTCTGTGCTCTTCTACTGTCTTCTTCCTCTTCTTTATGTCATTTGCTATCCCACTTATTTTATTAAGTAGAGTTGTAAGAACATCTTTAATTAGTTGTTCCAATGTCTGTGTCTCCTCAGGTGTTTTAATTTGTTCATTAGGCAGGGCTATATCTGTCTCCCTTGCGATATGCTTAGCGATCTTCTGTTGTCTTCATTGCATGTAGATATCTTGATTGATTTACTCTGGGAGTTAGTTTCTTTCAGTAGTCCAAGGCCTTGTGTTTATGGGATGATTGTTGTGGTAGTTAGATTCAGTTGTCAACTTGACCATGTGAAGTCCCTAGTTCTGTTACTGTGGACATGAGCCAATGGTACATGAACCTCATCTGTTGCTCATTACATCTGCAGTTGGTTAGGAGGCATGCATGCTGCAATGAATGATGTTTGACTTAATTGACTGGTGCTTAAATGAGAGAGAACAATGCAGCACAGCTCAAGCAGCTCAGCATACCTCATCTCAGCACTTGCAGCTCAGCCAAGGCCTTGGAGGTGCAGAAAGGAATCATCCAGGGGAAAGTTGTTGGAACCCAGAGGCCTGGAGAGAAGGCCAGCAGAGATTACCCTGAGCCTTCCCATGTAAGAAAGAACCTCAGATGAAAGTTAGCTGCCTTTCCTCTGAAGAACTAATGAAATTAATCCCCTTTTATTAAAAGCCAATATGTCTCTGGTGTGTTGCATTCTAGCAGCTAGCAAGCTAGAACAGTTGTATAGCAGGGAGCAGGGTAAGGGATGGGGCACTCAGTATGGTGATTTGTTTCAGGGCAGGTATGGATACAGGTTGAGGATGTTATGCTGATGCTTGTGAATGTGGGTGCCCAGAGGCCAGGGAAGATGCAGCTGTGCGGATACACTTGTCTGGGGGACGTAACCCTGGTGTGTGCTAGTCTAAGTCACAGGGGTCTTTTGCACACATGCGTAGAACTGCATCACGCTTTCAGGTATTGGGAGCAGATGTGACCTGGCTGTGCAGGTCGGCACTTTCTCAGAGTTGGGAAGTGAAGCTGAAGACTGTGCACATGTGGGGTTCTAGGCCTGCTGTAAAGTATGGTTCCCAGAACTGAATGACATGATTGGGGGTCCATGCACACGCATGGGCCTGGGTATGCTGTAAACAGATGTGCTGTGCTCAGGGAGGGCAGGGTGAGGCTGTTGGACACTATGGGATGGGAGCGTAGTCTAGGAATGAGGTTAATGCCCACAGTCTTTATGCGCTGGTAACAGCCTGCAGGGAACAGTGAGGGGAGGTAGTGCTTGGTGTTTGGGAGGGGTGTGGGAGAGGTGGGCTCGGTTGCATTTGGGGTGGGTGTGGGGGACAGGTATGTGCACTGGGGCTGGTGGAGTGGGTGTGCCTGGAGCATGGGGTATGTGAGTGGGTGATGGGGTTCAGGTGTGAGGGGTGTGGGGTGAGCAGCCAGTCACGGGGCTGCAGCAATGAGGGTAGTGCATCCAAGGAATGCAGCCTGGCTTACTTCTTAATCCTGGGCTCTCATCTGCGCGCTCCTGCAGGCTTTGCTGCTTCACGCCTCCACACCGGGCTCCAGCTTTCTGCCTCTCAGTTCCTCCACATCTGCAACCAGGGCTGCTGTATGTGGTGCAGAAGGCTCTCCCAAGTCAGCCACACCCCTGAATCCCCATCTCAGTCACCCTCCTGCCCCTTCTTTAACTTTTCTGTGGAGCCAGGCTAACTGGAGCTGCTCTAGTCGACCATCTTCCAGGAAGATAGAAAAGTTCTAAACATTGATAGTTTTAAATAAATCTAGTGGTTGTTACAAGATTGTATATGCTTATCAAAACTTATCAAACTATATAATTTAAAATGGTTACTTTTACTATATGTAAATTAGGCCTTAATAAATTTGATTAAAAAACATTTTACCAAAATTTAAAAAAAAGTTCTTTAAGCTTGGAATTAAATTATTAGAAGGCACAAAGACAGTTTTCTTTAAAAATTCAAAATAAAACCAGGTAAACATTAGGTAGATATGAAATGTGAACTAACATAAATCAAGTCAACTATCAAAAAAAAACCGAGACTCCTGGGAGCGGGTTCAATCTTCTTTCCACCTAGGAAGGCGCTGCTGAGCTGCACATGTGCAGCAAATGCCCACCCCCCACCTCCCCCATCCCACCTCCCCCTACCTCCACCTCCCCACCTCCTCACTCCCCATCCCCCAATCCCCCCATGCTGGCGCCACACTGCCCACTGTCTTGCCTGGCTCCCGCAAGGTCACCACAGGGATTATTTTTCTTTTCAATTGGGAGACACAGGGTATGGATCATCAGAGGCTTTGGCAGTTATCAGAAGTTCACATATCAATTTTATCTGCCCACGTGCACCTATTGTATTTGTTACATTAAATATGAATATTATTATGTCTTTTTGGTTCAATATTGTTGAGATTCACCAAATTCACAGGAGGATGAACCTGGAATCAAGCAGGTAGCAGAAAATGTCAAAACTTTAATATGCCAAGAGGTAATAAATGGAATTCCTTATAAAAGGATTATTTAGGGAGGCTTTTCCCAGGGAGGAGCTTTAACTTTATATACTGCTTTGACCACACAGCAAAAACTGGCAGGTGTTGTTGCTGGCTTCCACTTCAGGCCTCATTTCCACATTGTTCCATTAGTGGTGCCCATAAAGATCCATCTATCCTCCCATGCCATGCAGATTCCAATCCTTTATTTCCCCTAATGTTTGGTTCTCTTACTGTTGAAAGACCAAAAACATTGGTAAATCCAGCCAGTGAAACCTTCACAACATATGCGTGCTTGATACACAGTTCATATCACTAGAACACCTTCAAGATCTACGAGGGTTGCTGTCCCTGCACATGTCACTGGGAAATGATGGATATTAAGCAATTCATTGATAAAATCCTACCGTTATTGATTGACATCACTAAGAGGGCTCGGGGTAGAAGTTTACAGCATCATTGTAGCAGAGTAGAAACCTTTAAATGTACCAAATTCTGAAACTTCTTCTTTGCAATATTAGAATGTTTTACAAATACATACCATTAACACAGACTGAATAATGTCTCTGACATAAATAAAATTGGAGTCCTTGAAAAAGAAAACCACAGTAAATAGAAAAAAAAATCATTCAAACTGGAAACTGTCTTGAAATAAACACACCTGATCCAACGTATTAAAAAGGTGCACCGTACCCCTACCTAAATTAAAACGGAACATTCAACACCAAGGCATGTTTTCAAATTGTAAGAATTTAAGTTTAAAGGGAAAAAAATCACCTGAGCCTCCAGGGAAAGAAACCAAATCTTTTACAAAGGGAAAAAAAAAAAAAAAAAAACAGGTTGGCATCAAACTCCCTGTAAACAGCATTTAAATAAAATAGAAGACTAGGGAGACATATTAATTATACTTAAGAAAATAATTGTGAGTTGAGGATTTTATATTTAACTAAGTAATTCTTTAAGTTTCAAGGATTGCAAAATCATATTAAGCACATAAGATCTCAGGGGATTTTGTACTCTTCCTTACCAAAATATCTACTAGAGGATTGTGCTGATTTGAAAGGATGCATGCACCCTAGAAAAGTCATGTTTTAATCCTAATCTCATTTTATAAAGGCAGCCATTTCTTCTAATCCCATTTCAGTACTGTATGTTTGAAACTGTAATTAGATCATCTCCCTGGAGATGTGACTCAATCAAGAGTGGCTGTTAAATCAGATTAGGTGGAGACATGTCTCCATTCAGGTGAGTCTTGATTAGTTTACTGGAGTTCTATAAAAGAGAATGACAACAGAGAAAGTGAGAAGATTCAGAGAGAGCAGAGAGTGCTGCAGCACCAGGAAACAGGGAATCTACCAGCCAGCGACCTTTGGAGATGAAGAAGCAAGACGCTCCCCAGGGAGCTTCATGAACCAAGAAGCCAGGAGAGAAAGCTAGCAAAAGCCATGCTTGCCATGTGCTCTTCCAACTGAGAGAGAAACCCTGACTATGTTCACCATGTGCCTTCTCACTTGAGGGAGAAACTCTGAACTTCATTGGCCTTCTTGAACCAAGGTATCTTTATCTGGATGGATGCCTTTGATTGGACATTTTATAGACTTGTTTTAATTGGGACATTTTCTCAGCCTTAGATCTATAAACTTGCAACTTATTAAATTCCACTTTTAAAAAGCCACTCTGTTTCTGATATATTGCATTCTGGCAGCTAGCAAACTAGAACAAGGATAAATGTCATTCAATAAAATATGTCGTGTGTGACATGGAGTGGGGATAGGGGCTTCAACAAGAAGAAAGTTTGTAAAAAAAAGAACGTATATAAGCATGGGCCCACAACTAAAACAAAATTAGAATGGAATGATAGAAGTACAGTGTTTTCTCACAAATTAGAAATAATGATATTTAAATATCAGAAAAGGGAAATTAAAATGAAGTTCATTGCTTACTTCATAAGTAATAAATGGAAATCATTTAAAGGTTTTAAATAAAATAGCAGATGTATATTTAAGAGTACAGAATAAGCACTTAGAAATATAATATATTTAATGAAAGGGCATGCAATAGAAGAGTTATGGGAGAAGGAGGAAGAAATAACAAGCTTCTCATAGTTCATAGTTGAAAACCACTGAATATTATCTGACGTGAAAAAGGAAAATAAAGGTATTAAATTACAGTAGTAGTCTAATGGCAATATTAAAAATACAAATATCCCTAAATAACACAACTTAAAACAGCATGAAAACAAGAACAATGAAGATGGGCTATTATGCACATCAAAAGCCAACAAAAATTTACACACCTAGTAAGATGACTGTAAAATGATACACTGCATCTCAAACAACTGAATGTGTACATGGGATTAAGCTGTATATTTTTTAAAATTTCATATTAGCTTCCAAAGCAAAACTCAATTCAAAATATGTTGTTTCAAAAAAGCTAAAAATAAGGAGGAAGAAAATACTTAAAGGCAAATAAAATAAAAACAGGAGTCACAATATTAATGTCAACTTTTTCTAAACCTCTAGCATAGCTTCTGTTTAGCTAGTCAGAATACCAAAACTCAGTCAAAAGAAAACCAGGTAACAAGGGCAATATGATATGATTATTGTGCACAAACATCAAAAATCCACACAAGTTCACACCCATAGTAAAATGAATGTAAAATGACATATTGCATCTAAACAAGTTGAATGTATACATGCACTTAAATAAAAGAATAAATATATTAGCTTAAACAACCAAGTCAAAGGATTAACTATAATGTAAAATAAAAGAGCAAAGGGATTAAAAAACAGGCTTATGGATAAGTTTTTTTTTTAACTAATGCATTGGAGAACATATTCACAAAATAGAAAAAGTACTAGCTAAACTAACCAAGAAGAGGAGAATGTAGAAAGACATTAAAAATAAAACCAAAGGAAAATAACCAATAATGCACTGGGAATTATTTAAATCACAAGAAAGTACTCTGTACAACTTTAAATAGAAAATTCTGACAATCTGGAGTAAATGGAAACATTTTAAAGAAAATATTATTATACCTGATATCAATAGATATCATTTAAGCAGACAATGTCACATAAAAGAAACAACAAAAGCTACCAAAGAATTATCAATTATAAAAACAACAGACCCAGAGTATTTTGCCAAAAAAATGAGCATAGAAAATGAAAGAAGACTTCCATTTCCCTACATTGAAATAATTTAACATTGATTTTAAATCTTCTTTTGAGTGCTCCCGCACAAAAAAAAAAAACCTATCTAACTTAAACCTATCAATGCAAAATTCTAATAAAGCAAAATCCAATTGTGCATTAAAGAATAATATGCAATATCCAAGGAAGCTTTATTCCAGAAAGGCACAAATTACAAGATATTAGGAAACCCACTAATATAACTCATCATATTTATAGACCTAGGGAGAAAAATTACGTGTTCATCCCCACAAATAGTGATTTGAAAAGGTCATTTGAAAAAAATTTGACACCTAATCTGATTTTTTTTTAATTCAAGAAAAGAGGTGTCAATGACTACTCTCTTAACAGGATAATACTTTATAACAGGGAAAACTGTGATAATAAAGACAGGAACAAAGGAAAGAAACTTACTATCACCATTCAAAGAAGTAAAACTATACCTATATTAAGAACATATGAAAACATAACTTGAACCCACAAGAGGATGGGCAAAATAATTTGCAATAGGAGATCAAGATATATAATGGATGTACCAAAATCAAGACACTTCATATCCACAAAGTATGCAACCAATAAGGAAAGAAAAGGTGTATTTAAACTACACCCATAGAGAGAGAGAGGTCAGCACACTAATTCCAAAATGAAACATATTCTAGCATATGGCTAGAGGAACTGAGCAAACCAGTAAACAGACTAGTTCGTTCAGCCTTTCATCATGTATAAAGTACTTTATTTGCATAAGAAATTTAATTTCCCCATGTAATATTCAAAATTTTAATCATACAGTTGACAAAGAAACCCTCAGAAAATCCAAAAAGAAAATTGCTGAGGGTTATATTTCTACTAAATTCATTTTTAAGAACTTTTTATTTTTAAATAATTTCAAACTTACAGGACAGTTGCAAAATAATACAAACCACAATATAGAACTTCAACTTACTCCCACTTCTCCAGATACTCAGATCCACCAACTTTTAAAAATATTTTTATTCATGAAACAACATACAAACACAAACATTATTAACATGCAAATAACATACGTGGTGTATGCTGGCTCACAATGTCATCACATAGTTGTATATTTATCACCATGAGCATTTTTTAGAACATTTGCATCACTCCAGAATAAGTGGAAAAAACTCATATATACCATAACCCTTACCCCTCCCTCTCAGTGACCACAAGTATTTCCTTCTACTCAATATATTTAAACTTTGTTCTTCCTATTATTTGTTTATTTTTCTCCATATTTTTTACTCATCTCTTCATACCCTAGATAAAGAGAGCATCAGACATAAGGTTTTCACAATCACACAGTCACACTGTAAATGTTCTATCTTTATACAATCATCTTAAAGAAATAAGGCTACTGGGTCACAGCTTTACAGTTTCAGGTACTTCCCTTTAGCCACTCAAGTACACCATACACAGAAAAGTGATATCTATATAATGCATAAGAATAAACCTCCAGGATAGCTTCTTGACTCTTTTTGAAATCCCTCAACCACTGACACTTTATTTTGTTTCATTTCTCTCTTCCCCCTTTTGGTCAAGAAAGTTTTCTCAATCCCTTGATGCCAGGTCCTGGCTCATCCCAAGATTTCTGTCCTATGTTGCCAGGGAGATTTCAGCCATGGGAGTCATGGCCTGTGTAGTGGGGAGGGCAGTGTGTTCACTTGCCGTGTCAGCTTAGAGAGGGAGAGGCCACATCTGAGCAACAAAGAAGGTTCTCTGGGGTGGGGAGTGACTCTTAGGCCTAATTTTAAGTAGGCTTAGCCTATCCTTTACAAGAATAAGTTTCACAGGGGTGAACTCCAAGATCAGGGGCTTGGTCTATTGATTTGGCTGTCCCCACTGCTTGCAAGAATGTCAGAAATTCTCCAAATGGGGAAGTTGAATCTTTCTCCTGTTCTTCCTACTCCTCTAAGGGAACCCTGCAAATACTTCTTTATTCACTGTCCAAATCACTCTGGGATTTATTGTGGCATCACATTAACCTGGACAAACCAATAAAATCCCATGCCCTATTCAAAATCTCATGCCTGTACTTATGATGTTCAACTAAACTAACCATGCAAGTTAAATTATGAAATGTACTACTGAAAATACAAATTTTGCAACAAATAAACATTTCTCCCTTGAGTCTCACACAGAAGTTGAAGTTTTAATATATGGATGATATCATCCTTTACCCAATCTTCTGATATACTTTAATTCTATCCTGATCAACTTTATTTATGCCTCTACTTGATATCTGATTACTTTTTCAACTTTTTAAACAGCTCCTGTATGGGGTACTCCTGATTTCATAGCTTCAGAGCTCTGACTCTGAGTCTCAGGTCTCACATAAATATCTGAAGTTTCTGAGAAAGTCCAGATTATAAACAGATAGCTCAGTATCTCAGAATTTAGAATATAATTAATTTTTTAACAAAGGGAAAAATGGTAATCTAAAATCCTTGGCTGTTCAGTAATTAAGAAACCCTCTCTGAGGTAATCCTTGAATCAATGGTAAAATCAAAATTAACTTTAAAAATTGTCAAATAAGAAATAAAATGGAGGAAACGTCATACCAAAATGCATGCACCATAGCAAACTCAGTGTACAGAGAAAATGTATCCTAGCACTAAATTAAATCCTAGCATATTAATAAGAATTTAAAACTATCTTAAGATATTAGAAAATAAAAGCAATAATGGAATGAAAAAGGAAAAGATAAAACAAAAAAAGATAAAATCTGGAAGTTGTGAAACAGAATATTAAAAATGATATTCTGAAATGGATAAATATCTGGAAAAGGGAAAAAAACTTGATAACTGTTTAACAAGCTACATTAAGAGAGAAAGAGGGAGAGAAAAACAGACAATAAATCTGTGGCCCTCACCAAATAAATTCATCCTCATCTTTTAGTGACACAACAAATATTTAACAGCAAAACAGTGCTTGGGATTTGCTTCAGAATTGACAGGACAATCACTGAAGCTGGGTGATGGATACATGCGGATTCAATGCACTGTCCTCTAATATTTCAAAATTACAGACTTTTGTTGAATCTAAAACTGTATTTTTATACTTTTATATTTGTTATTTACTGGATCTCATTATCTGTTTTAAAACAAATAAACAAAAAATGTCTACTTCTACTTCCACTTTTCCCATCACTCTACTGAGAAGGCTGTGGCCAAAATCGCCAATGGAATTCTACTTGCCAAAATCAGTGGACAATGCCAACTCCCTGCTAATTTGAGTTCTCTGTAGCCTTGCCAATCTGTTCTCAAAAATCAATTCTCTTTTGAATATTCAGCAAAATTTTTATTTCTTTACCTTCTCTTTAATCATTCTTTCTTAGCAATCTCTCATAAATGCTGGGGTACTCTATTCTCCGGGTGATATCCCTGCATGATATCTGTACTCTCATGTTTTGAAAACTACCCTAAACTGAAGACTCCCTTATGTACGATCTTTATCCATGGCCTTTCCAAAGTTCCAGGACTGAATTCTTCCTGCATATCTCTGTCCTTAGACACTTAAACTTAAGCAACCAAATTTAACCTCGCTTTTGGTCCTTTCTATACTGTTTCCACTTATGGTTTTGATCTTATTTAATGGCAGTGTTGACTCCCATTCTCCCTAGCTGGAAACATGATTTCTTCTTTGACCTGTGTCTCACTCAGCCCACACATCCTGTCTCTTTCTCTAATCTGTCTATATCTTTGAATCCTTATTGCTACAAGTTGATAATATGTTCTAAAAGACATAAGTCTTTCAACCCAGCAACTTTCTCTTAAGGCTATATCACATGGAAATGAGCTCTTTGATGTTTAGGAGCATAGTAATATGAGTTGCTGGGGCATGCTGCCTATGTACACTCTTGTTCCTTCACTGCACTGGGTCCCAGGGTAAAGGGTCAAACCAGTAGATGATTCCATGGCAGGTGGAAGCTCTGACAGCAGTCTGGCCCAGGTAGAGGAGTAGTGGATGGTGGGAGTTATCATCTCTGTTCCATAGGCTACTCTGTTCCATAGGCTACTTCAGTTTTGTTCACTGCCAATGCCTCAGCAATCACCCAACGTCCAGATTTTGCCTGTCTTCCTGTGACAATCCAATCAACTGAATGTTGAAACAGGAAAAACAATAAGCCAAAGTCCTGGAATGGTATGTTGTACTACTATTTGGCCAGAGTGTTAGTAATAGAATATGGAAAGAGATGTGTGGAGAGAGAGAGAGTTCCTTTCCTTCCCTTCATCTCACTAGCGTGCCCATTGTAATCTGGTGAAACTTCCTCAAGCTGCAATGTACCCACTGCCATAGTTAACACAGCCAAGGCAGGCTTCAAAATCTTACACCTGATGTGTTTTGCAGGAAAGTGTAGAAACTCACAAACTTAATTGCTGGGCATTAAGAAACCTTCACAGTGGCAGCAGGGTGGTCAGCATATCTAGAACATGAAGGGTGATTTGCAACAGAAAAAACAGCTTATATGGACATGAGAAGAGGAGAGGGTGAATTGGGGGGAGGGGTTATTAGCAAGAAGTGAGATCTGAGAGAAGCATAGAAGATAAAGAGGCTTATAGGGACACCAAAACAGGAAACATTTTCTTCTGTTTCTCTCTCCCATTCAGCTTTGAAGTTCCTTACTATTTTCTCCTCCTCTTCCCTCTTGCTTATTTAATAAAATCTTTTACCCTATTCCTATTTTTACCTTGAGATTTGTGGATCCCACGTGGAAATGTGCTTAAGAGAAATATGTGTCCTCTCCACACACTTCTGCTCTCCAACAGATGATCTTGAAATGGTCAAGACCATGATTATTTTGACCTTGATCTTTGCCTTCCACTTTAACTTGATCCTGGTGTGGAATTCACTAAAATGATTCCTACTAGTCAGCGATATCTTCAATATAAGTAAATGATAGCTGTTATCTTGACATTTTAAAACAATTTTGAACTATCAGAAATAGAGTGGAAAAGAAGGATATGTTTCAGTTAAGAGACAGACTAAGAAAATAAGTGGAGATGTGAACATATGTGGGTAAAGTCAGAAGGTCCAGCTTAAAACAGAAATAGTGGTAAAAAGATAATATTGGAAAAGTAGGCAGAGGGCAGACTGTGGCCTCAAACTTAAAAGTCAGGTTAAGGATACAGGGTTTATAAGCAGGGAAGTGAGGGAATTAACTAGTCTTTATATTTTCCAACTGTGGCATTTGAATATTCAGTTTAAGTAAAGTTTAAAAATTGGGAATTTTCCCATGGCTAAGAGAATTACAAATGCTAAAAACCTTTTGTTTAATTACTGTATTCAGTTTAATTGAGCATGCATTTCTAAGTAAAGGGGAAACACTTAGTTTAACTATAAATTTAAACCTAATTTTAAATCTCACTCCCCTACCCTAAAGATTGAGAGACAATAGCAGCAAAAATGGATTCAGACTCAAATATAAAGTCATTGAATTAGAGTTGAGCCCCAGAGAAGTGAAATAGCATGCTAAATTCACAAGGTTAGCTAGTTGCCCAGCCAGGACTAAACTCTACACCACGATCTTCCAATGGATAATTTCAGATGTGAAAATATCCAAATAAATGAGAAAAAGCTTCAGAAGTTTATGAAATATCTGTGGTTCACTCACTTAGGATCATAGGGATATCCTAAATGTTCTTCTTATTTTAGGATATCCCTGTGAAAATAATGAATATGTAAATTCAGGTCAAAATATTTAAAACTGCAAAGATGCCATCATGCTTTGAGAGGGCTTTGAGGAGTTGACTTCGTTGAGTTCTAGTGTAGAAGGATTATTGACAGAGTAAAAGGTAAATTTCAATGTGGAGCAGACAAACTTGTGATGCTTTCTGGGGCCCTGTGTCACTGGGGACCACACCCAGGATCCAAGCAAGGAAGGACACTGATCCAAGGAAGCCTTACCTATAAGTGAAATTTACCTCTTTCCCTCTAATTTGGAGATTTTTCCTCATCACCGCTTCACAGACCCCAATGCAAAGATTATATTTTGTTTTTATCTCAACTTCTTAAATTACTAAATAGAATAAAGACTTAAAAATAATAAATTCACTGAGAAAATCAATGAGACCAGTCAAGCACCTCAAACGTGCACATCAATCAAATTTTATTGTTCTCTGCCAATTGCTTTTGCACAATTATTTTTCTTAATGATTTGAAAGATCATTTACATTTTTTATTACATATTATACATGTTAATGAGAGAAAATTCATAAATTTATGAAATGCATAAAAACTTGATAATCTGAAAATTTGTTAATGTCTTATAACATATACCTCAGAAATATTTATGTTCAACTGTACTTTCTTTTTTTAGTATGGTCAGTCTCCAGGAATTAAATCTGGGTCTCTGGCATGGCAGGTGAGAACTTTGCCACTAAGTCACCATTGCCCGCCCCTGAATTCTTGATATATTTTACTTTACAGAAGTCTTGTACCAATTTACTCTCTTAACTGAAGAATTTGAGATATACAATTTTATCACACCCTCACCATGTAAATATTTACAATTTTTGCCATCAATTTCAATTGAATTTTTTCAAATCTAACTTTAATATACATTTTAACTATTCATGCATATAAACAGTTTTTGGCTTTCAAAAGTTCTTTACGACTTTCTTTTTGGTATAGGTGTCTTTTGTTTGCCCAGATTTTCAATGTAGTGTTTCTGTTTTGTAGTTTTTGTTTGTCTTGTTTGAGTTACTTACTAAGAACAAGTAGCTCTCTTTACATATAAATGAATACATGCATGTACAAATGTGTGTGTATTAAAATCGATAAGTAATGATATATATGTGCATTTATAATTTATATTTGTATATATGAACGTGAATGTATACCTATGTATATATGTGCATGTACAGAGATTTTTACATTTTCTTAGATCTTGTCCTTTAAATACTATGCCATAATTTTTTTCAATGCCTTGACAGCCCTCTTTCATTGCAATATCTTATCTCTAATCACCTGGATTATGTTCATTTTCCCTTTAAAAATTTTTTTTCATTTAAATCTACAAAGAACCTGGAATTGTCTTAGGTGAAGAGCTACCTTATTTTCTTTAAAATGTAAATCTTCAAACACTATAGCATAACTTAGACTTTTGCCATTAGTTTGTGGTATTTCTTTAATCACATCTGATTTTCTATACATATCAAATATTATTTCAAGAATATTAATTTGATTCCATTAAAGAGTCTGTCAATTCTTCTCCCAGATTACCTAGCTTTATTTTATTTAAAACAATACATTTTTAATAACTCACCAATTTGGATGACAAAAATCCAGAAAAAATATTAAATAATTATGACAATAGGAAACATCTTTTGACTTGCCTCTCTAATTTTAATATTAATATTATTTTTTCTTTATTGAGGTAGGCTATCCTTTTATTATTATATTAAGTCTTTTTGAATGGTTTTTGGTTATTGTTTCTTTGTTTTAAATCATAAACTGGAAAAGTTTAAGGCATCTGTTGTGATTATCAATATTCAATAATTTGCTCAATCTATATAAAATAAATTTTGATATATTCCTCAATATAAGTTAATTCTAAATTTTCAGATGAAATTTTAATGTACCATTGCTTTTGTTCCTTCGTATTACATTTAGGACATTCACAAATATGTTTATCAGGGAAATTAGTCTTTCAACTTCTCTTTTCATGATGTTGTGTTTGTTTTTTTTAACTTTTTTTATTGTATAGTATAACATATATACAAAGCAAAGAAATAAAAAGGCAATAATTTCAAAGCACTCTTCGATAAGTTGTCGCAGGACAGATCTCAGAGTTTGTCATGGGCTAATATAAAATCCTCTTATATTTTTCCTTCTAGCTGCTCCAGAATATAGGAGGTTAGAGGGCTTAAATACTTTTTTATTGTGACAATAGACTTTTATTTCCTTCTCTTTTTGTGAGCAGTGACATATAAATATAAAAAGCTATAAATTTCAAAGCACAGCACCACAAGTAGTTGTAGAATATATTTCAGAGGTTGACATGGGTTACAATTTTACAATTTTAGGTTTTTACTTCTAGCTGCTCTAAAATACTGCAGATGTAAAGAAATATCAATTTAATGATTCAGCATTCATATTCGTTTGTTAAGTCCTGTCTTCTATGTATAATTCCTCCATCACCTTTGATCTTTCCATACCTCTCTTTGGGGTTGTTTGGACTATGGCAATTCTAGATTTTTGATATTGAAGGGTCTATCACTAATATGGGGTAAGGAGATAGAACTATCTGATTTCTGGAGAGGCTGGACTAGGTTTCAGGACTTAACTGGACCAGGGACCAACCTGGAGGTAGTAGATTTCTGGAAAGTTACTCTAGTACATGGAACCCTTGTGGAATCTTATATATTGTCCTAGGTGTACTTTAGGATTGGCAGGAATGGACCCGGTTGGGGGTTGGCAGGTTATGTTAGGTAGTAAGGTCTAACTGAAACTTGCATAAAAGCAACCTCCAGAGTAGCCTCTCGACTCTATTTGAACTCTCTCTGCCACTGATACTTTATTAGTTATACTTCTCTTCCCCCTTTTGATCAGGATGAAATTGCCTATATTCATCCCTGGTTGTCATCTCCGATGCTGCCAGGGAGACTTTCACCCCTGGATGTCTTATCTCATGTAAGGGGCAGGGCAATGATTTCACTTGCAGAGTTGGGCTTAGAGAGACTGAGGCCACATCTGAGCAACACTAGATGTCCTCTAGAAGCAACTCTTAGGCATGCCTATAGGTAGTCTAAGCTTCTCTGCTACGTACATAAGCTTCACAAGACTAAGCCTCCTGATCAAGAGCATGGCCTATTGATTTGCATTTCCCTAAAGTTTCTCACAGTTAATAGTTCGATATTCTTTTTTCCCTCCTTCAGGGGACTTTGCCAATACTTTTTGATTATCTTCTTAATATACTCTAGGATATATCCAGGCATTACAATAATCTATGCAGGATTAAAGGACCTCTTTCCTATTTTATGCTCCCTGTGTTTCAATTGTTCAAATGAGCTATACAGATAGGTTGAATTAGATTATGCACTACAGAATCGACTTCACCGTCAGGGCATCCTTCAGCCACATTTATGCTGATCATAAAAGTGGAATCATACAGTATCTATCTTTTTGTGTCTAGCTGGCTTCACTCAGCATTATATCCTCAAGGCTCATCCATATTGTCACGTGCTTCAGGACATTATTTTGTCTTACTGTTGCATAACATTCTATCGTATGTATCTACCACATTTGTTGATCCACTTGTCTGTTTATGGACATTTGGTTTGTTTCCATCTTTTGGCTATTGTAAATAATGCTTCTATGAACATCGCTGTGCAAATGTCTGTTTGTGTCGTAGCTTTCCGATCTTCTGGGTATATACCAAGTAGAGCTATTGGTGGGTCATAGGGCAACTCAATATGTATTTTCCTAAGGAACCACCAGACAGTCTTCCATCATATAATGGTGGTTGCACCAGTATACATTCCCACCAGCAATGCATAAGTGTCCAAGTTTCTCCACATTGTCTCCAACATTTATAGTTTCCTGTTTGTTTAATAGCAGCCATTCTTATAGATGTGAGGTGGTATCTCACTATAGTCATGATATGCATTTCTCTTATAGCCAATGAAAATGAGCATCTCTTCATGTGCTTTTGAGTCATCTGTATTTGTTCTTCAGAAAAATGTCTATGCATATTTATTTTATAATTGGATTGTTTGTTCTTTTATTGTTGAGTTATATGATTTCTTTATACAGGAAATGAAGGCTTTGTCTGATATGCAACTTCCAAATATTTTCTCCCATTGAGTTGACTGCCTCCACCATTTTGACAAAGTCTTTTGATGTGCAGAAGCGTTTGATTTTGAGGAGTTGCCATTTATCCACTTTTTCCTTTTGTTGCTTGTGCTTTGGGTGTAAAGTTTAGGAAGCTCCCTCCTATTACTAGGTCTTGAAGCTGTTTCCCTACATTTTATTCTAGAAGCTTTATGGTACAGGTTCTTATATTTATGTTTTTGATTCACTTTGAGTTAATTTTTGTATAGGGTGTAAGATAGTGGTCTTTTATAATAGGTTTTAGTCAGGGAATGTTAATCTTCCTTCTTCATTCTTCATTTTAAGGATGCTTTTAGCTATTTGGGGTCTCTTTCCCTTCCAGATGAATTTGGTGATTAGCTTTCCCAAATCTTCAAGGTAGATTGTTGGAATTTTGATTGGTACTGTGTTGAATCTGTAGATCAATTTGGGTAGAATTGACGTCTTAACTATATTTAGCCATCCAATACATGAGCAGGGAATGTTTTTCCATCTATTTAGATCTCCTTTGATTTCTTTTAGCATGTTATGTAGTTTTCTGTGTACAAGTCCTTTAGATCCCTAGTTAAGTTCATTCCTAAGTATTTGATTTTTTTAGTTGCCATTTTGAATGGAATTTTTCCCTTAACTGACTCCTCAGCCAGCTCATTGCTTGTGTATAGAAATGTTACTGATTTTTGCACATTAATTTTATATCCCACCACCTTGATGAATTTGTTTATTAGCTCAAGTAACTTTGCTGTAGATTTCTCAGGATCTTCCAAGTATAGTATCATATCATCTGCAAAGAATGAGAGTTTTACTTCTTCCTTTCCAATTTGGATGCCTTTTATTTCTTTGTTCTGCCTGAGTGCTCTAGCTTGAACTTCTAGCACAATGTTGAATAACAGTGGTGACAGTGGGCATCCTTGTCTTGTACCTGATCTTAGGGGGAATCTTTCAGTCTCTCTCCATTGAGTACAATACTGGCTATCAGTTTTTGATACATTCCCTTTATCATATTGAGGTAGTTACCTATGATTCCTATCTTTTGGAGTGTTTTTTTTATCAGAAAATGGATGCTGAATTTTGTAGAACACTTTTTCAGCATCAATTGATATAATTATGTGATTTTTCCTTTTTGACTTGTTAATGTGCTATATTACTTTAATTTATTTTCTTGTGCTGAACCATCCTTGCATTCCTGGTATAAACCCCACTTGATCATGATGTATAATACCCTTAATGTGCTATTGGATTCGATTTGCTAATATTTTATTGAGAATTTTTGCATCTATGTTCATTATGGATATTGGCCTGTAGTTTTCCTTTCTTATAGCATCTTTATGCAGTTTTGATATTAAAATGACATTAGCTTCATAAAATGAGTTAGGTAGTGTTTCTTTTTCCTCAATTTTTGGAAAAGTTTAAGCAGGATTGCTGTTAGTTCTTCTGGAATGTTTGATAAAATTCCCCTGTGAAGTCATCTGACCCTGGGCTTTTCTTTATAGGAAGATTTTTGACGACTGATTGAATCTCTTTACTTGCGATTGGTTTGTTGAGATCTTCTATTTCTTCATGAGTCATTGTAGCTTGTTTGTGTGCCTCCAGGAATTTGTCCATTTCATCTAAGTTGTCTAGTTTGTTGGTGTATAGTTGTTCATAGTATCCTTTTAAGATTTCTTTTATTCCTTCAGGGTCTGTGGTAGTGCACCCTTTCTCATTTCTGATTTTATTTATTTGCATCCTCTCTCTTTTTTTTTTCTTTGTCAGTCTTGTTAGTGGCCCATCAATTTTACTGATCTTCCAAAACAACCAACTTTTGGTTTTATTGATTCTTTCTACTGTTCTTCTGTTCTCCGTTTCATTTATCTCTGCTTTAATCTTTGTTGTTTGTCCTCTCCTATTTGCTTTGGGTTCATGCTGTTTTTATAGGCTTTGATAGGATTATATAATGAATTGGGGACCCTGTCAACTTTCTCTATATTCTGGAAAGTTTGTTTCTTGATGTTTTTTATAGACCTCACCAGTAACAATGACTAGGTTCAGATCCTGCTTTGAAAATAATTCTAATTTTTATGTTTTAAAATTTTAATTGGGTTTTTAATTCCTCTTAGAGTCAATGCAAATGATCTTTTCTTAACGGTACATTTCAGAGGAATTTTGAATTCCTCTGTATCACATTCTGGTGGGAATTTAAAATTGTACATATTCTGTGGAAAGCAGTTTGGTGGTTCCTCAAGTTGTAAAATAGAATTACTACATGATGTGCAATTCCACTCTTAGGTATATACTCTCTAAATAATTTAAAGCAAAGAATCGAATGGACACGTGTACACTGGTGTGCATAGCAGTATTATTCTCCACAGGCAAAAATGGAATCATACCAAGTGTCCATTGAAAGATTAATGGATAAATAAAATGTGGAATATGCATAGAACAGAATATGATTCAGCTATAAAAAGGAATGAATTTCTGATACATGTTACAGTATAGATGTACCTTGAAAACATAAGGTTAAATGGCAAAAGCCAGACGTGATAGGAGAAATGCTATATGTCTCCACATATATGGACTATCTAGAATAAGCAAATTCATTAAAACAGAGAGTAAACTAAAGATTACTAGGGACTGAGAAAAAGGAGAGTTATTGGCCAAGGGAAGTTGTGAATGATGGAAAAGATTTAGTAAGGAAAGGAAGTGATGGTAGCACAATATTGTAAAAGTAATTCATACTACTGAACTGTACATTTACAAATGGTTAAAATAGAAAAATGATGTTATATGTTACCACAATAAAAATGGCTTATTTCTTTAAGATTTCCAAGTTGTTATAGAGTAATAGATACTATTCTTTTACAATTTTAATTTTTATATTTTAATTTATAATTTTATCATAATCTATTTCTTATTTCTACTTGGTTGTTTATGGGTTATCTTATTTTTATTAATCAAAGTTTTTTGTTGATATATTCATTAAATAATTTAGCTGTGATATATTGGTCAGTTCTTTGATTGTGATTAAGTTCTGCATTTATATTTATTATTCTTTGTGGTTTCTTTGGGATATTTTTGTTTTTCTTCTTTAATTTTTATAGTTTTGCATGTTAGCAGTTCATTCATCTGTATTCTTTATTTGACAAATTGTATAAACATAAATTTTCATTTTTAAGTATTTAGATGCAAACAGTTCATACAAAATGTTATCTTTGCTGTTATATAATTAGTAACATCTATTAGACTGTGAGTTTTTAAATTCAATAAACAACTTTTTAGAGCAGTTTCTGGTTAGTAGAAATTTTGGGCAGTAAGTACTAAGTTCCCATGTATCCCCTTTCTCCACAAGCACAGTTTCTCCTCTTATAGATATCTTGCACTAGTGTACTATATATTTTACAATTGATGAACCAATATTAATACATTATTATGAATAAGTCCATAGTTTAGAGTTCTTTTGTTATGCTCTATAGTTCTATGGGTTTTAACCATGTATCAGTTTCCAATAGCTGCCATAGCAAATAACCATAAAATGGATGACAAATCTTTCACGATTTCAGAGACTAGGCACCTGAAATGAGGTGTTGGCAGGCCGTGCTCACTCTGAAATTTGTAGGGAAGGAACCTTCCTTGCCTCTTCCACCTTTGGACAGCTCCAGGCATTTCTTGGCTTGTGGCAGCAGCCCCCCAATCTCTGCCTCCAGCTCCACATGCCTGTCTTTCCTCTCTGACTCTATACAAATTTCACTTGTCTTATGAGGACACACTTGCATTGGATGGAGGGTGCACCCTAGTCTAGTATGACCTCACCCAAACTTAACACAAAACTCTATTTCTGAATAAAGTCACATTCTGAGGTCCTGGGTAGACATGATTTCTGGAGGACACTATTCAACCCAGTTTACACCATTACCATATCATACAGTACAGTTTTACTGTCCTAAAAATGCCCTGTGTACCTCCTATTCAGCCTTCTTGCCCATCACACTGAATACCTGAAAAAACACTGATCTTGTAACTGCGTTTATGGCTTTATGTATTCCAGAATGATATATAGTTGGCATCATACAGAACATAGTATTTCCCAACATTTCTTTCACTTAGCAATATGCATTTTTTTTCTTGCTGTCTTCTCATGGTTTGATAGTTCATTTCTTTTTATCTGAAATATAACATATATACAAAAAAAAGCAATAAATTTCAAATAGTCATGGGACAGATTTCAAAGTTTGGTATGGGTTCCACAATTTCTGGTTTTTCCTTCTATCTGCTCCAAGACACTAGAGACTAAAAGAAATATCAATATAATGATTCAGCAGTCACACTCATTTGTTAAAGCCCATCTTCTCTTTTATAACATTTCTTTCTCATTTGATCCTTTCTTCTGATCTTTAGGGTTATTTGGGGAAGCCCATTCTAAATTTTTCATGTTGAAAAGGATGTTAACAATATAAGATAAGGGGATAGAATTGGTTGATATTCTTGGAAAGCCTGGCCCCTCTGAGTTTTAGTATTTATTTGGCCTAAACCATCTGGAGTTATTGGTTTCTGAAAAGTGAGCTTAGTGCATGAAATTTTTGTAGAATCTCAGATTCAGTGCTAGGTGGTCTTTAGAGTTAACAGAAATTATTTTGGTTGAGTTTTGGCAAACCATAGCAATTAGCAGTATCTAGCTGAATCCAGAATAGACTCTCAACTCTATTTGAACTCTTTTAGCCACTGATACTTTATTTTGTTACATTTATTTCCCCCCTTTGCTCTAGAAGATGTTGCCAATCCCACAGTGCCAAGGCCAGTTTCATTCCTGGGAGTCATGTCCCACGTTGTCAGGGAGACTCACACTCCTGGACGTCATGTCCCCCATACGAGGAAGGGCAATGACTTTCCTTGCAGAGTTGAGCTAAAAGAGAAAGAGGCCACATCTGAACAATGAAAGAAGTTTCTGGAAGTAACTCTTAGACATGATTATAGTTAGATAGCTTCTCTGCTACAGAAGTATGCTTCACAAGAGCAAGACTTGAGAACAAGGGCTTGGTCTATTAATTTTGAAGTTCCTATTGTTTTAGAGGGCCCATTTCTTTTTATCATGAAATAAGACTCCATTGTATGGATGCACTACAGCTGGTTTATTCACCTATTGAAGGATATCTTGGCTGCTTCCAACATTTGGCAATTATGAATAAAGTTGCTATGACTATGCATGTGTAGGTTTTTATGTAGACATAGCTTTTAACTGACTTGGGTAAATAACAAATAGTGAGGTTGCTGGATCATATGGTAAACCTATGTTTAACTTTGTAAGAAATTGCCAAACTGTCTTCCAAAGTGGCTGTGTTATTTTGCATTCTTACCAGCAAAAAATGAGAGAACATGTTGCTCCACATACTCATGAGCTTTTGATGTTGTTAGTGTTTTGGATTTTAGATGCTTTAATCTGTTTTTAGTGCAAATCATATATCTTATTTAGGACTTGTATTCAAAATATCCAAAGGATATTTAAAACTCCACAATAAGAAAACAAAAAACCCAATTACAGAGTTGTCAAAAGATCTGAACAGACATACCTCCAAAGAAGATGCACAGATGGCAAATAAGCACATGAAAGATCTTCAACATCATGTCATTAAGGAATTACCAAATAAAACAATTAAAGTTTTATTATTTTTAACTTCCCACTGTTGTTAATAATATGAAATTGTAATTTGTCCAATTTTTTTATTATAGCAAGAATGTTGACTTGTCACAACATTTTATATTCCCCTTAGAGTCAGACATTTGTCTTTTTTAGTCATTTATTAAAAAATATTAACATCAAAACCTGCATCGACTTGATGTGTACCAACCATGGGTTTGTCTGCTTACTTGTTTAAAACCGTGTATACCCATGTAACTACACCACAATCAAGATGGAGGATGTTTTTATCATTCCAAAATGTTCTTTTGTGCCTCTTCCCAGTCAAATTATTCCACTTGTGACTTTATGCAACCACTGTCCTGCTTTCTGATTACTAAATATGAGATTTGTCTTTTCTACTTTCATATAACTAGAAAAGTTATATGAATTGAGTTGTACAATACATTTTATATATGACTGCTTTCATTTAGCACAATGATTTTGAGCTTTGTCCATGTAACAAACTTATGTCTCCATAGTTGTTTTCTTTTATATGAATATTTGTTTATTTTTTACCCATTGAGTTCCATTTGAATCACTTACAGCTCAGGAGTAATATGAAAAATTTGTCCATGAACATTTTTACTAAAAGATGTATGGACATGTTTTCATTTCTCTTGAACAAATCCTTAGGAATGAAATAGCAGGGTCAAATGGTGTGTAATATAATATGAAACTAAAAAACTGTTTTCCAAATTGACAGTACCATTTTACAATCCCATCTATAGTGGATGATTTACAGTTGCTCCACATTTTCACTTAAACATATCAATGTTTACAATAGATGTGTGTTGGTATCACATTTGGTTTAAACTTGTATTTCCCCTGATGACTAATAATATTCTATAATTTCATTTGCTTATTGATCATTCCTTTATATTTTTTATGAAGTATCTATTCAAATATTTTGTCCATTTCTAATTGAGCTCTTTATCTTTGTAGTACATATTTGTATGACTTCTTTATATATTCTATATACCAGTTCTTTATCAGATATATATATTAGGAATATTCCTTCCTTGTTTTTTCATTTTCTTTAATGTCTTTCAAAGTGAAAAACAAATTTATGAAAACCCAATTTATCAATTTTTAAAATTTAATTATTAAGGCTTATGGCCTACCTAAAAAATCTTCTCCATTCCAAGTTTGTGAAGACTTTCTCCAGTGTTTACTTCTACAGTATTAGTATTTATGTTTAGGTCTAAGATCCATTTCAAATTAAATTTTGTGTAACATTTGAGATAAGAGCCAGTGTTCCTTTCTATTCCATATAGATATCCATTTTATCCAGCATGATTTTGGACAAGACTGTATTTTCTCATGATTTATCTGGGCAGTTTTGTTGAAAATCTTTTTTTTTTTTCATGGATCTACTTTTGAACTTGTAATATGCATCATTGAAATATATTTCTATATTTTGCAAGTACTACATTTTTTATATATCTATAGCTTTCAAGTAATCCATGAAGGTAGATTGTGAAATTCTTGCAACTTTGTTCTTCTTTTTCAAAATATTTTAACAATTCTAGATCTTATTTCTCTCTGTTTTAGAATCACGCTAGAAACTTTTACAAGCCTACTTGGCATTTAATTGGTATTGTCTTGAATTGAATTGGATCTGTTATATAATAATATTGAACTGACCAATCATTGAACAGGATGAGTAAGTTGTTGGGATGTTAGCTGGTGCTGTATTGAATCTATAAATCAGTTTGGGTTGAATTGACATCTTATTTATATTTAATTTTCCACTCCATAGTCATGGTATGTCCTTCTGCGTATTTAGGTCTTCTTTAATTCCTTTTTAGCAATTTATTGTAGTTTTCTGTGTATAAGTCTTAAATATTTGATTTTTTCTGTTCCAATTGTAAAGGGATTTTTTTCTTGATTTAATCTGCAGAATGCTCATTATTAGTATAGAAATGCTATTGATTTTTGCATGCTGATATTGTACCCTGCCACTTAGCTGTATTCCTTTATTAGCACTAATAGCTTTGCTATAGATTTATTGGGACTTTCTACATATATATCTTGTCATCTGCAAGCAGTGAAACTTTTACTTTTTCCTTTCCAATTTCCATGCATTTTATACCCATTTCTATGGATTTTATGTCTTTTCTTGCTTAATTGCTCTAACTAGAACTTCTAGTACAATGTTGAGTAACAATGGTGACAGTGGGCATTCTTGTCTTCTTCCTGATCTTAGTGGGAAAGGTTTCAGTCTTTTCCCATTGCATATGGTGTTAGCTGTGAGTTTTTCACATATTTCCTTTATTATGTTGAGGAAGCTCCTTTCTATTCTTATTCTTTGAAGTGTTTTCATCAAAAATGGGTGTTGATAGTCAAGTGAGTATTCTGCATCATTCAAGATGATCCTGAGGTTTTTTTCCACTTTAATTTATTGATTTGGTGTAGTACCTTAGTTGATTTTCTTGTGTTGAACTATCCTTGCATACCTGGAATAAATCTCACTTGGTTGTGGTATATAATTCTTTTAATGTGTTGCTGGATTCAATTTGCGAGTATTTTGTTCAGGATTTTTGTGTTTATATTCATTAAAAGAGATTGGTCTGTAATTTTCTTATAGTATCTTTTCTGGCTTAAGTATTTTGATGATGTTGGTTTCACGAAATGAAATAGGTAGCTTTCCTTTCTCTTCATTTGTTTTGAAGAGTTTTTAACAGAATTGGTATTAATTTTTTCTTGAATATTTGGTGGAAATCATCTGTGAAGACTTCTGATTCTGGACTTTTCTTTTTGGGGAGATTTTGGATGACTGATTCAATCTCTTTACTTATGATTGGTTTATTGAGGTCATCTATTTCTTCTGGAGTCAATGTTGGTTGTTCATGCTTCTTTAGGAAGTTGTCCATTTCATCTATGTTGCCTAGTTTCTTAGCATATAGTTACTCATCATATCCTCTCATTACCTCCTTTATTTTTTGGGGGTCAGGAGTTATGTTCTCTCTTCCACTTCTGATTTATTTGCATCCTCTTTCTCTCTCTCTCTCTCTCTCTCTCTCTCTCTCTCTCTCTCTCTCTCTCTCTCTCTCTCTCTCTCTTTCTCTCTCTCTCTCTCTCTCTCTCTCTCTCTCTCTCTCTCTCCCTTTTTCTCTCTCTCTCTTTCTTTCTCTCTCTCTGTCTTTTTCTCTCTCAGCCTAACTAAGGGTCCATCAATTTTACTTATTTTCTTAAAGAACACACTTCTAGTTTTGTTGAATCTTTTTATTGCTTTCATGTTCTCAATTTCATTTATTTCTGCTCTAATATTTGTTGTTTCTTTCCTTCTGTTAGGTTTGGGGTTAGCTTTCTGTCCTTTCTCAAGTTCCTCCAAAAGAACAGTTAATTCCTCAGTTTTTGTTCTTTCTTCTTTTTTAATGTAAACATTTAGGGCAATAAATTTCCCCCTCAGCACCACCTTTGCTTCATCCCATAAGTTTTGATATGTTGTGTTTTCATTTTCATTTTCATCAAGATATTTCCTGATTTCTCTTGTAATTCCCTCCTTGACACAGTGATTGTTTAATAGTGTGTTGTTTAGCCTCCATATATTTGTAAATTTTCCATCCTTCCACCTGTTATTCATTTCCAGCTTCATTCTATTATGATCCAAGAAAGTATTTTGTATAATTTCAGACTCCTTAAATTTATTAAGATTACTTTGTGATCTATCCTGGAGAATGATCCATGAGCAGTTGAGAAAAATGTGTATTCTGCTACTGTGGGGTGTAGTATTCTGCAAATGTCTGTAAAGTCTACTTCATTTGTCACACTATTCAACATCTCTGTTTCCTTATTAAACATCTGTCTAGATGTTATATCCATTGTTCAGAGAGGTGTATTGAATTCTCCAACTACTACTATGGAGGTGTCTTCTTCTCCCTTCATTGTTATAAGTGTTTGCTTAATATTTTGGGGCACTGTAACTCAGTGCATAAATATTTATGATTATTATATCTTCTTGATGATTTGTCCCTTTTGGAACACATAGAGTCCTTCTTTGTCTCTTTAAATTATTTTATGTTTGAAGTCTAATTTGTCTGATATTAGTCTAGATACTCATGCTCTTTTCTGATTGTCATTTGCATGAAATATTTTTTTCCAGCCTTTAACTTTCAAACTATTTTTGTCCTTGGGTCTTAAGTGAGTTTCTTACAAACAGCATATATCTGGGTCCTGTTTATTAGTCCATTCTGCCAGTCTATGCCTTTTAATTAGATAGTTCAATCCATTAACATTTAATGTTTTTACTGTAAAGGCAGTACTTTCTTCTATCATTTTGTGATAAGATGATCTTCTACCATGTCATATCTTATTTTTTCTCCCTCTTTTTACCTTCCTGATAGTTTTCATTTCTATACTCTTCTCCAAGCCTCTTTCTCCTGTCTTTTTCTATCTTTCTGTAGTGTTCCCTGTAGTATTTCTTGGAGAGCTGGTCTCTTGTTCACAAACTCTCTCAGTGTCTGTTTGTATGATCATATTTTAAATTTTCCTTCTTTAGTTAATTAATTAATTTTTTGCATGGGTAGGCACCAGGAAATGAATCCCTCATATTTGAAGGGCAGTTTTGCTTGATATAGAGTTTTTGGTTGGTAGTTTTTCAGTGTTTTAAATATATCACAACACTTTCTTCTTGCCTCTATGGTTTCAGCTAGGAAATATGTACTTAGTTTCAGCAAGCTTCCCTTGCATGTAATGGATCATTTTTCCCTTGCTGCTTTTAGAGTTCTCTGTTTCTCTTTGATATTCAACAGTCTGATTAGTAATTGTCTTGGAGTAGGTCTATTTGGATTCTGTTTGGGGTACACTGAGCTTCTTGGATCTGTAATTTTATATCTTTCATAAGAGATATTTTCAGTGATTATTTCCTCCATTATTCTTTCTGCCCCTTTTCACTACTCTTCCCTTTCTGGGACACCCATGAATATCCATGTGCTTCACATTGTTATTCAATTCCCTGAGGCTCTGCTTATATTATTCCATTATCTTCCCAATCTCTTATTTTGTGTGTAGGATATCCTGTCCTGTATTTACTAATTCATTCTTTTGCTTCTTCAATTCTGCTGTTGTAGGTCTCCATTGTGTTTTTCATTTCTTCCATTATGCCTTTCACTCCCATAAGTTCTGCAAATTGTTTTTTCACACTTTTGAATTATTCTTTATAATTCACCCAATGTGAATTTATAAACGTCTTCATTTATATTTTCTCACTCAATGTCTTTTTTATATTTTTCATCCCTTTTGAAATATCTTCCCTCAACTCATCAAGTTGATTTTTAATGTGATTTTGCATGTTTGTTTCAACATCCTGAATTAGTTGTTTCAACTCCTGTATCTCATTTGAAATGTTAATTTATTCTTTTGAATGGGCCATATTTTCATTTTTCTAGTATGATTCATAATTTTTACTGGTGTTCAGGCATTTGATTTCCTTGATTTCTGTATTCTGGAGGTCATTTTCACTCTTTTGCCTGGAGTTTTCTTGCTTATTGGCTTCATTCTCTGTTCTTTGACATTCAGGTCAACTTATTTTAGACTTCTAACATAGCTTCTGTTTAACTATTCAGAATTTTTCTGCTCTTGGTTCTCATTTCTTATCCTACCTACATGGGAACCTATTCTTTGAGGAGAGTCTCCCCATATATGATCAGCTCCAATCAGATTTTCCTTGACCAGACAAGCCCGAGTCCCACTAGGAGCATGTAATTTGTATCAAATTTCCCTAAAGGTGAGACCCAGCAGGTTGCCAGACTTTCCTATAAAGCATCTTGATACTGTGCTTTTCATATCCTGCACAGGAGATGGTACTTGTCAGCCTGCTGCTCCTCACTGGCATTGAGTGATGTACTGCCTTTAATTATCAGCAGACATCCTGCCAGGGGCTTGGCTGAAGCAGATGCTGAGGCAGAAGACAAGCTTAAACTGTTTCTATTTTCCAGTCTCTGGGGCCTGAATTCCATGAAGAGGGCCACTACTTGAGCTAGCCCCACCCTCCTTTTCTTGGGAAAAATACACCCATTAAGGAATTTTCCTCCCCACTTGGCTCATTACTTTGTCCCTCAGTTCTATCTTAACTCAGCTCTTCCTGGGACAGGCTTTCAATTGAAATTGCCTGAGGCTTCTCTAATGACCTACTTAGAATAGCTTTTTTTAAAAAGAGAGCAAAAAAAGGGGAAAAGAGAAAAAAATACCTTCACAGGGCCAGTCCCCAGCCCCCCAAGTTTTGTCACTCAAGAGCCAGAGTTTACACCAGGTTCTCTGTGCTCCCGTTTCTGGTTCTCTGAGCTCAGCAGACTCCAAAATTCTCTGTCTTTATTCTTTTTTATTTTATTTCACTTTACTTTTCTGTCAGCCCTGCCTCCTCTCTGCTAGGATAAAAATACTATTGGAGCCTGGCTGAGCCACCCTCCCCTACTCCCAGTAGAAACTACTTAAAGATATGTCATTTAGGGAATTATCTTCTTCACCTAACTAGTTATTTTGTCTCTCAAACATACATTAATTCTGTTCTGACCTGGGGCAGTGCTGTGGCATGAGAAACTGGCAGTTCTAATGGGTTATTTGGAAATTAGAAAACAAAAAATGGAAAGAAAGAAAAAAAAATTATTTTCAAAGCCAGACCTCAATTTGCCAATCGAGAAACAGAGTTGCTATCTGACTCTATGTACCCCATTTTTCTTGATGCTCAGGTATTTTCCAGTATGTTGAACTCATGCAACTCAAAAAGGCTCTGTTTTACTTTTTCTTTTTTTTTATCAGCCACACCCCCTCTCCACCAGGGAGAAGACTCTGGGTTACTTTTGGGCTTACCCCTGGTTTACCCATGCTCCAATCTTGCACTCAGCAGTCCAAATTTGCTAATTAATTCTGTAATTGGAGCTTGATTGGGCTATCTTCCAAGTTCTTAGTAGAGAAGGTTTCTTTTTCCCTAGAGGAAACCAACCCCAAGATAGCCTGCCATGCCAGTGGCTTGGGAAATGTACAGATCCATGAGGGATCACAACCATTTCACCTGTTTCAGACTGATTCACAATGTGTGTTTGGTCACTTAAGTCCCTCAAACACTTGTTCCAGACAGTTCATTGCCATCTATATTAACATGCATTTAAAACGACTAGTGTGTACTTTTTTCTTCAGTTTTGATCCATTCTTATACTGTCCATTCTATCTCTATCCCCTTTTCATACTTGAAACTCCTTTCTCCAAAAATAAGAATCCAGATTCCCAATATCCACAATGCATCTACTTACTCAATCAATCCAAAAATATACAGAAAGTTGTTTCAGAATTGCAAACCCATTTCTCTGTTTTAGTTAATATTAACCCAGAGTTAATATTTACTTACAGTTATTTTTGGCTTTATCCTGAGAGTATAAGATTCAAGTACTATCTTTGAAATATGCTTGGTTTAGTGTTGTTTCCATGTCATTGCCCATGAAATATGGTTCTTATCATTCATTTGCAATTGTATTGAATTTAGCCTTCTCCCATCTTTATTGATTTCACTTATTTTCTTTTTTCTGGATCTATGAACTCTTAGGTTGTTTTCAAAATCAGGACTGTGTAAATATGTATATGCAGACTATTGTCAATCCTCCCCTGCTCACTTTTATCCCTTCTATCCAATTCATATTCACTCTTAGTATATAACCAATCTTACACTCTTTTTCCTATGTTTCTTTTTGCTCAGATAGAAAGAACATATGCATAGTTTATTTCCCTTTCCTTTTTACATGAAAGGAAGAATATTGTAGATATCATCTTACACTTTGTTTTTTCTCACTTGACAGTATAGCCTAGAAATCACTCCACATGAGAAATCACATCAAAGAATTTTCTGTTTTATTTTTAATAGCTGCCTGACCCTCCTTGTGTAGATGCACTAGAGTTTATTCATATCACTCTTGCACATAGGTTATTTTCAATATTTCAGTTGCAAATAATCCTGCAATGAATAGCATTGTGTACTTTCATAGTTATTCAAGGTTCATCTTCAGGGTAAATTCCTTGTACTGAGAGTGCTAAATGAAAACGTAAATGCATATATACTTTTGGTAGATGTTGCCTAACTTCTGTCTATAAGGATTACAACAATTTCAATTCACCACTCACCAATAGACTGTGTGGTTATACATTTTAATTTGTTCCAATCTGATAGGTGAGTAACAGTATGTCGGTGTTAGTTATAACTTGCATAGTTCTTACTATGAGTGAGATTGAATACCAATAAATTTTACATTTTTTTTGTTAATTGGTTGTTCATATGTTTTCTCATTTTTCTGTCAGGTTTTACTCAAATTTTCTGAGTTTGTTTCCTATATATTGGACATTACCCCTTTATCTGTAATATAAGTGCCAAATAATTTCTCCCAGATTGTCAGTCCTTTTGAATATGTTCATGATATTCCTGCAATGTAAAAATATTTTTTAGGTTTTTAGAAACAAATTTATCAGCCATTTTAAATAGTGCATCTAAATGTTGAGACATAATTAGAAACCTTTCCATAAACTTATCTCTAAGAAAAAGTAAAAGTACTTTCTTTGAAATATAATTGAAAATTCCAGTTTCATCAAGGTAAATGAGCCCCATTCCTCTTCCATCTCCCTCTTATTACTAAAAACTCTAGACATAACACAACAAACAGGTAACAGGAATATTCTGAAATGTGGAAAAAAATAGGTAAACTGCCTAGGGACCATGGGATTTGTGCTGGTGTGAAAGGATTATGGCCCCTAGAAAAGCCATGTCTGAATGCTGATCCCATCATGGACAGCAAACTATTCTTTTAAACCTTATTCAGTAGGGAATGTTGGAAACTTGATTAGATCATCTCCACAGAGTTGTGGCTCTGCCCATTCCAACTGGGTCTGGATTAGCTTATTGGATTCCTTTAAAAGATGAAGGAGAATGCCCCTGGGGGAGCTTCATGAAAGAAAAAGCCTGGAGAGAAAGCTAGCAGATGTCGCCATGTTCACCACGTGCCTTTCCAGTTGAGAGAGAAACCCAGAACTTCATCTGCCCTCTTGAACTAAGTTATCTTTCTCTGATGCCTTAGATTGGACATTTTCATAGACTTGCTTTAATTGGAATATTTTCATGGCCTTAGAGCTGTAAACTTGCAATTTATTAAATCCCCTTTTTTAAAAATTGTTTCATTTCTGGTATATTGCCTTCCAGAAGCTAGTGAACCTAAACAGGACTTGAGGAAAAGCACAGTTGTGAGTTCTGTGGGTTTTCTAACTAATTCTGCCAGGATTTAGTCAGAATTTATCTTGAAAGAGATATTCCATGGGGGAGAGACAACCCAAAGAGGAAGATTTATAGGGAAAAATAACCCCTTTCCTCCTTTTTCCAAAATCTCTATTTAAAAATATTTTTTAGTAACCCTTATTAAATTTTCATAAAAGGTTTGTTTTTGTTTTTGTCTTTTGAGAGGGTGTTTTAGTTTGCTATCTGCCAGAATGCAATATACCAGAAACAGAATGGCTTTTAAAAAGGGGAATTTAATGAGTTGCAAGTTTACAGTTCTAAGGACATGAAAAATATCCAGTATTAAAGCAAGCCTATAGAAATGTCCAATCTAACGCATCCATGGAAAAATAGCTTGGTTCAGGAAGGCAGGTGACATTCAGGGTTTCCTCTCTCAACTGGAAAGGCACATGATCAAAACGGCAACATCTGCTAGTTTTCTCTCCAGGGTTCTCCTTTCATGAAGCTCCTCCAGGGGAGTTTTCCTTCTTCATCTCCAACATTCTCTGGCTGTGTGATCTCTGTGGTTCTCCTGATTCTCTCTCACAGCTCTCTCCAAAATGCTTCCTCTTTTAAAGATTTCAGTGGAATAGGTGGAATCACATCTCCCTCTAATCAAATGTTAATACCCACAACTGGGTGAGTCACATCTCTGTGGAGATGATCTAATCAAGTTTCCAACCTGCAATATGCTATTCTGAACAGGGATTAAAAGAAAGGGCTGCCTCTGTGAGATGGATCAGGATTAAATACGGCTTTTCTAGGGCACATAATCCTTTCAAATGGGCACAGAGGGTGAGGGAGTTTTGTTTTGTTTTGCTTTTTAGAATTTAATAATGAAAACTTTCTTTGTATGACTAATTGGTGTGCTTCCTTCTTTCTAATAATGAAAAATTTTAAACTCACTTTACTAGCACATTTTCATTTGTTTTATTTGGGTTGCTTGGAAAAAGACAAATATGAACCTCAAACATTGCAACTACTTACGCATTTATGACTATTTATTTCTGTTATTTTCCTTTGACTAATATTGACTCACTTTTGTTATTCATAGTTTCCTTATTTTTATATCTTTATTTTTAATTCAATGTTATTAAAATTACATCACCCTTTGCAATCACACATTCAATTCAACAGCAAATTCTGTTGAGTTAAATTTCAAAATGCATCTCTAATCCAAATTTTTTTTCCATCTCCATTTCCATTTCTCCGGTAGTGTCAGTAACATTTCTTTCCAAGATAATTTCCATAGCCTTCAAATTGTTCTTCCTGTTTCCACTTTGGCCAGTTGTTCCTCCTTTACTGTCCCAATGGCCAACAGATACATGCACACCTATTCATTTATTTTTTTAATTTTTTATTAATTAAAAAAATTAACTAACACAACATTTAGAAATCATTCCATTCTACACATGCAATCAGTAATTCTTAATATCATCACAGAGATGTGTGATCATCATTTCTTAGTACATTTGCATCGATTTAGGAAAAGAACTAGCAAAACAACAGAAAAAGATATAGCATGATAATATAGAGAAAAAAATAAAAATAATAATAAAAAATGAAAAATAAAACAATATATAAAAAAAGGAAAAAAACAAAAAACACAAACAAACAAACAAAAAAAACTATAGCTCAGCTGCAGCTTCATTCAGTGTTTTAACACAATTACATTACAATTAGACAGTATTGTGCTGTCCATTTTTGAGTTTTTGTATCTAGTTCTGTTGCACAGTCTGTATCCCTTCAACTCCAATTGCCCATTATCTTACCCTGTTTCTAACTCCTGATAGTCTCTGTTACCAATGACATATTCCAAGTTTAATCTCTAATGTCGGTTCACATCAGTGGGACCATACAGTATTTGTCCTTTAATTTTTGGTTAGTCTCACTCAGGATAATGTTCTCTAGGTCCATCCATGTTATTACATGCTTCATAAGTTTATTCTGTCTTAAAGCTGCATAATATTCCATCATATGTATAGACCACAGTTTGTTTAGCCACTCCTCTGTTGATGGACATTTTGGCTGTTTCCATCTCTTTGTAATTGTAAATAATGCTGCTATAAACATTGGTGTGCAAATGTCCATTAGTGTCTTTGCCCTTAAGTCCTTTGAGTAGATACCTAGCAATGGTATTGCTGGGTCATATGGCAATTCTATATTCAGATTTTTGAGGAACCGCCAAACTGCCTTCCACAGTGGTTGTACCATTTGACATTTCCACCAACAGTGGATAAGTGTGCCTCTTTCTCTGCATCCTCTCCAGCACTTGTCATTTTTTGTTTTGTTGATAATGGCCATTCTGGTGGGTGTGAGATGATATCTCATTGTGGTTTTGATTTGCATTTCTCTAATGGCCAGGGACATTGAGCATCTCTTCATGTGCCTCTTGGCCATTTGTATTTCCTCTTCTGAGAGGTGTCTGTTCAAGTCTTTTTCCCATTTTGCAATTGGGTTAGCTATCTTTTTGTTGCTGAGTTGGACAATCTCTTTATAAATTCTGGATACTAGACCTTTATCCGATATGTCGTTTCCAAATATTGTCTCCCATTGTGTAGGCTGTCTTTCTACTTTCTTGATGAAGTTCTTTGATCCACAAAAGTGTTTAGTTTTGAGGAGCTCCCATTTATTTCTTTCTTTCTTCAGTGCTCTTGCTTTAGGTTTAAGGTCCATAAAACTGCCTCCAATTGTAATTTTCATAAGATATCTCCCTACATTTTCCTCTAACTGTTTTATGGTCTTAGACCTAATGTTTAGATCTTTGATCCATTTTGAGTTAACTTTTGTATAGGGTGTGAGATACGGGTCCTCTTTCATTCTTTTGCATATGGATATCCAGTTATCTAGGCACCATTTATTGAAGAGACTGTTCTGTCCCAGGTGAATTGGCATGACTGCCTTATCAAAGATCAAATGTCCATAGATGAGAGGGTCTATATCTGAGCACTCTATTCAATTCCATTGGTCAATATATCTATCTTTGTGCCAATATCATGCTGTTTTGACCACTGTGGCTTCATAATATGCCTTAAAGTCCAGCAGCGTGAGACCTCCAGCTTTGTTTTTTTTCCTCAAGATACTTTTAGCAATTCGGGGCACTCTGCCCTTCCAGATAAATTTGCTTATTGGTTTTTCTATTTCTGAAAAATAAGTTGTTGGAATTTTGATTGGTATTGCATTGAATCTGTAAATCAATTTAGGTAGGATTGACATCTTAACTATATTTAGTCTTCCAATCCATGAACACGGTATGCCCTTCCATCCATTTAGGTCTTCTGTGATTTCTTTTAACGTTTTTTTGTAGTTTTCTTTGTATAGGTCTTTTGTCTCTTTAGTTAAATTTATTCCTAGGTATTTTATTCTTTTAGTTGCAATTGTAAATGGGATTCATTTCTTGATTTCCCCTCAGCTTGTTCATTGCTCGTGAACAGAAATGCTACAGATTTTTGAATGTTGATCTTGTAACCTGCTACTTTGCTGTACTCATTTATTGGCTCTAGTGGTTTTGTTGTGGATTTTTCTGGTTTTTGATGTATAGTATTATATCGTCTGCAAACAGTGATAGTTTTACTTCTTCCTTTCCTATTTTGATGCCTTGTATTTCTTTTTCTTGTCTAATTGCTCTGACTAGAACCTCCAACACGATGTTGAATAATAATGGTGATAATGGACATCCTTGTCTTGTTCCTGATCTTAGGGGGAAAGTTTTCAATTTTTCCCCATTGAGGATGGTATTAGCTGTGGGTTTTTCATATATTCCCTCTATCATTTTAAGGAAGTTCCCTTGTATTCCTATCTTTTGAAGTGTTTTCAACAGGAAAGGATGTTGAATCTTGTCAAATGCCTTCTCTGCATCAATTGAGATGATCATGTGATTTTTCTGCTTTGATTTGTTTATATGGTGCATTACATTAATTAATTTTCTTATGTTGAACCATCATTGCATACCTGGGATGAATCCTACTTGGTCATGATGCATAATTCTTTTAATGTGTTGCTGGATTCGGTTTGCTGGAATTTTGTTGAGGATTCCTGCATCTATATTCATTCGAGAGATTGGTTTGTAGTTTTCTTTTTTTGTAATATCTTTGCCTGGTTTTGGTATGAGGGTGATGTTGGCTTCATAGAATGAATTAGGTAGCTTTCCCTTCACTTCGATTTTTTTGAAGAGTTTGAGCAGAGTTGGTACTAATTCTTTCTGGAATGTTTGGTAGAATTCACATGTGAAGCTGTCTGGTCCTGGACTTTTCTTTTTGGGAAGCTTTTGAATGACTGATTCAATTTCTTTACTTGTGATTGGTTAGTTGCGATCATCTATTTCTTCTTGAGTCAAAGTTGGTTGTTCATGCCTTTCCAGGAACCCATCCATTTCATCTACATTGTTGTACTTATTAGCCTAAAGTTGTTCATAGTATCCTGTTATTACCTCCTTTATTTCTGTGAGGTCAGTGGTTATGTCTCCTCTTCCATTTCTGATCTTATTTATTTATGTCCTCTCTCTTCTTCTTTTTGTCAATCTTGCTAAGGGCCCATCAATCTTATTGATTTTCTCATAGAACCAACTTCTGGTCTTATTGATTTTCTCTATTGTTTTCATGTTCTCAATTTCATTTATTTCTGCTCTAATCTTTGTTATTTCTTTCCTTTTGCTTGCTTTGGGGTTAGTTTACTGTTCTTTCTCCAGTTCTTCCAAGTGGACAGCTAATACCTGAACTTCTGCCTTTTCTTCTTTTCTGATATAGGCATTTAGGGCAATAAATTTCCCTCTTAGCACTGCCTTTGCTGCATCCCATAGGTTTTGATATGTTGTGTTTTGTTTTCATTCACCTCGAGATATTTACTAATTTCTCTTGCAATATCTTCCTTGACCCATTCATTGTTTAAGAGTGTGTTGTTGAGCCTCCATGTATTTGTGAATTTTCTGGCACCCCACGTATTATTGATTTCCAACTTCATTCCTTTATGATCTGAGAAAGTGTTGTGTATGATTCCGATCTTTTTAAATTTGTTGAGACTTGCTTTGTGACCCAGCATATGGTCTATCTTTGAGAATGATCCATGAGCACTTGAGAAAAAGGTGTATCCTGCTGTTGTGGGGTGTAATGTCCTATAAATGTCTATTAAGTGTATCTCATTTATTGTAATATTCAAATTCTCTATTTGTTTACTGATCCTCTGTCTAGATGTCCTTTCCATTGATGAGAGTGGCGAATTGAAGTCTGAAATTATTATGGTAGATGTGTCTATTTCCCTTTTCAGTGATTGCAGTGTATTCCTCATGTATTTTGGGGCATTCTGGTTCAGTGTATACATATTTATGATTGTTATGTCTTCTTGTTTAATTGTTCCTTTTATTAGTAGATAGTATCCTTCTTTGTCTCTTTTAACTGTTTTACATTTGAAGTCTAATTTGTTGGATATTAGTATAGCTACTCCTGCTCTTTTCTGGTTGTTATTTGTATGAAATATCTTTTCCCAACCTTTCACTTTCAACCTATGTTTATCTTTGTGTCTAAGATGTGTTTCCTGTAGACAGCATATAGAAGGATCCTGTTTTTTAATCCATTCTGCCAGTCTATGTCTTTTGATTGGGAAATTCAGTCCATCTGCATTTAGTGTTATTACTGTTTGGATAATATTTTCCTCTACCATTTTGCCTTTTGTATTATATATATCATATCTGACTTTCCTTCTTTCTACACTCTTCTCCATACCTCTGTCTTCTGTCTTTTCATATCTGACTCTAGTGCTCCCTTTAGTATTTCTTGCAGAACTGGTCTCTTGGTCACAAATTCTCTCAGTGACTTTTTGTCTGAAAATGTTTTGATTTCTCCCTCATTTTTGAAGGACAATTTTGCTGGATATAGAAGTCTTGGTTGGCAGTTTTTCTCTTTTAATAATTTAAATATATCATCCCACTGTCTTCTAGCTTCCATGGTTTCTGCTGAGAAATCTACACATAGTCTTATTGGGCTTCCCTTGTATGTGATGGATTGTTTTTCTCTTGCTGATTTCAAGATCCTCTCTTTCTCTTTGACCTCTGACATTTTAACTAGTAAGTGTCTTGGAGAAAGCTTATTTGGGTCTATTTTCTCTGGGGTGCGCTGCACTTCTTGGATCTGTAGTTTTAGGTCTTTCATAAGAGCTGGGAAATTTTCAGTGATAATTTCTTCCATTAGTTTTTCTCCTCTTTTTCCCTTCTCTTCTCCTTCTAGAACACCCACTACACTTTTATTTGTGTGCTTCATATTATCATTCAATTCCCTGATCACCTGCTCAAATTTTTCCATTATTTTCTGTATAGTTTCTGTTTCTTTTTGGAATTCAGATGTTCCATCCTCCAGTTTACTAATTCTAGCCTCTGTCTCTTTAAATCTACCATTGTAGGTTTCCATTGTTTTTTCCATCTTTTCTACTTTGCCCTTCAATTCCATAAGTTCTGTGATTTGTTTTTTCAGATTTTCCATTTCTTCTTTTTGTTCAGCCCATGACTTCTTCATGTCCTCCCTCAATTTATTGATTTGATTTTTAAAGAGGTTTTCCATTTATGTTCATATATTCAGAATTAGTTGTCTCAGCTCTTGTGTCTCATTTGAGCTATTGGTTTGTTCCTTTGACTGGGCCATATCTTCAATTTTCCTGGTGTGATCCATTATTTTTTGCTGGTGTCTGGGCATTTAATCAGATTTCCCTGGGTGTGGGACCCGTCAGGTTGAAAGGCTTTCCTGTGAAGTCTCTGGGCTCTGTTTTTCTTTTCCTGCCCAGTATGTGGTGCTCGTCTGTCTGCAGGTCCCAGCAGTAAAAGATGCTGTGGCTCCTTTAACTTTGGAAGACTCTCGCTGTGGGAGAGGGTCGCCAGCCAATGCGGCTTGGGGGAGTGCCGATCCAAATCTCCCAGTCAGCCCGGAAAGCCACGCGTGGGGGGGGCGACGGCCGCCGCGGCTTGGGGAAGTGCCGATCCAAAGCTCCCAGCCGGCCTGGGAAGCTGCGCATGGGGGGTGGGCGCTGGCTGCCATGGCTTGAGGGACCGCCGATCCAAATCTCCCAGCTGGCCTGGGAAGGAGGGAGGGAGGGGCTCCAGCTGCCAGTGGCCACAGGCTGGGGAAGCGCGCACCTCTCGGAGACCTCACCTCAGCGGATTCTCTTAGCCAGTTCAGCCGTTCCAGAATGGGGTACGCTGTGTTTCTGTTCTCTGTCGTGGCTCCAGGAGCTGTTCTGTACTGTTTCTATTTCTTTAGTAGCTGTTCTGGAGGAGGAACTAAGACCCACACATCTTACTAAGCCGCCATCTTCTCTGGAAGTCCTTGTTCATATTACAATCATTCTTGAAAACCATAAACATTTTCATTATATTTAATTCAAAACGTATGATATGGAGGAAAATAAAGACATTTATTTTATGGCCCCAAGGAAAAAAAATTAACACTGGGGCCATGCTACTTTGTGCCATTGCTGAATCGCCTTTATTGAATTCCAGGTTTAATATAACATTGGCTATTAAAGAGCCCTTTACAAGAAACAGTAACAAAGAATTCTTACTCATTTATTGTAAAATTGTTGTGATGATCTCCATCACACTGCTCAACATTTCCTATGCAAGTTTCCAAATGAGAAATATCTTTTTGAATGAAATAAATAAAAGTAAAGACTTATTCTCCAGAAAATTTGGTAGGATTTTTATCTGATATGACTATGCAGTAGTACATCATTTTTTTTGGGCTGGATCCAGGAAATTAATGGTGAAATTTGAAGTTCAAGTCCAGAAATGATATTATACCTTAATTTTACAATATTTGCTTGCTTTTCATTTTCATATTTGTTTTGCATTTTAATTAATTTTATTATACATTGTTTAGGCTTGATAAAGTTGCCATAATGCAATATACCAGAAATATGTTGGCTTTTTCAGTGGGAATTACACTTATAAGATCATGAGAATGTACAAATTAAGACATCAGGAGGAAGGCACCTGGTCTGAGAATGCCTGCTGGCATCCAGGTTTCCACTATCACATGGAAAAGCATGGGGACACCTATCATCCTAGTTTCAATGGCTCTCTCCAAATATCTCTCATAAAGTGCTTGGGTAAAGGATTAAGACCCACCTTGAATGGGGGGGTTACAGCCCAAATAAAACTAAATGTCCCACCCACAATAGGTTTGCCCCACAGGGATGGATTGAAAAAACATGCAATTTCTTGGAGTATATAAGAGCTGCAACCAGCACATGTATGAATATATTTAATAATCTGAATATACACAAAAATGCATTATTACTTTTTGAAAGGCATGGTATAAATAAATAAATGCAAATATATTATGAATACATGAATAATGATTATGAGTACATAATCTTACTAAAGCATATCTTCATTATGAAGGTATTTTTCTTCTTAAGAGCTTCCTCAGTGCATTTTGTACTTCCCTGTTCCGCAGACTATATATCAGGGGATTCAGCATGGGAATAACGGTGGTGTAAAACACTGAGGATACCTTCTCCTGGGTGACTGAACTACTGGAAGTGGGTTTGAGATACATGAACATGAGAGAGCCATAAAATATGAGAACAGCTGTCAGGTGGGAGCTGCAGGTGTTAAATGCCTTGGACCTGCCCTCTTTAGAGTTGACGTGGAGGATGCTGGAAAGGATAAAAGCATATGAGATGATGATGGTCAGGCTGGTGGTCACCATGTTAAATCCACCAATGACAAAAATCAAAAGCTCATCAATGTAAGTGTTACAACAGGAGAGTTTAATAAGGGGGACGATGTCACAGAAATAATGTCTAATGATGTTTGTCCCACAGAAAGACAGTCTTAAGATACAACCTCCATGAATCATGGCATCAATAAAACCTACTGAGAAGACTGCAGCCACCAGCAGAGAGCAGATCCGAGGGGACATGATGACGTTGTAGAGGAGAGGGTTACAGATGGCAATGTAGCGATCATAAGCCATTGCTGCCAACATGTAGCATTCGCAAATGGCAAAAATACAGAAAAAAAACAGCTGAGTCATGCATCCAGAATAGGAGATCATTTTACCTCCGTATGAAAGTCCCGCCAGCATTTTGGGGGTGATGACCGAAGAATAACAAACATCTAAAAAAGACAAACAACTGAGGAAAAAATACATGGGAGTATGAAGTTGAGCATTCAACCCAATTATTGAGATCATGCCAAGGTTTCCTATCACAGTAACCATGTATATCCCCAAGAAGAAGCAGAATAGAGGCAACTGAAGCTCTGCTTGGTCAGTTAATCCTGAAAGAACAAACTCGGTCACTGTGGAATGATTTCTCATACACATTCTCCTGTAGGAAATCTGCAGATGAGAAGGAAACAATCAAATCAGGCAGGCATATTTCCAGCTTGTCTGCAACTCCCCAAGGCTTAGGTTTTTCTAACTCTGAAAACACTGAACCAGGTTTCAATTATCCCCTTGGTACTAAGTCTGCACCTCCTTAGATGCACAGGGACTTTGACTACCCTAAAAAGTAAGAACCCAGATAAAACAGTGTAAGCATCTACGTACTTAGAAAGCATAAATTCACATTCACATCCACTCTAATGACTCAATTTCCTTTATCAAAGGACAAAACCTTTCTCTCCAGAGTTAGAGATAAGACCAATGCTAAACACCATGGAGAGGTTTTGCTAAAGCAAATCAGTTGAAGAGGTGTATAAAGAAGAGGCAAGGGCCCAGAAAATACTCTGTAAATGACAGATTTTCCTAGGAATGATTCTGCCT
The DNA here is from genome assembly GCF_023851605.1 of Tamandua tetradactyla. Classification (NCBI taxonomy): domain Eukaryota; kingdom Metazoa; phylum Chordata; class Mammalia; order Pilosa; family Myrmecophagidae; genus Tamandua; species Tamandua tetradactyla. The sequence continues at coordinate 15,265,286 of NC_135334.1, read as the reverse complement.
CCAGGATTTTCTACCAAAACAATTTACCTTTGTTGCCAAGGTAAATTATCATTTCCTATGTCAAGCTTTCCCAAGCAGAGTATTAATTCCAGGGGGATGTTTGTAGGTGTTCCATTAAATATGCAGTTTAGGATCCTAGGACTTACAAAAATGCTGAATTGCATAAAAGTAAGTGGGTTTAACAGAAGAATATCTGACTATGTCCCAGAAGATTACATAATTTACAATATTTCCCAAACTTATTTGATGACAGTAATCTTTTTAATTTTTTTTCTTTATACAAAAAAGGCACACTGTAGTTAGCAGTGTGATTTAGAGCACATTATAGGACTATTTTGTATGTGTATATGTTTGTGTGTGCTCTTTTTCTAATCTAACCACAAGTTGATTTCCATGTGGGAAGCCTGTTCTTACACTTCGGTGAAGCTGGGTAATGGCAAAATAGCAGACCTCCCACAACTGGCTCTTCCTTCTGGGTCTCTGGCTGTTCTCTAGCTAAGCCTGCTTCTCTAGCCCGAAGCACCCAGGGTCCTTCACTAGGAAACTCAATGTAGCCTATCACTAGTAAGACCATTTTTGACAGTGCCAGCAACCCATACAGACATTCCTGCCTTCCAGTCACACGTCTCTTCAGGAGGGAGGCAAGGATGACATAGGTCTTGGGGTTGCCTGTCCTTAGATCGATGAAGACCTTATATCTAAAGTATCTAACCATTTCCCTTTTGGTGTTGGGCTTGGTACAGAGCCCTCTCTAGATTCTCAAGTTTGTCCAGAGAACCCTGCTCAGACATATGGTTTAATATTTTCTCAGTCTGCCAACCCAGGATCTCTATTTCTCGCCTGGCTATTCAGGAAGCTGCTGTGACTCCTTGGTCCACATCTATCATTACCATATTAGGCCAAGCTCATTTCACTTGGCCACTTGCATTTCCAAAGATGCAGGTGCTTCTTCCTATTGTCCAAGTCCCTCTCTCAGTTCCAGACAAAGGAGCTTTATGTCATGGAGAAAGTCACCAAAGTTTACACAACACACAACACATGCCTTTTGTATCTGCTCTTTTCTGCCATCCTAAGGGTTGGGGACAGGTGACTCATGCGCAAAAGAAAAAATATCCAAGACCTTTGACTGTTATTGTAATACCCTAGAGTCTTCCTTTTCCTTCATCTATCATCTGATATACAGAGATAGAGAGATCACACTGAGAGAAAAATCATAGAAATGTTCAAGAATATCTCTATACTGGAGGGGGGATGGATTTGCATTTAATGTCCTGAGTGACTCACCTATTTTGGTATCTAATTTTCCCACATTTCCCCTAATTCTTATCAAAATAAAATGTCTTCCATCTTGCAAATGTTCCTTGTTTTGTTCCAGCGTCCCTCATCCTTATGTCCTCTAGTCAAGCCAGTTAGTTGCTCTTTCCTGCATTTCCTAGTTCCAAACCACCTCTGTGCTTTAGACCTTGGCAACTCAAAGTGTGGACCATGGACCAGCAGCATCACCTGGGAGCATGTTAGAAATGCACAATCTCAGGTCCTATTCCAGATCTACTGGGTCAGAATCGGCATTTCAACAAGATCTCCAAGTGATTTTGGTGTACAGTATTTAAAGTCTGAGAGGTACTACTTCAGGTTATTCTCTCCTAAAGCTAACAATTTTTCTTCTTCCTTATTTCTTTGTCTGACCTTTTCTCTGCTGCTTCCATGGGCTGGCCTCATTCATGAGCACTGAAAGCCAATCTTTGAAAACATCTCTTCAAGAATGTCTTTCTCAGATGAAGGATAGGAATTGTACAATTTTATATCTCAGTATCTTGCCACCTGTGTGTGAACTCAAGCATATGCATAGAAAATAATTTATTACAATAAATTGCATTAAGTTTTGTGTTTCTAAAAGGAAATGTTATAAAAATGTGTCTTAATGCACAGATAAATGAACAACAATAGCCAGGATCTAATTTTTTTTAACCATTTACTAAATAGAAGCTGCACTACTTCCCAACTTTCATTGGCAAACCTCCACTAACGTAGGGATATAATTTTATGTTGCACATTTGAGAACCATCCAAAATAATCAATTACCCTAACAGAACTGAGAGCTCATGTCTTTTTAGCAATTCAAAGTACATTAAGGTGTTTTTAAACATTTCAAAGAATGAAAAAAGTTTTCTTAAATTAGACAAAATATTATCATTTCAACAGGTAATATATATATAGAATTTTAAGAAGATATTTTACATTCTTTTTTATGCAATCTTTGAAATTTGGATTTTATACTAACATCACATTTCAAATCAGACTAGCCCCTTTTTCAAATGCTCAGTAACCACATATGGCTAGTAGCTATGGGCAGTGAAAACACAAATCTAAAATATATATATATTTCCCAATTCTGACCTAATTCTCAAATCTCAATAGCACAGGGGTAGCAGAAGATGACCAGACCGTGAGTCATAAGATTGAATTTCAACTCCTGCTCTCATATTTACAGTATACGATTTGACTCATCATAGAGCTGCTGAGCTTCCTGTTTTAATGTGTAAAATAATAATAATAAATACTAAGGAGATTATTGTGTAAATTAAATGAGATAATATGGGTGAATATACTTTGTGTAGTGTATAGATACATAGAAATATAGTTTATAAATATAACTCCTATTTAGAAAGCTGGTGATTATTAATTCCCAGATTGACCCAGGGGTGCTTAGACAAGGTGAGTGTCTAAAATGCATGGCCATGCCCTCTATACCTCTATTCTTGTGACTCAGTAGCCCTGCAAATACACAGGAACTCTAGAGCTCTTGTGGATGGTCAGGAGTTGATTTTAGAATATGTTTTAATAACCATAGAGTAGGAACATCATAGCTCTGTAACTCACCTCCTTCTCTCCTGAAGTCTCTAGGTGAGAATTTCTCCTTCTCTTTTCCTATACTCATCACTTTGGAAGTAATGATTAATTATACCTTTTTCTTTAAGCATCTAAACAACTATAGCTAACAGTAACCAGGTTTGAATGAATCAGTTCCTGTATTTGGGGTACAGAATTATAAAGACCAATAGTCCCCAAGGGTTTCTCACCTCCTGGGGTTTAACAGCCTGTAGATTTGTAAAGAACTGTCCCTAGCCTGTCATAGTCTTTTGGGCATAAGGAAACCTAGTCATACAATGAAGTCATTTCCAGAGAAATGCATTTGGAATAGTTCTACACCAGAAATAGATTCAGTATTATGTTGTTAAAAGTTTGGAATGGATGAGGGAAAGATTATTGCTTTCTCACCGGAGGTATTTTAAAATATAGAAGTAACGAGATTTCCAGTTACATATTATAATTGGCAAATGATAGACTCTTTTAATTTTTAAAATAAATATATTTGGGGCATCTACCATAGATTAGGCATGCAGAAATGGAATTCAAAATTATTCCCTTGAGAACGTCACAATATAGTGGGGTGGATGCACAGACTACATCATGCCTTGCCCTTGCAAACTGCCAGATGAGTGAAATACCACACACAGTGCTCCACAGAATCAGCACTGGCTACTGTTTAAACACATAGATGAACAGATCACTACTGTGCATTGTGATACAGGCAATCATTATGGGAGGATAGATTTCGAACTCTGCCCTCAAAGGTGGGGAGAATTCACTGAAGCAGAGAGGATATGTGCAGAGATATTCAAGATGTAGATAAGAGCATAAATTAAGGGCAGAACTTTGTGAATAGCTGAAGTATTTCTTGGATAAAGGTCATGTGCTGGTTTGAAGGGATGTATGTCCCCTAGAAAAGCCATGTTTTAATCAAAATCCCATTTCGTATAAGCAGAATAATCCCTATTCAATACTGTATGTTTAAATCTATACTTAGATCATCTTCCTGGATATGTGATTTAATCAAGAGTGGTTGTTAGGCTGGATTAGGTGATGACATGTCTCCCCCCATTTGGGTGGGTCCTGATGAGTTTCTGGAGTCCTATAAAAGAGGAAACATTTTGGAGAATGAGAGATTTGGAGAGAGCAGAGAATGCTGCAGTACCATGAAGCAGAGAGTCCACAAGTGACCTTTGGAGATGAAGACAGAAAACACCTCCCAGGGAGCTTCATGAAACCGGAAGCCAGGAGAAGAAGTTAGCAGATGATGCCAAGTTTGCCGCATGCCCTTCCAGCTGAGAGAGAAGCCCTGACTGTGTTTGCCATGTGCCTTCTCACTTGAGAGAGAAACCCTGAACTTCATCAGCCTTCCTGGACCAAGGTATCTTTCTCTGGATAGATGCCTTTGATTGGATATTTCTATAAACTTGTTTTAATTGGGACATTTTCTCAGCCTTAGAACTGTAAACTAGCAACTTATTAAATTCCCCTTTTTAAAAGCCTTTCTGTTTCTGGCATATTGCATTCTGGCAGCTAGCAAACTGGGACAGATCGTATATCAATTTTTCTAGTTTCTACTGATTATGGAAGCAAATAGCATCAGAGATGATTCTTATACCAGCCCTTCATTCCTGGTAATGTCTCTCCATGGTATGCAGCAAGTTGTGCCTGGTGACCTTTGGATAAACTATTTGGGGCACCTTTAAAATAACACATGCATTTGAAACCTCCTAATTTTTAGGGTCAAACAAATGAATTCAGATCTCAGTTCAAGGAAAATTATGACATCATTTCAGATCATTTGACAATCAATTATTAAGTTTCTAATATGATAAGGATTTGGAATTTAAGTTTCTAATATGATAAGGATTTGGAATTTCTAGAGGTGGGTCAAAAGTGACTAAAACATGGTCCTTACTCTAAAACAATTTATGTTCTTGGGTAAAAGTGTTTTGAGTATAAGTGTTTTGAGTATCACCCATAGTCTTTTAGCTCTTAATGCATACATATTTTTTCCCTTTGTAATGACTACCACTTTAGCAATTCTTTCACCACATGTTACATGTGCTGTTCTTCCTTGCTATTTGGGAGTTTGTCAAAAGAAGGGGCCATTTCTCATTTGTCATGTGCCTCTGAGGCCAAGGACAATGCCTGACAATCAACTCATTACTTTCAGCATCCCTCATCCCCATCATTCATCCAAGTCCATAAGAGTACTTTGTTCTCTCCTGTCCAGGAAACAATGTGTGGATAAACAAATGAAATTAGGCTAACTTATAGAGGAGAGGTTTTCATTTACTACAAAAGCATAAAAGTTCAATTCTTTGCCAAAATAAGCCATTCATGAATGTTGAAGTTTATGGTATTGGAACAGTTGATATATATGGTACAGAATTCTTGCTTACCCTCAACATTGAACATTGTTGATATTCATCTATTTTACCTAAACTTGCCCTAGAAAGTTTGTTGCTTTTAGGTATATAGGAGTCAAGTATTTTAAATGCAAAAGTTTAATTATAAGTAGCATACCCATTTTTAGTCTATGAATTATTGTTGTGATACTGTTTAATAAAATAATCTCAAGCCATCCTACTATGATCACATATGATTGTAATATTCATATACATATATATGTATGTAATATGTATACGTACATGTATGAAAAATATATGTGATATATATATATATCAGTGTCTCAGCATGCAATAGTTTCTTTTGGAATTAAAAATTATTTTTAATATACTACTACAGAAATATATGGGGGAGGAGGCATCTGATTTTAAAAACATATGAACCAATTATATTACTATTAATTACTATTAATAGGTAATTACTAGTGCTGAATTAAAGGTGGGCTGAGGCTCTATACATGACTCTTAACATAACATCTGACTTTGAATAATAAATCTATAAATGACAAGCCCTTTCTATGAGGAATGAGCCAAAACCCTGATACTCATTCCCACACAATAATTGTATTATTTATTTTCTGTGCCTGTAATGGTATAATCATCTAAAAAATGCAATTGGATACATACATCCTGTGATAAGATATGTGACCTCTTAATAGTTCTTCTGTACCATATAGATAAAGACACAGACTCCGGGAATATGGCCAAATAGAGTAGCTTGGGATTAGCCCTGCTCCACTGAAAAGTTACAGAAAGATCAGGAGGGTGACTGAGGTGGCTATTCGGGAATGCAGCTGACTTGGGAGAGCCTTCTGCATCACATGTGTCAGTCCTGGTTGCAGAGTCCAAGGAACTGAGATGCAGAAAGTTGGGGCCTGGCGTGGAAGCACAGAGCCCATGGGAGAGTATAGATGCGACTCTGGGACTAGGAACCAGGTATCATCTGCCTCCAATCCAAGAAGGCATAGCACCTACCTGCTGCCACAGCTCTATGCAAGTGCACAAGAGCCCTCTGCCTTACACCAGTGCATGCCAAGTTTAAGCCCCCAGACTGGTGCACCCATATAGCTACATCATCCCTGGCTGCTGGGGCCCATGTTCACAAGCATCAGTGTAACATCCCCAACCTGCACCTATACTTGCCCTGAAACAAATCACCACACTGAGACCCTCACTCCATGCCATGCTCCCTGCTGTACAACCATTCCGCAAACACAAGGCCTTAGACTACTGAAAGAAATCAACTCCCAAAGTAAATCAATCAAGATATTTACATGCACAAAAACAGCAGAAGATCACTAAGCATATCACAATGCAGATAGATACAGCTTTGCCTAATGACCAAATTAAAACACCAGAGGAGACACAGACATTGGAACAACTAATCAAAGATGTTCATACAACTCTCCTTAATAAAATAACTGGGATAACAAATGACATAAAGGAGATCAAGAAGACAGGAGAAGAGCATAAAAAGGAATTTGAAAAAATAAGTAGAAAAGAAGTGGATATAACAGAGATTAAAGGCTCTGTTGACTGAATAAAAAACATACTAGAGGCATACAACACCAGATTTAAAGAGATAGAAGAAAGAATAAAGGATATAGAGGACAGGACAACTGACTCTGAAGACTCAAAATAGCAAATAGCAAAAAAATGGAAAAATTGAATGAGAACTCAGAGAAATGCTAAACAAAATAAAACACACACATATAAGAATCATTCATATCCCAGAACAAGAAGGGAGGAGTAAAAGGCTAGGAAGAGTAGTTGATGATATAATGGGGGAAAATGTCCCAACCCTCATAGAGGAGATAAATATACAAGTCAAAGAAGCCCAATGAACTCCGACACAATACATCCAAATAAGCCTTCCCCAATATACGTACTAATCAGTCTGTCAAATGTTGAAGAGAGGCAGAAAATCCTGAAAGTGCCAAGAGAGAAACAATCTACTAAAACAAGTGAAATCAAATAAGACTGAGTTCAGACTATTCAACCAGCACCCTGGAGAAAAGAAGGCAGTGGTATGATATGTTGAAGATCTGAAAGACAAAGACTTCCAGCCAAGAATTCTGTACCCAGCTAAATTGTCCATCAAAATTGAGAGAGAGATTAAAGTTTTCACAGACAAACAAGTCCTGAAAGAATTTGTCAACAAGAGACCAGCCCTACAAGAAATACTAAAAGGAATTCTGATGGCTGGGAAAAAAAAAGACAGGATAGTGAGGTATGGAAGAGGGCATAGAATTAAAGAGTACCACTAAGGGTAATTTAAAGAATACAAAGAGAAAGAGGGAAAAGAATATATAGATCTGAAAAATAAAATTTAAAAGATAAGATGGTGGAATCAAGAAATGCATTTTCAGCAATAACTTTGATGTAAATGGACAAAACTTACCAATTAAAAGATATAGTGTGGTAGAATGGGTTAAGAAACATATTCCAGCTATACACTGCTTACAGGATACTCAACTTAGACACAAGGATACAAATAGATTGAAAGTGAAAAGATGGAAAAATATTTTAATAGATTTTAAATGTAAAGACATCATAAAAGACAAAGAAGGACACTATATACAAATTACAGGGTCAATTCACCAAGATGATATAACAATCATAAATACTTATGCTCCCAATCAAGGAGCTCCAAAATACATGAGACAGACATTGGCAAAACTGAAGGGAGTGATAGATGTTTCAACAATAATTGTAGGAGACCTCAATACACCACTCTCTTCTATAAATAGAACCACCAGACAGAAAATCAACAAGGAAATAAATAAGTTAAATAGCTTGATGAGTGAATTAGACCTAAAATACATATATAGATCATTGCACATCAAAGCACATGGTTATACCTTCTTCCATAGTGCTCATGGAACATTCTCCAGGATAGATCATATGCTGGGGCACAAAACAGATCTTTATAAATTTAAAAACACTGAAATTATTCAAACCACTTTCTCTGATCACAATGGGATGAAGCTGGAACTCAATAACCACCAAAGATGGAGAATATTCACCAATATATGAAGATTAAATAACATACTCTTAAACAACCAATGGGTAAAAAAGAAATTGTTACGGAAAATCAATAGCTATATGGAGATAAGTGAAAATGAGAATACAACTTAGCAGAATTTAAAGGATCTGGCAAAGACTGTACTGAGAGTGATATTTATTGCCCAAAATGCCTATATTATAAAGCAAGAAGGAGCAAAAATCCTGGTCTTAACAGCACAACTGGAGGAACTTGAGAAAGAACAGCAAACTAACACCAAAGCAAACAGAAGAAGAGAAATGACAAAAGTTAAAGTAGAGATAAATTAATGGAAGAACAAAAGAACAATAGAAAGAATCAATAAAATCTGAAGTTGGTTCTTCGAAAAAATAAACAAAACTGATGGGCGACTAACAAGACTGACAAAGAAAAAAAAAGAGAGAGGATGCAAATAAACAAAATCAGAAATGAGAAGGGGTGCACTACCACAGACCCTGAAGAAATGAAAGAAATCATCAGAGGATACTATGAACAACTATACACAACAAACAAGACAATTTAGATGAAATGAGCAAATTCCTGGAGACTCAAAAACAAGCTACACTGACTCAGGAAGAAATAAAAGATCTCAACAAACCATTCACAAGTAAAGAGATTCAATCAGTCATCAAAAATCATCCTACAAAGAAAACCCAGGGCCAAATGGCTTCACAGCAGAATTTTATCAAACATTCCAGAAAGAACTAACACCAATCTGCTAATTTTTTCCAAAAAAGTGAGGAAAAAGTAACTCTACATAACTCACTTTATGAAGCTAATATCATTTTAATATAAAAAACTGGTAAAGATGCTATAAGAAAAGAAAACTACAGGCCAAATCTCCTAATGAACACAGATGCAAAGATTCTCAATAAAATAATAGCAAATCGAATCCAACAACATGTTAAAAGAATTATACAACATGACCAAGTGGGGTTTATATCAAGAATGTCAGGACGGTTCAACTCAAGAAAATCAATCAATGTAATACAGCACATTAACAAATCGAAAGGGAAAAATCACATGATCATCTCGATTGATGCTGAAAAAGCGTTTGACAAAATTCAACATCTTTTTCTGATAAAAACACTCCAAAAGATAGGAATCAAAGGTAACTACCTCAGTATGATAAAGGGAAAATATGAAAAATCAATAGCCAGCATTGTTATCAATGCAGAGAGACTGAAAGCTTTCCCCTTAAGATCAGGTACAAGACAAGGATGCCCACTGTCATCACTATTAGTCAACATTGTGCTAGAAGTTCTAGCTAGAGCAATCAGGCAGGACAAAGAAATAAAAGGCATCCAAACTGGAAAGGAAGAAGTAAAATTCTCATTATTTGCAGATGATATGATACTATGCTTGGAAGATCCTGAGGAATCTACAGCAAAGCTACTTGAGAAAGGTGGCAGGATATAAAATTAATGTGCAATAATCAGTAACATTTCTGTACACAAGCAATGACCTAGCTAAGGAGTCAGTAAAAGGAAAAATTCCATTCAAAATAGCAACTAATAGAATCAAATACTTAGGAATGAACTTAACTAGGGACATAAAGAACTTGTGCACAGAAAACTACATAACATTGCTAAAAGAAAACAAAGGAAGTATAAATAAGTGGAAAGACATTCCCTGTTCATGGATAGGAAGGCTAAATATAGTTAAGATGTCAGTTCTCCCCAAATTCATCTACAGATTCAATAAAGCACCAATCAAAAATTCCAACAACGTTCCTGGGTGATTTCTTTCTGCATCTCCAAAGGCCTGGGCTGAGCTGCTCACCCCGAGGAAAGTTGTTGGAACCCAGAGGCCTGGAGAGAAGGCCAGCAGAGATCACCCTGTGCCTTCTCATATAAGAAAGAACCTCAGTTGAAAGTTAACTGCCATTCCTCTGAAGAACTAATGAAATAAATCCTCATTTATTAAAAGCCAAGCCATCTCTGGTGTGTCACATTCTGGCAGCTAGTAAACTAAAACAACCCCCAACCAAGACCATTCCAGCCAATCCTAAAGAATACTAAGGACAATATATAAGATTCCACAAGGGTTCCATGCACTAGAGTAACTTTCCAGAAACCTACAACCTCCAGATGGCTCCCTGGTCCAGTTAAGTACTGTAGCTTAACCCAGCCTCTCCAGAACATCAGATAATTCCATCTCCTTATCCCATATTAGTAACAGACCTTTCCAATATCAAAAATTTAGAATTGCCATAGCCCAAACAACCCCAAAGAGAGGCATGGAAAGATCAAATGTGATGACAGAGTTATATAGAGAAGACAGGATTTAACAAATGAACATGAATGCTGAATCTTTAAATTGATATCTCTTTTCATTTTCAGAATTTTAGAGCAGCTAGAAATAAAAAAACTAAAATTGTGAAATTATAACCCCGGTCAAACTCTGAGATATGTTCTACAGCTAATTGTGGTGCTGTGCTTTGAAATTTATAGCTTTTTTGGATATATGTTATTTTTCACAAAAAAAGAAGAAAAAAGCCAATTGTGATGATAAAAAATAATATTTAAACCCTCTAGCCTCCTATATTTTGAAGCAGCTAGAAGGAAAAATCTGAGAGATTGTATGGTAGCCTATGACAAATTCTTGGATCTGTCCTGTAACCACTTGTTGGAGAGTACTTTGAAAACTATTGCTTTTTTATTTCTTTGTTTTCTATATATGTTATACTATACAATAAAAAAGTTAAAAATAACAATAATAAAATATAAAGACAAAGGATTTGAAGTTTGGGATCAAGTGAGAATAGTGATGTGAAAAGCTACTCTGATCTAGCTTTGGGAATAAAATTATAGAAGATTTTACTGACACCAAATTATATTATTCTCCCTTGCTTCCACTAGGAAAGTTTCTCTCATGTAATAAGACACAGAGGTCAATAAGTCATATTGAGATGTATATGTTCAGAGGAATAAAGAGAATGAGTTGAATGAGGTACAACTTTTCTCCATCCCCTTTCCCCTTCTCTCTACTCAGACACCAAAATTCTAGGTGCTACCACAGAGTAGAGAGAATTCTTTGGTCAGGAATAAGAACATTGTAAAGTCAGGTGAGCTAGTATAAAACCAGGTTTGGAAGAGAGGTGGTTATTATTGTTATTACTTAATCCTTCAGCGAGGGGCTTCTGTGGCTTTCAGTTGAAGCATTTAGGTTTGGGAATAATCTAAACACCCACACACCACCCCCAAGCCCTCTATCACCAAAAGCACCATCATCATCATCAGTATGAAAACAGCCTCCCACCCACTAGGACATGCTCCTCCATTCACATTGTTTTTCCCTCACAGACTCCATGGCCATCTGAGAGCAGCCCTGGCTTTGGTTGTGCTACACCAGACTGCTGCCCGGTGCTGCAGAGTCCTAATAAAGCTGAGCTGAGTGGAGCAAAGATACCTCGCTTACATTTGGTCTTCCATGTAGTACTTTAATAGATATTTACCCAAGAAAATGCTAACAGTGCTCAATGTCATATAGAGATTTCGACTAAAATGAACTTTTTACTTTCAGTTCCGACAGTGCCATGAGGATTCAAAGAGGGATGGCCCAGAACCAAATCGTACCTAGTATAGAATGGATATAGTTTATTTTTACTGGGTGTAAGGGAAATAAATGTTGAAGTGAAACTGAACCATAACCCAGGCAGGAAACTGCACCTCGACACTGATGTAATCACCTCAAGTTACAGTTAAACAACATCATCTCTGACAAACTACAGACACAAATGGCTAATTAGACCTTTGGGCTGACATCCTGGTTAAAGGTAAGCTGCAGACATCATGATGACTTCAGGTAGAGAATGGCTCCCTCCTCTGGAATGCTTTGTGATACATTAATCAATAAGGAGATTATGTGACTGTAACCGGAACTAGCCCCTCCTGAGTACTCCACAAGGGCACTCCAACTCCTGGAATAGCCCATATAAATATTGGCCCTTGCCAAGGCAGGCTTTGGAAGTCTCACCCAGGAGGGGACACACTGCCTGGGACCCTGTGGACCGACCTGCACTCTTATCGGCTTAAGTCTTGGACTTTCCCAGCCAGAAGTGTCAGATATAGAGACTTTCCCCAATTTGGTGGCACTCTCTCTTTCTCTTTCTCTTTCTCTTTCTCCTGCTTTCACTTTTACAGTCTGCTGGCCAGGTTTAAAAGTGTCTTATGCTTGCTTGTTTCTTATACTTGTTTATGTCGATGCTTGCATTGTTTTATATAATCATTTTGAATTAATAAACAAAAAATCTAAGAAAAGGTTTTGTAAATAATCAATAAATTTTCAAATTGTTCATCAAATCTGTGCCTTCTGCTCCTGAATATCACCTATGTGATACACTGGGTCAAGGTCATCAAACCAAAGTCCCGCTTTCTCTCCATTTCTAACCTTCATGAATCCCTGGTCTTGATGAAAATAGAATCTTGAAAATAGCTCCCATGGCTCACCTGGCATGTCCAGATAAACCTGATCTGTCCATCTCCCCACAGCCACACACACGCATATGGACATGTGCAAATATATTTCTCAGTGGTCAAGAATATGGAAGAGAGAGGGAAAGGAAAGGTAAAATGAATCTGTTTTTGTTGGATACTGATTCAACCATATTATAAACATTATCTTAGTAAAAGTAACTCAGTGAGATAAATATTTAGTTATATTTTACTGATGAGAATATTACAGTTCTGAGTGATTGAGTTATTTACTCAAAACCACACAGTTGGTAAGAGGAAAACCAAGACTCAGATCTATGAGTGAATCACAACATAGCCCATGCCCTACTCCCCAAGAGAAAAGCAAGCAGAAAAATGGTTGCTTGTATTTACAGAAGTAAGGAAAAAATATTTGTGCCCTTTAGATAACTCAGTCCACATCATTTAATTCAGGCAGCAAACACAGATGAAGGACAAAGGTTCTGACCAATTCAAAGCTAATGCACTTAACTACAGAAATCGAATGCTCTTCTTTTTACCAATGACTTTTATCAAAAAACAAAAAAAACATCAAACTCAAGATTTTTCAGATATTCAGGTGATTCATGAAGAGAAGCCCCAGAAGTCTTAGAATCTCTAGATTTAGGACTCTTGGACTAGTGGTTTCATTGTAATCCATCTCATAAAAACTGGCAACTTAAGAACAAAGAATTTAAGAGGTTAAGAAACATCTCCAAAGACTAAGCGTCACATCATATCCCAAAATCTTTAGGTGCCAAGCTGTCAGAGCTATCTCTAGAAGAGATTCTTACATGTTAATTTGCTTAAAAAATCATTCAGGGCACCTGATAAAAATGGGCTCCACTCCCCAAATTTTTAACTTTGTAGATCTGGACTTAGAAAAAGGAATTTCACAATTTCAACAAGTGTTCAAGTATTTCTTACATGGTCAAGAAACACCAGGCTATAGTGTAGCAAAAATACAATCACCACAATGTGCACACCAGGGAATCCTGTCCTAAATGTCCTCACCCATATCTCAAAGAAGCAGCTTGATGAATAGAGAAACAAGCGGCATGAAAAAACACTGAGTGGAAGCATAAACGTACCATACTATACATACACTATCAGTACCATCTGCCCATAAACTCCACACAGTCAGCACTTTTGCTAAGGCCCAGCACTCAGAAGAGGGACTTCCAGCATTTATATATCTGACCCCAAGATCCATATTGCCCCTTTGTAATTTTCCCTTCAGTCAGGTGTCAGGAATAGCTGTTTACCTACAGGGAATACGATATACTGTTGTCCTGGATACATGTCCCACAGGCAGGAATCAGTCTACCCAGGCCTGGTATACTGAGGACTTCCAGAACAGAGCCTATGAACCCACAGTTGAGGAATATTTCTTGAGAAGTAGAGAAAGTTAGACTCCATCCTTTTACTTCAAAGAAAATGATAGCAAGTGTCCACAAACCTATAGAACTTGCCAAGAAATTTCTAGCATTGGGAGAGAGAATTTTAGAAGTTTATTGCAATTTATTAGGTTTTCTAATTGCTGACATTATTGTTTAAATCACAGAGGCACATAATCATGCTTTTCAGTGACGAAGATAATGACTTTGATAGCAAACATTCCATTCTCACTCATAGTCTCCAGAGCTTAGAGAAAGTTTTAATTGCCCCAGATGGGACTATGTCTAATTATTTGTAAGTGAATTCTGCAACCATTAATAATACAATATTATAGTTTAACCAAGATACTGTTAGGTAGAAAAATATTTGTACATATGTACACAGTTCCAAGAAGTTTCCAGCTTTTAAAATTATCCCCAGATCTACCTTGACTGTCTACTGTAATGCTGGCATGATTATGGATTTATGCTGTGCATTCTCTTGGTGATCCTACTAATATGGTGGTTAAATATCTAGAGCAGACATTCTGGGGTGGGGAGGGTTTCTCATCTGAAGATCCATTGAGATCCATTGATGCTAAATACTGGCTGTGTGGCCTTTGAGCAAGTTATTGCACTTCTCTAAGCAAACGTTTCCTTATTTAAAAAGAGAGAGATAATATTAACAAACATTCTATATAAAATTTGTGTGCAATTTTATTGAAATATATTCACATAGTGTACAATCATCCAACGTAACCAATCAGTGGTTCACAGTATCATCATATAGCTGTGCATTCATCACTGTTAGGCTAAAACCTCCCCCTTAAAGTAACTGACTCTTAGCAAGCATTCCAGGAAGCTTACCCCACTCATAACTTCCAGGAGGCACCTTGCAAAACCAAACCTGATCCAGCACACAATGCAATCACCTAAGTGTTCTGGCATCTCCCCGAGATCAGCTGCATTCCTGCTATAACTCTGCTGATCCAATATCTGACCTCCAGCAGTTACAGCCCCAGCAGCTGCAAGCTTGTGATAACTCCCCACTTAGACCCCGCTTCTAAACCAGCCAATGGAAACCTGCCAACTTCCCATCACCATACCATATAAGCTATACCCTTTCCACTGCTCGGTGACATCGCCATCATTTTAGCCCGCCTGCCCATAGCCTCACAATAAAGCTCCTTTAAGAGAGCTTTAATCTCTTCTCCCTCCAGATTGAGAAACCTACAAATCACCATAATTGATTTTTAAAGATTTTCATTACTTCCCCCAAGGAAATAAAAATAGAAGTAAAGAGGAAAACCCAAAATATCTCATACCCCTTATCCTTCCATTATTCATTTTTTTATCTTTATTTTCTTACTCATCTGTCCATACACTGGTTAAAGGGAGTGTCATCACAATATTTTGACAATCACATGGTCACAGTATAAAAGCTCTATATTTATACAATCATTCTCAAGAATCAAGGCTATTGAATTGCAGTTCAACAGTCTCAGGCATTCACTATCTACTTCAATACACCCAAAACTGAAAGGAGACACCTTAATTCTCTAAGCCAATGCTTCCTTATGAAGTGAGAGATGTAAGTCTAATAGTCATTCCATATAAATTTTAAGGATTTTTTGAAGGTAGTACAAGAAAAATATACACAGAAGTATTTTTGAAAATATAAATGTCTTTATATATGTTTGCTGTGTTTGTTTGGGTATTTTGAGGGAGTGAGGAAATCAACTGTGGGAACTTCTCTGACACCAACCCATTCCTCAAGATGGTGGCAGCATTATTGATGTAAATAACCTAAATAATGCAGGAAACTGTTGTCACGCACTTCTGTATAGCAATAGAATGGACTATTATACATTCATTGAAAGTATCATTTTAAATTTTTTCTAAATGTTTTTACTATTAGTACAAAAACAGGATTACATGTAGAACAAACATTTTGATTGAAAATAAAGAGGACCTGGAAGGTAATATTCAATGATGCTATGATAAGAGAGTATAATTTGCACATTGTTTTCTCTTATTTTTCTTTGATGTTTTCTTTTCTTCTCTTGTGGATTTTTTTGTTTTCATTTCTTTTCAATAATTTTACTCCTTTGACAGAATTCAAGTCAAAAATCAAAGAAAAATCATCTAGGGATAACAAACAAATTACACAATTCAAAAAAGGGAATATATAGATCAAAAATGCCTTAAAGGGAAAATAGGATACAAATAATAAATACCAAGAAATAAAACCTATGAAAAAGGGATAGCAGTTTAGAGAGGAAATGATAGGTCTAGAGGAAGGGCAGAAAATATTTAATAAATATAATTGGAATCCCTGAAAAGGAAAACCAAAGTAAATGGAACAAACAAATATTCAAACTGGAAACTGTCATGAAATAAAACACCTAATTCAACATAATCACGCAGTGAATCATACATCTGCCTAAATTAAAACAGAACATTCAACACCAAGACCTGTTTTTTAAATTATTAGAATGTAAGCCCAAAGGAAAAAAATCACCTGTGCCTCCAGGCAAGAAAAGCAAGTCTCTTACAAAGGAAAGAAAAACAGGTTGGCATCAAACTCCATGGAAACAGCATTTAAAACAATCGACTAGGAGAACATAGAAATGATACTGAACAAAAAGTTGTGAGTTAAGGATTTTATATTTAGCTAAGCAATTTTTTAAGCATCAGGATTTACAAAAATATATTAAGTATATGAGCTTTCAGGGGACTGTACTTTTCCTTGCTTACTAAAATATCCACTAGAGGATAAATTTCATGCAATGAAATATTTCTTGTGTGTGTTGCAGAATAGGGATAGGGGCTTCAGTAAGAAGAGAGCTTGTAAAAAATTAATATATTTAAGCATGGGGTGGCAACTAAAATAAATTAGAATGGAAAAGTAGAAGTACAGTATACTTTCTCACATCAGAAATAATATAGTTTAAATATAAGAAAAGAATAGTCAAAACTGAAGCTCATTGATTAGTAAAGCAGTAACAGGAAACAAAGGAAATCTTTGAAAGCTTTTTAACAAAATAGTAAAGTTAAATGTATAATTAAGAGTACAAATAGAAGCATTTAAGAATATAATACATTTAATGAAAAGGGCCTATAGAAGAAGTAGGGGAGAAGGGAAGAAGAAATTACAAGCTAAGTTTATCATAGCTGATAGTTGAAAATCAATAAACACTGAAGTGAAAAAGGAGACTAAGAGTATTAAATAAAATAATGTAATGGTAATCCTGAATTTAAAATATAAATTTCCCTAAATACCAAAACTTAATCAAAAGAAAACCAGGAAACAAGAGCAATAAGGAATAATTATTATGCACTGTTCTAATTTGCTTGCTGCTGGAAAGCAATATACCAGAAACGGAATGGCTTTTAACAAGGGGAATTTAATGAATTGCTAGTTTACAGTTCTAAGGCCGAGAAAACGTTCCAATCAAAACAAGTCTATAGAAATGTCCAATTTAAGGTATCCAGGGGAAGATACCTTGGTTCAAGAAGGCCGATGAAGTTCAGGGTTTCTCTCTCAAGTAAGAAGGCACATGGCAAACACAGTCAGAGTTTCTCTCTCATCTGGAAAGGCACATGGCAAGCATAGTCACAGTTTCTCTCTCGACCAGAAGGGCACATGGCAAGCAAGACATCATCTGCTACTTTCTCTCCTGGCTTCCTGTTTCATGAAGCTCCCCAGGAGGCATTCTCCTTCTTCATCTCCAAGGGTTGTTGGCTCGTGGACTCTCTTCTTTGTAGTGCTACAGCATTCTATGCTCTCTCTGAATCTCTCATTCTCCAAAATATTTCCTCTTTCATAGGATGGATTTCAAAAGTTGACTTTAAGAAGAAGGAATTTCGAAAAAAAAGGGCACCTGCCTAGTGTTCTAGCTGCCGTTTCTAGGTGATTTGAATTAGCCTATCAAAAGCAGCCTTTGTGCACATTCCGAGATAAGAAGTAATGCTCTTACTTTGGGTGGAGGTTTGTTCATCTTTTGGGTGGAGCAGAGTGACCTCCTTGTTTTCTCTTTCAAACAGCAAGATGAAGCTATTCTAGTTTGAGGGGTTTTTCTTTGCACTGGGTTAATTTCTGCATAGGGAATGAGATTATTAAAAGTAAATTATACATATGCATTAAGAAAATTGCAAAACAAAAAGCATTTAAACCAATTGTTAAGAGAGCTCTTATAATGCAATGTCAAATTCTTTATTAGATTTTTCTCAAGTATTGACTCTTTATTACTTTGGGTAAGAATTGAGCTTGTCTAATTACTGGGAAAGAAGGACGTGCAGCCATCTGGCCTGATCTCTGCTAATGATATTTCTCCCTCTAAATTCCATTAAGGATCAGAAGATGCAGAGCGAGCCCCAGAACCCAGGCTTTGGTGGTCATTAAGATGTTGAATCTTGTGCTAATTCCTGTTAATTTAATCAATAAAACCTAATTTCTAGCAAGAAAAAAATTAACATAACTTGAAACCTCAGGAAGATGGCCAAATAATTTGCAATAACAGAATAAGCAATAGAACAATTCAGTAGGAGATCAGGATATACAATGGACATCCAAAATCAAGATATTTATATATACACACTATATAACCTATAAGAAAAGAAAGAGAACACTTATTTAAACTACACCCATGAAAGAGTGATGTCAGTTTCTATATACAATAACATTCCTATACACAAGCAATGACTTAGCTGAGGAGTCAGTTAAGGAAAAAAATCCATTCAAAATAGCAACTAAAAGAATCAAGTACTTGGAATGAACTTAACTAGGGATGTAAAGGACTTGTACACAGAAAATGGCATAACTTTGCTAAAAGAAATCAAAGGAGATCTAAATAGATGGAAAGACATTTCCTGCTCGTGGACAGGAAGGCTAAGTGTACTTAAGGTGTCAAATTCTCCCAAAACTGATCTACAGATTCAACATAGTACCAATAAAAATTCCAACAAATTCATCTTGAAGGGAAAGATTTCCCAAATAGCTAAAAGCATTCTAAAACATGAAGAATAAAGTAGGAGGATTAACACTCCCTGACTTTAAAACTTATTATAAAGCCACAGTGGTCAAAACAGCATGGTACTGGCACAAAGACAGAAGCATTGACCAATGGAATTGAATTGAGAGTGCAGTAATAGACCACTAAATCTATGGTTAACTGATTTTTCACAAGGCCCCCAAATCCTCTGAACTGAGACAAAATAGTCTTTTCAATAATTGGGCATTGAAAAATTGGGTATCAATAACCAAGAGAATGAAGGAGAACCCCTATTTTACACACTACACAAAAATTAACTCAAAGTGAATCAAACACATAAGAACTAGCACCATAAAGCTTTTAGAAAAAAATGTAGGGAAACATCTTCAAGACCTAATAATAGGAGGGAGCTTCCTAAACTTTACACCCAAAGCATAAGTAATAAAGAAAAAAATGGATAAATGGGAACTCCTCAAAATCAAATGTTTCTGTACATCAAAAGACTGTCAAAACGGTGGAAGCAGCCAACTCAATGGGGGAAAATATTTGGAAATCACATATCAGATGAAGGCTTCATTTCCTGTATATATAAAGAAATCATATAACTCAAGAATGAAAGAACAAGCAATCCAATTATAAAATGGGCTAAAGATATGAATAGGCACTTTTCTGAAGCGAAAATACAGATGGCTCAAAAGCTCAAGAAGAGATGCTCATTTTCACTGGCTATAAGGTAAATGCAGATCAATACTACGGTGAGATACCACCTCACACCTATAAGAATGGCTGCTATTAAACAAACAGAAAACTACAAAATGTTGGAGAGGATGTGGAGAAATGGGGACACTTATTGTGCTGGTTTGAAAGGATGTATGGACCCTAGAAAAGCCATGTTTTAATCAAAATCCCATTTCATATAAGCAGAATAATCCTTATTCAGTACTGTATGTTTGAATCTGTAATTAGATCATCTCCCTGAAGATGCAACCCAATCAAGAGTGGTTGTTAAATTGGATTAGGGGAGACAGTCTCCACCTTTTTTGGGTTGGTTTTGATTGGTTTACTGGAGTCCTATAAAAGAGGAAACATTTTGGAGAATGAGAGATTCAGAGAGAGCAGAGAAGAACGACATAGCCATGAGAAGCAGAGAGCCCACAAGCCAGCGACCTTGGAGATGAAAAAGGAAAATGCCTCCCAGGGTGCTTCATGAAGCAGGAAACCATATAAGAAAGCTAGCACATGATGCCGTGTTCACCATGTGCCCTTCCAGCTGAAAGAGAAACCTTGACTGTGTTCGCCATGTGCCTTCTCACTAGAGAGATAGACCCTGAACTTCATCGGCCTTCTTGAATCAAGGTATCTTTCCATGGATGCCTTAGATTGGACATTTCAATAGACTTGCTTTAATTGGGACATTTTCTTGGCCTTAGAACTGTAAACTAGCAACTAATTAATTCCCCTTTTTAAAAGTCATTCTGTTTCTGGTATATTGCATTCCTGCAGCTAGCAAATTAGAACACTTATGAACTGATGGTGGGAAAGTATAATGGTGCAACCACTATGGAAGACTGGCAGTTCCTTAGGAAACTAAGTATTGAGTTGCCCTATGACCTAGCAGTAGCATTACTTGGTATACACCAAGAAGAGCTGAAAGCAAAAGCAATGACACACAGACATTTGCACAGCAATGTTCGTGCAGCATTATTCACAATCACCAAAAGATGGAAACAAACCGAATGCCCATTGACATATGAGTGGATCAACAAAATGTGGTAGATACATATGATGGAATATTATGCAACAGTAAGACAAAATGGTGTCCTGAAGTACATGACAAGATGGATAAGCCTTGAGGACATAATTTTCTATAGTGCATAATCCAATTCAATCTATCTGTATAGCTCATTTGAACAATTGAAATACAGGGAGCACAGAATAAAAAAGAGGTCCTTTAATCCTGTATAGATTATGGTAATGCCTGGATACATCCTAGAGTATGATAAGCAGACAATCAAAATGTATTGGCAAAGGCCCCTGAGGGATGGGAGGAAAATATGGAACTATTAAACCTTACCATCAGGGAATCACCTGATACTATATTAAATTTTAGGGACACCCAAATCAGTAGGCTATGTCCTCAATCAGGAGGCTTACTTTTGTGAAGCTTATATAGGTAGCAGAGAAGCTTAGATTACCTACAGGCATGCCTAAGAGTTACTTCTGGAGGACCTCTTTTGTTGCTCAAATGTGGCCTCAATCTCTCTAAGCCCAACTTTGCAAATGAAATCATTGCCCTCCCCCAGCGTGGGACAAGACATCCAGGCTGTAAGTCTCCTTGGCAACATGGGAGATGATTCCCAGGGAAAATTCCTGACCTGGCATCATGGAATCAACAATTCCATCATGACCAAAAGGGGTAAAGGAATGTAATTAATAAAGTATCAGTGATAGAGAGAGCTCAAATAGAGTCAAGAAGCTACTCTGGAGGTTGCTGTCTTATGCAAGCTTCAGTTAGACCTTGCTACCTATCATAACCTGCCAACCCTAACCAAGACCATTCCAACCAATTCTAAACAACACCTAGGGCAATACAGAAGATTCCACAGGGATTTCATGCACTAGAGTAACTTTCCAGAAACCTTCAACCTCCAGATGGGTCCCTGGTCCAGTTAAGTCCTGAAACCTAGCCCAGCCTCTCCAGAACATCAGATAATCCCATGTCCCTACCCCATATCAGTGACAGACTCTTCAAATATGAAAAATTTAGAATTGCCACAGTCCAAACACCCCTAAAAAAGGGATGGAATGATCAAAGGTGAGGGGGGAGTTATATAGAGAAGATAGGATTTAATGAATGAATATGAATGCTGAATCATTAAGTTGATATCTCTTTTTAATCTCCAGTATTTTAGAGCAGGTAGAAGTAAGAATCTAAAATTGTGAAACTGGGACCTATGTCAGACTCTGAAATATGTTCTAAAACTAATTGTAGTGCTGTGCTTTGAAATTTATAGCTTTTTTGTATATATGCTATTTTTCACAAAAAGGAAGGAAATAGAGCCGGTTGTGATGATAAAAAAAAGTTATATTTAAGCCCTCTAGCCTCCTATATTCCGAAGCAGCTAGAAGAAAAATATGAGAGGATCATATGATAGCCCATGACGAACTCTGGGATCTGTCCTGTAACTACTTGTTGAAGAATGCTTTGAAACTATTGTTTTTTTATTCCTTTGCTTTCTATATATGTTATACTATACAATAAAAAAAAGTTTAAAAAAAAGCAAATAAGTATTGAGAGGTAGGGTAAAGAGTGATATAAAAATGAGCTTTTAAGATTTAGGGCTAATGGAATGATTTCTAAATGTTGTGTTAGTTAATTTTTTTAATAAAAAAAAGATTTAGGGCTGATAATCTGAATGCAGTTAAGGGTTACTTGGGATAGCCTTGGCATGCCTTTCTTTTATAGACATGTGCATTTTCTTAAGGATCTCTGCCACGGTCCAGCCGCAGCAGAGGGAATGGGCTTGAAGGTGTGGAGGGTCGTCGGCGCGAGAAGAACACCAAGAGACAGCTTAGAGAATTCCTTTCTGGGAAGAGTTGCTTAGATTTATTTTTGCTTAACTAATTTTATACCCTTATTCTTGGCAAGAAAACAGGTATCACAGGATCATGGTTGTGTCATGGCTTACATTTTAGGTAAAGTTACAGGTTCAGGGAAGCAAAGCAAAAGTACATGTTCTGATTTTCTTAGGAACATTTACACAAGATTTCAATAGCAGCAAGATATTGGCTTAAACCGCAGACATTGTGTTTGCAGTTTTCTGAGTTTAGACTTTCTGTTTCTATTATTCTATAGGTGAGGCTATATGTCAAGACCTATTTTAATCTGGTTAAAGTTTAGCTTGTTTTGATTAAAAGGTTACATTGTTTATTTAGATTTTTTATTGTTTCATAGCAATGGACCAGTGCCGTGGTGGGGGAGATTGGGTGGTGATAGGTATCAGTTTTTCTAATTTTTTAATTTCCTCTTGAAGTTTTTGGACAGGTTCCCTGAACCAGGGGCAGCATGTTAAACTCCATTTTAACTGTGATTTTACTAACTGTTGTAAAAGATCTCATTTTGTTTAGGCCCCAAAAAGACACCAAGGGGGGCTTGCTCTTTTAAGTTTTTCTATAAATGATAAAGAGTTAAATCTAACGTGCCTACCATTGACATTTACAATTCTATGGCTATCTTCATTGTAAACTCCTGTGTATGGTAATGGAGGGTCAGGGAATCTTTTCCCATTGACATTAGCTCCTTTAGGAGGTTCTCACCATTTGTCTCCAATTTTATATTTCACATTAGGTGGTCCTTGCGTGGTGGGAAGTAAATTTCTAGGATGGCTCAATACAGGGTTTTTTAATTGTAATTGTTTACTCTCTATGGGGCACTTTTCTGTGACTTGTTCTAAAAGCACTTCTGCCTGCTGCATCTGCAGCATGACCTGCTTAATGGGGGTATCCCAACCTAATTTTTCCCAAACAGTCATTAATAAAGTTTTGCAATTTGTACAATTTGTATCATTTTTTCCAATTCTTTTGCTTTCTGATTCATTTTGATATAATGCTTGGAGCACAACCAGCAACAAGAAACACACAATTAGTGTCGTTAATCCCAGTATTTTTCTATTACACTATTTTATGCCTCGTCCTCTTTTGGGGCGTTGAAGGCCCTGCCACCGCCCTTCCTTCCAGGGAACCATGTCAAACCGGGGAGGAAAAAGAGGACGTGGCAGATCTCCTTTGGGATGTCAAGAGGCATCAATTTAGTAGGGGCCCCAGGGCAAACAGAGTTAAATACTAACTAGGTTTACTAGTTTTAAAGTGTCTCCCAGACAGTGAAGAAGATCTCTCCTAGACAAGGATGGAGCATTCCGGTACTACCAAGAACTGATGATTTAAAAGTATGCTGCCAATTCAACAAAGGAGGGGCTGAGTGAGGTCTTGGCCTTAGGCTATTTAGCTACCTCTACTATGGGACAGGTTTATGGGGATAATGGACTTGAGTGTCAGGTCAAAACAGAATAAATGGCTCCTGTATTAATTAAAGAATTAATTGTCTTACCTGCTGCATCAAAGATCACCTGAGGCTTATTACAACCAATGTTCTTTGGTGATGCCCGGAGAGCCATTAGTGGTCCTGGGCATCCTCTGTCTTGCTTGGAAGTGGTCACTAAGACCTTTGGGAGGGCCTTGACTCCCTCTGGGACTTGGTACACCACTGAGGCCAGAGTCCAGCATTCTCACAAAGACAGAGGTGAGGGAGGCAAGAGGCCTCTTACTCATTTTTGTAGGACAGTTTTGCCAGATATAGAATTCCTGGTTGGAAATTTTTCTCTTTCAGTATCTTAAATATATCATACCACTGCCTTCTCACCTCCATGGATTTCTGAAAAAATCTGAATTTAGTCTAATCAAGCTTCCCTTGTATGTGATGAATTGCTTTTCTCCTGCTTCTTTCAAAATTCTCTCTGTCTTTGACATTTGTCAACCTAATTAGTGTCTTGGAGTAGGTCTATTTGGATCTATTCTGTTTGGGGTACACTATGCTTCTTGGATCTGGAATTTTATGTCTTTCCTAAGAGTTGGGAAATTTTCAGTGATTATCTCCTCCGTTATTCTTTCTGTCGTTTTACCCTTCTCTTCTCCTATTGGATACCTGTAACACAAATATTCATTTGCTTCATGTTGTCATTCGATTCCCTGAGACTCTGCCCATTTATTTTCATTCTTTTCATTATCTATCCTTTTGTATATAAGATTTCAGATGTCTTATCCCCCAATTCACGAATCCTTTCTTCTGCCTCTTTAAATCTGCTGTTGTATGTCTCCATTTTGTTTTTTTTATCTCTTCCATTGTGCCTTTTATTCCCATAAGTTCTGCCATTTGCGTTTGCAAGCTTTCAAGTTCTTCTGCATGGTCACCCAGTCTGTATATCTTACATCTCTTTTGCCATATTCTCCCTCAACTCATTTGAATTAATTTAAATTTGTTTGAACATCTTTAGATATTTGTTTCAAATTCTGTATCTCATTTGAAGTGCTAGTTTGTTCCTTTGACTGGGTCATATCTTCATGCTTCCTAGTGTGACTTATGATTTATACTGGTTTCTAGGCATCTGAATTTCTTGAATATTTTCTTCTGGAAGTCATTTTCTCTCTTTTGCCTAGGATTTTCTTGTTGGTTGGCTTTGTTCTCTATCTGTTCTTTCACATTCAGTTCAACTTATTCTAGACCTCTGGCACAGCTTCTTTTTAACTGATTAGAATTTTTCAGCTCTTGTTTTTCTGGTTTGTGCACTGCATATATGGAATTTTTTTGAGATTTCTTTTTTTTTTTTGCATGTGTGCTTTTATTTCACCCCCAGGAAAAGAATTTCTTTTCCTTTTCTTCCTCAGTGAATGTTGATCTGCTATTTCATTTGTTTTGTTTTGTTCTGCCTCTATATGTTTTCAACACTCCTTTCCTTACCTCTAGAAACTTTTACCTGGAGGTCTGGCCTTGGGTGGACAGAGTCCCCAGATAGAATTGACCCTAGTCTGATTTTCCCAGAAAAGATGGCCAGGACTCACAAAGAGGGCATAATCAGTATCAGGTTCCCTGGGGATAAGACCAAGAATGGTGCTGTGAAGCCTCATAATTCTGTACTTTTCATGTCCTGCCCAGTAGATTGTACTTGTCAGCCCAGAGCTCCTACCAGTGTAAAACAGTGCAATACCTTTAATTCTCAACAGACCCTGCTCCTGCCCTGGGTGTGATTGAGACAGAAGCTAAGACTGAAGTTGGGTTTAAACTGTTTCTATTTTCCAGCTCCTGGTGTCTGAATTATCTAAAAAACAGTCAACAACTGTGCTGGGCCCTGCGGACCCCCACGTGCCCCAACCCCACCCCCCACCCCTGCTGGAAATATATTTGAAACAGGCTGTGTCTCACTTTTTGTAGGTTGAAACTGCTACTGATATCCCAGCCCTTGGGGTCTAAATTCTCTGAACAAGATCTGCCACTTATGCTGGAACTTACCCACTTTTCTTGGGTAAGATTCCAAGAAAACTATCTCCTTCATCTGATTAATTTCTTTGCCTCTCAGTCATTCTTTAACTCATCCTTGCCTGGGAAAATTCCTGTTGCTTTCTTTAATGGATGGCTAAAAAGTGAAAAAAAAAAAAACTTCTTTCAGAGCCAGTCTCCCAGCTCCTTGAGTTCACCATTCAATTGCCAGGGTTGTCACCTGGCTCAATAAGCCTCCTTTCTTGAGGAACAGCTTTTTTCCAGTATTCTGAGTTCAGTCAACTCCAAAAGTCCATTTTTTTTCCACCAGTCCATCCTCTTCACTATTGGCGAGACACCTCTGGTGTTCTTTCATGTGTGGCTTATAGCTTTATCTAAGCTCAGAGCTTGCATTCAAAAGTCTGAATTTGTTAAACAATTCTGCAATTGGTAGTTGGTTTAGTCCCCCCCCCCTCCTTTTTCATTGTAGGAAGGGCTTTTGCTTCTTACTGGGGGAAAGACTCCAAAAGAGTCTTGTGCCAGTGGGTTGGGGCACCAGCCTCCACAACATGGGAGAATGTGCTATGATCTTGGCTCCTCTACCCATCCCAGGCTGGTGTATGATGTGTGTCTAGTCATGGAAGTCTTCCAAAGAGTGGTTCCAGTTAATTCCTAGCTATTTACTAACTGTCCTAGAGGAGTAAATAAACACCACACCTTCCTACACCATGGTCTTGCCTTGCCTACAGATATATTTTCCCAATCTCTTCTCAAAACTCAATCCAATTTTGAATTACTCAGCAACATTTTTATTTCTTTACCTTCTCTCTAACCATTCCTTCTCAGCACTCCCTCATAAATGCTGGTGTTCTCCAAATTCTGGGTGATATCTTGCATGGTAATTGCACTCCTATGTTTTGACAGCCAACCCTAAACTGAAGACTCCCTTATCTGTGATCTTTCTCTGTGCCCTCTCCAAAGTCCCAGGACTGAACTCTTCCTGCATATCATCTGCCCTTAGACACTTATACTTAACCAATCAAATTTAACCTCTCTTTTCATCCTCTCCATGCTATGCTCCCTCTTATACTTTCAATCTTATTTAATGGCGCATTGACTCCCATTCTCCCTAGCTGGAAACATGACTTCTTCTTTGGCCTGTGTCTCACTCAGCACTCACATCCTATCATGTTCTCTAATCTGCCTACATCCTTGAATTCTTAATGCCAACAAGTTAGTAGCATGTTTTAAAAGGGCATAAATCTTTCAACCCAGCAATCTTCTCCTAAGTCTATATTTCATGGAAATAAACTCTTTAATGTTTAGGAGCATAGTAATATGAGTTGCAGGGGCATGTTGCCTATGTACACTCTTGTTCCTTCATTGCACTGGGCCCCAGGGTCAAGGGTCAAACCCATAGATGATTCCATGGCAGTTGGCAGCTCTGACAGCAGGCTGGCCCAGGTAGAGGAGTGGTAGATGGTGGGAGTTATCATCTCTGTTCCATAGGCTACTTTAGCTTCTTCACTGTCAATGCCTCAGCAATCACTCAAAGTCCAGGTTTTATCCTTCTTCCTGTGACAATCCAACCAGAGAAGAGAAATCTACATGTGAGAGGTTTGTGGTCACCTCAGCTAGAAATTCCCATCGAGGATAAATGGGTAAAACTGAACTTTGAAACAGGAGAAACGATAAGCCACAGTCCTTGGATGGTATGTTGCACAACTCTTTGGTCAGAAGGTCAGTACTAGACTATGGAAAGAGATGTGTGCAGAGAGAGGGTTCCTTTCCTTCCCTTCATCTCAACAACCTGCCCATTATTCTCTAGTGAAACTTCCTGAGGCTACAGTGTACCCACTGCCATAATTAACACTGTCAAAGGAGTCTCCAAAATCTTACTCCTTGGGTGTTTTGCAGAAAATTTAGAAGCTCACAAACTTAACTGCTATCAGTAATACCTCTGCACTAGAACTCACCAAACAACTCATCAAAGCCTTCTCAAAGCTTGTTGGAATCTTTGTAGTCTTAAATATTTTGGCCTGAATTTATGTATTCATCATTGCTCAAGGGATATCCTAAATGGGAAGCTCTAGGTACGTGAAGATATTTCGCATAAACTTCTGAACTTTTTTCTCATTCATTTGAAGATGTCCACATCTGAAATCGAAGTCTTCAATTTCAATTGAATTTTTTTAAAACTTATTTTAATATCCCTTTTTTATTATTAATGCATATAAACATTTTTTGGCTTTCAAAAATTAAGGACTTTCTTTTTGATTAAGTATCTTTTCTTTACCCAGATTTTCAAAGGAGTGTTTGTTTTTTATAGTTTTGTTTATCCTGTTTATTAGATATTTACTAAGATCAGTAGATCAGTAGATCTTTTTACATATAATAAATACATGTTTGTTTATATGTGCAAATGTATACATTTGCATATGAAAAGGAATGTGTGTATACTAAAATAGATAAGTAATAATATCCATATATGTGCATTTATAATTCATATTTGTAAATATGAATGTATTTATCTATGTATGTATGTGCGCAGAGGTTTTTACATTTTTGTTGATCTTGACCAATAAAATATTACGTCATAATATTTCTTAATGTTTAGAAAGGCCTCTGTCATGGCACAACTTATCTTTAGTCAACAGGGTTTTGTTCATTTTTCCTTTTCAATTTTTTTTCCCATTTAGATCTATAAAAATCCTAGAATTTTCATATATGACATTATGTTAAGTGACAGAAGCTATACATAAAAGGAAAAATATAATATAATTCCACATATATGGAATATCCAGAAGAAGCAAATTCATCAAGAGAGAAAGTATACTAGAGCTTATTAGGCACAGAGGGAATGGAGAGTTACTGGTCAAGGATTTTGTGAGTGATGAAAAATTTTAGCAATGGAAGGTGTTGATGGTAGCACAACATCGTTAAAATAATTCATGCCTCTGAATTTTACACTTAAAATTTGTTAAAATGGCAAATTTATGTTATATATATCACCATAATAAAAATGGCCTATTTCACAATGATTTTCAAGTTATTATGGTTTATAATATTCTTTTATAATTTTTAATTTTGGAATTTTAATTTATAATTTATCATACACTCACTCCTATTTCCACTTGTTTATTTATGGTTTCTATTATTTTTATTAATCCAAGTTATTGTTGGTATGCTCATTAAATTATTTAACTCTTTGATATATTGATCAATGATCTTTTTGTAATTAATTATGTTCAACATTCATGTTTATTAATCTCTTTGTAGTTTGATTGGGTTTTCTTTGTCTTCTTTAATATATTATAGATTTGCATGCTTTGTTCATTCATTTTTATTCTTTATTTGTAAAATTATACAAACATAACTTTGCTTCTGAGTAAGTGTTTAGACATAACTCATGGTTCAAATAAAAAGTGATCATTACCATTATTTAAAAAGTAATATCTATAGAGTTTGGGATTTTTTAATTAATAGATTACATTTTAGAGTAGTTTTTGGTTTGTAGAAAAATTGGGAAGAACATACAGAGTTCTCATAACCCACATTCTCGAGGATTACAATGTCTCCTTTTATAGATATCTTGCATTAGTGTGGTATATATGTTATAGTTGATTAATCAATTTTAATGCATTATTATTAACTAAAGCCCATAGTTTACATTGGAGTGCACTTTGCATGCTGTATAGCTCTATGGGTTTTAACAAATACATAATTCCAGCTATCCACCATATTTTAGTTTCCAATCACTAGTTTGTTTTTTTTTCCTTTTGCATGAATCTATTTCTGAACTTGCTATACATCCTTGAGATATATTTATATCTTTTGCCAATACCACATTTTTATAGTCGTCTAGTAAATCATGAAAGTAGATTATGAAATTTGTGCACCTCTGTATTTCTTTTTCAAATTGTTTTAACAATTCTGAATCTTGTGTATTTCTGTAATATCCATGTCTACTGGACATTTAATTGGCATTGCTTTGAATTGGATTGGACCACTAATAATACAATATTGACCTTAACAATCATTGAACAGGGTATAAATCTCCATACATTTAATTATTCTTTAATTCATCTCAGCAATTTTTGTACTTTTGAAATTTTGTAGCATAGGTTTTATACATATTTTATCAAACATATCCCTCAGTATTTCATTTTTTTGTTACCCTATTAATTGGAGATCTTTAAAAATTGTATTTTCAAAGTGTCCATTAATAGAATATAGAAATACAATTGATTTTTACATTAAACTTTTTAATGACCTTGCCTAACTTAATTAGTTATAGTAGCTTTTTGAAGGACTTTGCATAGATTCCTTAGGATCTTTTATATAAATAAGTATTTCATCTGTGAATAAAGATGGTCTCATTTCTTCATTTATGATCTACACTTTTTGTTTCTTTTCCTTGTCCTATTGTACTACTGAGGGAGTTTTATCCAATGTTGAATACAAGTGGTTAGGGTGAACAATTATGACTTGTTCCCAGTCTTGGTGGGGAAAGCATTACATCTCTCACCATTAAGATGGGTATGAAGATCTTCATTTGAAAATCATCTTCCTCAGCGTTTACTGAGCATTTGGAAACTTGGTGTCACAAAGATATCTTCATGATCTAATACTTAACCAGCTTGGCCTGAGGAAGGAAAAAATGTGTAGTACAATGCTTCTTTTGTAGCATGGACATAGACTGCTAACTGGGAATCATTTAACTCATATACTGAAAACTTGTGTCCTGAGCAACTCTGAACTGGTTTTACTTTTAAAGCATTTGCTCCTGGACCCATCTTCTTTTTTATCAAAAGATTCATTGATGAGAACACTGTTAATTACCCATAGCAATCCTTGCAAGCTAACTTTAATAGACGCTGAAAACAGCTTGGAAGCAACTGCTAACATTGACCCAGTCTGCATTCCAAAGCCCATTGCTGTGTTTCCTTTGCTTACTAAAGTTAATATCTAGAGTTAATATTTGCATAAAGATATTTTTGTCTTTAACCTGAGAGATTAGGATCTAAGTTTCCTTGGTTTAATGTTGTTTCCTTTTCATTGTCCATGATATGGTTCTCTTCATTCATTTATAATTGTATTGAATTTAGCTTTTCCCCCAGCTTTATTGACTTAATTTATTTCCCTTTTCTGGATCTGTGAACTCTTAGGATGTTTTCAAAATCAGAACCGTGTAAATATGTATATGCAGATTATTGTCACTCCCCCAATCCATTTCTTATATCTCTTCTATCCAATTCATATTCATATCCAGAACATAACCAATCTTATACTCTCTTCCTAAGTTTCCTTTTGTTCAGATAAACAGATCACATGCATATTTTATTTCCCCTTCCTTTTCACACCAAAGGAAGAATATTGTAGATACTCTCTTACATGTTGCTTTTTTCACTTAACAATATATCCTAGAAATCACTCCATCTGAGAAATCACATCACAGAAATTTTCTTTGTCCTTTTTCACATCTATCTGTCACTCCATCATGTACCTGTACTGTAGTTTATTTATACCACTCTCCCATGTAGAGGCATGTAGGTTACTTTAAATATTTCAGTTGCACATAATCCTGCAATGAATAACATTGTATAATTTCATATTGTTCAAGATGCATACTCAGTGTAAATTCCTTGTGCTGGGAATGCTGGATCAAAATATAAATTCATACATATTTTGATAGATGTTACCAAACTTCACCCCATAATGATTATACCAATCTGCATTCTGAAGAACAATCTCCTCACCACCTCACCAATGGACTCATGTGGTTACACATTTTAACTTGTTCCAATCTGATATGTAAGTAATATTATTTCAGTATAATTTCATTTTGCATTTCTCTTACTATGAGTGAGATTGAATATCAATAAACATTTTCTACATCTTTTCTTTATTAATTGGTTGTTCATATATTTTCTCATTTTTCTATCAGGTTTTTAAACTGTTTCTCAAATTTTAAGAGTTCACTATTGTTTTAGTTTGTTAAATGTGGCCAGAATACAATATACCAAAAATAGAATGAGTTTTAAAAATGGAATTTACTAAATTACAGGTTTACAGTTCTAAGGTCATAATAATGTCCAAATTAAGGCATCCAGAGAAAGATACCTTGACTCAAGAAAGGCCAATATCTGTCACTTGGGAAGGCACATGACTGATGTCTGCTGATTCATTCTTGTTCCTGGTTTTGGTGCTCCCAGCTTCTGATGTCAATGGTTTCCTTTTTATGTGTTTTAGCTCCTCTAGGACACAGCTCTGTGTTCTGACTTGCTCAGCATCTCATGGGAAGGCACTTGGCAATGTCTGATGGGCTCTGTATCTCCAGATGTCCACGTTTAGTCATCTGCTCTCTCTGTCAGCACTCCAAACATCTCAAAACGCCTGCATCTATGTCCCTGCCACTTCTGGAGCAACTGCGTTTTCTTCAAGATATCTTCCCTTTTAAAGGACTTGAGTAAACTCATCAAGCCCACCTTAAATGGGCGGAGTCACATTCCATCTAATCAAAAGGCCACACCCATAATTGGATGTGTCATGTCTCCATGGAAATAATACAATCAAAGTTTCTACCCTACAATATTGAATCAGGGTTAAAGGAACGTGGTTTACCAGGGTACATAACAATTTCAAACCAGCACAGTTGTATATATATGTATATGTCATTACTCCTTTATCTGTAATATAAATACTATGTATTTTCTCCCAGTTTGTCAGTCTTTTGAATATGCTCATGATATTCTTGCAATGCAAGATTTTTAAAATTTTTATATGGGGAAATTTATCAGTCTTTTTAAATATTGCATCTAAATGTTGAGTCATAGTTGAAAACTTTTCCATAAACCTACCTCAAAGAAAATGTACAATTAGCTTCTTTGAAATATAATTGAGAATTCCAGCTTAATCAAGCTAATGTAGCCCCATTCCTCCCAAGTTCTCTTACTATAACTAAAAAGCTGTGGCTATAATAAAAAAAAACAAGTATATGAAAGTCTGAAATGAAGATAGAAAAAGTTAGACTGCCTAGGGACAGTGGGACTTAAAGTCATGGTGGTGAGGTCCATGGGTTTTCTTACCCACACTGATCTCATCAATTACCTGAGCGAGGCGTGCCATGAGGGAGAATAACCCAAAGATGAAGATTTATAGGAAAAATGAACGCCTTTCCTCCTTTTTACAAAAATTCTTCCTACTAGTATCTTTTATAACCCTGTTTAAATTTCTACATAAATTCATTTTTATCTCAAAAGATGGTGTGGGTGTTTGTTCATATTTCAGAATTTAATAATAAAGGCTTTCTTCTTATAAATAATGGGTAGGGTTCCTTTTTTC
This sequence comes from Tamandua tetradactyla, assembly GCF_023851605.1. Taxonomy (NCBI): domain Eukaryota; kingdom Metazoa; phylum Chordata; class Mammalia; order Pilosa; family Myrmecophagidae; genus Tamandua; species Tamandua tetradactyla. The sequence continues at coordinate 15,231,763 of NC_135334.1, read as the reverse complement.
TACAAATGAAAATTATATAACTCACTTTACTACCGTATTTTCATTTGTTTTATTTGGGCTGCTTGGTAACAAACATTATGAACCTCAAGCCTGGCAGCTATTTAGGCTTTTTTTTTTTTACATGGGCAGGCACTGGGAATTGAACCCGGGTCTCCAGCACAGCAGGTGAGAACTCTACCACTGAACCACCATTGCCCACCCTCTTTAGGCTTTTGAAGCTATTTATTTCTGTTTTTTTTTCTTTTAACCAATCTTAACTCACTTTTATTATTCATATTTTCCTTATTTCTTAATCTTTATTTTTATTTTAGTGCTATTAAAATTATATCTATCCTCAGCCATCATACATACAATTCAACAACAAGTCCTATTGATTTGAAACCCAAAATTCATCTTTAATCAAAAAATTTCTTCCATCTCCATGGCCATTACTCAAGTAACGTCACTACCATTTTTTGCCAAGATAATTTCCATAGCCTCCCAATTTTTCTTCCTGTTTCCACTTTGGCCATTTCTTCCTCCTTTCCCCATCTAATCTCCCACAAATGCATGTACCTCATCCATTTATATTCATCAATTGCCAGAGATTTTTTAAATGCAAAAGAGATTATGTCATTCTGCATCCTGAGTCACACCAATGGCTTCTCTATGCACTTAGGATAAAATTCATAGCTCTTTACATGAAGTCACATTTGTCTGTCTGTCTAACTTTCTTTGGTACACTTTTCCTCTCTTGCACCGTCCTTCAGCCATATTGCCTTCTCCATTTCTTGAAAACTGCCAAATTTGTTCCAGCTTCACTACCTCTGTACTAGGCTCTGCCTTTTTGATTTTCAGTAATTGTTATCTTCCTTCACGTCTCATCTCAAATGTCCCTACTCTCAATTGAGACTAGTCCTTAACTGACAATCATTTACCTTATTTGTGTTTCTTCAAAGCACTCATTTTTGCCAATAATTATCATGTGCATTCAAATAATTACTTTTATATTTTGTACCACCACACAAAAAGCAGAGGGCTTACCTATCATATTCACCTTAATATTCCAATACCAAGAACATAATATGCATGATAAATATATGAATTAACATATCACACTCCCCATGCATTTCTTTCTTGTTCATATGAAAAATCACTCTTGAAAACCATAAAATTTTTCATTATTTTAGTTCAAAATATAATATGGAGGAAAACAGACATTTAGTTTACAGCACAGAGAAAAAAATGTCAGTTCAAATGAAGCAAATAAAAAGTTGTATAATACTGCATATCTACCAGTCCAGCTTAAAAAAAAGTGATATTTAAATAACATGGCTTAAACATCATCTCCTCAACTAGATAATTTAAGTCTTATTCTCAGATTCCTCATAGTCAAACACTGGGATCATATTAGCTTAGGCCATTGCTGAATCTCCTTTATTGAATTCCACTTGTAATATACCACTGGCCATTAATAAGCCCTTTACAAAAAATAATGAGGAAGAATTCTTCTTCATATTGCAAAACTGTTCTTATGATCTCCATCACGAAGCTCAATATTTTCTATGCAAGTTTTCACGTGAGAAATGATTTTTGAGGGAGATAAATAAAAAAGGAAAGACTGTCTGTCCAAGAAAATTTGGTAAGATTTTTATCTGATATGCCAAAGCAGTGTATCTTTCCTTTTGGCCTGAATTCAGGAAATTAATGGTAACACCCAATTTTGGGGTGATGGTAGAAAATAAAAAAGTAATTATATGAATGCTCATAATTATGGGTAATGATGTTCAATTCCAGTAATGATATTAAGCATAAAATTTAATTTGCCTACTTTTCACTTTTATTTTTGTTTTACATTTTATTAATCTTATTATGTTTGTATTAAAAATCTGAAAAAACATGCACAATTCACAATAGATTAAAGAGGCCAGGTATAAACAAATATATGCAAATAAATGACTAAGAATACATGAAGGATGATTATGAGTACATAATCTTAATAAAGAGTATCTTCATTATGAAGATATTCTTCTTCTTAAGAGTTTCCTCAGTGCATTTTGTACTTCCCTGTTCCACAGACTATATATCAGGGGATTCAGCATGGGAATCACGGTGGTGTAAAGCACTGAGACACCTTCTCCTGGGTGACTGAACTACTGGAAGTGGGTTTGAGATACATGAACATGAGAGAGCCATAAAATATGAGAACAGCTGTCAGGTGGGAGCTGCAGGTGCTAAATGTCTTAGACCTGCCCTCTTTAGAGTTGACATGGAGGATGCTGGAAAGGATAAAAGCATACGTCTGATGATGGTCAGGCTGGTCGTCACCATGTTAAATCCACCAATGGTTAAAATCAAAAGATCATCAATGTAAGTGCTAGAACAGGAGAGTTTAATAAGGGGAACGATGTCACAGAAATAGTGTCTAATGATGTTTGTTCCACAGAAAGACAGCCTTAAAATACAACCTCCATGAATCATGGCATCAATAAAACCTACTGAGAAGACTGCAGCCACCAGCAGAGAGCAGACCCGAGGGGACATGATGACGTTGTAGAGGAGAGGGTTACAGATGGCAATGTAGCAATCATAGGCCGTTACTGCCAACATGTAGAATTCAGAAATGATAAAAATAGAGAAAAAACAGCTGACTCATGCATCCCGAATAGGAGATCATTTTACCTCCGTATAAAAGCCCTGCCAGCATTTTGGGGGTGATGACTGAAGAATAGCAGACATCTATAAAAGACAAACAACTCAGGAAAAAGTACATGGGGGTGTGAAGTTGAGCATTCAACCCAATTATTGAGATCATACCAAGGTTTCCCACCATTGTGACCATGTATATATCCCCAAGAAGAGGAAGAAAAGAGGCAGCTGCAGCTCTCGTTGTTCAGTTAATCCTGAAAGAACAAACTCAGTCACTGTGGAATGATTTCTCATACCTGTTCTCCTGTAAGAAATCTGTGGAGATGAGAAGGAAAGAAGCAAAGTAGACAGGCAGATTTCCAGCTTGTCTGAAAGTCCCTGGCTCAAGTTTTTCTAGCTCTGGAAACACTGAACCAGGCATCATTTAACCCCTTGGTACTAAGCCTGCACCTCCTATGATGTACAGGGACTTTGACTCCTACAAAAAGTAAAAATCCAGGCAGAACTTTGTAGGCATCTACCTATGCTACCAATGCTAAAGACCATGGGAGGTTTTGCTATGTACAGGGACTTTGACTCCTACAAAAAGTAAAAATCCAGACAGAACCTTGTAAGCATCTACCTATGCTACCAATTCTAAAGACCATGGGGAGGTTTTGCTAAAGCAAATTGGTTGAAGAAATGCATAAAGAATGGGCAGGAGTCCTAAAAATACTCTGCTAATGACAGACTTCCCTAGGAATAATTCTGCCTCCAGCGTTTTCTACAGAGAAGGTGTTTGTTGGCAAGGTAAATTAAAATTTCCTGTGTCACGTTTTCCAAGGGTGGTGAGCAGAGTATTAATTCCAGGGGGATGTTTATAGACATTACATTGAATAAGTAGCTTAAGATCCTAGGACTTACAGAAATGCTAAGTTACATAAAGACAAACAGCTTTCTTAACAGAAGGATATCTCAGTATCTCCCAGAATGTTGTATAACATACAATGTTTCCCAAATTTATTTGATGGCAGTAATCATCGTTCTTTCTTTTCTCTCTTTCCTTTCTTTTTCTTTTTTCAATCACATTGTAATTGAGCCATCACAGTGTGGCTCAGAGCATAATTTATGAAACCGGTGTTTGTTTTTGTGTTTGTTCTATTTTTAATCTAACCAACAGTTGATTTCCAGATGGAAAGCCTATTCTTTTTTTTAAATTTTTTTTATTAATTAAAAAAAAGAAAAGAAATTAACACAACATTTAGAAATCATTCCATTCTACATATGCACTCAGTAATTCTTAGTATCATCACATAGATGTATGATCATCATTTTTAGTACATTTGCATCGATTTAGGAAAAGAACTAGCAAAACAACAGAAAAAGATATAGAATGTTAATATAGAGAAGAAAATTAAAATAATAATAATAATAAATATATATATATAAAAAAGGAAAAAGAAAAAACAAAAACAAAAGGTACAAACAAACAAAAAAAACTATAGTTCAGGTGCAGCTTCATTCAGTGTTTTAACATAGTTACATTACAATTAGGTATTATTGTGCTGTCCATTTTTGAGTTTTTGTATCTAGTCCTGTTACACGGTCTGTATCCCTTCAGCTCCAATTACCCATTATCTTACCCTGTTTCTAACTTCTGCTGGTCTCTGTTACCAATGATATATTTCAAGTTTATTCTCGAATGTCGGTTCACATCCATGGAACCATACAGTATTTGTCCTTTAGTTTTTGGCTAGACTCACTCAACATAATGTTCTCTAGGTCCATCCATGTTATTACATGCTTCGTAAGTTTAGTCTGTCTTAAAGCTGCATAATATTCCATCGTATGTATAGACCACAGTTTGTTTAGCCGCTCTTCTGTTGATGGACATTTTGGCTGTTTCCATCTCTTTGCAATTGTAAATAATGCTGCTGTAAACACTGGTGTGCAAATGTCCATCTGTGTCTTTGCCCTTAAGTCCTTTGAGTAGATACCTAGCAGTGGTATTGCTGGGTTGTAATCCATTCTGCCTGTCTATATCTTTTGATTGGGGAATTCAGTCCATTAACTTTTAGTGTTATTACTGTTTGGATAATATTTTCCTCTACCATTTTGGCTTTTGTATTATATATATCATATCTGATTTTCCTTCTTTCTACACTTTACTCCATACTTCTCTCTTCTGTCTTTTCGTATCTGACTCTAGTGCTCCCTTTAGTATTTCTTGCAGAGCTGGTCTCTTGGTCACAAATTCTCTCAGTGACTTTTTGTCTGAAAATGTTTTGATTTCTCCCTCATTTTTGAAGGACAATTTTGCTGGATATAGAAGTTTTGCTTGGCAGTTTTTCTCTTTTAATAATTTAAATATATCATCCCACTGTCTTCTAGCTTCCATGGTTTCTGCTGAGAAATATACACATAGTCTTATTGGGTTTCCCTTGTATGTGATAGATTGTCTTTCTCTTGCTGCTTTCAAGATCCTCTCTTTCTCTTTGACCTCTGACATTTTAACTAGTAAGTGTCTTGGAGAAAGCTTATTTGGGTCTATTTTCTCTGGGGTGCGCTGCATTTCTTGGATCTGTAGTTTTAGGTCTTTCATAAGAGCTGGGAAATTTTCAGTGATAATTTCTTCCATTAGTTTTTCTCCTCTTTTTCCCTTCTCTTTTCCTTCTAGAACACCCACAACATGTTTATTTGTGTGCTTCATATTATCATTCAATTCCCTGATCACCTGCTCAAGTTTTTCCATTCTTTTCCCTATAGTTTCTGTTTCTTTTTGGAATTCAGATGTTCCATCCTCCAGTTCACTAATTGTAGCTTCTGTCTCTTTAAATCTACCATTGTAGGTATCCATTGTTTTTCCATCTTTTCTACTTTGTCCTTCACTCCCATAAGTTCTGTGATTTGTTTTTTCAGACTTTCCATTTCTTCTTTTTGTTCAGCCTATGTCTTCTTCATGTCCTCCCTCAATTTATTGATTTGGTTTTTGAAGAGGTTTTCCATTTCTGTTCGTATATTCAGCATTAGTTGTCTCAGCTCCTGTATCTCATTTGAACTATTAGTTTGTTCCTTTGACTGGGCCATATCTTCAATTTTCTGAGCGTGATTGTTATTTTCTGCTGGTGTCTGGGCATTTGATCAGATTTCCCTGGGTATGGGACCCGGCTTCTTGAAAGGTTTTTCTGTGAAATCTCTGGGCTCTGTTTTTCTTTTCCTGTCCAGTAGATGGCGCTCGTGGTGCTCATCCCTCTGCGGGTCCCACCAGTAAAAGATGCTGTGGCTCCTTTAACTTGCCAGTCTGAATCTCACAGTCGGCATGGGAAACCGTGCGTGGAGGGAGGGTCGCCGGCCACCGCAGCTTGGGGGAATGCCGGTCCAAATTGCCCAGCTGGCCCGAGACGCCAAGCGTGGCGGGAGGGCCCTGCATTCCAACATTCCCAGTCGGACCGGGAAGCCACGTGTGTGGAAGGGACCCCGGTCACCAGCCACCCCGGCCCGGGAAAGCCCACACCCCTCGGGTATCTCACCGCAGCGGATTCTCCCTGCCCGTTCAGCCGTTCCAGAATGGGGTACGCTGTCTTTTTGATCTCTGTTGTGGCTCCGGGAGATGTTTCGTATTGTTTCTGTTTCTTTAGTTGCTGTTCTGGAGGAGGAACTAAGACCCGCGCATCTTATTAAGCCGCCATCTTCTCCCAGAAAGCTTATTCTTACACTTCAGTGAAGTCAGCTAATGGCAGAATAGCAACTGGCTCTGTCTTCTGGGTCTCTTGCTCTCCTCTAAGCCTGCATCACTAGCCTGAGGTACTCAGGGTACTTCACAGGGGAACTCAAGGCAGCCTAACATTAGTAAGGCCACTTTGACAGTGCCAGCAACCCACACATCCCTTCCTGCCTGCCAGTCACACGTCACCTCAGTTCAGAGGCAAAGATGACACAGGTCTTGGCGTTGCCTGTCCCAAGTTGAATTAAGGACTTATCTTTGAAGTATCCAACCATTTCCTTTTTAGTGTTGGGCTGCTCACAGAGCCCTCTCTAGATTCTTATATTTGTGCACAGATTATACAGAGCCCTGCTCAGACATCTGAGCATTTTTTCCATCTCAACCCAGGATCTCCATTTCTCCCAGACTATCCAGGAAGCTGTTGTGACTTCTTGGTTCCCATCTGTCATTGCCATCTTAGGCCAAGCACACTTCCCTTGGCCATGTGAGTTCCCAAAGATGCAGGTGCTTCTTCCTAATGCCCCAGGTCCCTCTTTCAATTCAAAACAAAGGAGCTTCATGCTGCAGAGCAGGTCACCAAAGACATAATATACACACATGCCCCACATCTGCTCTTTTCTTCTACTCTGAGGGATGGAGATGGGAATCATGTACAAAAGAGAAAATATCCAAAGGCCCTTTGCCTGTTACTATAATACCATGGAGTCTTCTTTCGTCCATCACCTGATATCATGTATGCTCTAGCCATAGAGACCACACAGACAGAAATATTAAAGGAATGACTAAGAAGATCTATATCCTGGGTTTGGTTTTCTTTTGCCTTTAATCTCACATTTGCTTAGAAATTATACAGAGTCCTGGACTCTGCATGGGCTGTTTTCTAGCCTGAGTGTCACAAATACTCTGACCACTTTTAGCATGCTTCCATGTTTCCCTTAATTCCTACCAAAATAAAATGCCTTCCATCCTGCACATGTTCCTTGTTTTATCCCAGTGTCCTTCATCCTTAAACCCTCTAGTCAAGCCAGTTAGGTTGCTCTTTCCTGCATTTCCTAGTCCAAACCATCTCTGTACTTCAGGTCTTGGCAACTCAAAGCGTGGACCATGGAACAGCAGCAGCATCACCTGGGAGCGTGTTGAAATGCACAATCTCAGGTCCTTTTCCAGATCTACTGGGTCAGAATCGGCATTTCAACACGATCCCCATGTGATTTTGGTGCATGGTATTCGAAATTTGAGTTCTAGGTTAATAACCTAATAATTTACATTTTTCTCTCCTAAAACTAATGATTTTCTTCTTTCTTGTTTTTTCCTCTGACCCCTCCTCTGCTTCTTGGGCCAGGACACATTCATGATCACACAGAGCCAACCCTGGAAACATCTCTTCAAGAAAGACCTCTCAGATGAAGGTCAAGAACCCCACAATTTTATATACCAGTATCTTGTCACCTTTGTGTGAACTCAGGGAAGTGCATCTCAAGTAACTTATTGCAATACATTGCATTAAGGGTTTGTGTTTGTATAAAGAAATGCTCTACAAATTAAGTGTTTATCCACAGAAAAATGAACAATGATAGCCAGGTTCTATTTTTTTTTTTTTTTTTTTTTTTTTTTACCATCTATAAATTAGCTGCACTACTTCCCAGTTTTCAGGGGCAAAGTTCCACTCAGCTAGAGATAAATTTCATGTTGTATAACTGAGCACCATCCAAAATAGTTAACTACTCTGACAGACTTGAGAGCTCAGTTGCATTTTTCACAATTCAAAGTATAACAAAATGTTTGAAACATTTCAACAGACCATAAGGTATTCTTAAAATGCCAAAATATAATTTCAAAAAGTAATGGACATAAAGAATTGTAAGAAGATATTTTTCATTCTTTTCAAAGCAAATTTTTGAAATCAAGAATACATTTTATACTAACATGCCAAATCAGACTAGTTACCTTTCAAATGCTCAGAAGCCACATATGGCTAGTGGCTATGGAAGTAGAGAGCACAACGCTAGAACATATATATATATTTTCCTGATACTGACTTAATTTTTATATATGAATAGCAGATGTGATGGCGGAAAGTGGACTGTCAATCATAAGATTTAACTTCAACCCCGGTTCTAACATTTACAATGCAACATTTGACTAATCACAGAGTCCCTGAGCTCCATGTTTTAATTTGTAGAATAATAATTATAAACACTAAAAGGGATATTGTGCAAATTAAATGAAAATAATTTAGTTAGCATGGGTGAACACACTTTGCACAGTTGCAGGTCTATAGAAATATATTTCATAAATGCATAATTCCTATTTAGAAAGCTGTTGAGTGTTAATTGCCAGATTGCCCCGGGGGCTTAGATAAGGTGAGGGTCTATGATGCATGGCCATGCCCTCCATACCTCTATTCCTGTGACTCTACAGCCCTGTAAATACACTGGAACCCTAGAGATCCTGTGGATGGTCAGGAGTTGATTTTAGAACATGTTCTAATAACCATACAATAGGAACGTCATAGCTCTGTAACTCACCTCCTTCCCTCCTGAAGTCTCTAGGTGAGAATCTCTTCTTTTTCCTATCCTCTACAGTTTGGGAGTAAGATGTATTAGTTACACTTTCTTCTTTAAGTGTCTAAACAACCATAGCTAGCAGGAACCAGGCTTGAATGAATCAGTTCACTTACTTGGGATATAGTATTATAAAGACCAGTAGTCCCCAAGGGTTTCCCACCTCTGAGGCTTAACAGCCTATATATTTTTAAAGAACTGTCCCTGGCCTGTCATAGTCTTCTGCACATAAGGAAACCTAGTCACGTAATGAGGTCATGTTTCCAGAAAAATGCATTTGAAATAGTTCCACACTGGAAATATATTCAAAATTACAGTGTTACTAGTTTGGAATGGATGAGGAAAAGAATACTGTCTTCTCACAGAAACATGAGATTTCCGGTTATATCATGTAAGTGATAAATGATAGAATCTTTTTATTTATTTAATAAATATATTTTGGGGATCACCACAGATGAGACAAAAGGGATATAAAATTAGTCCCTTGAGGATCTCACAGTCTAGTGGACAGATGTACTGTCCACCCTGGTAAAGTGCTGGCTGAGTGAAATAGCAAAGACAGTGCTCCATGGAACCAGCACTGGGTACTGACTGAGCTCAGAGATGGACAGATGGCTAATGTTTACTGTGATTCAGGCAATTTTTATGGGAGAATAGACTTAAACTGTGCCCTCAAAGGTGGGGAGAACTCACTTAAGCAGAGAGAATATATGCAGGGATATTCAAGATATAGATAAGGGCATAAATGAAGGAATTAAGAAGTACATAACATAAGGAATGTGTGTAGAACTTTAAGCATGACAAGAAGTTCTTGGTAAAGCAGTGGATCAGTTTTTCTAGTTTCTAATCACTATGGAGGCAAATTACATCACAGGTGACTTTGAGCACAGCCCTTCATTCCTAGTAAAGGCTCTCCAGGATATCCCATAGAAGGTGTCTATGACTTTGGATGAGCTATTTGAGGCACCCTTAAGATAAGACTTGCACTTGAAATCTCCCAGTTTCCAGGAATGAGCAGATGAGTTCAAATCTCAGTTCAGGGAAAATTATGATATCAATTCAGAATATTTTGCAATCAATTAGTAAGTGTCTACTATTTTAAGGACCCTGGATGCCTGAAGGTAGAGCAAAGGTTAGTTACATATTTATTTTCTTGAATAAAAGTGACTTGAGCATCATCCATACTCCTTTAGCTCTTTATGCACACTTCCTTTTTTCCTTTGGTACTGACGTCCACTTTAGCATTTCTCTACCATACATGACATGTGCTGGTCTTCCTGGCTATTTGGCGTTTGTCAAGGGAAGGTGCCATTTATCATTTATCAGTGTGCTCCTGGGGCCTTGGGACAATGCCTGGCACAGAGTTCAACTTATTCCTTTCAGTATCCCTCATTCCCATCAGATATCCATTTCAATCAGAATACCTTGTTCTTTCTTGTCTAGAAACTCATGAACTGACAAACAGATGAAACTAGGCAAACTTAAGGAGGAGGGTTTTTTTTATAACTACAAAATCACAAAAAGATCAATCCCTTACAAAAACGAACCCATCATGAATGATGAAGATTATGATATTTCAAGAGTTAGTGTATGGTACAATATTCTTGTTTATCCTTAAAATTAAATGAATTGTTAGATGAATATCAACAATGCTATTTATACTTGTCCTAACAAGGTCTGCTTTGAGGTATATTGGAGTCAAATATTTTAAACACAAAAATTTTATAAGCAGCATACCCAATACTAGTCTATGAATTATTATTGTGATATTGTTTAGTAAAATAAATCTCAGGCAACCTTATTATGATCATATATGATCACAATATGATCATACACATACATATGTATGTATTTTACATATATGTATACATATGATATGTGTGTGTATCACTGCCTTACCATGAAAGTAGCTTCTTTTGGAATTAAAAATTATTTGTAATATGCTACTACACAAATATCAAAGGAGGGGCATCTGATTCCAAAAACAAATGCATTTTGAAGGCCAAGAGAAATGTTAGAGTACTGTATTATTCTTCATTGTTAATGTGGATAACTCAGAGTTGATTTAGCTAAAGCACTGTCTTTATAGTTATGCCAGGAGTTCCCCTCATGTGGAATGTGATAACTAGGTAACTTGCTGTGTTTTATCATTATTGTTGAATTAAAGGTGGGCTGAGGCCCTGTACATGAGTCTTAACATAGCATCTGGCTTTGAGTAATCATTCTAAAAATAACAAATCCTTTGTATGAGGGTCATAGCAAGTCCCTGAGCCTCATTCTGATACAATAATTATATTATTTATTTATCACCCCTGGCATGGTATAATCATCTAAAAAAATGCAATTGGGCACGCGCATCTTATAGCAAGGTCTATGAACCCTAAGAGTTCTCTGTATCTTGAAAAACAAAGACACAGGATTTGAAGTTTGGGATCAAGTGAGATCCCTGATATGAAAAGCAGTTCTGATATGGCTTTATGGATAAAATTACACAAAATTTTACTGACATCATATTTTGTTTTTCTCCCTTGCTTCCTCTAGGAAAATTTTCCTCACAGAATAAAACTAAGAAGTCATTCAGCATACAGAGATATATGTATTCATAGAAGAAACAGAAAGATGTGGGCGAGATGCAACTTCTCTTCTTCCTCTTCCCCTTTTCCCTACCCGGATACCAAATTCTGGGTGCTACCGCAGAGTAGAGAGAATTCTTTGGTCAGGAATAAGAAAATTATAAAATCAGGTAAGATAGTATTACATCAGGAGTGGAAGAAAGGTGGTTATTATTATTATTATTTTTATGATTTCATTCTTCAGCGAGGGGCTTCTAAGGCTTTTAGCTATGGCATTTAGGTTTGGGAATGACCTCAGCACCCACGCGCCACCTCCAATCCCTCTATCACCAAAAACACCACCATCATCATCATCAGTAGGGAAACAGCCTCCCACTCAGTAGGGGGCATTGCTCCACACACAGTGTCTTTCCCACATGGACCTCCACGGCTGTCTGCTTTGACTGCACCAGACACTGCTGCACGGTGCTGCACAGCCCTACTAACGCTGAGCTCAGTGGAGCGAAGACACCTGGCTTACATGTATTCTTCCGTGTCATACGTTGCTGGATGTTTACCCAAGAAACGCTAACGGTGCTCGATGTCCTACAGAGATTTCTACCAAAATTAACTTTTTGTTTTCGGTTTCCCCGGTGCCATGAGGATTTAAAAGGGGCGCAAATCATACCTCGTTTAGAATTGGTAATAGTTTCGTCTTACTGGGTCAAGCTCATCAAGTCAAGACCCTGCTTTCTCTCCATTTGAATTTGTCAGACATCCCTGGTCTTGAAGAATATAGAATCTTGAAAATGGCCCCAATCGGTGGTCTGGCATATCCAGGTAGATCTGACCTGCCCACATCCCCACGGCCACACCCAGGCACACACACGTACGGGCACGCGCAAGCGTAATCTCCAGTGGTCAAGAATACGGAACGCAGAGGGAAAGAAAGGTAAAATGAATCCATATTTGTTGGATACCGATTAGTAATTTTATGAATATTATTTCGGTAACAGTAAATTTAATTGAGGAAAATATATAGTTCATTTTAGTAGTGAGAACATCGGGGCTCAGACTGATAAAATTATTTGCTAAAAGCCACACAGTAAGTGACAGAGCCAAGACTCAAAGTCAAGAATGAATCACACCATAACCCACACCCTATCCCCCAAAAGCAGCATAGGCAGAAAATGGCTGCTTGTCTTTACAGTGGTAAAGAAAAATTTTGTGCCCTTTAGGTGACTTAGCACACATCACTAAATTTTGACAGCAAAAACAGATGGGGATTAAGACTCTAACCAATAACAAAGCTAGTGCAGGTAACTAAAGAAATTACTGCTCATCTTTTTATCACTGACTTTTACTAAAAATAATGCAATGAACTCAAAATTTTGCAGATATACAGGTGGTTCATGAAGACAAGTCTCAGAAGAGAGATTCCCTAGATAGTTTTGTGTACTCCGTCTCAAAGAATCTGAGAACTATGAAAAGAACCTAAGAGGTTAAGAAACATCTCCAAAGATTAACATGTCCCAACATCCTTAAGTGCCAAACTAACAGTGCTGGAAGAGATTCAATGGAAGAGATTCTTAAATGTCAGTTTGCTTAAAAAAGCATTCACAGCACATGATAAAACTACACTTCTCCCCCCCGCCTCCCACCCCCCACCCTGCCCACAAATTCTGAAACTATAGATCTGGAGTTGGAGACAAGAATTCACAATCTCAACAAGCATTCCAGCATTTCTTACATGGTGGAGAAACAGTAGGATACAGGACAGCAAAATACCATCACTCCAAAGTGTCCACCAGGGAATCCTGTCCTGAAGGCCCCGCCCACACCTCAGAGAAGCAGCTTGAGGAATAGGGAAGACAAGCGGCATGAAAAAACACTGAGTGGAAACATAAACATACCATAATATACATACACTATCAATACTGTCTGCCCATAAAATCCACGCAGTCAGCACTTTCACTAAGTCCCAGCATGCAGAAGGGGGACTTCCAGCTTTTATATATGTAACCCCAAGATCCATATTGCCCCTTTGTGACTTTCCCTTCAGTCAGCATCAGGAATAGCTGCTTTACCTACAGGAATACACGTCCTGCGTACATGTTCCGCAGGCAGGAATCAGTCCACCCAAGCCTGGTATACTGAGGACTTCCAGAACAGGACCTCTGAACCCCACGCTGGAGAACACTTCTCGAGGAGTAGAGAAAGTTAGACTCCATTCTTTCACTTCGAAGTAAAAGGTAGCAAGTGTCCCGAAACCTGTCCAACTTGCCCATGAAATTCCCACCCTGAGAGAGAGAGTCATAGATGTTTATTGCAATTTCTTAGGCTTTCTTATTGTTGAAATTATTGTTTGAATCACAGAGGCACCTAATCACGTATTTAAATGTCATAGATACTGATTTGGTAATAAGTATTTCATTCTCACTTATGATCTCCAGAATTTAGAAAAAGTTTTAATTTCTTCAGATGGGATTATGTATAATTATTTGTAATGAATCCTGTGGTCATTAATGCCACAATATTATTGCTTTGCTTTCCAAGATACTCTTAGGTTAGAAAATATTTTTACATGTGTACACAGTCCCAAGTGGGTTCCAACTTTTAAAATTATTGCTGGATCTGTTGATTCTATATCATGGGGCTGACATGATTCAGGTTTCATGTTGTTCATTCTCTTGTAGATCCTACTAATGGTAAAATATCTAGAGCACATGTTCTGAGAGAGAGAGGGCAAGATCCATTTTGCTAAGTACTGGCTGTGTGGTGTTTGGGCAACTTATCTCACTTTTCTAAACCAATGTTTCCTTATGAAAAAAGAGATAATACTAGCAGACATTCAATATAAACTTCAAGGATCTTTTTGAAGGTCAAATAAGAAAATATACACAGACATTCTTTTAAAACAAAGTATTCCTGTATGTTTGCTGCCATTAATAGTGTTTCTTGGGTATTTGGAGGGTATGAAGGAATCAGTGTGGGAGCAATTCAACTCCTCTGACTCATTTCATTTCTAAAAAATGGTGGCAGCACGACTGATGGAAATAGCCTAAATATTACGGGGAATTGTTATCACACAATTCTGTATAGCAATACAATGGGCTATTATGTGTTCATAAATTGTTTAGATGGACCTTGGATAAAAATTTTTTTCTTAAATTAAAAAAAAATGGTTGTTATCAGAAAAGTTGCAGGTTCACAGAAAAATCATGTGGAAAATAAAGAGTTCCCATATACTCCCCACCTCACTGTTAATACTTTGCATTAGTGTGGTATTTTTGTTACAGTTGGTGGAAGGATATTATTATATTGCACTATTAACTATGGCTCATAGCTTTCATTGCAGTCCTATTTATTTTTTTAAAATTTTTATTCTAGTAACATATGTAGAATTTAAAATGTCCCCCTTTACCCACATTCAAATATATAATTAAGTGGTACTAATAACTTTCATAATGTGCTACCACTCCCATCATCCATTACCAAAACTTTTCCATCACCCTAAATAAAAATTCTGTACCAATAAGAATTAACTTTCCATTTCCCTATTTCAGTCCCGGATAACCTTTATTCTAGTTTCTAACTTTATGAACTTGTTTATTATAATTATTTCATATCAGTGAGATTGTATATTTGTCCTTTTGTGGTTGGCTTATTTCATTCAGCATGATGTCTTCAAAGTCCATCTATATTGTCATATATATCAGAACTACATCATTCAAATTGAATGTGTATACCACACTTTGTTTACACATTTATCTATTGATAGACGCATGGGCTACTTCCATCTTTTGGCTGTTGTATATAATGCCACTATGAACATCAGTGTGAAAATATCTGTTCAAGTCCCTGTTTTCTTTTATTTTGGATATATACCTAGAAGTAATATTGCTGTGTCATATGGTAATTCCATACTTTACTTTCTGATAAATTACCAAACTGTTTTCCATAGTGGTTATACCATTTTAAATTCCCACCAGTAATGTAAGAGTGTTTCTCTTTCTCCGCATCCTCTCCAACAGAATCTTTTTGTTTTTTAATAGTAGCCATTCTAGTGGGTGTGAAATGGTGCCTCATTGTGGTTTTGAATTGCATTTCCTTAATAACTAATGATGTTGAGCATTTTTCATGAGCTTTTGGCCATTTGTATATCTTCTTTGGAGAAACATTTTTTCAAATCTTTTGCCTATTTTTAAATAGGGTTGTTTGATTTTTTTGTTATTCAGTTGTAGGGATACAACTTTTTATATTCTGGATATCAAACCCTTATAATACATGTGGTTTCCAAATATTTTCTCCTTTTCTTTAGGTTGTCTTTCTACTTTTGAGATGAAGTCCTTTGGTACAAAAAAGTTTTAAATTTTGATGAAGTCAGTTTAATTATTTTTCCTTTTGTTGCTCATGCTTTTGGTGTAAGATCTCAGAGATCATGTCTAACCCAAAGCTCTAAAGAGGCCTTCTGTATTAGCTAGGGTTCTCTAAAGAAACAGAACCAACAGGAGATATCTGTAAATATAAGATTTACTAAAGTGCCTCATGCAACCATGGGAATGCAAGAATCCCAAATCCATAGAACAGGCTATGGGGCTGGCAACTCCAATGAAGGGTCTTAATGAATGCCATAGGAGAGGCCCACTGCCTGAAGAAGCAGAAAATTCTCTCTTCTCCCTTAAAAGTCTTCAACTGATCAGATAAAATCAAACTGGATTATTTCTTTTATGGGGGATATGCCCTTAGTTAATTGTAGGTGCAATCAGCCATAACTGTAATCAACTGATGAATAATTTAATAAAACAGCTTTCTGGATTATCAACCAGCCACAAAATATCCTTACAGTAATAGTTAGGCAAGTTCTTGCTTAACCAGACAACTGGGTACTACCACCTGGCCATGTTGATATCAGAACCCAACCATTACCCTATGCTTTCTTCTAGGAGTTTTATAGTTTTGGTCCTTATATTTAGGTCTTTAATCCATTTTGAGTTGATTTTTGTATATGGTGTGAAGTAGGGGTCCATCTTAATTCTTTGGCATATTACATCCAGTTTTCTCAGCACCATTTGTTGCAGAGATTATTCTTTACCAAGTGAGTGGATTTGGCACCCTTTTTGAAAATCACTGGGCCATAGCTGTGTGGGTCTATTTTTAATCTTTCAGTTTGGTTCCATTTGTCTATATATCTGTCCTTGTGCCACTACTATGCTATTTTGACTACTGTAGCTTTGTAGTAAGTTTCAAGCTTGTGAAGTATGAGTCTTCTAACTTAATTTTTTCAAGATGGCTTTGAATATTTAAAGAACCATACAAATCCAAATACATTTGATGATTGGGTTTTCCATTTCTGCAAAAAAGGGTGTTGGAATTTTGATATGGGTTGCATTCAATCTATGGGTAGAATTAATATCATAAGGATATTTAGTCTTCTAATTCATGAACATGGAAGGTACTTCCATTTATTTAGATCTTTTTCAATTTTTTTAGCAATGTTTTGTAGTTTTCTATGTATAAGTGCTTTATATCTTTTGTTAAATTTATCTCTAGATACTTGATTCTTTAGTTGCTATTCTGAATGAATTTTTTTCTTAATTCCCTCTCCAGACTGTTCATTACTAGTGTATTGAAATACTACTGGCTTTTGCATTTTGATCTTGCACCCCACAACTTTGCTGAATTTGTTTATTAGCTCTAGTAACCTTGTTATGGACTTTTTCAGGACTTTCTATATATAGGATCATGTCTTCTGAAAGTGAAAGTTTTACTTGTTTTCCAATATGAATGCTTTTTATTTCTTTTTCTTGTCTAGTTATTCTGGTGAGAACTTTCAATAAAATGTTGAGTAACAGTCTTGTTATACCTGATCTTGTCTTGTTCTTGTCTTTTGGCATTGTGTAGCTTGGGAGGTGGGGAGCGGGGAGGGGTATTCATATATGCCCTTTATCATGCTGCAGAAGTTTCTTTCTATTCCTAGTTTTCTAAGTATTTTTAGCAAGAAAGGGTGCTAGATTTTGTCAAACACTGTTTCTATATCACTTGAGAGGATTATGCACTTTTCCCCTTCATTCTATTAGTTGCTTTTCTTATGTTGAACCACCATCGCAAAGCTGTGGTAAATCCTGCTTGGTCTTGGTTATATAATTTGTTGATGTGCTATTGGATTGGGTTTGCTAATATTTTCTTGAGGACTTTCACTTCTATATTCAAAAGAGATATTGGTCTGTAAGTATCTTTTCTTGCAGTATCTTTATCTGGCTTTGTTATTAAGGTGATGGTAGTCTCAAAGAATGACTTTGGGAGTGTTCCCTGATCTTCATTTTTTGGGGGAGAGTTTCAGCAGGATTGGTGTTCATTCTTCTTGGATTGTCTTATAAAATTCACCAGTGAAACTATTTGGTCCTAGGCTTTTCTTTGTTTCTTTTTGATTACCTATGCAATCTCTTTACTTGTTATTAGTCTGTTGAGATCTTCTATTTCTTCTTGAGTAAGTGCAGATAGTTTGTATATTTCTAGGGATTTGTTCATTGCATCTAGTTACCTATTTATTGTCAGACGGTCGTTCACAGCACCTCTTATAATCCTTTTCAATTCTTTGAGTTAATAACATCCTACTTTCACTTTTAATTTTAGTTAGTTGCATCGACTCTCATTGTTTCTTTGTTAGCCTAGCTACAAGTTTGTGGATTTTATTTGTCTTTTCAAGGAATCAACTTTTTGTTTCACTGATTCTCTCCATTTTTAAATTCTCTGTTTCATTTATCTCTGCTGTTATCTTAGTTATTTCCTTTCTTCTGCTCATTTTGGGTTTAATTTACTCTTGTTTTTGTACATCCACCAGTTGTGATGATGCATCTCTGATTTGAGGTGTTTCTTCTTTTTTGATGTAAGCATTTAGAGCTAGAAATTTCCCTCTGCACTGCCTTCACTCCATTCCATAAATTTTGGTATGTTGTATTTTCATTCATTCAAGATATAGCTAATTTCCCTTGCAATTTCTTCTTTGACCTTTCCATTGTATAGGAGTGTGTTGTTTAATTTCCATGTATTTGTGAATTTTCCAATTCTCCCTCTGTTTTTTTTTTTTCACATGGGCAGGCACCAGAAATCAAACTTGGGTCTCTGACATGCCCCTTCTGTTTTTTATTTCTAGCTTCACTCCATGTTGGTTGGAGAATATTCATTGTATGATTTCAATATTTTTAATTTATTGAGTCTTGTTTTGTCAACCTAAGGTGTTGTCTTTCTTATCCATGCACAATAAAGAAGAATGCATATTCTGCTGATGTTGGGTGAAGTGTTCTATATATGTCTGTTAGTTTCAGTTAATTTATAATGTCATTACAGTCTTCTGTTTTCTTATTGATCTTCTGTGTAGAAGTTCTATCCACTATTGAAATTAGTGTATTGAAATAGTCTCCTACTATTACTGTAGAATCATCCATTTCTGTCTTCAAATCAGTCAAATTTACTTCATATATTTTGAAGCTCTGCTGTTACATGCATATATATTTATAAGTATTATGTCCTCTTATTGAATTTATTTCTTTATCAGTATATAGTTACCTTTTTTGTCTCTTGTAATATTTCTTACTTAAAGTCTATTTTATCTGATATTCATATAGCTATCTCAGCTCTCTTTTGGTTACTATTTGCATGGTATATATATTTTTTCATCCTTTCACTTTCAACCTACTTGTTTCTTTGAATTTTAGGTAACTCTCTTGTAAGCAGGATATAGTTGAGTCATACATTTTTGTCCAAACCACAACCTCTGCCTTTTGACTGGAGTTTAAGCCATTTATATGTAAGTCATTTACATTTCTTCCACCATTTTACAACATGCTCTTTGTAGTAAGTATTATACCTTTTTTGACTCTCAGTTCTTCCAGTAATGCCTACTTTCAAAATTATTTGATTTTTGAGCTCTTTATTCATCTATGTATTTATTTATATATATATATATATATATATATATATATATATATATATATATTCTTTGAGGGTACTGTGGGGCTAAAATTTAACCATCTAAATCTATAATGATATATTTTGATTTGATATCATCTTAACTTTGATAGCACACACATATATTGCTCACTTACTCCTCCATCTTCCCTTTTTCTTGGATTTGTTACATTTATACATTATAAATCTCAAACCATAGATTTATAATTACTCTTTATGCATTTGAATTTTAGAAAAAGTGGAGTTATATAACAAAAATACATACAAGCTCTGCTGGTGTGAAACTGTGTGTACCCTAGAAAAGCCATGCCCTTTAATATGGATTCAAAATTGTTGGGTGGGATATTTTTGATTAAGTTGTTTCCATGGAAATTTGGCCCACCCAATTGTGGGTGGGACAGTTTGATTAGGTGGTTTCCATGGAGATTTATCTCCACCTGTTCAAGGTTGGGTTGCTTACTGGAGTCCTTTGGAAAAAGCTTCAAAGCTGACACAAACAAAAACTTTGGAAATTCAGAAAGAAAAATCCCTGGGGAAGGTATTTGAAACCAGAAACCAAAGGACTAGCATATTTCAGCCATGAGCCTTTCCAGATCAGCCTTTCTGGAGTCAAGTTATCTTTATCTGGATGCCATAGTTTGGACATTTTTATGGCCTTAGAACTACAAACTTGTAACTTAATAAATTCCCTTTATAAAAGCCAAACCATTCCTGGTATAATGCATTTCTGACAGCATTAACAAAGTAAAACACTTGCGTTTATAATTACCCAATTGGTTCACTTTATGACAGATTTTTAATTCTTTACACTGCATTGAATCTTGTCCAGTGTCCTTTCATTTCAGTCTGAAGAACACCCTTTAACATTACTTGTAGGGAGGTCTAATGGTAACAAACTCAGCTTTTTTTCTCTGGGACTGTCTTAACGTTGCCATCATTTTTGAAAGACTGTCTTGCTGCTTATAAAATTCTTGGTTAGCAATGTTTTATTTCAGCACTTTAAATATTTTGTCCTACTGCCTTCTTTCCCCCATGTCTTCAGATGAGCAAATGGCACTTTATCTTATTGAGAAATGCTTGTATATAACACATTGCTTTTCTCTTGAAACTTTCAGAACTCTCTTCTTGTCCTTGGCATTCGACAGTTTGCTAAGTGTGTATCTGGTGTGTTTAGATTTTAGTTTATTCTGATAGGAGCTCCTTGAATGTATATATTTATGTCTTTTGTTAAATTTGAAAAGTATTCTGCAGTTATTTTGAATATTTCTTTTCCTCCTTATTGTTTTCTTTCCCTTCTGAGACCCACATACTGCATATATTGGCATGCTTAATAGTGTACCACAGGTCTCTTAGTCTCTGTTTTCTTTTTAAAATGATCTTTCTCTTTAGCCTGAATCATCTCCATTGTCTTGTTTTCAAGTTCCCTGTTTCTTTCTTCTGTAAGAAACTTCAACTCTAGTATTACAATTTCATTCCTTCTCAGAATTTCTCTCTGTCTATTGAGATTCTTATATTAGTCATTCACTGTTTTCCTGATATCCTTTAGTCTTTTATATATTTTCCTTTATTTCCTGGAGCTTATTGGGATCATTTTAAAAAGTTTTTGTCTGGTATAGCCAAAATCTGGTTTTCTTTGTTCATAATTTCTGGATTTCTATACTTTTCCTTTGGATGGAACACCATTTCCTGCCTCTTTATTTGTTTTGTAATGTTAGGTTGCACAGGGTACATTTTAACATTTTAAAATATTATCTCTGTGATTCAGTGCCTGAAGTGTTTGTTCCCGAAGTTTGTATCTAGCTCAAGATGCAAACTCAAGATTTCCTTGAGTGTCAGGAACAAACAAATACAAAAAGCACCTGTCAGAGTCTTCAAATTGGCTCTGTATTGGCTGGTATGTTCCTTCAGTGTTTAGTTCCCCAATCAAGATCAACTTGTGATGACTATGAAGTGCAGAGTTTTCTTCTTTTCTGAAATTGTGTCTTGTCCTGGGCCTGTGCTTGCTCATGGCCTTAGTAATTCCACCTACCTCCCCACCTTTTTATACAGGCAGTCAATTACCTTTTCTATTCCTATGAAATATACTTTCTTTCCCACGAGTGGGCTTTGTTATATACCTTAAAGCAGATAGTCCTTTGCCCTAGGCCATTTCCACTTAATTCTTTCTTATGCTGCTTTAGCTGTCACCAGACTGCTTCTGCCTGTAGGCAAGTACTGGGAAGGGAGCCAGAGAAGTGTTTCCCAATTCAGACTGCACCTGATTGACTAGCACCAATATAGGGGTACTCTAGTATGTGCATATGGGTTACCTTTCTCCTTATATAACAGGTCCATACCCCACAGTGGAAGTGCAGGTTACCTCTACATCACAGTGGGGAGGAGGTGGGGAAGGTCAGCAAGGGTACTGCAAGGGTTCCCTACCAGTTTATCAATTTTCTTGCATTTTGTCGATTCAATACTTGTCCAGTCACTGCAGCCCTTTAGCTGTTCTCTGGAATTTTGAGGAACTTGGCTCTGCCATCTTTTGCTGCTTGCACAAAGATTCTGTTGGGGAATGGTACCCTGGAGCATTTTACACCACTGTCTTGTTCAACTGAAATCCTTAGATAAAGTTTTGAAGAAAAATATATTGTTTCAGAAATCCTGTCACTTCTATCAGCTCTCCCCTTCAACCTATGTTGATCCCTCTCTTGCCTCTTTTTTTTTTTCTTTTTGGCATGGGCAGGCTCCAGGAATCGAACCTGGGTCTCCAGTATGGCAGGTGTGAATTCTGTCACCGAGTCACCATTGCACGGCTCTCTCTTACCTCTTTTAGGCTCATCAGCTTTTAGCAAGCTTTTTCTTTCCATCATTTCCTCCTTATACTATATAATATTTATATTTGTTATATGTCTGTTACCTATAACCTTTATCAAGGCTCTTCCATGTTTCATCCTCTCTACTAAGTTATCCCATTTTCATAATTTAATTTAATCCTCATACCAATTTTGTGAATTATTTTCATTGTTCCCATTTGAAGATGAAAAGATTGAGATCCAAAGAAATTAATAACCATTTTTTTTCAGCTGCTGGAAGACAGTTTTTGCATTTGGTTTTAAAGACATAGAAGAACATAAACCCAGTTCACATCCATCATGTTGCTTAAGGAATATGGATGCTCACTCAGCCTGTTGTAAGTATAGCTATGGCAGATCAAAAGACAAAGAACCCAAAGATTTTTCAGTTCAACCCTTTAGGGGTGATGATATCTTGAAATTCTACTTTTGGCATTTTGGCATATTGACAGGGCATACTCAAGATGCAAAAATTCTTTGTACTATGGAATTTCAGGTACTTGATGAATGTAGTGATTCATCTTTAGTTTCCTGACCTGGAACCAAACAGCTTTGGATGAGGTTAATTCCCTCTGCAAGGTGGAACAGGCAGCATTTGGGGTAGACTATTTTCCCCACACATTATTTTAGGAGTGACTTAGCTTGGATTCCCATAAAGGGCAGTCCTGGAGACCAGAACTGGGGTGGAGGTGGTTTATTTTTAGAAGTGACCCAAGGGAACAGGAGTGGAGGAAAGAAGAGTGAAACAGGGAAGGATGGAAAACCAATCCAAAAATGTGTTATTGAGTTGGGTACCTTAATGAGAAACTTAGGACCAATCCCTCTGAGTCCTCTTTTAGTCACCATGAAGAGTGACTCACTAGAGACAAAAAAGAGGGGAGCATTTATCCATTGGTCCCCAGAGGGTGTTAATACTTGTATACTTTCAAGTTTGCCTATGCCCAGAATGATGGCAGATTCCCACAAGCATTCCAGATTATAGCAGAGAAGTCCTAGGGCAGGAAGCAGGGCCAAGTGCTGCCTCCAGGGAAAGGTATTGTTTGGCTACAATTGGGTGCAGCTGTCTGTCACAGCAACAGTAGAAGCTGAAAAGGTGGCCTGAGTAATATGAAATGAGGCATCAAGATGTCTTGGTGATGGTGCCTGAACTCAGGGCTTGTAAAAATTTTCAAAGTAGAAGGTAGAGGACACTACAGTTACAAGGCAGGGGCAAACATTATGTGATTTGTGATACACTAAGAAGAGTAGAAATGACTATTCCTGTATTTACTTATAACCTACTTAGTCTAAAACTTCACCCCTTATTGTTAGTGCTTTGAGTTCATGAAACCTTATTATGAGATAAAAACACTCTGCCCAGGGCAGCATTGCATAAAGCCATTGACACCCAACTGCTCTTCCCCAGCAGAAATATGCTCATATCACTTTCTTCTTCAAAGTAATCTGACTCCCCACTCCCAAGCACATTGCACACATACTTCTTGTCCTGGCAGTCAAGTCTCAAGATGATACAGGGGTGCTGTTTCAGACCTGCTTCTCAACTGTTCCCTTGTTGTACTCTGCACTTCTGTCAAACTGAAGGCCAGAGCACCCACAGAGGTTCGAGACCCAAGTTTTATTTCAAACTCCAACTTCTACTACTAACCAGTTTTCCTGTCTGGAAAAAATAGGGGAAGGGGTAGGGAAGGATAAGATCAGTGAATCCCAAACCTGGCTAAATCTGCAGATTACCAAGGTAAGATTTAGAAAAGAAATACAGATGAAAAGGTCCCACGCCTGCTGATTCTGTTTTATGATGTCTGGATAAGGACAGTAAGATATGTACTTTTTAAAATTTTTTATTGTTAAATATAACATATATACAAAGAAGAGAAAGGATAAGCAATGATTTTCAAAGTACACTTCAACAAGTAGTTACAGAACAGATTTCAGAGTTTGTTATGGGTTAACATTCCACTATTTCATATTTTTCCGTCTAGCTGCTCTAAAACACTGGAAGCTAAAAGAAATCTTTTTTCCTTTTTCTGTGAAAAATAGTATATATAGAAAAAAAACAATAAATTTCAAAGCACATCACAACAATTATAGAGCAGATTTCAGAGTTTGGTATAGGTTACAATTCCACAATTTTAGGTTTTTACTTCTAGTTGTTCTAATATATTGGACACTAAAAGAAATATAAATATAATGATTCAGCAATCATACTGATTTTTTAAGCCCTACTTTCTCTGTTATAATCCACCATCACCTTTGATCTTTCTCCACTCTTTAGGGATATTTGGGCTATGCCCACTTTAACTTTTTCATGTGGAAGGGGCCATTGATAATATGGGGTGGGAAATGGAACTAGTTGATGTTCTGGAGAGACTGACCCCTCTGCATTTCAGGATTTATCTGGTCTGGGGATCCATCTGGAGGTTGTAGGTTTCTGGAGAGTTACCCTAGTGCACAGCACCTTTGTAGAATCTTGTATAATGCCCTAGAGGGATTGGCTGGAATGGTTTTGGTTGGAGTAGATAGCAATGTCTAACTGAAGCTTATGTAGGAGTGACCTCCAGAGTAGCCTCTCAACTCTGGATAGGGGCAGCAAACTCTGTTTGCCCTTTCTCAGCTACTGATACCTTATTTGTTATACTTCTTTTCCACCTTTTGGTCAGGATTGCATTGTTGATCCTACAGTGCCAGGGCCAGACTCTTCCCTGGGAATTTCCTCCCGCACTGCCAGGGAGATTTTCACCCCTGGATGTCATGTCTCATATAGCAGGTAAGGCAATGCTTTTACTTGCAGAGTCGGGTTTAGAGAGAGAGATGCCACATCTGAGCAACAAAAGAGGTCCAATGGAAGTAACTCTTAGGCATACCTATGGGCAGGCTAAGTGCCTCCACTACATATGCAAGCTCCACAAGAGCGAGCCTCAGTACCAAGGGCTTCACCTATTGATTTGGGTGCCCCTAATATTTGACACAATATCAGGAGTTTCCCTGGTGGTAAAGTTTAATAGCTCCGTATTTTTTCTCCCATCCCTCAAGGTACTTTGCCAGTACTTTTTTTTTATCATCTGCTTAATATACTCTGGGATGTATCCAGACATTATGTTAAATTATATAGGATTAAAGGCCCTCATTCTTATTCTGAGTTCCTGTGTTTGGATTGTTTAAATAATCTATCCAGACAGCTTGAGTTAGATTATGTGCTGCAGGAAACTTTAAGTTCTGGAGAAAATAAACTTTTCTTCCTTTGGTTTCAAAGAGTGGATGAGGTTCTAAAATATAGACAATGTCTTCCTTACCCCTGTATTCTGAATTTCTTAAATCCAGACCTGATCAGTTCTTTCTTATCTCTAAATACCGAGTTATACATATATAAAACAGTCTCTCAAAATTGAGAAATAACAATTACCACTCTGGACTAAATGTGTCTGCTATAAGAGCAATCTAGGCCCCTGTTTTCTTATAAGTGTTTTCTAAATGAGACCATACAATCATTGCTCTTTTGTTTCTGGCTTATTTTGCCTCACCAAATGTCCCACAAGTTCATTCACAATTTGCATACCTCATGACTTTTTTCCTTTTTGTAGCAGCACAATATTCGACTCTATGTATATACCATCGTTTGCCAATCTACTTTCGCCAATCTAATTCTCAGTCAGAGCATCCTTCAGCCACCTCCGTTAGGCATCATGGATAATGTCCACAGTCAACAGTCCACCAAAACTCTCAATTTTAGATAATTCCATTCTTCCCAAGAGAAAGATAACCAATAAACACACCCTCACCAAATAGAAAATGTAAGCCTTCCCAAGATACACTTTCTTAATAAGCATATAATTATCTAATTTTTTGGCACATGTAGGTTTGTTCACTCCAGAATTAGATGAATTTTAATATTGCTTCAAATCTATGAGACTATCAGTGTGTTAATTAGCTGTCACTGAGCTCAAACAAGTTTCTGAGAAACCAGGACACCGAAGGGGTAACTTTCATCATTAAAGAAGCAGAGTTGGGATAAGACCAAGCAAGCAAAGCAAGTACACCAATGTAGATGGTCCAGTAGGGTGAGGGGCTTAAGCTACCAGGCCATCAACCAAAGTGTCTGGGAAATATTGATCAACTCCCTGCTCTCAACATTGATCTTGAGGTGAGACTGAATGAAGGGGCTAGAAAAGGAAGATAGGATATACAGATACAAGTAGGGGCCCAGTTTTCTCTTCAGGCAGGAGCCTGGTACCTGGTTGGGAAAAGAATGTGTGAAAACATGGGGATGTGAGAGCTCCTGTCTCTCTAGTTCAGGGATGCTCTTTGGACACTGAGCCTAGATTGTATTCCAGGCTCTATGGGTGTCTTTCTGAGGGTCCTTAGGCAGCCAATTTGAATACACTGTCACCTTATCTTTCAAACAGAGGCAGAACTATTGCCTATGAAACAGACTCTAGCTTGGATACATGATCAGCCCAGCAGTGCTGAAGTTTGTTGCAGACGCATTGTTAGTACTCTGGGAGAGAGGAGCATAGATGAGGGCAGAAAGAGAAGGGAGGAGTATCAATGTACTGGTTTAACTTCTTGACTCTTCTCTCAGCAGCCATACTTGTGCTCAGCATTTCTGTCTGTATTTTTTCTCATGTTTCTACAGACACTCTCCAGAAGAGAATGACTCTAAGAAGCAGCTCCTCAGTGACTGAGTTTATCCTTGAGGGGTTATCAGAACAAGCAGAGCTCTAGCTACCCCTTTTACTTCTGTTCTTAGGGATCTATGTGTTCACTGTGGTGGGCAACTTGGGCTTGATGACGTAATTGCACTGAATTCCAGCCTTCATGCACCAATGTACTTTTTCCTCTTCAACTTGTCCTTTATAGATCTCTGCTATTCCTGTGTATTTACTCCTAAAATGCTGAATGATTTTGCATCAGAAAATATTATCTCTTATGTGGGATGTATGACTCAATTTTTCTTCTCCTTCTTTGCCAACTCTGAGTGCTATGTGTTGGTGTTAATGGCCTATGATCGCTACGTGGCCATCTGCAACCCTCTGCAGTACACGGTTATCATGTCCTCTCAGGTCTGTTGTCTTCAGCTCTCTGGCTCAAATGTGATGGGGTTTTCTGGGGCCATGGTCCACACTGGAAATATGTTGAGACTGACCTTCTGTGATTCCAACATCATCAACCATTATCCGTGTGAAGTTCTCCCTCTCTTGCAGCTCTCCTGCAGTAGCACACATGTCAACGAGCTGGTGTTTTTTATTGTTGTTGGAGTTGTCATCACAATGTCCAGTATCAGCATCTTCATTTCATATGCTTTGATTCTCTCCAACATCTTCCACATTCCCTCTGCTGACGGCAGGTCCAAAACCTTCAGTACATGTGGCTCCCACATAAGTGTGGTTGCTCTGTATTTTGGGTCAGGGTCATTCACTTATCTAGCACCTTATTTTCCTGGATCTATGTACCAGGGTAAATTTGCCTCAGTCTTCTATACCAATGTGGTTCCTATGCTTAACCCTTTGATCTACAGTTTGAGGAATAAGGATGTTAAGCTTGCCCTGGGTAAAACCCTGAAAAGAGTGCTCTTCTGATGGTCTGATTCATTGGCAATTGACTCATGGTAAGCATCTGTTATGGTTGCGTTCATGTGTCAACTTGGCCAAATGATGGTTCCAAGTTTCCTGGTCAAGCAAGCGCTGGCCTATCCATTACTGCAAAGACATTTTGTGTCTGGTTTACTAAATCACCAGCGCATTGATTGCATCCATAACTGATTATATCTGCAGTCTGCCAAGGGGAGTGCCTTATGCAATTAGTGACTTTTAATCTAATCAGTTGAAGGCTTTAAAGGAGAAGTAAGAAGGAATCTCTCTCTGCTTCAGCCAACCAACCTTTCTTGAAGGATTCATTAAAGACCTTCATTGGAGCTGTTAGCTTATGGTCTGCCCTATGGAATTTGGACTTATGCATCCTCACAGTTGCATGAGACACCTTTATAAAGTTTTATATTACAGATATCTCCTATTGGTTCTGTTTCCCTAGAGAACCCTGACTAATACAGTTTGGTACTGGGACTGGTTCTTGAGAAGCAGAATATTAAAAATTGGTTTTTGCAGTTGGTTTTCTCCTCTGATTAGACTCAAAAGCACTAATGACTCTAATTCCAATCATCAAGATGGCACTTGACAGTCTGTGGCATGAATTGGCAATAGAGATACATGAAATATTAGCATTTTATCCTCCTAATTGTATGTTTGTGTGAGGCAAGGCTCTGGGTGACAGTGTTTTTGATACCTTAATAGAATTTTGTGGAGTTAAGAGGTATAAACGTGATGGTTGGCAGTTTTAGATCTGCTGGATACAGTTATAAGAGAAAAGGATGAACTGAAGACTTCAAATTTGCACCTTAAATGTTGTATGGAAGATGTAAAAGTTTCTATTGTTTCTTGAAATAAAATCTTATTTACTGTGGTCGCTGACTTGAGATCTCTGTCTGCAAGTAGAAGATTTACAACATAAACTAAAATCTCAACCTTGCAGGGTATGTACTGTTAAAGTAAAGGCATTGATTGGAAAAGAATGGGATCCTGAAAATTGGGATGGGAAAATATCGGTTGGTAATGAAAGAAGAGGGGACATTGGAACCCTGGATTCCTCTGAGTGCTTGCTAGATAAACCTCTGATGGGTTGCCCTGAGGAAATGGCAACCCTGCCCCGCCTCCAGCCTGCCCTGAGGAAAGACCTTCCCAAGCTCTATACTGCCTTGAAGAAACAGCTTCCCTTCCTCCAGTCTGCCCTGAAGAGTCTGCCATCCAACCTCCACCTAAAGAGATTAACTCTTCATTGCCGGTGAAACCAGTAACCACCTCCTATGGGAAATAGCTCTCACTCCTCTGGAGCAATTAATCCAGCTTCACTATGTGGGTTGGTTTGAAGCTGTTATATGTGTGGGAATGGATAATAAGAATGTGAGATAACAGTGGAAGGAATACAAAGTTGGATCAAGCTGAATTTATTGATATAGACTCAGAGATTCTGCATTCAAAGTTGTAGCTTGAGGGGTTAGAAAGGGTGTTAACAGTTTTTTTTTTTTTTTTTTTTTTTTTGGTGGTAGTGGGGAGGGGTTGGCTGAAACAGGATCAAAAGGTGGCCAACATTACCTTAAATTGAAATGCCAGGATTGACCTGGTGTAATGTAGATGAGGGGATCCAAAGGTTTAGAGAGCTTGGAATGTTAGAGTGAATTTATCATGGAAGACCTTCTCACACACTCCAGGAATATCCAGAGAACACATCTTTTACCAGGATTTTGAGGAATAAATTTGTGAGATGAGCTCCATAATCCCTGAAGAGTTCTGTAGTTGCCCTTCTCTGTAGGTCAGATATTACAGTGGGCATTGCTGCCACTGAGCTGGAATCCTTAAACACAATGTGGTTGATCAGATCCCAAATTGTCAGAAGCCACATGACAGTGCTTAATCACCAAGGGCAAGCTGGACATGGCTACCATAATGGATAGCAGACTCAAAGCAGCAATCAAAATAAGCTGACTTGCAGAGAATTATGGTATTAGCTAGTAGATCATGGAGTGTCTAGAACTAAAATAGATGGGCAGTCTACTGAATTCTTGTTTGAGCCATATAAGCAAAAGAGTTCTAGGACAAGTGAACAGAAGCCTAACTTGAATTACAAAGTCAGAGAGTCATGGTCACTTAATAAATTCCCAGACCTGAAAGATTTTACAGACCCAGAGCCTCTTGAATGAGGGGAGGGCCAGGTACAACTGAGGAAGGACCCTGAATACTGCCAAAAATCTATACCATGAATCTTCCTCCAGCCTTCCCCAAGGAGATCTATGCTCTTTTACCAGAGTAACTGTGCACTGGGGAAAAATAAATGATAGATATTTGGGGGATTATTAGGCACTGGCTCAGAAGTGACATTAATTCCAGGAGACCCAAAATAGCACTCTGGTCCACCAGTCAGAGTAGGGACTTATGGAAGTCAAGTGATCAATGGAGTTTTAGCTTAGGTCTGTTTCAGAGTGGGTCCACTGGGTTCCCAGACCCATTCTGTGGTTATTTCTCCAGTTCCAGAATACATAATTGGAATCAACATATTCAGCAACTTGCAGAATCCCCATATTATTTCCCTGACTTGTGCAGTAAGGGCTTTTATGGTAGGGGAGACCAAATGGAGGCCACTAGAACTGCCCATACCTAACAAAATGTAAAACAGAAGCAACATCAGATACTTGGAGTGACTAAAGAGATTAGGGCCACTCTTAAGAACTAGAAGGATGCAGGGGTGGTGATTCCCACTGCATCCCCATTCAGCTTTCCTATTTGGCCTGTGCAGAAAACAGATGGGCCTTGGGGGGTGATAGTGAATTATTGTAAACAAACAAGGTGGTGACTCCAATTGCAGCTGTTGTTCCAGATGTGGTAGCATTGTTTGAGCAAATTAACATATCACCTAGTACCTGGTATGCAGTTATTGATTTGGCAAATGACTTTTTCTCAATAGCTGTTAGTAAGGAAAACTAGAAACAGTTTGTTTTAAGCTGTCAGGGCCAGCAGTATACCTTCACTGTCTTACCTCAGGGGTATTTCAACTCTCCAGCCCTATATCATAATCTTGTCTGCAGGCACCTTATCATTTCTCCTTCCCACAAGGCATCACACTGGTCCATTATGTTAACGATATCATATTGATATGACTTAGTGAGCAAGAAGTAGCAACTACACTAGACTTATTGGTAAGGCATTTTCATGTCAGAGGATGGGAGATAAATCCAACAAAAATACCGGGGACTTCTGCCTAAGTGAAATTTCTAGATGTCCAATGGCCATGTCAAGATAGCCCTTCTAAGGTGAAGGATAAGCTGTTTCATCTGGCCCTTCCTATGAGTAAACAAGAGGCACAACACCTAGTTGGCCTTTTTGAATTTTGGAGACATCATATTTCTCATTTGGGTGTGCTACTCTAGCCCAAGTACTGAATGGCAGGAAAAGCTGCTAGTTTTGAGTGGGAACTGGGACAAGAGGAGGCTCTGCAACAGGTCTAGGCTGCTGTGCAAGCTGCTTTGCCAGTTTGGCCGTATGATCCAGCAGATCCAATGGTGCTAGAAGTGCCAGTGGTAAATAGGAAAGTTGTCTGGAGCCTGTGGCAGGCACTTACAGGAGAATCACAATGCCGGCCCTTTGGATTTGGGAGTAAAGCCTTGACATTCTCTGCAGATAACTACTCTCCTTTTGAGAAATAGCTTTTGGCCTGCTACTAGGCTTTAGCAGAGATTGAATGCTTAACTATGGGCCACCAAGTTACCATGAGTCCTGAGTTACCTATCATGAGCTGGGTGTTGTCTGATCCACCAAACCATAAAGTTAGGCATACACAGCAGCACTCTATCATAAAATGGCAATAGTATATATGACATAGGGATTGAGTGGGTCCTGAAGTCACAAATAAGTTACATGAGAAAGTGGCCCAAATGCCCATGACCCCCACTTTTGCCACATTTTTTTCTCTTTAACTGCCCAGGACAATGACCTCTTGGGGATTTTCTTCCTCAGTCAACTAAAGAAAGGAAAAAACTCAGGTGAGGTTTAAAGATGGTTAGGCATAATATGCAGGTGCCACCCAAAGATGGACAGCTGCAGTGCTCTATCACCTTTCTGGGATGTCCCTGAAGGACAGTGGTGGAGGAAATATTCTCAGTGAGCAGAACTTTGAGCAGTGTACCCAGTTTTTCATTTTGCTTAGAAGGAGACCTGGTCAGAGGTGCATTGTGTACTGACTCATGGGCTGTTGCTAATGGTTTGGATGGATGATCAGAGACTTAGAAGGAACATGATTGGAAAATTGATGATAAAGAGGTCTGGGGAAGTGGTATGTAATGGACTTTCCTGGGTGGGCAAAAAACATGAAGATATTTATGTTCCATGTGAATGCTCACCAAAAGGCGACTTTAGCAGAGGAAGATTTTAATAATCAAGTGGATAAGGTGACCAGTGCTGTGGATAACAGTCATCCTCTTTCCATAGCCACTCCTGTCATTGCCCAATGGGCTCATGAACAAAGTGGTCATGGTGGTAGGGATGGAGGCCAACAAATGGACCTTTTCACTCACCAGGGCCAACCTGGCCACAGCCACTTCTGAGCTCCCAAACTGCTAGCAGCAGACATCCACATTCAGTCCCCTATATGGCATCATTACCTGAGGTGATCAACCTGCTACCTGGTGACAGGTTGATGACATTGGACCACTTTCATCACAGAAGACGCAGCAATTTGTTCCAAATGGAAAAGACACATACTTAGATATGGGTTTCCCTTTCCTCCAAGCAATGCTTCTGCCAAAACTACTATCTGTGAGCTTATGTTTGTTATTCTGCACAGCAATGCTTATAATTAAAGAGCCCACTTCAGTGAACTAGGTGTGGCAATGTGCACATGCTCATGAAATTCTCTGATCTTACCATGTTTCCCATCATCCAGAGGCAGTGGGGTTGACAGAATGGTAGAATGGCCTTTTGAAGCTGCTATTACAGTGCTAATTAGGTGGCAATACCTTGAAGGGATAAAGCAGTGTTCTCCAGGAGGCTGTTCATGCTCTGAATCAGCATCAACTCTATGATTCTGTTTTTCCCATAGCCGATTCACAGGTCCAGGAATCAAGTGGTGGAAATGGGAGGGGCACCACTCACTATCACCCCAAGTGATCCACTAGAAAAAATTTTGCTTCTTATCCCTGCAGTCTTATACTCTGCTGGTGTGTAGGTCTTATTCCTTCAAGAAGATACAACAATAATTCCACTGAACTAGAATTGTAGACTGCCTTTGGCCACTTTTGGCTTCTCATGCCATTGAATCAACAAGCAAGGAAAGGGATTATTGTACTGGCTGGGGTGATTGACCTTGACTATCAAGTTGTAATAGGACTGCAACTACACAATGGAGATATAGAAGATTTTCCTGGAATACAGAATATTCTTTAGGGTGTCTTTTACTACTACCATGCTCTGTGATTATAGTCAATGGAGAAATGCAACAACCTAATCTTGGCAAGACTACCAATGGCCCAGAAACTTCAGGAATGAAGGTTTGGGCCACCCCTCCAGGCAAAGAACCATGGCCGCCTGAAGTGCTTGCAGAGGGTAGAGGAAGCATGGAATGGGTGGTGGTGGAGGACACATATGAACCATATGAACTATGACCATGTGACCAATTATAGAAATGAGGATCATGATGGTATGAATATTTCTTCCTTGCTTCGTTATGCGTATATTTGCATTTGTACATAAAGAAAATATCTGTCTTCTTCTCTTTCTTATTCCCTTATCATATGACATAAGTTACATTATTCATATCATTTAAGTTATATAATTTTAAGAGTGAATGCTACCCAAGGACTTACCTATTCTGGAGAGATTAGAGCATTTCTGGTGGTACATTGGTCAATTTAATATCATTAGGTGAGAAATAAAAATGTCTGTTATTGTGTTCTATTTAGAGATTCAGTATAGTGTAGGTGGCGTGTTATAGCTGCTGAATTGACAAGGGGTGGACTATTATGTTTTGGTTTATGAGTCAAATTAGCCAAATGATGGTGTCTAGATGTCTGGTCAAGGAAGCACTGGCCTAACTGTTACAGCAAGGACATTTCATGGCTGAATAATAAACCAAAAGGCTGGTTTATTAAATCATATCAGTTGAAGGATTTAAAGGAGAATTCAGGAGACTGTCTCTCTCTGCTTTAGCCAGCCAGCCTTTTCTGGGGCCTTCACTGAACACCTTCATTGGAGTTGTCAACTCACGTCCTGCCTTACAGAATTTGGATTCGTGCATCCTCACAGTTGCAGGATACACTTTGATAAAAATCTCATATTTAAAGACATCTCCTGCTGGTGCTGCTTCCCTAGAGAACCCTGACTAATGCAGCATCATACTCAAGCATCTTTTTTTTCCAAAGAAGGAAGAATTTTAATCTCTTTTTTTCTAAGCAGTGTCTTTTTTCCACTTTTAAAATTTGGAAGTCTCTTCCAAACTTGGAAGTATTCTCTTGGATTATACCATTTTGTATGTCTTAGAGTGGCTCAGTGCATGCAACTTAGTATCTATTAAGTACCCACTGTTTATTGAACTCTATACTAGGCTCAAGAGATAAATACAGTGAGTCCTTCTGATGTCTGTCTTTTTCTTGGCAGGCAAAATGGCTTTATTCAAGCAAAACCACATTTCTGGCTGGGAGATGGGGCAGACAATGATATGAAGGTACATCATAGTGAATTAAGTTATTTTTTCTTCAGTTATGGCAGCAGCTTTATCAAAGACCAAAGGTAGATACCTTGGTGCCATAGGTAATAGTGTTCCAACACTTGGAGAGGTTGCTTATCCAGGAAGATAATTTTATGCACATATTGCATAGCTCATATTTTAGAGAATACACCCTCATAAACTGCCCTGAGGACAGGGTGGAAGACAGACCAGGGTCATGCAAACCATGTAGACAGATGGGTTGATGGAGAGTCATAATATTCAGAAGAATGAATGGGGTGCTTTCTGAGTGAGGTTAGAAAGTTGAGGAGTCCTTGAAGAGACTCTTTGTGAAGAATATTTGGTACTTTCTTTTGGATTATGGGAAAATGATATAAAGTAATGAGTCCATATGATTTGCTTTGTTCATATTTCTCTGACAAATTGGAGAGTTTCACAATGTGTGTTGCTGAGAGAACAAGGCAGTAAAGGGAAGTCAGGCCTTCCTTGCACTTACCCCTCTGCTGGCTCTTATGGAGGGAGCAGCAGCATCCTGAGCAGAAAGGTGGCTCATGTCCTCCTCGTTGTGACTAGGAGCAAGGCAGTGTCAGGTGGAGCTGAGGTTACCACAGAGAAGCACCTGTATCATGGAACGGGCTGAGGAGGAGATGGGAGACAAAACTCATTTTCTCCAAATATGTAAGAGGTAGGAGACCTTTAAAGAAGGTAGGTAAATCTGATGTCTGGAGCTTACCTAGATTATGATAATAACCATACTGAACATTTACTGAGCACATATTAACTCATTTATTAGAAGTAAGTTAAAGCCATACTGAACCTTGCAAATCTGTCCTCTGCGTATTGCTGAGTCTCATCCTCTAGGAAACTGTGTTTGGGTCCATAGGATCTTGAACTAATAAGAAAGAATCAAGAATGAAGAAGGATGAGATTAAATACACTTTGATAAGAATATAGAAAAATTAAAAAGATAACATTGGAAGAAATGAGTAGGAAAAAGTCACAAATCAGGCCCAAAAGGATCAAAACGGAAAAGGATTGATAATGGAAAGAGTGTCTTTAAAGTCTGAGGATAACTTTCCTACATTTTCTCCATTTAGGCATTGGGTTGTATAGACATGAGAGTATAAATTTGACTTAATCAGGCACTGCCTTATATCTTTTGGAAACCAGTTTCTTTATGAGAGAGTATTTAAAATGACATAAACTCAGAGGAATTTTTCCAGGTTCTAGCAACAGCATCTATGATTTCTGCAGAAAATACCATATACTGTAAATTCTGAAGGCCTTCACTTCTCTCACCAATCAAGGATAGGGCATCTTGCATGATGTTCTTTCAGCTTGGTGTTGAGGAAATGTTAGTTCTTAGTGGTCAATGAACTGGAACAGATTTGGAGACTTCTGACTTACAGTAACTGATAGACATGATTTGATCAGTGTCTCATTGTCAGACACCTAAAATGAATCCTTCTGCCACATTACCACAATTCTTTCACCTCACAACATCATGACATCTTGATCTGCAGCAAGACTGATTCTTTTCTAAAGTTGGCCAGCTTTACTTCTCAGCTCTTCCTGAGACATCTCTCCCTCTCCATGGCTTCAACACTATGTTCGATGGTGAATCCCGAGTCCAGAACCCTGGTCTTGATCTATGATTATAACCAACAGTCAGTTGTAAGTTAGAAATGTAAAAGTATTATCAATGTTCATGTTCAAATAGAAACATCTGATGGTTAGTTAGTGACATAGTTTGGGAATATAAGGGAAGATAAACTGTTCTTCACAGCAGGAAGAAATTAATAAAATAAATCAGCTACTAGCTATACTAATTCAGAAAAATGGAAAAAGCACAAATATAAAAAATAAGAAATGAGGGGACAGTAATTATAGAAACACAGGCAATAATGACAAAATAAACTTTTTTGCTTGATTCTATTCACATAAATTGAAAAACTTGTATGAAATGTAACTCTAGGAAAACAGAATTTAATAAAACCAATTTAGAAAATCTAAAGTCAAAATAGAGAAAGATGTTAAAGGATTATACCAAAAAATTATGAGTCTCAGATGGCTTCACAGGAGAACTCTACCAACAAACAGCTCATTCCAGTAATATTTAAACTGTTTCAGAGACTAGAAAAAGATGAAAAATTTAAAATTATTTTTGTGAAGTGTGCATTACATTGATGGCAAAATCTGACAAGAAAACTACAGACCAAACTCACTTATGAATATCAATACAAAACTCTTACACAAAATATTAGCAAACACTATTCAGCAAAAGAAAGAAGAATAACTCATCCTATTTATGTGGAGTTTATTCCATGAATGCATGGATGGTTCAACATCTGGAAAGCTATTAATATAATTAATTTATTAATAGAGCTGAGGATGAAATCATATGGTCATCCCTGCAGATGCTAAAAAAGTATTTATTAAAATTCAGCAATTATTCTTGATTAAGTTCATTCCATAAAATAGAACTAGACAGAGCCAATTTGAAGTTTGGACCTCTTTTTTATGGCTAAAAGTAAAAACTGTTAGCTTTTTTACATTCACTTTTATTTCAAGGGATATATGGTGTTTCTTGAACTGCCCACTCTTTGGACAAAATTCACAGCAACTTTATTTATTGAACACTTTTTCCTGGCCCTGAGTAATTCATGCTAAATTAGGTAAAATGTAACATTGTCACTGTCCCATATATGTGCATTTATAGCTCCTTTTATCTCCTAGCTCTTCCTAAGTTTTGGGCAAATATTCTGGGCTCCCTAATTGGGAGAGCAAAAGACACAGCTTACTGTCATTATCTAAGGACCACAGGGCTATCTACAACATGAAGTTTCTTTGTTTCCTCAATTTTGTGCAAATA
Source organism: Tamandua tetradactyla (assembly GCF_023851605.1). Lineage (NCBI taxonomy): Eukaryota > Metazoa > Chordata > Mammalia > Pilosa > Myrmecophagidae > Tamandua > Tamandua tetradactyla. The sequence continues at coordinate 15,194,378 of NC_135334.1, read as the reverse complement.
TAGCTTCCTAATGCAAATGAAGAAAAGAAAATCTTGTGTCCCACTTTGTGGAAGAAGAAGAACGTGACAGAGACACTTCTTGAGAGTAGATTGAATACTTCCCCATGCAACTCGCATTTATGTCTTTTGCTCCTCAGAAGGCAAAAATAACATGCATGTGTGCTGTTTGAAACTTTTATGTACCCAGAAAAGCCATGTTTAAATCCTGATCCAATCTTGTGGGGCCAGATCTACTGTTTAGGATGGTGTATTAGTTAGATTCAGTTGTCAACTTGGCCAGGTGAGCATACCTAATCTTGTTGCTGCAGACATAAACCAATGGTACGTGAACCTCATCTGTTGCCAATTACATCTGCAGTCAGCTAGGAGGCGTGTCTGCTGCAATGAGTGATGTTTGACTTAATTGGCTGGTGCTTAAATGAGAGAGCGCAAAGTAGCACAGCCTAGCAGCTCAACATTCCTCATCTCAGCACTAGCAGCTCAGCCCAGGCCTTTGGAGATGCAGAAAGAAGTCACCTCAGGGAAAGTTGTTGGAACCCAGGGGCCTGAAGAGAAGACCAGCAGAGACCATCCTGTGCCTTCCACGTAAGAAAGAACCTCAGTGGAAAGTTAGCTGCCTTTCCTGTGAAGAACCAAAAAAATAAACCCCCTTTTATTAAAAGCCAATCTGTCTCTGGTGTGTTGCATTCCAGCAGCTAGCAAACTAAAACAGATGGGAAAATCTGATAGGACTGTTTCCATGGAAATGTGACACACCCAGCTGTGGGAATGACCTTTTAATTAGATTACTTCCTTGGGGATGTGGCACACCCAGTTGTGGTCTTTTGATCAGATAGAGATGTGACCCCACCCATTCAAGGTGGGTCTTGATTTGTTTACCAGGGTCCTTTGAAATGGGAAGAATTTTGGAAAAAGCTTTAGAGCCAACATGAGACCCAGACATTTGGAGATGCAGAGAGAAAACACCTCTAGAGAAACTGTTGGAATCCAGAAGCAGCCAAAGAACCAGCAGATGCCAGCCACCTGCCTTCCCATCTGCTGGAGGTGTTTCTGACCTGTAGGCCTTCCTTGGGTCAAGGTATCTTTCCCTGGATGTCTTAGTTTGGACATTTTTATGGCTTTAGAATTGTAACTTAATAAATTCCCTTTTTAAAAATCATTCAATTTTGGCATAGTATCTTCTGGAAGCTTTAATGAACAAAACAAGTGCATCTGATGATCATCTTTTACAGAGAAGCAAACTGAAATTCTTAGTTAAAAAACCTACCGAAGGATGGCGGCTTAGTAAGGTACGTGCGTCTTAGTTCCTCCTCCTCCAAAGCAACTACTAGGTGAACTGAAACAGTGCAGAACAGCTCCCGGGGCTACGGCAGGGAATGGACACACAGCGTACCCCAGTCTGGACTGGCTAGTCTGACTGCGAGACTCAGCTACGGTGAGATCGCCGAGTAGCACGCGATTTCCTGAGCAGCGGCAGCTGCGGCGGCCGGAGCTACTCCCTCCCTTCTTCCCGGGCCGGCTGAGAGTCTCGGAGAGGCAAGTTTCCCAAGCCGAGGCGGCCGGTGCCCCTCTTTTGCGGGCGGCTTCGAGTCTCGGCTTCGAGTCCGAGGCTACGAGTCTCGGATTAGAGGGCTATCCAAGCCGTGGTGGCCCCCCCCGCGGGCGGCTTCCTGGTCCGGTGGGGAATTCCCCAGGCCGCAGCGGCTGGTGACCGACGCTCCTCCCCCGTGGGTGATTTCCTGGTCTGGTGGCGAATTCCCCGGGCCTGCTGCGGCCGGCGACCAGCCACAGGGTCCCCTCAAGCCGTGGCGGCTGACGCCCCCACCACGCGCGGCCCCTGAACCAACGGAGAGAATTGGATCGGAAATCCCCAGGCCGCGGAGATCGGTGACCGGGGGGGATCCATTCCAAATATGTGAGACAAACGTGTGCGATGAGCGCCACCTACTGGGCAGGATAAGAAAAACAGAACCCAGAGATTTCACAGAAAAATCTTGCAACCTTGTTGGGTCCGACACCCAGGGAAATCTGACTAAATGCCCAGATGCCAGCAGCAGAAGATAACGGTCCACACTCAGAAGATTGAGAATATGGCCCAATAAAAGGAACAAACCAATAGTTCAAATGAGATACAAGAGCTGAGACAACTAATGCTGAATATACGAACAGAAATGGAAAACCTCTTCAAAAACAAAATCGATAAATTGAGGGAGGAAATGAAGAGGACATGGGCTGAACATAAAGAAGAAATAGAAAAACTGAAAAAACAAATCACAGAACTTATGGAAGTGAAGGATAAAGTAGAAAAGATGTAAAAAAAACAATGGATACCTACAATGATAGATTTAAAGAGACAGAAGATAGAATTAGTGATTTGGAGGATGGAACATCTGAATTCCAAAAAGAAACAGAAACTATCGGGAAAAGAATGGAAAAATTTGAACAGGGTATCAGGGAACTCAAGGACAATATGAAGCGCACAAATATACGTGTTGTGGGTGTCCCAGAAGGAGAAGAGAAGGGAAAAGGAGGAGAAAAACTAATGGAAGAAATTATCACTGAAAATTTCCCAACTCTTATGAAAGACCTAAAGTTACAGATCCAAGAAGTGCAGCGCACCCCAAAGAGATTAGACCCAAATAGGTGTTCTCCAAGACACTTACTAGTTAGAATGTCGGAGGTCAAAGAGAAAGAGAGGATCTTGAAAGCAGCAAGAGAAAAACAATCCATCACATACAAGGGAAACCCAATAAGACTATGTGTAGATTCCTCAGCAGAAACTATGGAAGCTAGAAGACAGTGGGATGATATATTTAAATTACTAAAAGAGAAAAACTGCCAACCAAGACTCCTATATCCAGCAAAATTATCCTTCAAAAATGAGGGAGAAATTAAAACATTCTCAGACAAAAAGTCACTGAGAGAATTTGTGACCAAGAGACCAGCTCTGCAAGAAATACTAAAGGGAGCACTAGAGTCAGATATGAAAAGACAGAAGAGAGAGGTATGGAGAAGAGTGTAGAAAGAAGGAAAATCAGATATGATATCTATAATACAAAGGAAAAATGGTAGAGGAAAGTATTACCCAAACAGAAATAACACTAAATGTTAATGGACTGAATTCCCAAATTAGAAGACATAGACTGGCAGAATGGATTAAAAAACAGGATCCTTCTATATGCTGCCTATAGGAAACACATCTTAGACCCAAAGATAAACATAGGTTGAAAGTGAAAGGTTGGGAAAAGATATTTCATGTAAATAACAACCAGAAAAGAACAGGAGTAGCTATACTAATATCCAACAAATTAGACTTCAAATGTAAAACAGTTAAAAGAGACAAAGAAGGATACTATCTACTAATAAAAGGAACAATTAAACAAGAAGACATAACAATCATAAATATTTACGCACCGAATCAGAATGCCCCAAAATACGTGAGGAATACACTGCAAACACTGAAAAGGGAAATAGACTCATATACCATAATAGTTGGAGACTTCAATTCACCACTCTCATCAATGGACAGAACATCTAGACAGAGGATCAATAAAGAAATAGAGAATCTGAATATTACTATAAATGAGCTAGACTTAACAGACATTTATAGGACATTACATCCCACAACAGCAGGATACACCTTTTTCTCAAGTGCTCATGGATCATTCTCAAAGATAGACCATATGCTGGGTCACAAAGCAAGTCTTAACAAATTTAAAAAGATTGAAATCATACACAACACTTTCTTGGATCATAAAGGAATGAAGTTGGAAATCAATAATAGGCGGAGTGCCAGAAAATTCACAAATACGTGGAGGCTCAACAACACACTCCTAAACAACGAGTGGGTCAAAGAAGAAATTGCTAGAGAAATTAGCAAATACCTCAAGGCAAATGAAAATGAAAACACAACATATCAAAACTTATGGGATGCAGCAAAGGCAGTGCTAAGAGGGAAATTTATTGCCCTAAATGCCTATATCAGAAAAGAAGAAAAGGCAAAAATGCAGGAATTAACTGTCCACTTGGAAGAACTGGAGAAAGAACAGCAAACTAATCCCAAAGCAAGCAAAAGGAAAGAAATAACAAAGATCAGAGCAGAAATAAATGAAATTGAAAACACGAAAACAATAGAGAAAATCAATAAGGCCAGAAGTTGTTTCTATGAGAAAATCAATAAGATTGATGGGCCCTTAGCAAGATTGACAAGAAGAAGAAGAGAGAGGATGCAAATAAATAAGATCAGAAATGGAAGAGGAGACATAACGACTGACCTCACAGAAATAAAGGAGGTAATAACAGGATACTATGAACAACTTTACGCTAATAAATACAACAATTTAGAGGAAATGGACAGGTTCCTGGAAAGACATGAACAGCCAACTTTGACTCAAGAAGACATAGATGATCGCAACAAACCAATCACAAGTAAAGAAATTGAATCAGTCATTCAAAAGCTTCCTAAAAGAAAAGTCCAGGACCAGACGGCTTTACATCTGAATTCTATCAAACATTCCAGAAAGAATTAGTACCAACTCTCCTCAAACTCTTCAAAAAAATCGAAGCAGAGGGAAAACTACATAATTCATTCTATGAAGTCAACATCACCCTCATACCAAAACCAGGCAAAGATATTACAAAAAAAGAAAACTACAGGCCAATCTCTCTAATGAATATAGACGCAAAAATCCTAAATAAAATTCTAGCAAATTGTATCCAACAACACATTAAAAGAATTATACATCATGACCAAGTAGGATTGATCCCAGGTATGCAAGAATGGTTCAACATAAGAAAATCAATTAATGTAATGCACCATATCAACAAATCAAAGCAGAAAAATCACATGATCATCTCAATTGATGCAGAGAAGGCATTTGACAAGATTCAACATCCTTTCCTGTTGAAAACACTTCAAAGGATAGGAATACAAGGGAACTTCCTTAAAATGATAGAGGGAATATATGAAAAACCCACAGCTAATATCATCCTCAATGGGGAAAAATTGAAAACTTTCCCCCTAAGATCAGGAACAAGACAAGGATGTCCACTATCACCACTGTTATTCAACATTGTGTTGGAGGTTCTAGCCAGAGCAATTAGACAAGAAAAAGAAATACAAGGCATCAAAATAGGAAAGGAAGAAGTAAAACTATCACTGTTTGCAGACGATATGATACTATACGTCGAAAACCCAGAAAAATCCACAACAAAACTACTAGAGCTAATAAATGAGTACAGCAAAGTAGCAGGTTACAAGATCAACATTCAAAAATCTGTAGCATTTCTATACACTAGCAATGAACAAGCGGAGGGGGAAATCAAGAAATGAATCCCATTTACAATTGCAACTAAAAGAATAAAATACCTAGGAATAAATTTAACTAAAGAGACAAAAAACCTATATAAAGAAAACTACAAAAAACTGCTAAAAGAAATCACAGAAGACCTAAATAGATGGAAGGGCATACTGTGTTCATGGATTGGAAGACTAAATATAGTTAAGATGTCAATCCTACCTAAATTGAATTACAGATTCAATGCAATACCAATCAAAATCCCAGCAACTTATTTTTCAGAAATAGAAAAACCAATAAGCAAATTTATCTGGAAGGGCAGGGCGCCCCAAATTGCTAAAAACATCTTGAGGAAAAAAAACGAAGCTGGAGGTCTTGCACTGCCTGACTTTAAGGCATATTATGAAGCCACAGTGATCAAAACAGCATGGTACTGGCATAAAGACAGATATATCGACCAATGGAATCAAATAGAGTGCTCAGATATAGACCCTCTCATCTACAGACATTTGATCTTTGATAAGGCAGTCAAGCCAACTCACCTGGGGCAGAACAGTCTCTTCAATAAATGGTGCCTAGAGAACTGGATATCCATATGCAAAAGAATGAAAGAAGACCCATATCTCACACCCTTCACAAAAGTTAACTCAAAATGGATAAAAAAAAAAAAAAAAAAACATTAGTTCTAAGACCATAAAACAGTTAGAGGAAAATGTAGGGAGATATCTTATGAATCTTACAATTGGAGGCAGTTTTATGGACCTTAAACCTAAAGCAAGAGCACTGAAGAAGGAAATAAATAAATGGGAGCTCCTCAAAATTAAACACTTTTGTGCATCAAAGAACTTCATCAAGAAAGTAGAAAGACAGTCTACACAATGGGAATCAATATTTGGAAACGACATATTGGATAAAGATCTAGTATCCAGAATTTATAAAGAGATGGTTCAACTCAACAACAAAAAGACAGCCAACCCAATTACAAAATGGGAAAAAGACATGAATAGACACCTCTCAGAGGAGGAAATACAAATGGCCAAAAGGCACATGAAGAGATGCTCAATGTCCCTGGCCATTAGAGAAATGCAAATCAAAACCACAATGAGATATCCTCTCACACCCACCAGAATGGCCATTATCAGCAAAACAGAAAATGACAAGTGCTGGAGAGGATGCGGTGAAAAAGGCACACTTATCCACTGTTGGTGGGAATGTCAAATGGTGCAACCACTGTGGAAGGCAGTTTGGCGGTTCCTCAAAAAGCTGAATATAGAATTGCCATATGACCCAGCAATACCATTGCTGGGAATCTACTCAAAGGAATTAAGGGCAAAAACTCAAGCAGACATTTGCACACCAATGTTTATAGCAGCGTTATTTACAATTGCAAAGAGATGGAAACAGCCAAAATGTCCATCAACAGATGAGTGGCTAAACAATCTGTGGTATATACATACGATGGAATATTATGCAGCTTTAAGGCAGGATAAACTTATGAAGCATGTAATAACATGGATGGACCTAGGGAACATTATGCTGAGTGAATCTAGCCAAAAACTAAAAGACAAATACTGTATAGTCCCAATGATGTGAATCGACACTCGAGAATAAACTTGCAATATGTCATTGGTAACAGAGTTCAGCAGGAGTTAGAAACAGGGTAAGATAATGGGTAGTTGAAGCTGATGGGATACAGACTGTGCAACAGGACTAGATACAAAAACTCAAAAATGGACAGCACAATAATACCTAATTGTAAAGTAATCATGTTAAAACACTGAATGATGCTGCATCCGAGCTATAGGTTTTTGTTTTGTTTTGTTTTGTTTTGTTCTTACTATTATTACTTTTATTTTTTTCTCTATATTAACATTCTATATCTTTTTTGGTTGTATTGCTAGTTCTTGTAAACCGATGCTAATGTACTAAGAAACGATGATCATGCTTCTATGTGATGATGTTAAGAATTACTGATTGCATATGTAGAATGGTATGATTTCTTAAAAAAAAAAAAGGACAGCACAATACTACCTAATTTTAATGTGATTATGTTAAAACACTGAATGAAGCTGCATCTGAGCTATAGTTTTTTTTCTTATATATTTTTGTATTTTTTACTTTTATTTTTTCTCTATATTATCATTTTATTTCTTTTTCTGTTGTCTTGCTATTTCTTTTTCTAAATCGATGCATATGTACTAAGAAATGATGATCATACATCTATGTGATGATATTAAGAATTACTGATTGCATATGTAGTATGGAATGATTCCTAAATGTTGTGTTAGCTAATTTTTTTTAATTAATAAAAAAAAAAATCTACCGAAGGTCACTGAAATGTGGTAAATCCAACTTTACAACCTACTTTATCTGGATCCAACCTCTGTGCTTTTTTTGTATTAACACACATTGCCTTCCAGGAAGGAATGGACAGAATCAGGAATATGCAATAGAGAAATATGAGAGGAGAAAAAAGAGAAATGGTTTAGATTCAACATAAAAGGGTATCACAGAATCGATGTGCTAAATTCTATAATCTGCATTGATTTAGATGCCAAAGTGCATACAGATTTATTCATATCCTTTAAAAGTTTGTCTTCTGCTGAATAAACAAAGTTGGCAGCAAAGAAATATTTAACCAAGGTTTGTTCAAAACAACAATTCTCACAAAGTTGGGAATGGTCATTTTGTGCATGTCAGAATCTACAGAGATGTCATGTACAGGTAAAATAATTATTTGTCTTAAAATTTTGTTTATTGAAAATAAAATAAGTTCCAATAGTTTCATAAAGCTAGATATTGATCCAAAATTTCTGGGAAGATTATATGATAGAATGAATGAGCATATTTTCTTGACACCACTTATTGTAAAGAAGGCCAAATAATGTTATTCCTTTGGGGTATTCATCAGAGTCTTGGGGGATTTGTGAAATTTAAATGCTCATCAAATGGATTTAAGATGGTTGAAAACATTGGTTTATAGGAATGCATTTAGATCACCAGTTATATTAGAACTATTTAAAACTAGAAAACATTACCAAAATATACCTAAGTGTTTATAGCACTTTCTATCAACAACTATTATATATTAATCATTAAATAATTCATTAATACAACAAATATTTATTGGGTTCTTCTTGTGTTCTAGATGTTGGGGTCAGAGCAGAAAATAAAACAACAAGCTCTTTGTGGAACTTTCATTCTAGTGAGCTATTGTATTAGAAGTGTTTGCTTATATTTGTATATGTTATTTATATTGTGATTGCTATGTCTTAGTCATTCTTTTGGACAATCCAGTGCCCAAAATAGTAGGTGCTCAATAAATTTTGCAAATTGAATATAATCAACCTGTTTAATTTAAATTTTTCTCTAAAGCACATCTTTTTTTCTAAGTTTATGTGTTTGAAAAAGGAGTTGAAGTGTTTATATAAGGAGTTATGTAAAATCCTTGCTTATACATTTTAGGAGCTTGAGAAAGATGCAAAGCATGAATCTCAAGGAGTGTACATGTTGTAGCTTTAAAAACGTGACTGAATCACTAGCACAACCTGGTGACTGCTTCTATGCACTGCCTGGATCAGTGTTAAAAATCTATAAGTTTCTTTTGTGAGTTGTATTCTACTTTCTTGCAATTAAAATCCTTATGTTGGGTGGGCAGCAGTTGCTCAGTGGCAGAGCTCTCACCTGCTCTTGCTGGAGACCTGGGTTCATTTCCTGATGCCTACCCATGTGAAAAAAAAATTATGTCACATCTTAAAAAAAAATAAGGTTAATTATTTCAAATCTGTATGAATTGGCCTTCTAATAGCAATGTGATTAATGTAATTGAAAGATTTGTCTCTCCCCGAGGTTAATCAGTTTCTTGAGGGCGAGAATAGTGACATTCATTTTTTAGAAATTATAATCTTACTCCTCCATAAATAAAAAAGTATTTTCTGAATTAAAAATAATCATTGCCTGCAGCGTACAATGATGTTTAACTCCCAATAATCTAATGTCATGCATCGTGCTCTATCAGGCTTTTGTACTGGGAATAAGGAACTATTGGAATGGCAAAAAATTCATTATTTTACCTCTTCAAAACATCTTAAAGAGCTTGTGGATTTTATGTCTGATTGATGTTCACTTAATAGATTCTGGGAAATAATATCTTTATCAGAGCCATGATATCTATAATCTGAAGAACTGGAGTTAGTTCTCCTTCCAGGTGTTCTACGGCTAGAAATATTCAGGCAGAACCTGAATGATAATCTGCCAGAAATGTTTTTAACTATAAATCACCATGGACAGGAGTCATTCCACTAGTGTATCTCTAATTCTAAGATTTCAAAACCACTAATGTTGTGCTAAAATAATTTCTATCTGCAAATGCAGGAATTCAACAACTGTGACATTGCCTTAAGAATTTCAGGGAGTCTCCAGAAGCATCTGGTTGTGATCAGGAATCAGTCCATTTCACTCGTGCCACCATGACTCTTCTTACCTTCTCCTTCAACCTGTTTCCAACCCCAGAGTCAGGTGATACACTTCTCTGGAAGGCGAAGGGAGATGCTGTTCTCCTGTGGCCTCTGTCAGATTTGTCTGCTACCCCTGCTCTCTAGCGCTCAGTGATTAAGTCCACGGGAGGACAGGTACATATGTAAGGCTCTGTTTCCAGCTCCTGACACACAATACTACCTCCTTGGTCATCATTTCCCACCTCCCACGTACATCTGGTGCTTTCTGGATGTCAGACTCTCTTTTTCAAAAAAATTATTCATCTAAGGTAAAAGCATTTAAATAAGCACCTACAATGTACTGAACCCTGCATTTGATTCTGTGTAGATAGCCCTGAACTGTGCCAGAGTAGTCCTAATTCTTATGGAACATCCATTCTAGCCAATAAATATGGTCATGAAGCAGATCATCCTACCATGAATTAATGAATCCCACTTCATTAGGCAGTATGGATCTCTTTTGATATCATCTAGACACCTATAAGTATTGATACTATTAGCATTGGCAATTACATAATTAATCCTTGTTGAGTTTTATGATGAAATTGTAAACTTTACTCCAACAAAAATAACAATAAAAATCCAAGAGAATCACAGACCAAAAATATATTCTCCACAAATGTTAAAATACACACATATATATTATATATAATAGATAATAAACATCATGGAGAGCCTAGATATTAGGGGAGCTGAGAAACAGAGTATTTTGAAAGCTTGGTCTTTTTTTCATTTGTGCTCAGGATTGCATGGAGCTTTAGTTGTTACAAAGTTGGCAGAAGCCTCAGTCAGGTGAGATCACCTGGGCAGGAAAAATGTGGATGCTTTTGGAATTGATACAAGGGAAGTTCAGATTCAGGATAATTCATAAAGATATCTGGATGCAGGAGGAGGGGAATGGAAGAGAGAGAGGGAGAGGGAAAGGGAGAGGAAGAGGAAAGGAGAGGAAGGGAGAAGGAGGGAGTGTGTGTATGGGGGTAGAGAGAGAGAGAGAGAGAGAGAGAACAACACAGAAGCAAGAGGCCAAAAGCAACAAAACCCAGAAGAGGGATCACCAGACACAGCCATGTGTCTTGTCACGTGACAGAAGAATTCAGGATTGCTGGTAGCCAGTCTTTGGGGAGAAAGCATTGTTGTCCTTTTACTGACACGTTCTTCTCCTTTTCCTTTTCTTCTTTTTTAGTTTGTGTTTTAATAAGGATTTGGAATTGGTTGAGATTTTTGTAGAAAGAGTTACATAAAATCCATGATTATACATTTTGTATGCCCAAGAGAGAGGCCAACAGCAGGAAGTATTTCAACAGAAACAGTCTGGCCATTGTGCCACAATCCTGCCCAGTACTCGTGACCCAGCCCCCTGGACGTGGCTGCAGCCATGCCTATGGTCTCAACGGTCTCATTGTGTTTGCTTAATGTGCACCACATTCATTTCTCAGGTGGGGAATTAGCTCAATGTGTCTATCCTCTGAAACTGAGAGACGACTTTAACTCACATGAATTAATACTTAGGTTCAATTAGGACAACTGGACAATGTTTATCAAAATCATAAATATGCATATCCTTAGACTTAATATTTGTGCTCTAAGAACTTATATACATGCTTAATGATTTTTTTGTTGGACTATTCATTGGCTTGGCTCAGTTTGCAATTCTCCTTAGGGTTTTCGTCAGAGCAAGTTTGACATCTTTGTTCCTTAGGCTGTAGATAAAAGGGTTCAGCATGGGGACCACATTGGTATAGAACACTGAGAAAAACTTCCCCTGGCCCATAGAACCAACAGAAGAGGTCTTCAGATGTGTGAACAATCCAGAAGCATAGAAAAGAGCAACAGTTATTATGTGAGAGCCACAAGTGCTGAAAGCTTTGGACAAACCCTCAGCTGATGAGATGTGGAGGATATTGGAGAGGATCAAAGCATAGGAAATGAAAATAATGAAGCTGGATACTATGACAACTGTGCCCACAATAATGGAATCCACCAACTCATTGACATAGGTGCTGCTACAGGAAAGCTGTAGCAGGGGGAAAATGTCACACATGTAGTGGTTGACGATATTGGAATCACAAAAGGACAGTCTGACCATGTCTCCTGTGTGAGCCATGGCCCCAGCAAACCCCATCACATATGAACCAAACATAAGCAGGGAACAGACCTTAGGTGACATGGTGACGGTGTACAGCAGGGGCTTACAGATGGCCACGTAGCGATCATAGGCCATGGCTGTCAGCACATAGCACTCAGAATGGACAAAGAAACAAAAGAAAAATAGCTGAGTGATGCATCCTGCAAAGGAGATAATGTTCTTCTCTGACACAAAGCTCATCAGTATTTTAGGGGTAAGGACAAAGGAGTGGCAGAGGTCAATAAAAGACAAGTTGAAGATGAAAAAGTACATGGGAGTGTGAAGGTGAGAATTCAGACAAATGAGATTAATTAAGCTCAAATTCCCCATCACAGTGACCACAAAGTTAATTAAGAAGAGGAAGAAGAGGGGTAGCTGGAGTTCAGGTTGTTCTGTAAATCCCACCAGGATGATTTCAGTTACTAAGGAGTCATTTTCCATTGCCTTGTCTTCAGGGATATGGTCTGTGAGGAAAGGAGAAAAGAATGCCACATTACAAGGGGCCTCCAATCTTTTGTTTCTAGAGTGAGGACTATTGAGGCTTAAGCATGGCTGTGGGGGCTGCATTTTAGAAACAGAGCCATGGCAACAGTGACTATCCATTTTACCTTTCTTCTCTCATTTGAACTTTCCTTCCATGTTTTTTTTAAATTTCCTCCCCTCTACTGGGAAGGCACAATCAAGCATAAAGTCATTTAGTGTGAGCAACAAAATCACATCCACATTTGGGACATAAGGAAATAATATTTTGCAGGGATAAATGGAATAGCCAAGGTATTGCAGCAGGGAAGCAAAGGGAGCTGAGAATGGTACTTGGAATCACTCACTGTAGAAATTCTTGAAGCTCTGAGACTGGGAAGTCACTGTGATTCTCTCTATACCCATTGCTCAGCCCATTTTCTTCCTTCTACCTTTCAGATACTCAGTAACTCGCTAGGTGAAAGTGCTGAGGATTTCCCCTAAAGCCCTACATTCTTCCCACACCTCCCCTTCTTACAGTCTCACCTCAAAATCAGGATGAATTATTCATGAAGTCAGGGGACCTCCCCAGTCCTCTCCACTCCTGTAGCTGTGGGATGGGAAACATCAGAACAGAGGCAAGTTTAACTCTCTTTCTGCCTGGAGACCTTACTGCCAATGGAGCTTCAGTGTTCTTTCTCCTTCGCTGTCCTGAAGGAGACAAAGGTTCTGATAATGGAGGATAATGAAATAACACAAATCTCAGTCTTTGAGGAGCTGGGATAGGTTTTAGAGGAAAGGACTGTGATTCTGTGGTTTTGCCTAGAATGCCTATTTTGTTGCAAGGCAAATGCATCAACTTTATGTCTCCAAACCATGAACTGGCTGATACTGGAAATTTATCTTACTCTCCATGGATCTCAGTAACTTGATTGGAAGCTTGGAAAATGAGCTTCTCATTTAGAATTTTATGCAAAGTTTGACCATGACCAAGCTCTCCAGGGAAGAAATTATTGAGCTCTGTTTATATCTTTTGTCAGTGAGTTGACAGTGGTTCCTTTGGGACTTGTTTTGCTCCAAGTAGCAGTTCACATTAAGAATTCTGAGCCTTCCATACAGGGAGGGAATAGCCTCCTGTGCATTATCTACATTAACTTCTAGAGCCTATGCTCAATTTTAGGAGTCATTTTCCATTTCCAAAACTTTTGTACATTCTTGGGAATTGGTATACTATTATATCATAGCTTTAATATTATCTGTCTTCTGGTGTCTTCCACATCCAAAGAGGAGTAAAATGTTAATAGAACGGACTCTGGAGTCAGGCTAAAGATGCTTGAATTCAAACTCCTCCAACTACTACATGCGTAATTTTGGACAAGTTATTCCATCCAAGCCTCTTTATCTCATCTATATAATGGATTTAATAGTTTCTACCTTCTAGGGCTGTTTTGAGGATTAAATTCCAATAACTCCTAGAGCAGTTAGAACACTGCTTGGCATATATTAAGTGCTGGGTAACTTTTAGACTTCCTTCTCCATTAACTTATCCTTTAATTGCTATCATCCTTTATTCTTCTTTATTCCCTTATAAGCACAGACTCTTAAGTTCACAATTCCGTTTGCTAGACAGCGCCACTTACATGGCCCCAAACTGAATTCTACATCTCTTTGTGGCCCCAGAATTGACTTTTTTCTTGTCATCCTTTTCTGAGTTAAGGGTACCATCATCTACTCAGTTAGCTATTCCAGAAACAGATTGTCATCTGGGTTCCTCCTTCTCACTCACCATTAGCATCTGGTCTTCACAATTTGCAGGACTTCCTCCTTAAAATCTCCTGAACCTTCTTCTTCATCATATTGTTTTTGTGTTAAGATTATCACCTCAGGCTTGGAAAACTCTAAACCTTCCTAATCTAGGGTCCTACCATCACCCCTTGTATTATTATATAGTATCTTTCCTTGTCCCTTATGACATATTTACATTTAAAGTCCATTTTGCCTGATATTAGTGTAGTATTATATATTAGTGTATCTTTCTTTTGGTTGCAGCTTTCTTTTGGTTGCAGCTTTCATGAAACATCTTTTTCTGTCCTTTTACTTTCAATCTATTTGTGTCTTTGGGTCTAAGATGAGTCTCTTGTAATCTACTCTGCCAATTTGTATCTTTTAAGTGGTGAGTTTAATTCATTAGCATTCAAAGTTATTACTAGAAAAACATTTCTTGAATCTACCACCTTATCCTTTGAATTTTATTTGTCAGATCTATATGTTATTTCCCCTATTTCCTTTTTTCACTTTAAATTACCCTTACTGGTACTCTTCAATTCTGTTGCACCCCCCCATGGGGTGGTGTTCAGGGGTTGAGGGGGCAAGGCTTGGGTGCATAGGTGTGGGGGTGGGTGGGATGAAGGCGTGTGTATGCTTAGGGTGGTGGGGGTGTGGTGAGGATGTATGGGTCCTTGGGGCAGTGGTTGGAACATGATTTCTTGGGGTACCAGGTGGCAGGGCTCAGGTGTGTGGGGTACAGGGATGGGGGCATGGGTTGTGGGGGTTGTGGTGACACATGTGGGTGTGGTGCATTCAAGAAAGGAGACTTGACTTACTTCCTAACTCTTTCCTCCATGTCTGTGCACTCTTGAGGGCTCTGGGTCTCCTTTTGGAAAGGGGTGTGTAAGGCTCTGTGATGGTTTGGTTCTGGTGTCAGCCTGGCCAAGGATTATGCCCAGTTGTCTGGTCAGGCAAGCACTGGCCTAGCCGTGGCTACAAGGATATTTCATGACTGTTTGATAAACCTGAAGGCTAGGGTATTAAATCATCAGTCAGTTGATTACAGATGTGCAGAATCTTAAAACTGTGCTTTAAAATTGGTTTTCTACTCTGACTAGATTCAAAGGCACTAATGACTCTGTTTCCAATAATCAAGATGGCACTGACAGTTCATGGGATGAGTTGGCAAAAGGGATACTTAAAATATCACCATTTAGATTCTGCTATTGTACATTTATATGAGGTAAGGCTCTGGGTGAGAATGTTTTTGACAACTTCATGGTGTTTTGTGGAATTAAGAGGTATAATGATGTTGGCTAGTGTTGTTAAATATGCTGGATACAGTGATGAAGGAAAGGCACCTTAAGCACTATATGAATGATGTAAAAGTTTCTATGCGTGCCTTGAAAGAAAATCTTTTTCCTGTGGTTGCAGACTTGAGATCTCTGAAAAGGAGACACAGCCTCATTGTGCAAGTAGCAGATTTACAATGTAAACTAAAATCTCAACCTTGTGCTTCTCAAGAATGAGATCTTGAAAAGTGGGATGGTGATATATGGCTTGATAATGATGGTGATGGGGAGATGGGATCTCTGGAATCTGCTGAGACTTTGCTGTAATGGACTGCCCTGAGAAAAGAACTTCCTGACCTCCAGCTTGCCTTGAGGAAACAGCTTCCCAACCTCTTTTCTCCCCAGAGGAGTCTGCCATCCAACCTCCACCTAATGAGATTAACCTTTCAGTGCCTGCTAACACTATAACCACCACCCCTAGGGAAACAACCCTCACTCCTCTGTCTGGAATGATTAACAGTCTTTCACCAGATAAAATGAAATGGAATGTCCTGAAGTAACTGGCTTGAAAAACTCATCTATTTCTTTTCATGATCCACCCCCACCACTCCTCTTTTCTTCAAGACCTATAACTAGACAAAAGTCTCAAGAGGCCCCAGAAAGTGAGGTACAAAGTGTGACCCATGAGGAATTACCCTATACTCCAAAATAACTACATAGTTTTCCAATCTGTATAGACAGAAATCAAGGAAATATGTGCAGGAATGGATATTAAGGGTGTGGGATAATGATGGAAAGAATATAAATTTGAATCAAGCTGGATTTATTGATATGGGCCCACTAAGCAGAGATTCTGCATTCAATGTTCTAGCTTGAGGGTTAGAAAGGACATTAACAGTTCGTTTGGATGGTTGGCTGACAAGGTGGCAGACATTATCTGAGGTTGATATGTCCTGGGTTAATGTAGATGAGGGGATCCAGGGGCTCAGAGAGATGGGAATATTAGTGTAGATTTATCATGGAAGACTTGTTCACCCACCCCAGAAATGTCTAGAGGACACATCTTTCACCAGAAACTCAAGAAATAAATTCATGAGACCAGCTCCTTCATCCCTGAAGAGTTCTTTAGTCACTCTTCTCTGTAGGTCAGATATTACTGTGGAAACTTCTGTCACTGAGCTGAACTCCTTAAACACAATGGGGATGATTGGATCCCAAGTTGGCAGCAGCTATGTCGTGACAGCCATGTTGTAGAAATGGTGGGTGTGGCCACCATAATGGATGGTAGACTCAAAGCAGCAGTCAAAATAATCTGGCTCACAGAGACTTGTGGCATTGGTGAGTAGATCATGGGGTACCTAGAGGTAAAATAGATGGGCAGTCTATTAAATTCTGGTTGAGATGTATAAGCAGAAGAGTTTTAAGTCAATTGAACAGAAATCTAACTTGAATTACATAAGTAGAGAGTCACAACCCCTTAATCAATCCCAGATTTGAGGCAGTTTACAGACCAAGAGCCTCTCAAATGAGGGGAGGGCCTGGGACACTTGAGGAAGGACCCTTTTACACAGCCCCAAATTTATACTGTTATCCTTCCTCCCAGCCTTCCCCAAAGAGACCTATGACTTTTTATCAGGGTAACTGTGCACTGGGAAAAAGGAAATGATTGGATATTTCAGGGATTACGAGACACCAGTTCAAAAGTGACACTAATTCCAGGAGACCCAAAATGTCACTCTGGTCCACCAGTCAGAGTAAGGGCTTGCAGAGGTCAGATAATTGATGGAGTTTAACTCAGGTCCATCTCACAATGGGTCCAGTGGATCCTCAGATCCATTCTGTGGTCATTTCCCCAGTTCCAGAATGGATAATTGGAATCAACACACTCAGCATGGTAGAATTCCCACATTGGTTCTCTGACTTATGGAATAAGGCTGTTATTGTAGGAAAGCACAAGTGGAATCAACTAGAACTGCCTCTACTTAGCAAAATAGTGAATCAGAAGCACTACCAAATTCCTGAGTGATTGCTGAGATTAATGCCACTCTTATGGACTTGAAAGATGCAGAGGTGGTGATTCCCACCACACCCCATTCAACTTTCTTATTTGGCCTATACAGAAAACAGATGGGACTTGGATGACAGTAGATTATCATAAACTCAACCAGGTGGTGACTCCAATTGCAGCTGTTGTTCCAGATGTGGTATCATTGCTTGAGCAAATCAGCGCATCCCGTCACACATGATATGCAGCTACTGATCTGGCAAATGATTTTTTCTCAATAGTTGTCAGTAAGGACCAACAGAAACAGTTTTCATTCAGCTGACAAGGTCAGCAGTAAACCTCACTGTCCTGCCTCAGGGGTATATCAACTTTATCAATTTTCCAGTCTTATGTCAAAATCTTGTCCACAGAGAACTTGATTATTTCCCCCTTCCACAAGACATCACAATGGTCCATTATATTGGATTTACCTTCACAGTCTTACCTCAGGGATATTTCAACTCTCCAGCCCTACATCATAATCTTGTCTGCAGGCACCTTATCATTTCTTCTTCCCACAAGGCATCACACTGGTCCATTATGTTAATGATATCATGTGATATGACCTAGTGAGCAAGAAGTAGCAACTACTCTAGACTTATTGGTCAAGCATTTGTGTCAGAGGATGGGAGATAAATCCAACAAAAGTACAGGGGCCTTACTCCTCAGTGAAATTTCTAGCCGTCTAGTGACATGGGTAATGTCTAGATATCCCTTCTAAGATGAAGAATAAGCTATTGCATCTGGCCCCTCTTATGACCAAAAAAGAAGCACAGCACTTAGTTGGCCTGTTTGGATTTTGGAGACAACCTATTCATCATTTGGGTGTGCTACTCTGGCCCATTTAATAAGTGACCAGGAAAGCTGAAAGTTTTGAGTGAGGACCAGAATAAGAGGAGGCTCTGTGACATGTCCAGGCTGCTGTGCAAGCTGCTCTGCCATTAGAGCTATATGATCCTACAGAGCCAATGGTGCTGGAAGTGCCAGTAGCAGGGATGCTGTCTGGAGCCTTTGGCGAGACCCTATAAGAAAATCACACTGCAAACTCTTAGGATCTTGGAGCAAAGCCTTATCATCTGCTGCAGATAGCTACTCTCCTTTTGAGAAACAGCTTCCAACTTGCTACTGGGCCTTAGTAGAGACTGAATGCTTAGCCATGGGCCACCAAGTTACCATAAGACCTGAGTGACCTATCATGAGCTGGGTGTTGTCTGACCCACAAAGCTAGGCATTCATAGCAGCACTCCATCATAAAATGGAAACAGTTTATTAGAGATAGGGGCTTAAGCAGGTCCTGAGGCACAAGTAAGTTACATGAGGTAGTGTCTCAAATGCTCAGGGCATACCACTAGATAACTGCAGGTTATTTAGGAAATAAAACCAGATGCTACCGCAATGAAATTATTTTATTAATACCCTCTTTGGATTGTTCATTGCTAGTGTATAAAAACCCAATTGGTTTTGTTTGTTAATCTTGTATGCTGCCACTTTGCTCAACCTGTTCATTAGTTCTAGTAGCTTTCTTGTGAATTAATTTGGATTTTCTGTATATAGGATCATGCCATGTGCAAATAGAAATAGTTTTACTTATTCCTTTGAAATTTGGATATCTTTTATATCTTTTTCTTGTTTAATTGCTCTGGTTAGAACATCTAGTACAATATTGAACAGCAGTGGTGAAAGCGGGCTTCCTTTTCTTGTTCCTGATCTTAGGGAGAAAACCATATAGGATGTTAGCTGTAGTTTTTTCATAAATAGCCTTTATGATATTGAGGAAGTTCCCTTCTATTCCTAGTTTTCTTTGAGTATTTTAATAATGAAAGATTGTTGAATTTTGTCAAATGCCTTTCTGCATCAATGTGATTTTTTCCCTCATTTTATTTATTCAGTATATTACATTGATTGGTTTTTATAGGTTGAACCACTTTGTGTTCCTGAGATAATTTTTACTTTGTCATGGTAGATAATTTTTAAAATATGTTGTTGGATTTGATTTCCTACGATATTGTTAAGGATTTTTGAGTCTACATTCCTAGGGGACATTGTTCTGTAATTCTCTTTTCTTGTAATGCCTTTATCTGACTTTGTTATCAGGGCACAGCTGGTCTGAGAGAATGAATGAGGAAATGTTCCCCCTTTTGAAATATTTGGAAGTGTTTGAGAAAGATTGTTTTTAATTCTTCTTTATATGTTAGAATTCACCAGTCAAGTCATTTGGTCTTGGAATTTTTTTTTTTTTTTTTTTTTGGTGGAAGTCTTTTTTCTTAATTATTAATTCAATTTCTGTATTCGATATAAGTCTGTTGAGGTTTCCTGTTTTTTTTTTTTTTCTGTTTAGGAAATTTGTGTTTCTAGGAATTTGCCCATTTCTTCTGGATGGCTAGTAGGTTTGCATAAAATTGTTCATAGTATTGTCTTATAATTCTTTTTTCATTTCATTTTTTATTTTAGTATTTGAATCTTTTCTCTTTTTTTTTCTTTGTCAGTCTAGCTAAAGTTCTGTCAATTTTACTGATCCTTTCAAAAAACCAACTTCTAGCTTTGCTGATAATGTGTATTTTTTTGTATTCTGTTTTTCATTTATCTCCATTCTAATTTTAAGTATTTACTTCCTTTTGTTAACTTTTGGTTTGCTTCTTCTTCTTTTTTTAGTTCCTCAAGATGTGATGTTATATTACTTGGTTTAGTCTGACAAAGCTGCCAGAATGCAACACAGCAGAGATGGATTGGCTTTTAATAAAAGGGGATTTATTTAGTTAAAAACTTATGGTTCTTCAAAGGATGGGGTGCACGGGTGATTCAGTGGTAGAATGTTCGCCTTCCATGTGGGAGTCCGGGTTTGATTCCTGGACCCTCCACCCCCCGCCCCCCCCAAGAAAAAGAAAAACAAACTATGGTTCTTCAAAGGAAAGGCAACTAACTTTTATCTGAGTTTCTCTCTTACATGGGAAGGCACAGGGCCATGTCTGCTGGCCTTCTCTCCTGGCTTCTGGGTTTCTACAGCTTTCCCTGAGGCGGTTCCTTTCTGCATCTCCAAACATCTGGGCTAAGGGGAGGGCTGAGATGAGATATGTTGAGCTGCTTGGGCTGTGCTGTATTGAGTTCTCTTCTGACCTCTCTCTTTTAAGTCTCCAGCTAATTAAAATAAGCACCACTCATTGCAGAAGGCTCTCTTCTTAGCCAATTGCAGATGTAGTCAGCCATAGATGAGCTTCACATACTAATGATTCAAGTCCACAGCAACAGAGCTAGGCACCGTCATTTGGCCAAGTTGACACCTGAACATAACTACCACATGATTGATTTGAAGTCTTTCTTTTTTTTTTTTTTTAAATATAGGCATTCATAGCTATAAATTTCCCTCTGAGACCTGCCTTCAATGAATTCCATAAAAAGTTTGGTATGCTGTGTTTTTGTTTTCACTCATTAAATATTTTCTAGTTTCTCTTGTGATTTTTGTTTTAGCCCATTGGTTGTTTAAGAGTGAGATTTTTCTTCATGTATAGGTCATTTGCCAAGTGCTACACTATGCATACATGTGGGAGGGAGTAAGTGCTGTCATAGAGGTTTGTACAAGTTACAGTAGTGGCATGTATTTATTATAACCTTTTCAGTATACGTGAAAGAAGTCTAAATCAATCAAACTTAAACTAAAATTTCATTTATCTGAAAAATCTGGAGATGTATTTTTCTTCAGATATGAAGGGAACTAAGTGGTTATCAAAGTTGTATCTATCTTTCAGTTTACTGATGCACTTGCTTCTATTTTCTTTTTAGACAAACTACATGTGGAGATAAGAAGTTACCACTCTGCTCCTTATAGATATGTATTTCCACATTAATTACTCTGCATAAATCCTTAAAAAATAAATGCTTTTTTCATCTTATCTTAACTGAGACTTCAAAATATTGTTTACTAACAGTTGGGGTATAACGCAAGGGAAAAATGACTTGACATGAGACCATATTAAGACTCATTTGCTGTTGGGGAATAGCCCATGCAAGGGAGTGACACTTACCCGGGCACCTCTTTTTGTAACTTCCAGCTTCTAAAATGTGGTAGGCATCAACTTTATCAACCTCCACCCAAGACCACCCTAGGAATGTTTAACACTTTTGGAGACCTAAATAAGGAGGAAAATGATGTAGTGAGAGAGGAAAGGCTAAATATCTGCTGCTCAATATTTTAATTTTTTGATTTATTTATTTATTAATTAAAAAATTTAACAACAAACGAACTAAGACATTAGCATGTGATCATTCTGTTCTACATATATAATCAGTAATTCATAATATCATCACTTAGAATATTTTTAATTTTGGTTTTCTATTGAAAGATGGGTGTGCTGGTTTGAAATGATATATGGACCCTAGAAAAGCTATGTTTTAATCCTAATCCCATTTTGTAAAGGCAGCCGCTTCTTCTAATCCCTATTCATTATTGTATGTTTGAAACTGCAATCAGATCATCTCCCTGGAGATGTGATTTAATCAAGAGTGGTTGTTAAACTGGATTAGGTGATAACATGTCTCTACCCATTTGGGTGGGTCTTGAGAAGTTTCTGGAGTCCTATAAAAGAAGAAACATTTTTGAGAATGAGAGATTCAGAGAGAGCAGAGAATGCTGCAGCACCACGAAGCAGAGAGTCCACAAGCCAGCGACCTTTTGGACATGAAGAAGGAAAATTCCTCCTAGGGAGCTTCATGAAACTGGAAGCCAGGAGAGAAAGCTAGCAGATGATGCTGTGTTTGCCATGTGTCCTTCCAGCTGAGAGAGAAGCCCTTACTGTGTTCACTATGTGCCTTCTCAGCTGAGAGAGAAGCTGAGACTTCATTGGCCTTTTTGAACCAAGGTATCTTTCTCTGGATACCTTAGATTGGACATTTCTATAGACTTGTTTTAATTGGGACATTTTCTCAGCCTTAGAACTATAAACTAACAACTTATTAAATTCCCCTTTTTAAAAGTAATTCTGTTTCTGGTATATTGCATTCCGTCAGCTAACAAACTTGAACAATAGGTCACTTTAAAAAGTAATTAATACCAGGAAATGAACTCTCCCTCTATTAAATAACTATGAATGAAATTTCAATAGAAGATTAGTCTTAGGTAAGTACTGGATAGAGCCAGTGAAGAACCTTATTCTTTATTCAAATTTGCCTACTTTTTTTCTTCCCTTCTTTTATTGTTCAATATTTTTATGTTTTAAATCATTAAAAGAGAATTTTATTTTGTTATTTAGCTTCTATTACTTCTTTACTCCACACACAATACTTACATGACATTAATTTTTCCTCTCTTCAGGTACCAGGAAGTGCCACTTGTAATTGCATGAACTTTTGACTCCCTTCCTGTATATCTTGTGCTGATCTACCAAGACATTCTTTTTTCTAGTTTTCATACTTAGGATGGACTGGATGTTTCTAACTGTTGTTTCAAGGCAAACTAGATCTATCACAAGCACCTCTCTTCTTTCTTTCACAGCTTTTTTCCACCTTGCTGAAAGGAAGGAGTGAAAGGGATCACTTCCTGATATTTAGTGTTTTTCATTCTTAATTTACAGTTATTTTGAAGTTTGGGAATTTTCTGTCCTTGGGTTATGCCGAGATTGTAGTTTTTATAGCATTTTACTTGCTTTTTCTTATTGTTCTGTATTGCTTTTGGAGGAAATATTGGGATGTAGATCTAGGCAGCTGCCATTTCCATTTGCTTCCTGAAGTCTTCTGAGATAATATCTTCAAAATATGTATAAGAGACATACTGCATTGATTTGTAGATGGTTCACTTCTTATTGTTCTCAGAAATATCTTTTGGTTTTAATTTTGCTAAAAAGACCCTCATCCATCATTTAAATTTGTGTTGTTTCAGAAAAGATAAATATTCAAAAGATTATTTGGACTATCACTGGATGTAAGGTGGGGTACATTATTCAATCCAATCATTCTGTAGGAAACAATTATGTTGTCCAATGAAATATAGTTTTTAAGTTTTTAAAAGAAGTGAAGAGCTACTAGGCAGAAACAAATTACATGAAGGAGCCTGTATCTATAAGCAAATTGAATTAATAGTAATTATTCACACATACACACACACACATACACACTTTAAACTTTAATGGCCTCACTAGGTAATTCTATCAAACATGTAAGGAACAAATAACATAAATGTTATACAAATGCTTTCAGAAAACAAAGGGAAACAAACACTTTTAACACATTTTATGGGGTCAGCATATCTGACACCCAAATCAGACAAGGAATCACAAGGAAATAAAATTACACCAGTATCCTTTACAAATGTAAGTGAAAAATTCTCTAAACGATAATATCAAATATTATATTTTTTATTATTATATATTATGTTATAGTATATTATATCAAATACTATATTATATAAAAAGGATAATGCATTAAAACCAAGTGGGATTCATCACAGAAAATTAAGATCAGTTTAATCTCTAGAAATCACTCACTATAATTCACTGCATTAATAGAATAAAAAATCAGCTAAGTAGATAACTGAAAAAGTGTTTGAGACATTAAATGCCCATTTATGATAAGAATCTTAGAAGACTAGGAATAAAAGAGGATTTTCGTAATTTACTAAGGACATCTACATGAAACCCCTATAGCTCACATCATAATTAATGGTTAAGTAGTAAATGTTTTCCTCATAAAACTGGAAATAAGTTAAGATTTTTCTCTGTCCTTTATATCTGGAGAGGAGCTAGCTACTGAAATCAGGCAAGAAAATGAAATAAAATGCCAAAAGATTGAGAAGGAAAGAGTCAAATAAGTATTTTTCATAGAAAATATGAATGTGTATGTAGAAAATCCTGAAAAGTACCCAAGACAAAAGTACTAAACCAGTAACTGAATTTAGCAAGGTCATAAGATACAAGGCCACCATATAAAAATTAATTTTGTTTATATATAATAGCAACAAAGGTGTGGAAAATGAAGTTGACAAAAATATCATTTACAATAGAATTCCATACTAAAATAATTAGTATTAATTAAAAACTTCAAAACCTTGCTGTAAGAAATAAAGGAGTATCTAAATAGATGAGAGAAATACTATGTTCACAGATGGGAAGAATCAACAAGATCAAAATGCCCATTTTCCAAAAATTGATCTGTAGATTCAATGTAACCCAGATAAAATTACCAGTAGACACTTCTGTAGAAAGTGAAAGGTTGATTCTAAAATTTATATGACTATGCAGAGGTACATAGAATGGAAAAAACAGTCTTACAAAGGATGAATTTGAAGGGTATGACATCATATGGGCCATGGATGTACACCATTCAGATGTCATTCAAGAGAACCTCCTGCTGGGAGCATAGTTGACCAGAGCCTTTTCTGGATACTCCACAATGTTCAGACCAAGGTTATACATAATGTGCGATGTCCCTTATCAATGGCCAAGCATGGCTGGGCATATTAGAGTCAGCCCATTCATGCCTGATGTAGGACGCTTCTACTAGGTAACCTTTGCTTGAAAGCTTCCTATCAGCCTATTAGAAATGCTCTGTGGTCAGAGACATTGTGTAGTTAGTGCTTCCTTCTCTTTCTTCTTTCATAGATGTCAGATTTGCTTCAAAGCCTGAAGGCTTTCTTTGTCACTACTATTCTTTCCTCTTTTGTCTCTTATAAGTGTTTTACCCAATAAATCTCTTGCACATCTGATTATATGTTGGCATCTTTACTGGCATAGGTAGTACCAGGACTATTAAAAAAAAAAAAAACCAAAACCAAACAAACAGAAAAATAGTGTTTGGAGATAGGCTCATTTATCATCCAGCTAGTGAGAACAACATCTTGAGCAGAATGTGGGGCATGGGAAAGGCTCTGGTATAAGGAGACAGTCCAATTGTTGAAGACTTCACCAATTATGACTTTATTACAAATACCAGTGGAAAGGAATGCCCTATGGTTTCAAGGTGGGAGTTGGCTAGCTGTCATTAAACAAACTGTGTAGAAGGATAATAAGCAGGTGGGGGTAGTTAGCAAATAATTAAAAGCTAAATATTAATGCCAAAGTCAATTTGGTAGCTTCAACAGACATCCTTATCTCCGGCAGTGGTAAAGTACACACACTTGTAGAACAGATTCAAAATTTGATAGAATCATAGGACTTCTAAATGTTAAGCCAAGGCAGGCCTGTTATATTAATGTCAGGGTCACAGCTGGAAAATCTGGGACTCCAAAACATACAGGCATCTGTGTGGATGCTTTTGAGGATTTTGGCTTTGCAGATTCCTGAAACCTCAGAGCTTGATGAGACTACATATTCCTTCTTTACTAAAAACCAGCTCCTCTTCAGTGTGAAGATGTTGTAGAGAACTGTGATCAGTAATACAATGGGATCCTCCTCATGGGGTGCTCCCATCTCTTCTCCTGGCTGCCAACATAACTGGCAGAGGATATGCTAGGCCAGACAAGATAGAAAATAATTTAAAAAAAAGAAAAAGAACTAAAGGCACTCTAAGAATCATGTAACATGTACAGGCAGAAGCCAGAGGAGATTGAATTTTGAGGGTACTTGTTCAGATAGGTTAATACATAAGATTGAATAACCAATAATTCATTGACTTGGGGGTAGTTTCATGACACATAAGATTTAACACTGCAGCAAGAACCCCAAAGGATGACACCAACTTATTGCTGGGGGTGGGGGGCTCTCTCTAAGTCTAGATAAAATAAGGGCTCATGTTGAACAAGTGGAGCTCCTAAGTAGTCTTTAAGATTTCAAAAGAAAGAATAATCTGTGAAGAGAGGTGTGTATTCTGGATTAGAAATAATATGTGAGGGCAGAGATCCAACAAAGTATCAATTTTCATGTGCAAGTTTAGAGGTTACATCATTTTACCAAATCCATCCAGCATGCACTGCCGAGAGGGGTATTAGCATCAGTAAGGTCAGTGGTGCTTCTCCTTTACAGGCCAGGGCTGATGTTAGAAAAGGTTGTCACAGAGATGGGGCTATTAATATTTATGAAGACGATGCGACCTCAAAGTAACACAGACCCATTGGAAACACTGAGCGACCAGAGGTCAGGGTAATACAATTACCACAATGTCAGCAGTGTTGGAGTGAGAGAGCATTTCGGGCTGACATAACATAGAGGTGAATAGCCAGTGAGAGGTCTGCTTAATACCTACAACCAGAAAAAGGCAAAAATGGAAGAGCAGGAGAAGGAAGGTAGGGAGCAAGTCATGATCCCTTTCTCAGATACCAGAGCTGAGCTAAATTTTAAATTTCCACCTGTTGACTGAAGAAACAGCAACACCCTATTCCTTCCCTAACGTGAACACCAGCTGTTTTCTTGCTTGTGGTTCTTTCCCATCGAAAATGAACCACAGAGCAGGATGCTGTCTGACTAGTCCATCTCTTCTTTGCTTTCTCTGGCAGTTACGTGGGCCCTTTTCTACCTTAAAAATTTTAATAGTTCTTATTGTATTAAAATATAGAATAGATGGCAAAATTGTACATATGGTAAAGTCTTTCATAATATTTCAGTGCTCTAATATTGCTGATTTCTGTTCTTTAGTTCCGTTCTTTTCATCTGTGATGTAGAAGAAAACCCTGATGGACATGGCTCTTTCTCTTCTTTTCTTTTTTTAATTTTCATTGATAAAACAATGTGCAAGCACATACATTCTTAACTTACAAACATTCCATACATGATGTACAATCAATGGCTCATAATACCATTGTATTGTTGTATATTCATCACCATGATAATTTTTTAGAATATTTGCATCACTCCAGAAAAAGAAATAAAAAGAAAAAAGAAAAAACTCATACATACCATACCTCTTACCTCTCCCTCACATTGATCACTATTATTTCCATCTACCCAATATATATATATATATTTTTAATTTTTATACTCCTTCCCCCTATTATTTATTTATTTATTTATAATCCATGTGTTTTACTCATCTGTCCATACTGTAGATAAAAGGAGCATCAGACCCAAGGTTTTCACAATTACACAGCCACATTGTGAAAGCTATATCATTATACAATCATCTTCAAGAAACATGGCTACTGGAACACAGCTCTACAGTCTCAGGCACTTCCCTCTAGCCACTCGAATACACCTTAAACTAAAAAGGGGATATCTATATAATGCACAAGAATAACCTCCAGTATAACCTCTCAACTCTGAAATCTTTCAGCCACTAACATTTTATTTTTTCTCATTTCTCTCTTCCCCCTTTCCATTGAGAAGGATTTCCCAATCCCTTGATGCTGAGTCCCAGCTCATTCTAGGATTTCTGTCCCATATTGCCAGAGAAGTTTACACCACTGGGAGTCATGTCCCATGTAGAGAGGGGGAGGACGATAAGTTTTCTTGCTGTGTTGGAAGAGAGAGAGACAGGCCACATCTGAGCAACAAAAGAGGCTTTCTGGAGGTGAGTTTTAGGCCTAATTTTAAGTAGGCTTAGACTATCCTTTGTGGGGATAAGTTTTATATGAACAAACCCCAAAATTGAGAGCTTAGCCTACTGATTTGATTGTTCCCATTGCTTGCAAGAATATCAGGAATTCTCCAAATGAGGAAGTTGAATTTTCCCCCTTTCTGGCCATTCCCCCAATGGGATTTTGCAAATATTTCTTAAATCACTCTGGGATTTATTGGGCACCACATTGACCAAAACCACAAAATCTCATGCCTTGTTCGAGGTCCAATGAACCTGTCCATATAAGTAATATTAGGAAATGCACTAGTCAAAATATAAATTTTGTACCAAATAAACATTTTTTACTTTAGTCTCATGTAGAAGTTGAAGTTTTAAAATATGAATTACCATCTATTTTCAACACCCTGCATTATTGACATTCCTTTGTTCTTCTTCATGCAAACCATTTTTTAATTGGTACATTTTGTCACTATCATTGTATACTCTAGGCACTCTTAAATTATACAATTTTAGTCTTTATTGTCTATCTTTCTTCCTGGTTTCATTTGTGCCCCCAGCTTCTATCATTCTCACATTCAGTTTCATTCAGTGTACTAAAATTATTGTATTACAATTAGGTGTATTGTGCTGTCCATTTATGAATTTTTCCAATCATTCCTTTGTACAATCTGTACCCCTCCAGCTCCAATTACCCAACATTTACCATATTTCTAACTCCTGAGGGTCTGTGTTCTTAACTGAAATTCTCCAAGCTCATTCACTAATGGTAGTTCATATCAGTGAGACCATACAGTGTTAGTCCTTTCGTTTCTGGCTAATCTCACTCGGCATAATGCCCTCAAGGTCCATTCATGTTGTTATATGCTTCAAAACTTCATTCTGTCTTACAGCTGCATAATATTCCATCGTTTGTATATACCACAGCTTGTTTAGCCACGTGTCTGTTGATGGACATTTTGGCTGTTTCCATGTCTTGGCAATTGCAAATAATGCTGCTATAAACATTGGTATGTAAATATCCGTTTGTGTCCTTGCCCTCATGTCCTCCAAGCCTCATCAAAGAGCAATTGTCCGTAGATGAGAGGGTCTATATCTGAACACTCTATTCTATTCCATTGGTCAGTATATCTATCTTTATGCCAGCACCATGCTGTTTTGACTACTGTAGCTTCATAATAGACCTTCAGGTCAGGTAATGTGAGCCCTCTGACTTTATTTTTCTTTCTCAAGATATTTTTAACTATTCAGGGCACCCTGCCTTTCCAGATAAATTTGGTTATTGGTTTTTCTATTTCTGTAAAGTAAGTTTTTGGGATTTTAATGTGTATTGCATTGAATCTATAAATTAATTTAGGTAAAATTGACATCTTAACTATATTTAGTCTTCCAATAAGTGTATATGGTATGCCCTTCCATTTATTTATGTCTGCTATGACTTACTTTAGCAATTCCTGGTAGTTTTCTTTGTATAGGTCTTTTGTATCCTTAGATAAATTTATTTCTAAATATTTTATTCTTTGGGTTGCAATAGTAAATGGAATTTTTTTCTTGATTTCCCTGAGATTGTTCATTACTAGTTTATAGAAACACTACAGGTTTTTAAGTGTTGCTCTTGTAACCTGCCAATTTGCTGTACTCATTTATTAGCTCTAGTGGTTTTTCTGTGGACTTTTTGGGGTTTTTGCCCTATAGTATCATATCATCTGCAAACAGTGAGAGTTTTAATTCTTCCTTTCCAATTTTGATGCCTTGCATTTCTTTTTCTTGTCTAATTGCTCTGGTTAGAACTTCCAACACCATGTTGAATAACAGTGGTGATTGAGAACATCCTTGTCTTGTTCCTGATCTTAAGGCGGAAAGTTTTCAGGTTTTCCCCATTGAGGATGATGTCAGCTGTGGGTTTTTCATATATTCCATTTATCATGTTGAGTAAGTTCCCATCTATTCTTGTTCTTTGAAGTGTTTTCAACAAGAAAGGATATTGAATTTTGTCAAATGCCTTTTCTGTATCAGTCGAGATGATCATGTGTTTTTTCTGCTTTGATTTGTTGATATGGTGTATTACATTAATTGCTTTTCTTATGTTGAACCACCCTTGCATACATGGGATGAATTCTACTTGGTCATGGTGTATAATTCTTTTAATGTGCTGCTGGATTCAATTTGCAAGAATTTTGTTCAGGATTTTTGCATCTATATTCATTAGAGAGATTTATCTGTAATTTCATTTTCTTGTAGTATCTTTGGCTTTGGTAAGAGGGTGATGTTGACTTCATAAAATGAGTTAGGTAGTCTTCCCTCCTTTCCAAATTTTTTGGAGAGTTTGAGCAGGATTGGTACTAATTCCTTCTTGAATGCTTGGTAGAATTCACATATGAAGCCATTCTGGTCCTGAACTTTTCTTTTTTGGGAGCTCTTAATGACTAATTCAATTTCTTTACTTTTGATGGGTTTGTTAAGATCAGCTATTTCTTCTTAAGTCAATGTTGGTTCTTTGTGCCTTTCTTGGAAGTTGTCCATTTCATCTATGTTGTCTAGTTTATTAGCATAAAGTTGTTCATAGTATCCTCTCATTACCTCCTTTGTTTCTGTGGAGTCAGTGATTGTGTCTCCTATTCCACTTCTGATTTTATTTATTTGCATCCTTTCTCTTCTTCTTTTTGTCAACCTGGCAAAGGGTCCATCAATCTTATTGATTTTCTCATGGAACCAACTTCTGGTTTTGCTGATTTTCTTGATTGTTTTCATGTTCTCAATTTCATTTATTTCTGCTCTAATTTTTGTTATTTCTTTCCTTTTGCTTGTTTTGGGTTTGGTTTGCTGTTCTTTCAAAGTGAACAGTTAATTCTTTGATTTTTGCTCTTTCTTCTTTTTTGATATAGGCACTTAGGGCAATAAATTTTCCTCTTATCACTGCCTTTGTTACATCCCATAAATTTTGTTATGTTGTATTTTCATTTTCATATGTCTGAAGATAATACTGATTTATATTGCTATTTCTTCCTTGATCCACTGGTTGTCTATGAGTGTTTTCTTAAGCCTCCATATATTTGTGAATTTTCTGGCCCTCTGCTTACTATTGATTTCCAACTTCATTCCTTTATGATCTGAGAAGGTGTTTTGTATGATTTCAATCATTTTAAATTTATTGAGACGTGCTATGTGACCCAGCATATGGTCTATCCTTGGGAATGATCCATGAGCACTTAAGAAAAAGGTGTATCCTGCTGTTGTGGGGTGTAATGTTCTATAAATGTCTGTTAAGTCTAGTTCATTTATTGTATTATTCAAGTTCTCAGTTTCTTTATTGATCCTATGTCTAGATGTTTTGTCGACTGATGAAAGCAGGGGATTGAAGTCTCTAACTATTATGGTAGATGTGTCTGTTTCTCTTTTCAGTGTTTGCCTCATGTATTTTGGAGCACTCTGGCTTGGTGCATAAATATTTATGATTGTTATGTTTTCTTGTAGAATTGTTCCTTTTATTAATACATAGTGGCCTTCTTTGTCTCCTTTAATTGTTTTACATTTGAAGTCTAATTTGTTGAATATTAGTATAGCTACTCCTGCTCCTTTCTGATTGTTGTTTGCATGAAATGTATTTTCACATTTTACTTTCAACCTATGTTTAGCCTTGGGTTTAAGATGTGTCTCTTGTAGACAGCATAGAGATGGGCCCTGTTTTTCAATCTGTTCTGCCAGTCTATGTCTTTTAATTGGGGAGTTTAATCCACTAAGTTTAGTGTTATTACTGTAAGGGAAATACTTTCTTCTACCATTTCACCTTTTGGATTTTATATGTCATATCTAATTTTTCTTCTTTTTACCTTTACTGATAGTTTTCATCTCTACACTCTTCTCCACACCTCTCCTGTCTTTTCCTATTTGTCTCTAATGCTCTCTTTAGTATTTCTTGGAGCCAGTCTCTTGGTCACAAATCCTCTCAGTGATTTTTTTGTCTGAGAATGTTTAAATTTCCCCTTCATTTTAGAAGGACAATTTTGCTGGATATAGAATTCTTGGTTTGTCAGTTTTCTTTTTTAGTATTTTAAATATTTCATACCACTGCCTTCTTGCCTCCATGGTTTCTGCAGTGAAATCTACACATAGCCTTATTGGGCTTCCCTTGTATGGGATGGATTGCTTCTCTCCTGCTGCTTTCAAAATTCTCTCTTTCTCTTTGACATCTGACATTCGGATTAGTAAGTGTCTTGGAGTATGTCTATTTGGATCTATCTGTTTAGGGTGCACTGCATTTCTTGGATCTGTAATTTTAAGTCTTTCATAAGAGTTGGAAATTTTCAGTGATAATCTCTTCCATTGGTTTTTCTCCTCCTTTTTCCTTCACTTCTTCTTCTGGGACACCCATAACACGTATATTCATGTGCTTCAAGTTGTCATTCAATTCCCTGAGTCCCTGCTTATATTGCTTTTCAGATTTCAGATATCCCATCTTTCAGTTCATTAATTCTATCTTCTGCTTCTTGAAACCTTACCTTGTAGGTTTCCATTTTTTTTAAATCTCTTCTACTGTGCACTTCATTCCCATAAGTTCTGTGATTTGTTTTTACAGACTTTCGATTTCTTCTTTTTGTTTGTCCCCTGCCTTTTTTATATCCTCCCTCAATTCATTGATTTGATTTTTGATGAGATTTTCCATGTCTGTTTGAACATCTTGTATTAATTGTTTCAACTCCTGTATCTCATTTGAATTGTTGGTTTGTTCCTTTGACTGGACCATATTTTCAATTTTCCTAGTATGATTCATTATTTTTGCTGCATCTAGACATTTAATTTCCGTACTTAGTTTATTCTGGAGACTGTTTTCACTTTTTTACCTAAGATTTTCTTGCTGGATGACTTTGTTGTCTATCTGTTCTTTGACATTCAGTTCAGCTTATGCTAGACCTCTAGCATAGGTTTTGGTTGACAGATCAGAATTTTTAAGTTCTTTTTTTCTGATTTCTTGCTCAGCCTAAATGGTGCCCTTTACCCCACTTAGAAGGGTCTACTTAGATATTATAGACCCAAGTGAGATTTTTCCAGACCAGTCTGGTCTCCTCCCTTGAGGAAAGAGTCACCTGCATCCATTTTCCCCGAGAGTGAGACCCAGCAGGTTGAAAAATTTTCCTATGAAGCCTCCATACTCTGTGCTTTGCCTATCCTGCCCAGTATGTGGTGCTTGTCTGACTGCAGGCTGTACCTTTAACTTTGGCGGACTCTCCCTGCTGGGGGTATGGTCAAGAAAGAGGAGCGGTTTTAGGCTGGCTTTAATTGCTTTGGTTTTCCAGACCTTGGGATCTGAATTCCTTAAGGGAGGGATTCCACCTGAGCTGGGCCCCACCCCTCTCCCGGAGTTGGTATGCTGCTCTCTGTATCTCCAGGTCCTATGTGCCCCTCCTTTGAATTGGGGAGGTCATTCTGCTTTTTTGTTTTGGGATGTGTCCATTTGGTAAGAAGGCAAATGTGCAAAAAAGGGTACACTTGCTATAAATCAATGTTACTATCATGAACCAGGTGGAAATGGAAAGAGTTAATTTCTTTTTGTTGCAAGCCTGCTCCCTGGGGAAAGCACTGCGGAAACATGTCTTTCAATTTTTAATCAGGTCTTTAGGATTCCCCAGCGCATAAGACCCTTGGGTCATAAGCAGATTGCTCTCTTGGTACCAGCAGCAGCTATTTCTTATCCTTAAGTTGGAGAGGACACTCTGGGCAAAACCACCATCAGAAATCATTACCTGTAACTCATCACTTCTCAGACCCTGGGGCTCTGAGGCCTGTACTCCAGTTCCCTCAGACCAAAACTAACCCAAAACAAAAGCAGCAACATAAAAGAGCCTTTTTTCTGAGCTGTTCACCTCTGCAATTCATCTGAATAATTTTTTCCTCAGCAAGAATAGGAGAGAAGAGTTAACAAAACACTCCACGTAAGTCCCGACGCAGAAGGGTGTGTTGGGTTTTATCATTCCTGTTATTCTTCTTCCAAACTTCATTAGTAGAGGCTGAGAACTACTTGGAATGCCACATCCCTCTGCTGAGATCACCACTGACCCTGAAGTGAGAACTACTCGGAATGCCACATCCCTCTCCTGAGATCACCACTGACCCTGAAGTGAGAACTACTCGGAATGCCACATCCCTCTGCTGAGATCACCACTGACCCTGAACTGAGAACTACTCGGAATGCCACATCCCTCTGCTGAGATCACCACTGACCCTGAAGTGAGAACTACTCGGAATGCCACATCCCTCTGCTGAGATCACCACTGACCCTGAAGTGGACCTGGTGGACAGCCAAGGTAGAATGAATCAGAAATGCATTAGAGCCACGAGTAGTCATGGGGTCCTGAATCTTATCCCTACACAACTTTTCTTTGATGCCTTTTGATGCACACCTTAAATGTTCTCTTAGTCTTTACTAAATGGGGGAAACAAATGTGAGAAGACAGGTGGATGTGAGATCATTGTCCCATTCCAGGTCTTGATCTCAC
This sequence comes from Tamandua tetradactyla, assembly GCF_023851605.1. Classification (NCBI taxonomy): domain Eukaryota; kingdom Metazoa; phylum Chordata; class Mammalia; order Pilosa; family Myrmecophagidae; genus Tamandua; species Tamandua tetradactyla. Next base: position 15,159,973 of record NC_135334.1, on the reverse strand, counting down.
TATAGTGGGATTGGATGGAGAGAGCTGGGTATTCATTTTAATGTTACTCTTTTGTCCCCTTCCCACAGATATGGCCTAGAGAAGAATGGCCTCAAGAAATGACTCCTTCATAACCAAGTTTATCCTGCTGGGTTTAACACAACAGCCAGAGCTCCAGCTGCCTTTCTTTTTCCTTTTCCTAGGAATCTATGTGGTCACCATGGTGGGGAACATTGGGTTGATTATTCTCATTGGGTTGAGTCCTCATCTTCATACACCCATGTATTACTTTCTTTTCAACCTATCCTTCATTGATCTCTGCTTCTCTTCTGTCATAATCCCTAGAATGCTGATGAGCTTTGTAAAAAAGAACTTAATCTCTTATGAAGAGTGCATGGCTCAGCTCTATTTCTTCTCTTTCTTTGTTATTGATGAATGCTTCATTTTGACATCAATGGCCTATGACCGATATGCAGCCATCTGTAAGCCCCTGCTTTACAAGCTCACCATGTCCCGGCAGGTCTGTCTTATGCTGATGGTGGGTGTATATGCAATGGGGTTTGTGGGTGCCATTGCCCACACTGGATGCATGCTGAGACTCACTTTCTGTGAGGGCAACATCATCAATCATTACATGTGTGACATACCTCCCCTCCTTCACCTCTCTTGCACAAGCACCTACATCAATGAGCTGGTAGTTTTCATTGTGGTGGGCATCAGTGTAATAGTGCCCAGTTTCACTATCTTCATTTCTTATACCTTTATCATCTCCAGCATTCTCTGCATCCGTTCTACTGAGGGCAGGTCCAAAGCCTTCAGTACCTGCAGCTCCCACATAATTGCTATTTCTCTTTTCTTTGGGTCATCAGCATTCATGTATCTTAAACCTGCTCCCACTGAGGCTCGGGATCAAGATAAAGTATCCACAGTTTTTTATACTATTGTGGGACCAATGATGAATCCTTTCATCTACAGTTTGAGAAACAAAGATGTCCAAGTTGCACTGAGTAAGACTTTGAAGAAAAGGGTCTTCTCCTAAATAGAAATTGTGTTAGTTGTAGATTTCAAATACTAGAGGCATGCAATGGGGAAAGTAGAGACAATAGTTCATCTGTCTTCCAGCTTATTTTCAGAAATTATGAGGTTTTAATTAGAAAAAGTTGAACGATAAGGTCATAAGATTTTGGACTGGGGTGTGTAAGGAATTCCTATAAAGCTTTGCCATAGAAATAGAGACTTTGAGGACTTTAGATTCATTCATTTACTTATTCATTTCATACACTTTGTTGAGAAGAGATTGCGTTTGAGGAACTGCCTGTTTGAGAATTGTAGGGGCCTTTGTTTTGGGAAGTTACTTTGTTTCTCAAAAGAGAAGTAAGAAGTCTGATGCTTTTCTCACTTTTGGATCCAGTCTCAAGGGAGAGTTTATTGGTAAAGGAAGGCCAAAGATTTCCTTCTGAACCCAGCTCCTCAAGACAGGAAGCTGGAATAACCATTTAGAGCAGTAAAGAACAAAGAGTGCCCCCACTGGGTTTTATCTCTTGGGACTTCAGAGAGGAAAATGTGGATACTAGGGCAAAATTTGTCTTCATTGGAAAGATTTTTACTAGAAATATTTATTCACTATTATCAGAGGAATTTTTGTCCTTTCCTCAAGTAGGCTTCAAAATCTCTGATTCTTTCACAGTTGGCATTTTCCTTTTGTTATTTTCACCTTCCTTTTTGTCTCAGAGTTTTACCAAGTTCAAACGATGTAGTTTTTTTAAGTCAACAAATACAAATGGAACATTTATCTGTATAGGATCTTTTTAAACACTGGGTTTAGAATGTGAACACAGCAGCAAAGCTCTGCACCTCATGGGGCTAATTGTTATAGGAGGCTGAACTAGGGGTGCAGGTGAGCAGGAGGTGGAGACATGATTAAATACACTGATAAATATGAATATATCAGAAAAATGTTATGCAGTCTTAACTTTTGGTGATGTTTTAGGGGTTTAGAACACATGGTCAGGGAATGCTCTTCTGAGGAGCTGAAATTTAACTCATTGAGAAGATGGCCATGTGAAATTTACCCGCAGAGCATTTTAGACAGAAGGGGCAGCAAGCATAAAGTCCTGAAGGCAGGAATAATCCTGGTTAGCATGAGGGACAGAAAATAGACCAGTGAAGCTGTGGCATAGTGAAAGAGGGGTAGTATGAGACAATGAAGTTGGAGAATCAGGCAGAGGTCAGATTCTTTTGTAGGCTGTGCAAGAGAGTGGACATTGTTTTGAGCACAGTGGAAATCCATGTGATATTCATCACACAGAGGAGCTTAGCCCTGCTCTTCCCTTGTGTGTTTTGAATTGCTGTCTGTGTTCATTTATAATTGATCCAGAAGAATTGCTAAGGGTTCCATAAATTATTGTGGCAAAAACTCATGAAGAAATATGTTTTAAATAACATCAATTTTCCATGACCTATATGAGAGATTTTTTGTTGTGATAATTTTGCATGCCCAAAACATGAGTCAGCGTCTGGACCCAAGCCCAGACTTGGGCAGGATGCCAACTGAAATAGGATTAAGAGTTGGGTGGAAGTACTCTCAGACTTGCCTTTTTCACCTGTTAGGTAAAAATGTCTCAAAGTGGAAAGATCACTGGCTTTGAAACCACAAAGTTTGGCCTTCGGGGTCCAGATGTTACAATTTAGATGTTCTGTGTGCTCTCAGTCTTAGTTTCTAGACACTTATAAAAGAACATTTTCATTAAGTATAAAGTAAAAATTCCAAGTGGCAAGTGGTCGTCATATCACTGGTTGGTAGACTTTCTTTTCTTTCCGAGTGGTACAAAAAATAATGGCTTTTCTTACAAATGATGACATCTTAGTTTCAATGAAATTCTATTTTATCTTTGCATTGTTTCATAGTTGTAAAATACAGTTTTTGCCCTTAAGAGCCAGCAGTGAAAAAAATAAAATTAAACAAACAAAGAAGAAGCCAAAGCCCTCAAGCTTTGGAAGAATTGAATTTAATTAAAAAAAGAAAAAGAATTTATTGATGAACGTTGAGGATAATTTTTCTCCTTGAAAGAATGGGTTGAAAAAGCCAAGCCTCCAAATTCCTTTAAAGGAAACAGAATTCTGGAAATATTTACTCAGGTTTTTGACCTACAAATCAGATTTTTATTTTTATTTGAATCAAAGGAGTATTTATGAATTCATGCTTTTATAGTTTATGCATTAACTGGGAAGGAAAAAGATTAAGAAAATAGAGCTCAATATACTAAGGCCCCTAACAGAAGTAGGATGAGTTTTAATGGTTACATTGTTGAAAAAATACTTGCTTTATTCTACAGAGAGAGATATCACGAAATATTTAGGATTGTAATCCAGAATTAGATAAAATAAAGTTAGTCCAAGGTATAATCATCTCATTTAATGCTAACTATAGCAATATCAAATTGGGTGGTATAAAAAGACATACCTATCAAATTTGCTTTTGCTGAAAGACTAATCCTTCTTTATCTGACCCTTCTCATTCATTGGCCTTTGAATTCCAAGGCTCTATCAAAAATAATGCTCATTAAGGGGTCAGGAAGTGAATGTTTCTCCACAGTTAGAACTTCTGAGCAAATTTTACTGGAACTTGGGTTATAGGACAAGCTTGGAAGTTAAATGTTGATGAACAGATAGAAAATTACGGGTGGTTAATCTCTGAATGGATGTATTTACATTTCAAAAGGGGATAAACCCAGAGCCTTGGAGACATTCCCTGTGTGCCAGGGTTTAAAATCCAGAGACACCTATCTTATTTCTAGCCCCACCCCAGACATTTATTTATATGCAAAGAGTAAGAACCCAGGAACTTTACCGTGCTCTTCCCTAGAATAATTTGTTTACACTGGGGAGGTTAGGGACCTGCTGTCTAAGACTCCTATGTAAACTGCCATTTTCATAAAGTCAGGGATTCCCTCTTGAGGCACAAGCCCTGCACATGCAGACCAAGCTAGCACACCCCCATTAGGTTACCCTGAATATACTGGGGCAAGAGGAACTGATACAGGTATTACTTTAAGTAATAATACCGTGCCTTGATCCTGAAAGCTCATGTTTAGATTCAGGAAAATATTAAAAGAAATATTAAAAACATCACTTGGTACCTCTGATAATATATAAAGTATCCTCCTATATTCCCACTAGTTTTGAAACGTGTTTTTTTTTTAGAAAAAGCAGAAAAATGACCATTGTTTTAACCACTATTTACAAAAATTTAAATTGTTCTCCTAAATTATGTCTTGGTACCTTTGCCTAGAGGTGATACCGTGTAGTTAAAAGAACATGGTATTTAAACTCAAGAGACCAAGCGTTAGTCCTGTCTCAGCTACTTATATGTATAATATTGAGCCAGCTATAACTTCTGCTAACCTGAGGTTCCTCATCTGTGAAATGCAGACTAATAATTTCTCTTCTCTATAGGTGACCATATAATTTGTTGTTCAGAATAAAAATAAAATGAAAATATAAATTAAATGTGTTCAAATAATTATGCAAAATCCCAAATAAATAAGATTGCATTTATTCATGTTTTCCTCAAAAGTTTTTTTTTTTTTTGTGGTTGTTACTTAAGTGAGAAAAAGAAATAAAACAAAATAGAGTTACTATAGCTAAGAGATGTAAAATGGAGTTGGGAGGCCATTGAGGAAGTTACTCTTACGCACATCTCGGCCAGATAACACAATTTACCAAAGTATGCGAAACCGCAAGCAACAGTGGCAACTGGGCACCATGTTAAAGAGAGCAGTAAACTATCTAACTGGTAGGACATTTGGGAAGCCTCAGATATCTACCAGTCATAATTCTTTACAAATGATTTATATAATCTTCTTTTACTTTTAAACCCTTGATTGGAAGCTCCGGCATGGAACAATTTAGGTTTCTATCTGAAGCTGAGCTCCCGGAATTGTGACTCTAAAACCCCAGATAAACACTTTTGTTCCTTGACAAATCAGTTTGCTATTTCTTGGTTGACATAAGGTAGATATTGTTTCATGCTAGCTCATTCCATACCCATTGAATTGAATATATTTGTTTTGATTATATAAGTCAAATACAGTCTCAGTTATGTTTTTTAATTGTAGTTTAATTTACATAAATAGATGTACATATTTAAAGGGTACATCCTGATAAGTTTTAGCATCTGTATATACCAACATGTCCATCACTCCCCAGAGTATCCCTGTGCCTCTTGTAATCTTCCTGTCATTGTGTCATTGTAGGTTCTTTTGCATTTTCTAGCATATCACATAAATGGAATCATATAATATATGGGTTTTTCATTTTTTTTTTTTTTTGGTTTGGCTTCTTTCAATCAGTTTATATATTTTGAAATTCATCTAAATTGTTACACACAGTAATAGCTTTTTCCTTATGGCTGAGTAGTATTTCATTGTAGAAATATACCACGATTTGATACCATTCACATGTTGATGGACAATTGAATTGTTTCTGGTTTTTGTGATTGGAGAACTGACTGCTGCCCATGCATGAAAAAGTCTTCATGTAAAAGATTTTGAATGGACATATGCTTTCACTTTTCTTGGGTAAATGTATAAGAGTAACATGTCTGGGTCATATGGTAGGTGTATATTTAATTATTTAAAACATGAAAAATTGTTTTCTGAAGTGTTTACCATTTTACATTTCTATGAATAGTGTATGAAGCTTTCAGCCCATGTTTGGTGTGGTCAGCCAATTTTAGTTTCAGGTATTCTAATAGGTGTCTAGTGGTTTCATGGTTTTAGGTGCATTTCTTTAATGACTAAAGATGTGAAGTATGTTTTCATGTGTTCATGTGACATGCATATAACTTCTCTGATGAGTATTTAATTCTTTGCACATTTTTTAATTGGGTTGAATGCTTTCTTACTATTGCATTTTTGGAGTTCTCTGTATATTCTGGATACAAATCATTTATCAGACATGTGTTTTACAAATCTTTTTTCTAGTCTGTCTTTGCTTTTCATTAACTCAGCAGTGTCTTTCAAATAACAAAACATTTCATTTTGATCAATTCTAATATGACAAATTTTTATTATGGATCATAATAAATCCATCATTAATGAAGATATTGATTTTATGCTTAATAATTCTTAGCTAATTCCAAAGTTCCGATGATTTTCTCTGGTGTTTCCTTAGTAAGATATTATAGTTTTAGGTTTTCACATTTAAGTCTATGATTTATTTTGAATTAATTTGTGTATATGGTATGCTGATTTGGAGTTGTTATGTACCCCAGAAAAGACCATGTTCTTTTAATCCATCTGTGTGGGGACAGACATATTGTGGGTGGGACCGTTTGATTAAGTTATTTCAATTGAGATGTGACCCAGCCCATTCAAGTCTCAATCCTTTACTGGAGTCCTTTATGAGAGGATAAGGGACAGAAAAGCTGAGAAAGCTTAGAGAGAGAGATGCCCCAGATATGCTGAGGATCTATAGACACTCAGAGAGAAAGCCAGTGGAATCAGAAACTGAAGGCCCTGGAACCCGGGAGAGAAGGACCAGCAGATGGTGGACATGTGCCTTCCCATGTGACAGAGGAACCCCAGATGCCATCGGCCTATTTTCAGAGTGCTGGTTTGAATCTATGGTGGACCCCAGAAAGCATGTCCTTTAATCCTCATTCAGTATAGCTGGGTGGGAGCATTTTGATTGTTCCCATGGAGATGTGACCCACCCAATTGTGGGTGGTAACTTTTGATGAGATGATTTCCATGGAGGTGTGTCTCCACCCATTGAAGGTGGAGTTGCTTACTGGAATCCTTTAAAATAGGAAACATTTTGAAGAGAGTCCCTTTTGTAGAGCCACAAGAAAGCCAGCAGATGCCACCATGTTTGCCATGTGCCCTTGAAGCTGAGAGAGAAACATTGAACATCATTGGCCTCTTGAACCAAGGTGTCTTTCTCTAGATGCCTTAAATTGGACATTTCTATAGACTTGTTTTAATTGGGACATTTTATCGGCCTTAGAAGTATAAATTAGCAATTTATTAAACTTCCCTTTTAAAAAACCATTCTGTTTCTGGTATATTGCATTCCAGCAGCTAGCAAACTAGAACATTCAGAGAGGATATCATCCTATTGATCCCTTAACTGGGACATTTTCCTGGACTTAGAACTGTAAATTTGTAACTAATAAATCCTCATTGTAAAAGCCAACTGATATCTGGTATACTGAATTCTGGCTGCTTTAGCAAACCAAGATATATGGTACGAGTTATTGATCTGAGTGTGTGTGTATATATATATATTGCATACAGATAACTGACTATTCCAGTACCATTTGTAGGTGGATAGTTTAGACTAAGGATAAGTAAACAAAGATATCTGAATACAGATGCAGTGATGTAGAGAGGTTGTAGAGAGATATGTAAATATTGGCATTGTTGATCATGGCCATCCTCATTTCAAAGAGCATCAGGGTGCAAATTTGAAACTGTCATGTACTCCAGAAAAGCCAAGTTCTTTAATCCCCATTCAATATTGCTGGGCAGGATCTTTTTTTTTTGTTTCCATGGAGATGTGACTCACCCAATTATGGGTGGTACCTTTTGATTAGGTGGTTTCCATGTATATGTATCTCCACCATTCAAGGTGGGGTCACTTACTGAAGCCTTTTAAGAGGCAACTGTTCTAGCTTGCTAACTTCCAGAATGCAGTATACCAGAAATGGAATGGCTTTTAAAAGGGGAATTTAATAAGTTGCTAGTTTACAGTTCTAAGACCAAGAAAATGTCCCAATTAAAACAAGTCTATAGAAATGTCCAATCTAAGGCATCCAGAGAAAGATACCTTGGTTCAATAAGGCTGATGAAGTTTGGGTCTCTCTCAAATGGAAGGGCACATAGTGAACACAGTCAGAGTTCCTCTCTCATCTGGAAAGGCACATGGTGAACACGGTGTCATCTGCTAGTTTTCTTTCCTGGCTTTCTGTTTCCTGAAGCTACTGGGAGGCATTTTCCTTTTTTATCTCCAAAGGTTGCTGGCTCGTGGGTTCTCTGCTTCTCACGGCTATGTCATTCTTCTCTGCTCTCTCCGAATCTCTTCGTTCTCCAAAATGTTTCCTCTTTTATAGGATTCCAGAAACTTATCAAGATTTACTTGATAAGTGGGTAGGTGGAGACATGTCATCACCTAATCCAGTTGAACAACACTTTTGATTAAATCGCATCTCCAGGGAGATGATCTGATTACAGTTTCAAACATACAGTATTGAATAGGGATTATTCTGCCTTTATGAAATGGGATTTAGATTAAATCATGGCTTTTTTAGGGGACGTGTATCCTTTCAAACCAGCACAGGAACCATTTTGAAAAAAAGTGTTACAGAGCCCACACAGCCAGAGACTTGGAGATGCAAAAGCAAAATACCCCTGGGGAAGCCATTTGAAGAAGCCAGTAGAGAAAGTTAGCAAATTTTACCATATACCTTCCCTGCTGAGAAAGAAACTCTGAACTTCATCAGGCCTTTTTTTCTTTGGAGTTAAGGTATTGTTTTAGTTTGCTAGCTGCCAAAATGCAATATATCAGAAATGAAAGGCTCTTGAAAAGGGAAATTAAATAAGTTGCAAATTAATGGTTTTTAGGCCATGGAAATGTCCTAATTAAAGCTAGTCTATAGAAATGTCCAATCTAAGGCATCCAGGAAATGATATCTTGATTCAAGAAGGCCAATGAAGTTCAGGATTTCTCTCTCAAGTGGAAAGGCACATGGTGAATATGGTCAGGGTTTCTCTCTCAGCTGGAAGGGCACATGGTGAACACAGAATCATCTACTAGCTTTCTCTCCTAGCTTTCTGTTTCATGAAGCTCCCTGGGAAGCATTTTCCTTCTTCATCTCTAAAGGTCACTGGCTATGTCATTATCTGCTTCATCTCCAAAGGTCTGCTTCTCATGGCTATGTCATTATCTGCTCTCTCAGAATCTCTCCTTTTCTCTGAAATGTTTGCTTTTTTATAGGAGTCCAGTAAACTAATCAAGACCCACCTGGAATGGGTAGAGACGTATCTCCACCTAATTAAGTTTAACAATCACTCTTGATTGAATCACATATCCAGGGAGATGATCTAATTAAAGTTTCAAGCACATAGTACTGAATAGGGATTAGAAGAAATGGCTGCCTTTACAAAATGGGATTAGGATTAAAACATGGCTTTTTTAGGATACATACATTCTTTCAAACCAGCACAGGTATCTTTCTCTGGATGTGTTAGTTTGAACATTTCTATGGCCCTAGAACTGCAAACTTGCAACTTAATAAATTCCCTTTTTAAAAGCTGTTCCATTTCAGGTATATTGCATACTGGCAACTTTAGCAAACTGAAACAGTGAGTTAAATGAAAGTGTTGGGATTAGGGATATGCAATCAATCATCTCATTGTTTTAAATATTGGGCTTAGCTAGCTTGAATGTTTTCATCAATCCAAGATTATTTGGGAGGAGCAATTATTAAATACATTCAACTCTAGTGGGCCCAATTGTGTATCTTTAGCACTCTTGGCTTTTTGAGAAGCTCTGTTGGTGGAGGAGATCCTTGCAGTTGGGGACAAGAAGTATCAGGGATGACCCATAACAACTTATATTGAGTACATACCAAAGTTTAAGAAAGCCTTTCTGGTAGAGAAAACTTAATTCTGGTGATTTTGTCCAGCACAAATTAAATCCAAAACAGTAATTAAATAAATTTAAATGGGTATATCTTAAGTTTATAATATTAAGAAAAATGCAATATTTTAAATTTTAGAAATTATGCCAAATGTCTTGTTTTTTTTTCCCTTTACTTCTGGGATTAAAACCTGTATTATTTCTTTCTTTCTTTGTTTCTTCCTTCCCTCGCTTCCCATCTTTCTTACTTTCCCTTCCTTCCTTCCTTCTTTCTTTCTCCCTTTGTTTTTTCTTGGAACTGAACCCAGGTCTCCCACATGGAAGGCAAGCATTCTACCACTGAAACACCTTTGCACCCAAACTCATGTTCTTTTTATTGGCTAAGTGTGTTTGATATTATGAGGATTTGTTTTGCTATTTAAGTGTATCTATCCTATTTTGGAGAGGTTTTACAGAGTAGAAATCAACATTTTCCTCCAGAGAGATTTCCTGATTTGCCTTAGACAAGAATTTTCCTCTTCTCTTCATGAATACAAAGAGGCTGTATGAATCAAATAGAATAAATCTCAGCATGAATTCTACAATGCAAAATGCTCAGCATTGTCATTTGCATACATAAATGAAGTCAAACATTTGACTTTGAGGCAATTGAGGGTTTTATTTTGCTGTGTATAATTGGAATCCTGATGGCATTAGCAAATGATTGGGTAATGAAAAGTAAACCTTCTCTGTCTGTATTACTTAATTTCCATTCACAGGATCAGTGTTCATCAAACATGAAATGATTTTCTATGATCTCCATTAACATGATAAAGAGTCAGCTTACTTTGACAATTCAAATGCATACTTGCCTGCATTACTCCATTCAGGGAATTACTTTTTAAAAATCATGTTGTTTTTAAAAAGTCTACCTTCTGCTTGAGTTTCCATTACAGAAAACAGAAAAAAGGGCATGGGGTATTTCTCCATTGAACCATAGTTACAATCCCTTACCATTTTATGAGTTCCCTGAGTGCAGAGATTTCTGTTTGTTTTGCTTCCTATAATATGCCTAGGGCCCCTCACCCAACATGCTTGCTGTTGAAAAGTATCTGTTGAGTGAATGAATGAATGAATATTGACACTAACAATATTCATAATCCTTAAGAAATGCATTTTCTTTAGAAAAGATAGCCCTACATGAAAGATCAAAGCAGTGATTTCTTGGAGTGATCATTTTGTAAATAATCAGACTATGGGAAAGAGAGGGAAAAAAACCTTAAGTGCTTACTTTGGAGAGAGGTTTCATCCTGTGTGCCCTCCTCACTCTTGCTTAGTTTCTAACTCTGAGACATGTCCCTTTGTTTCAGCCACATTTATTATGGAGCTGAAAAATAAACAAGACCAGAGATATGTTGGGATACTGATACCTTCCACACAGTGCTTCAATAGCCCTAAACTCAGTGTTTGTTTAGTGCATGTGGATTCTCTGGGCACTGTTCTCTCTGTGACCTGCTACCCCTCCTTCTGTTAGCAGTTCTAGTGCCCAGCCTTGGTCTTGCATTCCTGGTTACTTTCCAGACCTTGGAAATGTTTAATCTTCACCTCAAACCCTAGGCTAGGGCTCAGATATCCCTGAGAGATAACTACCATTAACATTTTGCTGTATTTCCTTACAATCCTAATTTGAAATTGCCATATAACATTTCAGTATATGGTCATATTCTTCTTGGAATACTCTGTCACCTTTGGCCCTTTTCTCATGCTGGCCCTTTACATCACTCTGTCACTGCCATGCCTCTTTCACTCCCACTGACAACCTATCTTTTACCATTTGCTCAGCTAGTTCTGCATTCTGTTCTGTGATTAAACATTACTGCCTCCATTAAGCCTCTCTGACTCTTAAGCCTATCTTATATTCTCAGTTGGTGGGGGTGGTATTTATTATCTTCATTATGAATGTTGTAAAAAAAAAGTACTGGACAATGTTAAACAGGTAAAACTGACTTTATTCAGGGGGCTGCTGCAGCAGGGGAGAGAGTAGAACTCAACTCCTGGAAACAAAGGACAGCCAGCTTTTTAAGTGCTGGGAGTGGGTTGGAGGAAAGGCACTGAACAAGGGGGTTTGATCACTAGGATGAGTGAGTGGTTTACAGAGGTGCAATTAGGCTGATTTGGTTCCATGGAGATGAGCCATTTACCAGGGGAGTGGTTGCAATTATGACTACTAGGTTTGGAATGTTTCTCTTTGCAGTAATTAGACTACCTGGAGTCTGTGAAGTTGGGGGAAAGCAGAAGGAAGATAAAAGGAACAACCTAATTAGGGCCTCTCAGGCTCCTGAATAAAGGGTGAGAGGGGAAGGTCAGGGGAAAGATTGATATTTACAATAGTTAGGGTCCGAAGTTGTCAGTTTTCCTTTTTATCCCACAGTCAGAGTTGTTTTTCTTCAGAATAGCATAGGCGCAGCTTAGTTTTAAGAGGAGGGGAGGGAGGAGGAGAAATACTAAAGGTTGCTAGAGGAGTAAAGCTGGCTGCCTGGTCAAGAGAAAAAAATTGTCTTTGTCGTGTAGAATTGCTTTTTCTAGGAACAAGGCCATGCTTATTTATTCATCATTGTATCCAGGAGACAAGGAAGTTTGGGAAATAGTTTGCAATCTTTAATTTTGGAAGTACAGAGAAGAACATAGAAGGGTGAATGTAAAATTTATCCTGCTGTTGTGGGGTTTAATGTTCTATAAATATCTGTTAAATCTAATTCATTTATTGTATTATTCAAATTCCCTGTTTCTTTATTGATCCTCTGTCTAGACGTTCTGTCCATTGATGAGAATGGGGAATTGAAGTCTCCAACTATTATGGTAGACCTGTCTGTTTCTCTTTTCAGTGTTTGCTTCATGGATTTTGGAGCACTCTGACTCGGTGCATAAATATTTATGATTGTTATGTCTTCTTGTTGAATTGTTCCTTTTATTAATACATAGTGTCCTTCTTTGTCTCTTGTAATTGTTTTATATTTGAGGTCTAATTTGTTGGATATTAGTATAGCTACTCCTGCTCTTTTCTGATTGTTGTTTATATGAAATATCTTTTCACAACCTTTCACTTTCAACCTACATTTATCTTTGGGTCTAAGATGCATCACCTGTAGATAGCATATAGATGTCTTATTTTTAAAATCCATTCTGCCAGTCTATGTCTTTTGATTGGGGAGTTTAATCCTTAATATTTATTGTTATTACTGTAAGGGAAATACTTTCTTCTGCCATTTTGCCTTTTGGATTTTATATGTTATATCTAATTTTTCTTCTTTTTACCTTTACTGATAGTCTTCATGTCTATATTCTTCTCTACACCCCTCCTGTCTTTTCCTATCTATCTCTAGTGCTCCCTTTAGTTTTTCTTGGAGCCAGTCTCTTGGTCACTAACTTTCTCAGTGATTTTTTTGTCTGAAAATGTTTAAATTTCCCCCCTCATTTTTGAAGGGGAATTTTGCAGGAGACAGAATTCTTGGTTGGCCATTTGTCTCTTTTAGTATCTTTGATATATTATACCACTGTTTTCTTGCCTCCATGTATTTTTTGCTGAGAAATCTATGCATGGTCTTATTGGGCTTCCCTTGCATGTGATGGATTGCTTTTATCTTGCTGCTTTTAAGATTCTCTCTTTCTCTCTGACATCTGACATTCGGATTAGTAAGTGACTTGGCATATGTCCATTTGGACCCATTCTGTTTGGGGCATGCTGTACTTCTTGGGTCTGTAATTTTTAATTCTTTCATAAGAGTTGGAAAATTTTCAGTGATAATTTCCTCCATTAGTTTTTTTCCTCCTTTTCCCTTCCCTTCTCCTTCTGGGACACCCACAATATGTATATTGTGCTTCATGTTATTATACAATTCCCTGAGTTCCTGCTCATATTTTTCCATTCTTTTCCCTTTATTTTCTTTTGCTTATCAGATTTCAGATGTCCCATCCTCCAGTTCACTAAACCTATCTTCTGCCTCTTGAAATATTATCTTGTAGATTTCAACTCCACTTTTTTTCCATCTCTTCTACCGTGCCTTTCATTCCCATAAGTTCTGTGATTTGATTTTTTAGACTTTAGATTTCTTCTTTTTTGTTTGTTCCTTGCCTTCTTTATATCCTCCCTCAATTCATTGATTTGATTTCTGATGAGATTTTCCATGTCGGTTTGAACATTCTGAATTAATTGTTTCAACTCCTGTATCTCATTTGAACTGTTGGTTTGTTTCTTTGGGTCATATCTTCAATTTTCCTAATGTGATATGTTATTCTTTGCTGGAGTCTAGGCATTTAATTTCCTTAATTAGTTTATTCTGGAGATTGTTTTCAATTTTTTTTTTTTACCTAGGATTTTCTTGCTAAATGACTTAATTGTCTATCTGTTCTTTGACATTCAGTTCAGCTTATTCTAGATCTTTAGCTTAGGTTTTGTTTAAAAGGTCAGAAATTTTCAGTTCTTCCTTTTTTGTTTCTTGCCCTGCCTGTATAGTGCCATTTTTCCCTTAGGAGGGTTTACTTATATATTATAGACCCCAGTCAGACTTTCCCAGTCCAAACTGGGCTCCTCTCAGGAGGAAAGGTCACCTGTATCCATTTTCCCTGAGGGTGAGACCCAGTAGGTTGAAAGACTTTCCTATGAAGCCTCTGGACTCTGTGTCTTTCCTATCCTGCCCAGTATGTGGCACTTGTCTGCCTGCAGGTCCCACCACATAAAGTGATATAGTTCCTTTAACTTCAGCAGACCCTCCTTGCTGGGGCTGTGGTTGAGACAGAGGAGAGGTTGTGGGCTGGCTTTAATCGCTTCAGTTTTCCAGCCCCTGGGGCCTGAGAAATGCTACAGCTATATCCAAAGAACATTTAAGCCATAGAAACACAGCCACAAAAAAGAAAAGAAAGAAATTCCTTTTCAGAGCAGGACCCCCATTCCTCAGGTTTGCCAATCAAGGGCTTAAGTTGGCACGTTGCTTTGTGTATTTCCTGGTCTTATGTGCCCCCTCCTTTCTTTCAGGGCCCAGACCCTTTCAAGTATTTTGTGCCATCTGATCCAAAAACCCTCTTTTTGTTTTTGTTTTTGTTTTTGTTTTCCTGCCCTGCCCTCTCTGCACTGGGACAAAAACCAGCAACCTCAGCTGAGCTGGGGGCCTATTTTTACTGGTCAGAATTTGTTAAGTAATTCCACAATTGAAGCTTGGTTGTGCTCAGCCCCTGCTGCTGGTAAAGACTCTTTCCTTTCCCCTCTGGGAAGCCACTTTTAGGGGAGGGGTGCCAGCTGCCATGGCTTGGATAACTCATGGTTTTGGGGGGGCTCATAATGGGTCCAGCCTGTCCAGACTGAGGTATGCTGTGTGTCCTGTCACTGATGTGGTCCCAGCAGTTGTTCTGTAGTGTTCCTGGCTATTTATTATCTGCTCTGGAGGATGAACTAAATCCTGCACCTCACTAAGCTGCCATCTTGGTTTTTCTCTGCTCTAAAGACTGCTTTAAGATTACATTTAAAGGCTAGTATTATGATCTCCAGTTTGCTTACAGTTTTTTTAAAAAATGCAATTTTATTGCGATATATTCACATACCATATAATCATCCAAGGTCTACAATATGTGATTCAAGTCTCATCATATGGTTGTGCATTAATTATGACAACCAATTTTTGGACATTTTTATTATCCCAAAAGCAGTAAACATAAAATAAAAAAGGACACCCAAAACTTCCCATACTCCCTAATGCCTCCTATTATTTATTTATTTTTTCACCTTTATTTTCCTATTCATTGTCGATACAATGGATGAAGGGAGTGTCAGTCACAAGTTTTTCACAATCACACAGTCACTCTATAAAAGCTGTATAGTTATACAATCATCTTCAAGAATCAAGGCTACTGGATTACAGTTCAATGGTTTCAGGCATTTCCCTCTAACTACTCCAAAACCCCCCAAACTGAAAAGGGATAGCTATATAATGCATGAGAATAACCTCCAGAATGATATCTTTACTCTGTTTGAAATCTGTCAGCCCCTGAAACGTTGTTTCATTTCTATTTCCTCTTTTGGTCAAGAAGCCTTTCTCAATCCTACAATGCCAGGGCTGGGCTCATCCCCAGGAGTCAGGTCCCCTGTAGTGGTGGTGGTGGGGGGGCGGGTCAATGATTTCACCTGCAGAATTGGCTTAGAGAGAGAGGCCACATGTGAGCAACAAAAGAGGTTCTCTGGGGATGAATCTTAGGCATAATTATAAGTAGGCTTAGCTTCTCCTTTGCAAGAATAAATTTCATAACAGTAAACACCAAGATCGAGGGCTTGACCTATTAAATTGGTAGGCCCCAATGCTTGTGAGAATATCAGGTTTTTCCCAGATGAGGAAGTTTAATAGACCCACATTTTTACCCAGTTCCTCAAGGGGATTTTGTTAATACTTTTTAATCTTCTTCCCAAATGACTCTGAGATGTATCAGGGCATCACACCAACTTGTCCAAACCAAAAAAATCTCACTCTGTATTCAAAGTTCCATGCAATTATGGTGTTCAAACAAACTGACCATACAAGTTAAATTAGATAGTGTACTACAGAAAATATAAATTTATATAAATAAACATCTTTTCCTTTGGTCTCACACAGAAGTTGAAGATTTAGATACATTCAATGTCATACTTTACCTTTTAGTCTGATTTACCTTAATCCATTTCAGATCTGATTCATTCGTATCTCTAATTGAAATCTGATCCCTTTGTCAGTTTTTCTAACAGTTGCTGTATAGGGTAATGCTGACTTTCATAGCTTTAGAACTCTATCTGAGTCTCAGGAGTCACCACAGATACCTAAAGTTCCAGGGAATGACCAGGTTATACATAAGGAGCTCAGCATCTTGGAAGTTGGAAATAATAGTTTCAACCCAGGAATAAATGAGATTTGCTGTTAAGACCTTCAATCTAGTGATTTTTACAATTAGCCTTCCCTTAATAACCTCTGCTCTCATCACATTGTAATTATTCCATATTAATGAAGATTTATAATATCTGTCTTTTCATTTCTGGCTTATTTCACTCACCATACTGTCCTCAAGGTTAATTCACATAGTTGCATGCCTCACAACTTCATTCCTTCTTGCAGAAGCTCAATATTCCATTGTATGTAACATTCCACAGGTTCACCCTTCCTTTCATCAGTCAATGTACCCTTAGGCCACCTCAATCTGTTGCAAATCATGAATATTGCCACCATAAATACCAGTGTGCAAACGTCCATTTGTACCCTTGCTTTCAGTTCTTCCAAGTATATACCTAACAACATGCTGAAAAATCACAGGGAAACCCTATACTTAGCCTCCTGTGGACCCATCACAAGGTGTTATATGCCTCAGAGGGGCTGCACCATTCTACTTCCCTACCAACAGTGAATAGATACATCTCTCCACATTGTCTCCAGAACTCGCATCTTTCTGTTTATTTTATTTTAGTTTTGATAAAGTATAATGACCACATGTTAAATTCATACTCCTCTTAAAAAAAAAAAAAAAGCTAGTATAGAGACTGAATACAGAGGCCTATATTAGTTAGGGTTCTCCAGAGAAACAGAATCAACAGGGAACACTCAGAAATATAAAATTTATTAAAGTGTCTCACGAGTCCAAAATCCACAGGGCAGGCTGTGAAGCTGATGATTCCAATGGAGGGTCTGGATGAACTCCACAGGAGAGGCTTTCCAGCTGAAGCAGGAAGGAAGAGAGCCTGTCTCTTCTGAATCCTCCTTAAAAGGCTCCCAGTGATTAGACTGAGCATCACTCATTACAGAAGACACTCTCCTTGGCTGATTACAAATGGAATCAGCTGTGGATTCAATTGATGTGATCATGATTTAATTCTATGACATGTCCTCATTGCAACAGACAGGCCAGCACTTGCCCAACCAGACAAACAGGCACCATCACTTGGCCAAGTTGACACATGAACTTGACCATGACAGTCCACCCCTTGTCAACTTTACATATCACCTTAAACCATACCTAATTTCTAAATAAAAAACATTAAAACACACATTTTTTC
Source organism: Tamandua tetradactyla (assembly GCF_023851605.1). NCBI lineage: Eukaryota > Metazoa > Chordata > Mammalia > Pilosa > Myrmecophagidae > Tamandua > Tamandua tetradactyla. The sequence goes on along the minus strand of NC_135334.1, from coordinate 15,142,311 downwards.
CTTTCACCTAACAATACTCAACTGTCCTGCATATAATTGGAAACACTTGAACTCTCTCCAGAATGGGGTAAAAGTCCTTGGGTAATATTCATTCTTAAACTTGATATCTTACAACTTAAATACTATAAGAGGAACAAAACAGCATCACAGTCCTTGCTTCTGTAACTGATCATGTGGTCATAGTTCATATTGATCACTACCTTCTTCCACTACCCATTCCATGTTCCCTTTACCCTCAGCAAGCACTTCAGCTGGCCATGGTTCTTTGCCTGGTGGGGTGACCCAAACCTTCATTCCTGAAGTCTCAGAGCCATTGGTAGTCCTGCCTGGATTGGGCTGTTGCAGTTTTCCATTGATTTTAACCACAGGGCATGGTTGTACTAAAAGATGCCCTAGGGGATCTCCTATATTCCAAGAAAACTCTTCTTTACCTCCATTGTGTAGTTGCAGTCCTATTTCCCCCTTGATAGTCAGGGTCAGTCACCCCAGACAATAATGCCATTCCCTTCTTGGCTTGTTGATCCAGGGGCATGAGCAGCCCAAAGTGACCAGGTGGCAGTCTTAGATTCCAGTTCAGTGGAATCATTGTTGTTTCTCCTGGTGGAAGCACTCCCCAGTTTGGAACTAAAACCTGTAGACCAGCAGTTCTCAGGGTCGCAGGCACAGGAAGTAAAAATGCCACTCCCATTTCCACCCCTTGGTTCCTGGACCCATGGATCCTGGTTACAGGAGAAACAGCACCATACAGCGAATGCTGATTCAGAGCATACACAGCTGCCTGGTGAACATTACCCCAGCCTTTCAAGGTTTTGCCATGCAGTTGGCACCGTAATTGAGTTTTCAAAAGGCCATTCCACTGTTTTATCAATTCAGCTGCTTCTGGACGATGGGGAACATGGCAAGACCAGAGAATTCCATGAGCATGTGCCCATTCTTGCACTTCATTTGCTGTGAAGTATGTTCCTTGATCAGAAGCAATGCTAGGTGGAATACCATGATGATGGATAAGGCATTCTGCAAGCCCACGGATGGTAGTTTTTGCAGAAGCATTGCATGCAGGGAAAGCAAACCCATATCCAGAGTGTGTCTATTCCAGTTAGAACAAATCACTGCCCCTTCCATGAAGGGAGTGGTCCAATGTAATCAATCTGCCACCATGTAGCTGGCTGGTCACCTTGGGGAATGGTGCCATATCGGGGGCTGAGTGTGGGTCTCTGCTGCTGGCAGATTGGGTGCTCTACAGTGGCTGTATTCAAGTCAGCCTTGATGAGTGAAACTTCATGTTGCTGAGCCTATGCATAACCTCTATCCCTACCACCATGACCACTTTGTTCATGAGCCCACTGGGCAATGACAAGAGTGGCTGGGGAAAGAGGCTGACTGGTATCCACAGAATGGATCATCTTATCCACTTGATTATTAAAACCTCGCTCTGCTGAAGTCACCCTCTGGTGCGCATCACATGGGACACAAATATCTTCACGTTTTAGCCCACTCAGAAAGGTCTATCCACATACTTCTTCCCCAGACCTCTTTGTCACCAATTTTCCAGTTTTGGTCTTTCCATGTCTCTGACCCTCCAGCCAAACCATTAGCAACAGCCCATGAGTCAGTATACAAATGCACCTCTGGTCAGTTCTTCTTCCAAGCAAAATGAACAACCAGATGCACTGCTCAAAGTTCTGCCCACTTGGAGGATTTCCCCCTCACCATTGCCCTTCAAGGACACCCCAGAAAGGGGTTGTAGTGCTGCAGCTGTCCACTTTTGGGTGGTACCTGCATATGGTGCTGAACCATCTGTAAATAAGGCAGGAATTTTCTTTTCCTCAGTCAATTCATTGGAAGGAATGCAAGAGGCCGTAGCTCTGGTCTGGGAAAGAGAAGGTAATGTGGCAGGAGTGGAGACCAAGGGCATTTGGACCACTTCTTCATGTAACTTACTTGTGGCTTCAGGACCTGCTCTGGCTCTATCTCGTATATACCATTTCCATTTTACAATAGAGTGCTGCTGTGCACGCCCAACTTTATGGCTTGGTGGGTCAGACAACACCCAGCTCATGATAGGCAACTCAGGTCTCATGGTAACTTGGTGGCCCAAGGTTAAGCATTCAGACTCTACTAAGGCCCAGTAGCAGGCCAAAAGCTGTTTTGTAAAAGGAGAGTAGGCATCTGTAGCAGATGGTAAAGCTTTGCTCCAAAATCCTAAGGGTTTGTGTTGTGATTCTCCTATAGGGGTCTGCCAAAGGCTCCAGACAGCATTTCTATTTGCCACTGACACTTCCAGCACCACTGGATCTGCTGGATCATACGGCCCAAGTGGCAGAGCAGCTTGTACAGCAGACTGGACCTGTCACAGAGCCTCCTCTTGTTCAGTTCCCCTCTCCAAATTAGCAGCTTTTCTGGCCACTTAATAAATGGGCCAGAGTAGCACACCCAAATGAGGAATATGTTGTCGCCAAAATCCAAAGAGACCAACTAGGTGTTGTGCCTCTTTTTTGGTCATAGAAGGGGCCAGATGCAGCAACTTATCCTTCACCTTAGAAGGGATATCTCGACATGCCCCACACCACTGGACACCTAGAAATTTCACTGAGGTGGAAGGCCCCTGTATTTTTGTTGAATTTATCTCCCATCCTCTGACATGCAAATGTCTTACCAATAAGTCTAGAGTAGTTGCTACTTCTTGCTCACTAAGTCCAATCAACTTGATATTATCAATATAACAGACCAGTGTGATGTCTTGTGGGAGGGAGAAGCAATGAAGGTCCCTGCAGACAAGATTATGACATATGGCTGGATAGCTGATATACCCCTGAGGTAGGACAGTAAAAGTATACTCAACTGATTTCTCTCCCTAGGAAAAGCAAAGAAACTAATAGCTGTTAAACACTCTTTACATGGCAGTTGCTTTTTTATTTTCATTAATTTTTTTCTCTTTTATAAAATCTTTGTTATAAATGGTCAATGTCAAAAATATGAAACATATGGTATTGCTTGTGAAGTCATTTGCATTTTCCAGCTAGAGATGTAACATCCAACAGTTCATTGCTGTATACGAGTGTAGATTTTCTTCCTGGGCTGTATGATTTGGAGTTTGTTCTCTTTACTAGAGTCATAATAGACAAATCATACTATGTCCTTTAATGTCTGGCTTATTTCATTCAGAATTATACTCTCTAGGCTTATCCATTATGGCATATGTTTTAGGACCTCATTTTGTCTTACTGCTACATAATATTCCATCATGTGTATATACCATGCCCAATCTCTACCCTCTTTCTATCTCATGATAATCTGCATTCTCAATTTCAGCTCTTAAAGTTCTCTCATTAATGTTAGTTCATATTGGTGAGACTGTATAGTATTTGTCCTTTTATTTCTGGTTCATTTCCTCAAAATAATGTCCTCAAGGTTCATCCACATTGTTGCATGCATCATAGCTTTGTTCTAATATATCATATCTTATTACTATTTTTCTCTTTTTACCCTTACTTATAGTCTTCATTTCTAACTCTTCACCAAACCCCTCTCTCTCCTGTCTTTTCCTATCTGCCTCTAGTGCTCCCTTTAGTATTTCTTGTAGATAGAGCAAGTCTTATTCACAAATTCTCTCAGTGTCTAGTTCCTGAAAATATTTTAAACTCTCCCTCATTTTTGAAGGGCAGTTTTGCCAGATACAGGATTCTTGTTCAACAGTTTTTCTCTTTCAATATCTTAAATATATTACGCCTCCATGGTTTCTGCTGAGAAAACTGCACATTGTCTTATCAAGCTTACCTTGTATGTGGTGGATCATTTTTCTCTTGCTGCCTTCCGAATTCTCTTTGACTTTTGACAGTCTGATTAGTAAGTGTCTTGGAGTAGGTCTATTTGAATCATTTCTGTTTTGGGTATGCTGCGCTGCTTGGATCTGTAATTTTATGTCTTTCATTAGAGAGGGAAAATTTTCAGTGATAATTTCCTCCTTTATTTTTTCTGCTCCTTTCCATTCTCTTCTCCTTCTGGGACACAAATAAACATGATGTACTTCCTGTTGTCATTCAGTTCCCTGAGACTCTGCTAATATTTTCCCACTCTTTTCCCAGTCTGTTCTTTTGTGTATAGGATTTCAGACCCAGACACTAATTCTAGTTCACTAATTCACTAATTCTTTCTTCTGCCTCTTCAAATCTATTGCTGTAAGTGACCATCGTGTTTTTCCTCTCTTCTATTGTGCCTTTCATTCCCATCAGTTCTGCTATTTGTTTATTTAAGCTTTTAAGTTCTTCTTCATAGTTGCCTAATATCTTATTTATATCCTTCATCTCTTTTCCATACCTTCCCTCAACTTGTTGATTTGCATTTTGAATTGATTTAGCATGCTTATTTGAAAATCCTTAATTAATTCTTTCAACTGTTGTATCTCCTTTAACATGTCAGTTTATTCCATTGTCCAGGCCATATCTTCATTTTTCCTGGTGTGATTTGTAATTTTTTGCCAGTGCCTAGACATCAGATTTCCTTGATTAGTTTATTCTGGAGGTCTTTCACTCTTTTACTTAGGGTTTTCTTTGTGGTTGACTTTGTTCTCTATCAGTTCTTAGGCTTTGCGTTTTGGTAGGCTTTGTTTTATATCTGTTCTTAAGCATTCAGTTCAACTAGACCCCTAGTGTAGCTTCTGTTTAACTGATCAGAATTTTTCAGCTATTGTTTTTCTGGTTCTTGTTGGCTCTGCCCCTGTTCACCCCCAGAACTGGATGCTCACAGCAGCTTCCTTAATGGATGGGGGTAGACACTAGGCACCGCGGCAAGACCTCTGTGCGTAAAGCAAGCCTGTTGGTCCCCGTGATGCTCTGCTTTTCACTGGCCCACAAGATCTAGGTTTGTTTTAGGTCACTGTTTTAACAACTGGGTCATCTATATTTCTCAGCCAACAGAGGGGTAGGATCCTATACAGGGATCTGAACCAGTCCCAATGGTTCTGATATATTTTCTGGAGAGTATCTGAAAAAGCCCTTCAATTCCTTTGCATTTTTGGTCGGGTCCAGCAGATGGCACTGTTCAATAACTTAATGTCATCAGAAGCTTCTTTCCGTAGGGCAGGAGGACTCTGACCAGGAGGGGCCAGAATTGCAGGTTTCTGGTAAACTCACTTTGCAGACCAAAATCTGACCCCCGCCCCCCACTTTATTTGCGGCAAAAGACCGCCTCACCCCCAGGCTGAACCCGTATTCTTCCAAGCACTAAGCCAGGACCTGACCGCCAGCTGTGGTTTTCTTCAGGAATGGGGGCAGGGATTTTGGAGGGAAATACAGACTATGTCCAAGTTTTCTCAGATTCTATTCCTCACTGCCCTGGGTTTTGAGATGTCCTCCCCTGTCCCATGGGTCTACAAACAATTGGGTTCTATCTCACTGCTGTGAGGGAATTTATATTCTGTGTCTCCAGTGGAAGGGATCACAGCTGCTGTTTCTCTGCCCACCTGTGCTGTGTGTGAGACTGGTTGTGGGGGTGGGGAGGGGACTGTCTGCTCCAGTGCTGAGGTTTCCTACCTGACGTTTCTCTCTTCAATTCGGCATCTTTCGGGTTCTTCTCCAGTCTCTACCTTCTTCCAGAGCGCTAAAAAATTCAGATTTGTCCTTTTTTTTTTCATTGACTCCCTAGGGAGAGATTTTCAGTAACTGTTTACATCACCATATTGATGATGTCACTGGTTGCTTACAGTTTTAAGATTACACTTGAAAAGTTGCTGTTACACTAATAGTGGAATGACTGGGTTAACTGGGAAGTTTAACTTTTAAGGAACTGCCAGTATATTTTCCAAGGAGGATCAAGGGTTTAGAGTCCCATCAGCAATATATGTGGGTTTGAGTTTTTTCCACATTTTCCTCCATACTTGATACTGTCTGTTTCAAATTTTATTCATTCTAGTGTGCATCTAATTTTGGTTTTAATTTACATATCCCTAAATAGTAATGATACTGAGCATCTTTTCTTAACCTTATGAGGCATTTGGTGAAATGTCTAATTTAAATATTTTGCCAATTTTCTAACTGGGTTATTTAACTTATTAAGTTTTAAGAGTTCTTTGTATTTAATTCATACAAGTTCTTTATCAGATAAATAATTTGAGAATTTATTCTCACGTTTTGCCCTGATTTACCCTTTCTTAATTGTGTCTTTTGATGAGCAGATATTTGTAGTTTTGAAGAAGTCTAATTTATCAATTTGTTCTTTCATGGATCAGGCTTTTGGTGTCACGTCTAAGAACACATAGTCCTAGGTTGTGATGTTCTTCCTAGTTTCTTCTAAAAGATTTATAGTTTTACAGTTTACAGTTAAGTCTGTGATACATTTTTGAGTTAATTTTTGTATAAACTGTGAGATTTATGTAGAAGTTCTGCTATTTTTTGCCCAGGGATATCTGACTCCTTCAGGTCGATTTGTTGAGATGCTCCTCATCAAATTGCTGTTGCACATCTTTCAAAAATGAGTTGGGAATATTTAGGCCTCTCTCTGTGCTCTCCATTCTTTTCCAATGATCTACATGTTTATCCATCTGTCAATACCCTACAGTCTTGATTATTGTGGTTATATTGAAATATTGAAATTGAGTAGACTGTTTCCATCCACCTTACTCTTTTTTTTTTTAAATTTGTTTTAACTTTTCTTGTTCCTTTGCCTTTCCACATATATTTTAGAATAATCTTGTCAATACCTAAAAAAACTGCCTTTGATTTTTGATAAGAATTGCATTAAATAATAGATCACTTTGGGTAGAATTCATATCTGTATTATATTGAGATACAGAATCTTCCTATAAATAGCATAATATGTATCTTCATTTATTTTTTATCTTCCTTAATTTGTTTCACCTGGGCTTTATAATTTCAGCATACAGATATTATGCATCTTTTTATTAGATCTATACTTTGGTCAGTTTAAAAATTAAAGTGAAAAATATTGTGTTTTAAATTTCAGTTTCCTCATGTTTTTTTGCTAGTATATAGAAATATTGATTTTTGTGTAATGATTTTGTGTCTGTAACTTTGCTGAACTTGCTTATTGGTCCTAGGAGATTTTCTAAAAATTGTGTTTGTGAATATCTTGTGTTTTTTTATATAATCGATCATATCATATACAAAGAGGAATAGTTTTCTTCAGTTGTTTCTGATCTAGTCTTTTATTTTATTTTCTTGCTATATTTCACTGACTGGTATTTCCAATACTATGTTGATAAGAGTGATAAGAGCAAACTTCCTTGTTTCCTTCCAGATTATAGGGTGAAAGAATTCAGACTTTCAGCATAAAAGTATGATATTAACTATAGGTTTAATTTTATTTTTGACATTTTTATCATTATTAAATGTCCTTCTTTGTATCTGATAGTACTCTTTGTCCTGAAGTTTGTTTTGTAGAATATTAATATAACCAGTCCAGCCTTCTCATGTTTACTCTTCGCATGGTATATCTTTTTCCATTAATTTACTTTCATTTGTCTTTGAACTTATATCACATCACTGGGAGAAACATATAATTTGGTCTTTGTCTTTTGTCCTTTATTTTAACAATTTTCACCTTTATAAAAATATTTTTTTATGTTAAAGTAATTGTAGGCTTATAGAAAAGTCATTTAGAATTCCAACATACCTCCACGTACATGCAGTTTTCCCTATTGATAATATTTTGCATTAGTGTGGTACCTTTGTTTCAAATGATGAAATAGCGTTATTATAATTATACTATTGGCTATAGTCCAAAGTTTATATTAGGGTTCTTGTTTCTATTGTACAGTTCCAGATATTTTAAAAAACGTATTCTAGTGGCAAATATACAACCTAAAATTTCACCTATACCCACATTCAAATATATAATTCAGTGGTGTTAAGTTACACTCAGGATGTTGTGCCACCATCCCTACCATCCAACTCTAAAATTAATGAAATAGTATCCTTTTGCTAGTTGCCTATAAATATGCATATCAGACACTGAGCATTTATATGGGTTTAAAAAGACCATAAGGAATAAATTTTACTGAAATTTACATTAATTCCTACTAAAACTAATATGCTACATAGAACTATAATTATTAAAATTTTCTTAACATTAATTGTATTCAAATCTTTATATGGGACACAGAGACTCCTTTACCCTATTCCTTGGAGATTATATAGTCCCTGATGGGTAGTTAACATTTACTATCATGAATTAGGGTGTAAGCACAGACACCGTCTTTTCTCTGCAGGTCCCATCACGAAGGGAAGTCCTAGGGGAGACCTATGCCTGGATTTCTACTCAACTCTGCAAGAATTATAAAGCCTAGGTAAATTCCAAGTGCTCTGTGATAAGGGAGCTCTGGTGTCCCTGCACATAATCTCTTGGCTAGAAACATGATTTATACCTCAGAATTAGTCCTGGAATATTCTGACTGTGAGAGCTTTTGTTAAACCCTCTTACCATTAAAGCAAGAAGATTCTGTGATTGTATTTGGTGAGCTTTGATATCTGCAAAGCCAATTCTTCCTCCAGAACAGTGGAGGTGAAAAACACATAAAGTGTCAGCATTGAGGTCTTTCAGTGGAAAGAGATGAGTTAATCAAGGTTCTATTTTTCCCTCATATCCTCTGTGTTGTTGAAAAATGATGAAATGTATTATATAGAATGCCAAGAAACTCAGAGATGTGGAGCTCTGATTATATTGCCTGCATTCTGCCCTTTGTGTTAGTTTCACACAAGTCTTGTAGCAAGACAGATGTAGAAACAAAAGTGACAGAACATAGGTATGTCAGAGGAGGGAGAGTAGATATGTCTCCCTCTTAAAAACTTATTGACATACAGGGAGGTGTGACAGTGACTCAGTGGCAGAATTTTCTCTTCCCATGTCGGTGACCTGACTTTGACTCCTGGTGCCTGCCCATGTAAAAAAAAGATTATTAACATAATATATGTGTGTGTGTGTATATATATATATATACACACACACACATATATATACATAAACTCTCATGTGTATATATATATATATATAGATGAGAGCTTATAAATCATAAGCATACAGTTTGATACATTTTCACAAACTTAACCACTAATATAATTGGAACACAGACTAATTAGGTTTCTCTTTCATGCCCTCCTACAAAAACCTGGGAAAGCATATTTAGCATCCTTTTTTATTCTCTGTTCAGCTGGGATAGAACAGAGGAGAAGAATGCATAGAAATACTGAAGTGTATGGTTGCTATAAATTTTAGGCTCTCTTCTATACTTGGTGCTAGTTGTTGACTTACAGTAAGTATCTGGAGATACCTTAGACTAATGAGGACTCCCTTACAGGAAACAGAATGTTAGTATGGTCTCTATCCTAGAGAAATATTCTCCAGATTGAGTATCATCATAAAGGAACTAAAGTGTCAAGTATAGCAATGGAGATATGAGTAAGAACTAGAAAGGAAAGGGCCAGATGAATGAGAGGGAGAGATGAGGAGACATTCTCACTACCTGAGCTCGTTGGCAGGTTGGCTTGTACCCCAACTCCCCATCACTCTGTCTTCTAGGAAAAGACAGAAGGAATTGATCCTTACAAGACAGTTTATGAAGATAAAAGACAGAGTAACTAATATGTTGAAGGATGTGTGTGGCAGTACATTCAGATCCCATGTAGCAGTGGAGGATTTGAAGTCTACCAGTCTGAATCTCCTTCTCATGAGTGAGAGTTTATAAGGACAGAGCTGGATTCTCCATTCATGTAATTTCCTTCTGTCCTAACAGATTTCTGACGAGGAGAATGCTGGCCAGAAATGACTCCTTAGTGACTGAATTTATTCTTGCTGGACTAACAGATCGTCCAGAACTTCAGCAACCCCTCTTTTACCTGTTTCTAGTGATCTACATTGTCACCATGGTGGGCAACCTTGGTTTGATTACTTTAATTGGGCTGAATTCCCACCTTCACACCCCCATGTATTATTTCCTCTTCAATCTTTCCTTGACTGATCTCTTTTACTCTTCTGTTTTCACCCCCAAAGTGCTGATGAACTTTGAATTAAAGCAGAATATCATCTCCTATATGGGGTGCATGACTCAGCTGTTTTTCTTTCTCTTCTTTGTCATCTCTGAATGCTATATGCTGACCTCCATGGCCTATGATCTCTATGTGGCCATCTGTAATCCATTGATGTATAAGGTCACCATGTGCTCTCAGGTCTGTTTGGGGCTGATATTTGCAGCGTATATGATGGGATTTGCTGGAGCCACTGCACACACAGGGTGCATGCTTAGGCTGACCTTCTGCAGTGCTAATATCATCAACCATTATTTGTGTGACATTCTGCCTCTCCTCCAACTCTCTTGCACCAGCACCTACGTCAATGAGATGGTAGTTCTCATTGTGGTAGGTATTAATATCACTGTGCCCAGTTTTACTATCCTAGTTTCTTACATTTTTATCCTCACCAGCATTCTTCATATCAAATCCACTCAAGGAAAATCAAAAGCCTTCAGCACCTGTAGCTCTCACATCACTGCTATTTCTCTTTTTTTCGGATCAGCAGCTTTCATGTATGTGAAGTATTCTTCTACAGGATCTATGGAACAGGGGAAAGTGTCTTCTGTTTTCTATACTAATGTGGGGCCCATGCTCAATCCCCTGATCTACAGCTTGAGGAACAAGGATGTCAAAATGGCCCTGAGGAAAGCTCTGATCAAAATCCAAAGGAGAAACGTGTTCTAATTTGGAGCAGTGAAAATGAAAGAAGTACAAGGACCTCCAATTTTTATTGATCTTTTTCATGAAGAGACTTTGTTCATAACCATTTGGATTGTGCACATTGTTCTATTCAGTGAGGTTTAATAGACTTGCCTTATTTTCCTTATTCTTAACCTTGTCTCATTTCTTGCTTCCTATCACTTGTTTCTCTTACCGGTTTACTAAGTGAATAATAGCATGTTTATAGAAGGAACATCTGCACTGACTTTTTTTCTTCTTTATTGTTTTTACCCATACTCTCTCCTGTTCTACCCTAACCTGAACACACATGGTGAGTAGTGTAAGTCACGTGGGATAGTTAACACCTCTGCCTGTTCACTAAACTCAGGAATGTCAAATACTATAGAAACTTTCTCTTTCTTCTCAATATCGTTACTGGCATGGGCGAAAGGATTCAATGAAATGCCTTCATTAAAAACTGTGTCTGCAGCATCAAGTAGAACCAAATCCCTGGATTTTTGTCCTTTTCTCCTATTTTTAATTTCCTTATTTTTATTAAAATGACTATTCTTGTTTCTTTTGAGAATGGTCAAAATTGTACTATATGCCACACACTTCTGAAACCCTATGCCAGCCCAGGACATTTAATATTGAAGAGAATACTTATTATTCCACCTTTTATTGCCAAGGACAGTTTTTTTTTTTTAAATTAGGGAAATTGTTTATAGTATAATCATGCATAAAATGCAGGATTCCCATATAGCACCCCATTGTTAAAACTGGTGTGGAAACATTTGTTAACAATTGATGAAAGCCCATTTTTATATTTGTACTATAAACTATAGCCCATGGGTTTTTTATGTAGTGCTGTTCCACTGCATAATTTTTAAAAAATATTTATCCTAGTACCGTATATACAACTTAACATTTTCCCCTTTAACCACATACAAATACATAATTCAAATACATAATTCAATGCTATTAATTAAATTCACATCACCAATCATTGTCAAAATTGTTCATAGACAGTTTTAACAGAGGATGAGGATAGGAGTAATAACACATGTATCTCAGGATCCTGATAAGGGTAAAGCCTGATTTACACTATTAAAATTGCATTCATTAGAATCCAAAAAAATTAATGTTTTGAAAATGAGAATATATTTCTTTGTTTTTTTTTTAACTTTTTAAATTGTATAATATATATACAAAGCAAAGAAATAATAAAGCAATAGTTTTCAAAGCACTCTTCAACAAGTAGTTACAGGACAGATTCCAGAGTTTGTCATGGGCTATCATACGAGCCTCTTATGGTAGGTTTTTCCTTCTAGCTGTTCCATAATATAGGATGCTAGAAGGCATAAATATTTTTTATCATCACAATCAATTTTTTTCTCTTTTGTGCAAAATAACATATGTACACAAATGCAGTAAATTTCAAAGCACAGCACCACAATTATTTGTAGAACATATTTCAGAGTTTGACATGGATTGCAATTCCACAATTTTAGGTTTTTACTTCTAGCTGCTCTGAGAATTTGGAGACTCAAAGAGATACCAATTTAATGATTCAGCAATCATATTCGTTTGTTAAATCCTATCTTTGCCTTTGATATTTCTATCCTTCTATTTAGGGGTGTTTGGGCTATGGCCATTCTAATTTTTTCATGTTGGAAGGGTCTGTCACTAAAATGGGGTAGAGAGATGGAACTATCTGATGTTCTGGAGAGGCTGGGCCCTCTAGGTTTCAGGACTTATCTGGTCCAGGAAACCATCTGGAAGTTGTAGATTTCTGGAAAGTTACACTAGTGCATGGAACTCTTCTGGAATTTTATATATTACCCCAGGTGTCTTTAAGAAGAATATATTTCTTAATGTGAATTTTGTTTACATCAAGATTTATCATGAAATAAAAGTGAATATTAACGATAGTTAACCATTTGCCTGGAAACATTTGGTGAATTTCTTAACTTCAGGTTCATCAATAATAAAATAGACATGTTTAGAGTAGAAGCCATACTTTTAATTCTTCAATTCCTACTTTGCATATTTAGAACACTGGATAGTTAAGAAATACTTATGAAAGAGGGTAAACTTGTTTCAATGATGATATGATTTTATTGCTATGAATTGCAATTAGTAAAATAGGATAATAAATAACAACAATAACACATAAAAAACCAGGTAATTTGGAAGTTTAATGTGCTTTGCTTTCCAGTAGGCACCAAATAAATAGGATTTTGGATTTTTATTTTTCAGTAATTAATTGGTGCTGAAACCCTGGAATGAACTTTTAATTTATTTTTAATTTTTCATTTTATAGATATTTCTGTGAAAGTACTTTACAGAATTCCACTCTGCCCTTCATCCAGCTTCCTTAAGTGTTAACGTCTTATATAACCACAGTATCATGACCAAATCCAGGAAATTAAAATGCTTAATAGTCAGACCTTATTAAAACATCTAGAATTGTCCCAGTAATGCTGCCCACCCTCCTTTTTTGATCCATGGGGCAATCCACAATCACACACTGAGTTTAGTTGTTATGTCTTTTCAGTCTTCTTCAACATGGGACAGTTTTTTAGGTTTTCTTATATGACTTTAACTTTTAAAAATGCTAAAATTACTTTGTAGAATGACATTCAGAATGGATTTGTCTGAAGTTTCTTATAATTTCAGGTTATGTGTATTTTGGCAAGAATACTAAAAGAATTGGTTTATACCCTTCTTAGTTTGTAACAGGTGCCATTTCAATAATGTCAATTTCTATCAGTTTGGTTGAGGTGGTGGTGGTCAGGATAATGTTAGTCTTTTGTAATACACTTTATTTGTTACTGTTGTTACTTAATTTTGGATTTTCAACCACTTTGGTTTAACTTAATTACACTCACACACACACAGGTTTGTTTATTCACAATATTGTGCAGTCAAACTGTGCAGCATTCTTGAATGTAGAACATTTTCATTGCCTTAGAAATGGTCCCATTTAGCCATCATTTCTTGATCCCTCCATCTACCGTGCCCTAGATAATTACCAATCTACTTTCAGTTTCTATAGATTTGTCTACTTTGAATGATTCATATAAGGGGGTAATACAATATAAGGTCTATTTTCATTATTATTTTTTTCAAATTAGAGTAATAATTCAAGATTCAGTCATGTTGCAGCATATGTTGTTAATACATTCCATTTTATTGCTGAATGATGTTCTGTTGTATGGTGTGGTAGTTAGATTCAGTCCACGCCTTTGGATATGTAGAAAGGAATCACCCTAGGGAAAGATGTTGGAACCCGGAGACTTGGAGAGAAGGCCAGCAGAGATCGCCTTGTACCTTCCCATGTAAGAAAGAACCTCAGTTGAAAGTTGGGAGAAATTGAATGGACTGGCCACATGGATTGATAGACCCCCTTTGTGCTTCTCCATCTTTATTCTATTTATTAGTGAGAATCCAGACTAGACAGCTCTTAATACATCATCACACTGGTTTGAAGCTTTATTATCTGCAGTCAGAATCTCATTGAGATGGAGAACCAGGATTGGTGCAAGGATGTTGTTGAAGGGAGCCTAGGGTCTCTTTTTTAAATCCCACAAGTGGTTGTGGAGTTTCCAGGGAGATTATGAATTCATATAATTATTTTTTCTTAATTTAGGAGACTTATTCTTATAACAAAGACATTATGCCAAAACTAAATGTCAACAGGTGGGGGGCATGGGGGGGGTATGGATTCTTTGTGGAAGTAAAGGAAATGTCATATAGATTATGGTAGTGAAGGCATGGCTATTTACTTAGGCTGGATTGTATTATGTGTAAATACAAGTGTTTAAAAATGAACAGAGAGAAACAAGTGCTAGAGAAAATACAGAGAAAGAGATGTACCTTCTCACTGTCGGTAGAGAAACTTGATGTTCTAGTTTGTTAGCTGCTGGAATGCATCACACCAGAGACGGACTGGCTTTTAACAAAAGGGGATTTATTTTGTTGGTTCTTCAGAGGAAAGGCAGCTAACTTTCCACTGAGGTTCTTTCTTACGTGGAAGGCACAAGATGGTCTCTGCTGGTCTTCTCTCCAGGCCCCTGGGTTCCAACAACTTTCCCCGGGGTGACTTCTTTCTGCATCTCCAAAGGCCTGGGCTGAGCTGCTAGTGCTGAGATGAGGAATGCCGAGCTGCTTAGCAGTGCTACATTGCAATCTCCCATTTAAGCACCAGCCAATTAAGTCAAACATCACTCATTGCAGCAGACACGCCTCCTAGCTGATTGCAGATGTAATTGGCAACAGATGAGGTCCACGCACCATTGGCTTATGTCCGCAGCAACAAGACTAGGTATGCTCACCTGGCCAAGTTGACAACTGAATCTAACTAACACATGTCCACCCCTTGTCAACTTGGCAACTTCAAGCATCACTTCAAACAGGTGCAAAAACTTCTCTTCTTGCTGTGGGCCTGTGAATCTCAAAACAAATTATCTGATGCCAATATGCAAAGGAGGATAAACACAGAATCCATAGGGAGAAACTGGAAGGAAAACCTGCAGGCAAACACCATTGGATTTCAAAGTCTGAAAGTCATTTATCCTTCGGCTGTAGAAAGTGGCAATCCCACCCCTTCCAAGGGCCTATGCAATGGCTGGCCTCTTTCCAAATCAACCTTGGGGAACATCAAGGAGACCACCTCTGGGCTCCACTCTCTCCAGGCATCAGGGCCACCCCTGGGCTCTTTGCCATTTCTGGAGCACACGCTCAACCCCTCCACATGCTGGCAGCCAGGCTCTCCCAGTCCCCCAAGGAGCATGCTATGCCTTTTCCAAGGCCTGAGGCTGCACAACTATTCCACTGCAATGAGAGGGGAGACTCATCCTCGCCCTTCAGGGTAAACTCACCCTCTCCATGTATATGGGTGGGTCCACTCTCCTGGCCGAGGTTTCTTGGGTTCAGAGCCGAGATTCCATGGTTCTTACTCTGCAAACTCCATTTTTTCCCTTTTGTGTCCTCCTTTGCCAAGATTGGTAGTATTTCCATTTACACCAACAGTCTCTTCAAACACTCCAGGACTTCGTCATCAATCTCTTCACAGTTTCTCCAAAGTCTTCCCCTTATGCCATCCAAAACACCGTTCAAACATATCTGGCATTTGCAAACTGCAGCAGCATCCCACTCTCCGATACCAAATCTGTTCTAGTTTGCTAGCTGCTGGAATGCATCACACCAGAGACGGACTGGCTTTTAACAAAAGGGGATTTATTTTGTTGGTTCTTCAGAGGAAAGGCAGCTAACTTTCCACTGAGGTTCTTTCTTATGTGGAAGGCACAAGATGGTCTCTGCTGGTCTTCTCTCCAGGCCCCTGGGTTCCAACAACTTTCCCCGGGGTGACTTCTTTCTGCATCTCCAAAGGCCTGGGCTGAGCTGCTAGTGCTGAGATGAGGAATGCCGAGCTGCTTAGCAGTGCTACATTGCAATCTCCCATTTAAGCACCAGCCAATTAAGTCAAACATCACTCATTGCAGCAGACACGCCTCCTAGCTGATTGCAGATGTAATTGGCAACAGATGAGGTCCACGCACCATTGACTTATGTCCGCAGCAACAAGACTAGGTATGCTCACCTGGCCAAGTTGACAACTGAATCTAACTAACACACTTGAGAAGGGCAGCCCCTTGGAGGACAGTGTGGTGGTTCCATAGGAGGCTAGAGGTGGGGTTGCCTGAAACCCATTGCTCAGTATATACATGGAGGAACTGAGAAGGGGAACACAAATGGACATTTGCACACTGGTTTTATGGTGGCAGTGTTCATGATTCAGAATGGATGGAGGTGGCCCAAGAGTTCAACGACTGAGGAATGGAAGGAGGAAATGTGGTATATACATACAATGGACTACTGAGTGGCCTCAAGAAGGAATGAAGTTGTGAAGCAGGCAACTAGGTGAATGAACCTTAAGGACTGTATGCTGAATAGAATGTCAGAAACAAAAAGACAAATATTATAATTCCTCACTCGTATGGACGAACAATAATATAATTACTCAGTGAACTGAGGTCAAGAGCATGGGTTATCAGGTTGGGTCCTATTATATAGGGTCCTAAATTGTAAGATTTAGCAGTTGTATATATTTAGGAGTTATAACTGTTATTTCTAAATTCTGAGATATTGAGC
This sequence comes from Tamandua tetradactyla, assembly GCF_023851605.1. Classification (NCBI taxonomy): domain Eukaryota; kingdom Metazoa; phylum Chordata; class Mammalia; order Pilosa; family Myrmecophagidae; genus Tamandua; species Tamandua tetradactyla. Next base: position 15,125,473 of record NC_135334.1, on the reverse strand, counting down.
TCTTTGTATATAACGTGGTCATTCCAAGAAACTTGAGGTATTTATGTGACACCTGAGACTCAGAGTTAGAATTCTGAAGCTATGAAAGTCAGAACTACTCCATACAGCAACTATTTAGAAAGTTGAAAAAGTGATCATATTGCAACAAGAAATATGAATGAAGGTGATCTGGCTAGGACTGGGGTATATCAGATTACAGGGTAAAGGATGATATAGTCCATATTTTAAAACTTCAACTTCTGTGTGAGACCAAAGGGAGAAATGTTTATTTGATGCAAAATGTATAGTTTGGGTAGCGCATTGCCTAATTTAACTTGTATGGTCAGTTTAGCTGAACACCATTTGTACATGGAATCTTCAATAGGTGAGATCTTGTTGATTTGTCCAGGTTAGTGTGATGCCCCGATATATCCCAGAGTAATTTGGGCAGTGAATAAAAATGTATTTGCAAAGTCCTCTTGGGGAATTGAGGAGAAAGGAGGAGATATTCAACTTCCCTATTTGGAGATTTCCTGATATTCTCACGAGCAGTGGGGACAATCAAATCAATAGGCCGAGCCCTTGATCTTCAGGTTTCCTCCTATGAAACTTATTCCTGCAATGAATAGGCTAAGTCTACTTAAAATTATGCTTAAGGGTCACCCCCCAGAGAACCTCTTTTGTTGCTCAGATGTGACCTTCTTCTAAGCCAAGTTGACAGGTGAACTCCCCACCCTCCCCCCTAAGTGGTATATGATTTCCAGGGGTATAAATCTCCTGGGCAACATGGGGTAGAACTCCCCAGATTCACCTGGACTCAACATCATGGGATTGAGAAAGCCTTCTTGACCAAAAGAGGGAAGAGAGAAATGAGACAAAATAAAATATCAGTGGCTGAGAGATTTCAGACCGAGTTGAGAGGTTATGTTGAAGGTTATTCTTATGCATTATATAGACACCCTTTTTAGTTTATGGTATTTGGAGTGGCTGGAGGGAACTACCTGAAGCTGTTGAGCTGTGCTCTAGTAGCCTTGATTCTTGAAGATGATTGTATAAGTATATAACTTTTACAATATGACTGTGCGATTGTGAAAACCTTGTGTCTTATGCCTCTTTTATCCAGGTTATGGACAGATGAAGAAAAAAATGTGGATAAAAAATAAATAAATAATAAGGGAGATAAGGGTAAAATGAATTGGGTAGATGGAATAGTAGTGGCTAATGAAAGGGAGCAGTAAGGGGTATGGGCTGTATGAGTTTTTCTTTTTATTTATTTTTCTAGAGTAATGCAGATGTTCTAAAAATGATCATAGTGACAAAAAAAAAAGTCCCAATTAAAGCAAATCTAAAAAAACATCCAAATTAAGACACCATCAAGAGGTCACCTTCACTCAAGAAAGGCTAATGAAATTAAGGGTTTCTCTCTCAACTGGAAAGGCACATGGTGAATATGGTAATATCTTCTAGGCCCCTCTCCAGGCCTCTTGTTCATGAAGCTCCTCCAGGGGCATCTCCTTCATCTCCAAAGGTCACTGCTGGTGGACTCTGTAGTTCTCGTGTCTCTGCTGCTCTCATCACTCTCAAGTTTCCTCTTTTAAAGGAGTCCAGTAAACTAATCAAGACCCACTTGGAATGGGTGGAGTCACATCTCCCTCTATTCAAAAGTCAATACCCACAATTGGGTGAGCCACATCTCTGAGAAGATAACCTAGTCATGTTTCCAACCTATAGTACTGAACAGGGATTAGAAGAAAAGTTGCTCCCACAAGAGAGAAATAGGATTAAAACATGGTTTTTCTAGGATACATAAATTTTTTCAAACTGGCACATATTGCATATTGAGAAGATCCTAAATAAGAGATAGATAGCAAAATAGAAGTTTCTAAATCACACCTAAAATTGAAATTTCAGAATGTTTAATCTTTATTTGTATGTATCATAAATTCAGTGCCCAAATGGTCTATTCTATCTCTTTTCTGTTTGGGGTCACCACTCCTCCAAGCCCTCACAAAGAGTCACCATAACATTGGAAACACAAGTCATTGTTTCATGTTTAGGGCATTCCTTATTTTGAGCAGTTTAAGAGTTGAGTCTGACGTTTTCTGAATAACAAGCAAACCCTCTTTCTATAACTATAGTATGATACCCCCTACACACTATATATAATTTCTGGGTGCATAAATATTTACATGTCTTTGTGCACATTTAATTTAAATGTATAAGCATATATATATTTATATGATTAGTTGATTATACTGAAGCAAGTTAATTGATTCAAAGCTTAAAAGAGCAAATTCACTTTATAAATTGTGATTTATGTATTGATATACACCTAGAGGAGTAAACACAATTTCCTCTACAAACATATTTCTCTGGCTTCTTTAATGTGGCAGATTGTGCTGATGCCTCCCACTGCTCCCTTATGGCAAAAATCCTCTTCTCAGGATAGAGGCTAAAAGTGGAAGATATTGAGTTTTCAAGTTTTACTTACAGTTAATATTGACAAATGACATAATTCTGATGGAAGAAACATAAAGGAAAGTCATATACTGGCTTTCTGAGAAAGTTTACTTCATGATATCCAGGGAAAGACATGTGAGAATAATTCTTTTTTCTTATCCTCTTGCTTTATCCTTTGAATATAGCTGGGTGAAGAAGTGATTCTTGGAGCTGTGACAATTGTTTTGTGACCATGAGGTGACAAGTCTGAGGAATAAGGCCACCAGACTGAGAGCAGTGGAGTGGAAGAGCCTGGTTCTTTGGTGAGAATGTTGAGTTGTTGAACCAGTGCTACGACCCTCCATCTCTAGATGTATGGTTAGGTGAGAAAAATAAGTTCCTATTTTAATTAGACTCTTAATTGGGCATTATATAACTTGAAGCTATAAACTTTCTCTATTATAACATGGGTCAGAAGTACATTGCAGAGACACAAAATAAAAAAATACGTTATCTTAACACATCAATATACTGGGGTAAATTCTTGCTCTTTTTGATAAACATTGATGAGAAAAACTGTAATTTTGTATTGAGAAAGATGGTTTGTATAGACTGAAATTTAAATTTTAGATATAATCTGCCTCACCTGATGATGTTAATTGTTCATTATACTCATACTTTTTTCTCTATAATGCAAACATTCTCCAGCATCCTCCTTGAAATAATTGCTGAGAAAGTTCAGATTTGCACAATACCCATGTGCTCAAAATAATTAAATCAATCAGAATATTCTTTCATGGCTTCTAATCAAATACAACTGTGAATCAGTTTCTCCTTTAAGTTTAACCAAAGTGGAATAATAACTTTGGAACTTTTATTTTATTACAAGTTTTAATACCCCATGGGCAAGGAAAAACACTGAGAGGTCTGGAGCAAGGGAGAGATATGCTGTGTTTTTTTAGAGATTATTCTAGCAGCAGTGTGCATTTTTGGATTGCAGTAAAAAAATTCTAAGTGTAACAGGAACTTTTGATTCAGAGTTCCCTCAGCCCCTTCCTTAGCATCCTTGGCAGGTCTAAGAACCCAGATAAAAACCAATTGCTATATTAGCTAGTATTGTGTCCTCCAGATGGTGCTGCTGATATCATCCTCCCCTGCCAACATCTCACCCTGTCTGACACATGCACCTGCACATCAAAGGAGAATACCTCAGCAATCTATCACACTCTAAGCCAATCAAGGGGCAACACACTACCTAGTGGGCACCCTCCCCTCCTGGCATCACTGTCCCTTTAAAGCATGGCTCTCAGAGCAAAGAATCAGAGCCATTTTCTTTTCCTTCCTGCTGGCTCCCCAGGTGGGAGCCAATTTCAGGCTCCTACCTGCTTTCTTCTTTTTGCTCTCCCACCTGCTTCCTCCCTACTTTATTTCTTCAATAAATTTGTTTATCTTTGACTTGTTGTCTCATGTGGAACCCTTAAGGACCCTGTGCCTAACATGCATGGCTGAATTAGAGTAAGTGTGTGGGAAATTATAGAATAAAGTTTAGAAAGCCATGGAAATTCAGCAATACAAGTCAGCTAAACCATAAAAAGTTCATGAATTCAGGTGGTGACTGAGTGAAAGACTGGAGAACATTGTGGTGGTGGACTTTTATTACTTAGTATGTGAAGAATGGGGAGAATATTCTGAGAACTTTCAGCAGAGAACAATTTAATTTCCTCAAATATTTTTGAGAGCTTCCTATTTACCCTGTACTTAGTGCCAGGAGCAAAGTAGTAAATAAGACAGAAGTGGTCTCTGTCCTTACAGTGATCATACTCTATCGGAGAGTGTGGAAATAAAAAAGAAAGGAATAATGTCTGATGAGTGTTAAGATGCAACATCTACTGGAGATTTTGAGAACATAAATCATGACAACTGACATTTCTTGCCTGTTTACCACATTGGAACATCTACTGGAGATTTTGAGAACGTAAATCATGACAGTTGACATTTTTTACCTGTTTACCACATTTTGGGCATATTCTAAGCACTTGAGTTATATTAATTTATATTCACACCATCCCCATAAAAGAGAGAAAACTATTCACATCTCTTTGTGAAAAATTATCCGAGACAAAGAGTGTTTAAATAACTTGCCCACGGTGATAGAATTGGAAATAATGGAGGTAGGAATCAAATACATGCCCTCTAACTTCAGAGCCCAGATTCTTAATTATTATGATGAGAAGAAGTTATTGATTTTTGTTACTGAAATGTTACACTTAAGGATTATTATGGATATTCAGGTAGAAATTTCTGGTAGGTATTTAAGAGTAAAGACAGTAGGAGAGTTCAGAGCATTAAAATTTGTCTAGAGACATCCCAGAATAGACAACTTAAGCCAGTTACTGAAATCCTTGAGAAGTTTCTAATAAAGAATAAAGAGTGGGTGCAAGGGTAGTTCAGTGGTAGAATTCTCACCTGCTATGTGGGAGACCCGAGTTAGATTCCTGGTCCATGTACTTCCCAAAAATTAACAAGTAAGCAAACAAAAGAAAGAAAAACAAACAATCAAAAATTCCACAAATAATGCTGCAATAATGGAATACTCACATGGAAAAAGAATAAAATGTGACCCCTGCCATACAGCATATAAGAAAAACAAAAAATAAAAATAAAAATAAAGAAGTCTGTAGGCAGAACTGATGTGTAAATACTCCTTTGGATATGGCATGAAAAAATGAAATAAAACAAAGCAACAGACAAGATTCCCTTCAGAATAAAGATGGTAGGGATTTGGGAGTTCCATGTTAGCTCTGCTTTGGAGGATGCACAACCCCTAGTCTGAAGTGAAAACTTGAGAAAAATATTCTGCATCCCTAAGAAACTAAAGAGATGCCATCCTCTTGGGTCTAAATAAGGTCCCTTTATTTCTGTATTACACAGGAAATCTAGACCCTGAGAAGAGACTGAGCATGCTTCAAACCTGTTTATAACCAAATGTATTATATTATCAAACCAACATTAAGTCTCCTACATTTTTGCTAACGAATGTTCAATTTTCTCTGGTGGTTGGAGGGGTTCATAGATAAAATAAGAAGTTATCTGTAGCTCTAAATGCTTTCCAGGGCATATTGGAAATTAATTCTAGTCTGCATCCTCTCAGAGTCAAAGGACCCAAAATCTCAACGTTCGAAATTATTCCTTGAGGAACATGGGGTACAAAAGAGGGATCTGGAAGTCCAAACATTTTCTGCATTAAAGAGGATGAGTTTCTGAATTCTATCCGTATATGTCTTCCTTATTTTGAGTTGAAGTACAGGGATAAGAAATGCTGCTTTTCCCATATTGTGCAGTTTTGACACATGAGTGACTCAGATGGAAGAATCTATTTGAGGGACAGCAGAGAACGTTCAGAGATACAGGGCTCTCAGCATTCCCACATTTCAGTATTTAGGTTTCCTCTCCATGTTGGCAACTCTTACTTCTTCCTATATAATTTTTTTGTTGTCCCTTATATGATTTTTACTTTGTGACTTGGAGCAGCTACTGGACTTCCCCAAACTTTGGCTCCTCAGTTTTGATCTTGAAACAATGTTCACATAATAGTGTCTAAGCTGTTTGAGAGGTCAGCTCCAGGTAGCCAGGGCCTCTTGCTCCAGTTCTACTGCTGAGAGGAGGGCTCAGTGAATAAAGAGATGAGATGAAAGAGAAGGACTTTGTCCTGGTCCATCTTTTTTCCCTCTTCTCCCTAGGTTTTTCCAGTAGTCATGAAAAATGGCAGCCCTGGCCTTCAATCCATGGAGTAAGTTGTAGGTATTCTGTACTATGTCGTGATTTAAGAACTACAATACTGGGAAATCTGTGTCACTTTTTAGCAGGTGACAAAGCAGATTCTTGTGGTCCATTTTGGGCTAATCTCAGACATTCCCACTCTAGAGCCTGTGCTGTGAGTAGAGATTTTATGGGAAGGCCTGGATTACCCTCTAATGCAAGTCTTTTCTGTTGTCCACACAGATCCCACAGAAATGTGTGGCTCCTGGAAATTGCTCTTTTGTAACTGAATTCATTCTGGTGGGTTTAACAGACCACCCAAATTTCCAATTCACCCAGTTTTTTCTTAAATTGTCATTTATAGCAATTGTTTCACTGTGCTGGGAAACATGGGTTTCATAACTCTAGTTGGGCTGAATTCCCACCTTCACACCCCCATGCACCTTTTCCTCTTTAACCTGTCATTCATGGAGCTCTGTTATACTTCTGTTTTTTTACATGCCAAAATGCTGATCAACTTCTTATCAAAGAAGAATATTATCTCCTACCAGGGGTGCATGACACAGGGTTACTTCTTCTTCTTTTTTTTTTGGTCATTTCTGAGGTTTATGTGCTGACATTCATAGCCTACAATCGCTATGCAATCCACTCTTGTATTACATTGCCATGTCCTCTAATGTGTGCTACAACCTTGTCTTCAGTTCATACTTGATGGCATTTTCTGGTGCTGTAGCTCACACTGGATGCATGCTGAGACTGACCTTCTGTGATGCCAACACCATCAACCATTATTTTTGTGACATCTTCCCTGTGCTCCAGCTTTCCTGCACAAGCACTTTTGTGTTAGAGCTGGTGGTCTTAATTGTGGGAAGTATAAATGTCATTGTGACCAGTCTCACTATCTTCATCTCTTATAGTTTCTCTGCAGTATCCTCAACATCAAATCCTCCGATGGCAGGTCCAAAGTCTTCAGATCCTGCAAGTTCCCACATAATGGCTATTTCTCTGTTCTTCAGATCATGTGCATTTGTGTATCTTCAGCCATCTTCAGTTAAGTCTGTGAATGTGGGAAAAATATATTCTGGCCTTTACACCAATGTGGTTCCCATGATGAACCCCTAAATCTGCAGTTTAAGGAACAAATATGTTAAACTTGTCATGAGAAAAACCTTCATAGCCGAAAGTTTTTGTTAGAAATGGGATCTCCTTAGTAAGGAGTTTCAGGACAGGGAGATTTAGTGTGATAATTTGCAATACATGTGTTGGCTGCTTTCTTATCCTATTTCTTTGTTTTCATGCTGAAGGAAGTTTGTGCTTTTATTCAATAATTTATTTCTGTTCTTCACCATCTGTACGATTTCTTCTCCTCCATTTTTTCTTTGTTGAGAATAACTTTAGAGGAAATTATACATATTTTGCATGTGTTTGTGCATAGGTTTGTAAGTACTTATTTTTTGACTGGTAATAAGATGAATGTTTCCACAGTGATTGGATAAAGAAACACTACGGTGGCTCCCCTCATGTGACAATTGGAATGTGCTATTGTAAGCATGAATTGAAAGATCTGTGACCATCCATTTTCCTCCCTCCACTTGCAGGAGTATTTTCTTTCAAATGCCAGTGTTTCAAATGAAAGTTCCATACAGACAATCAAGAATGATATCCACTGATGTTGTAAATATGATGCACTGGGCTTGTTTTATAAAGCAATATTTTTACTTTTATTGACAACATACAAACATGAACTTTTTTTTAACATATGAACATTCCTTTCTTGGTATATAATCAATGACTCACAATATTATCACACAGTTGTTATGACTCCTCTCCTCATCCTTTATTAAAACTGTCTATGGGGTGGCGCAACAGTGGCTCAGTGGCAAAATTCTCACCGGCAATGCTGGAGACCCGGGTTCAATTCTGCGTGCCTGCCTATGCAAACAATAACACCAACAAAAACTGTTTATACCCAATTTTGATAATGATTGGTGATGATGGTAGCACAGCATTGTGAATGTAATTATTAGCACTGACTTAGGTATTTGAATGTGGTTAAAGGGGGAAATGTTAAGTTGTATGTATGGTCCTAGAATAACTATGTTTTAAAAAAACTTCCATGTAACAGCACTGCATAAACAGTAAAAGCATGAACTATAGTTAATAGTCCAATTGTAAAAATGGGCTTTCATCAATTGTTAACAAATATTTCCACACCAATTTTAACAATAGAGTGTGTCATGGTCAGATTCATGCATCAACTTGGGCAGGTGGTGGTTCCTGGTCAGGCAAGTGCTGGCCTTTCTGTTACTATGAGGACATTACATGGACTTAAATCATGATCATATATTGGCTGCATCCACAGCTGATTGCATTTGAAATCAGCTAAGGGGAGTGTGTTCTGCAATGAGTGATCCTTAATCTAATCACTGGAAGGCTATAAAGGAGGATTCAGAAGAGACAGTCACTCTTCCTGCTTCAGCCAGCTAGTCTCTCCTGAGAGTTAGTTGAGGACCTTCATTGGAGCTGCCAGCTTGAAATCTGCCCTACAGACCTTGGACTCTACATCTCCAAGGTTATGTGGGACGTTTTTATAAATTTTATATTTAAGAATATCTCCTGCTGATTCTGTTTCTCTAGAGAACCCTAACTAAAACAGCTTGGTACCAGGAGTGGTTCTTAAGAAGTAGAATCTTAAAAATGGATTTTTTTATTGGTTTTCTACTCTGACTAGACTCAAAGGCACTAATAACTCTGTTTCCCATAATCAGAATGACACTGCCAATCCATGGGGTGAGCTGGCAACAGAGATAGGCAAAAAAGCATCATTGGATTCTGCTAATTCTTCACTTAAATGAAGCTAAGCTCTGGGTGATAATGTTTTTGACACCTTTATGGAGTTTTGTGGAATTAGGAGGTATACAGATTTTGGCTGGTTGTTGTTAGATACAGTGTATACATTGATGAGGAAAAGGGATGAGCTGAAATCTTCAAATGAGAAGCTTATGTGCTGTATGACAGATGTGAAAGTTTCAATGAATGTCCTGATGGAAAATCTTATTTCCTGAAGCCGTAGACTTGTGGTCTCTGAAAATCATACTCAGAGTCTCATTGTTAGAATAGCAACTTTACAATATAAACTGAAATCTCATTCTTGCATGGCATCTGCCTTTAAACTGAAAGTATTGGTTGGAAAGAACTGGGACCTTGAAAAATGGGATGAAAACATATGGACTGATAATGATAGTGGTGGAGAGGTTGTGTGGAGGACGAGAAATTGTTTATTATAAAGAGCTTACTTAGATGGCTGCTTTACATGCTTCAAGGTCTGAAGTTCTGGGGAAGCATGATACAACATAGCTTATGTAGCCATAACAGGCACCTGTTATGTAAACAGTGGTGTAACATGTATCCAATCATATATCCCATGAATGATGTCACCTGTTGGGAAAGTGCCACTCTTGTGTAATTTAACATATAAGGGACTATTGCTTTGTAAGCCTCATGAGAGAGAGAGAGATGAGAGAGTATAGCAGAGTGGAGGGAATGAATAAAGATGAACGTTCTACCAGAGGCTCCTTGTGCTTTCTTTCAATTCACTACCAGACCAGAGCAACTGAACCTTAAGATATGAACTTGGCAGGTTGAACTGTAGATCATGCTGAGTCTTTTCTTTATAACCCTATAGCAGTCTGTGCTGAGGATATAGATGCCCCACCTCTAACCTACCCTATGGTGTTGGCCACTCAACCTCCACTGAAGGGATTAACCCTAGAGTGATTTCATCCTGTTTTACTAGATGAAACTACAAATGAATGCCACAAAGCAATTGGCTTGAAAGGTATTTCTAACTCCTTTCATGACCCACCACCACCACCCCTCATTTCTTCCAGACTTTTAATTAGACTAAAGTCCCAACAGACCCCAAAAGGTGAGGTAAAAAGTGTCACCCATGAGGAGGTTCACAATACTCCAAAAGAACAGCATGAGTTTTTCAATTTGTACGAGAGAAATCAGGGGAATATGTGTGGCAATGGGTTTTAAGGGTGTGGGTTAATGGTGGGAGGGATAGAAATCTGGATGAGGCTGAATTTATTGATATGGGTCCACTAAGCTGAGATTCTGCATTGAATGTCATAGTTTGAGGGGTTAGAAAAGGCCCTATCAGTTTGTTTGGATGGTTGGCTGACACATGGATTGAAAGGTGGCTGACATTACCTGAGGTGGAAATGCCAGAACTGCCCTGGTATAATGTAGATGAGGGAATCCAAAGGCTTAGACAGATTGAAATGTTAGAGTGGATTTATCATGGAAAACTTGCTCATACACCCCAGGAATGTACAGAGAATTCACCTTTTACCAGAACTGTGAGAAATAAATTTGTGAGACTAGTTCCATCATTCCTGAAGAGCTTTGTAGTTGCACTTCTCTATAAGTCAGATATTACTGTTGGAACTGCTGTCACAACTCTGGAATCCTTAAACACAATAGGGATGATCAGATCAGATCCTGAGTTGGCAGAAGCCAGGAGGCAGCACTTAATCACCAAAGACAAGGTGGGCATGGCTATCATAATGGACAGCAGACTCAAAGCAGGCATCAAAATAATCTGATTCACAGAGACTTATGGTGTTGGTTAGTAGATCATGGTGTACCTAGAAGTACAATAGATGGGCAGTGTACTAAATTCTTGTTTGAGCTGTATAAGCAAAAGAGTTCTATGTCAAGTGAACAGAAGTCTAATTTGAATTACAAAAACAGAAAGTCACAGCTCCTTAATCAACTCCCAGACTTGAGACAGTTTATAGGCCAGAGCCCTTTGAGTGAGGGAGAGGCCAGCTTTCTTTAGGGGAGAACTCTGATACACTGCCACAAATGTATACTGTTAATCTTCTTCCAAGTCTTCACCAAGGATACCAATGACCTTTCCCCAAAGCACAGGGTAACTGTGCTTTGGGGAAAAGGAAATGTTCAGGTATTTTGGGGATTATTAGACACTGGTTCAGAAGTGACATTAATTTCAGGGGACCTAAAATGTCACTCTAGTCCACCATGCAGACTGTGGGCTTATCGAGGTCAGGTGATCAATGGAGTTTTAGCTCAGGTCCATCTCACAGTGGGTCCAGTGGGTCCCCAGACCCATTCTATATTTATTCCCCCAGTTCCAGAATGCATAGTTAGAATGACATACTGAGCAACTGGCAGAATCCCCACATTGGCCCTCTAATTCATGGAGTGAGGGCTATTATGGTGGGAAAGGCCAAGTGGAAGCCACTAGAATTGCCCTACCTAGCAAAATAGTAGTCAGAAGCAATACTGTATTCCTGGAGGGATTGTAGAGATTACTACCACTCTTAAGGATTTGAAGGATGCAGGTGTAGTGATTCCCACCACATCCCCATTCAACTCTCATATTTGGCCTGTGAAGAAAACAGATGGGTCTTGGAGGATGACAGTAGATTATAAACTCAATAAGCTGATGACTCCAATTGCAGCTGCTGTTCTGGATGTGGTATCATTGTTTGAGCAAATCAATACTAGGGTATGTACCAGGGTATTTACCAGCTATTGATCAATAGATGATAACCAGCTATTGATCTGGCAAACACTTTTTTTCTCAATAGCTGGTAGTAAGCACCATCAGAAACAGTTTGCTTTTAGCTGGTAAGGTCAACAATATACTTTCACTGTCCTACCTCAGGGGTATATCAACTCTTCAGCCCTATGTCATAATTTTGTCCACAGGGGACTTGATCATTTCTCCCTCACACAAGACAATCACACTGGTCCATTATATTGATAATATCATGTTGATTGGATCTAGTGAACAAGAAATAGCAACTACTCTCAACTTATTGGTAAGGCATTTGCATGTCAGAGATTGGGAGAAAAATCTAACAAATATGCAGAGGCCTTCCATCTCAATGAAATTTCCAGATGTCCAGTGGTGTGGGACATGTTGAGATATCCCTTCTAAGGTGAAGGATAAATTGCTGCATCTGGCCCCTCCTATGACCGAAAAAGAAGCACAACACCTAGTTGATCTCTTTGGATTTTGGCGACAACATATTCCTCATTTGGGTGTGCAACTCAAGCCCATTTGATGAGTGACAAAAAAGCAGCTAATTTTGAGTGAACAAGAGGAGGTTCTGCAACAGGTCTGGGCTTCTGTACAAGCTGTTCTGCCACTTAGATCGTATGATCCAACAAATCCAATGGTACTGGAAGTGTCAGTGGTAAGTAGGGATGCTGTCTGGAGACTTTGACAGGTCTCTATAGGAGAATCACAATGCAGACCCTCAGGATTTTGGAGCAAAGCCTTACCATCTGTTGCAGAAAACTACTGACTTTTGAGAAACAGCTTTTGGCCTGCTACTGAGCCTTAGTAGAAACTGAGCGCTTAACCATGGGCCACCAAGTTACCATGAGACTTGAGTTGCCTATCATGATCTGGGTGTTGTCTGACCCACCAAGCCACAACCTTGGGTGTGTGCAGCAGCTCTCCATTATAAAATGGGAATGGTATATACAAGATAGGACCAGAGTAGGTCCTGCAGTCAAAAGTAAGTTCCATGAGGAAGTAGCCCAAATGCCCATGGTCTGCACTCCTGCCACATTACTTTCTCTTACCCAGACCAGATCTGTGGCCTCTTGGGGAATTATCTATAGTGAATTGACTGAGGAAGAGAACACTCAGGCCTGGTTTACAGATAGTTCTGTGTAATATGCAGACACCACTGAAAATGGACAGCTGCAGCACTGCAACTGCTTTCTGGGCTGACCCTGAAGGACAGGGTGAGGGGAAATCCTCCCAGTCATCAGAAAGCAATGCACCTGGTTGTTCATTTTGCTTGAAGAAGAACTGGCCTGAAGTGCTTTGGATACTATCTCAAGGGTTGTTTCTAATGGTTTGGCTGGATGGTCAGGGACTTAGAAAAAGCATGATAGGAAAATTGGTGACAAAGAAGACTGGGGTAGAGGTATGTGGATAGACCTTTCTGAGTGGGCTAAAAACTTGAAGATATTTGTGTCCCATGTGAAAGTGCACCAGAGGGTGACTTCAGCAGAGGAAGAGGTTTTAATAATCAAGTTGATAAGATGACCTGTTCTGTGGATACCAGTCAGCTTCTTTCCCCAGCAACTCCTGTCATTGCCCAATGGGCTCATGAACAAAGTGGTCATGGTGGTAGGGATGGAGATTATGCATGGGCTCAGCAACATGGACTTTCACTCACCAAGGTTGACCTAGCTACAGCCACTGCTGACTGCAAAATCTGCAAGCAGTAGAGACCCATACTCGTCCCCATGATGGCACCATTCCCTGTGGTGATCAGCTGGCTACATGGTGGCAGGTTGATTGCATTCAACCATTCCCATCATGGAAGGGGCAGTGATTTGTTCTAACTAATATAAACACATACTCTTGATATGGACTTGCTTTCCTTGCATGTGATGCTTCTGCCAAAACTACCATCCATGGACTTACAGAATGCCTTATTCATTGTCATGGTGTTCCACACAGCATTATTTTTGATCATGGAACCCAATTCACAGCAAATGAAATGTGGCAGCGGTCACATGCTCATGGAATTCTCTGGTCTTACCATGTTCCCTATCATCCAAAGGCATCTGGATTGATAGATTCGTGGAATGGCCTTTTGAAAACTCAATTACTGTGCCAACTAGGTGGCAATACCTTGCAGGGCTGGATTGATGTTCTCTAGGAAGCTATGTATGCTCTAAATCAGCATTCATGGTGCTGTTTCTCCAACAGCCAGTATCCATGGGTTCAGGAACTGAGGGATGGAAATAGGAGTGGCACTGCTCACCGTTACCTCTAGTGATCGACTAGAAAAACTTTTGCTTCCTGTCCTGGAGACCTTGATCTCTGCTGGATACAGGTTTTAGTTCCAGAAGGGGAAGTACTTCCACCAATAGAAACCACAATGACTCCATTGAACTAGAATCTAAGACTGTCACCTGGTCACTTTGGGTTATTTGTGGCATTGTATAAAGAAGCCAAGAAAGGGATTATTTTACTGGTTTGTGTGATTAACCCCAACTATCAGGGGGAAATAGGAGTGCAACTACACAATCAGGTAAAAAAGAGTTTTCCTGGAATACAGGAGATCCTGTAGGGCATCTCTTGGTACTACCATGCCCTGTGATTAAAATCAATGGAAAACTGCAACAACCCAATCCAGGCAGGACCACCAATGGCTCTGAAACTTCAGGAGTGAAGGTTTGGGTCACCCCACCAGGAAAAGAACTACAGGCAGCTGAAGTGCTTGCTGAAGATAAAGGGAACATGGAATGAGTAGTGGAAGAAGCTAGTGATAATTATGAACTACAACCACATGATCAGTTGCAGAAACCAGGACTGTATTGCCTTTTTGTTCATTTTATAGCATTTAAGTTGTAAGAAATCAAGTTTAAGAGTGAATATTATCCAAGGACTTACACCCTATTCTGGAGAGATTTAACACATTTCTGCTTGTACACAGGACAGTTGAGTATTGTTAGGTGAGGAAAAAATGTGTCTATTATTGTTTTCTATTTAGAGATTAAGTATGGTTTAAGACGATGCATACAGTTGTCAAGTTGACAAGGGGTGGACTGTCATGGTCAAGTTTATGTGTCAACCTGGCCAGGTGGTATGCCCAGTGGTTTGATTGGGGAAGCACTGGCCTGTCTGTTGCTATGAGGACATTTCATGGACTTAAATCAAGATTATGTTGGCTGCATCCACAGATGCAGCTAAGGGGTGGGTCTTCTGCAATGAGTGATGCTTAATCTAATCACCTGAAGGCATTTAAGGAGAATTCATAAGAGACAGTCACTCTTTATGCTTCAGCCAGCCAGCCTTTCCTGAGAGTTCATTGAGAACCTTATTTGGAGCTGCCAGCTACAGCCTGCCCTACAGTTCTTGTACCCTTACATACACATGGTTACCCAGAGAGCCTCTCCTGAGAGTTTGCTGAGGACCTTCATCAGAGTTGCCAGCTTATGGTCTGCTTTACAAACCTTGGATTCTAGGTCCCCATGGTTATATGAGACATTTTAATAAATTTTATATTCATGGATATCTCCTGCTGATTCTGTTTCTCTAGAGAACACTTGCTAATGCAGTGTGCAATATGAGAATCCTGCATTTTATGCATGAATGTTCTGTAAACAATTTCCTTAATTTAAAAAAGCTGTTCTTGGCAATAAAATGTGGAGTATTAAGTATTCTCTTCAATATTGAATGATCTGGGCTGGCAGAGGGTCTCAGAAGTGGGTGGCATGTGGTATAGTTTTGACCATTCTCAACAGAGAGCAGGAATAGCTATTATAATAAAAAGAACGGAATTAAAAATAGGAGAAAAAGAAAAATATTCAGGGATTTGGTTCTGCTTGATGCTGCATACACAGTTTTTAATGAAGCATTTTCATGGAATCCTTTTGGCTATGCCAGTAACAATATTGAGAAGAATGAGAAAGTTTCTATAGCATTTGATGTTCCTGGGTTTAAGTCTACAGGCAGTGACTTACACAACTCACCATGTCCCAGGTGACTTACACAACTCACCATGTGTGTTCAGGTTAGGGATAGACCAGGAGAGAGTATGGGTAAAAACATTAAAGGAAAAAGTCAGTGCAGATGTTTCTTTTATAAACATGTTTTTAATTATTTAGTAAACTTATGAGAGGTACAAGTGATAAGGTAGTAAGGAATGAGACAAGGTTAAGAATAAGGAAAATAAGGCAGGTCTATTAAACCACACTGAATAGAACAATGTGCACATTCAAAATGGTTATGAACAATGACTCTTCACGAAAAAGATCAGTAAGAATTTGAGGTCTGTGCTGGTTTGAAAGGATATATGCCCCCTAAGAAAGCCATGTTTTAATATAAATCTCATTACTTAAAGGTAGAATAATCCCTACTCAGTACTGTATATTTGAAACTGTAATGAGATCATCTCCCTAGTTGATGTGATTTAGTTAAGAACGGTTGTTAAACTGGATTAGGGGATGACATGTCTCCACGCATTTGAGTGGGTCTTGATTGGTTTACTGGAGTCCTATAAAAGAGGAAATATTTTGGAGACTCAGAGAGACTCGGAGAAAGCAGAGAATGCTGCAGCACCATGAAGCAGAGAGTCCACCAGCCAGTGACCTTTGGAGATGAAGAAGGAAGACACCTCCCGGGGAGCTTCATGAAATAGGAAGCCAGGAGAGAAAGCTAGCAGATGATGCCGTGTTCGCCATGTGCCCTTCCAGCTGAGAGAGAAACCCTGACTGTGTTCGCCATGTGCCTTCTCACTTGAGAGAGAAACCCTGAACTTCATCAGCCTTCTTGAACCAAGGTATCTTTCCCTGGATGCCTTTGATTGGACTTTTCTATAGACTTGTTTTAATTCTCGGCCTTAGAACTGTAAACTAGTAACTCATTAAATTCCCCTTGTTAAAAGCCGTTCCATTTCTGGTATATTGCATTCCGGCAGCTAGCAAACTAGAACAAGGTCCTTGCATTTCTTTACATTTTCACTGCTCCAAATTAGAATATATTTCTCCCCTGGGTTGTGACCAGAGCTTTCCTCAGGGCCATTTTGACATCCTTGTTCCTCAAGCTGTAGATCAGGGGATTGAGCATGGGCCCCACATTAGTATAGAAAACAGAAGACACTTTTCCCTGTTCCATAGATCCTGGAGAAGAATACTTCACATACATGAAAACTGCTGACCCAAAAAAGAGAGAAATAGCAGTGATGTGAGAGCTACAGGTGCTGAAGGCTTTTGATCTTCCTTGAGTGGATTTGATATGAAGAATGCTAGTGAGAATGAAAATGTAAGAAATTAGGATGGTAAAACTGGGCACAGTGATATTAATGCCTACCACAATGAGAACTACCATCTCATTGACATAGGTGCTGGTGCAAGAGAGTTGGAGGAGAGGGAGAATGTCACACAAGTAATGGTTGATGATATTAGCACTGCAGAAGGTCAGCCTAAGCATGCACCCTGTGTGTGTGGTGGCTCCAGCAAATCCCATCACATATGCTGCAAATATCAGCCCCAAACAGACCTGAGAAGACATGGTGACCTTATACAGCAATGGATTACAGATGGCCACATAGCGATCATAGGCCATGGAGGTCAGCATATAGCATTCAGAGATGACTAAGAAGAGAAAGAAAAACAGCTGAGTCATACATCCACTATAGGAGATGATATTCTGATTTAATACAAAGTTCATCAGCATTTTGGGGGTGAAAACAGAAGAGTAAAAGAGATCAATCAAGGAAAGATTGAAGAGGAAATAATACATGGGGGTGTGAAGGTGGGAATTCAGCCCAATTAAAGTAATCAAACCAAGGTTGCCCACCATGGTGACAATGTAGATCACTAGAAACAGGTAAAAGAGGGGTTGCTGAAGTTCTGGACGATCTGTTAGTCCAGCAAGAATAAATTCAGTCACTAAGGAGTCATTTCTGGCCAGCATTCTCCTCGTCAGAAATCTGTTAGGACAGAAGGAAATTACATGAATGGAGAATCCGGCTCTGTCATGGATTCTCACTCATGAGAAGGGGATTCAGACTGGTAGAATTCAAATCCTCCGTTGCTTCATGGGATATGAAATGACTGCCACACACATGCCACAACGTGTTAGTTACTCTGTCTTTTATCTTCATGAGCTGTCTTGTGAGGAACTATTCCTTCTGTCTTTTCCTAGAAGACAGAGAGATGGGGAGTTGGGGTACAAGCCAACCTGCCGATGAGCTCAGGTAGTGAGGATGTCTCCTCATCTCTCCCTTTCATTGATCTGGTCCTTCAATTTCTAGTTCTTACTCATATCTCCATTGCTATACTTGACACCTCAGGTTCCCTGTGAAGACACTCAATCTGGAGAATATCTCTCTAGGATAGAGACTATACTGACATTCTGTTTCCTGTAAGGGAGTCCTTATAGTCTAAGGTATCTTTAGATACTTAAATACAAGAACACTAAGTCAACAATGGCACCAAGTATAGAGGAGAGCCTACAATTTATAGCAACCATACACTTCCGTATTTCTATGCATTCTTCTTCTCTGTTCTACCTCAGCTGAGCAGAGAATAAAAAAAAGGACACTAGATATGCTCTCCCCGGTTTTTGTAGGAGGGTGTGAAAGAGAAATCTAATTTGTTTGGGTGCTGATTAATTAGAGGTTAAGTTTGTGATAACGTATCAAGCTGTATACTTATGATTTATAAACTCTCATAAATACATACATACATATATATATATATACACATACAATATATCAATACTGTTTAACAGAAGAGACATATGTCCTCTGACAGTTTTATACTCTGAATTTGACACATATTTCTACATTTGTCTTGCTACAAGACTCAGTATGAAACCAACACAGAAGCCAAAATACAGGCAGTAAAATCAGAGCTCCACATCTCTGAGTTTCTTGGCATTCTATACAATACATTTCATCATTTTTCAACAACATAGAGAATATCAGGGAAAAATAGAACCTTGAATTAACTTACTCTGTTTCTACCGAGAGACCTCAAGGCTGACTATTTATATGTATTTCACCTCCACTGTCCTGGAGGAAGAACTGGCTTCAGAGATATCAAAGCTGACCAAATATATTCACAGAATCTTCTTCTTGCTTTAATGGTAAGAGGGTTTAACAACAGATCTCACAGTCGGAATGTTCCAGGACTAATTCTGAGGTATAAAGCATGTTTTTAGTCAAGAGGGTATGTGCAGAGAAACATACAGCCTTGACACCAGACCTCCCTTATCACAGAGCACATGATAAGGCATTATAATTCTTGCAGAGTTTATTAGAAATCCAGGCATAGGTCCCCCCAGGACTTCCCTTAGTGATGAGACCTGCAGAGCAAAGATTGTGTCTGTGATTGCACCTTAATTTATGATAATAAATGTTAACTACCCATCAGGGGCTATATAATCCCCAAGGAATAAGACAGAAGACTCTCTGTGAAAGTGAATAATGGAAAAACAATATACCATACAAAGAGTAAACATGAGAAAGTTGCAGTTGTTATATTAATATATAAAACGGATTTCAAGACAGGGTATTATCAGATATAAAGAGGGACATTTAATAATGATAAAAATATCAAAAATAAAATAAAAGCTATGGTTAGTATCCTACTTTAATGTTGAAGGACTGAATTCTTTCACCCTGTAATCTGGAAGGAAACAAGAAAGTCTGCTGTTACCACTCTTATCAACATAGTATTGGAAATACTAATCCAAAATAAAATAAAAGATAGCTGGATGAGAAAAAAAAGAAAAGTGTTTCTCCTTGTATATGTTATTATTGATTACATTAAGAAAACACACAGGCTGGAAGGGGGTCTCCGCCAGGCGGTGCGCGGGTCTGGGTTCGGCGTCGGCTCCGGGGAATGTGGAGAGCTGGCAGCATGTCTGCGGAGCTGGGCGTCGGGCTCGCGCTGTGGGCGGTGAACGAATGGGTGCAGCAGGCGGTGGCGCGCGGCCGCCGGATCTCCCAGCCATCCAGACCCGGCTAGTAGCAGTCAGCAAAACCAAACCTGTAGACGTGGTGATCGAGGCCTATGAGCATGGTCAGCGCATTTTCGGGGAGAACTATATTCAGGAGCTGCTAGAAAAAGCAACAAATCCTAAAATTCTGTCTACCTGTCCTGAAATCAAATGGCACTTCATTGGCCACCTACAGAAACAAAATGTCAATAAGTTGATGGCTGTCCCCAATCTCTTCATGCTGGAAACGGTGGATTCTGTGAAATTGGCAGAAAAAGTAAACAGTTCCTGGCAAAAAAAAAGTTCTCCAGAAAGGTTAAAGGTTATGGTGCAAATTAACACCAGTGGAGAGGAGAGTAAGCATGGCCTTCCACCGTCAGAGGCAGTAGCCATGGTAGAACACATAAATGCCAAGTGCCCCAGCCTGGAGTTTGTCGGGTTGATGACAATAGGAAGCTTGGGGCATGATCTTCACCAAGGACCAAATCCAGACTTCCAGACGTTACTGTCACTCTGGAAGGAGCTGTGTAAGAAGCTGAGCATCCCCACTGAGAAGGTGGAGCTGAGCATGGGCATGTCCGGGGACTTCCAGCACGCAATTGAAGTACGGTCTACAAATGTCCGAATAGGAAGCACCATTTTTGGAGAAAGGGATTACTCAAAGAAACCTGCCCTGGACAAGTCTGCAGCAGACCTGAAGGGCACCATGGGGGTCTCCCGGGAACACTGAGCCAACGCACAACCCAGCAGTAGCCCATGAGCTGCGGGCCCTTTCCAGGAAGACTTAACTATGCACTAATCTAAATTTTAGTTTTGATATTCCCCATGTTACAGCAGAACCGTGCTCTCCTTATAACCTGGGTAGAGAGCAGTAATGATTATTTGTGTTGATGAAAACCATCTGTTGTTAGTCTCTGATACGGATGCTCCCTTCCGGAAGTGGCTTGGGATTTGATTTGAGAAATCCAGACCTCTCTGAAGAGCAGGTAGCAAACGAAGAGCAAGGAGTCAAGCTCAATCTTGAATCCTTCCCAGAAGCACCAACAAATCGTGAACGCCTTTCCCAGACTAAAGTTTGGGTCACTTGATGCCTATAATCACTGAAGTCAAAAGAGATTCCCAGTTGTCATCTGTTTAACTAGAAAATTCTACTCCCTCGTTGTTACCAACTTCATACACACTCCAGAGATTTCATTCCCCATTTTCTACCTTACCAATCAGTGTTTGAAGACATCTTGTCCTCTTGAAGGGCAGTGCTGGTAATTTCAGGAAATGGCTTGAGTTAATGCCATTGTTGCCGATGGAAGTTCATTACTGACCACGCTGTGGGGTTGACCCTCAGAGTCACAGCGGTCACATAAATTGGCCTTGGGCCTTTTTCTCATTCTCCTGAAGAGACAAGGACTTTTTCCTTTGGGACCTAAATGGTGAGGATTTTAATGATATGATTTCTCCGCCACCATAATATTCTTGATGATGATTATTTGTCACAGACAGAACCGTGAATCTCATGGCTCCCCAGAAATGAAAGATGGCCTTCAGCGCCAGTCGAAGCCTGTGGTTTCAAGGGCTGGCCTTGAGGTTCCTTTCCCTGAGGAACACTTTCCAGCCACATTTATAGCCTCCTCACTTTATTTGTAAGTCAGAACCTTGCAGCTCTTCTTGATTGCTAACAAAGTAGCAAGAGCTTTGAAAACTAGAAAGCACAACTCTCCCTCATGGCAGATGGCGTCAGTGCGGTGGTGGTTTTCTCTTATTTATACACGCCCAGTCTTAAATTTTATGTACTAATTTTCAGAACATGCTGCTGCTGCTGAATGTAATTTTGTAAAACTT
The DNA here is from genome assembly GCF_023851605.1 of Tamandua tetradactyla. NCBI lineage: Eukaryota > Metazoa > Chordata > Mammalia > Pilosa > Myrmecophagidae > Tamandua > Tamandua tetradactyla. The sequence continues at coordinate 15,103,944 of NC_135334.1, read as the reverse complement.
GACCCATTATGTTTCCTGTACTGTTTCAAGCAAGGCTACAATGTGGTATTTCCGTCTATTAAATAAAAATATGAGTTTGAATTATAAAAAAAAAAAGAAAACACACAAAAAATTAACAAAAAACAATAAAAAATTCTTCCTAGGACCAGTAAGCAAGTTTCGCAAAGTCACAAGATACAAAATCATTGTGCAAAAATCCATCATATTCCTTTATAGTATCAAAAAACATGTGGCAATTGAAATTTAAAATATAATATTTTTCACATTAATTTTTTAAATCACCAAAGTATAATCTATTAAAATATGTACTATATGTATATTGAAATTATAAAACCCATGTGAAAGTAATTAAAGAAGATAAAAATAAATGAAGATACATACTGTGCTATTGATGGGAAGAGTCTATTAACTCAATACAGTATATATATCATTACTACCCAAAATGATCTGATTCATATCAAATTTTTTTTTAGTATTGACAAGATTATTCTAAAATATATGTGGAAAGACAAAGGAACAAGAAAAGCTAAAACAACTTTGAAAAAAGAAGAGTAAAGTGGACGGAATCAGTCTACCCAATTTCAATATTTTGATATAACCACAATAATCAAGACTGTAGGGTGTCGGCAGGTGGATAAACACATAGACCATTGGAACAGAATAGAGAACACAGAGAGAGGCCCTAAATATTCCCAACTCATTTTTTTTTTTTGTATGCTGAATGGTGGGGTCACATTTCATTCTTTTTCCATGTGAGTAGCCTGTTACTGCAACATCTTTTTGTTGAAATTTGTTTGTTTGTTTTTGTTGTTTTCTTTGTTTGGGAAGTGCATGGTCTGGAAATTGAACCCGGGTCTCCTGCATGGCAGGCGAGAATTCTACCACTGAACTATCCTCGCACCCCCTTCCAACTCATTTTTGGCAGATGTGCAAAAGCAATTCAATGGAGGAAAGGCAGCACCTCAACAAATGGACCTGGAGAGATCAGAGATCTCTGGGCAGAAAATAGCAGAACTTCCAGCTAAATCTCACAGTTTATATAAAAATTAACTCAAAATGGATTACAGACTTAATTGTAAACTGTAAAACTGTAAATCTTTTCAAAGAAAGCAAACAAAAAAACCCATCACAACCTAGGATTAGGTGTTAGGCCTGATACCAAAAGCCTGATCCTAGTCTCATCCATAAAAGAAAAAAATTGTTAAATTAGACTTCTTCAAAATTAAAAAAACCTTCTCCTTCAAAGACACAATTAAGAAAGGGTATGTCAAGGCAAAAAGTGAGACTAAATTTTCAAATTATGTATCTGACAAAGAATTTGTATGAAGTAAATATAAAGAACTTTTAAAACTTAATAAGAAGATAAATAACTCAATTATAAAGGAGGCAAAGTATTTAAATTAGACATTTCACCAAATGCCTCATAAGCTTAAGAAAAGATGCTCAATATCATTATTATTTTAGAATATGTAAATTAAAACCAAAATTAGATGCACACTAGAATGAATATAATTTAAAAACAGACAATATCAAATATTGAGGAAAATGTGGAAAAAACTTAAACCCTCATATATTGCTGATGGGAATCTAAGCCCTAGGACCTCTTTGGGAAACATATTGGCAATTCCTTAAAAGTTAAACCTTCTCACGTAACCCAGACATTCCACTATTAGTGTAACAGCAACTTTTCAAGTGTAATCTTAAAACTGTAAGCAACCAGTGACATCATCAATATGGTGATATAAACAGCTACTGAAAATCTCTCCCTAGGGATCAATGAAAAAAAAAAAAAGGACAAATCTGAATTTTTAGCGCTCTGGAAGAAGGTATAGACTGGAGAAGAACCTGAAAGATGCTGAATTGAAGAGAGAAATGTCAGGTAGGAAACCTCAGCACTGGAGCAGACAGTCCCCTCCTCACCCCCACAACCAGTCTCACACACAGCACAGGTGGGCAGAGAAACAGCAGCTGTGATCCCTTCCACTGAGGACACAGAATATAAATTCCCTCACAGCAGTGAGGTAGAACCCAACTGTTTGCAGACCCATGGGACAGGGGAGGACATCTCAAACCCAGGACAGTGAGGAATAGAATCTGAGAAAACTTGGACAAAGTCTGTATTTCCAGCCTTGGGTCCAAAAGCCCTGCCCCCATTCCTGAAGGAAACAGCAGCTGGCGGTCTGATCCCTGCCTGGTGGTTGGCCGAATACGAGGTCAGCTGGAGAATCCTTTGCTGCAATAAAGTACGGGACCCTCCCCACCAGTGAGACTTGAGTCTCAAGGGTGTAAATCTCCCTGACAACATGGGATAGACCTACTGGGATGAACCAGAACCCAGCATCATGGGATTAAGAAAGGTTTCTTGACCAAAAGGATCAAGAGAGAAATGAGACAAAATAAAATTTCAGTGACTGAGAGATTTCAAACAGAATAGAGACGTTATCCTGTAGGTTATTCTCATGCATTATATATCTATCCCATTTTAGTTTATGGTGCTTTGGAGTGGCTGGAGGGAAGTACCTGAAACTGTTGAGCTGTATTCCAGTAGCCTTGATTCTTGAACATTTACAATGTGACTGTGTGATTGCGGAAACTTTGTGTCTAATGCTCCTTTTATCCAGGGTATGGAGAGAGGAGTAAAAACATATGGATAAAATAAATAAATAATAGGTGGGTTAAGAAGTGAAATAATGTGTGTAGTTGGAACTACTAGTGGTCAATGAGAGGGAGGGGTGAAGTGGATGGGATGTATGAGTTACTTCTTTTTATTTCTCTTTTCTCTTTCAGGAGTGATGCAAATGTTCTAAAAAATGATCATGGTGATGAATGCACAACTATGTGATAACATTATGAGCCATTGATTGCACACTATATATGGACTGTATGTGTGTGAAGCTTTATCAATAAAAGTGTTTTATTTATTTATTTATTTTTTTAAATAAAAAAAAGACCGTTCACTTCCAGGGTTTCTCTGTCACATGAGACAGCATATGGTGATGTCTACTGGCTCTTTGCTCCCGTGTTTTGTTGCTTTCAGCTTCTGAATCCAGTGGCCTCCTCTCTGAGCTTCTGTCTGTCTCCAAGCAACCGAATGCTCTGCCTTCCATGTCAGCTGTTTTAAGAACTCCAATAAACTAATTGAGACCCACTTTGAATGGACAGGGTCACATCTTCATGTAATCAAAAGGTCACATCTCCACAGAAACAACCTAATCAAAAAGTCCCACCCACAAAAAGTCTGCCACTAGGAAATTGAATTAGAGGAACGTGGCTCTTCTGGGGCATATAACAGTTTCAAACCAGCACACTGCTCGAGACAAGGAATGCCTCCAAACCCCAATGACTTGTGCTATTTGCTACTGTACAATTATGGTTACTTTTTTAAGGGGTTGGGAGTATGGGAAAGGGAAAACCCAAACAGATAGAGATGGAAAAGATCATTTGTGCACTTACCTTTTGATGCATAAGAGTAAAAATAAAGTGTTCTGAAATTTCAATTTTAGGTGGCATTTTTGGAAGCTTCTTCTTGGCTATCTCTCATTTAGGATCGTCTCAGTATATCATATGCAATATTGAAACTGCTAGGCTCTGTAAATTAGGTAAGAAAAGAGAAATCCAGGATGCAGCCTATTAGATACGAGTCTCAAATTAAGAAAAATTAATGATATGAATGGAATTTTTAAATCCCCATGGTAACTCCACAACTATTTAGTGTATGAAAAATGAGAAAATAAACTTTCTTCTCAGGCATCCTTGAACCAATCCTGGCTTTCCATCTTAATATGATTCTGACTGTAAATAACAAGGTGTCAAATCAGAGATAGGACATATTAAGAATTATCTAGCCTAAAGTTCCCTTGGAGGAATGGTGAGAAAGAGGGAAAATTCAACTTCTCCATTTGGAGAAGAGCTGATATTCTTGCAAGCAGTGAGGACAACAAAATCAGTAGGCCAAACCCTCAATCTTGGGGTTTGTTCATATGCAACTTATCCCAGCAAAAGATAGGCTATTAAAATTAGGTCTAAGTGTCGCCCCCAGAGAACCTCTTTTGTTGCTAGATGTTGGCTATCTCTCAGCCAACACAGCAAACAAACTCACTGCCCTCCCCCTCTCTATGTGGGACATGCCTCCCAGGAGTGTAAACCTCCCTGGCAACATGGGACAGAAATCCTAGAATGAGCTGGGATTCAGCATCAAGGGATTGAGAAAACCTTCTCGACTGAAAGGGGGAAAAGAGAAATGAGACAAAATAAAGTGTCAGTGGCTGAGAGATTTCAATGAGAGTCGAGGGATTATCCTGGAGATTATTCTTAAGCATTATATAGATAACCCCTTTTTAGTTTAAGGGGTATTAGTGAGGATAGAGGGAAGTGCCTGAAACTGTAGAACTGTGTTGCAGTAGCCATGCTCCTTGAAGATGATTGTATGGTGATACAGCTTTTGCAAAGTGACTGTGTGATTGTGAAAACCTTGTTCTGATGCTCCTTTTATCTACAATATTGATAGATGAGTAAAAAATGTGGATTAAAAATAAGTAAATAATAGGGGAACAACTGTTAAATCGGGTAGAGGGAAATACTAGTGGTCAATGAGAGGGAGGGGTAAGGGGTATGGTATGTATGGGTTTTTTCTTTTTCCTTTTATTTCTTTTTCTGGAGTGATATAAATGTTCTGAGAAATTATCATGGTGATGAATATACAACTTTAGTGATGATATTAAGAGCCATTGATTGCACACCAAGTATGGAATATTCATACATTAAGAATGTTTGTGTTGTATGTTGACTGGTTTTACTAATAAAAATTTTAAAAAAAGAATTGGCTAGCCTGACTGATTCTCTCTTAGAACCAGAATAAAGACAGAGAAACAGACAGGGACTGTCAGTCCTTTATGTGAATAGTCCATTCAATTTCCATCTGTCATCCAAATGCAAGTTAGCCTCATTTGAACGCATATATTTCCTTTGCTCACATTTGCTATAAGTTGAAATTTTTGAATAGATTCAAAGCAACAAAAATGCTCTTTGAAAATGTAAAGAACAATGACATTTCTGGACAACTGAATGCAGAAATACGTTCCACTACATCCCTCAATCTACCTGTGTATGTATTATTTCAAGAGAAGCGCAGAAAGCTGGAGTTTACATTATTGTGGATATTGGCTGCTCTATCAAATATGCACTTATTGGAAAGTTTTCTGCCTCTGAGAAATTGCTAGATAAATTCTCTACATGGCCTAAATCATGACATAGCAGACTGGGAGCTCTGGGTCCTCAGGAAATGGCCTTATTAAAATCTCAGTTGCACTAAAATAAGAATTACCATCTGCAACAAACAGCTACAGTATGAAATAGAATCTGCATTTAGTTTCCCTATAAATAAAGAAATAGTGTTATTTGATCTAACTAGGTCTCTATCTCACCAAATACACATTTCATTTATAAACTGCTCTTCCATTGATAATATTGCTAGGCAGTTTCCTCTAAAGGGGACTTTTAACTTAGGAAAAATTTAAACTTGTTAAAAGAAGAAAATGTTCCAAGGAATATGTTCTATAAAGGTTCTCAAGAAAAATGTATCAAAATAATTAAGGTTCTGTGGCATAAACACATCCTACAATTGGATATGATTAGATATGAATTAAAAGATAGGAGAAAGGAATACAGGTTACATGTCTATCTATCTCATCTCATTTCATCTAGGCATTTTCTCTGCTAAAGATTAGGTATATATGATTTAAATGATTCTGTGTAAACTAAAATAAACCTATAAAATATTTAATAGAAGTAAACCTGAAAAAAGCTCACATAACTACAGTATTAAGCATATCACATTTTAACATCAAAAGTATGTTTATACAAATATTTCACCAAAGTTGGATTATATAGTGAGTGCATCCAGCTGACTTACCCTGATTTGGGGCATGTGGGACTTTACAAACTATTTAACAACTTGCATATCTGGAATACTTAGGCTAGATTATTGGGACTCAAACACCTAATTAATAAAACTGCTAAAAATATTGAATAAAATAATATTTTGGTAATAATCTATTTTATGACCTAACGGAGATTACATTGATTTCTTTGCATAAATCATTAAACTATAAGTGTATAATTTGTGAATAGTTCAATATGTAAATTATGATAGATGGTAAAATTTTAAAAATAGGTATTTTCTCGATAGACTTTATTACAATGAATTATTCAAAACTTTAAATTATCCACTTGTAACTTGACATAGAATTGTGATTATTTTGTTTTTTCTTAGATAATACTTCTAACTAAAAAAAATCATTATTCTTAATGAAAATTTATGTTTGCCTCTAAAACAAATTTTTTTCATGTTTTCTGTATTTAAACAGTGACTGCTCAAGAGTTCTTAACGTTATACCCACAACATTTTTACACTCACGAAATAAAAGAATTACTGAATGCGAAAATAATATAGTTTAAAATCATTTTGAAAACAGTCGAGACGTTTATGACAATTGAAATTAGATTTCAATAATGTAAGAGTTCTATTCTTTTGTTGAGTAATTAAATGTTTAAACAATTTGAAACCAAATTTTAATTTTCAATTTCAAATATTTCGAAATAACAAGCAAGCCCAAATTTGCAAAAGCCTTGAAGAGTATTAGAGCAGTCACAGTGTAATTAGCTTACATTCCACTAAAACGACACAGCTGGAAATGGGGTGATGTGCCTGATATGGAGAGACTGAGATTGGGGTCCTGCCTGTAGCAGGAACCATCAGGACCCCATCCTGGCTCCCATCATGGAGGTTGCAGTTCCTAAGGCTGCACACTGTGCTCCTGGGGCCCCTTAGCAGCACCGAGGGCACTTGTCCACAATGGGTGCTGCCCCCTCTGCATGTGCCTGCTATAGCTGGCCTTCAGGTGATAGAGCAACTCTATGGTTTGGCTTTTGAATGGGGCAGTGAGCTCGTGGTTTCCACATTGTTCTTCCTGCTTTATAAAGACACAGTGTGCTGTCATATCAGAGCCCTCCTGTCCTGACCGCCTAGAAGGCCACAGCCTTCCAGACCATGTGGCTGGAACTCCAACTGTACCTGGCCAAAACTGGTAGGCTAAGGAACAACGTATAAATAATGATAATATTTTATGTGCAAAATAGTTTACATGCCCTTGACATATCTTAATATGGGGATGAATGTAAAACAGCTTTTCCAGTTTAAAAATTTTATGGCATTACTATTATATAACAAAAGGATAAGAAACATACATATGACAGTATCCATGGTTTGAAGACACTCAGTAGTTTACAGACACAAAAATGCCAGACATTCAATACCTATAAATAATCTTATATATTCTAAAGTTTTTGAATCTAGTTTTCTTATTATATTAACATCAGAGATAAACAAAGTTTGAATTTAAAAAATGTTTGTTTTAGGTATTACGAAATGTGGTTTTAATTTAAAAAATTAAAGATTAGAATATAAGTTCAACTGTGAATTAAACTTGTTGACTTCACAGAACTGAGCCAGCTGTTGCCTACTCAAAATCCACCAGGAGTGCTCGTGACTGTAGCGTAGTCCTCAGATCACAAGTGTGCTATGTGTGTAACTCACATGATATTTTCAGTTAAGTACCAAGAATTTAGACATCGGTGATATATGCCTTATTTGACATCTATAGAAATGTGAAAATTTGAAATATGTGCTTTAGAGCAAGATTGAAACCAATTTTAAGCTATTTAATCAGGTGATTTAATGGGCATAGCCAAAAGAAGGATAGAAGTACACAGTTTGAGTTCAGATTTTGCTTGAGGAGACAGAGGTTTAAAAAGAATTACGATGGTGAGAAAAATAAATACATGTAAATATATCATGCTTAGCTCCAGGGCTAACAAATTAAATCAGATTTAAGTAATATTTTTAACAAGCATTATTACCTTTTTTCGGGGGTGCCTGGTCTGGGAACTAAACTCAGGTTTCCAGCGTGGAAGGTGAGCATTTTACCACTGAACTTCCCGTGCACCCTAGGCATTATTACATTTTAAGGTGATTGTAAACACTAAAATTTTCCAAGCTCACGGTATCTCTGATGAAAGTAGAAATTACAGCGATATTTATATTCCCTGACACATATTGCTCTAAAGGACATTGTTCCCCAATTGCAACTAAACTAGTGGTGAACAATTTATTTTTTATTTTTATTTTTTGGCATGGGCAAGCTCCAGGGATTGAACCCAGGTCTCTGGTATGGCAGACAAGAATTCTGCCACTGAGCCTTTTTTTTTGAGCAGTTTATTTTTGTGTATCAAAAAACAATATTTGTGAGGGTGCATGGGTGGTTCAGGGGTAGAATGCTTGCCTTCCCTGCAGGAGACCTGGGTTTGATTCCCGGACCATGCACCTAGAAAAAAACAACAACAAGATTTGTGGATCCCTACTTTACAACATTTTTAATTACCATGAATAACTTCAATATTTTGCTTCAATAAAATATAAAATAATTGTATAATATCTAACAAGCTTTTTAAAGTTCATATTACTAAGAAGATGGTGACATGCCTCATCAGGAAGACTTGTCCAAAACCCCCATAGCCTCCACCACAGGGAATGATCACTATCATAAACAAGATTGTGATGAAATCTTACTTTGTGCCTGACCCTCTTTGAACCCCTCTGAAATTAAACCTTTCTGGGGACATGTGTGTATTTTGAAGTTGACAATCCCATTTCTGCTATAGTCACTTTGGCTGAAGACATCATTTCCATGATGACCCCACCTTCAGGCTCATTCTGAAATAACTCTCCAAAACGTCTCCCTTCTTTCACAATCTCCTTTCTTTCCTTTCATTCCTTCGCTGGGTTCTGCAACATTAGCTATGTGACCTTGATCTAGACACAGTGTCATTTCATCAACTAGGGAGCAGGATGAGGAGACTAATCTTTCAGAAGTATTTTTAAAGAATGTGACAGACATTATGGCTCACAGTTAACTTTTTTTCTAAGAAATAAATGTATAAATAAAATGTAAATATTGAAAGAATAAATGGTTACACTGAAAAGTGAGAAAATATGTTAGACTGAAAATTCTTCAAAGGAGACTTTAGGAGGAAATAAGAAGAGATGCAGAAAAGGAATAAGATGATGAGGAGAAAAGGGCACAGCAATGGAGGCAGGGACTAAGGTGGAACCACTGGTTTTCCTCGGCTTGTTATTCTCTTCAGGGTCTTCTTCAGAGCAAGTTTGACATCCTTGTTCCTCAGGCTATAGATAAGGGGGTTCAGCATGGGCACCACATTGGTATAAAGCACTGAGAAAAATTTCTCTTGACCCAAGGACCCAGCAGATGATGGCTTGACATAAGTGAGCAGCCCAGATCCATAGAAAAGGCCAACAGTAAATAAGTGGGAGCCACAGGTGCTGAAGGCTTTAGACCAGCCCTTCGCTGATGACATGTAAAGCACATTGAAAAGAATTAGAGCATAAGACATACAGATAATGAGACTGGATACTACGACAACCATATCCACAATAATGGAAGCCACAAGCTCATTAGCATAGGTGCTGCTGCAGGAGAGCTGGAGCAGGGGGAAGATGTCACACATGTAGTGACTGATGATGTTGGAATCACAAAACTTCAGCCTGATCATGCACCCAGTGTGAGCCATCGCACCAGCAAACCCCATCACATATGAAGCAGACATCAGCAGAGAACACACCTGAGGGGACATGGTGACAGTGTACAGCAGGGGCTTACAGATGGCCATGTAGCGATCACAAGCCATGGCTGTCAGCACATAGCACTCAGAGCTGACAAAGAAGCAGAAGAAAAATAGCTGAGCCATGCATCCTGCAAAGGAGATGATGTTCCTCTCTGAATTAAAGCTCATGAGCATTTTTGGGGTAAAGACAAAAGAATAACAGAGATCAATGAAGGACAGATTGAAGAGGAAAAAGTACATGGGGGTGTGAAGGTGGGAATTCAGACAAATAAGGTTAATTAAGCTCAAATTTCCCACCACTGTGACTATGTAGTTCACCAAGAACAGGAAAAACAGGGGCAGCTGGAGTTCAGGTTGGTCTGTGAATCCCATAAGGATAAACTCAGTCACTGAAGAGTGATTTCCCACAGCCATTGACTTGGGGGGCATGAGCTTTAGAAGCAGCGGTAAAGGTGACCTTAGCGACGTACCCTCAGGCTTTGTCTCCAGAACGAGTTCTGGATCTGCTGGTTTACAAGATGAAGCTTGCCTGAAGACACACAGGAAGGCATCCAGGAGCCTGACTTCCTGAGGAGATTCTCCACGCCTGATAGTCCAGATGGTCTTTCCCTCTTGTCTTTCCCCAGCTCAGTTTGGAGTCAGGGTGCAGAGGAGAATGCAGACTCTTAATGTCTCAGAATTTTCTCTCTGTAAGGGGGGCTTCCCTCAGTCTCACGTAAGATCTGGATTGTTCTCCCAGAATACTTAACTGATGTAGTTTTTGGATTGGAAAGAAATTAATAAATCAGGGGTGATACTTTTGCCTGAAGACCTCACTGATACTTATTGTCCTGGGTGGGGTGGGATAGGATTCTCTAATTATGAGGAAAGCACTAGCCATCGGCATAGCCTTCCATCTTCAAAATGTTAGAAGAGGTATTCTAGGGAATAAGTCATGATTTCCACATGAGAATTTGCCTAAAAGGTCCTCTTCACTGTCAAAGAGGTGAACAACATTCTTATTGAGCCCCCCAAACAATCAGCTGGCTCCGATTGGAATGAACTTCACGTCCAATAGATCTGCAGAGATTAATCAGAAGTGCAGAGAATTATCCTCTCCCACATGATTTTCTCTTAAGTTTGATGAGCCTCTTGAGGGTAGAAATTATTGAGCCTGTGTTTATATCCTGTATCATAGACTGAATATTGGATCCCCTGGGACTCAGTGTTCTATTCAGTTTCTATTTCACAGGAAAAATTCCTAATCCCCAGTGCAAAGGATCATTGACCTCTGTGGTGTCCCCTCAGTATCACCTGGCTCCTAAGCACAACTTTCAAAGAAGTTCAAGAAGCATAACGACTTGCCATTTCTAGTAGTTTCCTATAACCCTCTGGGAGTGCACCCATAAAATATTAGATCATTATTTTATCACTATATATGTTTATGGATTTCAACTCAATAAAGTGAAGTTAAAATAGTGGACCCTCAAGATATGGTTAAATGCCCACTTCTCCACTTCCTAACTGAGATTTTAACAAGTTATAAAACTACTCTGAATTTTTTTTTTTACCTATAAAATGAGGCTAAAAAAAAGGAGCTGTATCATAGCATTGTACTGAATATTAAATGAATTAATTTATAAAGTATTTGAATCATACCTGACACAGGAAAAGTGTCTGATAAGTCCTAGCATGTCTTACATTTCTCACATTACACATTCATATATATATATATATATATATATATATATGGATAAATGTACAGAGATTCTAAAACAGGACAAGAAAGACTTTTGAACATGAAGATTCTTTGTTCTGGTTAGCTGTCTATATATTATATGATGTATAACATCCCTGGCCTCAATCTGTTGGATAGACACCTGTACTACCACCTGTATGACCACACATAATTCTGAAAATCAAAATTGTTGTACTGTAGAGCCAGACATTTTTTATTGTCTCTTGGGATTCAAAACTGACAAAATTTGAGACATCTGGTCTATATTGATAAACTGGGCCTCTGCCCTGCCTCCTAGACAGTTCAATTTTAAGACTTACAGATGCCTCAAACTCAGGCCTCAAAGTTATTTGAACATTTTTTATTATTCCCAGTGTGACTCTAGGATCATTGTGCTAGTTTGAAACTATCATGTACCCCAGAAAGGCCATGTTTTAATCCAGATCCAATCTTGTGGAGCCAGATCTATTGTTTAACGTGGGAAACTTTGATTAGATTGTTTCCATGGAGAGGTGACACACCCAATTGTGGGTATTGCCTCTTGATTAGATGGAGATGTGACTCCACCCATTCAAGGTTGGTCTTGATTACTTTACTAGAGTTCTTTGAAATGAGAAACATTTTGGAGAAACCTCAGATGCAGATGCTTGGAGAACAGTTGCTTTAGAGGTGACAGAGACATGGATGTTTAGAGAGGCTGAGAGTGCTGAAAGAGAGAACAGATACCTAGACATGGGCAGACCCAGCAGACATTGCAATATGCCATCCCATGAGATGGTAAGCAAGCCAGAACCCAGAGTTGTGTGCTGGAGGAGCTAAGTGAAGGCCCACAGATGCTTAGAGAGGAAACCATTGGCCTTGGAAATGGAAGCAATGAACAGGGAACAAGGACCAGCAGATGCCAGCCATGTGCCTTCCCAGATCAGCCTTCCTTAAGCCAAGGTATCATTCTCTGTATGCCTTAGTTTGGATATATTTATGGCCTAGAAGGGTAAACTTGCAACTTAATGAATTCCCTTTATAAAAGCCATTCCATTTCTTCTATATTGCATTCTGGTAGCAAACAACTCAGGCAGCTAATTCACAAATTAATATATCCTTTTCTCCTCCTCCTTATTAACCATCTTCATCAATTCTCCAAGTTTTGGAGAGTCTATTTCCTTTAAATTCTTTAAACTTTCATTTGTCAGATGTTGGAAGTTCGAATTTTTTTCTTTTTGAACTTGATTTTCCCTTCAGTAATCTCCTGTCCAGGAGATAATCTCAACTTTTCCTTATAAGATTTTTATTGATTTATATTCTTTTTTCTATCATCTTTAAAATTAAAGAATACATTTTTGGCTTTTTATGATACATTTTCTTGAAGCTTTCTTCTCTTTACATTGTATTGTGCCCTTCAATTTTCATTTATATGATCAAGTTTGTTTATTTTTTTTAGAGGTTCTCTTCAAGTGTCTCAGCAGCTACCCACACATTAACAGTTAGGGTTTGGGTACAAAAAACTGACTGATATTTCCATATGGGTGCTTGTGAATTGTGAAACTCCTAAGATAATGAACTCTAAGTGTATTGTCATCAGGCTTTATTATGGGCTGGTTTGATGACTGTACAGAATTGTCTTCCCAACTGCCTGAAGAATATAAGCATGGCTCTTGAATACACTGGGCTGAGTTGAATAGAGGAAGAAGGCTGAGAGTGTCAACATTTATTATGTACACTGTCACCTAATTTCCTGCTTCAGAGAGGTCAACTTTCCTTAATGTGTACATAATTACCTAATTTAGAGTCTTTAGATTTCACTTTTTCCATATAGGAAAAGTATAATCTTTGCATACCTGCATGTAATAGGAAAGGAGATCTGAAAGATTTTCAAGCATTCCTCTCAATTTGTCCCCTTCCTCACTACTACTACCTCCAAAGGTCCTTTACCACAAAAATCTGAGCATATGAGGGGTTATGTGGCATAAACTAGGTGTTATCTTGATTTTTATCCAATTATTTACTAATGTCACTTTCATGAGTACGCTGAATGACATGCTGCTCATTTATTTACCTGGCATACAAAGTTATGTTTGTTGTGAATTTACTGTTTCTTCTGTCCTTTTGTGTTAGTGGAATTTTTAATGTATTTTCTTTGGTGTTAGTGAGCTTAGGAAAGACAAGGTGTTTATGTGAAATCTGCTATCTGTAACTGAGATCTCTTGTTGCACTTCTAAGTACACTGAAGTACCCTAACACTAAAGACTAGAGATTACAGATCCCAGGTCTGCAGAGTTCTATTCTATTCAGTGGAGATTTTGCGTGATGCCTAGAACACTGTGAAAGAGTCTCAGTGTAATTCAGAATATTTACAGATTTATTTTATTCCATGATGCTTTTGAGTATTATGCCATAAGATAGTGAAAACAAATATGAATTGATAAGGTTGTGTCCCTAGGATTTTTCAGCGGATATAGACAAACAAGGAAATGGAGACTGGTACTGCTCTTAGCTATTGATGTGCTAAATTCTTTCTATGCCCTCCTCATCTCACCCTCATAACTGTCCTCTGAACAAAGCATACCTGTCTCTCCTTTAAGAATCCCAAAGCTGGGAGGGAGTAATTCACTGTTTCGAGGTCAAAGCAGCTAGTGGAAGAGAATGGTTCATACTTAGGTTTATCTGAATCCAAAATTGATTTCTTTAATCGTGACATCATACAGATGTTTATGGTATATGTTATCACACAATTTTGTGCAAGGTATTTTGAAGACTCTTACAATATAAATGATATAATTCCAACCTAGTTAAATTGGCCTATACCAAAAAAGTGCAAATGTAATTAATCAAGGATGCACAGGGCTTCCTGTTATGGCTGTAAGGGTCAAGTTTTGTCAAGGGAGTTTTCTCATTTCCCACTTTCTTTCTTGTTTATTTCTTGTGGACTTTATTCTCACACAGTCTCTCCTTCATGTAGTGAAAAGAGAACCACCTGAATGCCCAGATTTAATCATATAAACTCAGCAACTCCAGGGAGAAAACAAAATACTTCTTATTATTTTGGCAGAAAAGACCAAGAAAAATCAAGAAACTTTTTCAATAATCTATGTTACTAGGTTTTGGCATGTGATGATAAGACAGCACATGTTCTGTGAGATGGGCATGCAAATGGTTAAAATTATGACCCCTTCTTCAAACACAATACAGTCAGAAAAACAAACAGCATACTATGAATCCTGTACATAAATATTTAATTCTGATTACGTTACAGATATTTCAAGTTGGAAAGAACAGAACTTGATGGTGAGAATATATAAAGACTATTCACTGCAGAAAATAGCTACCACCCTAGGAACGGTGCAAGAGGCAGCATAACCAGATTCTTAAATCTCAGAGCAAGTGCTCTATAAGACAAGTGCTTTCTTGAATGAGGGCTTTAGGTCTGGCTTAAGAAATATCTCAGTGGTGTATTATTTAGTACAACCTGTTGATTCCTGCTCACAGACTCATTTCTATAATTCCATCACTCTGAAGCACTATCTAGACACATGCTTATATTGTCCTAGAATTCATGCCTGTGGTAGAATCCATGCCAAGTGCTTAGATGGATCATGGAGGAATAGTGCCACATCAGGATCCAGTGTTGGTCTCATTGGCTGGCATTTCGGACAATCAGAAGCAGCCATAGCCATATAGCATAGGAAAGTAAGAGAACATGCTGTTGAAGTAGCCTCCATCTCTCCCATTATGAACATGTCATACATGTGCATATTTTATAATTTCTGCATCACTGATAATGAAAACCAGCTTTTGATAGCTAGTTAAGTCATTTTTCCACTTTAACTTTTAGTGCCCCTTCTATGATGATAACTCTCTGTTGGGTGTTAACAGTTAATGCAAAAATCTTTGAACTTCATGACACAGTAGAATTTGTCATTCCCCATATGTCTATCTGATACAACCTTATCTTTGCTATTTTACTCCTAATAGCTTTGAGACCCCTGATCAGGTGGCAATTCTATTGGTGAGGGCCAGGAATTCCTCAGATCAGGCCATATCTTCTACTATGAATAATGAATAACCAGATTTCACACTCACAGTACCATGTATTAGGAAGACTTTTTCCTCCTCTACCTCATTTCAAGAATAGCCCTGAGTGTCTTTTCACCTTTTATGCACATAAACAGACTCATCCATAAACCTAGTTCAGTATCCCTACTTCTCCTTAAGATAGTCATAAAGAATGCAGACATGGTCATAGGCACAAGTTGGGGAATCAGTGCTGGCAAAACAGTGTTGAATGCCATGGGAGTCTGGGACACCCATACATCCAGCATATTGATGCCTTTTGATTCCATTAGGATTAAAACTATGTGATGTTTTCTAACTGCAAGCCCCAAATGACTTAGGAATTGGCCCTCTGATAAACCCAGATCTCACTGGCAGTTCAAGAAGTGTGCTCAGTTGAAGTTTAAATCTAAATATTAGATTTAAATATTCTAAATCCATCAAGATCCCAAAACATTGAAGAAGCCATTTATTAAAAGGCATTTAACTCTCAACTCTAGATGGCAGGTCCTTGATTCAGAACTACAGGAGCCTGTGGGGAAGATGCTTTCATGGGGCTTAACATGAACTCCACACTGCAACTATTCCCATTGCTGCCAACTTCAACAGCATAACGTCTGTAGAATTGCATGACCAAAGCCCAGGACTGCAGAGCTGCCTGCTACAGAGCCCTTTCCTGCTTTAAGCCACACTAATTGGAGGCAGATTTCCATGTCACCCTGTAAATGGCCAAGAACAGTATTCCTAAGAATGGAATAGGTTGCCTCCAAAACTCTACACATCTGTCAACTACAGTGACTGTCTTTTTGATTGAAGATGCAAGATGCAGCAATTTGTCTTTTACTTTGAACAGGATATTCCAACATTCCACAGACCAAAGGACCCTTTAAAAAGTTACCTGAAGTGGCAGGTTCCTGAATTTTTGTAGAGTTCACATTCCATTCTCTAAAGCAAATGTGTCCTACAATTGTCTCCAACATACTAGGCACAACTTGCTTGTCCTATGTAATCAGCAAGTCAATACGAATACAGTAGATTAATGTTATCTTTGGAGGGATACCCAAATGGCTTGGATTTCTTCTGCCTACATAATGACAGAGACCAGGGGTATTATAACTGCTATATGTAGAGCTGTAAATCGCTGGGCTAAATCACACTTGACTATGGTGCATAATTCTTTTAATATGCTGTTGGATTCAATTTGCTATTATTTAATTGAAGTATTTTGCATTTATGTTTATAACATAAATTGATCTATAATTTTCTTTACTTATAGTATGTTTTTTTATTATTAATTAAAAAAATTAAATGACACAACATTTAGAAATCATTCCACTCTACATATACAATCAGTAATTCTTAATAACATCACATAGATGTATAATCATCACGTCTTAGTACATTTGCATCGATTTAGAAAAAGAAATAGCAAGACAACAGAAAAAGAAAATGATAATAGAGAGAAAAAATTAAAAAATAAAAAAACAAAAGCAAACAAACAAAAAAAACAAAAAAAAAACTATAGCTCAGATGCCGCTTCATTCAGTTTTTAACATAATTACATTACAATTAGGTAGTATTATGCTGTTCATTTTTGAATTTTTGTATTCAGTCCTGTTGCACAGTCTGTATCCCCTAAGCTCCAATTACCCATTATCTTACCCTATTTCTAACTCCTGATGGTCTCTGTTACCAATGACATATTCCAAGTTTATTCTCGAATGTCGGTTCACATCAGTGGAACCATACAGTATTTGTCCTTTAGTTTTTGGCTAGTCTCACTCAGCATAATGTTCTCTAGGTCCATCCATGTTATTACATGCTTCATAAGTTTATTCTGTCTTAAAGCTGCATAATATTTCATCGTATGTATATACCACAGTTTGTATAGCCACTCGTCTGTTGATGGACATTTTGGCTGTTTCCATCTCTTTGCAATTGTAAATAATGTTGCTATAAACATTGGTGTGCAAATGCCCATTTCTGTCTTTGCCCTTAAGTCCTCTGAGTAGATACCTAGCAATGGTATTGCTGGGTCGTATGGCAATTTTATATTCAGCTTTTTGAGGAACCGCCAAACTGCCTTCAACAGTGGTTGCACCATTTGACATTCCCACCAACAGTGGATAAGTGTGCCTCTTTCTCCACATCCTCTCCAGCACTTGTCATTTTCTGTTTTGTTGATAATGGCCATTCTGGTGGGTGTGAGATGATATCTCATTGTGGTTTTGATTTGCATTTCTCTAATGGCCAGGGACATTGAGCATCTCTTCATGTGCCTTTTGGCCATTTGTATTTCCTCTTCTGATAGGTGTCTGTTCGTCTTTTTCCCATTTTGTAATTGGATTACAAAAGTAATCCCATTTTGTAATTGGATTACAAAAAAGTCTTTTTGTTGTTGAGTTGAACAATCTCTTTATAAATTCTGGATACTAGACCTTTATCTAATATGTCGTTTCCAAATATTGTCTCCCATTGTGTAGGTTATCTTTCTACTTTCTTGATGAAGTTCTTTGATGCACAAAAGTGTTTAATTTTGAGGAGTTCCCATTTATTTATTTCTTTCTTCAGTGCTCTTGCTTTAGGTTTAAGGTCCATAAAACCGCCTCCAATTGTAATATTCATAAGATATCTCCCTATATTTTCCTCTAACTGTTTTATGGTCTTAGACCTAATGTTTAGATCTTTGATCCATTTTGAGTTAGCTTTTGTATAGGGTGTGAGAAACGGGTCCTCTTTCATTCTTTTGCATGTGGATACCCAGTTCTCTAGGCACCGTTTATTGAAGAGACTGTTCTGTCCCAGGTGAGTTGGCTTGACTGCCTTATCAAAGATCAAATGTCCATAGATGAGAGGGCCTATATCTGAGGACTCTATTCAATTCCATTGGTCGATATCTCTATCTTTATGCCAGTACCATGCTGTTTTGACCACTGTGGCTTCATAATATGCCTTAAAGTCAGGCAGCGTGAGACCTCCAGCTTCTTTTTTTCCCTCAAGATACTTTTAGCAATTCGGGGCACCCTGCCCTTCCAGATAAATTTGCTTATTGGTTTTTCTATTTCTGAAAAATAAGTTGTTGGGATTTTGATTGGTATTGGGTTGAATCTGTAAATCAATTTAGGTAGAATTGACATCTTAACTGTATTTAGTCTTCCAATCCATGAACACGGTATGCCCTTCCATCTATTTAGGTCTTCTGTGATTTCTTTTAACAGTTTTTTGTAGTTTTCTTTGTATAGATCTTCTGTCTCTTTAGTTAAATTTATTCCTAAGTATTTTATTCTTTTAGTTGCAATTGTAAACGGAATTCGTTTCTTAATTTCCCCCTCAGCTTGTTCATTGCTAGTGTATAGAAACACTACAGAGTTTTGAATGTTGATCTTGTAACCTGCTACTTTGCTGTACTCATTTATTAGTTCTAGCAGTTTTGTTGTGGATTTTTCTGGGTTTTCGACATATAGTATCATATTGTCTGCAAACACTGATGGTTTTACTTCTTCCTTTCCAATTTTGATGCCTTGTATTTCTTTTTCTTGTCTAATTGCTCTGGCTAGAACCTCCAACACGATGTTGAATAATAGTGGTGATAATGGACATCCTTGTCTTGTTCCTGATCTTAGGGGGAAAGTTTTCAATTTTTCCCCATTGAGGATGATATTAGCTGTGGGTATTTCATATATTCCTTCTATCATTTTAAGGAAGTTCCTTTGTATTCCTATCCTTTGAAGTGTTTTCAACAGGAAAGGATGTTGAATCTTGTCAAATGCCTTCTCTGCATCAATTGAGATGATCATGTGATTTCTCTGCTTTGATTTGTTGATATGGTGTATTACATTAATTGATTTTCTTATGCTGAACCATTCTTGCATACCTGGGATGAATCCTACTTGGTCATGATGTATAATTCTTTTAATGTGTTGCTGGATTCGATTTGCTAGAATTTTGTTGAGGATTTTTGCATCTATATTCATTAGAGAGATTGGTCTGTAGTTTTCTTTTTTTGTAATATCTTTGCCTGGTTTTGGTATGAGGGTGATGTTGGCTTCATAGAATGAATTAGGTAGCTTTGCCTCCACTTCAATTTTTTTGAAGAGTTTGAGCAGAGTTGGTACTAATTCTTTCTGGAATGTTTGGTAGAATTCACATGTGAAGCCATATGGTCCTGGACTTTTCTTTTTGGGAAGCTTTTGAATGACTGATTCAATTTCTTTACTTGTGATTGGTTTGTTGAGGTCATCTATTTCTTCTTGAGTCAAAGTTGGTTGTTCACGCCTTTCCAGGAACTTGTCCATTTCATCTACATTGTTGTATTTATTAGCGTAAAGTTGTTCATAGTATCCTGTTATTACCTCCTTTATTTCTGTGAGGTCAGTAGTTATGTCTCCTCTTCCATTTCTGATCTTATTTATTTGCATCCTCTCTCCTCTTCTTTTTGTCAATCTTGCTAAGGGCCCATCAATCTTGTTGATTTTCTCATAGAACCAACTTCTGGCCTTATTGATATTCTCTATTGTTTTCATGTTTTCAATTTCATTTATTTCTGCTCTAATCTTTGTTATTTCTTTCCTTTTTCTTGCTTTGGGATTAGTTTGCTGTTCTTTATCCAGTTCTTCCAAGTGGACAGTTAATTTCTGCATTTTTGCCTTTTCTTCTTTTCTGATATAGGCATTTAGGGCAATAAATTTCCCTCTTAGCACTGCCTTTGCTGCATCCCATAAGTTTTGATATGTTGTGTTTTCATTTTCATTCGCCTCGAGGTATTTGCTAATTTCTCTAGCAATTTCTTCTTTGACCCACTCGTTGTTTAGGAGTGTGTTGTTGAGCCTCCACGTATTTGTGAATTTTCTGACACTCCGCCTATTATTGATTTCCAACTTCATTCCTTTATGATCCGAGAAAGTGTTGTGTATGATTTCAATCTTTTTAAATTTGTTGAGACTTGCTTTGTGACCCAGCATATGGTCTATCTTTGAGAATGATCCATGAGCACTTGAGAAAAAGGTGTATCCTGCTGTTGTGGGGTGTAATGTCCTATAAATGTCTGTTAAGTCTAGCTCATTTATTGTAATATTCAAATTCTCTGTTTCTTTATTGATCTTCTGTCTAGATGTTCTGTCCATTGATGAGAGTGAGGAATTGAAGTCTCCAACTATTATGGTAGATGTGTCTATTTCTCTTTTCAGTATTTGCAGTGTATTCCTCATGTATTTTGGGGCATTCTGATTTGGTGCATAAATATTTATGATTGTTATGTCTTCTTGTTTAATTGTTCCTTTTATTAGTAGATAGTATCTTTCTTTGTCTCTTTTAACTGTTTTACATTTGAAGTCTAATTTGTTGGATATTAGTATAGTTACTCCTGCACTTTTCTGGTTGTTATTTGCATGAAATATCTTTTCCCAACCTTTCACTTTCAACCTATGTTTATCTTTGGGTCTAAGATGTGTTTCCTGTAGGCAGCATATAGAAGGATACTGTTTTTTAATCCATTCTGCCAGTCTATGTCTTTTAATTGGGGAATTCAGTCCATTAACATTTAGTGTTATTACTGTTTGGGTAATACTTTCCTCTACCGTTTTCCTTTTGTATTATATATATCATATCTGATTTTCCTTCTTTCTACACTCTTCTCCATACCACTCTCTTCTGTCTTTTCATATCTGACTCTAGTGCTCCCTTTAGTATTTCTTGCAGAGCTGGTCTCTTTGTCACAAATTGTCTCCGTAACTTATTGTCTGAAAATGTTTTGATTTCTCCCTCATTTTTGAAGGACAATTTTGCTGGAAATAGAAGTCTTGATTGGCAGTTTTTCTCTTTTAGTAATTTAAATATATCATTCCACTGTCTTCTTGCTTCCATGGTTTCTGCGAGAAATCTACACATAGCCTTATTGGGTTTCCCTTGCATGTGATGGATTGTTTTTCTCTTGCTGCTTTCAAGATCCGCTCTTTCTCTTTGACCTCTGACATTTTAACTAGTAAGTGTCTTGGAGAGTGCCTATTTGGATCTATTCTCTTTGGGGTGCACTGCACTTCTTGGATCTGTAATTTTAGGTCTTTCAAAAGAGTTGGGAAATTTTCAGTGATAATTTCTTCCATTAATTTTTCTCCTCCTTTTCCATTCTCTTCTCCTTCTGGCACACCCACAACACGTATATTTGTGCACTTCATATTATCATTCAATTCCCTAAGCCCCTGCTCAAATTTTTTCATTCTTTTCCCTATAGCTTCTGTTTCTCTTTGGATTTCAGATGTTCCATCCTCCAGTTCACTAATTCTAACCTCTGTCTCTTGAAATCTACCATTGTAGGTTTCCATTGTTTTTTTCATCTCTTCTACTGTATCTTTCCTTCCCATAAGTTCTGTGATTTGTTTTTTCAGACTTTCCATTTCTTCTTTTTGTTCATCCCTTGCCTTCTTCATGTCCTCCCTCAATTTATTGATTTGGTTTTTGAAGAGGTTTTCCATTTCTGTTCGTATATTCAGAATTAGTTTTCTCAGCTCCTGTATCTCATTTGAGCTGTTGGTTTGTTCCTTTGACTGGGCCATATCTTCAATTTTCCTGGTGTGATTTGTTATCTTTTGCTGGCATCTGGGCATTTGATCAGATTTCCCTGAGTGTGGGACACAGCAGGTTGAAAGACTTTCCTGTGAAGTCTCTCGGCTCTGTTTTTCTTATCCTGCCCAGTATGTGGTGCTTGTCTGTCTGTGGGTCCCACCAGCAAAAGATGTTGTGGCTCCTTTCACTTTGGAAGACTCTTGCTGCTGGGTGTGTGGTGGAGACAGAGGAAATGTTGTAGGCTGGTTTTAATGGCTTCAAATTGTGAAGTCCTGGGATCTGAATTCCTTGCGAGAGGGATTCCACCTGAGTTTCGTTTCACCCCTCCCACGGGGAAGGTTCAAGTGGTAGAGAGCCCTGAAAGCAGCCTGTTTCTGCGTTCGGTGCAGTTGCAACCTGTGTAATCCCAGCATTGAGCCCAGAGGCAACCAAGCCTCCATAGAAACAGCTGCAGAAGGCTCTGTTTCACCCCCTTTTCTCTTTTTAAGTTAGTCCAATAGATGACTTCCACCTTGATCAGGTTTGCCTGAGCTGAGGGCCTGTTTTTAGTAGTCAGGAGTTGTTTATTAATGCCACTATTGGTGTTAGGTTGGACTCAGTCTCTACTACTGTTGGAGACTCTTTCCTTTCCCTCCGGGAAGTCACCTGTGGGGGAGAGGCGCCAGTTGCCAGCTGCCACGGCTTGGGGAACCACTGATCCAAGGCTCCCAACTGGCCCAGGAAGCCATGTGTGTGGGAGGGGCGCTGGTCGCTGGCCACTGAGGCTTGGGGAACTGCTGATCTGAGGCTCCCACCTGGCCCGGGAATCCACATGTGTGGGGGGGCGCTGGACGCCGTGGCTTGGGGGAACCGCTGATCCAAGGCTCCCAGCCGGCCCGGGAAGCCGCATGTGTGGGAGGGGCACCGGTCGCCGGCTGCCACGGCTTGGGGAACCGCTGATCCAAGGCTCCCAGCCAGCCCAGGAAGCCACACGTGGGGGAGGGGCGCCAGTCGTCGGCCACCAGGGCTTGGGGAACCACTGATCTGAGGCTCCCAGCCAGCCCGGGAAGCCACGCATGGGGGAGGGGTGCCGGTCACCGGCCGCCGTGGTTTGGGGAACCACTGATCTGAAGCTCCTAGCTGGCCCAAGAAGCTGCCCATGAGGGAGGGGTGCCAGCCGCCAGCCGCCGCGGCTTGGGGAACTCGCCTCTCCGAGTCTCTCAGCTGGACTGGGAAGGAGGGAGGGAGGGGCGCCAGCTGCCAGCCACCGCAGCCTGGGGAAACGCGCACCGCTCGGGGACCTCATTGCAGCAGAGTCTCGCAGCCGGTCCAGCTGGTCCAGACTGGGGTACACTGTGTGTCCGATCTCTGTCGTGGCTCCGGGAACTGTTATGTACTGTTTCTAGTTATTTAGTAGTTGTTCTGGAGGAGGAACTAAGACGCGTGCACCTGACTAAGCTGCCATCTTCTCCAGAAGTCCCCGCCATCTTCCCCAAATTAATTTGAACCCAGAGGCCTGGAGCAACAGCTACATGCTTCTCAGATATTTCTGGGTCTTTTTCTGTACACCTTGGTAGGTATTATGTTACACAGGAGGGTCCTGAGGACGGGAAGTTAATGACTTGCCCAAGATCACACAGCTGTTTGAGTGAATCTGGGGTGACTCTGTTATCTATGTTCTTTCGACTTCTTAAAATGACATGGTGGGGGTAAGGGGCGCCTCTTCTAGTATCTTTATCTGCCTTTGGTAGTAGGGTGATGTTGGCCTCATAGAATGCACTAGCAAGTGCTCCCTCCTCTTCATCTTTTTGGATGAATTTGAGCAGAATTGACAGTAATTCTTGGAGTGTTTGCAGTATTCACCTGTAAAGCCATCTGGTGCTGGGCTTTACTTTGTTGGGAGGTTTTGATGCTGATTCAATTTCTTTACTTGTAATTGGTTTGTTGAGATCTATTTCTTTTAGAATCCATGTAGGTTGTTTGTGTGTTTCTGGGAATTTGTCCATTTTATCTAGGTTGTCTAATTTGTTGACATACAGTTCTTCATAGTATCCTATTATATTCCTTTTTATTTCTGGGCTGTCAGTAATAATGCCCCTCTCATATTTCTGATTTTATTCATGTCTTCTCCCTTTCATTTTGTCAGTCTAGAGTCAATTTTATTGATTTCTACCAAAATCAATGCTTATTGGTTTCACTTTTAATTTCTTCTTTGATCAATTGTTTCTTTAATAGTCTGTTATCTAACTACCATATAGTTGTTGATTTTCTAGTTCTCTGCCTGTTATTGAGTTCCAACCTTTCTGTGTTTTGGACAGAAAAGATGTTTTTTATAATTTCAATCTTTACGAATGTACTGAGAATTCTTTTGTGGCTGAATATATGGTCTATCCTGGAGAATAAATCATATGTACTTGGAGAATAAATCATGTGTATTCTGCTGTTTTTCAGTACAGTGCTTTCTATATGCTGATTAGGTCTAGATCATTTAACATATTATGAAAATTCTCTATTTCCTTATTGATTTTTTGTCTAAATGTTCTATCTATTGATGAGAGTGGAGCATTGAAGTTTTCAACTATTGTTGTATAAGTGTCTACTTCTCCCTTCAGTTTTGCCTGTTTGCCTCATGTATTTTGGGGCAGCATGAATAGTTGTATAAGTACTTATTATTATAATTTCTTCTTGGTGGATTGACCATTTTATTAATATTTAGTGTTATTCTTTATCTCTTGTAACAGCTTTTAACTTAAAATCTATTTTGTCTGGTATTTGTATAGCTATACTTGCTGTTTTTTGGCTAGTGTTTGCCTGAATTATCTTTTGCCATCCTTTCACTTTCAACCTTTTTATATCTTTGGTCTGAGATGAGTCTCTTGTAAATAACATAGAATTGGGTTGTATTTTTATATCCATTCTGCCAATCTGTGTTTTTTGTTTCAGAAGCTTAATTCATTTACCTTCAGTATTATTACTGTAAAGACAGTACTTCAGCCATTTCATCCTCTGGTTTTTATATATCTGCTTTCTCTCTCTTTTTCTTTATTGCAGCTTATCTTTCTGCATATCTGATCTTTTGCAATGTCATTGATTGGGACATGTCTCATTTTTGTTTCTGTATATATATTAAATACTTTCTTTATAGTTACCCTGGAATTTTTATTTCACACCTATATCTATAACCTATTAACTAGAAAAGATACCAACTTAGCTTCAGTAGCTTACATGTTCTCTGCTATGATATCATCCTTTACCCCTCTTTATGTTATTTCTGCCCTACATTACACAGAGAACTATAAAATTTTGGGAAAAGAAATAAAAGAAGATCAAAATAAACAGACAGCTCTCACTCATGGATTAAATATTGTAAGGATGTCAATGCAACCCAAATGCTTTACAGATTCAATACAATCTAAATTGAATTCCAATGTCTTACTTTGCACAAATGGAAAAATCAATCATCAAATTTATTTGGAAGGGTAAGAGTCCTCAAATAGCCAAAACCATCTTGAAACAATGAATGAAATTGGAAGACTCACATTTCCTGACATTAAAATTTATTATAAAACTACAATGGTCAAAAGAGCATGCTACTGTCACAAGGATAGATAGATAGACCAATGAAAGCAAATCGAGAGTTCAGAAATAGACACTCACATTTATGACCAACTTTTTTATTTTTTTATTTTTTTGCATGGGCAGGCACCAGGAACAGAACCCAGGTCTCCAGCATGGCAAGTGAGAATTCTGCCACTGAGCCACTGCCCTGATCAACTGCTTTTTAACAAAGCTGCCAGTCCATTGAATAGGGAAAGAATAGGTTCTTCAAACAATGACACTGGGAGAACTGAATATCCATATGTGAAAGAATGAAAGAGTACCCCTATCTGATACCATATACAAAATAAACTTAAAATGGATCATGTACCCTAAAACTCCTGGAAGAATATGTAGGGATCCATCTTTTGGATTATTGCTAAGACTTTATACCCAAAGCACAACCATCAATAAATAAATAAATAAATGGGGCCTTCTCAAAATTTGTGCATCTAATGACTTTATCATGAAACCGAAAAGACAACCTACTCAATGGGAGGAAATACTTGAAAACCGCATATCTGATAAGGTTTAATATCCATAATATATTTTTAAAAAAGCTGTACAACTCAACAATAAAAAGACCAACAACTTAATTTTTAAATGTGTATCAGACTTGAATAGACATTTCTCCAAACAAGATAAACAAATGGCCAAAAAAAAAAAACACATGTAAAGATGCTCAGCAACATTAGCTATTAGGGAAATGCAAATAAAAAACATAATGAGATACCATTTCATACCAACTAGAATGGCTATTATTATAAAAGAACAAATTTACAAGTTTGGAGAGGATGTGAAGAAATAGGAACACTCATTCATTGATGGTGGTAATGTAAAATGATACAGCTGCTATGGAACACAGTTTTGAGTCCCTCAGAAAGCTCAGTATAGAATGACCATATGACCCAGAAATCTCACTACTAGGTACATACCCCAGAGAGTTGAAAGTAAAGACTTGAGCAGATGTTTGCACACCGATGTTCATAGTGACATTTGTCACAACTGCCAAAACATGGACATCACCCATGTGTCCATTAATAAATGAGATTATTTTTAAAATATGGCATATACATGCAACAAAATATTATTCAGCATTAAAAAAAGAATGAAGTCCTGACTCATTCAACAATGTGGAGGAACTTTGAAGACATCATGTTGAGTGAAATAAGCCAGATAGAAAAGACACATATGCATGATTGCACTGATATGAAATACTTAGAATAAGAAAACTCACAGACTCAGACTCTAGAATATAGGTTACCAAGGGCTGGGTTGGGGGAAGTTAATGCTTAAATTGAACAGAATTTCTATTTGGGTTGATTGTAAAGTGTGGAAATGGATGGTGGAAATGGTAGCACAGCACTGTGAATGAAATCAGCAGTACTAAATAATATATGTGAATGTGGTTAAAAGGGAAAATTTCAGGTCACATTTAAGTTATTAGAATAAAAATTAAAAGAGACAACAGAGAACTATACAACACATTGAACCATATAATAAATGATGGATTATAGTTAATATTACAATTATAAAAATGTTCTTTCATGAATTTTGACAAATATACTGCACCATAAAACAAATAAATACATACATACACAAATAGACATAGGCAAAAAAATAAAAAACCTGGAAATTATTATCCATTCCACTTGAATAAGAACACCTTCAAATTCTTCTAATTGATTGAAGCAGAAAAGACTTTACCACCTGTAATTTTTTAATCCCTTGTGAAACTATTTTAGGTAAAAAGAGAATATGCAACTGAGATTTCAGATTTGAAATTGTAATAGTTATAATAAAATAATATATCAAAATTTATTGGCTGCATTTAAATGTTTTCAATAAGAAAATCAGATCAATAAACACTTCAAATAGATGAAAGATTGAAATATATAAATTAAATTTCCTGGTCAAAAAACAAAAACTGAAAAAGAACAACAAAAAAAAAGAACCCAAATATAGCATAAATAAATAATAAAGATAAAATCAGAATATTATCAGGGAATGGAGAAATGGTAGATATATCCAATAAAGTTGTAGTTGATATACAAAATGTTAAACCACCAGCTAAGTTGAAGAAAAAACAGACTGTACAAATATATAATAATAAATGAGAGGGAAAAATTAACTTATATAAAAAACAAAATAGTTTTCTTTGAAGAACTCTATGTAAATCAATTTGAAAACAGAGATTAAAAAAATTTCTTAGGAAAATAAGGATCAATAATTTCTTAGGGAAATTTTTATTAGAAATAGAAACTTAAACCAATTTTAAGAGGATTCTACAAGAGCCTTCAAATTTTAATTAGTCCCACTCTATAAATTGTTCCACTATTTGAGAATGAAGTAAAACTTTCTAATTCCTCTTAAAAGCATGGGTAGCAAGGCTATTTCTGTATGTAAATCAAAGTATTCCCTAGTTCTGTTTGCAGAAATCCTAGAAGCAAAACAACTCCAGTAGCAATAAGTGTACCTTGTACTCAGATCTTGACTTCTAAATGCCATTTTTCAGTAAAAGGAACCAGAGAAGTATGAAGAAATGGCTTATTCAAGGCATGATTGTTACTAGAATAGATTGGGTTGCAAAAAAGTAAGGAAGTGCTAAAGGAATTAGGAGACATGCTGAAAGGACATGAGCCATTCTGAAGGAGTTCCCAATGGCTAAGGATGAAAGAGTTTGAACAGTTAAAAAGCAAAGCAAAACAGTGATGGTAATGCATTAAAACTTAAATATAAAATACTTATCCATGAGTCCATATTTATATTTTAATAAATAAACTGATAGATGATGGACAGATAGGTAGATATATAGATAGGTAGATGAGAGGTAGATTAATTGACTGGTGATTAATAGGTAGATGGATAGACAGATGATAAACAGGAAAGAAGGCAATTCTTCCTTATACTACATCAAATTAATACGTGTAGATGGAATGAAGAAAAAAATCATCATTTGACAAACACCTTAATAATAAATGTTTCAGGTTGTAATTACGAGTGGATGCTAAAGTGAGTGAGTAAAAGAAAAGATCAAAAACAGGATATCTGTCTACCCAATACACATATCCCCCCAAATAATTTAAGTTACAAAGGAGAAAATAAAAACTTTACAGTGGAGAAGCCTAATCCACTTTAGCTAAATGAGGAAAGTTATGATTCTCAGTGATGATACACGATATGACTAACAAGGGCACAACAACACTTCTTGGGTATTCTTGCCAAAAATGCACAAGCTGAAATTATGCAGACAATTAAGACAAATCTAAACCGAGGGATATATTATGAAATGATTGGTTAGTATCATTAAAAGAGTAAATGTCATGTAAGACAGAGAAGACTGAGAAACTGTCCTAAATTGCAGAAAATTAAAAAGACATAGCAATTGCTGTGTGAGGTACTGGATTGTCTCAAGAATAAAAAATAAGGGGGTAGAAAGAAAGGACATAAATTGGAACAATTGATGTTGTCTGAATAAGGTAAAAATATTCAGAGATAAATTCTCAAGTGATTCTAGGAACATATTTTATTATCATTAATATAAACCATTTTTTTTTCATGACAAACCTCTTGATAAGTAAAGCAATGGCTAAAAAATTTCACCAAAAAATGTGCAGTAATTTTCTTCAAGTGTCAAATTACAAAATTCACCATAGGAATGATATACTCTTTTGCAAAATATTTGACATCATTATAGGTAGTAATAAATGCAATTTTTGTAATGTCAACCATCTCTGCCCTTATTATACCCTGAGATAAAGGTTATCTCTCATCTAATCAACCTCTGTTAATGTTGTTTTGAGAATTAAAGGTTGAGTAGTAAGTAAACTCTTCAATATTGAATACACAGGTAAGTTCGATGCTCTCAGCAGCAGGTGGCATGTGGTAGAGTTTGGAAATTCTCATAGGGGAACAGGAAAGTAAGAATGATGAAAGGAGTGGTGGTAAGAAAAATAGAACAAAAAGATAAGATTCAGAGAAACTGCATGCACAGTTTGTAATGAAAGAATTTCTTCAATCTGGTTGCTGAGACAAGAAATGATATTGATAAGAACGAAAGGTTTCTGTACTATTCAGTACTCATGAGTTGACATGAGTGGACTGTAGCTGAATTATTACCCCAGGTGATAGGAACTTGCCATATTTGCATGCACAGGTAGGAAGAGACCACAGTACCTCTGCTATGTCTAAAGACAATCCCAGATAGCACAAGTACTTCTTTTAATTATTTGGAGACACTTTTTTCCAATGGGTGAATAAATTTTCAAAAGTAACAAACACATATGGCCTAGGCAAACTATTTTCTAAAACTAGAGCTTATGTGAAAATCAAGCAGGTTGATATTAGGGTTAGGGAATGCGAATGAGTTATGGCTTAAGGGTAAAAGGGAAAAAATTAGACATGATAAACATCTAGGAAATAAAACAAGAAAATCAGCAAAGATAAAATTTACAATGCCTCAACATTGAATAGACATTTGAAAAAGGTTAAAATAGTAATTATTAAAGTTACCTTAGAAAACACTTAAATCATCAGTTGTTACATGCTATCTCAGTTGCAAGGATTGCTATGACAAAAACTTTGCAGTGGTTTGGCTTACCCAACAATAATTTATTGTCTCATGTTTTTGAACACCAGAAGTTCAAAACCAAGTTCCCCACAAGCCATGCGCTCTCCTGGAGTCTGGCATCTGCTGTCATCTGTCTGGCATTCCTGGGTATCTTTAACTTGCATCTCTGTCTCTGCCCCTGTCACATGGCGGTCAGGCTTATTTTCTGGCTTCTGCTTCCTGTCTTTTATGACTTCTGGCCTCTTATACTGACTGCATCCAAATTCCTCTACTTACAGGACAGAGGCCCACCTGGTTGAATTTGGCTTCATCTAAATAGTATCTCTGAAGATTCTACTCACAAAGGACACCATACTGTAATAACAACATCTTCAAAGGCTCTATGTAAAACTCCATGTATAAAAGCACGGATTAAGACCTGAACCTATCTTAGGGAGGACAAAATTCAACCCCCAGCAGACCAGAATAAGGATTTTTACACTGGTCCTCTTTTCCCTGTATTCTCCAAAAGAAAAATAATCTAACATCCTATTATAGAAAAGACTAATTAGTCAAAATTTTTTTCAAATTAAAATGACTTCACTATCTGTATTTGTGGTTTTATAGCTTAAAATCTATATGGAATAATACATGGAAGTCAACAAACAAGGGCATGAGTTACACATGTTCAGGTACTCCAGCACTACGACTGCAACAATTCTTTAACAACAAATACAAAAATCTTCATCCTACCCAGAGTATGATTTCCCACAAGGGAGAAGTTAGGAGTGGGTAAAGGATTTCACTTTCCCATCACTTTATGTTCCAAATTGTAACTGGTTTTATTTACAACTCACTGTTTTATCTCCTGAAGTTCCTATTCTTTTCCACCTGATTTCTAAAAAATGTGACAAGACACCTTTCTCCTTTATTCCCCAAAGAACTACTAACACATAGTCGTTGCGAACTCTAAGTTTTCTTACAGCTTTATGGATAGTGGAGGATGACGACAGCACACTTCACACTAGACACATATTCAGGGCGACATGCAGTTTCTAAAGGCTCAATGACCATTTGCCACGTAGGACCTCACATTACTGTCCACATGTCTCTTTCCATCCCAGTCTGATGACATATCACTGATCTCTTTCCTCTCCCATCTACATATTCTCCTAAATACAAGCACCATCAAACATTCCAAATTCATTTTACCTTATTATGCAGGAAAACTTGGTTTTCTATTTGAGACAATCATTTCTAAACTATGCTAAATCTACAAACCTACTCTTTGCAACAAAAGGAAGCATCAAAAAATGGCAGAACTCCATTCTGAGAGAAAGAAATTCTCCTGGTATAAAGTATAGTCTACTTTCCCAAATGCAAAAAATATTTCATGTCTACTGAAATAAGAAATAATCAAGTAAAATAGCAGCAATGCATTTGACAAGGAACAATAGATTTAATTCAGGACACTAAAGTTTATTTAAGGATATTTTATTGAGAAGCTGGGTGACTTTAAATTAATCATTAATATTTCCGGGTTTCACTTTTCTATCCAGCAACAAACATATAACAACTATCCAGTAAAGATTTTTTTGTGTAAATAAAATAAAAGTGCTTTGCAAAACAAGCCTAGTACATCATGTGTACATCAGTGGTTATTATTCTTGATCATCTCTATGGAACTTTCATTCTCTGTGAAACACTGACATTTGAAGGAAGCATACTGCTGCAAGTGGAGGGAGGAAAACTGGGAGTGGTGACATATCCTTTGATTCATGCTTCCAAGGCCACATTCCAACTGTCACATGCAGAAAGTCACCAAGTGTTTCTTCATCCAATCACTGCAGAAACATTCATCTTATTATCAGTCAAGACATAAGTATGTTCAACCCCCCCACAGACAAAAAAATCATATAAAAAGTCCTTCTTTAAAGTTATTCTCAACAAACAAATAAAGGGAGGAGAAGAAATTGTACAGATGATGAAGAACAGAACACCTACTCTAACAAAGTGGAAATAAATTATTGAACAAAAGCTCAAACTTCCTTCAGCATTCAAACCAAGAAATAGAATAAGAAAGCAGCCGACAAGTGTATTGCAAATAATCACATTAAACGTCCCTGTCCTGAAACTCCCTGCAAAAGAGATTCCACTTCTAATGAAAACTTTCTTCTATGAAGATTTTTCTCATGGCAAGTTTAACATCTTTGTTCATTAAACTGTAGATTAAGGGGTTCATCACGGTAACCACATTTTTGGGTGTAAAAGACAGAATAGTTCTTTTTCCCACATTCACAGATTCGACAGTAGATGTCTGCAGATGCACAAATACATGTGATCTGAAGAACAGAGAAACAGCCATTATGTGAGAACTGCAGAATCTGAAGACTTTGGACCTGCTCTCAGGGGAATTGATGTGTAAGATGCTGCAGAGAAACCACAAGAGACAAAGATAGTGAGACTGGTCATGATGATATTGGCACTTCCCACAATGAATTGCACCAGCTCAAAAATAAAAGTACTTGTGCAGGAGAGCTGGAGCACAGGGAGGATGTCGCAGAAATAATGGTTGATGGTGTTGGCATCACAGAAGGTCAGTCTCCACATGCTTCCAGTGTGGGCCATAGTACCGGAAAATATAATCAAGTATGAACCAAAGATAAGGTTGGAGCACACTTTAGATAGCATGGCAATGATACACAAAGGTGGGTTACAGATGGCCACATAGCAAATATAGGCCATGGAAGTCAGAACATAAACCTCAGAGATGACAGAAAGGCAGAAGAAATAAACATGTGTCATGCACCCCTAGTAGGAGATAATATTCTTCTTTGATAAAAAGTTAATCAGTATTTTGGGTGTAAAAAACAGAGGAATAACAGAGGTCCATGAATGACAAGTTAAACAGGAAAAAGTATATGGGGGTGTGAAAGTGGGAATTCAGCCCAAGTAGGGTAATCAAACCCAGGTTTCCCTGAATAGTGATAATATACATCACTAGAAACAACAAAAAAACTGAGTGATCAGAGATCTGTGTGATCTGTTAAACCCATCAGAATGAATTCAGTCACAAAAGAACAATTTCCAGGAGCAATTCTTCTCTGTGGCATCTGTGTGGACAGGATAAAAGATTTGCATTACAGGGCAACCCAAATCTTCCCAGAAAATCTCTGTTCACAGTAACAGGCTCTAGAGTGGGAATGTCTGAGACTAGCCCAACATGGACCAAAAGAATATGCCTTGTCACCTGCTAAAAAGTGCCACAGATTTTCCAGTATTATAGTCCTTAAATCTTGACATAGTACAAAGTACCTACAATTTATTCCATGGATTAGAGTCCAAGGCTGCAATACACAAACATGACTACTGGAAAAACCAAGGGAGAAGAGGGAGGAGAGATGGACCAGGACAAGGTCCTTCTCTCTCATCTCATCTCTATTCACTGAGCCCTCCTCTCAGCAGTAGAAATGGAGACAGAGGCCCTGGCTACCTGGAGCTGACCTCTCACGCCACTTAGACACTATTATGTGAACATTGTTTCAAGATCAAAACTGAGGGACCAGAGTCTAGGAGAAGTCGAGTAGCTGCCTCAAGTCACAAAGTAAAAATTATATAGGGAAGAATAAAAAAAAATTATATTGGGAGAAATGAGAGTTGCCACCATGGAGAGAGAACCTAAATACTGAAATGTGGGAATGCTGAGGGCCCGGTATCTCTGAACATTCTCTGCTGCCCCTCAAAGAGATTCTTCCACCTGACTCACTTGTGTATCAGGACTGCACGACGTGGAGTAAGAGCAGCATTTCTCATTCTTGCACTTCAACTCCAAATAAGGAAGATGTGTACAGATAAAATTCAGAAACTCACCCTCTTTAATCCTGAAAAACTCTGAACTTCCTGATTCCTCTTTTTTACCCCATGTTCCTCAAGGAGCAATTTCAAACTTTGAGATTTTGGCTCCTTTGATTATGAAAGGATGCAGACTAGAAGTATTTTCCAATACACCCTGGAAATCATTTGGAGCTACAGATAACTACTTATTTTATTTATGAACCCTTCCCACACCAGAGAAAAGTGAACATTCTTTAGCAAAAATGTAGAAGATTTAATGTTGGTTTAATGATATAACACATTTGGTTATAAACAGGTTTGAAGCTTGCACAGTCTCTTCTCAGGATATAGATTCTGTGTGTAATACAGAAATAAGAGGACCTTATTTAGACCCTAAAGGATGGTGTCTCTTCAGTTTCTTAGCAATGCAAATTTTCCTCCAGTTTTCACTTCAGGCCAGGGATTGTTCATCCCCCAGTGCAGAGGTAAATTGGAACCCCCAAACCCCTACCATCTTTATCCTGAAGGAAATTCTGTCTGTTGCTGTGTTTTATTTCATTTTTTCATCCCATATCCAAAGGACTATTTCTGAGTGGGTTCCGCTTGCAGGCTTCTTTATTCTTTATTAGAAACTTCTGAAGGATTGCAGCAACTGACTTAAGTTGCTGTCTCTTCTGGGATATTCAAATAAATTTTAATGCTTTGAATTCTTCTACTGTCTTTTTTCTTAATCACCTACCAGAAATTCCTACCTGAGAGTCCGTAATAATCCTTAAATGTAACATTTCAGTAACTAAAATCATTAATTTCTTCCCATCATAATAATTAAGAATCTGGGTTCTGAAGTTAGAGGGCATGTGTTTGACTCCTACCCCCATAATTCCTGATTCTATTACCTTGGGCAAGTTACTCAAACACTCTTTGTCTTAGATAGTTGTTCAGATAAGGATGTGAATAATTACATCTCTTTCACTGGGTTGTCTCTCAAGTGCTTAGAATAACCTCAGGATAACTTAAGGAGTAACTCAAGTGCTTAGAATATGCCCAAAATGTGCTAAATAGGCAATAAATGTCAGCTTTCATGATTTATGTTCTTAAAGCCTCCAATGGATGCTCCATCTCAACACTCATCAGGCATTATTCTTTTTCTTTTAATTTCCATGCTCTCTAATAAAGTATAAGCTCTGTAAGGAAAAAGATCACTTCTGTCTTGTTTACTACTTTGCTTCTGGTGCTAAGTACAGGGTAAATAACAGGCTATCAGAAAATATTTGTGGAAATTATGTTGTTCTCTGCTGCAAATCCTCAGAATATATTCCCCATTCCTCACATACTAAGCAATAGACTCTACCACCACAATGTTCTCCATCCTTTCCCTCAGCCACCACTTGAAATCAGGAACTTTTTATGGTTTAGCTGACTTGTGTTACAGAACTATAGTGGCATCTAAACTTTATTCTATAATTTCCCAAACACTTACTCTAATTCAGCCATGCACACTGTTGCTAGAATTATCTCTGAAAACATCCTTATCTCTTCCTGGCTCCATACGTTTCAGTGCTTTCCCCTTGCCTGCTGGGTTTTAGAACTTGTAATAAATGATAACTTGCAAAGCTTGTACTCCATTTTGATTAAACTTAAAGGAGAAACTGATTCACAATTATATTTGATTAGAAGCAATGAAAGAATATTCTGATGGATTTAATTATTTTGAGCACATTGGTATTGTGCAAAATCTGAATTTTCTCAGCAATTATTGTAAGGAGGATGCTGGAGAACAGTTGCATTATAGAGAAGAAAGCATGGATATGATGACCAATTAACATCATCAGGTGAAACAGATTATATTTACAAATCTTCACACATACACACAGCCCATACATGGTGTACAATCAATGGCTCACAATACCATCATATAGTTGTGTATTTATCACCATGATCATTTTTAGAACATCTATATCACTCCATAAAAAGTAAAAAGAAAAAGGAAAAACCTCATACATCTCATACACCTTATCCCTACCTTTCATTGACCACTAGTATTTCAATCTACCCAATTTATTTTTATCCTTATCCCCCCTATTATTTATTTATTTTTTATCCATACTTTTTACTCATCTGTCCATAACCTGGATAAAAGGAGCATTAGACACAAAGTTTTCACAAGTACACCTAAAAGTTATATCTTTATACAATA
This sequence comes from Tamandua tetradactyla, assembly GCF_023851605.1. NCBI lineage: Eukaryota > Metazoa > Chordata > Mammalia > Pilosa > Myrmecophagidae > Tamandua > Tamandua tetradactyla. Next base: position 15,067,764 of record NC_135334.1, on the reverse strand, counting down.
AAGTTTTATCTTTATACTGGAACACAGTTTCAACAGTTTCAGTTACTTCCCTCCAGGAAGTGCAATACACCATAAACCAAAAAGGAATATCTATATAATGCATTAGAATAATCTCAGGATAACCTTTCAAGTATGTTTGGAATCTGTCAGTCCCTGAAATTTTATTTCGTCTCATTTTTCTCTTCTCCATCTTGGTCAAGAAGGCTTTCTCAATCCCATGATGCTAGGCCCCAGCAAGTCTTGAAAGTTCTGCCCCATGTTGTCAGGAAGATTTACACTCCTGGGAGTCATAGTCCACATAAGGAGGAGGGCAGTGAGCTCACTTGCCAACTTGTCTTAGAGAGAGCCCATAGCTGAGCAGCAAAAGAGGTTCTCTGTCTGTGACTCAGGCATAATTTTAAGTAAGCTCAGCCTATCATTTTCAGGAGTAAGTTTCATAGGGGAGAACCTCAAGATTGAGGGCTCAGGGTACTGATCTGGTTGTCTTCACTGCTTCTGGTAATATCAGGAATTCTCCAAATGGGGAAGTTGAATAGTTTCTCCTTTCTCTCCAGTTCCCCAAGAGGGCTTTGCAAATACTCTGTATTCACTGCCCAAATTGATCTGTGATATATCATATTGATGTGGACAAACCAACAAGATCTCACGCCCTTTTCAAGATTCCACATATTTATGGGGTTCAGCTAAACTGAAGATACAAGTTAAATTAGGTAGTTCACTACCCAAAATATAAATTTTGCACCAAAACACATCTTTCCTTTGGTCTCACACCGAAGTTGTAGTTTTAAAATATGGACAATATCATGCTTTACCCTATATTCTGCTGTACCCTAGTCTTATCCAGATCAGCTTCATTCATATCTCTAGTTGAAGTCTGAACCCTTTTTCCACTTTTTAATTAGTTCCTGTATGGGGTAGTGCTGACTTGCATAGCTTCAGAGCTCTAACTCTGAGTTTCCAGTCTCAAATAAATACCTGTCTTGGAATGACCAAGTTATATACAAAAAACTCAGTATCTCAGAATTTATAAATAACAGTTACAACTCCTGAATATATGTGACTGCTGTAAGTGTTTACAATCTGGGACCCTTTCCAGTAGACCCCATCCTGATAACCCAGGCTCTCAACTTCAGTTCACTGAGTTTTTATATTATAATTAGTCCATATGAGTTAGGTATGAGAACAGTTGTCTTTTTGTTACTGACATTTCATTCAGTATACGGTCCTTAAATTTCATTCACATAGTGGCATGCCTCACAACTTCATTCCTTTTTGAGGCTTCTCAGTGGCTCATTGCATGTATGTACCACAGTTCCCCCTTTCATTCCTCAGTCATTTTACCCTTAGACCACCTCCATCCATTGTGAATCACCAACATTGCCACCATAAATAGCAGTGTTGCAAATGTCCATTTATTTCCACACACTCAGTTCCTCCAAGTATATACTGAGCAAAGGTGTTGGAGGATTATAGTAGCCCACCCCTAGCCTCCTGTGGAGCCACCACACTGCCCTCCAAGGGGCTGTACCTTTCAGTTTCCCTACTGACAGTGAATAGTACATCTCTTTCTCCACATTTACTCTAGCACTTGTTACTCTCTGTTCATTTTAACAATTTTATTCATACATCAGACAATCCAACCTAAGGGCATAGACATGTCTTTGCCACCATAATCTATTTGGAGATATTTTCTTTTCTTCCATAAAGCATCCCTCCCCCTCCCCCATGCCTCCTGTCTATTGACGTTTAGTTTTGGTAAAATGCCTTTGTTACATTCAGTGCAATAATATTGCAATGTTACTGTTGAGTATAGCTCCTACCTTGTATTGATTGTATTTTTTCCCATATACCATCCATTTTCAACACTTTGCAATTAATGACATTCATTTGTTCTCCCTCATGTAAAAACATTTTTTATTTGTACATTTAATCACCATCCTGGTCTACTTTAGGCATTCCTAAGTTATACTGTCTCAATCTTTATCTTCTGTCTTTACTTTTGGTTTTATACATGCTCCAGCCCTTCTCCATCAATCATAGTCCCATTCAGCTTCATTCAGTGCACTGATATTATTGTGCTATAATCAGGTAGTTTTGCGCTATCCATTTTTGAATTTTTGCAATCAATTTTGTTGCACAATCTGTATTCTCTCAGTACCAAATGTCCAATCTCTACCCTATTTCCTTCTCCTAATAACCTGTGTTCCTAACTTAAACTCTCAAAGTTCACTCATTAATGTTAGTTCATATTAGTAAGACCATGACTTGATGGTGCTTGGGGAACAAAACAATTTCTCGGCAATCATATATAATACTACCATAAAAATTGGTGTGCAAATGTTTGTTTTTGTCCTTGCCTTCAGTTCCTCTGACTATATGCCTAGTAATGGGATTACTGGATCATATAGCAATTTTTGAGGAACTGCCAAACTGCCTTCCAGAATGGTTGTACCATTTTATGTTGGAGAAGCCATAAAATATCACTAACATGGCTGCCATGGCTGATGCAAGGCAACATAAAATGACTGACCTGAAATCTGCCCTCCGCCCTAGCAACAACGGTGACCAATCCCAGAAATCTGCCCTCCAGCCTAGCAACAACAGTGACCAATCCCAGCCTGACACGTGTTCCTGCATGCCTCCCAGCCTATACAATCCTGTGCACCTCCTGAATAAAACAGACGCCTTCCATTTTCCCCCGAGGGTTGTCTCCTGAGCCATGTGCTGTGTGCTCTGTGTCTGTGTGACTGACTCAGTATGGCAACTTACCCCCAGCCATCAGCTAACCAGCCATCAGCCACCCCACAAGTGGTGCCCAACGTGGGGCCACCCCCCTCTTCAGCAGTTCTCTGTGAGAGCCACCCCTTCAGTGGTTCTCCGTGATAGCCGCCCCCTCGGTGATTCTCCATGATAGTCACCCCCTTTGGTGGTTCTCAGTGACAGCCACCCCCGTCTCAGTAAGTGGCCCCCTCAGTGGTTTCTCTGTGCATACCGCCCCCTCTAAATTCTCCCTATCATGGTCAATACTCCCTCCTCTGATTTTGTGCCTCAAGCTTGAGCCATCCATGCCTTATAGGCCACAAGGTGGGTTAAAATCTCCATTAAAATCTCCGAAAAAAATGTGCGCGAGTACTGGGAAGTCCTTACGCGATCTAACTGCTGGATCGAAAAGGCCTTGATATGGGACCCGAATACTTGGTCCAAACTCCTTCAGTGTGTTCGCTCCGTTGAGGAACACGAGGGAAAAACTTTTCCTCTAGGTCTCGTTCCCACCCTCCTAGCAATATAGGCATGCCTCACGGGAGCCCCTTTTGAGGTGCTTTCGCTTTCGCCTGCCATGTCAGCTTCATCCTCCCCACCCCCACTTCCGTGCTCGAACTTCCGCCGGCTTCCGAACCCGAACCTCCCTTTTCCTAACCCAAGTGTTCCCCACCTCCATACAAACCGTTCCCCTCCTCCATGGTAGCGTCGCTATATCCTTCATTACCCTCACCCCCTGCAGCCGCCGCCGCCATGGCTGCCCCTCCCCCAACTCTTCTTAAGCCCTCTAGGCCACCGCGACTTGCTCCCTCTCCTTCAATCTCACTGCCCCCTGCTTCCGTTCCTCCCCCTCTACCTCCTCCTCCTCCTAACCTATTCCTTGCAGTAACCCTGGTATGTCCCGCTAAAGCGTTTGTTTAAGGTTTATTGCAGAAGTGGCTAAAAGAAGATCAAGCCCTGGAGAAGTTTATCGCGAGCTACCACCAACAACCCCCTGTGCACCCTTCCCCCCTTCTCTCCCACCAGCTGCTGTGTACCCCTGAGTCCCAAGGGAGTCCTTGGGCTCCTTGAGACCCCCATCCCCTTCCCAAATACCAGTGGTTTCTGGCCTACCCCCCTCCCACATGCACTCCCATTGTCTGGGCTTTTACTTTGTCATAAAGTTGCATCGCCTGCATCTCCACAGTCTCCATTATAGCCAGCCTAAGCTGCGCATCTCAGTCCTCCTATATGATGAACAGATCAGCAGGCAGCCAGTGACGGGTAAGACCTCCTGGGGAGGCAACCTAAGACAGGCACAGTTATCCGGAAAGCTAAAAAACAAAAAAGGAGGAATTGTTGAAGAAGCCATAAAAATATCACTAACATGACTACCATGGCTGATGCAAGGCAACACAAAATGGCTGACCTGAAATTTGCCCTCCGCCCTAGCAACAATGGTGACCAATCCCAGCCTGACATGTGTCCCTGCATGCTTCCCAGCCTATATAAGACTGTGCACTTCCTGAATAAAGCAGATGCCTTCCACTCACCCATGAAGGTTGTCTCCTGAGTCTTGTGCTGTGTGCTCTGTGTCTGTGTGACTGACTCAGTACAGCCACTTACCCCCAGCCATCAGCTAACAAGCCATCAGCTACCCCATAATTTTACATTCCCACCAGTAATGGATGTGTGCCTCTTTCTCCATATCCTCTCCAGTGCTTGTTTTTTTCTGTTTTTCTGACAATGGCCATTCTAGTAGGTGTTGGATTATATCTCATTGTGGTTTTGATTTGCATTTTCTTAATAGCCAGTGAAGTTATGCTTCTTTTCATTTGCCTTTTATCCATTTGGAGTTCGTATTCTGAGAAGTGGCTGTTCATGTCTTTTGCCCATTTTTTAAATGGGGTTTTTGTCTTTTTGTTGTTAAGTTGAAGAATCTCTTTATAAATTCTGGATTCTAAATCCTCATCTGATATGTGGTTTTCAAATATTAGTTCCTATTGCATAGGTTGCCTTTTTACTTTACTAACAAAGTTCTTTGCTGCATGAAAGTGTTTAATTTTGAGGAGTTCTCATTTATCTATTTCTATTTTTCACTGCTCATTGTTTTGGGTTTAGGAAACTGACTCTTATTACAAGGTTTATAAGATCTTTCCCTACAGTTTCATCTAAAAGATTTATGGTCTTAGATCTAATGCTCAGGTATTTGATTCATTTTGAGTCAATTTTTGTATAGGGTATGAGATATGGATCCTCTTTCATTCTTTTGCATATTGATATCCAGTTCCCCAAGCACCATTTTTTATATTGTTAGTAAAAAACCATGCCTGTACCTGCTTTTGATGTGCTTCTGTACGGTTTTTTATTTGACATTATATTTGTATTGTTACTGAATTAGTTTATGGCTTTTGTGATATTGTGATGAAATGAATGTCTTTTGCATTTGGAAAGAACCCTAAAAATGTATTTTTAGGGTCCAGAGCATGAAACGTTCTGGTCTAAAACTGTTTCATACCACGGAAGAGCCATGTTCTTCTAATCCAATCTTGTGAAGACAGACTTAGGGGTGAGACCTTTGATTAGATTGTTTCCATGGAGATGTGACCCACCCAACTGTGGGTTGGACCTTTTGGTTAGATGGAGATGTGACCGTCCCCATTCCAAGAGGGTCTAACTAGTTTACTGGAGTCCTTAAAAGAGCTGACACAGAGAGCAGAGGGTTCAGATGCTTAGAGACAGACAGAAGCTCAGAGAGGGGCCCACTGGAACTAGGGGCTGAAAGCAATAAAATCTGTGAGGAAAGGGCTAGCAGACATCATCATATGCCTTCTTATGTGACAGAGAAACCCTGGAAGTGATTGACCTTTTTTGAATGAAAGTACCCTCTTGTTGATTTGGATATTTTGATGGCCTTAAAACTACAAATTTGTAATTTAATAAATCTCCTTTATAAAATCCATTTCTGGAATATTGCATTCTGGCAATTTTAACAAACTGAAACAAGCAGTTGGAAAAAATTAGGAGAGACTGATGCTTTTTGACTTACAAGGAATCCCTCTGTATAGCAATATGTCAACATCCATGCTATATATAAACAGTGTGTGTGTAAATATATGCATGTGCATATTTACTTTTCACATACAAATGCATATATATTTCTATGATGAGTTAATTATTCCAAGTCAGATTCATTGATTTAAAGCTTAGAAGAGCAATGTTACTTTATAAAATAAATATTCAACTTATATCCACCTAAAATGAATGAATACAATAATCTCTAACAAGCATTTCACAAGTTTTTTATTGTGGTTGACCATATTGGTGCCTCCCCTAGTTGCCTTACATCAGAATCCACTTTTCACAATAGAGGCTACACATGGGAGATATTCGTTTTGCCAGTTTTCCTTGTGATAAGTCTTGACCAGCTGACCTAATTTTCACTGAAAAGAAACATAAGAAGAAGTCATATATTGGCTTCTGTAGAAAATTTACTTTATCATATACAAGGAAAGAAGTGTGAGGGGAAATATAATTCTTTTGTTCTCATTTTTGGGTATTGCCATGTGAAGATATGATTCTTGGAGTTCTGACTGTCATTTTATGACCATAAGGTGACAAGCCTGAGGACTAAAGGCATTGGGTTGTGGACAATGGAATGGAAGAGCTCTATACCTTGATGAGAGCATTGGGTTATTGAACCAATGCCATCACATTTTACCTCTAAATTTATTGTTATGTGAGAAAAATAAGCTCTTATTTAATTCGGCTTTAAATTGAGCACTTGGTAACTTGAAGATAGAAGCTTTATATGTGATATCTAGTGTTAGGGGTAATTTGGGGATATAGACTTTGAAAAATTATATAATTTTGTTAGATAAACATCTTGGGAAATTTCTTTGTTCTTTGGGGTCATAGTTTTGGGGATTTATACTTTTTTACAAAATTCAACTGCCGGAGATAATGAAGAAACTGGAAAGTCTAGAGCTAGAGAGAGACAGAGCTGTGTTTTCAGAGATTATTCTAGCAGCAGTGTGGGTGGCTGAATTAGAGTAAATATGCAGGATTTTCTAGAGTAATAGTTAGAAGCCACTGCAGTTCACTAATATAGGTCAGCTAAATCCTACAAGATTCCTAAATTTGGGTGGAGGCTGTGGGTTTGGATGGAGTTAAATAATATTGTTTAGCACTGTTGAGATTTGTGAAAAATATTCTGAAGGTTTTCAGCCTGAGATCTTACTTTCCAGAAATATCCTTGAGCTGCTACTATATACTTATTTGCAGGATTTAGTACCAGAAGAGTAGAAAAAAAGATAGAAGAATTATTTGTCTTCACAGATCTTATAGATTATAAAAGAGCACAGAAGTTAAAAGATAATGAATAATGTCTCTTGAGTGTTATAATGGAACATCTACTGGATGCTGTGGAACGCAAATCATGACAGGTGATTTTTACTCACTATTTATCATATGCTGGGCATTGTTCTAACACTTGAATTATATTAGCTCAATTACTCATCATAATCACATAATGAAAGAGATACTTTTATTCCCATCTCTATCTTACCAAATTTCTGAGGGAGAGAGAGGTTAAGTAATTTGTTGATGGAGTTAGAGTTAGTAATTGTGGGGGTAAAAGTCAAGGACCTGCCCTCTAATTCCAGAGTCTGGATTCTTAACTATTATGGTGAGAAGAAAACGATGGCTTCACTTACTGAATTTTACATTTAAGAACTCTGCCAGTTTGAGAATCCATGCTTTAATCCTAATTCAATTTTGTGGAGGCAGCCGTTTCTTTTAATCCCTATTCAGTACTATAGGTTTGGAGCTTGATTAGGTTGTCTCCACGAAGAGGTGACTCATCCAATTGTGGGTTTTAACCTTGGATTAGAGGTGGATAGGACTCCACTCATTCCAGGTGGGTCTTGATTAGTTTGCTGGGATCCTTTAAAACAGAAAGTGCTTTGGAGACAGAGAGAAAGCAGCAGAGACACAAGAAGTGCAGAGCCCATACAGCCAGACACCTTTGGCGATGAAGAAGGGAAACACCCCTAGGGGAGCTTCATGTAACAAGAAGCCTGGAGAGAAAGCTAGCAGATGTCACTGTCTTTGCCATGTGCCTTTCCAGTTGAGAGAGAAACCCTGAACCACATAGGTATTCTTGAACCAAGGTATCTTTCCCCGGATGCCTTAGATTGGACATTTCTATAGCCTTGTTTTAATTTGGATATTTTTATGGATTTGGAACTGTAAACTTGCAACTTAATAAATTCCCCCTTTTAAAAGCCATTCCCTTCTGATAGCTAGCAAACTAGAAAGAGGACCATTTAGAATATTCAGCTAGAAATTTCTAATAGATGTTTAGAAATAAAGACAGTAGAAAGAAAGCAAAGCATTAAACTTTATTTGGAGTTATCCCAGAAGAGTCATTTACTGCAATCCTTCAGAAATTTCTGATAAAAAAATATTGAGACCTGTTTACTCAAGCTATGTGGAAATAATCCTCTGGATATGGGATGAACGAATGAAATAAAAGAAGACAATAGAGAGATTTCCCTTCAGAGATGAAAACAGTAAAGATATGGGATTTCCAATTTAGCTTTGAGTTGGAAGATGTACTATCCCTAGTCTGAAGTGAAAACTTGAGGGAAATACTGCATCCCTAAGGAACTAAAGAGATTCATCCTCTAGGGTGTAAGTACAGTCCCGTTATTTTTGTATTACTTACAGAGTCTGTTCCCTGGAGAAGTTTAAAACCAGTTTATAATCAAGTGCACTATATTATTAAACCAACATTAAATCCACATATTTTTCAAATGGATGTTCATTTTTTTCTCTGATGGTTGAGGGGTTCACAGATGAAACCACAATTCGTCTGTAGCTCTGAATGATTTCATTGGAAATTAAGTCAAGTCGGCAACCTCTTAGAATAAAAGGAACCAACATCTCAAAGTTTGAAATTATTCTTTGAGGAACACAGGGTTAAACAAGAGGAACCAGGAAGCTTAGAGGTTTTCTGGTCTAAAGAGGGTGAGTTTCTGAATTCCAATTGTACATTTTTCCTTATTTTGAGATGGAAATCCATACTATGCAGTCCTGACAAACAAGTGAACCAGGTGAAAGAATCTGTTTGAGGGGCAGCAGAGAATATTCAGAGACCTAGGGGTCTAGGGGTTCCCATATCTTAGTCTGTAGTTCCCTCTTCATGGAAGCAATTATCACTACTCTAGAAATGGCTTTTAACCTGTGACTTGGGGCAGCTGCTGGACTTAGACTCTGATCCCTCAGTTTTGATTTTGAAACCATGTTCATGGTTCATGCTTCAGGGTCTAAACTGCATAAGAGGCCAGCTCCAGGTTTCTAGGAACTTTTGCCTAATTTTACTGCTGAAAAGAAGGCTGACCTGAATGAAGACATGATGAGATTAGCAAGAAGAATTATGTCCTGCTTTGTCCTCTATCTTTTCCTTTGTTTTTTCCAGCCTTCAAGTTTTCCTATGGTAGCATTTGTCTTCACACTGTGAGATAAATTGTTAGGTGCCTTTTACTATAATTAGCTTTAAGGACTCTAATAAGGGGAAGCTGTATCAGGTATCAGGAGTAAAGGCAGATTGTATGGGTCCAAGACATTTGCACTGAAGAGCCCACTCAGGTGAGAGAAGATACTGTAGGAAGATCTGTGTTTCCCTCTAATATAAGACTTTTCTCTTGTCCCCATAGGTCTCTCACAGCAGAATGGCTTCAGGAAATGTCTCTTTAGTGACTCAATTTATACTTGTGGGATTAACAGACAACCCAGATCTCCAGCTTCCTCTATTCTTCCTGTTTCTAGCAATATATATTATCACTGTGCAGGGAAATTTGGGCTTGATAACTCTCATTGGACTGAATTCTCACCTTTATACCCCCATGTACTTTTTCCTCTTTAACTTGTCCTTCATAGACCTCTGCTATTCTTCTGTTTTTACACCCAAAATGCTGATTGACTTCTTATCAAAGACAAATATTATCTCCTACCAGGGGTGCATGGCACAGCTCTATTTCTTCTGCTTTTTTTCCATCTCTGAGTGCTATGTGCTGACATCAATGGCCTATGATCGTTATGTGGCCATCTGTAATCCACTCTTGTATAACATTGCCATGTCTCCTAAAGTGTGCTCCAACCTTATTTTTGGTTCATACCTGATGGCATTTTCTGGCGCTATGGCCCATACTGGATGTATGCTGAGACTGACCTTCTGTGATGCCAACACCATCAACCATTATTTCTGTGAGATTCTCCCTCTGTTCCAGCTCTCCTGCACGAGCACCTCTGTCAGTAAGCTGGTGGTTTTCATTGTGGTGGGCATCAATATCATTGTGACAAGTCTCACCATCTTTATCTCCTATGGTTTCATTCTCTGCAGCATCTTCCACATCAGTTCCACTGAAGGCAGATCCAAAGCATTCAGAACCTGCAGTTCCCACTTACTGGCTGTTTCTCTGTTCTTTGGATCAGGTGCATTTGCGTATTTCCAGCCATCTTCTGCTGGGTATAAGAATGAGGAAAAACTCTCTTCTGTCTTTTACACTAATGTGGTTCCCATGATGAACCCCTTAGTCTACAGCTTGAGGAACAAAGATGTAAAACTTGCACTGAGAAAAACTTTGAGTAGAAAAATGCTTCGATCTTAAATAGGATCTCCTGTACAAGTTGGTTCAGGACAAGGAGATTCAGTGTGTTTAATTGCAATATATTTGATGACAGTTTTCTTATCCTGTTTCTTTATTGTATTTGTGAAGAAACTTGAGCTTTCTCTCAATAATTTATTTCCACTTTCATTAGAGTAGATATTCTTTTCCTCATCATTTGCACAATTTCTTCCTCTTTTTACCTCTCTTCCTGCTTGAGAATGAATGAAGGAAGGAATTTATTGTATCTCTATTTTCACTGTCTCTTTAATCTTTATTTTTTCTCTGTTGAAATATTATGAATGGTACTGCAATAATTAATAAAGTAATGCTAGTGTGACATTTTGTCATTGGAGGAGGTGAGGATACTGTTGCATTGTGCTATTTGAAGTATAAATCAAACAATATTCGTCCACTTTTGTCTTTCTATCCTAAACTAAGCTGGACTATGTCTCCTGCCAATGCCAGTGCATTTAAATAGACAGAAGTTTCCATAAAGATTATCAATAATAACTCCCTTTTTCAGACATAATATTGTGCATGTTGCCTCCTTCCTAAGAGTTTTTATAATTTACACCTAAACAGAAGCAAAACAGATGTTCAGGGTGGGCTACAATGACTCAACAGGCAAGAATGCTTGCCTGCCATGTCAGAGGACCCGGGTTCAATTCCCAATGCCTGCCCATGTAAAATAAAAATAAAAACAAACAGACAAACAGATGTTCAATATATTCATTACTGGGATAATAAAGTTAAACCAAGAAATATAGATGCTTTATTAAAGTCACACAGAAACTCAATGAAAAAGTTGAGTAAATTCTAAGTTCCTGAATTCAAAATTATTTTTCTTTCTGGAATATATTGCTTTTATTTTATTTAACTATTCTTATTTCAGTAGACATGACATAGAGAAGACATTTCTATTTTGAAATTGACTATATTTTGTTCCAAGAGGTTACATGAATTTCTCTAAATAGGTTTTTCTCTTTTTGTGGTAGGAAACCATCTGATGATTTCTTTTCTGGGAAAGAGGAGGTTTGTAGGGTTAATATAGTTTGGAGTTGAGTGGTTCAAATACAAAACTTACTTTTTCAAATAAAATCATGAATTTTCTATATTAACTGACACTTTTATTTCAGAGACTAGGGGATGGAAGAGGAAGGAGACCAGCGATGTTTTTTGGCTGAGATCCAAGAGCCACCTGGTTAATAGTGGGAGGTGCTTGGGGTGGAGATGGTCAATAAGGATTTAGAAATCGCATTTCACCCTGAATTTGTGACTGGTGTAGCAGTGTATTGTCATTATCCTACAGTGTCCATAAAGCAGTGAGAAAACATACAATTCACAATGATTATACCTCATCAGCAGTATTTTGGGGAATGTAGAAAGAAGAGTTCTAGTCCCATTTTTAGGGAATCAGATAGAAAGTGTATCGTAATTTCAAGAGATAAATAGTGAGTGTTAAACAAACCTACAGTTAGAATTAAGAATGTAAAATGCTGAGAAGATGAAATGGCATGCCTCCTTCTGCCCTCTCTGTTTATGGGATAATCTAGAAATGTCATGGAGGTCACAGGATTTCTCCATTTCTTGATAGTTTAGGTTATCTGATATTGAGAAAAAGTAAAGCTAACAAGGCTGGATGACCAAAATTATGCCTGTTTTTTGCTGGCTTCCATATATTATCCCCTGTGCCGGTTTGAATTTGTGCACCACCAAAAAAGCCATGTCCTTTACTCCTCATTCAATACTGCTGGGTGGGAACTTTCAGATTATCTCCACAGAGACATGACTCACCCAGTTGTGGGTATTAACTTTTGATTAGGGGAAGATGTGACTTCACTTATTCCAGGTAGGTATTGATTAACTTACTGGAATCCTTTAAAAGAGGAAACAATTTTGGAAAAAAGCTTGAGTGCCATGGGAGAAGAGAGCCACAAGAGCCATAAGAGCCCACATAGCCAGAGACCTTTGGAGATGAAGAAGGAAAATGCCCCTGGGGGAGCTACATGAAACAAGAAGTTTGGAGAGAAAGGTAGCAGATGTCGTCACCTTCACCATGTGCCTTTCCATTTGAGATAGAAACTCTGAACTTCATTGGCCTTTTTGAAACAAAATATCTTTCCCTGGATGCCTTAGATTGGACATTTCTATAACCTTGCTTTAATTGGGACATTTTCATGGCCTTAGAACTGTAAACTTGCAACTTAATAAATTTCCCTTTTAAAAAACCATTCCATTTCTGGCATATCACATTCTGACAGCTAGCAAACTAGAACAATCCTATGGTGGATGTATAAGCACAGGAAATATGAATTCACTCAGAGGAAGGCAGAAGTTAAGCAAAGAGAGAAGCCAGATGGAGTCAGAAAATAAGGTAGAGAACCATGTGTTGGAGGTACACATATGATTAAAGGAAACTCAGGTCGCCGTCATGCTACAACCAGAATGCCACAGACCCCAGGAGAAAACATGGCTGACTAGCTTCCCAAATGATGAGACAATAAATTCTTATTGTATTGGCCAGCCTAGTATGTAGTATTTGTCATACCATATTTGCAGATCAAAACATGGTCTATCATGTGACAAGTCAAATGATTTATAAGGTATCTATAATAATAAATATTTTATAATTTATCTGAGTCCATTCATGATTAAAAATTGTGAATTTTATCTTTTATTAGTTTGTATGTTTGTTTTCTAGGTATTTCCATTGTTAATTCCTTCTCTTTGGGTTTAAGTGCCCATTCATGCCCATTTCTTGACATCATTATCAACCTTTTTGATTTTCTCTTAAGTTCCATGTAATAAAAAGTTTGCCTAGACTGGAGTTTCTTTTTAGTTTATTTTCCCCTTACTGTTCCTTTTGGTAAAATTATTCACCTATTGATAAAAGTGTCTTTAGATAAGTAAATAAGTATGTGTGCTATTTGGGATCCTCTGCAGACATTGCAGAGGCACAATGCTGTGCTCCTAATCTGGACGGATATGGTGAGTTCTCTGTCCTCTGGGGTAGAGTTAACTTAACAGCCCTTTTGCCTCATGAGTGCCCATGTTATGCAGTTACTGTCTCATCTTAGTGTATTTATTGATATTTCCAGTGGTTTTGATGAAATCCTTTTAATGTAGACTGTGCAAATAGTTCAAAGTACAATCAAATCCCCCAGTTTTGTCCTTTTGTTCTTTTTTTCTCACCACTTCTATTTTGTTTTGTTATTCTGATTTTTCTTGTTCCCTTTTGAGAATGGCCAAACTGTAGCACATACTGCCTGCTGCTGACAGTCACGAACCTCACAGTGTATTCAGTATTGAAGAGGTCATTTGTTGCTCCACACTTTATTGCCAAAATAACGTTAACAGAGGATGATTAGAGGAGGAATATCATGTATCTCAGGAGAAATGACATATCATGATATAGTAAGAGAAGAAAGTGGTTTGCATTATATTAAAATTGCATTCATTACTCTGTCCTTGCCATCTAATATTTTGCAAAAAGTCACGTTTCTTTTTGTGAATTTTATTTGTCATTTAAAGAACAATACTGCATCTTAAGTAAGATGAAACCTTTTAACCATTTCTACTATCAGTGAGGTTAATAATAAAAAGAGGTATAATTAATGAAAATAAACCAGGTTCACAGAAACATTCATTATTAGTCTTCCTCTTTTCTGTATGATGTTCATGCCATCATTTATTGACATAGACAGCTCTATTTTTTAGAGATGTCGTAGGCTTACAGAACTGTCATGTGTAAAGTACAGGATTCCCATATACTACCCTATTATTCACACCTTGCATTGGTGTGAAACATTAGTTACAACTGATGAGAAAAATTTTTATTATTGTACTATTAACTATAGTGAATGGTTTAACTTAGGGTACACTATGTTGTATGTTTACATGAATTTTAGCTTTTAAAATTTTATCCTCTTACCAAATGCACATTCTAAAATTTTCTCTTTTACCACCTGTTTCTCATCATTGTTTGCTCCCAAAGTTTAGTCACCACTGAGGAAACCGGCCTGAAAGAATTATTAATGAAGTGTTTGTCAAAGGGTGATTTTAGAATTTTTGTTATTCCTTCTACATACATTAATTTGAATACTGATGATAATTTATACCTTTACTCTTATTGACTCTTATTTTCCTAAGAAACTTTACATCACTACTTTCAAATTTTATTGCATAGAGTTCTGGAAAGAAGAGGTTTAACTTGTTAAAATAGACTAATGTTAATTTACTTCATATTAGTTAGGGTATATTTGTACCGTCTCCTTTTCTTCTTCATCAAATTATTGGGTTGTTCAACATTTTGTTAATTACATTTTTAAATTATTAAGTGGATTTACAGTTCTTCCATTTTCTGCATTATTTCTGCTTTTATCTTTATTATTTAATTATTTATACTTTTATTTTTTGTTCTCTTTTAGTTTTTTACTTGCATATGTGATTCATATATTTAAAACTTTCATTTTTGCAATTTTTTTGTATTGCTGATTTTTCTTACAATATTTTTTCATTGAGATATGTGCCAGTTTGAAAGGATTATGTGCCCTAGAAAAGCCTTGTTTTAATCTTGATCCATCTCCTGGAGGTAGCCTTTCTTTTAATTCCCATCCAGCACTGTAGGTTGGACACCTGATTAGATTATCTCCATGGAGATGTGACATGCCCAATTGTGAGCGTTAACATTTAATTAGAGGGAGATGTGACGCCACCCATTCCAGTTGGGTCTTGATTAGTTTACTGGAATCCTTTAAAAGAGGAAATATTTTGGAAAAAGCTTCAGAGCCACAAGAATCACGCAGCCAGAGACCCTTGGAGATGAAGAAGGAAAATGCCTCCGGGGAAGTTCATGAAGCAAGAAGCCTGGATACAAAGCTAGCAGATATTGCCATTTTCACCACGTGCCTTTCCAGTTGAGAGGGAAACCCTGAAAGTCTTCAGCCTTCTTGAATCAAGTGATCTTTATCTGGATGCCTTAGATTGGACATTTCTATAGAATTGCTTTAATTTGAACAATTTCATGGCCTTTGAACTGTAAATGTGCAACTTAATAAATTCTCCTTTTTAGAAGCTGTTCTGTTTCTAGTATATCATATTCTGACAGCTTGGATGGGCCACAGAGGCTCAGCAGGCAGAGTTCTTGCCTACCATGCAAGAGACACGGGTTCGATTCCTCGTGTCTTCCCATGCAAAAATCACATATTCTGACAGCTAGTGAACTAGAGCAAGATAAATTCACATACCATCCAAACCATCCAAAGTGGACAATGGCTTTTAGTATAACCAAAGTTGCGCATTCATCACACAATCAAGTTTAGAAACTTTTTATTACTCTAAAAAGAAAAACCTCATTTCCCTTAGTAGTCACCTATCAATCTCTCTACATCTAGCCCTTCATGACAACCCATCTAATTACATTATATTAATATAAGTGAATTATACAATATGTAGTTCTTTGCTTTTGATTTCTTGCATAGCATAATGTTTTTAAAATTATTATTATTATTTTAATTTAAAAAGTTGTACATTTACAAAAAAGCCATGTAGAAACTACAGCATCTACAGCATTCCCATTTTTCCCCATATGGTTGACGCTTTGTATCACTGTGGTACCTTTGTTACAAGATGACAGAATATTAAAATGTTATTAACTATAGTCCATGGTTTATATTAGAAAATATTTTCCCATCTATTCCACTCTATTATTAACACCTTATAATAGTGTCTTACATTTGTTATAATTTATGAAGGAACATTTTTATATTTGTATTATCAACCACAGTCCATTATCCATAAGAGCGTTCACTGTGTTATTCAGTCCATTGTTTTATCTTCTAACTTTCCTTCTAGTAATATACTTGTAGTTAAAACTTCCCCTTTTATCCATATGATTATGCACAAGCCATTTCTATTTTCAATCAGCCTAAATAGAAACTGTGCACAAATTACACAGCACCTCCCCATTTTCTATTCTCATTCTATCCCCTATATTCTAGATGCTAACTCTTTTAGTGTGCTTATTATAATCAGTTCATATAAGTGAGATCATACAATACTGTATTATTAACTTCTTGAGGAATGTCAGACTGTCTTCCACAGCTGCTGCACCATGTTACTTTTCCACAAGCAATGAAGGAGTGTTTCTAGTTCTTTACATCTTCTCCAATACTTGTATTTTTCTGTTTTTTTTAATAGTGGCCATTCAGTAGGTATAAATGATATCTCATTGTGGTGTAGATTTGCATTTCCCTAATAGCCAGTGATGTTGAGCATCTTTTCATGTGCTTTTTAGCCGTTTGTATTCTTATATAGAAAATTGTCTATTCAAGTCTGTTGCCCATTTTTTAAATTGGTTTGTTTGTCTTTTGATTTTTGAATTGTAATATTTCTCCCTATATTCTGTATATCAAACTCTTCTTTTTCCCATAGGTTGTCTTTTCACTTTCTTAGCAAATCCTTTTGAAGAACAAATGTCTTTGTGCAGGTCCCATTCATCTATTTTTTCTTTTATTACTTGTGCTTCAAGTATAAAGGCTCATAAACCATTGCCAGCCACAAAATCCTGAAGATGATTCCTTACATTTTCTTCTAGGAATTTTATAGTCCTGGTTATTATATTTACATCCTTGATAAATTTTGAGTAAATTTTTGTATGTGGTAGAGACAGGAGTCCTCTTTTTTTAATTTATTTCCACGTAGATACCTAATTACTTCTCAGGTTTCTTTTGGAAAGCACAACATGAAAAAGTTGTTGTACAGTAATAATAATAATAAAAGTCACATCCTGAACAGACAAAAATGGTTAACCATGTATTCTCAGTGGCCAGGTTAATGATTCAGGTATAAAATCAAAGGGAGTAAATGCAAAGTATATGAGGAAATTCAAAGGGAATTCCTCTGATATTCATAGATAACTGATTTTCATAGATAACTGATATTCCACATAGATAGTCAGTTCTCCCAGCACTATTTGTTGAAGAGACAATTCTGTCCCAGTTGAGCAGACTTGGTAGTACTGTAAAATAACAGTTGACCATAGATGTGAGAGTTTATTTCTGAAGTCTCAATCTGATTCCATAGGTCAGTACATCTATGTCCTTTTGTTACCTCTATTTGCTTTTTCCTTGAGGAAAAATTCTGGAAGGAGTGTCACCCCAGAGAGGACTTTCCAAAGTCAGTATTTCCAGCCAAAACAGCATCAAGGATCCATTAAGGGGGTGCAAACAAACTCCAAAGAGTCATGGGGAGAGGGTCAGAAACATGCCCCGACATTTTTTGACAACTCCTTGGAGCTGTACTTTCCTGGCCTGCCCAGCATATGGCATCCTTTAGCAACCATTCCCCACAGATCTAGGGAGGCAGTATACCTTTAAATTATATCACCTTTGCCTCTCTTTCAGGTGGGTTGAAAGAGTATCTTAGAGTCATGACCCTAGCAATCTGAGTTCACTAATCAAAGTTGTGGTCAGTGCTTGACCATCCCCCTACCCGCCTTGTTTTTATGGAAGAGGATTCTTGGGCTCCTTTTGTCCACAGCAGCTAGCCAGGCACTGGACCCTGAAGTGGCCCACATAAAGAGTAAGTAATACATGCGAACAGAGCAAACGCCTCACAGTTCTTTACCCAGTTTCTTAGTCTTTTCTTCCCGCTCTTCTCAGGATTCTGTGCTTTGTTCTTCTGGCCTCTGGAGCCCCGGAAAAGTTGTTTCAGAAGTTTTTGCAAGTTTACTAGGTATTTTGTAGAAGTGAATCTTGAAATCTCCTACTCTGCCATCTCTCACAGAAATTCCCCCCTGGCAATAACTTTTTAATTCACAAAACCTGATATAAAAATTGTGTTCCAGAAGAAGGTACAAATTTTCATTAATATTACAAAGATATTTTATTTGGATATCTAATGGAATAAAAATTAAGTAATTGCATAGAATGAAATAAAATTAAGTATGAGAGGCATATTTCTGTGTTTTGGAAATTTTACATTAATATGGTATATGATGAAAAAACATTGAATTTTATATTTTACCATCAACATAACAGACATTGAAAATTTCACAAAATGTATTTTTAACAAATAATGCAAAATTCAATGTACTCTCCACCAAGGTCCCCAGGTTATTAAGTAAGATATTGATAGAATATTTTACTCAACAGTTTAATTTTTTTATCATAGGTATTTAGCTCAAAATAACCTAGCCCAGCAATATCAGATAATTAAGTTTTTAAATAATTTATTTAGTCCTATTTGCCCAAATTATGATAAATGATCTGGGTATACATGCTGTATAGTTCAATTTTAGTGACAGTCTTCATTGTTAAAGAAAAATTTCTATGAGCAGAAGTATTAATGTTAATACTTGCGTAGTTTCACAGGTTTTCTACTATTAAATTTTCATAGCCTTACTTGAACTTTACACAAAAATCATTTAATTTTTGTTAACAAAATATTTTGGAGAGGAAATTTACAGATGTGATGGACTAGTGGAACAGATACTCTATATTCTTTCCCTTTGAATTTCCTCAAATACTTTGCATTTACTCCCTTTGATTTTATACCTGAATCATTAACCTGGCCACTGAGAATACATGATTAACCATTTTTGTCTGTTCAGGATGTGACTTTTATTATTATTATTACTGTACAACAACTTTTTCATGCTGCACTTTCCAAAAGAAACCTGAGAAGTAATTAGCCAACACTAGAAAGATTTCTTTCTTCCCACCATCTCTCAAAGTGTCCTGTTGTTTTGTTAACTCACAGCATACAAGCTGGTATCATCAAAATTGCCTAGAATTAATCAGCTTAGCTTGTCTATTTTATCCCTCTTTCTAAACTAAAATTTTCCAGTTTCTAAAGTGAACCTACCCCTGAGTTCTTTCTAATATTCTGCCTGCTGGAACTTTCCTAAAAAGACAGTTAGGCTAGTGCTACTTGAGTCTGAGTGAGTGAAGTATGTCTATCTGACTTTGGTAAGCAGGCTCTGAATCTGGGTTTTTCAGTTGTTCCCCTTTGCCTGAAAGAAGCTGGCAGCCAGTGGATGGCCATTTAGTGACCTCTGTGGAAAACAGATTAAATGGAACCTGCACTGAGGAAGCAGGGCCAGAAATAAGCAGGACAAACCTGACAGGTCAGACTTCACCTGAATCCAGGGTGACAATGGGATTTTTACCTAAACAAAACAACAACTTTATTTTATTTAAGTGATTTTTTCCCAAGTGTCAATTTTATTTGCAGTGTGTTGGTTCTTTAACTGTGGCTATACAATATGTACTGATGTTCATGTATTTACCTGCATTATATAGCATTAATCAGTGAAAACAATGGATTACATTTACAAATAATCTTTTGCCTGGAACAAGATGATAGGCAAGAATTCTCATTTAAATCCACTGAAGAAGTAAAATAGCAAATTCAGAGTTTTAAAAGAAAAACACTAGTTATAATTTTAAAGCTATACCCCTCTTCGGTATATTAATTTTATGGCTATTTGAGGTCACTGATATATTCTATGCTTTCATATTTTACAAATTCAACATGTCTAAAGAACATGAAATTCATTTACTCTGATTATATGAGCTCAGAATTTTGAAAATTTGACACTGGAGCAATGAAAAGCATTCCATTTTTGTTATTACACTTTGCATATGCTACAGGGAGTAATTTTTATAATTTTCAGGCTTTGTATGTCAAAAATATTTGTTTATTCTTAATTGTTGATAGAAATTGGTGGCATACATGGGTCCAAAGATTAGATGGGAAAGTATGAGTGTCTGAAGTTTATTTGACTTTTTATTTCTGAATTCCTACTATGGTGTTTGCCTCAGGTTCACTGGCGTCATTGGGTTTGAGAAGTGAATTTAATAAAAGAGAGAATTATTTTGTTGTGGAAAACACAAGAATCTTATCCTACACTAAACTCCCAAATCTTTTAGCCCAGTGTTAGGCCCCTGATGGTGGTGTGTGAGGGTGTAGGTGCCCTGGTGATGTCAATATTAGAGATTAGAGATGTGTTATCCAAAACATTTTAATTATCCACAGTTATTTCCCAATAGCTCTTTTGAACAATAAATTGTTCAAAATATTGAACAGGAAAAATTTTAAGGTTGTGAATTTATTTTTTGTAACTTACACAAAGTAAAATATACAATTTTAAGTATATAACTTGATGGCTCTTTAAGTAAACACTCATCCAATTTCCAACATCCAAGAACAAGATGTAGACTCCTTCTGTCACACCAAAAAGCTTCCACTTTCCCTTTTCAAGTGAATCCTTGCACCTTAATCCCAGGTAAATATCGATGTCATTTCTATCCTCACTATATATTCATTTTTGCCCAATTAGAATCTCATAAACATGGAATCATCAAATGTTTTCTTTTGTGTTTGACTTCTTTCGCTTAACATAGTATCTGAATGTCTCAATAACTCATTCTTTGCTATTGTTGAATAATATTTAATTTTTTTATTTTTATAATTTTTTTTTTTACATGGGTAGGCACCAGGAAATGAACCCGGGTCTCCAGCATGACAGGTGAGAACTCTGCCTGCTGAACCACTGTGACCCACCTAACATTTAATTTGTGATATTATCAAGATTTGTTTATCGATTCCCTAGTCATTAAACAAATGGATTATTTCAGATTTTGGCCAAAATTATTAAAGCTATTATTATTATGTGTCTGAAGTTATTTTGGAGGGTGTTTTTTTTCATTTTCTGTGGGAAATATTGAGGAGTTAATTGTTGGATATATGTTTATGTATATGTTTATGTTGGATACATGTTAAGTATATGTTTTTACAAAAAGAAACTTTCAGATTGCTTCCCAAAAGTGATTTACTATTTTATATTCCAAAAAATTATTGTGTAGGTAAGTTGGAAATTTTCACACTTTTGCCAACCTTTATTAGTTTTTAAAAATTTTTTAATGATTCTAGTAGATTTGGGATAGAATTTCATCGCTTATTTGTTATTGTGTGTGTGTTTCAGTTTTCTTTTTTCACGAACAATATATAGAGAGTAAAATTCACATACTTAGTTTAAAGGTCAGTAATTTTTTTCAGGCATGTACATTAGGGCTGTCATCACCAAAATTAAGAGATTCCTAATGGCTCATTGTAGTTAAGACTTCCTCCCACTCCCAGGCATTTAAGGGCACACATCTGCTTTTTGTTGTTATAGTTTTGAGTTTTCCAAAATGTTGTATAAATGACTTCATACAGAACATAAACTTTTAGTCTGACTTCTTTCTCTTAGCATAATGAATATTAGATTAATTCCTGTTATCACAAATATTGATAATTATTTTTCTCTATTGTTTTGTATGTCTCATTTTTTGGATATAAAGTTTATTCTTTAACCAGATGAAGATTAATTATGCCAAAGTAAAAATAGATATATAGTTTTCACATGAGGTAAAATTTAATCTACTTTGATAAATACCTTGGATTTGGATTTATAAGAAATTGCCAGACAATTTTACAGATTAGCTGTATTATATTGCATTCCCACTAATAATGTAGGAGGGTGCCAATTGTTCCAATTCTTACCAGCTCTAAGCATAGCTAGTTTTATTTTTACTAATTTTTCTTTTTCTAATAGATTTGTGATGACATATCATGAAGGTTTCAATTTGTATTTTCCTAATGAATAATGATGTTGGGCATCTTTTCACATGTATTTTTTTTTTTCTATCCACATATCTTTGTTGGTAAAGTGTTCACAAC
The DNA here is from genome assembly GCF_023851605.1 of Tamandua tetradactyla. Taxonomy (NCBI): domain Eukaryota; kingdom Metazoa; phylum Chordata; class Mammalia; order Pilosa; family Myrmecophagidae; genus Tamandua; species Tamandua tetradactyla. Next base: position 15,045,628 of record NC_135334.1, on the reverse strand, counting down.
TTTTGTTCACTTAATTTTAAGGTTTTTCTTTTTTTTTTATTCTTGAGTTTTAAGTGTTCTTTATATTCTAAGGATACAAATTTTTAAAACAGATACATGATTAGCAAATATTATCTCCCATTCTGTGGTTTGTCTTTTAGTTTGTTTGTTTTCATTTTGATAACATCCCGTTTAAGCATTTAAATTTTGCTTTTTGGTATATTGTGTTTTCCTGTTCTAACTTAGGAATCTTTGCCTAATGTTGTCACAGAGCTTCCCCCTTTATTTAACTTTTAAAGTTTTAATGATTTTTTTTTACATTCAATTCTATGATTCATTTTTTTTTTATAGCTCAGATGCAGCTTCATTCAGTGTTTTAACATGATTACTTTACAATTAGCCATTATTGTGCTGTCCATTTTTGAGTTTTTGTATCCAGTCCTGTTGCACAGTCTGTATCTCTTCAGCTCCAACTACCCATCATCTTAACTTGTTTCTACCTCCTGCTGGACTCTGTTACCAATGACATATTCCAAGTTTATTCTCGAATGTCCGTTCACATCAGTGGGACCATACAGTATTTGTCCTTTAGTTTTTGGCTAGACTCACTCAGCATAATGTTCTCTAGGTCCATCCATGCTATTACATGCTTCATAAGTTTATCCTGTCTTAAAGCTGCATAATATTCCATCATATGTATATACCACAGTTTGTTTAGCCATTCTTCTGTTGATGGACATTTCGGCTGTTTCCATCTCTTTGCAATTGTAAATAACGCTGCTATAAACATTGGTGTGCAAATGTCCGTTTGTGTCTTTGTCCTTAAGTCCTTTGAGTAGATACCCAGCAATGGTATTGCTGGGTCGTATGGCAATTCTATATTCAGCTTTTTGAGGAACCGCCAAACTGCCTTCCACAGTGGTTGCACCATTTGACATTCCCACCAACAGTGGATAAGTGTGCCTCTTTCTCCGCATCCTCTCCAGCACTTGTCATTTTCTGTTTTGTTGATAATGGCCATTCTGGTGGGTGTGAGGTGATATTTCATTGTGCTTTTGATTTGCATTTCTCTAATGGCCAGGGACATTGAGCATCTCTTCATGTGCCTTTTGGCCATTTGTATTTCCTCTTCTGGTAGGTGTCTGCTCAAGTCTTTTTCCCATTTTGTAATTGGGTTGGCTGTCTTTTTGTTGTTGAGTTAAACAATCTCTTTGTAAATTCTGGATACTAGACCTTTATCTGATATGTCATTTCCAAATATTGTCTCCCATTGTGTAGGCTGTCTTTCTACTTTCTTGATGAAGTTCTTTGATGCACAAAAGTGTTTAATTTTGAGGAGCTCCCATTTATTTATTTCCTTCTTCAGTGCTCTTGCTTTAGGTTTAAGGTCCATAAAACCGCCTCCAATTGTAAGTTTTGTAAGATATCTTCCTATATTTTCCTCTAACTGTTTTATGGTCTTAGACCTAATGTTTAGATCTTTGATCCATTTTGAATTAACTTTTGTATAGGGTGTGAGATATGGGTCTTCTTTCATTCTTTTGCATATGGATATCCAGTTCTCTAGGCACCATTTATTGAAGAGACTGTTCTGCCCCAGGTGAGTTGGCTTGACTGCCTTATCAAAGATCAAATGTCCATAGATGAGAGGGTCTATATCTGAGCACTCTATTCAATTCCATTGGTCGATATATCTATCTTTATGCCAATACCATGCTGTTTTGACCACTGTGGCTTCATATTATGCCTTAAAGTCCGGCAGCGTGAGACCTCCAGCTTCGTTTTTTTCCCTCAAGATGTTTTTAGCAATTCGGGGCACCCTGCCCTTCCAGATAAATTTGCTTATTGGTTTTTCTATTTCTGAAAAATAAGTTGTTGGGATTTTGATTGGTATTGCATTGAATCTGTAAATCAATTTAGGTAGGATTGACATCTTAACTATATTTAGTCTTCCAATCCATGAACACGGTATGCCCTTCCATCCATTTAGGTCTTCTGTGATTTCTTTTAACGGTTTTTTGTAGTTTTCTTTGTATAGGTTTTTTGCCTCTTTAGTTAAATTTATTCTTAGGTATTTTATTCTTTTAGTTGCAATTGTAAATGGGATTTGTTTCTTGATTTCCCCCTCAGCTTGTTCATTACTAGTGTATAGAAATGCTACAGATTTTTGAATGTTGATCTTGTAACCAGCTACTTTGCTGTACTCATTTATTAGCTCTAGTAGTTTTGTTGTGGATTTTTCCGTGTTTTTGACGTATAGTATCATATCGTCTGCAAACAGTGATAGTTTTACTTCTTCCTTTCCAATTTTGATGCCTTGTATTTCTTTTTCTTGTCTAATTGCTCTGGCTAGAACCTCCAACACAATGTTGAATAATAGTGGTGATAGGGGACATCCTTGTCTTGTTCCTGATCTTAGGGGGAAAGTTTTCAATTTTTCCCCATTTAGGATGATATTAGCTGTGGGTTTTTCATATATTCCCTCTATCATTTTAAGGAAGTTCCCTTTTATTCCTATCTTTTGAACTGTTTTCAACAGGAAAGGATGTTGAATCTTGTCAAATGCCTTCTCTGCATCAATTGAGATGATCATGTGATTTTTCTGCTTTGATTTGTTGATATGGTGTATTACATTAATTGAGTTTCTTCTGTTGAACCATCCTTGCATACCTGGGATGAATCCTACTTGGTCATGATGTATAGTTCTTTTAATGTGTTGTTGGATACGATTTGCTAGAATTTTGTTGAGGATTTTTGCATCTATATTCATTAGAGAGATTGGTCTGTAGTTTTCTTTTTTTGTAATATCTTTACCTGGTTTTGGTATGAGGATGATGTTGGCTTCATAGAATGAATTAAATAGCTTTCCCTCCACTTCAATTTTTTTGAAGAGTTTGAGGAGAGTTGATACTAATTATTTCTGGAATGTTTGATAGAATTCACATGGGAAGCCGTCTGGTCCTGGACTTTTCTTTTTAGGAAGCTTCTGAATGACTAATTCAATTTTTTTTACTTGTGATTGGTTTGTTGAGGTCATCTATTTCTTCTTGAGTCAAAGTTGGTTGTTCATGTTTTTCCAGGAACCCGTCCATTTCATCTAAATTGTTGTATTTATTAGCGTAAAGTTGTTCATAGTATCCTGTTATTACTTCCTTTATTTCTGTGAGGTCAGTAGTTATGTCTCCTCTTCCATTTCTGATCTTATTTATTTGCATCCTCTCCTTCTTTTTGTCAGTCTTGCTAAGGGCCCATCAATCTTATTGATTTTCTCATAGAACCAACTTCTGGTCTCATTGATTTTCTCTATTGTTTTCAAATTCATTTATTTCTGCTCTAATCTTTGTTATTTCTTTCCTTTTGCTTGCTTTGGGATTAGTTTGCTGTTCTTTCTCCAGTTCTTCCAAGTGAACAGTTAATTCCTGCATTTTTACCTTTTCTTATTTTCTGATAATGGCATTTAGGGCAATAAAGTTCCCTCTTAGCACTGCCTTTGCTGCGTCCCATAAGTTTTGATATGTTGTGTTTTCATTTTCATTCACCTCTAGGTATTTACTAATTTCTCTTGCAATTTCTTTCTTGACCCACTGGTTGTTTAAGAGTGTGTTGTTGAGCCTCCACGTATTTGTGAATTTTCTGGCACTCCGCCTATTATTGATTTCCAACTTCATTCCTTTATGATCCAAGAAAGTGTTGTGTATAATTTCAATCTTTTTAAACTTTTTAAGACTTTCTTTGTGACCAGCATGTGGTCTATCTTTGAGAAAGATCCATAAGCACTTGAAAAAAAGGTGTATCCTGCTGTTGTGGGATGTAATGTCCTATAAATGTCTGTTAAGACTAGCTCATTCATAGTAATATTCAGATTCTCTATTTCTTTATTGATCCTCTGTCTAGATGTTCTGTCCATTGATGAGAGTGGTGAATTGAAGTCTACAGCTATTATGGTATATGTGTCTATTTCCCTTTTCAGTGTTTGCAGTGTATTCCTCACGTATTTTGGGGCATTCTTGTTTGGTGAGTAAATGTTTATGATTGTTATGTCTTCTTGCTTAATTGTTCCTTTTAATAGTATATAGTGTCCTTCTTTGTCTCTTTTAACTGTTTTACATTTGAAGTTTAATTTGTTGGATATTAGTATAGCCACTCCTGCTATTTTCTGGTTGTTATTTGCATGAAATATCTTTTCCCAACCTTTCACTTTCAACCTATATTTATCTTTGGGTTTAAGATGTGTTTCCTGTAGACAGCATATAGAAGGATCCTGTTTTTTAATCCATTCTGCCAATCTATGTCTTTTGATTGGGGAATTCAGTCCATTGACATTTAGTGTTATTACTGTTTGGATAATATTTTGCTCTACCATTTTGCCTTTGTATTATATATATCATATCTGATTTCCCTTCTTTCTACACTCTTCTCCATACCTCTCTCTTCTGTCTTTTCATATCTGACTCTAGTGCTCCCTTTAGTATTTCTTGCAGAGCTGGTCTCTTGGTCACAAATTTGCTCAATGACTTTTTGTCTGAGAATGTTTTAATTTCTCGCTCATTTTTGAAGGACAATTTTGCTGGATATAGGAGTCTTGGTTGGCAGTCTTTCTCTTTTAGTAACTTAAATATATCATCCCACTGTTTCTAGCTTCCATGATTTCTGCTGAGAAATCTACACATAGTCTTATTGGGTTTCCCTTGTATATGATGGATTGCTTTTCTTTTGCTGCTTTCAAGATCCTCTCTTTCTCTTTGACCTCTGACATTCTAACTAGTAAGTGTCTTGGAGAATGCCTATTTGGGTCTAATCTCTTTGGGGTGCGCTGCACTTCTTGGATCTGTAATTTTAGGTCTTTCATAAGAGTTGGGAAATTTTCAGTGATAATTTCTTCCATTAGTTTTTCTCCTCCTTTTCCCTTCTCTTCTCCTTCTGGGACACCCACAACACGTATATTTGTGCGGTTCATATTGTCCTTGAGTTCCCTGATACCCTGTTCAAATTTTTCCATTCTTTTCCCTATAGTTTCTGTTTCTTTTTGGAATTCAGATGTTCCATCCTCCAAATCACTAATTCTTTCTTCTGTCTCTTTAAATGTATCATTGTAGGTATCCATTGTTTTTTCCATCTTTTCTACTTTATCCTTCACTTCCATAAGCTTGTGTGATTTGTTTTTTCAGTTTTTCTATTTCTTCTTTTTGTTCAGCCCATGTCTTCTTCATGTCCTCCCTCAATTTATCAATTTCGTTTTTGAAGAGGTTTTCAATTTCTGTTCGTATATTCAGCATTAGTTGTTTCAGCTCCTGTATCTCATATGAACTATTGGTTTGTTCCTTTGACTGGGCCATATTTTCAATTTTCTGAGCATGATCCGTTATCTTCTGCTGGCGTCTGGGTATTTAGTCAGATTTTCCTGAGTGTTGGACCCCACAAGTTGAAAGATTTTTCTGTGAAATCTCTGGGTTCTGTTTTTCTTATCCTGCCCAGTAGGTGGCGCTCGTGGCACACGTTTGTCTACGGGTTCCACCAGTAAATTTGCTGTGGGTCCTTTAACTTTGGAAAACTCTCGCCGTGGGGAGGTTCAGCAGCTGAAGCTGCTTGGAGCAGTGCCAGCCGGCCCGAGGGTCCGAACGCGGGGAGGATTGCCGGCCGCCGCAGCCTGGGAGAGCGCCCGGCCGAATTTCCTAGTCGGCCGGGGCACCAAGCATGGCGGGAGGGCGCCATCTGCCGCAGCCCGGGAGAGTGCACTGTTCCCAGCCGGACCGGGGGGTCACGTGTTTGGAAGGGAACCCCCGGTCACCGTTCTCCGTGGTCTGGGGATTTCCGACCCAACTCTCTCAGTTGGTCCGGGGGGCCTCGCGTGGTGGCGGCGCTAGCCGCCACAGCCCAAGGGGACCACCTGCCCAATTCTGCCAGCTGGCCTGGGAAGGAGGAAGGGAAGGACTCCGACCGCTTGCCGTCCCGCCCGGGGAAGCCCGCACCCCTCGGCGATCTCACCAGAGCTGGTTCTCCCAGACAGTCAGCCATTCCAGGATGGGGTACGCCATCCCTTTGATCTCCGTCATGGCTCCAGGAGCTGCTCTGTATCGTCTCCACTCCCCCAGTAGCTGTTCTGGAGGAGGAAAGGTGAGGGTGGCAAGGCTGTCGAGGCCGGTGGCAGAGGAGCCGGTGAAGGCGGAAGAGGGCACGTTGGTGGTTGGAGAGCCGCCGGAGCAGGAGGAGAAAGAGAAGGATAAGATGGTGGATGGAGCACTGCCGGAGCAGAAGGGGGAAGAGGGAGAGGAGGGCAGGCTGGCTGGCGGGGTGTGAGCGCCGCGCCTGGCCGGCAGACAAAGAGGGACAGGAGGGCGGGCTGGCTGGCAGGGCGTGAGCACTGCACCGGGCCGGCAGACATAGAGGGGAGGAGGGCGGGCTGGCTGGCAGGGTGTGAGTGCTGCGCCGGGCCCACCGACAAAGAGGGCTCTATGATTCATTTTTGTTAAAGGTGACAAGTGTGGATAGAAGTTCTTCTTACTCCTCTCTCTCTCCTCCTCCGTAACCTCCTCCTTTTCCTTCTTTCATTCTAATTGTTCTTTTGCATGGTTAGCTTATTGTTCCATCATGGGTGTCCTCCATTGAATTGACTTTACACTTTGTCCACATCATATGTATGCGTTCATTGATGATGACTCAATATTCCTTTTGCCAATACCATATTGTCTTGATTTTTGTAGCATGTAGTAAAGTTTGCAAGCAGGTGGTGTGAGTCCTCCAGTTTTATTCTTTAGCAAATTTTTTTAAGCTATTCGGTAATTTGGCTTTTCATGTAATTTCAGAATCAGCTTTCTATAAATATTATGCTTGGAAGTTAGTGTAATTGCACGGAATTTGTGGTCAGATAAGAGAGGATAAACATCTTAACTAAAATTAACCTTCTAATTCATAAACCTAGATGATCTTTCCATTTATATGTCTTCCGAGTCCTTTCATTAGTGTTTTACAGTTTGCCATGTATACAGCATGTATATATTTTATAAGATTTATACTTAAATATTTCATGTTTCTGGTGCTGTTATAAATGTTACTGCATTTTAAAATTCACACGCCATGCAATTCCTTTATATAATGTGTACAATTAAATGGTTTTATTTTACTCCCAAGATCATGTAGCCCTTTGCAAATTAATTTTAGAATTTTTTCATTGCTTTAGAAACAATTCCCTTTAGTCATCACTCTGCAATTCCTCCATTCACCCAGGCCTAGCAATCACCGGTCTACTTTCAATCTCTACAGCTTTGCCTCCTGTAGATATTTCATATAAGTGTGAGATAATACAATACAATAGGAGGTCTATAGTGACTATTTTCTTTCAGTTAGAGTGATTTTTATGATTCATCCATGTTGTAGTATATGTCAATATCTCATTGCATTTTATTGGCAATTGATATTCCATTCTATGGGTATACCACAATCTACTTTTCCATCAGATTATGGACTATGTGTTCTTCCACTTTCAGTGTAATGAATAAATTTGCTATGAACATGCTTGTATAGCTTTTTACATGGGCATATATTTTCATTTTTCTGGGGTATATAGCTAGGAATAGGATAATAGAATTGATGTGTCATAATGGAAATGCCATGTTCAAATTTTTGAGCAATTGCTACACTGTTTTCCAAAAAGGCTGTACGATTTGGCTTTCCCATCAACAGTGCATGAGGACTCCCAAATTCCACATCTGCCAAACACTTATTATTGTTTGTTTTTTATTTTTACCATAAGCTTAGTGAGTCTGAGGGTATATGGCATAGTGATTTTAATTTGCATTTCCTTGAATACTAATGTATTGAAATATTTCATGTATTTATGGCCATTTGTATGTATTCTCCTGAGAAATATCTATTAAGATATCTTGCCAATTTTTAAATTGGGATGTTTGGCTTTATTATTGAGTTTTAATAATTCTATCCAGTTTGACATACTAGATGTTATCAGATATGCATTTGCAATAATTTCTCCCATTTGCATTTTGTTTTTTCATTCTTTTTGTTACTTTTGAAGTAGATTTGTTTTAAAATTTAATGTAGTGGAATTTATCTATTTTTATTTTTTTTCCTTGTGTGTATTTTTTTTTTTGCATGATTAGGCACCAGGAATCAAACCCAGGACTCCTGCATCACAGATGAGAATTTTGCCACTGAGCTACCATCACACTGCCCCTTTGTGTTTAATCTAAATATCATTGCCTAACCTAATGTTATGTTACTCCAGCATTTTTTTCTAAACATTTTAAGGTTTTAGCTAACTCATGCATTTATGTTGCTGATTCATTCTGAGTTCATTTTTATGGTGTGATATGGGCATCACATTCATTCCTTTGAGTGTGGATATCCAGTTATCCCTACACCATGGCAGAAAAGACTATTCTTTCCCCATTTGAATTGTTTGGCATTTTTGATGCAACTCAACTGATTATAAATGTGCTTGTTTGCTTATGTGCTCCATAGTATTCCATTCAGGCATGTTTAATATATATCTGTATATATATAGATATATAACGATATATGTATACACACACACAGAAACACTTCTGAATAGTTTAAATGTAGGAAAATGTTCTATGTTACTGCTCTCATTTTCTTTCACATACCATTTGTATGAGTTTTAAACTACCTTTACCTCATTTCTTAAAGATTTTTCATTCCCTGAAATTGGTAGTTTAAAAACATAGTGGAGGTGGTTGTGGGATGCATCAAGCTATTATTTTCAGTAATTGTAACCGTCCTGAGCAAGAAGAATGAAGATGGGGTGCAAAGAGGAGCACCTTTTATGCTGTTTATCTCTTTGATCCTTAACTAATTCTTAAAACCTCCAGAGCATTCAAATGCTTCTCACAGCCAGAGGAAAAAGGGAAAGTGAAAGGAGAGAGCAAAAGAATAGGCAAGTTTTTCTCCCACAATATTACAATTTATAATATTTTCTGCAGTTAAATGTTAGACTTTATTTTACTCAGACCAAATTGTGATATATTTATATATATATTATATATACATATTACTCAGGCCAAATTGTGATAAATATATTTGTTATATATATATATATTATATATACATATTACTCAGACCAAATTGTGATAAATATATTTATGTTTCAGGATCTTACTTTGATTTTTTAATATTTTATATTTTTCTAGAGAGCCTTTATTTAGTATGTTAGACAGAGTATTTTTTCCTTCAAATAAGTTCAAATGGTCCATAACCAAAAGTGTCCATTAGTGGTAGTTAGCTCCCACTGTGAATGAGAAGACATATATTTAGGTGTAATAAAGACCTACTTAGACTATGGAGCTGCATTTCTTTATTGCTAGGCAAATTTCAGAGATTTTTATTTCATATATTTGTTTTGATACAGAAAGAAATTCTTCTTATAGTTAGGTTCTGGTGTTAACTTGACCAAATGATTATGCCCAGTTGTCTGGTCAGGCAAGACTGGCCTAACTGTTGCAGGACGGATATTTTGTGGCGGGGTGATAAACTGGAAGGTTGGTGTATTAAGTCATCAGTCAGTTGATTGCATCTGTGACTGATTACATCTGCAATCAACTAAGGCACATCTCCCACAAGAAGATAACACAATCAACTGAAGGGTTTTAAGGGAGAAGACTCTTTCACTGCTTCTTCAGCCAGTGAGCTTCTCATGTGGCATTTGCCCAGACCCTTCATTGGAACTGCCAGCTTCATAGCCAACTCTATGGACTTTGGACTTTTTTTATTCCCACAGTTGCACGAGACACCTTTATAGATCTCATCTTTACAGATTTCTTCTGTTGGTTCTGTTTCTATAGACAGCCCTGACTAACACAGTTTGGGCCTGTGAATGGTTCTTGAGAAACAGAATCTTAAAAATGGGTTTTTACAAGTGGTTTTCTACTCTAACTAAACTCAGCAGCACTAATGACTGTTTCCAATAATCAAGATGGCACTGACAGTCCACGGGGTGAGTTGGCAAAAGAGATAGTCATAATATCACCATTTGATTATAACACTTATATGAGGCAAGGCTCCGGGTTAGAATGTTTGATGGAGCATCTACTGGAAGCTAAGAGAAAATAAATCATGATAACTGACATTTATTGCCTATTTATGATATTTTGGGAACAGTTCTAAGTAATTGATTTTTCATTAAGAGTTAAAACAACCCAATGAAAGAGATGTTATTATTTCCACCACTGTCTGACAAGCTTTGTGAGGCAGGGTAAGTTTAAGTAATTTGCCCATGGTATTAGAGTTAGTAATTATGGAGGGAGGAGTCAAACACATGCCCTTTAACTAAAGAATCCACATTCTTAACTACTGTGATTAGAAGAAATTGATAACTTTGGTTATTGAAGTGCTCATGAATGGACCATTAAGGAGATGTAGCTAGAAATTTCCAGCAGGTGTTCAGAAATAAAGATAATGGAAGGAAGGCAAAGCACTGAAATTTATTTGGACATATCCCAGGAGAGGTATTTACCGCAATGCTTCAGAAGTTTCTAATAAAGAATTTAGAGACCTGTTTACTGAACCCAAGCAGAAATATCCCTTTGGATATTGAGATGAAAGAATGAAATAAAACAAGGCAACAGACAGATTTCTCTTCAGAGATGAAGATGGTAGTGATATGGGAGTTCTAATTTAGCTTTGCTTTGGTGGATATACAATCCTAGAATGAAGTGAAAACTTGGGTAAATCAAGAGGACTAATAATTGAGTCCCTAAGGACTAATTGGTGGTTTTGCTTGTAATTGAAATCCTTTTATTTCCCTGTTATTCCGAGAATTTGTTCCCTGGAGGAGAGACTTAAGTTTTGAATCTGTTTATTACCAAGTGTGTTGTATCCTTAAACCAACACTAAATCTGCCTCTTTACTAAAGAATGTTCTGGTTTTCTTTGCTGCATGAGGGTGCTTAATGTTAAAATCAATCAGAATGAGTTCCAGGTCATATTGGAAATTAAAGTCTGGTCAGTATCCTCTTAGAGTTAAAGAAACCAATATTTCAGAGATCAAAATTGCACTTCAAAATCCACAAAGGTAAATACAGTGATCAGGAAGCTTGGAGGTTTTCTGGCTAATGAGGGTGAGTTCCTGAATTCCATTCATATTGTGTCCTCCCTATTGAGATGGAAATCCAGAGATTAAGAAATGCTGCTTTCTCTCCATGTTTTGCAGTCTTGACAAACAAGTGAATCAAGTGGAAGAATCTGTTTGAGGGGGCAGCAGAGAACATTCAGAGACACAAGGCCCTCAGGGTTCCCATATCTCTGTGTAAGTTCCCTCTGCAGGGAGATAGTTCTCAGTTCTCTAACTATAGTTTTTATTCCATGAGTTGGGGTAGCTTCTTGAATTCTTCTAGACTTGACCATTAGTTTTGAGCAACACCATTGTTCATGGTTCTCACAACAGTTTCTAAACTGCATGTGGGGTCACATCCATTTTCTGTCCTGAAGAGGAGGGGGGCTCATGTGAATAAAGAGATGATGAGATGAGATGGAAGAATTTTGTCCCCGTCCATCTTCCTTCTCTCTTCTCCCTTGTTTTTTCCAGTAGTGATGGCAGACCTGGCCTTTAGTCTGTGGAGTAAGGTGTAGTTATTTTTTAACATGTTTATTATTTCGTGACTATAATATTGCAAAATATTTGAAAATGAAAATTCCATGGGTCCATATTGGGTTATATCAGATAATCCCAGTGTAGAACCCACTTCTGTGGAAGAGATATTGCGGGAAAACCTGGGTTTCCCTTAACGCAGACCTTTCCTCTTGTCCCTATAGATGCCACAGAGCAGAATGGCTCCTGGAAATGGCTCTTTTTTGACTGAGTTTATTCTTGTAGGTATAACAGATCACCCAGATTCCCAAATCCCCCTTTTCTTCTTGTTTCTAGCAATGTATATTATTACTGTGCAAGGAAATCTGGGCTTAATAACTCTAATTGGGCTAAATTCCCACCTTCACACCCCCATGTACTTTTTCCTCTTCAACCTGTCCTTCATAGACCTCTGTTATTCTTCCATTTTCACACCCAAAATGCTGATCAACTTCTTATCAGAAAAGAATATTATCTCCTACCAGGGGTGCATGGCACAGCTCTTCTTTGTCTGCTTTTTTGCCATCTCTGAGTGCTATGTGCTGACCTCAATGGCCTATGATCGCTATGTGGCCATCTGTAATCCACTCTTGTATAGCATTGCCATGCCCCCTAAAGTGTGCTGCAACCTTATGCTTAGTTCATACCTGATGGCATTTTCTGGTGCTATGGCCCACACTGGATGTATGCTGAGACTGACTTTCTGTGATGCCAACACCATCAACCATTATTTCTGTGAGATCCTCCCTGTGCTCCAGCTCTCCTGCACAAGCACCTATGTCAATGAGCTGGTGGTCTTCATTGTAGGGAGCATCAATATCCTCGTGCCCAGTCTCATCATCTTTACCTCTTATGGTTTCATTCTCTCCAGCATCCTCCAAATGAACTCCACTGAGGGCAGGTCAAAAGGCTTCAGCAACTGCAGTGCCCACATAATGGCTGTTTCTCTGTTCTTTGGATCAAGTGCATTTGCATATTTCCAACCATCTTCTGCAAGATCTATTAATGACAGAAAAATCTCTTCTGTCTTTTACACCAATGTGGTTCCAATGATGAACCCTTTAGTCTACAGCTTGAGGAACAAAGATGTTAAACTTGCCCTTAGAAAGACCCTGAGTAGGAGAAAGTTTTAATTAGAAATGAGATGTCCTGTGCATGTAGTTTCAGAAGTAGGGTCACTGTGTTTATTTATAATGTATTTCTTTTCTGCTTTCTTATCCTGCTTCTTTCTTAACATTTTAAAGGAAATTTGAGTTTTTGTTTAATAATTTACCTTTACTTTTCTTTTTCTTTTTTTTTGTTTTTTTTTTTTGTATGCTGTATGACAGGGTCACATTTCATTATTTTTCCATGTGAGTATCCCGTTATTGCAGCATCATTTGTTGAATTTTTGTTTGGTTTCTGTTTGTTTATGCTTGTTTATTTGTTTTTTGGGAAGTGCCTGGTCCAGGAATTTTAGATGAAAGTGTTTAGCCATTGCTTTACTTATCGGTGAAGCTTACCATGAGAAAAAATAGGTGTATATTACTAATAATAAAATATGTTCCTAGAAACATTTGTAAATTAACTCTGTCTCAAGAAAACAGTAAATGTCTTCAGGGTACAAGTTATAATTCCTTTATTTCTGCAATGCTTTTCTTATTTATATATTTAGAATTGTATACCCTCTGAGTGGAAAAGAAATAATTGCTGAATTGGGTGTATTCTTTCAATAGCAAGAACAAAATGGTTATTATTGTAAGTAATATTTAATAAAATATAATAACAAAAATAACTACAACAATAATACAGACAGCAGGTAATTATGAAGTTTAAAGATTTTTGCTGTCAGTATGTCACCAATATAATACCCTGTATAATTTGTTTTAAATTTATTCTTAACTTTTTATTTACAAAAGTTTTGCCTGAATGGTATATAGAATTCCTCTGTGCTCTTTCCTTAGGTTTCTTCTGTAACCACAGTACTGTTATCAAACTCAGAAAATTAATGCTTCTTAATATGCACGCCTAATTCCAATATCACCATTGCTCCTATGATGGTCTCCCACCCCGCTATTTTTGATCCATTAGGCAATCCAAGATCACATATATTATTCAGTTGTGATGCCCTTTAAATTTTCCCTAGTTTAGAACAGTTTCTCAGTCTTCTCTGTCTTGTGTGACACTCAATCTTTTTTGTAACGTTTTATTATTTTACAAAATATTCCTCAGTTTTGATTTGTCTTAACCATACTCATAATTCAGCTTATGCATTTTTGGCAAGAAAATCTGAGAAGTGATATTGTGCCTTTCTTTGTTCATATATGTTTCATCACTGAGAATAATTTTTATCCCTTGGTTAAGGTAAATTAGGCTTCTCCACTGTAAAATTTTTATTTTTACCTTTGTAATTTAAATTATTTGGGGAGCTATATATTTAGGCTATTTCTTATATTCTCCTTGTTCTCACTAATTTTAGCATCCATTCATAATTCAAACCTGAAATAATTATTACCCTCAGATGTTTGTCAAATGATGTTTTTCATCATTTCTTCTGCATGCATTAAACAGTGTAAGGGAAACTTGCCCTTCTCTCCTGTTTGTCCTCTCTCTATTTATCTTTCATTCACTTAAAAATATAGGTATGGATTCATGGATAATTATTTTATATTATTAGTAATAATGCATTACCATCACAATTTTTTTCCTTTTTTTTACATAGATAGGCACCAGGAAATGAACCCAGGTCTCAGGCATGGCAGGCAAGAACTTTACCTGCTGAACCACTGTGGCCCACCCCATCACTATTTTTATTATTGCTCAAAATTTCACATTTAGCCACCGTGACCCTGTTCAGTGTGGCTTATGTCCTTTCAGTGTGCCTTCGAACTTCTTTTTTTTTTGTATTCTGTATGGCAGCAGTCACATTTCATTCATTTTCCATGTGACTATCCCATTATGGCAGCACATTTGTTGAAATTTTGTTGTTTTTTCCTTTGTTTGTTTTGCTTGGTTGTTTGTTTTTGGGAAGTGCATGGACCAGGAATCAAACCCAGGTATCCTGCATGGCAGGTGAGAATTCTACCTCTGAATTACCCGTGCACCCCCGCCTTCTAACTTCTTGACTTTCTTATTTTCTGGCATTTCTTCAAGTTCTCCCGGTTTCCTTACCTAGAAAATTGAATTTAGAAACCAAGATCTGAGCATGAGGTATAACAATTGCTATTGGAGTAGTTTTGTTTCTAGGATCTCTGCAAGCAGAGGTAGAAATATATGTATATTAATATAAGGATATGTCCTCTATCAATTTCTATATGTGTTCCTGTGTATAGATATATTAAAACTTATGAGTGAAGGATGATAACTTCATTCCAAATCAATACCACTTTGTTTATTCTACTCCCCCTTCCTTTTATTATTTGTAATAAACCTGACTTTTTATTATCAAGAAAGAGTTTATAAGAGTTACCTGCTCAGTGTATTTACAATATTGATACTTATTTGTTAAATTTTAGTAATGCATTTCAAAATTGCTAGCGCATATGTTTGTTAAAGGTAAATTTAATAACTAGTTTACAGTATTACAATATTTGTATATTCTTTTTTTTACCCAAAAGCCTAAGTATATATGTGAATATAATGTTTTCCCTGGGTATTTTCTTAGTCATTTCCCCTGTTTCTTTCAATGTGGCTGTGATACAGTTAAGTTTATTGGTATTGTTGGTATTTAATTTGGGATTTTCAACATCTTAATTGATTTTTGAATTATTCATAGTCATTTAAATATGAAACTTTAAAATGTCTGTGAATATGGGATTTATGCAGAGAGGAAACTCAGAGGTATAATTAGTTTCAATTCTAAAGTTTCTACTCATTTCCACCTATTCTCAATATTAAATATCTTCATTACCTACTGGTTTATCTTTCTCTGTGATTCTTTGGCAAAATAAGATAATATATATATATTTAGTTTAATTTTTTCCTCCATAGATAGTATTGTTATTGATATACAATTTGTTTACCATAAAAGTCACGCTTACAAAGTGTACAAATCATTCTCAAATCATATTCTCAAATTTGTGTAAGCATAACCACTACCTAGTTATGGAATATTGTCATCACTCCATAAGGAACCATGGACTTATTAGCAGTCATTTCTCACTCTCCTCTTACAGTCCTACCACCTGGAAAACTCTAAAACCTATTTGGACATTTTATATAAATAGAATCATGCATTCTGTGGCCTTTTGCATTCTTGTTTTTCACTTAATATGATTTTTCAAGTTCATATGTGTTATAATATGTATTAGTACTTCATTTCTTTAGATAGCTGGACATATACATTGTTTGTATGGTCAAACCAATTTTGGCTATTCATTCACTAGTTGATGGTCAATTGTTTTTCCAATTATTATGAATAATGGTGAAATGAAAATTTGAGGTAACATTTTTGAGTGTGTAGTGTGTGAACATATGCTTTTTTCCAAATGTAATTTTATTGAGATACATTCATACTCCATATGAGCCATCTGAAGTATACAATAAATGATTCACATTTTTATCGCAAGTGAGCATTCATCACCATGATCAATCTTAGAACATTTGTTTTACTCCAGCAAAAGAAATAAGAAGAAAAAAGAGGACCTCAAACTTTCCATCCCCCTTACCACTGCCCTCCACCAATTTAAAGTCATACAACAAAGGTAAATTAACTGAGACAATGTAGTATTGTCAGAGATAGATATATAGATCAGTGTAACAGAATCACACATCAAGAAGTAGATCCATACATGGGCAACCAACTTTTTTTTTTTTTTGCTCTACAGCTATACAATCATTATCCAAGATCAGGGCTCCTGGATTACAGCTCCACAAGTTCTGGTATTTCCTTCTATCTATTCTAATACATTTGAAATTAAAAAGAAATTTATAGCATCTTTCATAGCATCTTAGATAGAGACCACTTATGGCATCTTAGATAGAGACAGGGAATTCTGTAGGGTTTTCAGTAATACTGTTGGTTGGGAATATTGTTGTTTGATGCTTGGCATACTGTGGCAATCTGCAATATCTGGCTGAACCTTGCATAAAAGTAACCTTCAGAATGACCTCTTTATCTCTTAACCCCTGAAACTTTATTTTGTTCCATTTCTTTTGCCCCTTTTAGTAAAGAAAACATTCTCAATCCCATGATGCCAGGACTGGGGCCATCTCTGGGAATCATGTTCCATGATGCCAGGGAGACTTATACTGCTGGAAGTCATTCCCACATAGGGGGGAGGGCAGTAATTTTATTTCCAGAATTGACTTAGGGAGAAAGGTCACTTCTGAGCAATAAAAGAGGTTCTCTGGAGGTTGGTCTTAGGCAAGGTTATAAGTAGGCTTAGATTTGCCATTGCAGAGGTAAGATTCACAAGGGCAAGCCTCAAGATTGAGGGCTTGGCTTATTAAATGGTGAGTTCTTAGTGCTTGAGAGAATATCAAGAATTCATCAGGTGGGGAAGATTAATAGTTCCACGTTCTTCCCCAGATCTGCAAGGGGAACTTGCAAATACTTTTTTATTTTTTGTCCAGAAATACTTTGGAAGGTATAGGGGTATTACCTTAAACTATACAAAATAACAAGGTCTCATTCCCTATTCTAGGTTCCATGTAATTAGGCTGTTTAGATAAACTGACCAGACAGGTCAAATTAGATAGTATGCTACAGAAAATCTAATTTTTCAGCAATATAAATATCTCTTCCTTTGGTCTCACACAGAAGTTGAAGTTTTAAAATACAGTCGATATTGTCCTTTACCCTGTTCTGATTTACCTTAGTCCTAACCAGGTATGCTTCACTCATATATCTAATTGAAGTCTCATCTCTTTTTCAGCTTCTTTAACAGTTGCTGCATGGAATAATGCTGTCTTTTATAGTTGCAGAGCTCTAACTTTGAGTCTCAGGGGTCATACAGATAAACAAATTTCCAGGTAATGACCATGTTATACACAAAGAGCATAGCATCTCTGAATTTAGAAATAGCAGTTAAAATCCAGAAATAGATGTGACTGCTGTAAGAGCTCATGATCTAGAAACCTATACAATGAGGCTTACTGAACATTCTGTACACATTAATCATTGATTGCCCAAACTCTGCTCACTCTCTATCCCCTGATAACCTATGTTCTTGAATTCATTTCTCAGTTTGCTCATTATAATTACTTTATAGCAGTGAGACCACACAACAATTTTCCTTTTACATCTGGCTTGTTTCACTCAACAATGTCCTCAAACATCATTTACCTACTTGCATGCTTCATGACTTCATTCCTTCCTGCAGCACCTCAATATTCTGTTGTATGCATACACCACAGTTCATCCTTACACTCATCAGTCTTTGTACCCTTTGGCCATGCCATCCATTGCAAATTGTGAATAATGCTTCCATAAACACCAGTGTGCAAATGCATATTTGTGTTCCTGCTTTCAGTTCTTCTGGGTATATAATGAATAACAGGGTTGTAGGATCACATAGCAATACTTAGCTTTCTGTGGAACCACCATACAGCCCTCCAGATGGGCTGTAATATAATACTTCTCTACCAAAAGTTAATAGGTATCTCACTCTCTCCACATCTTCCCAACATATATCTTTCTGTTCATACTTTCAATAGAGTTATTCACACACCATGCAATCCATCCTAAGTGTACAATGAGTGGCTTCTGGTATAATTATCTTGTTATGCATTCAGTGTATATCTATATGAGATAGACATGATCTATATGACATTATTTCCATTTATTCAGCAAAGAAAGAAGGAGTGGAAAAGAAGAAAAAAAGAGAAACAGCAACAATAAGAATCCCATTGTTCTTTTTCCGTTTTTCTAACTTGTATATTTAATTCCTTTATCTGACTCTTTCATTTTGCTAAGAGCTTATTGATTTGGTTTTTCCTTGAAAATATTTAAATGCACTTAATAAATTTGAAATAGAGAATTTTATTAAAATTCTTATGCTTCTTAAATCTGTAATTTCAGCTGCATTTTCTCTTTAAAACAAAGTGGTTTAATAGATGATATAAAATTTTCACATGGATGGGATCATTTACAATAAAGTTCATTGTGTTGTAATTAGTATTTTTTATCTTTTAGTTTTATTCTAGTACTACACATATGACCTAAAATTCCCCTTTTAACCACACTCACATATATAACGCAGTCCTGTAAATTGCATGTACAATTATGTGCTACCATTGCCACCATTCTTTTCTAAAAGTTTATAATCAACTAAATAGAAATGCTACAGAATTTAAGAATTAAGTCACTATTCCCAGTCCACTATCCCAGTCCCTGGTACCCTATATTCTAGATTTTAACTCTTATTAGTTTGCTTATTATTAATAATTTATATCAGTGAGATCATGTGGTATTTGTACTTTTATGGCTGGGTTATTTCATTCAACATGACATCTTCACAGTTCATCCATGTTGGCAATCAAATTCATATTCATTTTTACAGCTGAATAATATTCCATTGTGTTTATACACACATTTTGTTTATCCACACATGGATTGATGGGTACTTGGATTACTTCCATCTTTTGACAAGCGTGAATAATGCTGCTATGAACTTCAGTGTGAAAATATCTCTAGAGTCCTTACTTTCAATTATTTTTGGTACATATCTAGTAGTGAGATTTCTGGATCATACGGTAATTCTGTGCTTAGTTTCCTGAGGATGTGCCAAGTTGCATTCTACAGTAGCTGCACCATTTCCCATTCCCACGAGCAATGAATGAGTGTTCCTATTTCTCCACATCATCTTCAAAACTTGTAATTTTCTGTTTTTTTTTTAAAATAGTAGTCATTCTAGTAAGTGTGAAGTGGTATCTTATTGTGTTTTGATTTACATATCCTTAATAGCTAGTTATGTGGAGAAATTTTAGTGTGATTTACAGCTATCTGTATATCCTTTTTGTAAAAATGTCTATTCAAATCTGTTGCCCATTTTTAAATTGGCTTGTTGGTCTTTTCAATTTTTAAGTTATACAATTTCTTTTTATATTCTGGATATTAAACCTTATTGGATTTGTGGATTCAATATATTTCTTTCCAGTTAGTAGGTTGTCTTTTCACTGTGGTGATGCACAAAGTTTTTTAATTTTGAGAAGTTCCCATTGTTTAGTGTTTCTTTTTTTATTTGTGTTTTGGGTGTAAAGTCTACAAAAAAGAAAAGCAAGTCCTCCTATATGTTGTAGACAACTGCAAGAAACACACATTATAGAGGATGGAATGTAAACTCCATAAAGGTACAGTACCCTACAACTTCAGATAACTTTTTTAAGGGTCCTGTGTCCTATGGAATGTTGGAACATTCTGTCCCAAGTAAAAGACAAACCGCTGCATCTTGCATCCTCAATCAAAAAGACAGTCATGGGGAAGTAGCAGGAGTGGAGCTGGGGACGCCTGGGAAACACCAAGGTGCCACCGTCCAGCTTCTGCGGCAGTGGCCACCCTAGCAAGGGCTGGCATGTCTGGAGAGTGGCCACTGCAGCGGTGCCTCCTCTACTGGCCTGCGGCGCCCAGCTCCACACAAAAGATATTAAGTTGTGCTAGTATAGCCATATAAACAATTAATACCTGAAGTCTCAATGTAACATAGACATTTACAGTGATGACGGATAGATACAGATGCTTGGGAGTCAAATATTAGGTGAAACACTTGCAAAAAGAAAGGAATTAAAAAAATTTTAAAAATAAAGGAATTTAGGAAGTTCTAATATACTCATGGCTGCAGCTGAGCATCTGCAACCCTGATGCTTAAGCTCTATTATAGAGGATAACTCCAATTCTTTGGGTTTTAAGGAAAAGAGATATTTCCACAATGATAGATCATTGGTTGTACAGTTTTCCCAATAAGTGGATCATGATGACTGATTGTAGTGACTTACCATAGTGTGGCTTCTTCCCCAATCATCTCGTGTTACAAGATCAACAGTGGGATTAAAGGGCCTGGGTGAGTCTTTTTTTGTGGTAGAACTTTAAAGAATCATAGCATTGTTCATCCCAAAGAAATCTCTTCTCATTCTCAAGATCTAGATCATCAAAGAAGAGACCAGAGTGTGTGCAAATTCAGAAAGGAAATGGTAATGGAAGGACCAGTGTCTTAAAATAACAAAGTACTCGAGAACCATGGGTGAGCCATAGGAAAAAAGGACTTTGTTCTTTGGAAAAGATAACATAGAAAGGCATCCTATACAAAATTGTGAGAGAAGGCAAACAGAACCTATTTCAACAGTCTTAAAAAGAAGCAAGTGTTGACTAACATACCAGGCACCAAACAGTTCAGAAGGAGATTCACGTGTAAATTTCAGACAAGGAGTCAGTAAAACAGAGGAGCACAGTAGAGGACAATGATTTGGATTTTCAAGGGACTAAAGCAGCTTGTCAAAGTTTTATACTGGATGATGATGAGAAAGGGAAAATTAAAAAGGTAAATGTCAATGACGAAGGGTCACTTAATTCTGCAGTAGTTGAAGAAATCACAGGCTATTTGGCTGTTGGTGGTGTTGGTGACAACGCTTTAGCTGTTACAAACTGAGAGGACCGTCAGCCTGAGGAGAACGCTAAACAAAATAGCACTGATTCCTATGTATTGCAGAAAAGTTCATTAGCTGAAAATTGGATATCCAAACTTCAATGTGCTTCGATAGTAGGAAGGAAGATGGTCATATAGACCATAATGTGCCTTGCACAAATTCAGAAGTGCAGGTCAGATTGGAGGACCACAAAATAGTAACTGCCTGCCCACCTGCAGAACATGTTCGGCTGACTGCTGAACCAGCTATGGAGACTTTTCCTAAAATTCAGACATCTTTAAGGGATTCTGAGAAGGAAGTAGATGTGGTGGGAGATAGCAGTGCCTCAAAAGAATGGTGTAATGAATATACCAATAATGTCCTGGACACAAATCTTGAGAATATGTCAGTCTCTGGAGAACCAGAAACACCTGTTCTAGACTGTATTTCAGCTCAAATGATGTCTTTAGCAAAACTTCAAGAACATTGCTATACCTTGAGAACTTCAGCACAAAAGGCAGCCCCTACCAGAGGTAGTCCTACTAAAAACAGTTCTTCTTGTAGAGAAAATGGACAGTAGGAGGGGAATAATTTTAGTCCCAATGAAACAATTGTAACTGTTGGTGGTAACATAAGTGAGTCTCATACAAATCCAGATGAAATTTCTCAGAATTAAGAAAGGATATGCTCTGACTCTGAAATTATGGACGTGAAAGACTAAGTAAACCACCTTCAGAGGCAAGATTCAATATTGGACACTTGCCATCTGCTAAAGAGAGTGCCAATCAGCACATGGTAGATGAGGAAGATGATAATCCTGATGTTTATTACTTTGAATCAGATCATGTGGTACTGAAATATAATGAAGGTTATCAGAGACTGTTACAGATGATTGTTGTACTCAAGGCTCAGCATACTCAAGCAGTTCAAGACCTTGAAAGTTTAGACAGACACCAGAGAGAAGCACTAAAAATCCTATTGGATTTTTGGAAAAATTTCTGAAGAAGGCTGACATAGGGCTTCCATATCCACAGTTGTTCAGTTGCCTGAGATTGCATAGGACCAAAATACCAATAGCCTTGGGAACTTTGAAAGAGAACTTAAAAACCATAAAAGACATATTAGGAGAGTGAAATTAGCTGCTGATTAAATAGGCTTACCTGCTAGGCCAAAAAGTCCTTTAGATCTTAAGAAGGATGGGGAGTGCCTTTCATGCTCTATGTTGTCTTTGAGTGATGGTCCAGAAGGCTCAAATAGCGACCCTTAGACGATAAGAGGATGCCTGTGTGATACTGCTAAACCCGAAATGTTTAGCTTGAGCAGCTACTCCTGAAATACTCTCCTGAAGAAGTAGAATTTCAATGCTGGCAAAAAAATAGCAGATGAACTGGGCAATAGGACAGCAAAACTGATTGCCAGTATAGTGCAGAAGTATTTCATAGAGCTGACAAAAGCTGGCATTCCAGTCCCAGGCAGAACAGTAAACTTATATACATACTCCAAAAAGTCTTCAACAAGTAGATGACAGCATCCCCTTAATAAGCATCTCTTTAAACCCTTCACTTTCATGTCATCCCACGAACCTCCAGTGTAGACGGATGAAGATGATGACCAAACCTGTGTTCATAGCCACATGAATACCACTGTTGAGGAGGCATCAGATGAGGAAAATATTCTTAGTATGTATAGGAATTGACCTAAATATAAGGAACAAATACAGTTTAAGAAGTCAGAAAGCAGAAACTTCAGCAGATGCAAGCTGAAAGTGGCTTTGGCAACATGTGGGCTTCAAGTGTGATGACTGTGGCATAGAACCTATCCAGGGTGTTTGATGGCACTGCCAGGATTGTCCTCCAGATACATCTTTGGATTTCTGGGATTCTTGTTCAGACTGCCTACATGCAACCAAATCACAAAGCAGATCATCGATTAGAGCCTATTTATAGGCCAGAGACATTCTTAGGCAGAGAAACTGTGTGTTCTGGGGTGCCAGTTATAATTACCTTGACCCAAACTACTTTCCAGCAGACAGATGATGTGGAAGAGACTACCATTTACTAGTTCTCTTCAACACATAATAATGGTGCCATTGTTAAATTATGTGCACAGTTTGGAAACATTCTCTGCTTTCCCTGAAATGACAGAGTATGACAGCTCCTGAGTTCTCATCAAGTACAGCTCTGCACTGTGTGTGCAGCTGAACATTCCTGGTGAGCAAAGTTCTCCCAGGTAAATTTTTCACCACCACCTTAAAGCCTTTTCAGCTGGTGATCATAAATGGGTGAGATGGAGCACACATTAAAGAGAGAGTAAATTCCAAAGGTTTCAGAGAATCCAATCATAAATATGATAATGAGAGGACAAAGTAGTCATATCAAAACAGTTTAGTAGCTTTCAGTTTTGTTGTGAAAATAATTTTCAACACAGAAATTGACTTCTTTAGACAAAGTTTTAACCAAAGATGGTCTTTTATTTTAGGTTATATACTGTAAAAGAAGTCACTGTTCCAGTGGTGGCCATCGATGACCTTTAGTAAATCAGAGCTGCTTATCCAAATTGATGTCTAATTCCTTTGAACCCCAATGAACTGTCCTTTACCAACAGTGAAGCACTGCAGGAGCAACTGTGGCACTGCTTCTTTAACCAGCTCATGGTGTGTGAGTGTTTATAAAGTGTCACTCAGATATATTTTAAAACTGTAATGTTGTAAGAGGTGATCTGTTGCTTCCTATGAAATGGAGCTTGAACGATATTCAGAAATGATGAGAAAGAAAGAGACAGACGGGTTCAGGGGGTCTGAAACTTAGCCATAACAGACAACAGACAACTTTATTCTTAACTAGTTCCTGCTTATATACTGCAGTGTTTAGGTGACTAAAAGCAGGCATACATTTTGTGAAAAAACAGAGTGCTTACTTATCAGTATATTACTCTCTGCATACAAGAGATAGCTAACAAGACCTTGGGGCTTAAGAAAAAACAAACATTCTCTCCCTCTCAGAGAATTAATTATCTGCTTAATTATCCAATTAAGCAGATAGCAGTCTCCACAGTTTACTGCTGATGCCACTCTGAAGCCAGTTGCTCCCAACGAATTCCGCAGGTTTTCCATTAACCATGTCTCCTACATTTCCCCCTTTTTATTTTATAAGCCAGGGTGACTGTGCCTGTCTTAAGTTGACCTTAGGTTCTGAAGTAAGGGTCTTACCCGTCATTGGCTACCAGTCAAGCTCTTTGACTTTGATTCGGGAGGGAGCCAAGGGCTTTTGCCAGAATTACAGTGTTAGCGCGGCTCTGCTTAGTGGCGCGGCTTGCTACTTTGAACACTTGTTGTTTAACACAGCTGAGGAAGAAGAGAAAGAGTATAAACAGCCCCAAACCTAAGCCTATATTAATCAAAAAATGATGTGATTTCCACCAGTAAACAGGATTAAGATTTTTTAGCTCTTGGGTAAGTGATTGTATAACATCATCTCCGTTAGTTATATGTAAATTACTTTGAGATATTTCTAAAACCTGCTTTTGTAATTTTAAAATATCAAGACTTAAACTATCTGAATGCCCCAAAAGATGTCTCTTTATCTTTCCATTCTATTTCAGAATGATTATATCTTAAAGGGATAATACAAAAATTGCTCTCATTCCAGTCACATTTTAAACTTCATAAAAAATGTAAATTATATATTTGATCTCCAATATGAACCGATGCTGTCTCTATATCATTTAGTCTATTATTAATTTGCTCATCAATATGAGATTGACTATGCCACAGTTCACTGGTGTTTTTATGCCATCCTTTAACATAATGCTGCATCTGTAGAGTTTGATGCAATGCAGTTCCAGTGAACACAGTCACTATGATAATTCCAATGATTTTAATAACAGCTGCAATAATGAGTCCAATTAGTCTCTTAGTCCTTTTTGGATATTCTTTTGCCAAATGGATCAGGATCTGTGTTTCTGGAGAGGATTGCAAAGATCTTGATATCTGTACTGGCAGCCAAACACCTCTTCTTCTCCTTGCTGCTATAATCGTCTCATTTTCCTGTAACATAAATGCTTGGAGACAAGTGAATAGAGAACAATTCTCACAATTAAAAGCTTTATTTCTTATATGCATATGACTTTTAACAAATACATATGGATCTCTAGTACATATTTGCAAATAATGTTTATGGCTGCTATTATAGTTATTAGAATTTGCTATAAAAATTCATTCCAGTCCTAGGAAAATTTTCCATAAATTTCTCTAATTAATGTTATATTTATCTTCCCATGAATTTGGCACAAATCATCCTCTATGTATTAAACTCTGATTTAGCTTGCCTGTCCATATAGTCTCAGTTATCTTCAAGTTAGAGATGGGAGACCCCACAGGGGCTGCATCTCTTACAATTCCATAGGAATCATTAATTATGATAACTGCTTGATCCATACGACATAACTGCCATCCATTCCAACTTCCTGTCCCATCTAACAGGCAAGTATTATTTGATTCCATAGATTTGAAAGAGGGATATACATATAGGTAATTATGAGAATCATTCTAAGTCTTAAACTATGTAGTTCGATTACTTATTGCCATACGTGGTAATTCATTGCCTATGCATATAGGTCTTTCTAAAAATGGAAGAGTTAAATTTGATACCATTTTTCCTTCTTCCTTAAGTAGTTTTGGAAGCCTTGAATCTATTGGACCTGGGAATCCTAAACTAGTATTCAGATATTTCAGTAAAGTTGGATGTGCCCATGTTAGGGCCCACAGCAGAGGTGGGTTAGGAATATAAAACAAATAAGTATAATTATGTCCCTGTACTTCAGCAATTTAAGTTATATGTCCTATAATATACATTACCCATTTAGCTATTTTCATCCGGGTCGCCATGTCTGGGTTTTATTCTCTTCGAGGGAATCCAAACCAAGGTTCCATCACCTGTAATGATAAGAGCAAATCCTCTACCCACATCTTTATCATGCCTGGTTTCCATAAATCATCCTTAACATCTTTGCAATAGATCTGCTGCATCTGCAGTTCGGTTTGAGTCATATTACTTCTATTTTCCAAATTACTAAAATGTTGTTCTGCAGGAGTCTGTGATGAATTATCATAAATGTTTAAAAAATTTAAAGTAAACAATGCTTTTGCTAATTGATCTTCAGGTGTACTTATTTTCACAACATTATCCTCCTGATCATAATCTCCCCCTTTTTATTTTATAAGCATAGACTTTAGCGTCCGGTTTGTTCATTCAATAATTTATTGCCCAGAGGGATTATGCAGAATTCCTGATATGAGTAATATGAAAAGTAGTATAAAATTTATGAAATTGCTTTCTTATATAAACAGGACCATTGTCCATTTTATTAGATTGAGGGCATCCCATAACAGCAAAAGCATTAAGCAAATTTGATTAATCATGACAGAAACATTCTCCAGATTGTGCCGTAGCCCAGATGAAATGAGAAAAGGTGTTTATAATAACATGTACACATATTGCATCTTACCAAAATGTGAAATATGAATAACATCCATTTGCCATAATTTATTTGCTTTTTGATCTCGAGGATTAACCCCTGATGCAAATGGGGGTGCATTTAAACCTCCACATGTTGGACAAGTCTTAACAACTTCTTGAGCTTGCTGTTTAGATAAAGATGGAAATTTCTTTCTCAGCCCTTTGCTATTAATATGAGTCAATTTGTGAAATGTTGTGGGATCCTGAATTATTTCCACAAGAGTATCTGTTTGATGATTTTGTAATGACAAAGACCTTTAAGATTAGTATGAGCTCTTATATGCATGATAAAAAGAGGAGTAATTTGACTTTTGACTAATGTTTGTAAACATAAAAACATTTGGGACAATTCATTTCCTTTAAATAAAGAAGATTTTTTAATGTGAGTAACTGTTTGGCAGACATACTCAGGATCAGAAACAATTTTAAGAGATTGCAGAAAATTTTTTAATATTTGAATTACAGCTGCTAATTCAGTGCACTGGGCTCAGGTATAAGGTGTTTTTTATCTTTTGCTTTTTCTTGGGGTGACACATGCAGCCTGCC
This sequence comes from Tamandua tetradactyla, assembly GCF_023851605.1. Taxonomy (NCBI): domain Eukaryota; kingdom Metazoa; phylum Chordata; class Mammalia; order Pilosa; family Myrmecophagidae; genus Tamandua; species Tamandua tetradactyla. Next base: position 15,018,452 of record NC_135334.1, on the reverse strand, counting down.
TATTGCTACTATTAGTAAAGATGGTAATGGCGCTCTCTAGTGGGGAGGCACTAACTATTTTAGGCAAAATACATTGTGTTCTTTTTAGAAATTGTAAACGTTTTATTTAATTATTTATTTAAAAAAATTTAACAAATGAACAAAAACATTTCTAACATATCATTATTCTGTTCTATATATATAATCAGTAATTCACAATACCATCACATAGTTGCATATTCATCATCATGATTAAGAAATTATAAAAGTTTTGACACAGGTAAATGATTATCAATTTATCCTTTAAAATTGCTTAATACTATTTGCCAAGAGCTATTGAAAATAAATAGACTTTGAACCTCTTCCTTTGTGAGATCACACACTACGTGATTAGGATCGTGACTTCTTAATTGATATCATTGGTGACCTTTGGCTATTAAAGAAATGATTTTTTGCAAATGCATATTTAAACATTTTTGTTGATTGTTTCATAAAAAAATTTATTCTAAAACACCATCTTGCCAAAATAGGCCTGTGGGAGATTGCAAGGTAAAGAAAATAATAAAATCAGCAGGCTTTTCAAGATCTATTTGAATAAGCTGTCCTTCCTGGATGCATTGTTCAACTAATTGTAAGTCTTGTTCAGCTGCAGCTGTTAACTGCTTTTTGCTTAATAAATCAGAATTTCTTTGTAAAATATCAAACAGGTTCTGTAACATATAATTTAGAATCCCTAAATTGGCAGGTAGCAAAAGTGAAAGCAGACTGTCAATAGTGACATGTACCAATAGTAAATGACTAGATTTGGTAAAATGGATTCATTGGATTGATTGAAAAAGAATGCAGGAATGAGGATTTTTTATATTTGGCTGTGCATTTTTGGTAATTTTAAATTTATTGCATGTCATTTTTTATGATATTTTCCTTTAAAAGTGGTCAAATTCCAATTTGCTTACATGACCGGGCCAAGTTAGGTCATCTGAGAACTGGCTAGGGACCAAGAGGAGCTTCCTGGGACCTAAATATCTTTATTAAAGTACACCTCCTTCTGGGAGGGTAGCCAGTCCTCCCAGCTAGAGTGCACGTTTTAATTGTTTCTTACCAAGGTCATGTGATAGCAACATCAAGTGAACAGAACAGACTCCACAAGTATATTTTTTCTTGCATTCAGCTCTTAAATTTGATTTGCTCCCAACATAAGCCATGGTTATTTTGGGATAAATTTAGTTTATACACATGTAGTTTATATAAACATTGAACAAAGCATTAAAATATTTTGGCTTTAAGGAATTTAGGTATTTATATGATTTAAATATTATTTAGCCAGTAATAGATTCATTTACAGCAATATTACTTAGATTAATAGATTAAGCCACCTGGTTTAGGGCAAGAAAAGAAACAGTTTTTTGCCAGTATAATGAAACTTAGGAGAAAATCAGTTCCTTTATACAGATAACGACATGATAAAAGTTAATATGCTATTTTTGATAAAACACAGACTCTTTGATTTTTACACTGATTATTTAGAAAAAAAATTTTTTTTTAATCTTTTCATTAGAACAGGCTAAGAGTCCAACAAAACATTGTCATTTTAGACTCATTAAATCTTTCTTGATTTTGACCATAATTTCCATTTTTACAAACTCTTAGCAATTATTATATTAGTCTAGGCTTTGTCCTATATTTTTCTCATTTTGTAACAGTTATTCATTTTATCTTAGGATAAAGTGTTTTTTATTGTTTTCCTATTAATAAAAATACATCTTTTATATTTTTCATACTTAAATCATTATTTTTAACAAACATTTTACCACCTATAATTATCATCAATTAAATTTGTTAAAATAATGTTAAATACTTAAAATACTTTAGTTAATGCATGTTTCAAGCATCAACATACAGTTTTTAACAAGAATTTTCAGTTTTAAAGTTCTGAAAATATATTTCCTTTTTAAATATGAATAGGAGCTAAACTCATGGTCAGTTTCTAAATTGCTGTTTGTCGAGGATCTAAGTTAACAAAAGGAGATGGGGCTGCCATTCCCATTCCTTGTCACACGATTTTATTTGTAGCATTGGTATAAATTTCAGTTGAATAATTATTTAGATTAAACCAAGATAACTTAACAGAACACTTTGAGTCAGAACTACAATCCTGAATTACATACCTTTTAGGGGACCAATCTGTTATAGTTTTATAGGATCCATTAATGAGTACTGACTTTTGTTCAGCATGGCATTGTTTTTATGGAATATTTTCTGACTCAGGTATATATGAACTTTTATATAAAGGCAGCTCATTAAGAACAAGCTCAGAAATTAATTTTTCTTTAATCTTGCTCTGCTAAAAGTATGGTAAAGAAGCAATTTTTAAAATCTATTATAATAATAGAGCAGTTTTTAGGAATTATAACTGGTGTGGGCAAACCAGGCTGTAATGACTCTATAGGTTGAATTACAGCATTAACTTTTATCAAATCAGTTAACATTCTCCCATTCCTTGATTTATTTTTTATAATAAATACTGGAGAATTCCAGGGACTATGAGATTTTTCTATATGCCCTACTTTAAACTATTCTTGAACTAACTGAGTTAGAGCCTCTAATTTTTCTATAGATAAGGGCCACTGCTCAACCCACAAAGGCTCATTTGTAGTATTTGTAGTGGACATCCCTGGAGCATCTCCTCAATTTATGCTTTCAGATTTCCCCTATCAGACTCCTGTCTGGGCACCAATTGTCAAGTCCAGCTCAAGCAACTGTCCAAACATGGTTAGAAGGGACAGTGGGAGATTGAGAAAAAGCACAACTCAGAGTTTAAGAGAAAGTGAGGGCTAGGTGGTTCATTGCTTGACTGAACACAATGTCCAGATAGAAACAGGAATATCTTCCCCATTTTGTTATGCTCACTGCAAAGCCTTCATAACTAATTTCCATTACTTAAGATTTAAAACATTATGGCCTTAAGGCTGAAACCAATAACAATGCTCTTGAATGAGATCAAATAAGCTTAATAATTCAGATGTTTTATAGGCACCCCAGTAGCTTCTAACAATGTTTTCCATGCACACACATACTCCCCCAGCTGCCTATTGTGATTACCCATTACCCTGATGCTCCAAGGAAAATGCTTACTTTACCAATATGACTCGAGTCCTCTTCTATCAGCTGGACACACGTCCCTCGAATGGACACTTTTCCTTGGTTCCTTAATATTGTTTTGGAGTCTTCTTTTTCTTCTTTGAGCCCCACGTTGGGCACCAGATGCTGCTTCCTATGAAATGGAGCTCAAACGATATTAAGAAATGATGAGAAAAAAAAAAGAAAGAAAGAGACAGATGGGTTCAAGGGGTCTGAAGCTTAGCCATAACAGACAACAGACAACTTTATTCTTAACTAGTTCCTGCTTATATACTGCAGGGTTTCGGTGACTAAAAGCAGGCATACATTTCATGAAAAAACAGAGTGCCTACTTATCAGTATATTACTCTCTACATACAAGAGATAGCTAACAAGACCTTGGGACTTAAGAAAAACCAAACATTCTCTCCCTCTCAGACTGTCACAGTCTCCACAGTTTACTGCCAATGCCACTCTGAAGCCAGTTGCTCCCAACAAATTCCGCAGGTTTTCCATTAACCCTGGCTCCTACAGTGATCATGTGATGCGTACCAACTATGGTGAAAAGTGTCAGTGGTAGTAATTGTGTAAAGTCTCGAATTCACAACATCAATTCCTTTAATATACACAGCCTTCTGCCTTTGTATTTGGAGTTGTCAGTGCAATTCACCAAAGAAAACTGCTTAATATAAAAATCATACCTACGGTAATAATTTCCCTCTTTTGTAGTCTGCACAAGATCCATAAAAGATTACATTTTTTTACTATTTAAACAGTGATTAAATTTAGTCTGCACAGTGAGCAAGAGTTCACATGCATTCATTTAAACTGCTGGATTTTGTTGCACATCATTTAATACATTTTGCATGTTTCTTCCTATCTGAATATATGGTATATTATTGAACAATGTTCATTTGTCAGGTGAACTGTGAGAAATAAGCTATGTGGATATTGTCTTTCAATTAAAAATAAAAGACAACTGCAATACTAGATAAATGTATGGAATTATGGAGGTGACATACCCCACTCTCAGGAGTACCATTCTTGGCCATACACTGGTTGACATAGAAATCTGCCCCCTTTTAGTGTGGCCCAAAGCAGGAAAAGGCTCTATTGGGGGCAGCTCTGTAGCCTTGCACTTGAGCCTCAAAATCAAGCAGATGTGCTGTTGTTGTTGTCAGTGATGGAACGTGATGTAGTGTGGAATTCATGACAACCCCAGTGAAAGTGTCTTCCCAAAAGGTCCCTGGGGTTCTGCATCATGTCCATGCCATCTAGATTGCAGAGTTATATATATGCCTTTTAATAAACAACTTCTTCAATGTTTCTGAGTCTTGATAGACTTAGAATGTTTAAGCATGACACTACAACTGAGCATACTTCTCAAACTGCCCATTAAAGGCTGGGTTTATCAGGGCTCCAATTTCTTATGGGGCAAGCAGGTGGAAATAGCATATTTAGGTTCAATCCTAAGGAACTAGAGGTCATCAACAGGCTGCACAGTGGGTACCCCAGACCCCCATGACATGCAGCACTCTTGTACCTTCACTGCTTCCCTCACTTGTATTTATGGTTGTATCTGTGTTCTTTAAGACTAGCTGAAGGAGAAGGAAAATCCTGTACTAGATTTATGGATGTGTCTGCCCAATGTGAATATAAGGTGAAAAGATATCTAATGGTATCTTTGAAATGAGATAGAGAGGGGGGTAAAGTCATAATATGGTACGGCAAATATGATATCTGGTTATTCACTATTTGTACTAGAATATGTGGCCTAATGTAGAATATGCAAATACCTGGCCTTGGCCAAGAGAATGGCTAGCTGGCCAGGAGTCTGGATGGAAAGGAGTGAAATACCAAAGGTTGTATCAGATAGATATATAGGGAAGAAATAATGTACTGTGCATAAAGTTTAAAGATATTTGCATCCCCTGTTATCACCCACTAGGATGTAATCACCATGGAAAAGGAACTAAAACCTGTGGATAAAATGCCTTAGTCAGCTGTTAATAGCCAGTCTTCATCACCAGCCATGCACAAATGATAGGATTTACACATGAATGATATTTTCATGATGGCAGAGATGGAGGTTACTAATAGGCCCAGCAGCATAGTCCCTCATTTTCTAGATACAGTTACTGCTGCCTCTGAATGTCCAACATACCAGCAACTGAGGCCAACATGGAAGGCCTGATGTGGTATTAATCATCCAGAGTCCATCCAACTACTTGGCAGGAATTCTATCACATAGGCAAGAATTCTACCACAATATTAGCACATGTTGTGGTAGTGAGATTCAGTTGTCAACTTGGCCAGATGAAGGCACCTAGTTCTGTTGCTGAGGACATGAGCCAATGGTACGTGAACCTCATCTGTTGCTGATTACATCTGCAGTCAGTTAAGAGGCGTGCCTGCTGCAATGAATGATGTGTGAGTTAATTGGCTAGTGTTTAAATGAGAGAGCTCAACATAGCACAGCCGAAGCAGCTCAGCATACCTCATCTCAGCATACCTCATCTCAGCACTCACAGCTCAGCCCAGGCCTTTGGAGATGCAGAAAGAAATCACCTCGGGGAAAGTTGTTGGAACCCAGAGGCTTGGAGAGAAGACCAGCAGAGACCATCCTGTGCTTTCCTACATAAGAAAGTACCTTGGTTGAAAGTCAGCTGCCTTTCCTCTGAAGAACTAATGAAATAAATCCCCTTTATTAAAGGCCAATCTGTTTCTGGTGTGTTGCCTTCTGGCAGCTAGCAAACTAGAACACATGTATAGGATACAACTTCACAGTTATGTTTTATAGGAATGAGCCTATGCATGAATCAGTGGGTTGTATTTAAATACTACACCATCCAAAAGCATGTTAGACTAATCCTTAGGCCAATCATGTAAGTACCTGTCTAACAGAGCATTCACTCTGGGAGTCAGTAGTCTGGTTATGGTGTCCCTTTCACCATTCCTAGGGTGCAGCTATTTACTGCAATTACTAGTTCTTTTTAATCTCACCTTGTTCTTTCCACCTTGCAATGTCTGTATAATTAACAATTTAACAAATGTCTTCTGTATGAAATTCCCAATATGCTCTTTGTTTTTCTGACTGAATCTTGTCTGATGAAGGGACCATAATGTAAGTCACAATGATGATCATAGATGGAGTCACCACTGGAAATCATAAGAAAATTCTCAACTTAGTTTGCAGAAATTTGAATGGAAACATCTGAAAGACAAAATAAACTTTGAAGAGGCATAATGGAGGTCTAGGCTGTACAAATAGAGTATAACTTCTCAAACTTTGTAAATTTTGTCTTCCTGGAATCATTTAAAAATGTCAGACCTCCCAGCTAAAAGAATTGTTTAGGATACCATCGACCTTCCTTGAGTTAAGGTGTCTTTTTCTGAATGCCTTAGTTTGGACATTTGAATGGCATTAGAACTGTAAATTTGTATCTTAATAAATCCCCTTTATAAAAACCAAAGGTTTTCCAGTATATTGCATCCTGGTAATATTAGCAAACTAAAACATGTGTCTTATTGTTTCTCTGTCTCCAATGCTGAGGTGGTTCTATCTTATTTACCTAGAATTTGTCTGCTAGTGTTTTCAGCTTGCATATTTACTGACATACTCCTGTTTTCCCTTCTCTTCTGAACTGAAATTTCCCCATTTCTAAAGTGACCCACTGACTGACTCTTCCTTTCTCATGTTCTACCTAATGGGCTTACCTAGTTACCCACAGATTAAGAAGGACAGTTGAACAGGTGCCTCTTGACTCTTAGTGAAGTGTCCCTTTCTGCCTTTGGTGATTAGGCCCACCAGATCTGAGGCTTTTAGTGATGACACTTTTCATTTGTGCTCCCTTGCCTGAGAGAAGTTGGCAGCCAGTGATCCTAGCAGTGGTTGTCTTGTGACCACAAATGGGAAACCTGGTTAGAATGGACCCTACATTGAGAAGGCTGGTTCAGAAAAATATCAGGAGAGATTAGGCTTTGGCCTTATCACCTGAAATGCTCAGTCAGGTTTCATCTGAATCCAGGGAAGCTTTTTAAATTTCTACTAAACAACTCTACTTATTTTATTATATAAGCTTTCTTTTTTCACAAAATTTCATTCACAGTAGATTGGCTTTCTGACTGTAGCTATGAAATATGCACCCAAACATATGCATTTTCTTATACAGCATTAGTCTACAAAAGCAAAGGCTTACATTTACAAATTACACTCACCTAGAAAAAGATGATAAGCAGAATTTCCAATTTACAACTCATGAAAAAGTCTAACAAGCAAACTTAAATTGAAAATAAAAAATATATTTTCATTTTGATGTTGCACCTCATTTTGGTATTTTAATTGTATGGCTATTTGAGGCACTAGTTTATTCTACTCTTTACAATTCTTTCAGATTTGCAGTTTTAACACATCCAAATAACATGAAACTCACTGATTCATTTTTTTTTTACCTCAGCCATTTTGAAAATTTGACACTAGGTGCAACGAAAAGCATTCCATTTCTCCCCTATAAGCCTTGCATGTGATACAGGGGCTAGTAATAATTTTCAGCTTTTCTTTTTGTTTTTTATTAATTTTTTTAATAGGGAAGTTGCAGATTTACAGAAAACTTATGTAAAATTCCAGCCTTCCTATATACCCCTCTGTTGTTGACATTTTGCATTAATGTAGTACCTTTGTTAGAACTGCTGAAGGAATAGTAAAATTGAACTGAGAACTACAAGCCATAGTTTACATTAGGTGAGTTTTTCCCCATATACGGTGCTTTTATTAGCACCTTGTGTTAGTGTGGTCCACTTGTTATAATGTTATGCATGCAATGTGTGCATAGTTAAGGAGCATGGACATGTAGCAAATCTTCCAATTCATAAATATAATTTATCTTCCATTTTTATGTGTTCTTTGAGTTCCTTACTTAGCATTTTACACTCTTAAGTATACAGATTTTGCACATATTTCATTAGATTTATGACTGAATATTTCATGTTTTTATGCTGTTGAAAATAGCTGGTACCAGATTTATTGAGACAGAATTCATATACCTTACAATTCACTCATTAAAAATGTACAATTCAATGGTTTTTAGTTTTTTCTCAGCGTTGTGCAATCATTCACACAATCAATTTCAGAATATTTCATTACCCAAGGAAGGAATCTTATACACTTTAGCCATCACTACAATTCTTTCATACACTCATCCCTAGGCAACCACTTTCAGTCTCTATAGATTTGCCTATCGTGGAATTTTTATGAATGGGATAATACAATACTTGGTCTTCTGTGACTGCATTTTTTTTTTCAGTCATGGTTACATTTTCAAGGTTATTTCACATTGTAATATGTGACAGTGGTTCATTCCTTATTATTGCCAAATGATACTCCATTGCGTGGCTATGGCACTTTTCATTTATCCATCAGCTTATGGCCTTTGGTGTTTCTATGAACTAAGTTGCTGTTCACATTCTTGTCAAGGCTGTTTGCATGGATGTGCATCCTCACTCCCCTTGGGTATGGACCTAGGCGTGGAATAGATGGGCCGTATGGAAATTCTATGTTTACCTTTCTGAAGAATTTTCAGACCTTTCTCCAAAGTGACTTGGACTGTTTGACCTTACCACCAACAGTGTATGAGGGCTGCGGTTTGTCTGGACCTTGACCAACATTTGTTAGTATTTGTCTTGTTTTGATTATAGCCATCCTAGTAGGTTTGGGGTTATAGCACATTTTGCTTTTTATTTCCTATCCTTGATTGCTGATTTTGGGTATTTTTTAACTTGCTTATTGACCATATATATATACATCTTCTTTGGAGAAATAACTAATCAGATCTTTTGCAAATTTTTGGATTGGGTTATTTTCATTATATTTTTGAGTTGTAAGAGTTCTCTGTTTTCCATACTGCAGAATCTTAATTTGATTTTTAAGTATTTTTCTTGAGACCCTTTAAATAGCATATTCCCTGGAACTTTTTTATTTTCCTTGAATCTATTTCAAATCTTGTCCAAATCAAAAGTCCCCATTAGAGGGAACTGCTTGGATATATCAGTGCACATCAATTTATAAATGAGATGTGTATTCTGATGCAATAGAGACCTAGTTAGACCATATAGCAATATTTGTTTACTTATAGGGAAACTATATGCAGATTACATTTCATACTATAGTTGTTTGTTGCAGAAAGAAATTCTTATTTTAATGCAACTGAAATTTTAAGAAGACCCTTCTCTGAGGACCCAGAGTTCCTGACCAGCTATACCATGATTTAGGCCATGTAGAGAATTTATCTAACAATTTCTCAGAGGCAGAACATTTTCCAGTAAGTGCATCTTTAATAGGACAGCCAATTTCCACAATGTGTAAACTCCAGCTTTCTGCACCTCTCTTGAATTAGTACATGTACAGCCAGAGTGTGGGATTTACCAGGGCATATTGCTCAGTCTTAGTGTCCAGAAATTTTATTGTTCTTTACATTTCAAAACAGCAACTTGATGCTTTTGAGTTATTCAAAAATTTCAACCTATAGAAAATTTGAGCAAAAGAAAGAAAGGCATTCAAATGAGGCTAACTTGCGTTTAGACCGGGGATGAAAGTTGAATGTACTGGTCACATAAAGAACTGACAGAGTCCCTTTCTGTTTCTTTATTTTTATTCTGGTTCTAAGATAGAATCACCCTTAGGCTAACCAACTCCTAATGCATCCTACCTTTAATTTGAAGCTTGATTGTCTACAGTCAGAATCATATTAAGATGGAGAGCCAGGATTTGTGCAAGTATGCCTGAGAAGAGTGTCTAGTGTCTCTTTTTTCATACCGCAAGCAGCTGTGGAGTTACTGGGCAGATTTAGAAATTCAGTTCATATCATCAGTTTTTCCTAACTTTACATCCTTATTCAATGGGATGCCTAATGAAGTTTCCTTTTCTTACTTAATTTAATGAGCCTAGCAGTTTCAACATCACAAATGATATATTGAGAAGAAAGAGATAGCAAAGAAGAAGCTTTTAAAAAACACTAAAATTGATATTTCAGAATACTTAATCTTTACTCTGATGCTTCAGAAACTAAGTGCTCAAATGATCTCTTCCATCTCTCTCTGTTCAGGCTTTCCCCTTCCCATCCCCTCACCCCATAAAATGGGTCACCATAATTGTGGTAGCACAAGTCATTGCTTTGGGTTTATTCACCTGAAGTGAAGAAACATAATTTCCTCTTACAAACATGTTTTACAAGATTCTTTATTGTGGTAGACCATAACGATGCTTCCCATTACCGACTGATGTCTGAATCCTCTTTTTATGAAGAGATATTCATTCTGCCAGTTTTCCTTGCAGCAAGTGTTGGCCTGCTGACCTAATTTTGACTGAGGAAACATTAGGGAAAGTCATGTATTGGCTTCAGTAGAAAATTTATTTTATCACATACAAGAAGTGTGAGGGGAATTCATTTTTTCTTATTCTCTTGCTCTCTTTTTTTGATGTTGTTATGTGAAGATATGATTTTTGGAGCTATGATTGTCATTTTATGACCATGAGTGACAGGCCTGAGTAATAAGGCCAGCAGACGGATTATACTAGAATGCAAGAGCCTGGTACCTTGATGAGAGCATTGAGTTGCTGAACCAACACCATGACACTCTGCCTCCAGATTTTTTTTTTAAACATTTTTTATTGTAGAGTATAACATATATACAAAGCAAAGAAATAAAAAAGCAATAGTTTTCAAAGTACTCTTCAACAAGTAGTTATAGGACAGATCCCAGAGTTTGTCATGGAATACCATAAGGTCCTCTCAGCTTTTTCCTTCTAGCTGCTCCAGAATATAGGAGACTAGAAGGCTTAGATATTTTTATTATCACAATCAACTGTTTTTCTTTCTTTTTATGTGAAAAACTAACATGTATATGAAAAAGCTATAAATTTCAAAGTACAGCACCACGATTAGTTGTAGAACATAGTTCACAGTTTGACATGGATTACAATTTCACAATTTTAGGTTTTTACTTCTAGCTGCTCTAAAATACTGGAGACTAAAAGAGATATCAATTTAATGACTCAGTATTCATATTCATTTGTTAAATCCTATCTTCTCTGTATAACTCCAACATCACCTTTGATGTTTCCATCCCTCTCTTTAGGGGTGTTTGAGCTATGGTGATTCTAAATTTTTTATATTGGAAGGGTCTGTCACTAATATGGGGTAGGGAGATGGAAGTATCTGATATTCTGGAGAGGCTGGGCTAGGTTTCAGGATATATTTGGACCAGGGACACATCTGGAGGTTGTAGGTTTCTGGAAAGTCACTCTAGTGCATGGAAGCCTTGTAGAATCTTATATATTGCCCTAGGTGTTCTTTAGGATTGGCTGGAATGGTCCTGGTTGGGGGTTGGAAGGTTATGATAGGGTGTCCCTAAAGTTTGACACATTATCAGGGTACTCCCTGATGGTGAGGCTTAATAGTTCCATAATTTTCTCCCATCCCTCAGGGGACTTTGCTGATACTTTTTGATTATCTGCTTAATATACTCTAGGATGTATCCAGGCATTACAATAATCTATACAAATTAAAGGACCTCTTTCTTTTTCTGTACTCCCTGTGTTTCAGTTGTTCAAATGAGCTAAATAGATAGGTTGAATTAGATTATGTAGAAAAGAAAATTTCAGTTCCAGAACAGATAAACCTTTCTTCTATGAGTCTCAAAAGTGTGTGGGTCTAAAATATTGACACTATCTTCCTTACTCCTATGTTCTGAATTACTTTTACCCCAACCTGTTTGGCTTCATTTTTATCTCTAAATATCAGGTTATATATATAAAACAGCCTCTCAAAATCCAGAAATAATAGTCACCACTCCAAACTTAATGTATCTGCTCTAAAAGCTTACAATCTAGGTTCCTGTTTTTATATAAGCATTTTCTAAATGTAACCATTCCTGTTATTTTGTTTCTGGCTTGTTTTGTCTCACCAAATGTCCCACATGTTCATTCACATTGTTGCATGCCTTGGGACATTGTTCCTTTTTGTGGCAGCACAACCTTCAGTCATAAGTATACACCATCATTTGCCAATCTTCTTCTCCATTAGTGCATCCTTTAGCTACTTGCATTCATTGGTCATGATGTAGAGGACTCAAAGTCCACAGTCAATCAACATTTTCAATTTCAGATAATTTCATTGTTCCCAAAAGAAAGAAAACCAATAAACACACCCTTGCCAAATAGGAAATTTAAACCTTCTCTTAACTGTTGCCCCTCCCCCCTTTATTTACCTCTGCTGTTGCTGTGGTAGTGCTGATGGTTTGTTTTTGAACATAGCTCTTAGGATGCAATAGCAGTTCTCCCCCTGTACCCTAAACTTAAACACTCTTTATGCAAGAATCATATCCTTGAAGTAATTCTTGTGAGAACTAATTTGTATTTCTAGTGTTACTCAGTGGGATACATAGGGTCTATACAACTCCTTTCAATCTTGTTCATCTTCAATGTGATAATATTAATTACAGACCTTTAGGGAACCATCTTCATTCTTATCTATTCCATAATCTAATTAGCTAATGGTTCACCTATCTCTATCTTCTATGTATCTCTAAGTCCTCTATATTCTGTATAATAAGCCTCTGATTATACCTTTATGCTGGTCATAAAAGTGGAATCCTACAGTATCTATACTTTTGTGTCTGGCTAGCTTCACTCAGCATTATGTCCTCAAGGCTCATCCATCTTGGTGTGCTTCAGGATGTCATTTTGTCTTGCTGCTGCATAATATTGCATTGTATGTATATACCACATTATGTTGATCCACTCATCTGTTGATAGGCATTTGCTTGCTTTCATCTTTTGGCGATTGTGAATATGCTGCTATGAACTTTAGTGTGCAAATGTCTGTTTATGCGATGCCTTCAACTTTCTGGGCATATACCAAGTAGTGCTGTTGCTGGGTCATAGGGCAACTCAATATTTAGTTTCCTAAGAAACTGCCAAACAGTCTTCCATAGCGGCTACATCATTATACATTCCCACCGGCAGTGCATAAGTGTCCCAGTTTCTCCACATTCTCTCCAACATTTGTAGTTTCCCGTTTGTTTAATAGCAGCTATTCTTATAGCAGTATGTTCTTATGTACACCTTATAATTAGGTGTAATCTAATTGTAGTCTTGATCTGCATTTCCCTTATAGCCAATGAAAATGAACATCGCTTTATGTGCTTTTGAGCCATCTGTTTTTGCTCTTCAGAAAAATGCCTTTTCATGTCTTTAGCCCATTTTATAATTGGGTTATTTGTTCTTTTGTTTCTGAGTTGTATGATTTCTTTGTATATACAGGATATCAAACCTTTGTCCAATATATGGTTTCCAAATATTTCCTACCATTGAGATGGCTGTCTCTTAATCTTTTTGACAGAATCTTTTGAAGTGCAGAACAGAAGCATTTGATTTTGAAAAGTTCCTATTTATCTATTTTTTTCTTTTTTTGCTAGTGCTTTGGGTGTAAAGTTTAGGAAGCTAACTCCTATTACTAGGTCAGGAAGATTTTTCTCTATATTTTTTCTAGAAGCTTATGTTACTTGTTCTTATATTTAGGCATTTGATCCAGTTTGAGTTAGTTATTGTGTAGGGTGATAAATAGAGCTCCTCTTTCATTCTTTTGGCTATTGATAGCCAGTTCTTCCACGCCCAATTATTGAAAAGACTATTTCATTGCAATTGAAAGGATTTGAGGGCCTTGTCAAAAATCAGTTGCCCATAGATTTGGTGGTCTATTTGTCCATGCTTGATTCGATTTCATTGGTCAATTCTTCTATATTTGTGCCGGTACCATAAGGTTTTGACCACTATGGTTTTATAAGAGATTTTAAAGTCAGGGAATGTTAATCTTTCCACTTGGTTCTTCTTTTTTAGAATGCTTTAAGCTATTTGGGGTCTCTTCCCTTCCAGATGAATTTAATAATTAGCTTTTCCAAATCTTCAAAGTAGGTTGTTGGGATTTTGATTGGTATTATATTGAATCTATAGATTAATTTGGGGAGAATTGATGTCTTAACTATATTTAGCATTCCTATCTATGAGTAGGGAATGTCTTTCCACTGATTTAGATCTCCTTTGATTTCTTTTAGCAATGTTATGTAATTTTCTGTGTACAAGCCCTTTACATCTCTAGTTAAGTTCATTCCTAAGTACTTGATTCTTTTAGTTGCTATTTTGAATGGAATTTTTTCCTTAACTGACTCCTCAGCAAGGTCATTGCTTGTGTATAGGAATATTACTGATTTTTGCACATTAATTTTATATCTCATCACCTTGCTGAATTTGTTTATTAGCTCAAGTAACTTTGCTGTAGATTTCTTGGGGATCTTCCAAGTATAGTATCATATCATCTGCAAATAATGAAAGCTTATTTCTTCCTTTCCAGTTTGGATGCTTTTATTTTTTTGTCCTGCCAGATTGCTCTAGCTAGAACTTTTAGCACAATGTTGAATAATAGTGGTGACAGTGGGCATCCTTGTCGTCTACCTGATCTTAGGGGAAAGCTTTCAGTCTCTCTTCATTGAGTATGATGCTGGCTATCAGTTTTTTCATATATTCCCTTTACCATATTGAGGTAGTTACCTTTGATTCCTGTCTTTTGGAGTGTTTTTATCAGAAAAGGATGCTGAATTTTGTCAAATGCTGATCATGTGATTTTTTTCCCTTTCAATTTGTTAATGTGTTGTATTACCTTAATTGATTTTCTTGCATTCCTGGTATAAACCCCACTTGGTCATGGTGTATAATTATTTTAATATGCTGTTGGATTTGATTCACTAACAGTTTATTGAGAATTTTTGCATCTATATTCATTAAGGAGATTAGTTTGTATTTTTCCCTTCTTATAGCATCTTTACCCAGTTTTCATATTAAAATGACATTAGCTTCCTAAAATGAATTAGGTAGAATTTTTTTTTCATCAACGTTACTGAATTTTGAGCAGGATTGGTGTTAGTTCTTTATGGAATGTTTGATAAAATTCCCCTGTGCAGCCATCTGGCCTTGAGCTTTTCTTTGTTGAAAGATTTTTGATGACTGATCAAATCTCTGTATTTGTGATTGGTTTGTTGAGATCTTCTATTTCTTACTGAGTCAGTGTATCTTGTTTGCATGTCTCCAGGGATTTGTCCATTTCATCTAGGTTGTCTAGTTTGTTGGTGTGTAGTTGTTCATAGTATCCTGTTATGATTTCTTTTATTTCTTCAGAGCCTATGGTAATGCACCCATCTCATTTCTGATTTTGTTTATTTGCCACCTCTACTCTTTTTTTCTTTGTCAGTCTTGCTAGTGGCCCATCAATTTTATTGATTTTCTCAAATAACCAATTTTAGTTTCATTGATTCTTTCTATTGTTCTTTTGTTCTCCTATTCATTTATCTCTGCTTCAATCTTCATTATTTTTCTTCTCTTATTTGCTTTGGGTTAGTTTGCTGTTCTTTCTCAAGTTCCTCCAGATGTGCTATTAAGTCATCAATTTTTGCTCTTTCTTGTTTTTTAATTAAGGCATTAAATTTCCCCTCAGCACAGAATTTGCCACATCCCATAAGTTCTGATAAGTTGTATTCTCATTTTCATTCATCTCCAGATAGCTACTGATTTCTCTAGTAATTTCTTCTTTGACCCACTGGTTATTTAAGAGTGTGTTATTTAATCTCCACATATTTGCAAATGTTCTCATTCCTTGGTGATTAATGAGATCCATAGTGATCAGAGAAAGTGCTTTGAATAATTTCCATGATTTTAAATGTATAAAGATCTGTTTTGTGCCTCAGCATATGATCTAACCTGGAAAATGTTCCATGAGCACTAGAGAAGAATGCATATCTTTGTGCTTTGGGGTGTAATGACCTATATATGTCTGTTAGTTCTAATTCATTTATCAAGTTATTTAACTTCTGTATTTCCTTGTTGATCTTGTGTCTGGTTGTTCTATCTATAGAGGAGAGTGGTGTATTGCAGTCTCCTACTGTTATTGTCGAAACATCTATCACTCCCTTCAGTTTTGCCAATGTTTGTCTCATGTACTTTGGAGCTCCTTGATTGGGAGCATACACATTTATGATTGTTGTATCTTCTTGCTGAATTGATCCTTTAGTTAGTATGTAGTGTCCTTTTTTGTCTCTTATGATGTCTTTACATTTAAAGTCTGTTTGTCCAATATTAGTATAGCTGCTCCTGCTTTCTTCCTTTGGTTACAACTTGCATGGAGAAAACTTTTTCCATCCTTTCACTTTCAATCTGTTTATATCCTTGTGTGTGTGATGAGCCACTTGTAAACAGCATATAGCTGAATTATGTTTCTTAATCCATTTTGCCAATATGCACCTTTTAATTCATAAATTTAGTCTGTTTACATTCAAAGTTATTATTGAAAAGGTATTTCTTGATTCCACATCTTATCTTTTTAATTTTGTCAGTTCTATATATTCTTTTCCCTCTTTCTCTTTGTATTCTTTAAATTACCCTTAGTGGTTCTCTTCAATTTTTTCTCCTCTGTGCTGGTTTGAAATGATGTATGTGCCCTAGAAAATCCATGTTTTAATCCTAATCTCATTTCGTAAAGATAGTCATTTCTTCTAATCCCTATTAAGTATTGTATGTTTGAAATTATTATTAGATCATCTCCCTGGAGAAGTGAATTAATCAAGAGTGGGCTGTTATTCTGGATTAGGTGGAGGCATGTCTCCACCCATTCGGGTGGGTCTTGATTAGTTTATGGGAATCCTATAAAAAAAAGGTGCATTTTGGAGAAAGCAAGAGATTCAGAGAAGGCAGAGAATGCTGCAGCACCACAAAGCAGAGCGTCCACCTGCCAGTGACCTTTAGAGATGAAGAAGGGAAAAAACCTCCCGGGGAAATTAATGAAACAGGAAGCCAGGAGAGAAAGCTAGCAGATGGTGCCATGTTCACCATGGGTTCTTCCACCTGAGAGAGAAGCCCTATATTTGCCATGTGCCTTCTCACTTGAGAGAAAAACCCTGAACTTCATCGGCCTTCTTGAACCAAGATGCCTTTCTCTGGATGCCTTTAATCAGACATTTCTATAGACTTGATTTAATTGGTACATTTTCTTGGCCTTAGAACTGTAAACTAGCAACTTATTAAATTGCCCTTTTTAAAAAGCCATTCCATTCCTGGTATATTGCACTCTGGCAGCTGGCAAACTAGAACATCTTCCTCCTGACCTCCCTCTCCTGTCTTTTTTTTTTCAGCTGGCAGAACTCCTTTTAGTATTTCTTGTAGGTACAGTCTCTTGTTGAAAAATTCTTTCAGTACTTCTTTGTCTGTGAAAACTTTAATTTTTCCCTCAGTTTTTTTGAGGACAATTTGGCAAGGTACAGAATTCTTGGCTGGAAATCTTTCTCTTTCAGGATCTTCAATATATCATACCACTGCCTTCTCACCTCCAGGGTGCTAGTTGAATAGTCTGAACTCAGTTTTATTTGGTTTCTCTTGTATGTAGTAGATTGTTTTTCTCTTGCTGCTTTCAGAATTTTCTGCCTCACTTCAAAATTTGGCAGACTGATTAGTATGTGCCTTGGTGAAGGCCTATTTGGATTTATTCTGTTTGGAGTGTGTTGGGCTTCTTTGACTTGTATATTTATGTCCTTTGTGAAGGTTAGGAAGTTTTCCCCCATTATATCCTCAACTACTCTTCTTAGCCCTTTACTCCTCTCTTCTCCTTCTGGGACACCAATGATTCTGCTATTTGTGCACTTTGTTTTGTCTGTCATTTCCCTGAGTTCCCATTACATTTTCCCCATATTTTTTGTCATTTGCTGTTTTGAGTCTTTGAAGTCAATTATCCTGTCCTCTATATCACTTATTCTTTCTTCTGTCTCTTCAAATTTGGTGTTGTGTGCCACTAGTATGTTTTTTATTTGGTCAACAGACTCTTTAATATCTGTCATATCTGCTATTTTTCTGTCCAATTTATTCTTTCAAATTCCTTTTTTTGCTCTTCTAATGTCTTCTTGATCTGCTTTATGTCATTTGGTATCCCACTTGTTTATTAAGTAGAGTTGTATGAATATCTTTGATCAATTGTTCCAGTGTCTGTGTCTCCTCTGGTATTTTAATTTGGTCATTAGGAACAGTTATATCTGTCTGCATTGTGATATGCTTAGTGATCTTCTACTGTCTTTGTGGCATGTTTATTAATTGATTTACTTTGGCAGTTGATTTCTTTCAGTAGTCTAAGGCCTTGTGTTTGTGGAATGGTTGTACAGTAGATAGCAGGGCATGAGGTGGGGCACTCAGTGCGGTGATTTGTTTCAGGGCATGTATGTGTTCAGATTGTGGATATTATGCTGATGTTTGTGAACTTGGGCACCCAGAGGCCAGGGAGGATGTAGCTGTGCAGGTGCACTGGTCTGGGGGCCGTTACCCTGGTATGTTCTGGTCTAAGGCATGAGGCCCTTTGTGTGCATGTGTAGAGCTATGGCATCCAGTCAGTGTCATGCTTTCATGGATTGGGGGCAGATATGATCCAGCTGCACAGGTCAGCACTTTCTCAGAGCTGGGAATTCAGGCTGAAGGCTGTGTGCATCCAAGGTTCTAGGACTGCTGTAAAGTGTGGTTCCCAGAGCTGAATGATGTAATTACTGCAAGTGCTACAGATGTGCAAAAATGGCCTATGATCGCTATGTGGCCATCTGTAATCCACTCTTGTATAACTTTGCTATGTACCCTAAAGTATGCTCAAATCTTGTATTTGGTTCATGCTTCATAGCATTTTCAAATGCTATAGTCCACACTGGATGCATGCTAAGACTGACCTTCTGTGATGCCAACACCATCAACCATTATTTATGTGAGATCCTCCCTGTGCTCCAGCTCTCCTGTGCAACACCTATGTCAATGAGCTGGTGGTCTTCATTATGGGAAGCATCAATGTCTTTGTGCCCAGTCTCACCATCTTTATCTCTTATGGTTTTATTGTTTGTAGCATCCTCCACATCAGTTCCACTCAAGGCAGATCCAAAGCCTTCAGAACCTGCAGTTCTCACATAATAGTCATTTCTCTGTTCTTTGGATCAGGTTCATTTACATACTTTCAGCCATCTTCAGCCAGGTCTATGAATGAGGGAAAAGTCTCTTCTGTCTTTTATACCAATGTGGTTCCTCTGCTGAACCCCTTAGCCTACAGCTTGAGGAACAAAGATGTTAAACTTGCCCTGAGAAAAACTCTAAGTAGAATATTTTGATCACCAAAAGGATCTCCTGTGCTGGTATGTTTTCACAAAGGGTTCAGTGTGTTTAATTGAAATATATTTGGTGGCAGCATTCTTGCCATGTTTCTTTATTATCATGGTGAAGAAATTTAAGTCTTTTCTCAATAATTTCTTTCTAGTTTTTTAGAGTAGATATTATTTTTCTCATCATTTGCACAATTTTTTCTCCTTCTTGCCTCTCTTTCTGTTTGGAAAAATCATTAAGGAAGGAATTCATTATATCTCTATTTACATTGTCAATTTGATCATTTTTTTTCTTTCCTGGAATATAGTGAATGTTTCTGCAATTATTGAATAAAGTAATAATACTGTGACATTTTGTTTTTGGAGGGAATGGGAATGCTGGTGCATGTTGTCTTGTGTCATTGGGAGAATAAATCAAACAATATGTCTCCACTCCTGTCTTTTTATCCTCCACTAAGCAGGAATATGTCTCTTGCAAATGTTAGTGTATCACAGAGATAGAAGGTTCCATAAAGACTACCAATAACAAATCCTATCACAGACGTGATACTTTGCATGTTGCTTCTTTATAAAAAGTTTTTTTTAATTTACACCTGAACAAATGCAAAAAAGATGGTCAATATACATTTATTTCTGGGATAGGAAAGTTAAACCTAGAAAGTTAGATGATATATTTAAAATCACACAGCTATTTGTTAACTCCTGAGTGAATTCTAGGTTCCTGAATTTAAGACTATTGCTCTTTTCTGTTATACATTGCTTCTATTTTATTTTATTATTATTATTCCTTTTGTAGACATGACATTTGAGAAAACATTTATGTTTTGAAATTGACTGTGCTTTGTTCCAGAGGCCTACATGGATTTCTTTGAATGGTTTTTGCTCTTTTTTGTATGAAAATAGTTTGATGGTTCTTTTTGCAGGAAAGGGAAGATTTTTAGGTTTAGTGTAGTTTAGAAGTGATTGTCTCAAATACAAAACCGAGTTCTGCGAAATGAGACAAAAATGCATTTTGAATGTTTGCTGACACTTTTTTTTAAGAGAATATTTTTATTTTAGAAGACCAGCAATGTCCATTAGGCTGGGACCCAAAAGCCACTTGGTCAATAATGAGAGGTCCCTGGAGGAGGTGGTCAGTAGGGATTCAGAAACTGCATTTCACCCTGAATTCATGACCAGAGAGAGGCATTTTGTGATTATCCTACAATGTCTGTAAATAAGTGAGTAAAATTAACATCTTGTAATGACTACACCATTAGTAGTTGTCAGTGAATGAAGGAGTAAGAGCTCTGGCCATATTTTTGGGGAATCAAATTGAAAAAGAATAGAAATATTCAGAATATAATGGTATTGGTAAGCAAAACTAGAGTTAACATTTAGAATGTAAAATAATGGGAAGATGAAATGCTGTACATCTTCCTGACATCTCCATTATGAGAAATCCCAGAAATATCATGGAGCTCACAGGATCTGTCTGTGTATATTGATGGTTTAGTTTATATGAAGTTGAGGAAACGTAAAGTTAACAGGGCTGGAGGAACTGGGAACAATGAAATCATACCGGTTTTGTTGGTTTCAGTGTGTTATTGCATATGGTGTTCTTTAAGCATTGGAAAGTTGGGTTCACTAAGCAGAAGCCAGAAGTGCATCAAAGAGAGAAACCAGGTGAAGTCAGAAAATAAGGTAGAACCATATGTAAGAGGTAGACACATAAGTCATGGCCAACGTGCTGCCACCAGAATGATTCAGACTCCAGGAGAAATCAGGATCTGTTGAGACCTTGATTTTGGACTTCTGGCTTCCCAAACCATGAGACGATAAATTCTTGCTGTATTAGCCAGTCCATTGTGAGGTATTTGCCATAGCAGCCCTGGAAGACCAAGACATGCTCTATCAAGTGATAATTCAAATGATTTTTCTATAATAATTACTATTTTACCATTTGTCTGATGTCCCTTCAAGATTTAAATATATGAGTTTTATCCTTGATAAAATTGACCTGTTTGTTTTTTAGATGCTAAGTGTTGCTAGTTCCTTCTCTTTTGGTTTAAATGTCCATTCCTGGACCAAGTTGTTAATCTCCTTGGTTTTCACAAAAGTTCCGTATATATATATAATGTTCACCTAGGCTAGAGTGTTTTAATTTTTTTTCCTTGCAGTAGCTTGGGCAAAATTATTTACCTATTGATAAAAGTGTGTGTACATATACATAAGTAAATAAACTATTTGGGGTTCTCTGTAGACATCGCAGAGGCACAATGCCATATTCCTAATCTGGACAAATGTGGTGAGATCTCTATCCCCTGGGGTAGAATTAGCACCACCACTCACTCATCCCCGGTGATGAGTGCCAAGGAATATAGTAACAGTCCCATTTTAGCAATATCCTTAAAGGAATTACCAGTGGGATTTGATGAAATTCCTTTGTTATAAACTGTCAATGTAGCTTAAAGTACAACCATATTCCCCAGTTTTGTCCTTTTCTTCTATTTTTTTTTTACCACTCTACCTCTTGTTATTCTGACTCTTCTTGTTCGTTTTTGAGTATGGCCAAACTGTACCACATGCTGCCTGCTGCTGACAGTCACCAACCTTAGAGTGCATTCAGTAATGAAGGAGTCATTTATTGTTCCACACTTTATTGCCAAAATAGCATTTACAGAGGATGATTCGAGGAGAAATATCATGTATCTCAGTAGAAATGACATATCATGTTATAATAAAGGCAGAAGGTGCTTTATATTATAAAAATTGCATTCATTACTCTATCAGTGGCATCTAATATTTTGCAAAAGAGCATATGTTTCTTTATGTGAATTTTATTTTTCACAAAGAATAATACTGCATACTAAATCAGAGAAAACTTTTTTAGCCATTTCTATTATTAATGATGTTTATCATAAAAGAGATGTATATTAATGATAATAAGCTATTTTCCTAGAAACATTTCTGAACTTAACTCTACCCCAACAAGACAATAAACATCTTTAGGTTACAGGCTATAGTCCCTTATTTTCCACTACTTTGCCTGCTTGATATATTAGCTTTTCTAGGTGGACAAGAAATAGTGGAACTGGATTATGTTGTTTAAATAACAATAATAAAATATTTATTATCACAAATAAAAGTAAGATATAACAAATGTAAATACAACAATAATAAGTGTAATTTTAGAGTGTAATGTTTTTGAGGTCTGTAGTATGTTATCAAAAATAATTGCATTTATTGTTTTTATTTTTAGCATCTTATTTACAATTGCTTTGGACAAAATAATGTAAAGAATGCTTCTATGTTCTTCTACCACTTCTTGTTATAACTACAGTAGCATTATCAAGACCAGAAATTTAATGTTGTTTAATATGCAGTCCTTAATTCAAACATAAACAATTGTTCCAATTTTTTCTTTTGTTTTTTTTTACGATCCATGATCCAATCAGACTTTGCATTTAATTGTTACATCTTTTTAGTTTTCTTCATTTTGGGACAGTTTATCGTTCTATTTTTTATGTATGACATTCACTTTACAGTTTATTGCCATAGACAGTTTTAGTTTATAGGAAAGTTGTGTGTTTACAGAACAATCATACATAAAATACAGGATTCCCATACACCATTTTATTATTAACACGTTGCATTGATGTGGAACACTTGTTACAATTGACGATAGCACATTTTCTATTTGTACTATTAACTGTAGTCCATGGTTTGACATAGAGTTCATTGTTTGTATAGGGTGTTTCCATGAATTTTATTTTTAAAATGTTTGTCCTCTTACCATATACACACCCTTATATTTCACAATTTAACTGCCTGTTTCTCATCAGCCTTTGCTCCTGAATGTTAGCATTCAATGGTGATACTCGTTTGAAAGAATTATCAGTGAAATGTTTGTCAAAGCATGATTTTTTTGTTTTCATTTCTTCTATATATGTTAATCGGAATTCTAGGGTAAGGAAGACTTACCTTCTGCCTTATCTATCAGTTATTTATCTTTTAATCTACCTAACAACCTACTCACTGACCGACCTACCATCTATCTACATATTCATCTATCTATTCATTCCTCATATATATATATATATATATATATATATATATATATATATATATATATATATATATATATAATGTACTCACAGGCAATATTTTATATTGTGTTATAATCCATTATGGTCACTATTTCTTTTATTGTTCAAATTCTCTCACATTTAGCCATTAGGCCCCCTTCAGACTGATTAATGTCCTTTTGGCAAGTCTTCTAATTGCTTGAGTATTTCCTTACTTTCTGGCAACACAAGTTATTTCAGTGACATCCTTGCCCCAAATTCAGTCATTTCTTCTGCCACTTCTTGGTCTTTGTACCAGAAAATGGTATTTTGAAGCCTAGATTTCTGCACTAGGTATATCTATATTTATTGTAGAGGTAATGCTTCAGGGATCTCTGCAAACACATGTATACAGAGATAGATAATACACGAATTTGTATATCTATTTATGTATATATATTAAAAATTATGAGTGTATATTGATATCATCAATTTCAAACCAAGACAGCTATGTTCATTCTACCACACCTTTCTTTTCTTATTTGTAAGAACCTTCTTTTTTGTTATTAACAGGTGGTTTACATCTATTTTCTTGCTCAATATATGTTTAATATTATCACTTTTTTACTCAGTTCTAGTAGTTTCAAAATAGATAACTCAGATCTTTGTGAAAGCTGTTATTTAATTTTAAGTTTTCAAGGACAATGGTTGACTTTAATTATTCTTTTTCTTTTAATATATGGACTTTAAAATGGTTGTGAATGTCAGAACCATAGAGAGAGGAATGATCAGAGTATATCTAGTTTCCACTCCAATTTCTCCCCTCATTTTCACCTATTTTGTGTAGTAAATAAACTTGTTAGTTTCTAGTGTATCTTTTCTGTGATTCTTTTGGCAAAGTTAAGCCCACATGCAGATATGTGAAATGTAGCATAATGTACATATTATTTTTTGCATATTTTATTGAGATGTATTCACATTTGATATATTCCATCCAAAGAATACGATTAATATCTCACAGTACATCACCTAGTTGTGCAATCATCATCACATTATATTTTATACCATTTTCATTGCTCCAAAAAGAAAATTATCAGATAGACACAAACAAAGAAAATGCAAAACACCCATATGCCTTATTTCCCCCTAGTTTTGATCCCTAGTAATGGGGTAGTACACCAGTTACTGTTGATGAAAGAATTTAAAGTATTACTGTTAACTATAGTCTGTAGCTTACAATACATATTTTCCCCGTATACCCCTCTGTTATTAATTCTTTGTAACAGTGTTGTATGTTTGTATTAGTTCATACAAGAACTTAATTAAATTTAGTACTCCTTTCAACCAAATTAACCTATAATACAGCACTATTACTTATATTCCCAAGAATGAGCTACCCTCACCCCATTTTTATTTCCAAACATTTTAAGTTCAACCTTGTTATCCATTCTGAACATATTAGGTAACTACTCCCCCTTTTTTAGCATTTGTCTATCTCTAGGTATTCTATATTCTACTTTTAAGACTCTGAGTTTACATATTCTAGTTCATATTAGTGAAATCATACAATTTCTGTCATTTTGTGTCTGGCTTATTTCACTCAGCATTATGTCAACAGTCATCCATTTTATTGCATGCTTCTTACTGCTGCATAATATTCCATCGTATGTGTATACCACATTTTATTTATCCACTAATCTGTTGATGAGCATGTGGATTGTTTCCATCTTTTGCTAATTGTAAATAGTGCTGCTATAAACATCTGTATGCAAATGTCTGTTCTTGTCCCTGTTTTCAGATCTTCTGGGTATGTACTTTATAGTGGAATTGGGAGGTCAATTATTTAGTTTTCTGAGTATTCTAGTTTGCTAGGTGCTGGAATGCAGTACACTGGAAATGGAATGGTTTTTAAAAAGGGGAATTTAATAAGTTACAAGTTTACAGTTCTAGGGCATGAAAATGTCTCAATTAAAGCAAGTCTATAGAAATGTCCAATCTAAGGCATCCAGAAAAAGATACTTTGATTCAAGAAGGTCAATCAAGTTCAGGGTTTTTCTCTCAAGTGGAAAGGCACATGGTGAACACAGAATCCACTAGCTTCCTCTCAAGGCCTCTTTTTTCATGAATCTCCCCCAGGGGCATTCTCCTTCATCTCCAAAGGTCACTGGCTGGTGGACTCTGTCTCTCTTGGAATCTCTTGACTTTCTCTCTTGTTGTTCTGTCATCATTCTTTGCTCTCTCAGAATCTCAGGGCTTTTCTAAAAATGCTTCCTCTTTTAAGGGATTCCAGTAAAGTAATCAAGACCCACCTGGAATGGGTGGAGATACATCTCCACCTAATCATGTAATGCCCACACTTGATTGAGTCACATATCCATGGAGATAATCTAAAGTTTTCAACGTACAGAAGAAATGACTGTCTTTACAGAATGGAATCAGAATTAAAACATGGCTTCTCTAGGGAACATAAATCCTTTAAAACCAGAATACTGAG
Source organism: Tamandua tetradactyla (assembly GCF_023851605.1). Taxonomy (NCBI): domain Eukaryota; kingdom Metazoa; phylum Chordata; class Mammalia; order Pilosa; family Myrmecophagidae; genus Tamandua; species Tamandua tetradactyla. The sequence continues at coordinate 14,992,595 of NC_135334.1, read as the reverse complement.
GAAGCACCAAACTGTCTTTCACAGTAGCTGTACTATTTTACACTCTCAACAGCAGTGAATAAATACTATTATTTCTCCATATCATCTCCAACACTTGTAGCTTCCTCTTTGCTTCATAGTACTCATTCTTATAAGTGTGGGATGATATCTCATTGTGATTTGGATTTTCATTTCCCTAATAGATAATGAAGATGAACATATTTTCATGTGTTTTAAAATGATTTTTAGTTTCTTTTTGGAGGAATGTCTATTCATATCCTTTTCCCATTTTATAATTGGGTTGTTTGTCCTTTTATTGTTGAGTTGTAGGTTTTTTTTTTATGATGGATACCAAACCTTTATCAGATATATGGTTAGCAAAAATTCCCTCCATTGTGTTGGCAGTCTTTTAAACCTTTTGACAAAGTCCTTTGAAGCACAGCAGTATTCAGTCTTGAGGTGATCCCATTTATCTATTTTTTCTTTCATTGCGTATGCTTTGAATGTAAAGTCTAAGAGGCTACCTCCTATCACTTGGGTCTTGAAGAGGTTTTCCTATAATTTCTTCAAGGAGTTTTAATGATATTGGCTCTTATATTTAGGTCTCCCCCACTTTGAGCTAACTTTTGTAGAGGGTGTGAGGTAGGGGTCCTCTTTCATCCCTTTTGATATGGATAACCATATCCAGCCCCATTTTTGAAGAGATATTCTGTCCACTTCAGTAGAGTCAGGGCTTTGTTTAAAAGCAAGTGACCATAGCTCTGAGGGTCTATTCCAGAACTTTCAATTCAATTCCATTGATCAACATGTCCATCTTTGTGCCACTACCATGCTGTTTTGACCACTGGGGGATTATATTAAGCTAAAGGCAGAAAGTGTAAGTTCTCCTACTTCATTATTCTTTTTCATGATGTTTTTGGCTATTTGAGATCCCATTCCCTTCCAAATAAATTTGATAACTAACTTTTTGAATTCTGAAAAGCAGGTTGTTGGAATTTTAATTGGTATGGCATTGAATGTGTAGATAAGTTTGGGGTAAAATTGATATCTTTGTGAATTTAGCCTCCCTATCAATGAACACTAGTGTCTTTCCACCTATGTAGGATTTCTTTGATTTCCTTAAGCAATATTCTGTAGTTTTCTGAGTACAGGTCCCTTACATCCTTGGTTAAGTTAATTCATAGGTAGTTAATCCTTTTAGTCGCTTGTGAACAGGATTTTTTTTCTTAATACTCATTTAGCTCATTACTAGTGAATAGAAACACTACTGATTTTTGTGTTGTTGATCTTATGTTCCACTAATTGGCTGAATTTGTTTATTAAATTAAGTAGCTTTGTTGTAGATTTCCCAGGATTTTCAAGTATTGGATCATATCATCTGCAAATAGTGAAAGTTTTACTTCTCTCTTTGACATCTGAATACATTGTATTTCTTTTTCTTGCCTATTTGTTTTTACTAGACCCTCTAGCACAATGATGAGTAACAGTGGTGACATGGGGCATTCTTGTCTTGTACCCTAACTTAGAGGGAAGGCTTTCAGTCTCTCACCATTGAGTATGATTATAGTTGTGGGTTTTTTATAAAATGCCCTTTAGCATATTGCAGAAATTTCCTTATATTCCTACCTTTTGAAGTGTTGTTGTTCTTGTTGTTGTTTTATCAAGAATGAATGCTGAATTTTGTCAAATGCCTTTTCAGCATCAATCAATATGACCATACAATGTTTTTTCCTTTTGATTTGTCAATGCATTGCATTACATTAATTGATATTCTTACCTTGAACCACCCTTGCATGCCTGGAATAAATGATCCTTTGCACTGGGAATTAGGAATTTTTCTTGTGAAATAGAAGCTGAGTAGAACACTGAGTCCCAGAAGATCCAATAGTAGGTCTATGATATGGGATATAAACACAAGCTGATTGATTTCTACCCTCAAGAGTCTTATTAACTTGAGGGAAAATCATGTGGGAGGGGATAATTCTCTGCATTTTTTATCAATCTTACCAGAAATATAGGACCTGAAGTTCATTCCCATTGAAGCTAACTGACTGTTTGGGAGGCTTATCTGAGGTTGTTGTTTTCTTTTTTGCAAGAGAAGAGGACCTTCTAGGCAAATTCTTAGTTAGAATTTCCAAGAATATCACTTGTAGCCTGTTGAAGAATGAGGATGGTGCTGATGGCTAGTGATTCCTTCATCATTAGGTACTACGTCCATTGCAGTTCAGTGGGGACAAAGGACCCTCAAGACCCAGCAAAGTGAAGTCTCAAGGCAAAGGAATCATTCCAGACTTACTAATTTCCTTCCAAACCCACAATTATACAACTCAAGTCCAGACCTTGATGTGAGCCTGAAGTAAACCATGTCAGAGGGAGGAAATGCTGAGGCATTAGGAGGTCTACAGGCATCCTCTGCACAGTTAAACTCAAGCTGGGCAAGGCAAGGGGAAGAAGGTAGGACAATCTAGACTCTTAGACCTGGGGAATCTTGTTAGGAGTTCAGGCTCGTGGATACCTTGCTTTGTGCCTTCATCTTGGAAACAAACATATCCAGAACTCCTTCTGCAGACAAAGTTTGAGGGTACACAGCTGTTGTCACCTTTACCCTTGTTCTTACAGCTCATTTCTCTGAGGTTTATGGCTGTGGAAAATGACTCTTTGGTGACTGAGTTTATCCTGATGGGATTAACAGACCAACCTGAGCTTCAGCTGCCTCTGTTTTTTCTGTTTTTGGTGAACTGTGTGGTCACCATGGTGGGGAATTTGAGCTTGATAAATCTCATTTGCCTGAATTCTCACCTTCACACCCCCATGTACTTTTTCCTCTTCAATCTGTCCTTCATTGATCTCTGCTATTCATTCGTCTTTACCCCCAAAATGCTCATGAGTTTTAATTCAGAGAGGAACATCATCTCCTTCGCAGGATGCATGACTCAGCTATTTTTCTTCTCCTTCTTTGTTGGCTCTGAGTGCTATGTGCTGACAGCCATGGCCTATGATTGCTATGTGGCTGTCTGCAAGCCCCTACAGTATACTGTCACCATGTCCCCTCAGATGTGTTCTCTGCTGATGTCTGCTTCATATGTGTTGGGGTTTGCAGGTGCCATGGCTCACACTGGGTGCATGATCAGGCTGACGTTTTGTGATTCCAACATCATCAACCACTACATGTGTGACATCTACCCTCTGCTCCATCTCTCCTGTAGTAGCACCTATGCTAATGAACTTGTGTCTTCAATTGGTGTGGGCATACTTGTCATAGTATCTAGTCTCATTATATGCATCTCTTGTGCTCTTATTCTTTTCAATGTCCTTCACCTGTCATCAGCTAAGGGCTGGTCTAAAGCCTTCAGCACCTGTGGCTCCCACTTAATTACTGTTGGCATTTTCTATGGATTTGGGCTTATGTCAGACCAATATCTGCTGGGTCTTTGGGTCAGGAGAAATTTTTCTCAGTGCTTTATACCAATGTGGTGCCCATGCTGAACCCCCTTATCTATAGCCTGAGGAACAAGGATGTCAAACTTGCTCTGAAGAAAACCCTGAAGAGAATAACAAGCAGAACAGAACCTTAGTGTGTTCTTAGTCCCTGCCTCCATTGATGTGTCTATTTTCTCCTCTTTGTGCCACACCTCATCTTCCTCCTATTCTTCTTTTGCATCTCTTCTTCTTTCCTTCTAAAGTCTTCTTTGAAGAGTTTCAGTCAAACGTATTTTCTCACTTTTCAGTGTAACCCTTCACTCTTTCAATATGTAGAGTTATCCATTTTATTTCTTAAAGAAAAAGTTAATTGTATTCATAATATGCATCACATTCCTTACAAATACTGCTGAAAGAAAAGTCTTATCATCCTGTTTCTTAGTTGAAGATATAGATGTCTCTAGATCAAGATCACACAGCTAATGTTGCACAACCCAATGAAGGAATGAAAGGAAAGAAAGGAGATTGTGACAGAAGGGAGAGAGATTCTGGAGTTGTTTCAGATCTGAAGGAGGGGTCATCATGGGAAAGATGCCTTCAGCCAAAGTGACTGAGCAGAGAGTATTGTCAAACTGGAAATATGCACATGTTCCTAGAGAGGTTTTGTTTTCAAGGTGGTCATACAGGGTCAGCCACAAAATAAGTTTTAATCACAAATTAAAAAAATAATAGTGATTATTTCCTGTGATGGTGAGACTGAGGAGTTTGGGAACAATCCTCCCTATTGAGGCATGTCAACACTTTCATACTTGTATGTGGCTTTTAACAGTCTTATTAGATATTATGCTGTTATTTTGCCTGTTGGAACCAAACCTTAGAGTTACTCATGATAATTGACAATGGTAGGAAATACAGCGCCACATAATCTGCTTGTTTGATATGATACATGCCAAAAAAACAAACAAAAACAAACAAACAAAAAACTGTCCATCACTATTTTCTTCAGCGTAATTAAGGATTAAGATACAAAGCCCCTCACAGTGTGTATCTCATGGAATGTGGTTAAGTATGCCTACAAGTTGTTACAAGTATTATGAATTTTGAAAGATTTGAAAACTTTGTTATTTAAAAATAGGCTTAAAATATAATAATGCTTGTTAAAAACATTGCTTAAATCTGATTAAATTACTATGAGAGCAAAGCATCCAACATTTATACGTATTATAATTTTGTCTCACTATTGTAATTCTTTTGAAAATTCTGACTTCTCAAGGAGAATCTGAAGGCATACTATCTGCTTCTATCATTCTTTTGACTATACTCATTCAATTACCTGATCAAGTAGCCTAAAACTGGTTTGAATCTTTCAGCTGATGCACATATTTCAAAATTTCACATTTTAATAAAGATGTAAAATAAGGCATAGCTTATTAATGTTTAAATTTTTGGTACTTAACTGAAAATGTCAAGTGAATCATTAGCATAGCACACTTGTGATCTGAGGACTGAATCATATTGATGAGTTTTCTCTGGCGGATTCTGAGTAGGCAACAGCATGGCTCAGTTCTGGGAAGTCAACAAGTTTAATTGACAGTTGAACTTATATTCTTGCATTGACCTTCAAAATCTAATCACTTTAATTTTTAAAATTAAAAGCACATTTAATAATATTTATAACCAAGTTGTCTAAATTCAAAATTCACTTTTTTGGATTTTATGTAATAGGAAAACTAGATACAATACTTTAGAATATATAAGCTCATTTATAGTTATTTAATACTTGGAAGCTTTGTATCTGTTAATTGGAGACCTTATTAAAGTCATGGATTTTGTTAAATATATCTTCCTTATCCTCTCATTATATCATAGATATTCCATAAGGTATTGTGGGTGCCTGATATAACAGGATACATTGTCTTTTGAAGTCTAGATTAATCATGAGTTCACAAGACACTCAATGTCCTATTCAACAGCCAAACCAGGAAGCAGGTCCATCACCTGAAGGCCAGCTATAGCAGGCACAAGCATAGGGGGCAGCACCCATTGCAGACATGTGCCTTTGGGGCTGCTGAGGGGCCCCAGGAGCACAGTGTACAGCCTTAGGGGCTGCAGTCTTAGTGATGGGAGTCAGGCTGGGGATCCTGATGGTGCCTGCTACAGGCAGGACCCCAATCTCAGTCTCTTCCTATCAGGCACTTCTCTGCTTTCAATGTGTCCTATTTTTTCTCTATCTCTGAATGCTGAAGTTATTCCATCTTATTTGCCTAGAATTCATCTGCTCATCTTTTCAGCTTGTGTATTTACTGACATGCTCCTCTTATCCTTCTCTTCTAAAGAGAAATGTCCCTATTTCTGAAGTGATCCACCCACTGACTCTCATTTCTCGTGTTCTAGTTCCCCACCCATTATGAAGGGCAGTTGTGCTGGTATGTCTTGAGTCTTGGCGAAGTGTCTCTTTCTGACTTTGGCAACCAGGCCCACCAGATCTGAGGGTTTTAGTGATGATGCTTTTCACTTGTACTCACTTGCCTGAGAGAAGCTGGTGGCCAGTGGTCCTGGCAGTGGTCATCTTGTGACCACAAGTAGAAAACCTGGTTTTAATGGACCCTGCACTGAGGAAGCAGGGACAGAAAAGGATCATAAGAGATCAGGTCTTAGTCACATCATCCAAAATACTGGTCCTTCACCTGAGTCCAACAAAGCATTTGAAATTTCTACTAAACAAAATAATTTGCTTTTTATTATTTAAGCTGTTTTTTCACAAATGTCAACTTCCTTCACAGTAATTGGTTTTCTGTAGCTATGAAACATGTTTCTAAATGTATATATTTGCTTATATTATATAGAATTAGTCAGCAAAATTGATGACTTACACTTACAAATTACCTTTTGATTGGAAAAAGATTCTAAGCACAAATTCTTATTTAAATTTATGAAAAAGTCAGATAAGAAAACTTAAATTGTAATTAAAAAACATTGTTTTTAACTACAATACTACACCTTTTGGTATTCTAATTGTATTGCTATTTGAGGCATTAGTTCATTCCACTCTTTACTGCTCTTTCAGATTTACAGTTTTAACATATTTAAGTAACATGAAATTCACTCAATTTTTTTTTATTGCAGACATTTTGAAAATTCGACAGCAGGTGCAATGAAAAACATTTCATTTCTCTCTTAGCTATTATCCTTTGTATATGATATAAAGTCTAGTAATAATTTTCAGCTTTTTTGTTTTTGTTTGCTGTTTATTTTCTTATTAAAGAAGTTGTAGATTTCCAGAAAAATCATGTGAAAAATACAATATTTCTATATATTCTCCTACTGTTGACACTTTGCATTAATGTCTTAATTTTGCTAACTGATGAAGGAATATTAAAACTGTACTGTTAACTACAGTCCATTCTTTACATTAGGTGTGTTTTTTCCCCATATACTGGTCAATTATTTATACCTTATAGTAGTGGAATACTTTTGTTATAACTCATGAAAGAACATGTTTATACTTGAACCATTAACTCTATTCCATTGTTTATAATAGCATCACTGTGTTATACAAAGTACTATATTTTCCTTTTTAATCTAGTAGTACACATAAGTACTAAAATTTCCCATTTTAATCACATTCACATATATAATTCAGTGCTGTTGAGTATACTCATAATAATGTGCTACCACCACCATTCATTTCCACAACTTTACAATAAACCTAAAAAGAAATTCTGCACCAATTAAGTATTAACTACCCAATTTCTACTCCAAATTCAACACCTGGTAACCTATATTCTAGATTTTCTTGTGAGTTTGCTTTTCCAATTAGCTCATATCAGTGAGATCATACAATATTTGCCCTTTCGTGTCTGGTTTATTTCCTTCACATAATGTCTTCAAGGTTCATCCATGTTGTTGTGTGTATCGGGACTTTATTCCTTTTGTGATTGAACAATATTCCTTTGTATGTATATAACACATTTTGTTTGTCCACTCATGGGTTGATGGATTACATTGCTTCCATCTTTTGGTGATTGTAAATAATGTCACTGTGAACATCGGTATGGTGCTGTCTCTTCATGTCCATGCTTTTCAATTCTTTTTGGTATATACCTAGCAGCAGATTGCAAGGTCATATGGTAGTTCTATACTTTTCTGAGGAACTCTCAAACTGTCTTTCACAGTGCACAATTTTACACCCCCACCAGCAATGAATGAGTGTTCCCTTTTCTCAACATCCTCTCTAGTACTTGTATTTTCTGTGTGTGTGTGTGTGTGTGTGTATGTTTTAGTAGCGGCCATTCTAATAGGTATGAAAAGATATCAAGTTGTGGTTTTGATCTCCATTTCCCTAATAGCTAGGAATATCTACCCTCTTTTCATGTCCACTTTAGCCATTTGTATATTCTCTTTGGAGAAATGTCTATTCAAGTCTTTTGGCCATTTTTAAATTGTATTGTTATTCACTTTATTCTTGAATTGTAGGATTTCTTTATATATTCTGGTTATTAAACCTTTATGAGATGTGTGTTTTTCAAATATTTTCTCCCATTGAGTTGGTTGTTTTTTCATTACGGTAACTAAGTCCTTAGTTGTCTTTTTTTTTTTTTTAATTTTGATGAGGTCCCAATTATCGATTTTTTCTTTTGTTGCTTATGCTTTGGGTGTAAAGTCTAAGACACCATTTCTTAACACATGATCATGAAGATGCTTGTGTACATTTTGTGCTGAAGTTTCATAGCCATGGTTCTTGTTTTCACGTCTTTGATCCATTTTGAGTTAATTTTCGTATAAGTTATGATGAGGTTAGGGTCCTCTTTTCTTTTCTTTTTCTTTTTGCTTATGGATAGTCACTTCTCCCAGTATTGCTTGTTGAAGAGACTGTTCTTTCCCAATTGAGTGGGCTTGGCTAACCTTGTCAAAACTCAACAGGCTAATGATGTGAGGGTCTTTTACTGAATTCTCAATTTGATTCCATTCATATCTCTATAGATAAACTTGTGCTCGGACCATGCTCTTTTGATCACTGTTAACTTTGTGAAAAAATTTAAATCTGGAAGTGTAAGTTCTCCAACTTTTTTCTTTTTCATGAAATTCTTGGGTATTCAGGCCCCTGAGCCCTCCAAATAAATTTCATAGTTGGCTTATTCATTTCTGAGATGTAGGCTTTTGAAATTTGTATTGGGATTGCTTTGAATCTGTAAATCATTTTTGGTAGAATTGACATCTTAATGATATTTAGTATTCCAATCCATGAACACAGAATATCCTTACATTTATTTATGTCTTCTTTGATTTTTTATAGCAATGTTTTGTAGTTTTCTGTGTACAAATCCTTTACATCGTTGGTTAAATTTATTCTTAGATATTTGGTTCTTTCAGTTGCTACTGTAAATGGACTTTTTCCCCCCGATTTCTTCCTCTGATTGCTCTTTACTAGTTTATAGAAATACTGCTCATTTTTTTGCATGTTGATATTTTGCCCTGTCACTTTAATGAATTAATTTATTAGTAGCTTTTTGTAGATTATTAAGGACTTTCTTTCCATATATAGGATCAGGTCCTCTGCAAATAGTGAAAGTTTTATTCCTTTCTTTCCACTTTGGTTTCCTTTTATTTCTTTTTCATGCCTACTTTCTCTGGCTAGAAGTTCCAGTTCAATGCTGAATAACAGTGGTGACAGTGGGCATCCTTGTCTTGTTCCAGATCTTAGAGAGAGCGCTTTCAGTCTTTCACCATTGAGTATTAGGCTAGCTGTGTGATTTTCATATATAGTCTTTACCATGTTGATGGAGATTTTTTCTGTTCCTATTTTTCTAGATATTTGTAAAAGAAAGGTTGCTGGATTTTATCAAATGCCTTTTCTCCGTCAATTGAAATAATCATGTGCCTTTTTCCTTCTTTTGGTTAATGTGGTGTATGGCATTAATCAATTTTGTTATGCTAAACAACCCTTGCATATGTGGTAGAAAACCAACTTGGTCATGGTGTATAACTCTTTTGATGTTATTTTGTATTCAATTTGAAAATATTTTCGCATGCTCTCTAGCCATTTGTATATCATATATCTTCTTTGGAGAAATATCTATTCAAATCTTTTGCCCATTTTATAATTGCATTGTTTATCATTTTATTCTTGAATTGCATAATTACTTTATATATTCTAGATATTAAACCCTTATCAAATATGTGGCTTTGAGTTGTGTTTTCTATTAATTGAAATAAAAGATTTGCAAAACTTTGAAACTGAAATTGCTCATTTAAAATTTTTCTATTGAATAAAGCATATAAATTGCTGCTTCGCCATTACTGTTGGTAATAGAAATTTAAATTTCATATAAACTTGATATAAACTCATAGGCCAAAATCTTAGATGGGAAGGAATGAATGCCTGAAGTTCATTTGCCTATGTTTTTTTTCTGAATTGTATCATATATGTTGTTCAGCTTCATAGGCTTTACTTTCTCCAAGTTTTAGAAATGGATTTGATAGAAGTCACAATTTTTTTTTTTACTGGAAATTCCAGGGTCCTATCTTAGGTAGAAGACAGGTCTTTCTGTTTTCCAACCCCTAAGATCTGAGTTATCTGAATGTGAGTTGGAATTTGTACTTGGCCCTGCCCCCCTAACCCCCCTTTTCCTGGAGAAGATTCATCTCGTAGGGAATTATCTCCTTTGCCTGACTAGTTACTTTGTCTTTCAGACATGCCTTCACTCCACTGTGCCTGGCTCAGTGCTCACAGTTGCAAATACCTGAAGCTTTCTTTAATGGGCTGTCTAGAAAAGTTAAAAAGTTCCCTTTCAGAACTGGTCCCCAGACTCATGGATTCACCAATCGAGTACTAGAGTTGGTACCAGGCTCTGTCTGCCCCTTTTTCTTGGGACATAGTCCTTTACCAGTATTCTGAGCTCAGCCAACTCTAAAAACCTCTGTTTTTTTTTGTTTTGTTTTGTTTTGTTTTCTTTCCCAACAGCCCCACCTCCTCTCTTCCAGGACAAACTTCAGAGTCCCTTTCATGCTTGGTTTGGGTTTATCTGTGCTCAGAGCTAGTATTCAGCTGTCTGAATTTGTAGTTAAAACCACAATTGGAGCTTAGTTCAGCTGCTTTCCCTTTCTCCTAGTAGAGACTATTTCTTTCTTACACAGGCAAGTGTCTCCAAAACAGTCTGCTGTGGCAGTAGGGGAAGGGCATCAGCCTCCACACTGTTTGGGAGACTTACACCTCTGCACTGTGATCTTAGCCCTTCCACCTGTTTCGATTGGTGTACAAGGTATGTCCGGCCACAGGTATTCCCCAAAGAGTTGTTCCAGGCAGTTTCTGGCTATTTACTAGCTGCCTTAGAGGACAAACTGAATTCCTCACCTGCCTATGCTGCCATCGTCCTGTCCTTCTACTAAATGTAATGCTTCTTCACTAATAAGGAAACCCTCTTTATCTAAGACTAGCTTGATGCCCCCTCCTCACTATATATGAGTAGTGTGTATGCATATATATACATGTGTATATATTCATTTATTAATTTTTGTCCTTTAATGCAATTTTATTGCAGTTTACACATATACCTTACAATCCACCCAAAGTACACAATAAATGGTTCACAATATCATCAACTATTTGTGCATTTATCACAATTTTAGAACATTTTCATTACTCTAGAAAGAAAAAAAAAAAGGAGAACACCCAAAACAACTCTTACCTCACTCCATATTATTGATCCCTGGCATTGGTATAGTACATTTGTTACTGTGATGAAAGATATTAAGATAACGGCTATTAACTATAGCCTGTATAGTTTGCCCCTACTCCTAACTCCTGTAGTTTGGAGTAGGGGCATTTGCCCCCATATATATCTCTATTATTAATACCTTGTCATAGGTTCATATTTTTGTCTTAGATCATGGGGGAAATTTTTAACACTTGTACTGTTAATCACAGTCATCCACCCCAAGATTTACCAAATTACACATTCCCAAATATGAATTTATGGCTTTCCTTCTTTGGACATGTGACTCTAAACTTCCCCTATTAACCACGCACACACAGTTCATCATTGTTCATTATACTCACAATAATGTGCTCCCATCACTTCTGTCCATTTCCCCTCATTCAAAAATTCAACCTAGTTAAAAATTCTGTACATCTTAAGCAACTACTCCTCGTTGTCTAGACTCATTCTATTTCTTGGTAACCTACATTCTAGTTTCTCTGTCCATGAAATTACATAATATAATTGGTTCATATTAGTGAGATCATGCAATATGTATAGTTTTGTGTCTTATTTCACTCAACATAATGTCTTCAAGGTTCATCCAGGTAGTCACATGCTTCAGAATTTCATTCTTTCTTGCTGCTGAATAATATTCCATCACATGTATAAACCACATGTTGTTCATCCATTTAGAAGTTAATGGATATGTCAATTGTTTCCATCTTTTTGGCAATTTTGAATAAAGCTGCTATGAACATTGGTGTGTAAATGTCTGTTCATCACCTTACTTTCATTTCTTGTGCATATACGAAGCAGCAGGATTTCTGGATTCTAGGATTGTCCTAGGATTTGGCTTTCTGAGGAACTGCCAAAATGTATTCCATAGCAGCCGTACCATTTTACATTCCCACCAGCAGTGAATAAGTGTTCCTGTTTCTCCACTTCCTCTACACCACTTGTAGGTTTCTGTTTGTTTAATAGTGGCCATTGTAATAGGTGTGAAATGATATCTCATTTCGGTTTTGATTCGTATTTCCCTAATAACTAGGGAGATGGACATCTTTTATGAACTCTTCAGTCATTTCTATGTCCTCATTGGAAAAATTGACCTCGTTTCTTTTGCCCATGGTTTAAATTAGGTTATTGCCCTTTTATTATTGTTATAGGATTTCTTTGTATTTTCTGGATATCCAACCCATATCTGATATATGGTTCCAAATGCTTGCTTCCATTAAGTCAGCTCCCTTCTTACCTTTTGACAAAGTCCTTTGAAGTAGAGAAGTATTCAGTTTTGAGGAGGTTCCATTTATTTATTTCTCCTTTTGTTGCTTCTTTTTTTTTTGGATGTAGGGACTAAGAAACTTTTGCCTTATTAGTAGATTTAAAGATGTATCCCTACATTTTCCTCTAGGAGTTTTATGGTGCTACTGTTATTTTTAGGTCTTTGATCAATTTTGAATTAATTTTTGTATCAGGTATGAGATAGTGGTCCTCTTTTATTCTTTTAGATACAGCTATCCTGTTCTCCCAGCACTATTTATCACAGGGGCTGCTCTGTGATAGTAAGCTTTCAGTCTCTCACTGTTAAGTACAATGTTAGCTGTGGGTGTTTCATCCATGCCCTTTATCTTGTTGGGGAAATTTCCTTCTATTTCTACCTTTCAAAATGTTTTAAAAGAAAAGATGCTGGATTTGGTCAAATGCTTTTTCTGTATCAATCAAGATGATCATGTGATTTCTCCCCTTTTTTGTAAATGTGGTGTAATAAATTAATTGATTTTCTTATGTTGAATCACCTTAGCATACTTAGGATAAAACTCATGTAGTAAAGGTGTATAATTCTTTTAATGTGCTTTAGGATTCAATTTGCAGGGATTTTGTTAAAGGTTTCTTTATCTATCCTCATTAGAGACATTGGTCTATGATTTTCTTTTCTGTGTCTTTATCATGCTTTGCTATTAAAGTGATGTTCATTTCATAGAATGAGTTAGGTAGTTTTCCCTCTGCTTCAGTATTTTTGGAAGCGTTTGTGCAGAATTCATATTAATTCTTCATAAAATGCTTGGTAAAGTTCACCTGTGGAGTTTATCTGGTCCTTGGATGTCCTTTGTCGGGTGGTTTTGATGACTGATTCAATCTCTCGTGATTAGTTTGTTGAAGTCTTCTATTTCTTCTCAAATCAGAGTATGTTGTTCATGTGTTTCTAGGTAATTGTCCTTTTCATCTAAATTGTCTAGTTTGTTGGCATACAGTTATTCATAGCATCCTCTAATCATATTTTCTATTTCTTAGTGGTCTGTGGTAATTACTCTCACCTCGTTTCTGATATATTTGTATTTTTTCTCTTTTTTTCTTTGTCCGTCTAAATAAGTGCTTGTCAATTTTATTAATATTCTCAAAAAACAAACCTTTGGTTTTATTGATTTTATTGTTTTTGTTGTTCTCCATTCCCTTTATTTCCACTCTGATCTTTGTTATTTCTTTCAAAACCTGTTTTGGGAGTAGTTTGCTGTTCATTTTGTACTTTCTCCAGGTGTTCAGATTGGTCTTGGGTTTTGTTGTTTCCTCCTTCTTAATGTAGGCATTTAGCGCTATAAATTTTCCTCTCTGCGCTGCCTTCACTGCATCTCATAAGTTTTGATTTGTTGTGTTCTTGTTTCATTCATTTCCAGATATATACTTATTTCTCTTTCACCTTTTCCTTTGACCTATTTGTTGTTTAATAGCATGCTGTTTAATCTCCATATATTTTTGAGACTTTTAGCTCTCTGGCTGTTATTAATTTTGAGCTTCATTCTGTTATGATGAGAGAAAGTGATTTGTATAGTTTCAATATTTTTAAATTTATTAAGACCTGTTTTTGGCCCAGGCAAGTCTTCTATCCTGGAGAATGTTCCAAGAGCACTTGATAAGAATGTATATACACCTTATTGAGTTGCAATGTTCTATATACATCTGTAGTTTAGTTCATTTATTATATTATTTAGGTTCTCTGTTGCCTTATTGATCCTTTGTTTAGATGTTCTATCTATTGAAGAGAGCAGTGTGTGTTGTAGGCTCCCACTGTTTTGTTACAGATATGTCTATTACTTCCTTTAGTTTTACTACTGTTTGTCTCATGTATTTTGAGACACTTCGATTAAGTGCATAAATATTTATGATTATTCTTTCTTCTTGGTGAGTTGTTTGCTTTTATTAATATATATTATTTTTCTTTGTCTCATAACATTTTTGCATTTAAAATCTATTTTTTCTGATATTAGTGTAGTTTCCCTTTTTTTTGGTTACTGCTTTAATGGAATAGCTTCTTCCATCCTTTCACTTTCAATCTCTTTTTATCTTTAGGGTCTAAAAATGAATCTATTGTAGACAGCATATAGATGGGTCATATATTTTATTCATTCTGCCAATCTGTGTCTTTTGATAGAGGAATGTAATTCATTAACATTCAAGGTTATTACCATTACCATAAAGGTATTCCATACCTTGGCCATTTCATCATTTGAATTTTTTTGTCAGATATATTTTTTCTCTTTTTTATCCTTTTAGCTACACTTTCTGAAAATTTTCATTTCTATACTCTCTTCCTGGCTTCTGTCTTCTTTCTTTATTTTTCCAGCCAGGAAGTTTCCTTTTGATATTTCTTGCAGGTCAAATCTCTTGTTAACAAACTCAGCTTTTGCTTATCTATTAATATTGTGAACTCTCCTTCATTTTTGAAGAATAGCTTCACTGGATAAAGAATTCTTGGCAAGAAATTTTTACCTTTCAGTATCTTAAGTATGTTGTACTTACATATATTTCTCAAATATATCACCTTTTTGCTTCCCTGGTATCTGATGTGAAGTCAGTATCAGCCTTATGTGGCTTCTCTTGTATGTGGTGAATTGCTTTCCTCTTGCTGCCTTTAGACTTCTCTTTGTCATTTGACAGTGTGGGTGTGATTAGTATGTGTCTTGGAGTGGATCTACTTAGACTTAATTTATGTGCAGTATGCTGGGTTTCTTTGATTTACGTACTTAGGTCTTTTATAATAGTTGGGAAATTTTCAGCCATTATTTACTCAAGTATTCTTTCTGACCCTTTCCCCTTCTCTTTTCCTTCTGGGAAACCTATGACACATATATTAGTCCATTTCATGTTGTCAGTCACTTCTCTGAGAAACAGTTCAAAGTTCTCCATTTTTTTCTCCTTTATGTATTCTAATTCAGTTGCATTGTCTTTTAGTTTGCCAATCTTTTCTTTTTCCTCTTCAGATCTTCTTTTGTGTGTCCCTAGTATATTTTAAATTTCATCTGCAGCATCTTTCATTTTCATAACATCTGCTATTTTTATTATTTTTTATGTATTCTTTCAAATTCTTCTATATATTTTCCTAATTTCCTAATATTCTTTATCTTTTTATCCATTTTGTTGAAGTTATTTAGGAGATTTGTTTGAACACCTTTGATTAGTTTTTCTGAATTATTTATCTCCTAAATTTTTAATTTGATCATTTAATATGCCAATATTTTCTTGTTTCTTAATGTACCTTGTTATTTTTTGCTGGTATCTAAGATTTTGTTGTTGAACAGGTTTGTATTAACAGTATTCTTTGGCACCCATTACATCAGTATTTCCCAGACAAAATAGGGCCAGTGTCCCATGCAAGAGGTGCAGACCCATAATAGATGCCCTAGAGAGAGGGCCTTGAAACCAGCCTCCCAGTACTGCACTTCTCCAGCCTTCCCAGCATAGGGTATTCTTTGACCACCTATTCCCCACAGCCCTAAGAAGGTAAGTTGTTTTTAGCATCTTGCACCTCTGTTTCTGAGGCAGATGGGAATAAAGGTTCCACCAAGACTGTCAGACCCTGTGATCCAATTTCAATGACCAACACTCATATCAGCACTGTGCTGCATCCTTTTTGCTCCTGAGGGAGGGCTTACCTAACTCTCCCAGATGACAGCAGCCAGTTGGACAGGGTATGGGCCGATTGGAAACTATGTGCCTCAGGGATGAAGGATGCATTCCGGGAGCCATGGTGTGGCTCAGTCACTTGCTGCACCTTCTCTGTCTGTGGGAGTAGTGGAGCCATGAGCATACATAGTTCCTATGTAGGAAAGGGTCAAGGCTGAGGCACCCAGAGGGTCTCCCTTGCAAGTCAGTAGTTAAAACAGGATTGTTCCACTTCCCCCTCTTTTCCTGAGTGAAGGTCCTCCCTGAGTCTTCCAGACTGCAGCAGCCAGCTGGGTGAGAACCAGGCTAACCAGAAGCTTCAGCCTTGTCGGTTGAGGATGGGCACCAGGTGTCATGATTGAGATCAGTCATTCATTGTTTGTGGAATAATGGAGCTACTGGTGTGCTATGCTCCTGCTTGGAAAGGCTCAAGGCTGTGGGATACAGAGGGTTAACTTTGCCGACCAACAATTGGATCCAAACTTTGCTGCACCTCACCAACCAGGGGAGAACCAGGCTGACCTATAGCTGCATACCCCAGGTGTGGAGGATGGGTGCTGGGGGCTATGGTTGATTTCACTGACCTCAGTTTCTCTGTCATAGTTTTTCTGTTTATTCCTCCTTGTATGTTGCAAATGTTCTTCCCTAGTCTCCTGAGTCCCATAACCACCATTTGGACAATTTCTGGTTGTTCTTTTTGTGTCTTGTTGAGGAAGTGAGTTCTGCCTCTTTTTATGTCACCATCTTCCTGGAAGTTGATTTCTTAAGTATGCAAGTACATACATATTTCTATGATGAGTTGATTATCTGAAGTCAGGCTAGTTGATTTAAAGCTTAGAAAAGCAAATTCACATTATAAAAAATACATATATTTTACATCTAAAATGAGTAAATAAAATTTCTTTTTATAAATGTATTTCAGAGGAATCTGTATTGTGCTAGACCATGCTTGTGTCTCCCATTGTGGCATTATGTCCGAATCTGCTTTCATTGACAGAGGCTATACCTGGGAGATACTCATTTTGCCAGTTTTCCTTGTGCAAGTGCTGGCCAGCTGACTTAATGCTGATTGAAGAAACAAAAGGAAGTCATTTGTTGGCTTTTGTTGAAAATTTGCTGAATCATATAAAGGGAGAGACATGCAAGGGAAATTCTTTTTTCTTATTCTCTTGTTCTCTTCTTTGGATGTTGCTGTGTAAAGATACGATTCTTGGAGCAATGGCTGACATTTTGTGATCATGAGGTAACAAACCTGAGGAATAAGCCAACAGATGGAGCACAGTAGAATGGAGCACAGTAGAATGGTACCATAATGAGAACATTGAGCTGTTGAACCAACACTATGACTTTTCACCTCCAGATTTGTTGTTATGTGAGAAAAATAAGATACTATGTGATTGGATTCTTAATTGAGTATTCAGTAACACGAAATTAGAAAGTTTAAGAGTGATAGAATGGGTTAAGGGTAATTGTGGTCTATAAAATTTTAATAAATAAATACATTATTTTAATAGGCAAATATCTTAGGAAATTTATTGGTCCTTTTTAAGGATCATTGACAAGAAGATCTTTACTTTATTATAATGAGAAGAACAGTTCATGCAGTGTTAAATTTAATGCAAAAGAAAATCTATTTCAATTGCCTAATGTTTGTGATTCATTAATATACATGCTTTCTCTGAAATGAATTCATTCTCTAATTTTTGCATTTTCTGAAAGAGTTAAGATCCTGCATAAACTTCATATATTAAAAATACATATGGATCAGAATATATTTTTCATGACTTCTCATCAAATGAAACTCATACTCAAGTTCTCCTTTAAGTTTAACCAAGCTGGAATCATTGTTTTAGGAACTCATAGTTTTTCTTAACAGCCTCAATTTCCTGGGAGTAATGGAGAAAAACTGAAATGTCTTGAGTTAGGGAGCAACTAAGCTGTGTTTTGGAGATTATTCTAGCAACAGTGTGGATGGCTGAATTAGAGTGTATAGGAAATTCTGTAAGACTGGTCAGAAGCCAGCATAGTTCAGTAATCTAGGTCAGCAAAATCTGTCAAAATTAAGGCACCAACAAGAGAATACTTCCACTCAAGAAAGGTCAATTGCATCCGGGGTTTCTCTGTCACATTGAAGGCGCATGGCAACATCCGCTGTCCTTGTCTCTTGGCTTCTGGTTTCAAATTGTTCTCTCAGCTGCTGGTGTCTCCTGGAGCATTTCCTTCTGCATCTCTGAACATCTGTCTCTGAGGCATGAGGGGCAATGCTCTTCCTGAGCAATGAAGCATAGGGTCTGCCCTCTGCTTATGGGGCAAACTCACTCTGTCCACATGAGTGGATATACCCACCTTCCTGGCTCCAGCCTTAGCTTACATAGTTCTGCTTTTGAAGTCATTTTTCCTTCATTCTTCCCCTTTTCTGCCCCTTTTAGTCCAGAGTTGTAGTGGTTCCATTTTCAGATCTCAGAAAAAAAAATTATTGACTTAGCCTGTAGCTTACAGGTGTCAAAACCATCAGACAATAGGACTTTCCACAAATCCTTTATGGATAGCTCCATCTCTTATCCTGACTTCTTCTGAAATGGCTGGTTGGCTTCACTTTTTTTTTTTTAATCCTCATGTAGGGCACTATTCTCTGGGGACTCATTTTCCAAAAGCTCAGAATTATCTCAAACTATCAGTTTCTGTTTTATTTGTACCCTAGAATTCAATTCTCAGCTTATCCCTTTCCTGTTTCATTTTACTGTAATTTGCAAGGAGAAGCCAGGCTTCATTTTCGAACAGTCTGGAAATCTCTTCAGTTAAGTATCCCAACTTGTCAATTTCAAATTCTGCCTTCCATCCAACAACAGGATTAAGTTTTGCCAAATTTTGTGCCACTTTAAAGGATTGCCTTTCTTCCAGTTGGTAGCACCACATTCATCATCCAAAACTATGCTTCCAAAGCTGCTCTAGTAACAACTATTCAGAGACAGGAATAGCTCCAGCTGGTCTGTTCACATCTCTACCACTACAAGTTGTAACTATTATTAACAAGCTCTAGGTCAAAATCATTTTGCAGCATGGGCTTTTAGGAAAGTAATGAAAATTATGCCACATCGCAGCATACAGGTCAGGAGCCTGTTCACTGAGGCTAGATGGTTATGAAATCTGTAGCTTGCAGAACCTCTTTGAAACCACCAACTGGAAAACCCTCTCAGAAGAGTCATACTGAACTCCTATAGAAGCATCCTCTAACAAGCCCAAATTGGTAGTCAATACTCAGGAAAATAAATACTGCAAACCAAAGTTCTCATATACATTTCACACCCACTCATATTTTTCCCCCCAAAACCAAGAAATCTTGGCTCTAAGGATTCTCAGGTTCTCACAGAAAGTGGATACCTTAGATACAGCTTGTTCAACAAAAGGCGTGCATTCACCTGAGTTGGTTCACAGAATCACTTCACCTTGTCAAAAGTTACCAAAATACTCTGGCTTGTTACAAAAGAATCCCCAGACTCCAAGGGAAGTAGGAGGTACTCTGGAGCCTGCAGGGAGGGATGGCAGGCGGACAGGAGGGAGGACGGCTCACGTCCACTTGCCAGCTCACTGGTGGAGCTGATTCTGGTCGTCCAGGCACTTGATGTGAATCGGACACACCTGCTTGATACTCTTTGGCTCTGCCTCCACGTCCTCCTCCAGATTATGCCAGCACCTGGCTATTCCACCTGTGGCTTCCAGTACATTTTCAGGTCTGTCCTGGGGCTCATACAGCAAAGTTCGGGAAACTCTACCTTTGCCTGTTTCTTTCTCAGTAGCATAATCGTTGGTGGTACAACAGACTAGCGATCTTGCATCCCTGACTGAAAAGGAACAGCAGCAGATTTCATTTCCAATGGCACCCTTTATGAATAGGACCCCTCCGTTAAAGCACAAAGAGAGCTTATCAAATGGTTCAATGTTTTTTTTTTAACATATTGTCGTTAGAATTACTGGTATATGAGTATTTGCTGTTACTTTTGTCATAGAGCAATTTTATGAATGTCTTATTTAAAGTTGCTCTAAAGTTTTTGTTCTTACTTGGATGAGGTGATGCCAGGAACTTTGCAGAAAGGCTCATAAGTGTTTTTGTTTTGTGGGGTTGCCTGGTCAGTCTTCCACCAGGCCTTGGACCAGGTAAGATGTGGTTTCTGCCAGCAGCTCCTCAATCTCCTGGAGGCTCTCAGGCAAGGGGACCATTGTGTCTCCAAGGTAGTCCTGAAGTGCTTCCCACACAGGCCAATGAGTGCTGAGCCTTCACTGTCAGTGAGACTTCCATGCGTCTGTACACACAGCTTTCCTTCAGCTTGGTGACCTGCTTGGTCAGCGTCTGCCTGGTGGTGTTGTAGAAGGCTCCGCCCAAAATCAGCTTCGAGTACTGGGTGCTGGGGCTTGTGCCCTTGAACGAAGTGATGCAGGTAGCAGTGCTGGCACCGCTGAGCTCACCATGTTCTCCTGACATCTTTTCCATTTAAAGTCAGAGGATGTCAGAGTCCTGGACTGCTGGAAGAAGGAAACACTCCTGTAATTCACTCTTGTATAGCATTGCCATGTCTCCTAAAGTGTGCTCCAGCCCTATGTTTGATTTATACTTGATGGTATTTTCTGCTGCTTTGGCTTATACTAGATATGTGCTGAGACTCTTCTCACCTTCAGTGTCGCCAACGGTGTCAACCATTATTTCTGTGACATCTACCCTATGCTCTAGCTCTCCTGCAAGAGCACCTATGCTAATAGGTTGGTGGTGTTCATTGTGGGTGGCATTAACAACATTGTTACCTGGTTCACAACATTTTCATCTCTCATGACTTCATTCTCTGCAGCATCTTCCACATCAACTCCACCTGCAGTTTCCACATGATGGCTATTATGCTGTTCTCCGGATCAGCGCATTTGTGTGTATCTTCAACCATCTTCTGCCAGATATATGAATGAGGGAAAAAATTTACTTGATATTTTATACTGCTGTGGTTCCCATGATGACCCCCTTAGTCTACAGCCTGAGAAACAAAATTTGTTAAATTTGCCCTGAAAAAATCCCCAAATAGGAGAATGTCTTTATTATTATTATTATTTTATTTTTTTGCATGGGCAGGCACTGGGAATCGAACCTGGTCTCCGGCATGGCGGGTGAGAACTCTGCCACTGAGCCACTGTTGCACTTTGCCGAATGTTTTGATTTTACGTAGGATTTCTTTTGCAGGTAATTTCACTATTATTCTTTCTAGTATAATTGCTTCCACATTAATTTATTCTCTTTTTTCCAGTAAACATGACATATGAGAAAACATTTCAATTTGAAATTGAATATGCTTTGTTCCATGAGACTACATGGATTTTTCTCATGAGTTTTGTTCTTTTTGTACATGTAAACAGTTTGGTGGTTCCTTTTTTGGGAAAGAGGAGGTTTGCAGGGTTAGTATAATTTAGAGATGATCAGCTCAAATACAAAGTTAATTTTGTACAATGAAATAAAAGAATTGGGGATGTTTGCTGGTGTTTGCATTTTAGAGATTATGGGGATTAAAAGAGTATAGATCGGCAATGTGTACTTAGGCCGGGACCAAAGAGACAGATGGTCAATAGCAAGACATCCTTGGGTGGATTTAGAAAGGGTTTAGAAACTGCATTTCATCATGAAATCTTACTGACCTCTTAGCATGTTGTCATTATCTTCTAGGGCACATAACTTATCGAGATAACTTACACTTTGCAATGACAGCACATCATTTGTTAAGTTTTGTGGTATGAAGGAGGAAAAACTCTGATCACATTTTGGGGAAATCAGGAAGAACTTCAGGGATAAACAGTGAGTGGTAAATGAATTTGGATTATAGAGATGGGAGTGTGAAAGCCCACACCACCTCCTGCTGTTTCCTTCAAGGGAGAACCTAGAAATATCATGGAGATCATAGAATTTCTCTGGGTAGATTGAGGGTGTTGGCCATTTGATGTTGTGGGAAGGTAAAGCCAAAAGGGTTGGAGGAACTGAGAACTACTAAGTTACATAGGTGTTTGTTGCTTCCATGTGTTACCCCATATGGTGTCCTTATAAGCAGAGGGAATTTAGATTCATTCATTCAAAACCCAGAAATCAGTCATTGACAGACACCAGAAGTCAGAAAATAAGGTAGAGGGCCATGTGTCAGAGGCAGACATATAATTTAAGGAACTCCAGATTGTCATCAAGCATTCAGATGGTCCTCTTTGTTTACATGAGAATAAAGCCTACAAAACCAAGCAGAGAAAAAAGTGGGAAAGGAGACACAAGATCACGACATGACATGACCATATACAGCCATACATGAAGCCACATACCTCCTCACCCTATTAAACTTACACCTTTTTGTGTAGACTGGTTTGAATAGGTTGGTTCTCTAACTTAAATAGAAATGGTAACTTATGCAAAACCCTGAGAGCATATACCATATAATTCTGTATAGTGTAATGACTAAAGAAATCAATTTTGTATTCAAACTGACTCAAGTATAAATTTTTTTTAATCTCTGCTGTTTTGAGGTTTGAACAGTGAATTACTCCCTTCCAGCTCTGGGATGCTTATACTTAAGACAGGGATTCCTTGTTCAGAGGATGGTCATGAGGGTGCGATGAAGAATTCAAATAAAGAGTTTAGCACTGTGATTGGTACTCAGTAGCTAAGAGCGGTGCCAGGCAAAGTATCCTTGAATATCAAAATATCAATGTAATTAATCTGAGAAATCCAAGTCCCAAAGCCTGCATCTTTCTTTTTTGGGTATTTACCATTCTTCACAGTCTAAATGCTCAAAAAATGGTCATGTAAGAAAATGAATTGTCATACTCTGAGTTAAATAGTGAGGATTTTAGGCTACATGTGCATTTTATTCTCAGGATTTCAGAACCACTGTTGACATAAGACCTTCAATTTCTCACCTCTAGAAAATGCTGTTGTAGTATGCTCTCTATGCCACTTTATGGGTGCAGTCAGAGGACTCTGGTTGTCATTATCAGATTTCATGTAGATGTCTTGTCTCTAGTCCTTCCTAAACTCACTAACACTACAGAACTAGGATTAAAATATTATTAACTCACGAGAAAAAAGAAGATTCACAAGTAATATAATGTTCTAAGCTGGAAAGGAAATAAATGACCAGGTGTTGACTTGGCATACTCAAGACAAAAGACATTAAGGAAGAACGGGAGAAAATCAAGTTAACACCTGTTTTATGTCATACAGTCTCTCATTACTCAGGATTTGTTTATAAAAGGACACTATGGAAGTAGAGATGAGGATGGGAAAAAAAGAAGAGGAATGTTTTAGAGTCTGTTTAAATCATAATTAGACCTCCAGATCTCCTCTGTCATTCCATGTAGTCAGGAAAAGTCTAGAGGTTTATAATATACAAAAAAATAAAACCCTAAAGCTATTAATTATGTGTATATGTTTATATTTGGGGTTGGGTTTCCCACATGAAACATGGCTATTCAGTAGAAATTTTGCCTAATAAATATTGGCACTCTCAGTCTTTTTTCCTCCATTCATCTCAGTTTAGAGTATGCAGAAAGCCAGGCTTATATCCTGGGAAGACAGTTTCATGGGTCGTCAAACCAGCCTATGATATAACCTAATGGTATTGCCCTGAAAAGCTTTCTATCTTAGGCTGACATTTCACAAGCAATAAGCACCCACAGGGAGATGCTGTCAGATGTTTGAACCCACTCCTAAATGTTAATGCATGGACAACTCTGCTGAAACAGTTAAATAGAACCTTACACAAACTTGAACTTACAAAAATAGTTTGAAAGGAACACACAGTGTAAAGAGAAAAAACTTCAAGGCAAAGTATCACTATGGGACAAAAAGACTATTGAGCATAAAAAAATCATGGCAAGAAGATAAAAATCAAAATGTATACATGAAGACCACATTCAGATTATGTCCTGAGAGGATATTAATGAATGGAAAATAAATGGAAAAATAAAATTTAAACAGAGGAAATTCCAGGATCCAATAATTGAATAATGAAAGTTCCAGATACAAAGCAAGAAGTGCAATGAGTAGGAAAATATAATTTATATGTTTTGAGAACAATTTTCAGAACTGGAAGACTTGAGTTTAAAGAATAGACCTAATTCATATTCTCTTTAATGTATGAAAATACATATATCACAAGACAGCATTGTGAGTATTCTGAACAATGGAAGCAAAAATAAGATTTTGAAAGCTTTTAGAGTGGGGAAATGTAACTGTTTTACATAAAAAGTATTGTGTTTGAAAAAAAATTGAATATTTTAAGACTGATTGAATGTCTTCAAACATGTAGGAAAAATGACCTTGGAATCAGTAGTCTATTCCCATAGAAATGTCTAATAAATATGAAGTTATGATAAAAGCAATTTCAGACAATGCATGGTCATAAGATTTGAATATCATGAAACTTTTCTGAAGAAACCAAGGTGTTATGTGTTGTACAAAAGAAAAGAATAAGAAATCAAGAAATAGGAAGAAGTGTGATCCAGGCAACAGAGTACCCAGCCGAAAAGTGAGTGAAAAGGAATCCCTAGGATAATGTTGAAGAAAGATCTCAAGAAACCACATTGTGTTACAATTATAGACAAGAGAACAAGCCCAAAGTTGGTAGAAATCTCCTGAAAAGACTTGTGTCAGAATATATATTTGATCAAATAACAGTGACTGAAAGTACTGAAAGGAGCTTTATAAAAAATGGGGAAAATGTTGAGAGGAATCTGGGAAAATATCCAGAATAATAAGATAAAGAATGATATTTAATTCAGTATAAAAAATTAATTTTGAAACAAATTCAATCAAACATATGATGGATGAGCTGCAAACAACATTTAAAATAGTCTTAATAAAGAAAAACAGAAATACTGCTCTAAACTAATTTGTGAGAATCATAACATATTGTTAGGAATAGGGAGGGGGGAAGAAAGAAAAGTGATGTGTGTGTGTGTGTGTGTGTGTGTGTAGTCAGAGAAGGGGGTGAAAAGGGCCAAATTCTCATCTTTCATTGGATACCAAGTTGGAAAACCAATAGGATAATACAAATCTAAGTTGAATAGAAACTACCAAAGCTGTCAAGTGAGATGAAGAGCCACAGAAGACTTGACAGGAGATAGATTCTGCAAGAATTGGAAACTGGATGAAGATAGTGAGTAAGTTGAATAAAGGATGAAAACATAGTTTGTGGATGAGTTGCCTGGATCTTGGTGAAAAGAATTTAAACAATGATGACTTTAGAAGAAGCCATGCCCAGAATCATAAGAAAATGCTCAATCTGACGCATCGGAGTTTGAGGAATCTGTAAGAAATAAAATAGAACTCCAGGAGGCAGGGAAGAAATTTAGCTATGCATACAGACCCAAACTTCCTAAACTTGGTCAATAGTTGACTCTCAGGGGACATTTAAAATATGTGGCCCTTTAGGAGCAGATAATTTCATTTTAGTTTTGAGAGGTAATGGGGAACGGGCAGTAGTACTGGTGTCTAATAGGTGGAAGCCAGGCATGCTGTGCATTGTTAATACACAGACATCTCAACACAACAAAGATACTTCATGTCCAATATGATGGTAGGGCCGTGGCTCAAAGTCTCTGATATATATGAATAAGGAAGAAGAGAAAGGGAAGTGATGCTAATATCGATCAGGCTCCTTGTATGTGCCAGGCATGGTCCTGGTATTTTAGGTGAAGTAATTCCTTTAATCCTTTAGTCAGTCCAAAAGAGAGCTCATTTTTAGCCTCATTTTGCATAGGGATACAAGGTTCAGAGAGGATCCCTAACTTGTCTAAAATCTCACAAATAGGAAGTGGAAAAGTGTTCATTAGACTCAGTTTGACTTAAGGGTTCACTCTCCTAGCAATTTCATTACAGTACTTATTGAGTTGAAATACACAAGCATATATAGTATTAAACCAATGATCTAATATTTTATTAATGCAATCCTGGAATTTCCTAGAAACTACTAGAAATGGCAACTGATTCTGTCTCTAGACCTTGCTTAGATCTGTGCTTAGGATCCAGGGGATACTGAAGTGAAAGACCAAGGGGGGCCATCAGCCCATTGCACAGGGAATTAAAAAATAAGCTGAAAAGAACATTGAGTCCAAAATGATCTAATGACAGGTCTGTGATACCGAATATAGACACAGGCTCATTAATTCTTCCCTCAAGAGACTCATTGAACATTTGAGGAAATCACATGGGAGAGGATATTTTTTTTTGTACTTCTAATCAATTTCCCCATATATACATTACGTGAAGTTCATTCCCATTCAAACTAGCTTGCTGTTTGGAAAGCTCATGCAACAGTGTTGCTTTCCTCCATACAAGTGAAGAGGATCTTCTGGGCAGATTCTCAAGTAGAAATCACGACTTATTCCCCAGAATGCCTCTTGAAGTACATTGAAGACTGAGGACTGTTCTTCAAGCAATTGAAGATTGAGCGAGGGCCTCCTTCTCATTACAGATGTTACCCTCTCAGGACAGTGGATCAAAGGGTCCACAAGGCCCAGCATCAAAGTATAGAGGAAAAGCTATCATTCCTGACTTACTAATTTGCATCAAAACCCTCAATTACATATGCCAAGGATTCTGGGGGAACACTTGATATAAGCCTGGAAGAAGACCATATCAGAGGGAGGAAATGCTGTCAGCAGGAGGTCTACCAGCACTCTCCTCTGCTCAGTGACAAGCTGAGCAAGGGAGAGAAAACGGGAAAAGTTAATCTGGACTCTCGGGCCTGAGGATTCATCTCAGAAGTTCAGGTTCCTGGATGTCTTGCTGTGTGTCATGAGACAAACTTCATCTTTAAAACTAGCAGATCCTGAACTCCTACTGAAGATAAACCCTTAGAGTACATTGCTAATATCACCTTCGTCCCTACTCCTACTGTTCCTGGGAGAAGTGAATGGCTCTGGACAATGACTCTTCAGTGACTGGGTTTATCCTAATGGGATTAACAGACCAACCTGAACTCCAGCTGCTCCTGTTTTTTCTGTTCTTGGTGAACTATGTGGCCACTGTGGTGGGGAATTTGTGCTTAATTATTCTTATTTGCCTCAATTCCCACCTTCACACTCCCATGTACTTTTTCCTCTTCAACCTGTCCTTCATTGATCTCTGCTATTCATTTGTCTTTACCCCCAAAATGCTCATGAGTTTTAATTCAGAGAGGAACATCATCTCCTTTGCAGGATGCATGGCTCAGCTATTTTTCTTCTGCTTCTTTGTCAACTCTGAGTGCTATGTGCTGACAGCCATGGCCTATGATCGCTACGTGGCCATCTGTAAGCCCCTGCTGTACACTGTGACCATGTCCCCTCAGGTGTGCTTCCTGCTAATGTCTGCTTCATATGTGTTGGGGTTTGCTGGTGCGATGGCTCACACTGGGTGCATGATCAGGCTGATGTTTTGTGATTCCAACCTCATCGACCACTACATGTGTGACATCTTCCCCCTGCTCCAGCTCTCCTGCAGCAGCACCTATGCCAATGAGCTTGTGGCTTCTATTATTGTGGGCTCAGTCATCATAGTATCAAGTGTTGTTATCTTTATCTCATATGCTCTTATTCTTTTCAATGTCCTTCACATGCCATCTGCTAAGGGCTGGTCCAAAGCCTTCAATACCTGCGGCTCCCACTTAATAACTGTTGGTTTTTTCTATGGATTTGGGCTGCTCACTCATGTCAAGCCATCATCTGCTGAGTCTTTGGGTCAGTGGAAACATTTTTCAGTGTTTTATACCAATGTGATACCCATGCTGAACCCCCTTGTCTATAGCCTCAGAAACAAAGATGTCAAACTTGGTGTGAAGAAAATCCTGAAAAGAATATGAACTGATTGGAGGTATTGATTCTCTCAGTCCCTGGCTTCATTGCTGTGTTTTTCTTGCCTTCTTGAGCCACCTCATCCTCTTCTTCCTTTTCTTCTTTTCCTTCTCTCGATCTTTCTTTCTAATGTATTCCTGTAGGAATTTTTATACTAATGTCTTTTGTTCTTTCAATTTGCCATGTAAATAGAGGACCTAGTCTTTGACTTCATTGTCATCCTGTGTCTCAAGTTGGAGTGAACCTTTTATTTATTTTTGTTATCATACAGAGACATTGGGCTAATTTCATTTCCATCCAGAGAGAACATTACCCACTAGATTGCTTTTTTTTTTTCTTTCCCATCCATGGTGAGCTTTGTAGTAGAATTTTGTCTGACCATTTTTTTCTTTTCTGGCTTTCTGTGAAACAATTACAACAGGGCTCTTTCCTTTGTAAGTACTTACTGCATTAAGAGAGAAGTGGGGAAAGGGGTGACAAAAATTGTGGTCATAGTAAAGTAGCAAATAATAAGAAATTTGTAGAGTTCTTTTACTAAAAGACCTTGTTCTGAATTTTTGGCATCAATCTGTAATGGAACTGAGCAACATCTCTCACTAGGGTTCATTCCTTTTCTCGGTCATGTGCAGGTACTAATGAGAATCCCCAATGTGTCTACATCCCTCAAGCTTCCTCAGTAATAAAGATTTTAGACAGTTCTTGTTAATGCCTCCATTTTATTGCATTGATCAACCAATGCATTGTCACAAATGGAATTGAAACTCTCTTATTGTCTTTGAAACTGTGGAAGAGATGTTATTTTTCACATTACATTTTCTTTTTTCCTTACAAAAGTTCTGGATTTCATAGGAATTGTGATTAAAAATTACACAATGACATACTTGGCTACACACTACAGGGTTATACATGATGTCAAGGTTCTTTGTTTGCCCAGTTGTGTGACAAGTGCTCTTTGCAAAGGTAAAAGCTTTGTGTACTCCTTTTAAAAAAACAAACATGTATATCATGGCAAACCTTTTTCTTATGGTGGTTTGTTCTTGCAGTGTTTAAACTTGATTTTTCCCTTTTGTCTCCAGCAAGAAAAAGTTTAACCTTTGGTCTGTATTGTGCGCCATAAACTCTACTAAAAACCAAGTCTTTTTATCTTGTTCTGTAGATGAGGAAGAGTCTACAGGACTTGCTCAAAGGTACAAACTAATATTTCAGGGCTCAGTTTTTGAAACTAACATTCATCCCAGGAAAGAATGGTGGGGGAAAAAATGAGATTTGTGAGGGAAGAGAGAAACTCTGGAGGATTGTTTCAGAATAGCCTAAATTTGGGGGTTGTCATGGGAACAAGACCCTAACTATGAAGTTTGTAGGACAGAGGAGACTGATAAATCTTTGATATCCAACTCGAAATATGCACATGACCTCACAGAGGTTTGATTCTAGAGTGGACCAAACAAGGTTTGCTACAGAGAAGGATTCAATCACAATATTTTTTATAATAGTCGTAATTTCCTGTGATGGGGAAATTGGGGAGTTTGGAACCAGCCTCCTTGGTGAGGTATGGTACAATATCCAGGATAGTACTACTTTCAAAAGCTTAGTAGATATTACGTTATCATTGTATATTTGGGACCAGAATAAAATAATGGCTATTCATAAGAAAAGCAATAGAAAACCTGGCTCTGTATAACCTTGTTTTGTTTTTTTTTTTGTTTTGAGATTAGGGAATGCTGTACCTCAGAGGACATAGCTCCCTGGGGATGTAGTTAGTATAGCTGTGATTTTTATGGTGATCAAAATGCATCATATCTCATAAGTAACAGTCTTAGAGTAAAATAATGGCACTTAAGGATGTTACTTAATTTGATTAAATTATTGCTATGAGATAAGAGCATGAGATATGCACCTTTATTATAATATTCATCACATGGACATAATTTTGTTCACAACCCTTATTCTCCAAGCAGAATCTAAATAGCTTATAACTACTTTTACCCTTTCTCTGGCCATATCCATTGAAGTACCTGATAAAGATATGGCTTAAAATTGTTTGGTTTGAGTTCTGCTCTAAGACACATATTTTAATGTCCAAGTTTTAATAAGACATAAAGTATATACCACCCATGTCCATAAACCCTTGGTACTTAACAAAAATAAAATGTGACTTGTCAACATGGCACACACCTTGTGTTCCAGTACTATAACATATTCACCAGCACACCCTGGTGAGGTGTGGTCAGCCAACAGCCTGGCTCAGTTGTGTGGAGTCACCAGGATTCAAGGCATAACCGAGTTCAATATACATTTCTATATTACTACAAAACAATAAATTTTTATGATAATCACATTTTATGGTATTTTTAACTAAAATTGTATAAACTCAAACTTAGTGCTTTCAAAATTATTATAATAGGAAAATCTGATGTGAAATATTTTCAGAATATAAGCTTATTTTGCAACTATTTAGATTTTAGAGGTTTTGTGTTTGTAAACTGGTGACGTCCTTAAAGGCGTGGATATTGTCATATGTGTCTTTCTCGTCCTCTTATTTTGGCTGCTCCATAAAGGCAAATTTAATTGGAAATACTTTATTTTATTTACATTCACCCCCTTATTAACATATGTTAACACTATATTACATGTTTTTATGCATAAATTTTAATCTAATTAATTACATATTTGTTTTAAGCTGATTAAGTACCATGAAAGGCAATATTCCAATTCTCATGGAAAACACTAAGTTAGAAATGTCAGAATCCTATTATGTTGTGCTCATGGATTAATGTTCATTCCATCACCTAAAGGAATTGACATACTTTCAAGCCATCAAAATGACATAACTTGCAGGCTGACATTAATGGAACTTCTGTCCATTTCTAGTTGATAGGCCCTTGTAGTGGGACCTAAACTAGCTGCTGGGTGCAAATTAGGGCTTCTTTATGATTTTGAACTTTTTGAAATTACAATGTGAAATTTAATTCCAAATTGATTCAGTAATAAATTTGTCAATGAAAGAAAAGAGCTATATTATTTAAATATTATTACAATTACTGTAAAATTTGAAATAATTTAAAAAATATTTTAAGGTATTGTTATTGCATTTAATATTTCTTATTGTTGGTGATTGTAAATACATTGTGGTTGTAGTTATTACAAACTCTTGATCTGGAATTACAAGTACATGTTTCATTCACAAACCTGAGAGGTTCCAGGAGCTAGAACAGCTTTTCATTAAGAATTACAGAGATGTTTTATTTGGAAATATTATGTGAGAAAAAATAAAATAATCACAATTCTGTTTTTAGTACAAGATGGTTAATTTTTAGTTTTGAATAATTCACAGTAATATGGTATGAAATGAAATACTTATTTTTCTTATTATACTATCATACATAATATACATATAGAAAGTTCACCGATCATTCATGTACATGTTAATAAATAACGTAAAATTATTGGAATCCCCACCCAGGTCAGAAAATACAATATTATCAAAATATTGCATTGAGTATTTAGTTGTTTTTGTTGGTGGTGGTTGTGGTGTTTTCAGTGTTTTTTTTTTAGGCCCCAATATCCTAGCCAAACAATTCCAGATAGGTAAGTCATTACATAGCTTATACAGTCAAATTTGTCCCTAAATTACACTAGGTAAAGTAGGTGTGCTCATTATATGTACATTATATATATATATATAGTTTAACTATGACGAAGGTCTTCATAAATGGAGAAGCATTTGAGTAAACAAATTATTAAAATCGTTAAAAAAGTGAGATCCTACATATTATACTTTTGTTAGCTTTTTCAGACTTGCTTCCATGAAATATTTCAGTTTTTTCAAGTGACTAAAAGGGGAAAATTTAGTTGGTGTATATGTTACTAGAATAAAAATTAAAATTAAAAAGCAAAAACATAGGGTTGTACAACACAAACTGGGAACATTAATGTAGACATGACTACACTTATTAGTACAATTATCACAATATTCATTCATCAGTTATTAAATATTAATTCAAGGTCTTAATAATGAGGGAGGGCATATGGGAACTCTGTATTCTCTGCATGATTTTCTGTAAACTTATAATTTCTCGGATTAAAAAAAATTACTTTAACATGTCAGGGAATTTTTTAAATAATGTACCCAAAATAGTGTGCAATGAAATGCCTCCGTGAGAGTAGAGTGGATGAGATCAGATGGCTATGTGTATAGTCTGTACTGAACTTCCTCGTGGCCTGTGTATGTACTTCCCTTTGATTCCTATACCTGAACCCAGAATATAATGTTAACCGTTTTTGTATCTCTAGGACCATACTTTTCTTATCTTTTCTCAGGTTACAAAGGCTTTTCTGCACTGGATTTACGACAAAAACTTACAGAAATAAGGAAAAGCAAAGAAAATATAAACAATATTTTAAAAGTTTATTAAATTGAAAAATGTTTCTCCAGCCTATGATGAATTCATACAACTTTGAATGCATGTAGATTCATTTCTTACCTTCTTTCAATGTGTCCTATAGTTTCTGTCTGTGCCCTGAGCTGGTTCCATTTTATTTGCCTAGAACTAATCCATTGGTCTTCTAAGCTTCTCTATTTAGAGGCATACTCCTGTTATCCCTCTCTCCTAAACTGAAAATTTCCTTTTTCTAAAGTGACTCACCATTGGCCTTTCATTCTAATGTTTTGCCTAACAGAATTCTCTAGTTAACTAGTGCTTTTGAAGGATAGTTGTGCTGGTACTTCTTGAGTGAAGTGTCCTTTTCTGACATTGGTGATCAGGCCAATGAATCTGGGGCTTTTAGTGATGATGGTTCCCCTTTTAACCCATGTCTGAGAGAAGCCGCCAGCCCTTGGTCCTGGCTGTGGCCATCTTGTGACCACATGTGGAAAACCTTGTAGAATGGAACCAGCATTGGAGGGAACAGGGCAAGAAAAGGACCCTAGGGAGTAGACCGTGGTCAAATCATCTGAAATGCTGTGTCAGGCTCCCCCAGAATCCAGGCAAACAGTCAAAATTCCTATTAAACAAAACAACAACTTCAATTTTATTCTTTAAGCAAATTTTCCCTGAAACAGCAGATTTAGTCATGATGATTTGATTGGTTCTTCCACTGTCGGTATGCAATGTATGCCAATATGAAATTATTTCCTTATGTTACATAGTATTACTTGGCAAAAACAATGCTTATTTTTAAAAATATCTTTTGACTGGAAACACAACAAACAAAATCTTATTTTCAAGTGGAAAAATTTAAAGAAATAAATTTAATTTGTTAACATTAAAACGTGATTTACAATTTTAAAGCTACCTTTCCTTTTGTTTTGTTAATTGCAAGACTACTTGAGGACACTGGTGTATTGCACTCATCATAATTTTTTTCAAATTTACTCTAACATAACTAGGCAATATGACACTTCACTGATTCAGACTCTCTCCTTTGAATTTTTTAAAATGTTGGAATTCTTCTAACCATTATATTTTGCATATGCTATATGTGTTAGATATTTTAATTTTCTGTTTTTATATATACCTTAAATGTTTATTTCTTCTTTACTGATGAAAGATAATTTTGCTGGGTATAGAAACCTGTAGATTTACAGTTTTTTGGTTTTTCTTTTTTCCAGTTTTTGTTTTGTTTTGTTTGGAGTATTTTAAGGGTATTGCTCATCGGTCCACTGACTTCCATTGCTTGCAGGAAAAGTCTTTTGTCATATTTTCTTTCTTCTACATGTAAAGTGTCTTTATATCCTCTGACTTCTATTAAGACTTTCTCTTTGTCACTGGGTTTGCACAATTTGATGAAAATAAACTTTGGAGATTTTTTCCATGTTTGTTCTGCACAGAAGGAAGAGTATAGATTTCCCCACAGATGTCAAAATTATAGAGATATGTTGTCAACAAAAAACACTAGTTTTCCCTATTTCTCAGTGGGATTTTTTTGCTGGGGGGATATGTAGTCAGATTTTAAATTTAATGTAGAAGTATAATTTACATATAGCAAAATTTGCAGATTGTATATATACAGGTTTCCACTAAGAATATTGTTGAGACTCCTTCCATCATAGGAGAATTTTTTTTCTTACTCTTTTGTGGTCAATCCTCACACCTAACTTCAGGAAAACATTGATGCCATTTGGCTCACTATATATTCATTTTTATTCATTTTTTCTTTTCAAACTTCATGCAAATAAAATCATACCATGTTTATTCTTTCATGTTTTTCTTTACTTAGCACGATATTTTGTGGGTTTCAGTAGTTTTTTCTTCATTATTGCCATGTTACACCCCATTGTATGACTATATCATGATTTGTTTATCCATTTTTCTAGTTGATGGTCATTTGGGTTATTTTAGATTTTGAACATAAGCTGTTATCAATATGTATGTGTAAATTCTTTTGAATTATATGGTTATATTTTCCTTAAGAAATATCTAAGATTTGAATTGCTAGATGATATCATTAGCATATGTTTGCATTTAGAAGAAATTTATAAACTGTTTCACAAAATGATTTACTATTTTACATACCCATCACGAATGTATGTAAGTTGAAAGTGTTTAAAATATTCACCAACACATGGTGCTTTAAGTTTCTAATTTTAACTTTTAGTGTGAACATGTGAAAATTGTGCAAGTTGTTTTAAATCCATGTAGTAGAGAAATCAACAACAAAATTGAGAGTTATAAACATGTCCCACTATAATCAAACCCACTTTAAAGCCCCATCCATTGAAAGCCATGGATCTTGTCAGTTGCCACTGTTTTGCCTTTTCTAACATATTATATAAATATAAAAATATAGTTTATAATTTTTAGTCTGACTTTCTCTTAACGTAATTAATTTGAGATTCATCCATGCTGTTACATACATCAACAATTCATTCTCCTTGACTGAGGAGTTAGATTCGTTGCCTGGATGTTCTAAAGTTTAATTATCCATTAATCAGTTGAAAAATAATAAAGTCAGTATAAAAATAAGTATACAGTTTTTATTTACGTAAGTTTTCATTTACTTTGGTAATTACCTCGGGGTGGGACAACTTTATAACACACTGCCGAATTGTTTTCCAAATGGCTGTACCCTTTGGCCTTCTCCCCATAATGTTTCCAGTTGCTCCTCACCTTATCAGTACTAGGTATAGTCAATTTAATTTTTAATCGTATTACTTTTAATAGATTGGCAAAGGTATCTCATTGTGGTATGAATTTACATTTCCCTAATGAATGATCATGTTGCGCATCTTTTCCTGTACTTATTTGCAATCCATTTATCTTTTCAGCTAAAATGTCTTTTCACATCTGCTCATTTTTTATTTTCTTATTGTTGAGTTCTAATTGTTCTTTATATATTCAAGATTCAAGTGCTTTCTTTCACGTTTTGTAAATATTTTTCTTCCAGTCTGTAGCTTTTTTCTTTTTTTTTATATTCTCTTTCTCAGAAGTTAAAGTCTTCATTTTGAAAACATGTAGTTTAACTTTTTCTTCCTTTATGGACTGTTTTTAGTGTTATATGTTAGAAATCCTTGCTTAACCTGGTGTTATAGATATTTTTCCTTTTTGTCCTCCTCTGTATCTCTTCCAATTTTACCTTTAGATGTATGGTTCACTTTTGTGAATGGTTTCAAATGTCAATGGGGGCTCTTCTCCTTTTTTTTTTTTTTTTGTGATAGATATATTGTTCCAGCCTCACTGTTTTAAAATCTTTCTATTTTCTGCATTGAATTGTGTTTGCACTTCTGTCAAAATCAATAAATCATCTGTGTTTACATTTATTACTAGACTATATTCTATCTTTTAAATCTGTTTTTCCCTTTGATGATATCACACTGTATTTTTTCTATTTTATTAGAAAAGTTGTGTGTTAACAGAACAATCATGTATAAACTTTTGGATTCTTGTATACCTCCTATTTTTAACAGCACTGTTTTAATTATTATAGCATTGCCTTAGTTTCCCAGGGCTGCTATAAAAAATACCAGAAATGAATTGGCTTAAACAACAATAGTTTTTGGCTCACAGTTTTTAAGCTAGAGTTCGAAATAAAGATGTCCTAGGCCATGAGTTCACTGATGTCTGAAATGTATTGTTGGTGCCTTGTGATAACCAATCTTCAGAGTTGAAGATGGAAGGAAGATGGGAATTTTCTTTTTATCTCTGCAATGGTGGTTTTATAATCCCAAGAGATAAGTGAAAACTTGAGGAAAACTTTGGTCCCTAAAGAACGAAGAACATAATGTGATCCAGGTTGTAAATACATTCACTTACTTCCCTATTATACACAAAATTTGTCCCCTGGGGAAGAGACTGAGCAAACTTCTCACTTGTTTATAACCAATTGCATTGCATCATTAAACCCGTATTAAATCTTTTGAGCTTAACAAGCAATAAATATGATAATAATAAAGCAGATTTTGATTTCTAATGCATAAGAGGACTAAGAGTTAAAATCAGAAATTATGATCTGTAGCTCATAACAATTTCTACCGCATACTGGAAATTAAGTCTGTTCTGCAACCTCTTGGAGTCAAAAGGAAATGAAATCACGAGTTCAAAATTGTATTTTAAGGACCACGGGGGTAAATAAGAGTGATCGAGAAGTTGAGAGGATTCTGGCTTAAAGAGGGTGAGTTTCTGAATTCCATTCATACTGTGCCCTCCATATCTTTGGATAAAAGTTTAGGTATTTAGCCATGTGGCTTACTCTGACATTTTGTTTAGCCTTGCCATTCCAGTGAATTAGGTGGAATAATCTGTTTGAGGGGCAGCATAGAATGTTCGTAGTTAATAGGAACCTGAACCTTGCTCTGTCTCAGGGTGTAAGTTCCCTGTCCTTTGAGAAACTCACTCTTGTAGACTTGCAGCTTTTATTCTGAGGCTTGGAGAAGCTGCTGAACCTCTCTTTGGCTCTGATCCCTTAGTTTTGATCTGTAAACTGTGTCTGTGGTTCTCACCCTATCAGGGACTAAGTGCACTGGAGGCCTGCTCCAATATCTAGGTCCTCTGTCTCCAGTTTTACCGATGAACAGAGGGCTCAGGTGAACCAGTAGAGAAGGTTCTCTCCTGATCCAACTTATCCCTTCTTCCTTCATTTTCTGGCAGTCATATTTCCTATGTCAGCAGTGTCTTTTGCACTATAGGCTATGTAGGCAATGCTCTTGGTTAGTTTTTGATTTTTTTTTCTTTTTTCTTTTTTTGGATGCATGGTCCAGGAATTGAACCTGGGTGTCCTGCATGGAAGGCAAGCATTCTATCACTGAACCACCTGTGAACCCTAGTTTCAGATTTT
This sequence comes from Tamandua tetradactyla, assembly GCF_023851605.1. Lineage (NCBI taxonomy): Eukaryota > Metazoa > Chordata > Mammalia > Pilosa > Myrmecophagidae > Tamandua > Tamandua tetradactyla. The sequence continues at coordinate 14,955,438 of NC_135334.1, read as the reverse complement.
ATTAAGGAGAAGTCAGTGTCACTCAATGTCATGGCAATGTGAAGGGAGATTCTCTGCATTCACATTGGGCTAGTCTCAGATATTCCCACTACGGAGCCCACTCCTGTGGGAGGAGATATTGTGGGAAGATCTGTGTTTCCCTCTACAGTAACTCTTTTCTTTGTGCCCACAGATCCCCCACACCAGAATGGCTATTGGAAATGGCTCTTTCGTGTCTGAATTCATTCTGGTGGGATTAACAGACAACCCAGATCTCCAACTCCCCCTGTTTTTCCTGTTTCTAGCAATGTATATGGTCACTGTGTTTGGAAACTTGGGTTTGATAACTCTGATTGGGCTGAATTCCCACCTTCACACCCCCATGTACTTTTTCCTCCTTAACTTGTCCTTCATAGACCTCTGTTATTCTTCTGTTATTACTCCCAAAATGCTGATCAACTTTATATCAAGGAAGAATATTATCTCCTATATTTCATGCATGATCCAGCTCTATTTTTTCTGTTCTTTTGGCATCTCGGAGTGCCACGTGCTGACATCCATGGCCTATGATCGCTATGTGGCCATCACTAACCCACTTTTATATAACATAGCCATGTCCCCTAAAGTGTGCTGCAATCTTATGTTTGGTTCATACCTGATGGCATTTTCTAGTTCGATGGCCCACACTGTATGCATGCAGAGACTGACCTTCTGTGATAGTAACACCATCAACCATTATTTCTGTGACATCCTTCCTGTGCTCCAGCTCTCCTGCACAAGCACCTTTGTCAATGAGCTGGTGGTGTACATTGTGTCAGTTATCAGCATCATCATACCCAGTCTCACCATCTTTATCTCTTATGGTTTCATTCTCTGCAGCATCCTCCGCATCAATTCTATTGAGGGCAAGTTCAAAGCTTTCAGCACCTGCAGTTCCCACATAATGGCTGTTTCTCTGTTCTTTGGATCCTGTGCATTTATGTATCTCCAACCATCTTCTGCCAGGTCTATGAATGAGGGAAAAATCTCTTCTGTGTTTTACACCACTGTTGTTCCTATGATGAACCCCTTAATCTACAGCTTGAGAAATAAAGATGTAATTCTTGCCCTAAGGAAAACCCTGAAAAGAAGAATAATTTGATCAGAATCTGTTTTTCTTTATCCAGGTAGTTTCAAGACAGGGAAATAGTATGTTTATAATTACAACACTTTTTTGTGCCACCTTTTACATCCTCTTTATTTCTTATCATGACAAGGGAAATTTATTTCCACTTTTATAAACAGGTCTTTCTCTTCCTGACCAAAAGGGGGAAAAGAAGTGTAACAAATAAGGTGTCAGTGACAGAGAGAGTTCAAATAGATTTGAGAGGCTACTCTGGAGGTCACCCTTATGCAAGCTTCAGTTAGACATTGCTACCTATCATAACTTGCCAATCCCCAACCAAAACCTTTCCAGCCAATCCTAAAGAACACCTAGGACATTATATAAGATTCTACAAAGTTTCCATGCAACTTTCCAGAAACCTGCAACCTCTAGATCTGCCCCTGGACCAGGTAAGTCCTGAAATGCAGAGGGGACAGCCTCCAGAACATCAACTAGTTCCATGCCTCTGTGCTATATTATCAACAGCCCCTTCCAACATGAAAAAGTTAAAATGAACATAGCCCAGATACCCCTAAAGAGTGGGAGAAAGATGAAAGGTGATGGCGGAGTTATGCAAAGAATGTAGGCTATTAATTCATTCAGAAATCTGCATTGAAATACTATACAAATATTATCTCTTCTTATAAACGTCAAGCACATACTCAGGAAATAGTATGATTCTTGAATCATTATAGTCATATTTCTTTTAGCCTCCAATATGTTAAAGAAGCCAGAAGTAAAAACCTAAAATTGTTTCATTATAAACCATACCAAACTCTGAAATCGGTTTTACCACTAATTGTTGTGATGTGCTTTGAGATTTGTTGCTTGTTTGTAATGTTATTTTTCACAAAAAAGAATAAAATGTAAGTAGATTGAGTTATATAACTTTAATCCATGGAATTGAGTTTTACTTTCATAGTAACCAACATGACTAATAATTCATGTTGTGATTTATTTGAGCTACAGGATATATGCTCTTCTATGCATTAGCTTAAAGCATTCTTTGTAAAACTAAAAGAAAATTCTATTTATGGCAGGTAGATTTACTCAAATTCTTTAATACTCTAATAGGCTTTTATTGTATCAGGTTTATTTCCTGAGTATGTGCTTGACTTTTATAAGAAGATACATGTATAGTATTTCAATACAGATTTCTGAATGTATGAATGGTAGTTTGTGGTGCAAGCAAATACATAGTATATAAATATTTGAGGAAATTGGTACTAAATGATATACTTTGAGTTGGCTCTCCCAAATGTTTAGAATTATGATCATTGCTTACTTAAACATATATCATATCCAAGAATATATATTTGGAGTCTTGTATGTTTTCCTTTTAAGGAAAGTAACTATGAAATGAATGTAAGACTTTTTAAAAAAATATATCACATTTATGACTGTTGGTGGCACTTAAAACTATGCAAAAATATTATTACTCTATGGAAAAAAGTAAATAGGTATTTCTCCTTTCCTCAATATTTACACACATTTCTCCTCCTTCTAACTTTTGTCCTCTTAAACACAACATCAAGGAAAGAATTCATTACCACTATTTTTTTTCCTTGTCAGCTTGAACTTTTTATTTCTCCTTGAAAAAATGAATGATTCTCCAAATAATTAAGTAAACTATGTCTAGGATAAAACTTTGTCATTGGAGGGAGGGTCTAGGACACTTGTATATCAGTTGTAATGTGCCAGAGGTGTCAGACTATCTATTTCTATTCCTTTCCTTCCTTCCTACATGGGCAGGGGTAGGTTGCATTCGAATGTTGGTGTTCCATGAAATAGAAAGGTCCATTAAAGACTTCAGCTATGTCCCACTTAGGAGGTGTAAATGAGTGAACTAATCTACTGCCTATTTATCTTTGAACACCCAAACGAGTGCATAATAAATAGTCAATATTAGATTATTTCCTGGAGGGGAAACTAGAGTCCAGTGTATTAATGAGTTAGTCACACAGCTTCCCAATGAAAAAGCCTGGACATAGCCTCTCCATTTTATGTTTATTGCTGTTTCTATTATATTTTGCTTCCACTTTATCTTGTTAATTTTATTTCGATAAATATATGACAAATGGGCAAACATTTCATTTCATTCCCCTTTTCCCATCCCCATTGACAACATGCCTTCCTTTTATATATTTTAAAATATGTATTTACATATATTTATATAACCTCTATTTTTTAGAAAATGGCTTGCCTAGTCTGGAGTTTTCTTTTTGTTTTTTTCTTTTCCTTTCTGTCTCTTTTGATAAAATTGTTTACCTATTAAAAAAAAAAACCTGTCTCTAAATAAGAAAAATATTGTACAATGAGGTAGATAAATCATTTTAACCATTGACTTACTTTATTCAAAGTTTTATTTGTTTACTTCAACACTTACCATGAAACAAATATTAATGTGTCTATTAATGTATGTTTATATTAATTATTATAATGATAATTAATAATGTTCTTAGAAACACTTTGTGAACTTACTTAACTTCTGTCTCACCAATACTACAATAGACACCTTTAGAGTTGAAGCTATACTTTTAGTCGACTGATGCTTTGCCCATTTGTATATTTAGAACACAGGGTGGTCAAGAAATACTTGTTTAATTGCATAATCTCATTTCAATAACAACAATAAGATATTACATTATAAATAATAATAGCATGTATCTGTGGAGATGTCACATGTATAGCATGTTCCCAATAAGCGTGGAGGATGGTTTACATTATAAAAATTGTAATCTAAAATAACATTAAATTTTTTAAAAAGAGTGTATACTGTTTGCTGAGAATTTTTTGTCATTTAAAAAGAAATAGCTAACATTAAGTTAGAAGAAACATTTTAGCCATTGTTTTTCTTTTAAATGAGATTTATCATGAAACAAATGTATATATTAATGATAATAAGCTATGTTCCTAGAAAACTTTGTGATCTTTCTTAAACTCAATCTTGACAAGTCCTTACCTCTATGTGGTAAGGACCACTTTTATTTCTCCAATGTGTTTTGTGGTTTGTATATTTAGAGTGTCAGAGATACTGCATGGGCAAAACATACTTGTTGAATTTTGCTATCTTGTTTTAATAACAATAGAAAGATTTATAATTATAAATAATTATTAGTAACATATAATAATAAATAAATGACTACATCAATAATGAATAAAAGATAAGCAATTTGAGGGGTTAATATTTATACTATCCAATAAATTGCCAAAATATAGCCATTCTTAATTTATTTTAAGCACTGACCTTGACCTTCTCATTATTGGACCAATGCTTTCAAAATACTGAGGTGAAAATTACTTACAAGTTAGTAATTTATTCCCATGCAAATATCCAATAAATACAAAGGTACAATTAAGGAAGTTTCAGACATACATGGTCACTAAAACATGCATTGCAGGTACATTTTCTCAAGAATCAAGGTGACGTGTTACATCAAAATGAGTAAGAAAATTAAAAAAACTGGGGCAAATGTGATCCAGGAAATAGAGGATGAGAGAGAGAGACCTATTCCCCAAATTGATGATAAACTGAGATCTGAAGATTTGAGATCTGCATCAGAGCCAGAGGACAATCTATTCCCTCTCCTCCAGTTTCCAATCACACATTCATTCTTTCCTTCTACAATTTCACCAGGAGCACCTTTGCCATTCATATTTCTAACATTCTTTTTATGGTGTTACATGTATTCTTTAAAACAATAGACATTTTCTCTGTAGCTTTCCTCACTTCTCCCTAAGCGCTCATCAGAGTTGCTTTACAGTTTATGTATCTGTGACAGTCTCTGCAAGACAATCTAGATTTTTTCTATCCGGTGACTCAAAATTCTTCTGCCTTCTACCCATTTCTGAATTCCAAATCTATTTCATATTTTCAGGTGTTTATCAAAGCAGCGCCTTACTACTTAGTACACAAAATTGCCTTTGTTTACCAGTGTTATTTTAATCAATACCACACACTAGTTGAATAAAACCACAGAAATGTAATGTATCAAGGTTTGGAGGCCAGAAAAAGTCCAAAATGAAACTGTCCTGGGGACATGCATTCTCTGAAGCTTGTAGCATCCTGGTGCTGACTGCCAGCAATCTATGACTCATTCTCTCCCTCCACCCTTGGCCATCCCCGTGTACTTCTGTCAGCTTCTAAAGTCTGTTATTGTTCAAATTTTCCCTGCTTATAAAGACTCAAATCCTATTGGATTAAGACCCACCCTGATTCAGTTTGGTCACTTTTAATAGGCTTTTTGGAAATCCTATTTACAAATGAGTTCTGATCCACAAGACTTGAACATGACTCTGTGAGGTGCATGATTCAATTCAGTGGGGCTGCAGGATTAGAGTGTTTCAGATGCCCAGGGAGCAGAGTCCAAAGCCTTAGTCCTCCTGGCTGTGGTGGTGGAGCCAGGCCAAGGATCCTTATTATTCTTGCTCCAGGTGGAAGTTCCCATCTCTGTCTCCCCATATCAGGCCTTCTGTCCTTTTCATACTGATGAGTCCTTGTAGTGGCATCTAAACCAGCTGCTGCATGACAGTTTCAATAATGCACAAGCCAGTCTTCAAATTAGGGCTTCTTTGTTATCCTGAAATATTTAAAAAAGAAAACTGATTTGGTTCTAAATTGTGTCAACATTAAATTTGTGAATGGAAAACAGTATTCTTAATTTACTTAAATATGATTTCAATTGTTGTGGACTTGTGGATTTTAAATTTGATTTTAAGTACTTTTGCATTCAATATATCTTGTTGGTGATATTATAAAAATTGCAATTGTAATCATTAAGAATTCTTGATTAGGAATGGCAATATATATATATATATATATATATATATATATATATATATATATATATATCTTTTTGGGTGCATGGTCCGGGAAGGCAATAGACTTTTTAATTAACAAAACCTGATGTAAAAATTAAGTTCAAGACACAAATACAAATTTAAGATTATGAAGATGCATTATTTTGAAATCTAATCAATAAGTATTAAATAATCACATATAAAGAAATAAAATTAAGTACAAGTGATATAATCCTAAATTTTTATTAATTTACATTAATATGCTATATAGTAAAAATATTGAATTTTATATTTTGTCATCACATTATAATAGAAACATTGAAAATTTCACAGAACATATGTCTATATTTCAAAAAGTAACACAAGATTCAATATACTCTTCAGCCAGGTCACAAATTAATATATCGATAGCATGTTTAATTCAATATCTTTATCTATTTTTTTGTGTGTGTGTATGTATGTTTAGGTCCGAGTAACCTAGCCCAATTATACCAGATAAGTAAGCTGTTAAATAGCCTGTTTGTCCCAAACTATGGTAAGTGGTGTAGGTACACTCAATATATAGTTCAAATTTTGTTGTATGTCTTACTGGTTGAAGAAATACTTCTTTGAACAGAATTTTTCAATGTTGGTAATAAGATTCTGAATATTTGTCCACTTTCACAGGTTTTCTACCACTAAATTTTTCATAACCTTATTTTAACTTTACCCAAAATCATTTAATTTTGTGTATGATATCTTTTGGGAGAAGATACCTAGATGTGATGAGAGAGTGGTAGAGATAGCCCATATTCTTTCACTATGAATTTCCTCACATACTTGGATTTATCTGCCTTTGATTTCTATATCTGAACCACTAACCTGCTCACACAGAATACCTTGTTACCCATTTTTGGCTGTCCAGGACCCTACTTTTATTATTATTTTTTTCACTGTACAGCAACATTTTCATGCTGCACTTTCCAAAAGAAACCTGGAGAAATATTAGCCAACACTAGAAAGGTTTTTTCTACCCAATTACTCTGAATGTGTCTTATTGTTTTGCTATCTCATGCATGTTCCATATTTGCTTAGAATTAATAATCTCAGCTTGTCTATTTTGTCACATATTCCAGTTATCCCTCCTTCTAAATTGAAATTTTCTAATTTCTGAAGTGACTCTATCCACTGTTTCTCCTCCAAAGATTCTGCCTAATGCAATTTTCCAAAAAGGAGAGTTATGCTTCTTGAGTCCTAGTGAGTAGAGTGTCTCTACCTGATCCTGGTTAACAGGCCCCAAATCTAAGGTTTTTCAGTCTTTTCCCTTTGTTTGAGAGAAGCTGGCAAGGAAGTGGATGGTCATCAAATGAGCATCATGGAAAACTGATTAAATGGAACCTGCACTGAGGAAACAGGGCCAGAAAGGAGCAAGGCAATTGAGTTCTTGGTCACATCATCTGAAATCTGGGTTGGGCTTCACTCGAATCCAGGGAAATAATTTGAGTTGTTATCTTAATAAAACACTTTATTTTATTTAAGCAGCTTTTTCTAAGTGCCAATTTTATTCACAGTATGTTTTTTCTCTAATTGTGGCTTTGATGTGCACTTTCGACATGTATGTATTTGCTTGCATTATGTAGCATCAATCAGCAAAAACAATGGCTTGCATTTACAACTTATCTTTTGCTTGAAAAAAGAAGATAAACAATAATTCCTATTTAAATCCATTGAAAAAATAAAAAAGCAAATTTAAAATGTTAAAAAGAAAACACGCTTTATAATTTTAAGGGTACATCTTCCTTTGGTGTTCTATGTAGATGGCTACTTGAAGGCACTAATATGTTCTACCCTTTACACTTCTTTCAGAGTTACAGTTTTGATATATATAAGGAATACAAAATTCAGTTATTTATATTATACTACCTCAGAATTTTAAAATATTTGATCCTGGATCAATGAAAAGCATTCCATTTCTCGGCTCCTACATTTTGTTCATGGAATAGGGGTAATTATAATTTTTAGCCCTTTTCTTTCTAAAAATGTTTACTTATTCTTAGTTGTTGATAGAAATTGGTGGTATGCATGGGCCAAATCCATAGATGGGAAGATATGAATGCCTGAAATTTATTTGATGCTTTTCTGAATTCCTTCTCTGTGTTTCCCTCAGCTTTGCTGTTTTTCTCAGGTTTTGGAAGTGGACTTAATAAAAGACAGAGGGCTTTTTTTTTTTTTTTTTTGGTTTGGAAATGCCAGAATCCTATCCTACATAAAGCTCCTGATCCATTTATCCCAGTGTTGTGCTCTGATGATGGTATCTGAGGGTGTAGATATCCCTGTGATGTTAATATTAGAAATTAGAGATGTGTTCTCAAAAACATATTAATTTTTTCATAGTGTTTCCCAATGGCTCTTTTGAACAATAAGTTGTTCGAACCATTGAGCTGAAAAAATTTTAAGCTGGTAAATTAAAATTTTTTTTTGTAATTTACATGTAGTAAAATGTACTCTTTTAAATAAACATCCATCCAGTTTCTACTAAGAATATGTTGTAGAGTCCTTCCCTCATACCAGAAAACTTCCTCCTTTGGCAGTGAATCCTTACAATCTATCCTTGAGTAAACATTAATACAACTTGTATCAATATATTTGTTTCTGCCTATTCTAGACTCTTACATTCACACGCAGCCCCCATTTGTTAAAGCCACTTCCTATTGCAGCAGGCAGAACCCTATTTACTCGGGCCATTCCCTGTTTGAAAAATCTCCCAGACCTTGAGGATGGTCAATAAGCAGGATAAGAGAAGTCCCTGTGAAGCCCCCTCCCCTATAACCACTCACCTGCTTCTGTAAACCCAGCTTTGCAATCCTTCTGGGTCTGATCACTGGCACACAGCCAATCATCTCCCTTGAGCATCACCAGTCATCATATTGGGAAAAATCTTGTGTCAGCCCTGGTTCGGCACTCCGACTTTCAGAAGCTACTTGGCTGAGCCCTATGGCCATGGATGAATAAAACCTACTACCTGAAACTTCAGAGCCTCGGCCCTGGTTTATTCTCTTTCCGCTTAATGTTCTTGGAAGCTTGCAGCCTTGTTCCTGGTTTCACAAACATTTTTGGGGGCTCATCTGGATCGAGAGGCTGGTGATATTTTCACCTCCCTTGCCTGTGGCAGCGGTTGCGGGGCCTGAACCAGAGACCCAATGGAGTCCAGTGCCAGCTATGGGACTTTTCCTCATCTTTTGGATTCTTGACCTCCCTGGCCAGGGAACTCATCACCCCCAGGGCAGCAATGGATCTGGAACAGTTTCTGGAATCAGGTTCCTGGGAGCACCACCTGTCTGACTCATAAGCACCCAAGTGCATCAGTTTCAGCCCATTCGTAAAAGGCTAGGAGCCTGAGTGGAAGGGGAGCCTGATGACCTCCCAGAAACTCTTTGAGTACCAGTGTCCTGTGGGAGGACCAGGGGAAATGGAAGTCTTCACGTCTGGTTTTGGGAAGGGCAGAGCAGAAGGGGTGTTGGAGCCCATGCGTGTGATTGTATGAGTGAAAGGAAGCCCTAGGCCACAGAAGCCCATGCATCAGGCCACGAGTGAGTTCATGGTGATCCTCATATGGCTCAGGGTGGGCAATCCCAAAAGAGGGGGGGCAGCTGGGGGTTTATACCAGACCACCAATGTCCGCAGCCGTCTCGTTCGGCTTCTGATCCCCGGCCGGCGAAGGGAACAGGAGGGGAGAAAGAGACAGACGCAGGCAAACCAACTTAAGTGACAAACACGGGTTCGAGGCACGCAGCGGTTGTGAGCACAGACCTTTACTGGAGTTAAGCTTGCATTCTCTGTTACAGGTTCCACGCAGGACAGAATACCCCGCGGGGGAACAACCTCTATGCGGCCGTCAGGTACGGCTCCCTGTGGGTCGTCTCCACCCACCCTGTCCGGGTAACCTCTTATATACTGTGCCCAAACCCAATAGGTTAGTGCCACGTATACAGAGGTGATTGGAAGATAGGGTTGGTGGGCGTGTGCGTCATTTGCGGAAGCAGGATGTGAGCGCCATCTTGGCTCACTCGATGGGCGGGGGGAACTCTAGAGCAGGCTGCAGCGTGTCCACTAGGCCAAACCCGGAAAGCGGCTCTCTACATCTCCCCCTTTTTGTTTTTATAAGAGGCATGGTCCGTAGACCGTATTCTTGTACCCAGTGTCTCTATTGATGATGGTGCTCCCGTGGGCCTGAGTGGCTCACAACATAGTTTGGTGCTTTGGGGAGTCTGGACTAGGCTCGCGTCATCACATGACGGAGCCTCTGGCACCGACCAGAATGCTCACCTCATATAGAGACCGGAGAGTCTGTGAACTGGATACCACGTGACTCCTCCCTGCAGTGCTTCGCCTCGCAACTGGGTCAAGCGGGGATTATGAGAGCGACAGCCAGGGCATAGGAAACGCTGCGGAGGCCTCGGTGCAATGGCTAGAGCCAAGCCCAGTCTGGCCAGGACTGCGGCCGCAGCTCCACCGTCGAGGCGGCTAGGCGCGCAAAATTAACAGCCTCTGGTGCCTAGCTAAACACGGGTAGTGGCCAGGGAGCCTGCAACAAACCTTGCTGACAAGAGCTTTGCCCCAGGTGATTCAGACGGGCTATCTATCGAGGAGGGACGCACACCCACATTTGACTGGGAAGACATAGCTAACATGGTAGAAACACGTAGTTGCTGCTGTGTCTGGAACAAGCGTTCTAACAAACATTTAACAGTGACTAAGCCCACTAATAGTCCCACTGCCACGAGAATCCAAGTAGTCAAATTGGGCCAAGAGAACCATGAGGTGACTCGGTTCCACAGACTTTGTACAGTCTCGCCCAGTTTGGAAAGGTCGAAGGCAACGGGGGTTATTAAAACTGGTCCCCCTTCTAAACAATCGAAGGGTGACCGGCGCTTTCGTTGCTATCTCGTCAGTCGCCGCCGTCATCAGCAGAGTTGGAGACCGGATCTGGTGGCTCTGGTTGGAGGCTTATCAATTTTCTGGGCAACAGTTCCTTGGCGTCCTCGGGCGACGTCACGGTTCTCACCAGTCTTTCCGGAACCCACACAGGTTGACGTCCTGGCTCCTGGGGAAAAACACAAACAGAGCCTCTGGCCCAGCTGAGCACTGGGTCAGGGCCTTGCCATTGTCCTGACAGGACATCCTTCCAACGGACTAGACCTCTATGTGGAGGACTCGGAGTGGTGTGCTGTAGGGCAGGTGTCATTCCTTGTGCATTTTCATTTAAAAAATTGTACGTAAACAAGGCTATAAACAGTTGAGCCTTTGGGGACAGGCCGTGACCTATTCCCCCTTTCTGTTTCTTTAGTAAGTCTTTGATGTCTAAGATGAAAATAGACCAATGCTCTGGCAGAGCTGAGAGAAGGGGCAACCCCATCTGAACAGGTCCTAAGGACTCCATGCAATTATTAATGGCTCTTAAATCATGTAACAATCTCCATCTGCCTGATTTTTTCTTTATGACAAATACGGGTGTGTTCCAAGGCGATGTGGAGGGAATGATATGGCTCTCTTTTAGCTGTATAGACACTAGAGTATGCAATGCTGACAGCTTTTCTTTTGGTAAGGGCCACTGAGGCACCCACACCGGGGTACTGGTCTTCTACTTTAGTTTTATAGGTGTGGGTGGGAGTCTCCCCTCAGTGGCCCCTAGGAAAAACCCAGGCCTCGTCTGTCAGAATTGGAGACAGCTTGTATAGGCCTTGCGCGCCCGTGCAATGAGGCTCCTAAGCCTTTGCCGGGGACATATCCCATTCCTTTTAACAAGCGCTTAGAAGTTGGAGAGCAGCCACTGTAATTACCTGATTCGGCCACCAGAGGGAGCCCGTGGTGAGGGTTTTTGGCGAGATCACCAAAACCATTCACCGGAAGCCGCCGCGTCCCTGCAGCAGGCGCTGGCGGGGCGGAAGGCTGCGTGGGTGAAACAGGGGGCCTCCCCCAATCGATCAGCGGAGGCGCATCCGCACCCTCGGTCTCATCACCATCTGACTCTGAGTCAGAGGTGTCTGAACTAGCGCCAGACTCTGGCGGCTTGCCTTTACGGGAGCCGTCCGCAGACGAAACTGACTGAGTTTCTTGGAGCGCGTGCCGTGCCTGCAGCAGGGCGGAAGACGGACTGAGGCCTGAAGTAGACTCTGCCTCAGGGCAAGCACGGACGGTTTCCCAGATAGGGACCAGGATCGGGTCCATACAAAGGCCCGTCCGGCGCGCCTGTTCTATGTCATTACCAAGTTTTAACCAAGAAGGCAGACTAAGGCTCCCGGAGTGGGCGAACCAAGGTGCAAAAGCAGCAACATCGTCTAAGAACCGCAGGAGGGAACTCTTCCTAACCGAGATACCCCACTGCTTCAAAAGGGTCTTTAAAGGAGCTAACAAAGGTGAACTTCCTGACTGCCCCATGCTTGCAGTCGGCACTGTACTTTAATCAATCGGGGAGCTCTCCCGATTCACTGGGGCTACCTGAACGCCCACAGCCCTTAACTCTCACGTAATAAGAAGTACTCACCTTCTCGCAGTGATCAAGCGCGGGAAGTCCGCTGCGAACTCAAGAAGCACGTCCTCACCAGCTCGGGGAAAGGCAGCAGAAGGGTTCCCCGTACGGGCCACCACTTGTCCGCAGCCGTCTCGTTCGGCTTCTGATCCCCGGCCGGCGAAGGGAACAGGAGGGGAGAAAGAGACAGACGCAGGCAAACCAACTTAAGTGACAAACACGGGTTCGAGGCACGCAGCGGTTGTGAGCACAGACCTTTACTGGAGTTAAGCTTGCATTCTCTGTTACAGGTTCCACGCGGGACAGAATACCCCGCGGGGGAACAACCTCTATGCGGCCGTCAGGTACGGCTCCCTGTGGGTCGTCTCCACCCACCCTGTCCGGGTAACCTCTTATATACTGTGCCCAAACCCAATAGGTTAGTGCCACGTATACAGAGGTGATTGGAAGATAGGGTTGGTGGGCGTGTGCGTCATTTGCGGAAGCAGGATGTGAGCGCCATCTTGGCTCACTCGATGGGCGGGAGGAACTCTAGAGCAGGCTGCAGCGTGTCCACTAGGCCAAACCCGGAAAGCGGCTCTCTACACACCAAAGCCAAGACATGCCCAACATCCAGCTAGAGGAGGGCCAGACCGAATGCAGTGACAGTTTGTTCAAAACCCTTTACTGTTTGTCTGCAAGCCCTCTCCCTCATCGTTGGTGCCACCACAATGGGAGGGGAAGTCAGTAGGACACTGTTGTGGTGCATGGTGTCTCACTTTAAGAAAACTTGACTGGGGAGTCAGGCTGATCCCTGGCCAACTTAGGAAACTGAGTGAGTTAAAGTGGACCACTTTTGGGGAGGATAAAAATAAATTCTCTTATATTACAGTTTATCATTAATCTGTTTTATAAATTAAATTTTTCACATTTCAGAGTAAGAGAAGAACATCTGTGTAGGAGTTTTAAAATTTCTCTCATTAAGAAAGTCTGTTCTGTACAACTGATGTTGCCATTGCGTGACTTTGGTAGAAAACAGTTGAAATTTGCACTCTAGCTGGGAGGATTGACTATCCTCCTAGAAGGAGGTGTACTTTAATAAAAATATCTATGTCCCAGGAAGCTCCTCTTGGTCCCTAGCCAGTTCCCAGAGGACCAAATTGGACCCGGTCACATAAGCTAATTGGAATTTGGCCACTATTATGTGAAGACATTATAAAAAGAGGAAATTAAAAAAAAAAAAAACTGCATGCAAGTAGCCAGAGAAAAAAAGAGGAAAAACTTAGGAGAAGAGAGAAAAGAATCTTATGAGAGAGAAAGAGCACTGCATCAGAATCTTACGCTCTGCTATGGATTTTAACTTAGGAGACTCTGAATGCTGTCCCCAAGACTGCTGTGGATTTTCACTAATGAGAGTTAAAATGTTGCTTCAGCTCGTCTCTTCAGGAGTTGGTGCCATCTTATCTGGTGATGCAACTATGCTTTATTTTTGAAGACTCTTTTAATTACTATCTTTTAATTATTTTCCTTAAAAAATCTGTTTTTATATCACTGAAGTCTGTGTTGTCCACAAATCTGAACCTATAAATAAAATGGCCACAAATATCACGTTGCCTTTCATGTGACAAAATTGGCACTGCGAACAGGATTCGCATTTCAGCATGGTTTCATAATGGTAAAGGTCAGTAAGACAAACTTTAGATTATTTGTGCAGAAAATATGGACTATATTCTTCTGAATATGTAATGCTTTATCAATCAACCCTGGTATACTTTGCAAGATGCTATGCAAAAAATTAATGAAAGGAAGCTATAAAGTCAGCAATTGTATTGGGAAAGGCCGACACATACCAACTCCAACCTGTCAATGCTTCACAGAGAAATGCTTTCATTAAGGCAGCACCCCAGCATATAAACACTTAATAATGACTTTATTATTAGGAGAAACAAGGCAATCCACTTAACAGTATCTTAATTAAATGATAGATCTGGGAGACTGAAATACAGGGGAAGGAAAGGCCAGAAGATATAATGGGAAAAGGTTCTCCAATACCAGTGAAGGATTTCCCACAGAGACATGTTCTAAGCCCTGCTGGAAGCTGGGGTCAACAGAAAAAATATTAACATTTTGTCAAATAATGAGATGAAGAGAGTACACGAAGAAAAATTTAAACCAAATTATAATCGAAAGTGAATAGTGCTCCTACTCTTGGCAAGGCAGAAGACCTGCATCCAGCTCCCTTGGCACCGATGTGCCCTCATTTAATCCCTTTCTTCAAGACAAAGGGATTAGGCCAAACCCTATTATCACTGACTCTAAATTTGTGGCTCTCCTTTGGTTTTATATTTCATATTTTTAAATTGGGGAACTGTTTAATATTGAGAAGCTTCTTGCTTGCAAGTTTTATCCTAACAGTTTTTTTAATGTCTTGATATGTGCCATTAATTCTTATTAAAAAAATTCTATATTGATGTTTCAAATATGCATTGACTAAAGCATTTTTAATTATTTAACATAATTCTGACAAATTCAATTTTGATGGTAATTATATGTAGTGAAATGTTTGTTTCAAGTAATAACTTGAGTATGAAGGATATAAAGAATGTGTTTGTACTAAAAGAAAAAAGTAGTTTTGTCCTAAGATGAAATAAATGGCTATTACAGAATAAGGAAAATGTAAGATGAAGCCTGAACAAATATAGTAAGTTGCTGCAAGTTTGTGGAAAAGGAAATTATGGTCAAAGTTAGGAAAAGTTTTAGGTGAACTAAATGGGAAGGAGTTGAAAGCAGTATTCAAACCCTTTAACATCTCTCCTCCCTTACATGAGTTTGAGCCAGGGGACTTGGTGTGGGTAAAAGACTGGAAAAAAAGGCTCCCTCTAGCCTCAAATGGAAGGTCCTTACCATGTTGTTTTAGTAACCCCAATAGCTGTCAGAGTCACGGAGATCATCCTGAAAATTCACCACTCTTGGGTCAAGACAGCCACCACAGATCACCCATGGGAGTGCACCCCTGATCCTGAACACCTGACACATCATTCTCCAGAAGCCACTGCACCCTTCTCCATCCCAGCTGAGATCAGCTGACCAGCCTGAACCTGAGGACTAAATGATCATCGTTGCCCTGCTCTAGCTCACCAGATGCAGCTAGTCAACACATGGCCGAAGATTAAGGAATCGATGCATGGACTTGCCAGCTTGCAGCCTGTGGACTAATTGTCTTTTCTTGCTTTTTGCATTTGTCTTTCATTTAGCAGTTTTAGTCCTCCTGGAAATAGGTCGGCTGGCATTCTTCCCAAAAACCAACTTTGTTCTAATTTGGTGGGATCCCTCTTACTCAGGTAACTTTCCCCTTCCTAGCTGCTGTCTAGAGTGTGTTTGTCTCCTTTCCTTCCCTGAGGCTAATCTAACATTCACATGATAGCACTCCCCATAGCCAGCACCATGTACCTCACTCCTCTGTTTCTGCTTGGCATGGCCATAAACCCTTCCAAGGGAAATGACACCTGCCAGCATGCCTCAAGACCACCTATGTTGGGGAAAAAGTGAAAACCATAACCAGTATTCATGCCAGAGCAGTTCTCAGACCTGCATTATTCTGTATGTACCCTAAAGCAAGGTCCCCCAATATGCTATAATCCCACCTCGCCAGGTTTAGTAGTGCTGTTTTTGCTAGTCTGGGGTGTCAAGTCTATCACCATAACTCCTAGAAAGGGAAACATTTCCCAAGTCCACCTGGCCTTCAACACATGTGCAGCTTTACCCCCCACTGAATCTGACACCTTTCTTGGTGCAGTCCTCCTGGTAATACAATACATATGAGATCAGTGGGGAGCTCTTGGCTGTGCTGAGGTGGAGGCCTCCTGAAGCTGGTGCCATGCAGTTTGTCTTGCCCAAAGCTATGAGCTGGACCCTCACTGGAGGAGAAAAGCCTAGGTTCTCCAAAACATGTGACCAGAGTGGGGGCCTTATCAGCAGGTAAGGAAATCCCAAGGCAGGTGCTGGGCATGGAAGCCAGGGGGCATAGGCTGTTGAGGAACAGATTGGACCCTCTCAGGGAGTGTTGCCCCTCCCTCACATCACCCTACTTGGCCCAGGAGGATGGCTGGTTAGCCAAAGACAGGTAAGATTCCTCAGGAACAACCTAAGGCACAGTCACGAAGGGGCTATTAGAAGAAAACTTGGGGCCAACAGAGGTGGGGCACAGACCATCATCCCCCACCCCTGAAATTTGCAGGGACCTAAACCTTGCATGGCTACCTTGTTTCCCATGTCAAGCTCAAATTGGGACATACCAATACTCAGTCTAATAGGTTTGTAATAAGATTTCATCGAGGTTACAATTTGCATTTGCCTAATGAATAATGATGTTGAACAGCTCTTCATGTGTGTGTGTTTTTTTTCCATCTCCTTCCCATATATCTTTGTCAGTTAATGTGCTCATATCTGCTACTCATTTAATTTGTGGGCAGTTGATTTTTTTTTCCATGAGTTTTAAGTGTTTTTTATACTTTATGGTTACAAGTTCTTTATCAGATATATGATTGGTACATATTATTTGCTAATTTGTTGCTTTTTTTTCATTCTTTAATGTTATCTTGGAGGAAAATGTTTGCATTTTGATAACATCTAATTTAAGCATTTAAAATGGGCTTTTTTTTTTTGGATGTATTGTGATTTTGGTATTTTATCTCAGAAATCTTTGCCTAGCAGTAATATCACAGAGATTTCCCTATGAGGTGAGGGATAGAATACTGATATCTAATGGATAGAAACAAGAATCTGTGCTTCATAAAATATGAAGACAGCCCACTACAACGGAGACTTTTCATGTCCAAAATACATATATATCATGGTCCAGAATCTCTTTATATATATGAATGTGTCAGAGGAGAAAGGAAAGGGGAGCTAAGACTTATCAGGCTCTTTTAATTTGCCAGACTTGGTTCAAATACTTTATGTGAATTACCTCATTTAATACCCACATAACCCTATGAGAAAGCTCTTTTTCAGCCTCATTTTGCAGATGGTGATGAAAAGTTCAGGGGAGTTCCAAAACGCATCAAAATCCCACAGTTAGAGAGTGGAGACGTGTGCATTAAACTCAGTCTGATTAACAATTTCATTACATCACTTTAATGAGTTGAAATCCCCAACCATATATGGTGTTGAAACAATCTAATATATATATTAGATATGTATATATATATATATCTAATATATATATAATTTTTATTTTTGCATGGGCAGGCACCGGGAATCGAACCCAGGTCTCCGGCATGGCAGGTAAGAATTCTGCCACTGAGCCACCATTGCATTGTCCTCAATCTAATATTTTATTCATGTAATCCCAGCAACTTGCAAGAAAGAACTAGAAATGGCAGTGATTATACCCCAGGACCTTCTTTAGAGTGATGCTTATGAACTAGGGTATATGGAGGAGAGAGACCAAGAGGGCTATCCATTCTTTGCACTGGTGATTAGAAATTCCTCAAGTGAAACAAAAGCTGAGTAGCATGCTGAGTCCTAGAGGAGCCTGCTCTATGATACAAGATGTAAACCCAGGCTCAGTAATTTCTACCCTCAAGAAGCTCATCCATCTTTGATAAAATCATATGGGAGAGGACAATTTTCTGCACTTCTGATCAATTTCTGAAGAAACGTAGGATATGAAGTTCATTCCCATTGAAACCAGCTGATTGTTTATGAGGTGTATATAAGGTTGTTGCTTTCCTCTTTGCAAATGAAAAGGAAAGATTCATAAGCAGAAATTAAAGCTCCTTCCTCTAAAATACTTCTTCTAGAATGTCAAAGACTGACAACAGTGCTGATGCTTAATTCTTCCTTCAGCATCAGAGATATTGCCAGCCTCAGGACAGTGCAGATGAAGGATCCTCAAGGCCCAGCATCAGTGAGGTCTCCAAGTGAAGAAATCATCTCTGACTTACTAACTTCCTTCAAACTCACAAGTGTACAAGTCGAAGATTCTAGGGGAGCACTCCAGACCCTCATATGAGCTTGGGAGGAGCCCCTGTCAGAGTGAAGGAGGTCTACCAGCACTCTCCTCACTCTCCTCTGCAAAGTGTCCCAGAAACTGAAAGGGGGAAAGAGAAAAGGAAGAACAGTGTGGACTCTCAGGCCTGGGGAATCCCCTCAGGATGTCAGGAACATGGATATCTTGCTGTGCGCCTTCAGACAACCTTCATCTTGCAACCCAGCAGATACAGATCTCCTGTTGCAGACAAAGGCTGAGGATACATCATGGAAATGAGCTTTACCCTGTTCCTAAAGACCAGGCCTGTGAAGTGAATGGCTGTGGAAAATACCTCTTCAGTGACTCACTTTATACTTGTGGGATTAAAGACAAATGCAAGTTCCAGTCGCCCATTTTTTCTTTTCTTGGTGAACCATGTGGTCACTGCGGTGGGGAATTTAGTTATAATTACACTTATTTGTCTGATTTCCAACTTTCACACCCCCATGTACATTTTTCTCTTCAATCTTCTTTGTTTTCTCCTATTCATCACAAAATGCTGATGAGCTTTAATTCAGAGGGAAGCATCATCTCCTTCTCAGGATGCATGGCTCAGCTATTTTTCTTATGATTTTTGTTGGCTCTGAGTGCTGTGTGCTGACAGCCATGGCCTATGATCACCACATGGCCATGTGAAAGCCCCTACAGTATACTGTCATCATGTCCCCTCAGGTATGTTCTCTGCTGCTGATGTCTGCTACACATGTGATGGGGTTTGCTGTTGTGACGGCTCACACAGGGTGCATGATGAGGCTGATGTTTTGTGACTCCAGCATCATCAACTACTACATGTGTGACAACTTCCCTCTGTTCCAACTATTCTGTAGCAGCACCTTTATCAATGAGCTCCTGGTTTCTATTATTGTGGGCATTGTCATTAGAGTCTCTTCTCTCATTATCTTCACTTCTTATGACTTAATTCTTTTCAATATCCTTCACATGTCATCAGCTAAGGGCTGGCCCAAAGCCTTCAACACCTGTGGTTCCCACTTAATTACTCTTGGCCTTTTCTTTGGATCTGGGCTGCTCACTCATGTCAGTTCATCATCTGTTGGGTCTTTGGGTCAGAAGTTTTTCTCAGTGGTTTATACCAATGTGGTGCCCATGCTGAACTCCCTTATCTATAGCCTGAGGAACAGGGATGTCAAGGTTACTCTGAAGAAAACCTTGAAGAGAATAACAAATAGAGTAGGACGAGTGGTGCTGCCTTAGTTCCTGCCTCCATTGCTGTGCTGTTTTCTCCTTTTCCTGCCTCTCCTCATCTTCTTATTCCACTTCCACATCTCTTCTTTTTCCCTTCTAAAGTCTCCTTTGAAGAATTTTCAATCTGTTGTCTTTTTTCAATTTTATTGAAACATTTTATTCTTTTAATATGTACATTTTATTTATCCATTTTATTTCTTAAAGAAAAAGTTAATTATGATCCACAATATGTGTCAAAATCTTTACAAATAATTATGGAAGAAAAGTCTCCTCATTCTGTTCTCTAGTTGAAGAAAGGGATTTGTGTCTAGGTCAAGGTCACACAGCTAATGTTGCAGAACCCAGTGAGGGAGTGAAAGGAAAGAAAGGAGTTTGTGGAGGAAGGTAAAGAAATTCTGATGAGGTGTTTCAGAATGAGCTTGGAGGTGGGATCATCATAAGAATTATGCCCTTGGCCATTGTGACTATAGTGGAGAGGAGATTGTCACATTTGAAATAGTCACATGTTCCCAGAGAGATTTCATTTCAAAGTGGGCCAAACAGGGTCAGCCACAAGGTAATTAAATCACAATCTAGTTTAAAATAGATATCATTTCCTGTCATTGGGAGGCTGAGGAGCTTGTGGATAAGCCTTCCTGGTGGAGCATGTCACAATTTTCATAATAGTATGTGTACTTTAAAAGGCGTATTAGACATTATATTATTCCATATTTTATTGAAATGAAAGATTAGATTCATTTATGATAAAAGAATGTAGAAAATAAGACTCAGTAAATCATCTTGTTTTGTGTGATATGTAGGAAGGAACTGTCCACCCCAACTTTGAACGAGATTGGGGACAGATGCCCCTCACAAAATATATCTGTCAGCAACCGTAGCTAAATATGTCCATAATTCCTGTAGTTATGATGAACTTTGAAATTTTAGAGGCAAAGGTGTACATAAATAGTTTTAAAATATAATAATGCCTGTGTTCTAGTTTGCAAGCTGCCAGAATGTGATATACCAGAAATGGAATGACCTTTTTTAAAAAGGGGGTTTATTAAGTTGCAAGTTTGCAGTTCTAAGGCTGTGAAAATGTCCAAATTAAGGCAAGGCTATAGAAATGTTCAATCTAAGGCATCTAGGAAAAGATATCTTTGTTCCAGGAGGCTGATGTTGTTGAGGGTTTCTCAGCTGGAAAGGCATATGGCAATATCTGCTAGCTTCTCTCTAGGAATGGCTTCCCTGGGGCTCTGCTGCTATGTTGTTCTGGTGGCTCTGAAGCTTTTTCCAAAATATTTCCCCCTTAAAGGGCTCCACTAGGCAATCCCACCTTGAATAAGTGGTGACACATCTCATGTCTTCTAGTTTGCAAGCTGCCAGAATGTGATATACCAAAAATGGAATGGCTTTTAAAAAGGGGAATTTAATAATTTACAGGTTTACAGTTACAAGGAAGTGAAGGTGATCACATTAAGGCACCAACAAGAAGTTACCTTCACTCAAGAAAGTCCAATGGGTCAGGAGCACCTCTGTCAACTGGGTAGTCATGTGGCTGTGGCATCTGCTGGTCCCTTGCTTCTGGGCTTCCTTGCTTGCAGCCTTTGTTCCTGTGGGGGTTCCTCACTTTGCTTCTCCAGGGCTGGCTTTCATCTCTTGGTTTCCCTTGGATGTCACCAGGTTCTGGTTTGCTTAACATCTCATGGTGACAGCTGCTGGATTCCAACAATCGCCAAACATCCATCTCTCTGTTCTCCATGTGTCCACATCTGTGTCAGCTCTGCTGTGAAGTTTCTGTTGGCTCAGAGTCTTCTGTCCTTTCTGTAGACTGTGCGCTGAAGTATCTGTTGTCTCTGTCATTTCTAATTCCTTCCAAAATGTTTCTTCTTTTAAAGGATCCCAGTAAATTATTCAAGGCCCACCTGGAATGGGTGGCCATGCTTCCATATAATTAAAAGATCACACTCACAATTGGGCGTGCCACATTTCCATGGAAATAATCTAATCAAAAGTTTCACAACACAATATTGAATCCGTTTTAAAAGAAACAGTTACTCCCACAAGATTGAGTCAGAATTTAAATATGGCTTTTCTGGGATGCATAATAGATTCAAACCAACACATTCCAAGTTGCAACACTGGGGCAAGTTGGCAGAATTCCATCTCCCCGTTGTCATCATTATCAAGTCATATACCACCATTCTACATTTAAGGATCCCATTCTTTTCCAATCAAGGCCCTTACTTTAAGAGTAGACACCCAATAATGTGGAGTATTTGGTTTACATTGTAAATCTGCTACTCACAGGCTTTGTGAAGCTTTGTGTCTGTCTTTCAGAAATCTCAAGTCTGTGACCACAGGTAATAAGATTTTCTTTCAAAGTACACATGGAAACATTTACATCACTCATATGGTGCTTAAGGTGCAAATTTGAAGTCTTCAGCTCATCCTTTCCCTTATCACTGTATCCAGCATAACCAACAACAACCAGCCAACATCATTATACCTCTTAAAAATTCCACAAAACTCTGTAAAGATGTCAAAAACATTCTCACCCAGAGCCTTGTCTCATGTAAGTGTACAATTAACAGAATCTAATGGTGATATTTTGAGCATCTCTTTTGCCAACTCACTCTATGGACTGTCAGTGCCATCTTGATTATTGGAAACAGAGTCATTAGTGCTTCTGAGACAAGTCAGAGTAGAAAACAAATGCTAAAAACTGATTTATAAGATTCTGTTTCTCAAGAACCACTCCTGGTACCAAGCTGTGTTAGTTGAGTTTCTCTAGAGAAACAGAACCAACAGGAGATGTTTGTAAAAATGAGATTTATAAAGGTGTCTCACAGAACCATGAGAATGGATGAATCCAAAATCTGTAGGGCAGGTTGTGAACTTGGCTGCTCCAATGAAGGGTCTGGACAAGTTCCACAGGAGAGGCTTCCTAGCTAAAAAAAACAGTGAAAGAGTCTTATTTCTTAAAAGCCTCCAACTGATTGGATTATCTCATTGCGGGAGACATGCCTTAGTTGATTGCAGATGTAATCAGAGACAGATGCAATCAACTGACTGATGATGTGATCAACCAGTCATGAAATATCCTTACAGCACTGGTCAGGCCAGTGCTTGCCTGACCAGACAACTGGGCACAATCATTTGGCCAAGTTGACACCAGGACCTAACCATCACATTATCAAAGCAAAGGATTAGATATTTACATACATTGATGTTTATCCAATCAGCAGAATTATTGAAGATGCTTATTTTCCAAGCAGTGTTTGAACAAATGGTGTCCAGTTCTACCCTTTGCCTATATCTATTAAATTGTCTGGTAAAATATGTTAAAATTGTTTGGTTTGAATTTTGCTCTAAAGCACATGGTTTTAAAATTTCAAAAACTGTTAAGGCATAAAATAAGGTTCATATTATCAAAGTATAAATTCTTGGTACTTAGCTGAAAATATGTGAAACAGATGTAAGCACATTTATGATTTGGGTACTATATCATATTCTCTAGCACTATCTGACACAGAGTGATTCAGCAGTCTAACTCTGTTCTGTCAAGTCAACAGGTTTATTTCACTAGTTGAACTTATATTATTGTGCTGGCCTAACAAATATAATCACTTTAATTTTTTAACTTATAACCAACACTTCATAATATTTATAACTAAAATTGTTTAAATTCAAATCTTGCTTTTTGAAGTTAATATTTTAAGAAAAATAGATATAAAAATTTAGAATATATTATCTTATTTATAAGTCTTGAATGCTTGGAAATTTTGTTTCTGTAAATTTGTGAATGTCTGAAAGCCATGGATATTATCATATATTATCATTTCTTATCTTCTTGTGATATCATAGATACTTCACAAAAATTTTAGACTAGAAAAATTTTGTTTTGCTTACATTCATACCCATACTAGCATGTCAAGAGCACGTAAAATATTTTTCCAATTATGAAGTCACTCACTGAACTCTAAAGGGTTTTTTTGTGAACTATATAATATGTATGTTATACTTTTATAGTTTAATAAATAATGCAAAAAATCAATGTACTTTCCATTTAGGTCATAAAATAAAATATTGCCAGAATATTCATATGTTATTCATTATTTTATCAGTCTTATTAAATAGGTTTGTAGGTCCCAATAACCTAGACCAATAATTCCAGTTAGGTAAGCTACTAAATATTATAAACAGTCAAATTTGCCCCAAATAAGGGTAAATGGGCTGCACATACTCACTATATATTTCAACTTTGGTGAATGATTTCATAATTGGAAAAATATTTGTATGAACAGACTTCAATTATTAAAAATGTGAGATGCCCTATATTGTAGTTTTCTGAATTTTTTTCAGATTTGCTACCATTAGATAGCTATAGACTTATTTTAACTTTAAACATAATCTTTCAAGTAATGTTTACAAAATTTGGCTGAAAAAATAAATGAATGAGATGAGATAGTTGAATAGAACATCTATATTCTTTTCTTCCGAATTTTCTCATATCCTTTGGATTTACCTCCCTCTGATTCTCGTTGAAGCAGGATAAAAAGGGACAACTGTGAGTCCCTGGTATTGTATTCAGCTCTAAGAGTTAACAGGCAACTGCAAGTCCCTTGTTTCTTATCTAGCTCCAAAGGAACTAACACAAAGCTGCAAACCTCCTGGGGCAAATATTTCTCTAAAGCCCCCAAACCACTGAAACCTTCTCAAACCATAAAAGCTTATAAATTTCTGGGCCCAAAAGCAAACTCTTAGTTAATGATAGGAAGCACAGGGTTATAAGATTGTCAAACATTTGCCCAAAGACAAATTTTAAGTTTGTGACAACAAACCAGGAATCCTGCTAGCTGTCTCCTACTAGAACAAAGGAAACATCTCATATTCAAAGGTCACCATGGAAACCTGCTCCCAGCTTTCCAATAAAACAAGCTAGCCCACTTCACTCAGTACCTGTCCCTCCAGTGGGCTTTTCCTTGTCTAACCCCAATGTGTACTCTGTGTTTAATAAACTTTACCAGTTAGTCCTACTGGCTTTCTTGTCTTTAAATTCTTTTAATTTCAAAACTACTGAACCTGGATCAGGCTCAGCTGGCAGCATTGCCGGCAGGGCACCAGTTACACTGTACCTAAACCATTATACGTGAGTACCCAGAATATACTGTTAACCAGTTTAGTCTGTCCAGTGTCATACTTTTGTTACTATTATTATTTTTGCTATACAATAGCTTATTAATTATAGATTTTTTAAATGGAATTTTAGAGAAATATGGAAAAAGAAATAAAAATACACCTAACATAAAT
Source organism: Tamandua tetradactyla (assembly GCF_023851605.1). Classification (NCBI taxonomy): domain Eukaryota; kingdom Metazoa; phylum Chordata; class Mammalia; order Pilosa; family Myrmecophagidae; genus Tamandua; species Tamandua tetradactyla. Next base: position 14,930,499 of record NC_135334.1, on the reverse strand, counting down.
TGATTAACTTTCTGAAATGAAGCAATTTTCTCTAGCCCTTAATGGTTGATGCAGCTTTGTAAGCACCTAGTAAGATCTTTTCTTCCCACATTTACTCCATGTGTCCCATTATTTCTCCATCTCTGAGTGCTGATATGGTTCCTTCTTACTTAGAGTTAATCCATTAAACTTGTCAACTTGTATATTTCTTTCAGTAAATTTCAACTGTTACTCTTTAATAAACTGAATTTTCCTTTCTCTAATATGACTCCATCCACTGACTTCTCATTTCTAATATTCTTAATGGAATTCTCCAGTTAACCACTAATTTGAAGTATGGCCACACTGGTGCTTCGTGAGCCTTCATGAGTGAAGTGACCTTTTCTGGCTTTTGTAATCAGCCCAGCATATCTGAAGCATTCACTGACTAAGCCTTTCACATGTTCAGTCCTACCTGAGAGAAGCTGTTAGTGCCATCTTGTGACCATAAGTGGAAAACCTGTTCAGGCCTGGACCCTGCACTGAGGAAAAAAGGAGGACCAAGAGAGGGATTGAGAGAAACGAGGTTGGTCACAACAGATAAAATTGTTTAGTCAACGTTCATCCAAACCAAGGAAAGCCTTTGAGCTTTCTATTAGTGAAGAAATAACTTCATTTTCTTATCTAAGCTGCTTATTTCCCAATGCCAGTTTTATTCACAATAATTTAACTGATCCTCTGAGACTATGAAATGTGCACCTACATGAGTATATTTACAGCCTGAATCATATATCATTTCTCAGCAAAAACAATGGCTTAAACTTACAGAATACTTTTGGCCTGGAAATAGATAATAAGAAAAAACTCTTATTTACAGCCTGCAAAATATTCAACCAAGAAATTTTAAATTGTTAACAGTAAAACATTATTTATGATATTAAATTTACAACTGCTTTTGGTACTGTAGTTGCAAAGGCTTCTTGAGGGCATGAGTATTCCATTCTTTATATTCTTTCAAATTTGCATTTTTAGTATAACTAAGTAACAAAACTTCACTGATTTAGACTTGATCATATAATTTTCTTTAACATGTTATCACTGAAGTTAAAGAAAAGCAAATCCTCTAATCTGTACCATTAAACTTTGAATATGCTATTTTAGCTAATTGCAATAATTTACTTATTTTGTATATCTAAAAATTGTTAGGCAGAACCCCTTCCCCCATGATGTGACCAACCCCTTGCTTCCCCCACCCATGATTTCCAGGAAACCCACTGAGCCCACCCCAGCTCAGGCAACAGTTCCATGACTCCTCTTGCCCTCTGACAGTTACAGCCCCAGAGTTTCAATCTTGTGATAAGCTCACCTTACGGAACATCTGTCCTCTGGCAGTTACAACCCTGCATGACTACAGCAGCACTTAAAATTTGAGCCCTTCCCATAAAGACCAGCCAACTCCCCACTTAGCCATTACTTGGTTTCACTCTATACCAATAACGAAAACCTGTCAACTTTCCCCTTCCAAGCTAGGCAAAGAAAATCTAACACCTCCCTTTCCCTGCTTCCTGCAACCCATCCTGTATAAGCTGTACCCCTTCCCTTGCTTGGGATTGTTGTCAACTTAGGCTTCAGCCTATCTGTGTATAGCCTCACAATAAAGCTCTTTTGATTGAGTTTCAGTCTCTTCTCCTCTTTTCCAGTCAAAAAATCCTATCGAAAATGTTTATTTCCTCTTAATTGTTGAAGGATATTTACACTGGGTATAGAAATCTAGGTTGAAAAGTATTTTTTCTTTCAGTCATTTAAAGGTGTTATTCCACTATTCATTGATTTACAATAGTTTTAGGAAATGTCTGTTGTGATCCTTAACTTTCTTTCTGTCATGGTCAGGTTCATGTGTCAACTTGACCAGGTGGTGGTACCTGTTTGTCTGGCTGGGCAAGTGTTGGCCTGTCTGTTGCGATGAGGACATTTCATAGAATTAAATCATGATCACATCAGCTGCATCCATAGCTGATTCCATATGTAATAGCCAAGGGGAGTGTCTTCTGCAATGAGTGATGCTTAATCTAATCACTGGAAGACTTTTAAGGAGGACTCAGAAGAGACAGGCTCTTTTTCCTGTGTTGGCCAGCAAGCCTCTCCTATGGAGTTCATACAGACCCTCCATCAGAATCGTTGACCTCACAGCCTGCCCTGCAGATTTTGGACTCTGTGTTCCCATGGTTAGATGAGACACTTTTATAAATTTTATATTTGTGTGTGTTCCCTATTGATTCTGTTTCTTTAGACAACCCTAACTAATACACATTCTTTAGCTTGTGTCTTTTTTATCTTCCCTGTGTCTGACTCTCTTTAAAGTTTTGTCTTTATCCCTGGTTTTAAGCAATTTGAACAACACACACCTTCAACAAGTTTGCCTAATAGATTTTTTTGCATGTAGTTCTTTGAAATTCTTGAATGTTTAAGTTTATAATTTTAACAAATCTTGAAAGAAAGGCCATTATTTATTCAAATATTTTCTGTGATCCTTCCCTTCTTTTGAATTCTAATTGTCCATGTATTAGATGATCTGAAGTTGTGTCATATCTCAATAATGTTTTCTTTATTATTTTGTCTTTTTTCTCTTTGCATTTCTACTGCTATTCCTTCAAATAAAGTAGTAGTTTCTCTTCTGTATCTAATCTTCTCTTATTCCCATTCATTATGTATGTTTTTATTTCAGACATATTTTCATCTCTGAAATTCTAATTTGAATTTCTGCTCTTATATGAGTGTCTAGTCAGCATATTATTTCTTCCAACTTTCCTTAAATAAATGGTACCTATTGATCATTGAATTATTATCCTGCTCTACTAACTTTAGTATATGTGTTATTTTGGGTTATGTTTCTACAAATTGAGATTTTCTTTACCATGAATTGAATTTTCCTGCTTCTTTGCACACAATGTTTGACTTAATTTTAAGTTTGTTTTTTATTGTTGTGATATGGCAGAACTAATTTGCATTTAGCTTACTTTAAAATTACTCATTTTGAAATTTGCTATTGTTGTGTTTGGCTCTTTGCGTTGCAGAGTTCCTAAGGCAATGTTTCCCTCTTGGCTCAGTCTGCACCAAGATGAGTCTTACTCATCATTTGATGTTTAAGCAGGTTATTTAAGCCATGATTTTACAAGAGCAAGAGTGAGAGTATGTTGCTATTTTGTGCATTTTACGGTAAGGGGGTCATGCAACTGGTCGTCTGGGAAGGGCTCTGTCTGGTGATGACTCTAAGAATTAGGGAGTCTCTCCTCTCGTTTATATTTGTATTTAATCTACCTCTATTTAGAAGGACTGAGGCCATCTTCATCAATAGGTTGTTTAACCCCTTGAATGTAAAGAGGTCCACAACATCAACATGTTCTGTAATTATTTTGCAGTTATTTTTGTAAACATTGCTGTATAAATAAACCCATTTAAGTATCAGACAGTATCTAAGACAAATCCTTGATGAAGATTGAGTCAAGGGGGTTCTCTCTCCTGAGCCTCCATCTCCCAAAGCCCTGAACATGACAATGTGTTGGACACCTTTGGCCAAGATGGGAGCTCTGAGAGGGAGGAGTTTGAGGCAAACTGGATGTGGGATCTGTTGCCTTTTTTGTTTGAATGTAGCTCATAAATTTGATGGAGGACATGGGCACCTGTACATTGAGGGGGGTGATTGCCCCTCTCTGCTGAATCAGGAGACCAATGGTCAACATGTGGAATACTCTTATCTTGTTTTTTGGTTATGGGGCAACACGGTGTCATTTATTTAATACCACAGGCAATTGTCAGATGGAAGCCAGAAGACCATGAAATTGTGTTGCACAGACCATGGGGGACTGTTGAGGTAAACCATCAGAAGTCTACTAAATGTGTACCATTGGCCTTTGAAAATGAAATTGAATTGTGTCTGATTTGTCTTGTATGTTGGTACTGAATAATACATATTGGCCAAGTCAATAAGAGAAAACACAGTGGAAGAAGCATTTTGAACTTTTTAAAAAACAGTGGTGATATCTGGCAGAAGGGCTTTTGCTAGAATCCTTGTTGAGGTTGTAATAATTAATGGCTGGCTTTGTTGTTTGTTTATTTGTTTTCATTTTGGCCTGGCCTTAAGTACAGGTCAGACTGGTGAATTCAAAGGTGAGATAATGGTTTCTAGAATACATGCTTCTATCATGTCACATATATCTGGACATATATTTTAGTTCTCCCTGTGAGTTGATATGGTGGAGTGCTAAGCACATAGTGGGGCTTAGAGAGTTTTGTTGGCTCTCAATGGGTATGCACAATTATCAGTGCAAAGTCTTGGCTTGATCTGTGTGGGAAACCAGAAAGTCGGAATGTCCACATCCGTGATAGGATATGGCAGTGTAGAAGTTGATCTGGCTGTAGGGAGAGGATAGGTCTTATCTTCATAGTGGCAGGTATCTCACATGCTGCCCCCTGCTAGTCCATCAATAGGCTCTGTGGGGCTGGGGCATTGCACTGGTGAAGTGGGAATCAGAGTTACCAGTTATCTAGTGTCTAATAATACCATGAAAGTTTTTGGGTTTTCAGGCCTCAAAATAACATAGGTTTGGTGAACAGATATTGCCATCTGTGGTGGTGCCTGGGGCTGGCTGTTAGACCCTTATACAAGCAGGGTCCTGCTGTTGTTGAGAGTCTGGAGCTTATTTGTCCCGTGGGTGAAGTGGTGTGCCAGTTAAAGTGTATGAGTGTCCTTAGAAACAGGAGACTTGTTGAGACGTGTTGGCCTGATTCAGCTGTGGGCAGCACAGGTGAAGAGGTCTGTGGGGGGGGGCGGGGGGGTACAAAGAATGGAGTATTTTTGGTGAGTTGTTTCAGGTAAGAAGGGCAATCTGTTGCCTCGAACACCCAGTGGACATTTATATATTTCCATTTTTTTAAGGTGGTGCGTACTTGTGAGGTATGATTTACTTTGGGAGCAATAGCAATAGCCCCCAAAGTAGCAAGGTGCAAGGGCTGTTTATATCTGTTCTACCTGCTTTTAGGGCCCCAACCAGCTATGTTTTTGGATGATCGTGACAGGACCTTTAAGTAATGAAACAATTTTACTCTCTCTGAATATAGCTACCAGCTGTTGCATCTTTTGGCCCATGGGTAGCAGAGGCTCTTCCTCAGGGTCATATGACACAGCAGGCAGGGACCCTTTATTTGGTCCCTGCATCAGCTCTCTGAGTAGGCCTAGAATTTTGTCCACATTGGAGGAAGACTTTATTTTGTATTTCCATGATATCTGGAACATGCTCCTTCTTCTCTGAGCTGGCCATGGAGGTGGCAGCTGCTTTCCATGTAGCCAGTTGAGACCAGGTGCCATTCAGTCATCCTTCCAGGACTCAATGCCACCACTTGAAGGTGAACCAGTAGGACTTGGGAAGGTTGTTTGTGGACCCACCTAGAGGCACCTGGTAAGCACTTTGGAGTACAGGGCACCCCTTCTGGAGTCCTACAGGTTTATGGGATTGTACGGAGCAATGGGTTCCATGGCACTGCACCATTTGGTGAGTGTGGGCAATGCACCCTTTGGTGAGTGTGTGGACTTTGCTGTGTATTAGCCCAGGAATCTATTGGGGGAGGGGTTCTTCTAACTTCCTCATGGGCAGACAGCAGTGCTTAAGCTTTTTTTATTTTAAACATTTTTTATTGTGAAGTATATATGCAGAAAAATGATAAAATTCAAAGAACAGTTTAACAAGTAGTTATTGAATAAGCTTCAAGTTCCACAATTTTAGGTATTTCCTTCTGGCTGTTCTAATACACCAGATATTAAGAAAAAATCATATAGTGATTAAGCAGTTACAATCATTTGTTAAATCCTAGCTTCTTTGTTATAACTCCTCCCTCTCATTAGATCTTTCCCCACGAACTTCAGGGATATTGCAGCAATAACTGTTCTAATCTCTTCATGTTGAAAAGGGATGTTGACATTATGGGATTTGGGATGCAACTAGTTGATATTCTTGGACAGAGTGGTGCCTCTGGGTTTCAGGGCTTATCTGCCATACGAACAATTTAGAAGTTTTAAGTTTCTGAAAAAAACTTAGCAACTGAAACTTTTATAGAGCCTAAAATAGAGTCCTGGGTATCCTTTAGGGTTTTCAGAAATACTGTTGTTTGGGCTTGAAATACTGTGGCAATTTGTAATATTTAGCTAAATATCGCATAAGAGTAACCTCCAGACTAGCCTCTCAACTCTATTTGAAATTTCTTAGCCACTTAAATGTTATTCTGTTCCATTTCTTTTCTCTATTTTTTGGTATTGTCAATCCCACAATGTCACGGCCAGGCTCATCCCCAGAAGTCATATTCCACATCGACAGGGAGACATATCCCTGGAAGTCATGTCCAATGTAGTGGGGAGGGTAATGAATTTGCATGCAGATTTAGGCTTAGAAAGACAGACTGGCCACATCTGAGCAAAAAAAGGATGTTTTCTGGAAGTGACTCTTAGGCATAATTATAGGTAGGTTTGGCTTCCCCAGTACAGAAATAGGTTTCATAAGAGCAAACCTCAAGATAGAGGACTTGGCCTTTTAACCTGGGAGTCCCTAAATGTTTGAGAGAGTATCAGGAATTTCCCAGTTGGGAAAGATTAACAGTTCCATATTTTTTCCCCAGTCCCTTAAGGGAATTTGCCAATATTTTTTAAAAGAAAATTGAAAAAATATGTATAACATATATACATATACACAAAGAAATATAATATATACAAAGAAAATGCAATAATTTAAGGAAAAGGAAGAAAAAGCAATAATTTTCAAAGTATACTTCAACAAGTAGTTACAGAACAGATTTCAGAGTTTATTATGGGTTACCATCCTACTATTTCAGATTTTTCCTTTTAGCTGCTCCAAAACACTGGAGACTCGAAGAAATAGCAATATAGTAATTCAGCAGTAATACTCATTTGTTAAATCCTATTTTTTCTGTTATTGCTCCTCCTTCTCCTTTGATCCTTCTCCCGATTTATAAGGATCTTTAGGCAATGCCTGTTGTGACTTTTTCATGTTGAGAACCAGTGTTGACAGTAAAGGATAGGGGGACATAATTACTTGATAATCTTGGAAAGGTTGGTTTCTCTGGGTTTTAGGATTCATCTGGCCTAGGAACCTTCTAGAAGTTGTAGGTTCCAGGAAAGCAAACAGTGCATGAAATTTTATAGAATCTCATTTGAGCCCTATGTGTTCTCGAGAGTCAACAAGAGTGATGTTGGTTGAGGTTAAGCAAACCATGGCAACTGACATTATCTAACTGAAGTGTGCATAAGAATAGCCTCCAGAATATCCTCTTGTTTCTATTTGATCTCCTTAGCCACTGATGCTTTATTTTATTATGCTTCTTTTCCCCCTTTTGGTCAAGAAGGCATTGTTGATCCCATGGTCAGATGTATCCTGGGAAATCACACCCCATGTTTTTAGAAAGATTTTCACCCCGATGTCATGTCCCATGTAGTGGGGGAAGGGTATTAATTTTCCTTGAAGATTTCAGCTTAGGGAGGATGAGGCCATATTTAGGCAACAAAAGAGGTTTCCTGGAACTTACTCCTAGGCTTTGTTATAGGAAGTCTTAACTTCTCCCCTACAGAAATAGGTTTCATAAGGGCAAGGCTTAAATCAAGGGCATGGGAAGCCCCAGTGGTAGAGAGGGTACCTGGGGTTTGTTAGATGGGAATGTTTAATAGTTCCATATATATATATATATACCATTACTTTTTAATTACCATCCCACCATAATCTGAGATGGAGCTGGGTTTTACATTAAGCTAGACAGAGCTGCAAGGCCTCATTTCCATTCTGGACTTCAGGAGTTTGAATTGTTTAAATGAACTATCCAGACAGGTTGATTAAGATTGTGTATTACAGAAAATTTAGATTGTAAATTTTAATAATTCAGAGGATAATAAGCCTGTTCTGCCTTTGGTCTCATATAGTAGGTGAAAGTCTAGAGTACACACAGTATCCTCATTTACCCTGTATTCTTATTTACCTTAGTCCCAGCCAAATTGGCTTTGTTTTTATTGCTAATTGAGGATTGATCTCTTTTTCAGTTATTTTAACAGTTACTGTATATAGCTATGCTAACTTTCAGGGCTACAGGACTATCTCTGGGTCTTAGGTGTCACAGAGAACTGCCAAATTGTCTTCCACAGTGGCTGTATCATTATGCATTCCCACCATCGTGAATAAATGTTCCAATTTCTCCACATCCTCTCCAATATTTGTAACTTTCTGTTAGTTTAACAGCAGTCATTCTTATAGCTGTGGATGATATTTCATTGTGGTTTTGATTTGCATTTCTCTAATAGCTAGTGACAATTGACATGTTTGTCATTTGCTTTTTAGCCATTTGTATTTCCTCTTCAGAAAAATATTTATTCATATCTTTTGTCCATTTAGTAATTGGGTTGTTTACTCTTTTGTTGTTGGGTTGTAGGGATTCTTTATAAATACCGGATATCAAACCCTTATCAGATATAGGATTTCTAAATATTTTCTCCCATTGAGTTGGCTGCCTCTTCACCTTTTTGACAAAGCCTTTTGAGGTACAAGAACATTTGATTTTGAGGAATTCCCATTTATCTATTTTTTCTTTTGTTGCTTGTGCTTTTGCTGTAAGGTCTATGAAGTGACCTCTATCACTAGGTTTTGAAGCTGTTTCCTTTAATTTTCTTCTAGAAGTTTTAAGGTACTAAGTCTTATATTTAGGTCTTTGATCCACTTTGAGTAGTTTTTACATAGGGAGTGAGGTATGGGTCATCTTTCATTCCTTTGGTTGTGGATATCCAGTTCTCCTTGCACTGTTTATCAATGATAAAGTTCAGTGGATTTAGAGGTCTTGTCAAAAATCAATTGAACGTAGATCTGGGCTTCCATTTCCAAGCAATCAATATGATTCCATTGATCAAAATGTCTATATTTGTACCAATACAGTGCTCTTTTGACCTCTGTGGCTTTATAATAAGCTTTAAAATCAAGAAGTGTAAATCTTCCCACTTTGTTCTTTTTTAGGATGTGTTTGGCAATTTGATGCTTCTTTCCCTTCCAGATAAATTTGATGACTAGGTTTTCCATGTCTTCAAAGTAGGTTGTTGGAATATTGAATAGAATTGGGATGAATCTGTAGATCAATTTGCATAGAAATGACATCTTTATGACATTTAGCTTTCCTATCCATGGACACGAAGTACCTTTCCATCTATTTTGGATTTCTTAAAATTTCCTTTAGCAAAGCTTTGTAGTTTTCTGTGTAGAGGTCCTTTAAATACTTGGTTAAATTTATTCCTAGATACTTGATTCTTTTAGTTGCTTTTGTAATGGAATTTTTAAAAATAACTACCTCAGGTCATTACCAGTGTATAGAAATTTACTGATTTTTGCACATAAATCTTCTATACAGTCACTTTGCTGAATTTGTTTATTAACTCAAGTAGCTTTGTTGAATTTCTCAGGATTTTCCAAATTTAGATCATGTCGCCTACAAATAGTGAAAGTTCTACTACTTCTTTTCTGAATTTGGGTGTTTTTATGTCTTTTTCTTGCCTAGTTGCTCTAGCTAGAATTTCCAGCACAATGTTGAATAATAGCGGTGACAATGGACATCCCTGTTCCATTCCTAATCTTAGAGGGAAAGTTTTCAGTCTCTTGATGTTGACTGTGATGCTGGCTCTGGGTTTTTCTTATGTGCCCTTTATCACCTTGCAGAAATTTCCATTTATCCTACCTTCTGAAATGCTGTCAAGAGAAAATGATGCTGAATTTTGTTGAATGGCTTTTCAGCACCAATTGGGAAGATCATGTGATTCTTCTCTTTTGTTTTGATAATGTGTTGTATTACATTGATGGATAATGTGTTGCATTACATTGATAGATTTTCTTAAATTGAACCACCTTTGAATACCTAGAATGAGCCCCACTTAGTTGTGATGCATAATTTTTTAATGTGCTTTTGGGTTTGATTTGCAAGTATTTTGTTGAGAATCTTTGCATCTATATTTACTAGGGAGATTGGCCTGTAGTTTTCCTTTCTTATAGTATTTTATCAGGTTTTGGTATTACAGTGATGTTAACTTCATTTAACGAGCTAGGTAGTGTCCCCTTTTCTTCAACTTTTTGGAAAGCCTGAGCAGGAATCTTCTGTTCTTTTTGAAATGCTTGATAAAATTCCTCTGCAAAACCATTGGGCCCTGGGTTTTTCTTTGTAGGAAAGTTTTTGATGACTGAATCTCTTCACTTGTGATTGGTCTGTTGAGGTCTTCTTTTTATTCTCAAGTCAATATAAGATGTTTATGTGTTTCTAGGATATGGTCAATTTCCTCATCTTTGATATTTCTTTTCTTCTGCTTGATTTAGGGTTAATTTGCTGTTTTTCTCTAGTATTTTTGGATGTTACATCTTTGGTTTTAGATCTTTCTTCCTTTTTAATGCACGTATTCAGAGTTATAAATTTTCCTCTGAGCAATACCTACTCTGCATTCCATGGATTTTGATATGTTATATTCTCATTTTTATCCATCTCCAGATATTCACTAATTTCTCTTGAAATTTCTTTTTTAGCCTTACTGATTATTTACAGGTATGTTGTTTAACCTCTATGCATTTGTGAAAATTCCTGTTCTTTGGTGGTTATTGATTTCCAATGGGAGCATAATATTTGGACACTTGACAGTCAGGGGTATATGCAACTGACTGACTGAAAGGGTCTGTGTCCAGAGAGGACTTTTTAAATTGGGGGTGCCTCTCGCTTCTCTCCTACCTATATTTAATCTGGTTCAATTATCATGTGTTTGTTGCATAAGAAACAATATTATAAACTCTTCTTAAAAAATAACCCCTTTTAAAAATTTCTAAATTGTATCTATGCTCAAATATACCTTACTAATAAAATCTCCTGGCTAAGGCTACAGCACACTCTTAGGTGACACATGGTGTCAACCCTGAGAAACACTTTATTGAGTGTTTCTTTGAGTTTCTATAAATTTTATAGGCATAATGAGTCTTTAACTACATCCTAGCTATTTAATAAAGCCTACAGATTGATGTCTGGCCATTATCATTGATGAAAGAAACATGAGCTTACGATAATACTTAGTGACTCATGGGTAAGAAACTTAGATGGGAAGAAATGATAGTCTGCAGTTCACTTGACTGTGTCTTTTCTGCATTCCCAGTGTTTTCCTCAGATTCACTGGCTTTTTTCCAAGCTGTGGAAGTGAATTAAATAAAAGTTAGAATTTCCTTTATGGATATATCAGAGTCCTATGCTATGAAAAACTAGTGTTCCAATTAGGCCAGTATTATGTCTCTAACGGTGAATGGAAGGGTGTGGATTTCCCTGCAGGTGTCAATTTTAGAGTTTAGAGACAGCTTGCAAAAATGAAAGAGAATAGTTTTCCATAATATTTCTCAATGGACAGTGTAAAATATGAATTTTTAAAATTTTTACTTTTCTTGCTCTAAAAATAAGTAAAATTTTTACTCATTCAGAGTAAAATTTACAAATTTTTAGGTGTACAACTTGGGTGACTGTTTTAAGTATATAGCCATCCACTTTTCCCCATGAGCATAACACACTATTTCTATCACACTGTAAAGTTTCCTCATGCCTTTTTGTAGATAATCCTCATAACAAGCCTTCAGGTAACATTGCTAAAAGTTCTGTCACAATGATTTATTTATGTTTGCTTTAGAAAGATTCAAAAATGGAATTACACAATATGTGTTCATTGCGTTTGACTTTTTCACTCACAATGATATTTTTAGATTCTGTTTTGCTGTCTGTCTCAGTAGTTTAGCTTATTGCCCGGTAAGATTATTTTCTATACATATACACAATTTGTTTATGTATCCTCTAGTTGATAATTACTGGTTTTGATAGTTATTACATACTGCTATAAGTATATATGTGCAAGTCATTTTGGAATTCTATGTATTAATTTTCTTTGGAAATATCTAGGAGTTGAATTGCTACATGATGGAATAAGTATTTAACTTATAAGAAACTTCCAACCATTCCCAGGTAATTTATTACTCTACATTCCCACCATAATAAAGGTACAGTAAAATTGTTTCACATCTTCACCAACAATTTGTGTTCTTAGACTTTCAAATATAGCTAATTATCATAGATATGAAAATGCGAATTAGAAATTCATGCTTTGTGTGTGTTTAGATTTTCATTATTAAGATATAATTTAAATAGAGTAGAATAAACAACTTCCTGTTTAGAATTCTGTAAGTTTTGTCAAATACATGCATTAGGGAAACCTCACCCAGATCAAAATACTCTTCCATGTCCCTTTATAGTTAAACCCTTTTTCTACCCTAGGCATTGGGAGTTACTGCTCTGATTTCTGCTTGCTTAGTTTTGCCTTTTCCAGAACGTCATTTAAATTGAAGTATAAAGTATGACCTCTTTCAAATAATGAATTTGAGATCATCTATATTGTTACATGTATCTGAGGTTCACCCCCTATATATCTGAGTGGGATCCAGGGAGTTGATGTACTAAAATTTATTTATCCATTAATCAGCTGAAGAAGGATAATCAACAAAGACCTACTTTTACAATTTTTACATGAAAATAAGCTTTTATTCTTGTAATTACTTTGGAATGGAACAACTTTATAAGAAATTATCAAATTGTTCCCTAAATTAATGTATCATTTTCATTTCCACAGGTAATTCATGAGAATTCAACTTGCTCCACCTTCTTACCTCCGCTATGTATAGTTCAGTTTTATTTTATTTTGTTTTAAAATTTTAGCCATTCTAATAAGTTTGTGATGACATCTCATTGTGGTTTCAATTTGTTTTCCCTAATGAAAAATGAGGTTGAGTATCTTTATATGTGTTTATTTGAGAGTCTATATCTTTTTTGTTAAATGTTGATTCACATGTGCTGCTCATTGACTTATTGGGTTGTGTGTTTAATTATTAAGTTCTTATGTGTTCTTTATATATTCTGGATACAAGTTACTTATTAGATATATGTTTTAAAATGTTTTGCCAGTCTGTGTTATATGTTTCTTCTCCTTTGCTATTATCTGTCTCGGAGAAATAGGCTTTGATTTTTGTAATATCCAATTTAACATTTTGTTTGTTTGTTTTATGGATCGTGCTTTTGGCAGCTCATCTTCAGAATCTTTTCTAAAACCTACGTCAAGGGGATTTTCCCTTTTGCTCTCTTTCAAATATTTGATAAATTTCAGTTTTACATATACTCCTTTGATTTATCTGTGAATTATTAGAGAAGTTGCAGGTTTATAAAACATTCTTGCAATAAGTATAGAGATCCTATATACCCCCTCCCTCAGATTTCCCTATTTTAAAAACTGCATTCGTATGTTACCTTTCTTACAATTTATGAAATGTTATTATTGTACTTTAACAACTATATTTCAAAATTTATATTAGCATTCAACTTTTTCTCTCTTACATTTTACAGATTTTTAAAAATTTACTTTCTGGAAACATATATACAATTTCTATTTTAACCACTCTCAAATGAGCAATTCAATGGTGTTGCCTTCAGAATGTTGTGATACCATCACCACCATCCATTATTAACACTTTACCATCACCCCAACAGAAGCTCTGCACCATTTAAGTAAGAATTCCCCATTTCTTACCCCAACCTGGTCCCTGGTAATCATCTTGTAGCTTCTGAATCTATGCATTTGCTTATTCTAATTATTTCATATAAGTGAGATCATAGAATATGTTCATTTTGTGTCTGACTTAATTCACTCAAGATGATTGTTTCAAGGTCCATCCATGTCATGTGCATCAAACTCCAGTCTTTTGATACCTGAATAATATTCCATTACACACATATGCCAGACTGTTTGTTTATCATTTCATCTGTTGATGGACACTTAAGTCTTTTCCAGCTTTTGGGTATTGTGAATTATGCTGCTAGGAACACTTGTGTAAAAATATCTGTTTGAGTTGCTGCTTTCAGATCTTTAGGGTGTGTATACTTAAAAGTGGTATTGCTGGGTCATATGATAATTCTATACCCAATTTCTTGAGGAACCACCAAACTGTCTTCCCAGTGGCTGCACCATTTTATATCCCTAGCAAAAATTAGTAAGTGTTCCTCTTTCTCAGCATTCTCTACAACATGTTTTTTTCCATTTTTAAAATAGTATCTTTTCTGGTGGATATGAAATAGTATATGATTGTGTTTGTCACTAATGGTTTATGATATTAAACATCTTTTTATTTGCTTTTTAACCTTCTGTATATCTTTGGAGAAATGTTTATTTAAGTCTTTTGCCCATTTTAAAATTGAGTTTCTGTTGTTTTGTTATTGAATTGCAGGACTTTTTTATATATTCAGGACATTAAATCCTGATAATGAATATGGGTTCCAAATGTTTTATCCCATTCTGTAGGTTTTCTTTTTACTTTCATGAAGATGTCTTTTGATGCACAAAAGATTTAAATTTTTATAAGGTCTTATTAACCTATAAGGTGTGGTAGTACTTGTCATCTAATGGGTGAAGGATAAGGATACTTTGAATTGTATAATGTAAAGACAGCTCATCACAACAGAGAATTTTCATTTAAAAAATATCTGTTGTGCCATGGCCCAGAATCTAAGATAAATATGATGTGGAAAAGGAGAAAGGCAAGCGGTGCTAACATTTATCAGGCTCTTTTTATGTGCCAGACATGGTCCTAATGCTTTATGTGAAGAAACTCCTTTAATCCCCTACCTATTCCAATGGATAGCTAATTTTTTTTTCTTTTTTATTTTTTGGTATAGGAATCAAACCTGGGTCTCTAGCATGGCAGGTGAGAACTCTGCTTCCTGAGACACCATGGTCTGCTCTGGATAGCTAATCACTTTGCATGAGGATATACGGTTCAGAAGGTGTCCCGAAGTTGTCTAAAATCTCACAATTAGGAAGTAAAAAAGCATTCATTGCACTCAGGTTGACTTGAGGATCTACTACCTTAGCAATTTTATTTCAGCACTTTGTTGAAATGCAAAAGCATACTCAATATTAAACCAATGATCTCATATTTGATTTATGCAATCCAAGAGTCTTCTAGAAAACTACTAGATATGACAGATGATTCTGTTCCTAGACCTTCTTTAAATCTGTGCTTAGGATCGAGGGAATGCTGAGGTGAGAGACCAAGGGGGCCATCAGTCCATTGCACTGGAGATTAGGAATTCCACATGTGAAATTTAAGCTTAGAAGAACATTGAGTCCCTGTAGACATAGACTCATTAATTCTTCCCTCCAGAGACTCACTGAACTTCTTCTTTCTTCTGTACTTCAGATCAGTTTCCCCAAATACAAGGATTCATCCCCATCCAGACCAGCTTATTGTTTGGGAACCTAATGATGTTGTTTTCCTTTTAACAACTGAAGAAGAACTTCTGAGCATATTCCCAGGTAGAAATCATGGCTTATTCCCCAGAATGCCTGTTCCAGCCTATAGAAGACTGATTACTGTGTTGATAACTGGTGTCTCCTTCCACCATTAGAGAATTTTTTCTCCCTCAGAATAGTTAGGATGAAGTGTCCTCAAGGCCCAGCATCAGTGGAGTCTTCAGGCAATCGAAATCATCCCTGAACTACTAATTTTTTTCTACCCTCACAACTACTTAAGTCAAGGATTTGGGGGAGGGGTGGCATTTGATGTGAGCCTGGAAGAAGCCAGTGTCAGACGGAGGAAATGCTGAGACATTAGGCAGTCGACCAACAGAGTGAACCACAAGCTGAGCAGGGGAGAGAGAAGAATGGAGGAAAATCTGAACTCTCAGGCCTGGAAAATCTCTGGAAATTAACTCCTGGATGACTTGTTGTGTGTCTTCACACATCCATCATCTTGTAAACCAGCAGATACAGAACTCACTCTGCAGAGAAAGACTGAGGATACATTACTGTTGTCATCTTTACCCCTGCTCTTGCAGCTCATTCTCATGAAGTGAACCACTATGGAAAATGACTCTTTTATGACTGAGTTTATCCTGATGGGATTCACAGACCACCTTGAGCTTCAGCTGTCTCTATTTTTTCTGTTCTTGGTGAACTGTATGGTCACCTTGGTGGAGAATTTGATCTTAATAAATCTTATTTGCCTCAATTCCCAATTTCACACCCCCATGTAATTTCTCCTGTTCAATTTGTCCTTCAGTGATCTCTGTTATTCATTCATCTTTACCCCCAAAATGCTGATGAGCTTTAATTCATAGAGGAACATCATCTTATTTGCAGGATGCATGGCTCAGCTGTTTTTCTTCTGCTCTTTTGTCAACTCTGAGTGCTGTGTGCTGACAGCCATGGCCTATGATCACCACGTGGCCATCTGTAAGCCCCTACAGTATACTGTCACCATGTCCCCCAGGTATGTTTTCTGCTGATGTCTGCTTCATACGTGATGGGGTTTGCAGGTGCGATGGCTCACACTGGGTGCATGATCAGGCTGAAGTTTTGTGATTCCAACATCATCTGTGGGAGCCATTTCCTGTCCTGGTTTCTGTGACTCCCGCTTGGGGTCCATCTCTTAGCGAATGGGGGGACTCGGGCAGTCCGGATCTGCTTTCACTCCCGGGGGATCGCATGGCATGGAGGGCGCGCGAGACAAGAACTGACTTGCGAGAAGGAGTGGAGGTGCGCACATCAAACGTTTATTAGGGGAAGTACAGAGGTTTATATAGTGGTGAGGCGGAAATGGGGGGGGCAGGGGAGGCACGCTGCATGATTGGTGAGGAGGCTAAGGGTGGCAGCGAGGGATTGGGTGTGCTGAGAGCAGAAAGGTCCAATGGAATGGTTTGAATATGATGTTGCCAGGCAGAGGGATATGATGTTGCCAGGCAGAGGAATATGGTGTTGCCAGGCAGAGAGCGAGAGGACAAAGGTTGGGCCAATCAGAGAGTGAGAAGACAGTGGTGCGATGTGAGGTCAGAAGTTGCTAGGTGGAGGGCCTGAGAGATGAGGCCGATATTACATCCGGCAATTCCTCCCTTTTTTATTTTAAAGGAGGGATAAGGTTAGAGGAGAAGTGGAGAAGAGAGGGCATGCTGTTAGGTATTGAGCGACCAGAGGACCAGGTGGGTAGCAGGCTCCCTTGGAGTCTTGCAAAGGGCAGTACCGACCCATACTCACGGACTTCCCCTGGGGACCCTAGCTGGCCGGGCGATTAGGTCCCAGGGTGGGCAACACTGGCTAACCAGACCTGAGCTTGGCGGTGCTCCTCCAGGCAGGCGGTACCCCTCATTAGCTGTAGGGTAGCAAGAGCGAGTAGTTGGGTTTTTTTGCTGGTCGGCGGAAGCACGCCGGGCTAAACACACAATAATTAGGATGAGTAAAATTAGAAGAAGGAGTAGAATACTATAGAAAATTAGGTTTGAAGGTTGAAAGAGTGAGGAGAATTTTGCTGCTAACTCAGAGAGAAGGGTGGTTGAGAGTACAGGATGAATGGTGAAATTGGGGAAAGAAGGGGCTATCGGGAGTGAGAAATGGAACACCAGGGGGGTTTTGGATGGCGGCCCAGAGCTCCAAGGCTTGCCCTGTGGAGGCAAGGGTGAGCATGGCAATAAGGATTTGAATGAGGGTGGGGGAGGTCTGAGGGCAGTTTCGGCGGGCCCTCGCATATAGCTGCAGAAGCTGTTCAGGTGTGACAATGTTGCTTCGCTGGTCCTGCTGAGGCGTGTCTCCCAGGGACATCCGGGCAGTCTGGTGAGCTAGGTTTCTCATTCTGCGGTGAAGGCGCCTGCTCGGTCGCCGTGGCAGGCCTGACGTTCCTTCCGGGGATCCAGATTGGTTGCGGCGCATTTTCTGGAAAGATACCCGCACCCTTGGGTGAGGAGAGGGGCTGGCCCTTCCCATGTGTTAGTGGCCGGATCGCGCCAGCGAACCAGCGGGGCTGGCGTGGGCCTGTGAGAGGGTCCCCAGTGTTTATGTAAGGGAGAGAGGCCTTCTTGATCGAAGGTGAGGAGGTTCATGTGTATGAGTGTAGCTGTGACCAGGTCGCCGGGCGAGGCCCGGGGAAGGTCAGCCTTTTCCTTTTGTATTTGAATTTTAAGCCTGCGATGTGTAGATTCAACAATGGCTTGCCCTTGTGGGTTATAAGGGATGCCAAAGTGATGAGTGATGTTATAGAGGCGCAGGAAGGCTGCAAAGGAGGCGCTGCGGTAGGCAGGGCCATTGTCTGTTTTGAGGTCCCAGGGAACTCCCATAAAAAGGATTCCCTGGCAGAGTGCTTTAATGCAGTGTTTGGCGGTCTCCCCCGGTAGGGGAACAGCATAATACATGCTTGAGTAAGTGTCTATAATCACATGCAGATATTTAAGACGCCTGAACGAGGAGATGTGGGTGACATCCATTTGCCATCTGGCGTTGGGCTTAAGGCCACGGGGATTGACCCCTTGCGGCTGCAGGGGCCCAAGCGGGGTGAAAGGCGTGCACGTTGCGCAGCTGCAAACTATGTGTTTACAGGTTTCCTTGGGCAGGCCACAAAGATGGTGTAAGGAGTTGGCTGAAAAGTGAAATCTGGAGTGGAGTAGTTTGGCTGTATTAATGGAGTCACTGAGTGTGTTGATGGCTGAGATAGAGACTGCTCTATCAGCTGCTTCATTGCCAGCTGCAAGCGGCCCGGGAAGGCCGGAGTGGCTGCGAATGTGTGTGATGAACCAAGGTGCCTGCTGGTGCTCTAGGAGGCTTTTAAGCCTGACTAGAGCACCATCGATGGGTGTAGAGTCTGGAAAGAAGGTCACGAGGGCGAGTACGCGACAAACTTGGAAAGTGTATAAACTGTCAGTGAAGATGTTTAATGGCTGGTGTCAGTATAGACTGAGTGCTTGTGTTACAGCGAGGATTTTGCCAACTTGGACGGAATGCTGGTTGATATGGGTGAAATCGTCAGGTTTGTCTTGTTCAGGATGAAAGGCTATGAGAGCAAATTTGGTTTTTGACGCATCTGTGAATACTGTGGTTGAGTTTGGAAAGGGAGATGATGAGGGGAACGGATGAGAGGGATTTTGGAAAGGCAGGTGTGAGATGCCTTGCAAAAGGCGGTGGCTGGGGTAGTGGTTGTCAAAGTTACCTGAAAATGCTTCTAGGAGTATTTGCATGTTGATGTTGTTTTGGATTAAAAGGTCAGTTTGTTTAGCATTTAGTGGCCAGATGATGGTGTTGGGTTGGACCCCGAAAGTCTGAAGGGCAAGTGTGACTAAATCTGTAGCCAGGTTGATCCACATTTAGATCGCCGGGCAGATTTTTCAGAGCTTGCTTTTAGCTGGATGAGCCCACAGCAGGGAGCCTCCCTGCCAAAGCGCTCCTGTAGGAGTGATATAGGTGTTCAGGACTAAAGCCACTAGAGGGCGGTTGGGATTAAATCTGTTGAGGCAACAAGTATTGAGCGCTTCATTGACGGTTTGAATAGCCATTCTAGCTCCGGTTGTGAGTTTGATGGATCGCCCTACCGCTGATGGGAGCGGCTCGCGGACTTGTAGAAGTTTAAAAAGGGGCTGAAGATCAGCTGTAGTGATTGGTAAAGCTGATCGAAGCCAATTAATTTGCCCGCAGAGTTGCTGGAGCTCCGTAAGGGAGACTCGCTCCGGAATGGCTAATTTTGGCGCTGCAGGAGTTATATGCTGGTTAACTGTGAACCCCAGAAAGGAGAATGGGGGGTTGAGTTGGATTTTGTCTGGCTGTATTTTCAGGCCTATTGCCATAAGGTTAGACTTTAGTAAATCCAACACTTGGTTGAGCTGTGCAGGCTGTTCTGAGACTATGAGGATATCGTCCATGTAATGGATAAAATAAGCCATGTCCCTTAAGGGGGCTATGGCGGTGTCAACATAAGCTTGGCATATAGCCGGGCTATTGCACATGCCTTGGGGAAGCACTTTCCATTGATATCGCCTGGCCGCACCTGCGTGATTGGGGACAGGGACCGTGAAGGCAAACTTCGGTCGGTCCCGTTCATGCAGTGGAATGGAGAAGAAGCAGTCTTTGATACCTATGGTGGCTACATGTAGATGGGAGGGAATGGTCACAGGGTGCGGGAGCCCGGGCTGCGGAGAGCCCATGGGCAAAATATGTTTGTTAATTTCCCACAGGTCATGGAGGACTCTAAATTTGCCCGATGCCTTTTTGTGAATGACAAAAACAGGTGAGTTATAGGGGCTGGTGGAAGCCTCGATGTGGTTAGCTTCCAGTTGTTCTAAGATGAGGGCTTCGAGTATTTTTAATTTATGGGAGGGTAAAGGCCACTGCTCCACCCAGATGGGTTCCTCTGTGTCCCATTGGAGAGGAGTGGGTGCCGGAGGTATTAAGCGAGCAGTGGCGCAAATTACTGGGGGGGCCGCTTGGTGATGCTAGCCCCTGCTGCTGTAAGAATGTCTCGGCCCCACAGGATTTGATCGATTGTGGTTAGGAAGAGGGGCCTGAAGGTGCCCGATTGGCCCTCATCATCTTCCCATTTTAAGGGAAAGGCGGATCGCAAGGAGGGGGCGGAGCCTGTGGCCCCGACAACAGAGGGCCCTTCTTTTACTTCCCACCGCGTCATAAGGTGCACTGGCAGACATGATATTTCTGCAGCAGAGTCAAGGGTGCCTGTATACCATCACTCGTCTATTTTAAGCGAGCGGGTAGGTTTATTGGGTGTTATGGGGACTGTCCACATTATTGTTTGGGGCTGGGCTGGGCCCGAGCCTGTGCCTCTTGGGGGCGGGGCTGAGGCACGCCCCTCCTGGAGTTTAAAGGCTGCTGTGCCAGGTGGAGTGGCAGTCTCAGGCCCAGTGGTAGCCCTTATTACAGCGAGGGCAGGGTGTGGGAGGCATGAGCTGAGGCCTGTCAGTAGGGAGGTTGGCTGACAGACAATCTTTTGTGAAGTGGCCAGTTTTTCCGCATTTAAAGCAGCCCGATGTGAGGGACAAGGCGGTGGTGAGGGCCTGGGCTAGTGAGGTGACAGCGGCATCTATATTACTACAAGCTAGGACCCAGTCCTGCAAGCCCTTTTCTTTAACTGGGATGATTGCCTGTTTACAAGCAGGGTTTGCTCCTTCAAAAATGAGCTCTTTGGCGAGTGCCAGCTGAGCTTGTTCGCCGGCAACCTTTCGCTCACAGGTGTCGGTGACCCACGAGACAAAGGTGGCGAAATCCTCCTCCCGGCCTTGGGTGAGTTTGGCAAACTTTTCTGGTTTAGAGGCTGAACATGTGCGGAAGGGGCGTAGGGCAACTTCCCGTAACTGGAGCCAGAAACCTGGCGGGGCCCACGTGTAGTGCACGGGAAGGGTGAATTGGCCTGTTCTGATGAGAGCCTCGGCTGGGTAGCCAATGCCGGAGGCCTGGTTAGTAATAATTTGCTTTTCTGCCTCAGAGTGAAAATGAGCTCGCCAGTCGATGTATTGACTGGGGGTCAGGATGGCTCGAGCTAGAGAGATCCATTCAAAGGGAGTGCATAATTGTTGAGACAGTTCCTCAAGAAGGTGGGTAGCATAGGGGCTGTTAAGGCCATCTTCCTTAACCACTTTGCGAAGGCGTTTAACCTCGTCAGCATTAAATGGGTACCATGGGAGAGGGCGCTGAGGAGTGGGGTGAATGTTCATAGGGAAACAGGAGACCGCCGGTGGGGGTATGGGAGCCGATGGGGTGTGCACGGGCGGCAGATGAGTGAAAGGGTTGTTGTGGTTGGGGGGCTTGGGCCAAGGGTCCCATGCTGTAGTCTGGGAGGGTTCCCAGAGGTCGGCGGTGCTTGCGGTCTGTGCAGCTTGCGACCAAGGGGATGGGTTATGAGGAGAGGTGTCAGCACAAAATGGCGGACAGGGTGGGGCAGGGGCACAAAATGGCTGCTGGCCATTTTTTTTCAGCGAGGGCGGGGGGAGCGCACTTCCTGTCTTTGTTTGTAGAAGAAGGAGGAAGTGGCTCGCTAGATGGTGGGAGGGAGGGGTAGAGGCAGTTCTTGTTTTTACCTGGGGAAGAAGGTGGAAGTTTGCCATCTTGTTCGGCCTCGAGGTTACTTAGTTTGGGGGGATTGTTTTCAAGTGCATTATTTAATTGTTGAAATAGGGACTTGGTGTCAAAATCGGAGTTATCGTGAGTGCCGGAAGGCTGCTGAAATAGGGCCTCCCATGGGGAAGTATGGGCTGGGGGCGGAGACCCTTGGAGGCAAGACCGGATAGTTATTAAGGTGGGTAAAAGCCCAGGGGGAAACCATTTGTTTTCGTGCTCCATGGCGCTCCTGACATGATCAATGAGCTTATCATAGGTAGCGGGGTCCCACAGGTGGCAAGTGAGAAGCCACGGGTTAAACGGGAGGACCAGGTCCCAATAAACTTGGAGCTGACGAACAGATACCTTACATTTGTGGGTGTCTAGGAGGGCTGCTAAGGCGCGGACTTGTGGTGCCTGGCGCGCCATGAGGCGGTTGCCCATGGCGGCAGAGAGAGGGGTGAGGGTAATAGATGTATTTTAAAGAAAGAGGGGGAGAAGGACAATGGCCCCCATGATAAATAAGAAGGTTATGGCAAGTAATATTCGTTCTAATACAGTCCAATTTTCGGGGGCTATTTCTGCTAGGATTATAGCAAACACAATGGCTAAGGAACAAATTAATAAGAGCCAGTAGATCATGCAGTGCTAGTATTGGGGTAAAGGCAATATTGGGATTATTTTAAGAAGGGAAGTTGCCGGGCTTATGAGGCGGGGCCCTTACCTTGCAAGCAAGGTGCCAGCGAGTGGGGCTGAAGAGAGGACGAGCGGCGGGGAAGTCCCTGTTTGGGCGCCAACTGCAGGAGCCGTTTCCTGTCCTGGTTTCTGTGACTCCCGCTTGGGGTCCATCTCTTAGCAAACGGGGGGGACTCGGGCAGTCCGGATCTGCTTTCAGTCCCGGGGGCTCGCAAGGCGTGGAGGGCGCGCGAGACAAGAACTGACTCGCGGGAACGAGTGGAGGTGTGCACATCGAATGTTTATTAGGGGAAGTACAGAGGTTTATATAGTGGTGAGGTGGAAATGGGGAGGGCCAGGGGAGGTGCGCTGCGTGATTGGTGAGGAGGCTAAGGGTGGCAGCGAGGGATTGGGTGTGCTGAGAGCAGAAAGGTCCAATGGAATGGTTTGAATATGATGTTGCCAGGCAGAGGGATATGATGTTGCCAGGCAGAGGAATATGGTGTTGCCAGGCAGAGAGCGAGAGGACGAAGGTTGGGCCAATCGGAGAGTGAGAAGACAGTGGTGCGATGTGAGGTCAGAAGTTGCTAGGTGGAGGGCCTGAGAGATGAGGCCGATATTAAATCCGGCAATCATCAACCGCTACATGTGTGACATCTTCACCCTGCTCCAGCTCTCCTGCAGCAGCATCTATGTCAATGAGCTTGTGGCTTCTCTTAATGTGGGCACAGTTATCATAGTATCAAGTGTCCTTATCTTTACCTCTTATGCTACAATTCTTTTCAATATCTTTCACATGCCGTCTGCTAAGGACTGGTCCAAAACCTTCCAATACCTGTGGTTCCCACTTAATTACTGTTGGCCTTTTCTATGGATCTGGGCTGCCCCCTTATGTCAGGCCATCAGCTTCTGGGTCTTTGGGTCAGGAGAAGTTTTTCTCAGTGCTTTATACCAATGTGGTGCCCATGCTGAACCACATTATGTATAATCTGAGGAACAAGGACATCAAACTTGCTCTGAAGAAAACCCAGAAGAGAATAACAAACAGAGCACAATCTGTGATGCTACCTTAGTCCCAGGCTCCATTGCTGTGTTCTTGCCTTCATGAGCCACCTCATCCTCTTCTTCAAGTCCTCTTCTTTTCCTTCTCGCCATCTTTCTTTCTAATGGATTCTTGTAGGAATTTTTATTCTAGTATCTTTTGTTCTTCCAAATTCTAATGTATCAAGAAGATCTATTGCTTGACTTTGTTGTCATTCTCAGTCTCAAGGTGGTGCCAACTTCTTATTTTTGTTTTCAGATGCAAACAAGGTTAATTTCATTCCCATGTGGACAGAACACTACCCACTGATTGCCTTTTTTCCCTTTCCCATTCCTGGTGAGCTGTGCCATAGGATATTGTCTGACCAGTTCTTTTCCTTGCTTTCTGTGAATCACATCAGGTCCCTGTCTTATGTAACTTACAGCTGCATTCAAACAGAGGAAGAGGGACAAAAACTGTGGACATAGAAAAACTGTAAATAGTTCCAGAAATTTTTAGGGTCATTTTAGTAGTGATTCTTCTTCTGTGTTTTTGGCCTCAATCTATAATGGAACTGAATAACACTTTGTGCTATGGTTCTTTCACTTTTTCTTGGGCATGTTTAAGGACCAATGAGGATCCCCACTTTGCCCAAGTTTTTCAAGCTCCATCAGTGATAATGATTTTAGGCAGTTCTTGTTTATGCCTCTATTTTATTGCATTGATCAACCAGTGTGCTGTCATAATTGAATTGAAATTGTCTCTGATTATCTATATATCTGTGGAAGAGATGTTATTTTCCTATTATATTTTCATTTCTCTTCACAAAAGTTCTGGGTTTCATAGGGATCGTGATTAAAAATTATACAATGACGTACTTGATTACAGATTAGGTGTTACAGATAATGTCAAGGTTCTTTGCTTGCCCAATTGCATAAAAAGAGTTCCTCTTTGCAAAAGAAAAACTTTGTTTACTCCTTATAAAAAGCAAACAAAATATTATGGCAAACATTTTTCTTATGGTGGTTTGTTCTTGCAATGTTTAAACTGATTTCTCCCTTTTGTCTCCAGCAAGAAAAATGTTAACCTCTGGTCTGTATTATGTGCCGTAAACCCTATTAAAAAACAAGTCTCTTTATCCTCTTCTGTAGATGAGGAAGAGTTTATAGGTCTTGCTTAAGGGCACAAGCTAATGTTTCAGGGCTCAGTTTTTTTACTTAATGTTCATCCCAGGAAGGAATGGTGGGGAAAAATGAGATTTGTGAAAGGTAGAGAAACTCTGGAGAATTGTTTCAGAATGAGCCTGAGTGTGGGGGTTGTCATGGGAGCAATGCCTTAACTACGATGCTTAGAGGACAGAGGAGACTGACAAAACTTTGATACCCAACTTGAAATATGCACATGACTCTAGAGAGGTTTGACCTTAATGTGGGACCAGAAGGGTTAGCTACAAAGAAAGACTCTATGAATATTTTTTGTAACAGTGATCATTTCCTGTGATGGGGAAGATGAGGAGTTTGGATCCAGCCTCCCTGATGAGGCATGGAACATTATCCTGGCTAGTATTACTTCCAAAATCATTTGGATATTATGTTATCATTATATATTTATTTAGAAACAAAATGAAATAACTGTTATTCATAAAGAAGCAATAGAAAATCTGGCTCTGTTTAATCTTGTTTTGTCTTTTGAGATTAGGGAGCGCTGTTCCTCAGAAGACATAGTTCCCTGGGGATGTAGTTAGTATAATTCTATGCTTATCAAAATGCAGCATGCATTTTGAAAAGTTTAAAAAAAATTCTCATGTAATAATAGTCTTAGTATAAAATAGTGGCAGTTTAGAATGTTATGTAGATCTGATCAAATTGTTACTATGAGATTAAAGCTCAGATATAGACATTATTATAAGATTCTGCTCTAAAGCATGTATTTTAAAATGCCGAAGTTTTAATAAGACAGAAAATAAGGTATATACCATTTGTGCCAGTTTAAAAGGATTATGTACCCTAGAAAAGCCATGTTTTAATTCTAATCCATCCTCTGGAGGCAGCCCCTATTCATGGCTTTCATTCAATCCTTATTCAGTACTATAGGATGGAAACCTGATGTTCTGGTTTGCTAGCTGCCGAATGCAACACACCAGAGATGGATTGGCTTTTTAAAAAAAAAGGGGATTTATTTTGTTAGTTCTTCAGAGGAAAGGCAGCTAACTTTCCACCGAGGTTCTTTCTTATGTGGAAGACACAGGATGGTCTCTGCGGGCCTTCTCTCCAGGCCCCTGGGTTCCAACAACTTTCCCCAGGGTGATTTCTTCCTGCATCTCCAAAGGCCTGGGCTGAGCTGCTAGTGCTGAGATGAGGAATGCTGAGCTGCTAGGCTGTGCTATGTTGTTCTCTCTCATTTAAGCACCAACCAATTAATTCAGACATCACTCATTGCAGCAGACACGCCTCCTAGCCGACTGCGGATGTAATTAGCAAGAGATGAGACTCATGTACCATTGGCTTATGTCCACAGCAACAAGACTAGGTATGCTCACCTGGCCAAGTTTACAACTGAATCCAACTAACACACCTGATTAGATAATCTCCACAAACATGTGACACACCCAATTGTGGGTATTAAACTTTCATTAGACGGAGATATGTCTCCACCCATTCCGAGTGGGTCGTGATTAGTTTACTGAAATCATTGAAA
Source organism: Tamandua tetradactyla (assembly GCF_023851605.1). Lineage (NCBI taxonomy): Eukaryota > Metazoa > Chordata > Mammalia > Pilosa > Myrmecophagidae > Tamandua > Tamandua tetradactyla. The sequence goes on along the minus strand of NC_135334.1, from coordinate 14,904,145 downwards.
AGGGGAAATGTTTTGGGAAAAGCTTCAGAGCCATGAGATTCCTGAGAGCCACAAGAACCACAGAGCCTACACAGCCAGAGACTTTTAAAGATGAAGGAAAACATCTCCAGGGGAGCTTCATGAAACAAGAAGCCCGGAAAGAAACCTAAGAGAAGTTGCCATGTTCACAATGTGCCATTCCAGTTGAGAGAGAAACCCTGAACATGATCAGCCTTCTTGAAACAAGGATTTCCCTGATGAGTTAGGTTGGACATTTTTATAGACTTGCTTTAATTGGGACATTTTCATGACCTTAGAACAGTAAACTTGCAACTTAATAAATTCCTCCTTTAAAAAGCCATTCTGTTTCTGGTATATCGATTTCCAGCAGCTAGCAAACTAGAATACTGCCCATGTCTATAAATCAGTGGTACTGAAAATAAAATGTGACTTGTAGGCATGGCACACATTTTGTGTTCCGAGTCCTGTAATGCAATCACCAACTCGTCCTGGTGGGGCGTGGGTCAGCCAACAGCCTGGCTCAGTTCTGTGAAGTCACCAGGATTCAATGTCTACCCAAGTTGAGTATATATTTCTATATTAACTGGAAAACATAATCTTTTTTTATTATTATAACATTTTATAATATTTGTAACTAAAATATCTAAAACATTAAAACCCGGTGTTTTCAAAATTATTATAATAAGAAAAGTAGGTATGAAATATTTTTAGAATATAAGCTAATTTTACAACTATTTAATTTTTAGAAGTTTTGTGTTTGTAACTCAGCTAAAGGCATGAATACTATCATCTATATCTCTTTTTATATTTGTTTATTTATTCATATCTCTTTCTTATCCTCTTATTTTGGCTGCTCCACAAATGAAATTAAATTGGAAATATTTTGTTTTATTTACATTCACCCCTTATTAACATATAGGTTAATACTCTATAAAATGTCTTTATACATGAGCTTAATTAAATTAATTACATAATTGTTTTAAGCTGATCAAGTACTATGAACTTAAAAGGACGATATCCAATATCTCCAGGTCTAACTCTCATGAAAAACATCAAGTTAGAAATGTCAGAATCCTATTGTATTGTGCTCATGGATTAATGTTCATCCCATCACCTAAAGGAATTGACATATTTTCAGGACATCAAAATAACATAACTTGCAGGTTGACATTAACAGAAAAGTTTTTAAGTCTTCTATCCAAAATTCTTATTGTTTGTCCTTCATGAATAAAGATTGGGACAGAACTTTCCAACCACTAAGTAGAAACTTGTTTGACAAATGGGTTTCAGATGGAGGCACTGAGTGTGGGGCACTCAGGTTAGCCTGGTACACTTGGAGTTTCAGTCTGATTGCTCTGGGAGATTGTAGCCAAAGGGTTCCTGTAGGGTAAGTGTGGAGGGGGTCTGCTATGACAGCACCTCCCATGGTTTGGGAGGCAGCAAGAACAGTGAGACAACATAGATCTCTCTGCTCCATTTCAACAGTCTAAGGAGGCGGTGCTCGCCCACCTGGATGCCAGCTACAGCAGATACAGGAGAAGGGGGCTCTACCCTTTGTGGACAAGGACCCATGGGGCTGCTGAGGTCCAGGTGCCCAAGGAGCACAGTGCATAGCTTCAGGTGCTGCAGTTCTGTAAGTAGAAGGCCAGGCAAGGGATAGGAACAGATGCTGCTCCAGGTAGAAACCTCCAATTCTGTCTCCCCATATCAGGCACTTGCTCGTGGTCTTTGTGGTGGGACCTAAACTAGCTCTCCGGTGACTGCTCTAAACAATGGACAAGCTGTTACAATGGACAAGCTGTCTGCATTATGGCTTCTTCGTGATTTTGAACTAGTTGAAATTACAAAGTGAAATTTGGTTCTAAATTGGTTCAGTATTAAATTTGTCAATGGAAGAAGAGAGATCTTAAATTATTTAAATATGATTTCAATTGCTGTAAAATTTGGAATGACCTTAAAAATGATTTTAAGCTCTGTGATACTTATTTTTGTATTCAATATTTTTTGTTTATGGTGACTGTAAATAAATTGTGAGTATAAATATTAGAAACCCTTGATCAGGAATCAAAAGTAAATGTTTAATTCAGAAATCCTGATAGATTTCAGAAGCAAACACAGATTTTCACTAAGAATTATAGAGACATTTTGTTTAGAAATATTATCTGAGAAAAATAAAAGAATCACAATTATGCTTTCAGTACAAGGTGTACAAATTTTAGTTTTCAATTATTCACAGTAATATGATATAAAATGAAATACTGATTTTTCTTATTTTACCATCAACCATACCATACATATTTAAAGTTAACAAATCATTCATGTACATGTTAATAAATTTAAAAAATAATGTAATCTCTACCCAGTTCATAAAATAAGATATTGTCAGAATATTTCCTTCAGTATTTAGCTGTTTTTGTTGGTAGTAGTTGTGGTGTTTTCAGTGGATATTTAAAATCCAATAACCTAGTCAAACAATTGCAGATAGGTGAGTCATTAAATAGCTTATGCAGTCACGTTTGCCCCTAAATTAGGGTCAGAGAGCAACATGATAGGCAAAGGATCAATACTGTCAGTGTGCCAGGATGAAGACTATAATACTGTTTTGAAGGTAAGTGAGTGAACCAAGAGGAAAAGGAGTCTATAAACCCAAACTTTTGGATATGGTTTGCAGAATTTTTGCTAAGGCATTGGTGTGCTGAGGCATTGGCATAAGTGTGCTAAGGCATTGGTGGCATTTGTATGTGCATCCAATATGTATGACCAATGAGTGGTGCCGATCTTGACAGAAGTACCACCTTGAGGGGCAGTGAGCATATCTAAAGACATGTGATTTTGCAAAACTACTTTTCTCATTTGTTTGATTTCTCCCCATAAAAGACTTATATTATATTTAATATTTTGTTTTTTCCCAGATGAGATGCCTGCCACAGCAGGCACATACTCTTATTCCCTATGCTCAACCAGCCATCCTTAATAACACACAAGAGATGTCTATGCTTGCACAGGTAGAGCCTGTGACCCACTGTCAGCATAAAGCAGCTACAGAAGACAGACCATTGGCCCAAATATCCTTAAAATTAAGGGAGCTAGAAATCTCTGAGAGGGAAACTGAGGTAGAGTTAGATTAGGTGGTGGCTTGCTGATGAACAAAGGGCAAACTCCAGGGAGCATTCAGGCCTCAAGGACAAAGAGATCTCTGAGAACAGCAATAAACAGCACCTGGGGGCCAATGACCCCCACCTACGTGAGTCATCTATGGAGAAGGGTGGAGCCAACCACCTGACCTGAGCGAGTCATCAATGCACAAGCATCAGTGAAGAAGGGAAAAGAGGAGGGTATTAAAAGAGTTAACAAAATTAAGCAAGGAATACAAACCTTTAAAAGCAGATGGCTCCACAATGTCCAGGCCTCTCACCTCTCACCTCTTTCTTTGTGAGAGTGCCTGCATGTCCTTGCAAGCATACTCAATAATTTTTCTGCCTGCATAATAGAAAATCCTATTATATATATGTAATATTTTATATTTTATTAAAAAGAAATATTAGAGTTATTCATGATAAAAAAAGTGTAGAAAATAGGGCTCACAAATCTTGTTTCATGGTATATGCAGAAATGAAACTGTCCACTACTATTTTCAATCAGATTACGGAAAGATGCCCCTCACATGATATGTCCATCAGGGAACATAGTTATGTATGTCTATAATTCCTATAGATATCATGAACTTTGGAAACTTTGAAAGCATTAGTGTTTAAAAATAACCTTAGAATATAATAATGCCTGTTAAAAATATTACTTTAATCTGATTACAGTTATTCCTATGAAAACAAATGATCTGATATCTGCATGTTTATGATATTTTTCTCACCATCATAATTTTTTAAACTTATTTCCCAAACAGAAGTTGAACACATAATATCAACTTCGATCCCTTTTTGCCTGTATCTATTAAATTGCCTGGTTAAATACCTTAAAATTATTTTATTTGAATTTAGCTCTAAAGCACGTATTTTAATATCTCATAAATTGATAAAGATATAAAATAAGGCATATATCATCAAAATCTAAATTCTTAGTACTTCGCTGAAAGTATCATGTGAATCACAGATGTAGCAAATTTGTAATCTGAGTATTCTATCGTATTCCGTAACACACCCTGGTGGATTGTGATTCAACAAACATCCTGGCTCAGTTTTGTGAAGTCAACAGGTTTATTTCACCAGTTGAACTTATATTCTTGTACTGACTTAGCAAATTTGATCTCTTTTAATTTTTTAAATAAAAATCATATTTTATAATAAATTGTTTAAATTTGAATCTCATTTTTTAAGTTAGTATATCAAGAAAACTAGATATAAAAACTTAAAATATATAAGCTTATTTATGTCTATTGAATGCTTAGAAGTTTTGTATCTGTGAATTGGTGAATTTCTTAAGGCTATGGATGTTGTAATATACATCTTTCTTATCCTCCAGTTATATCATAGATACTCCATAAAAATTTTCATCTGGAAAATATTTGTTTTGTTTATATTCATCCCCATACTAACACGTCAAGGACATGTAAAATAATTTTTTCATAAATCTTAACACTAATTATGCTTTGTTGCTGAGCCAGTCATTTTGGGCCAGGTACTGCTGCAGTTTTAGCCATATGGTCTGGGAAATTGTAGCTCAGAAAAAGGCTTCTGACTGGTCAAGATGGGAGAGGCTCTGTTATTACAGCACACGATTTGTTGGGAATGCTGGAGGAACAATGAGTAAATAATGCTCTCACTGACCCATTCAACAGCCAAACCAAGAGCTCTTCAATCACCTGAATTCTGGCTATCACAGCCAAACAAAGAGGTGGGTAGCACTCCTGTGGACAAGTGTCTTTGAGGCTGCAGAGGGGCCCCAGGAGCACAGCATGCAGCCTTACCAGCTGCAGTCTCAGTGAATGGAGCCAGGATGGGATCCTGATTGGTCCTTGCTTCAGGCAATGCAGCCTTACCAGCTGCAGTCTCTGTGAATGGAGCCAGGATGGGATCCTGATTGGTCCTTGCTTCAGGCAGGACCCCAATCTCAGCCTCCCCATACCAGGCACTTCTCTGTGTTTCCAACTGTTGCATACTTTCAGTGGCATCTAATCTAGTTGCAGCATGCTGTTGTAATATTGCACACAGTTTCTGCAAACTAGGATTTCTTTGTTCTTTTCAAATATTTGAAATTAAAAAGTGAACTTTGATTTTAAATTGCTTCAACATCTGTCAACAAAAGAAAAGAGCTTGTACATTATTGAAATGATATTAGTTGTTAATTTTTGAAAGGTTTTCAAAAAGACTTTATATTATTTACTTCTGCATTCACTATTTCTTATAGGGGATAAGTATAAAAATGTTGTTGTTATAATATTAGGAATTATAGACCAATCACTGTCTAAGTACACAAAACTGGAAAAAAAAAAATGTTTCAGGAGCAGGCACAATTTTTCATTAAGTATATGATGATTCTTTATTTTGAAACATTGTTTAAAAAGTAATCACAATCTATTCATGGTACAAGTTTGATAATTTTGAGTTCTGAATAATTCACTGAATTATAGTATATAATGAAAATGCTAATTTTTTATTGTATCATCTCGCGATATATATATATATATATATATATATATTTAAGACTTCACCACATATATCTTTATGGTTTAATGACTAATGCAAAAATCAATGTATTTTTAACTTAGATCATAAAATAAAATATTGCAGAATACTAATATGTTATTCAATATTTTTAGCTGTTTTATTAAATAGGTGTATAGGTTCCAATAACCTAGCCCAACAATTCAAGGTAAGTAAGTTATTAAATAGTTTATATAGTCAAATTTGCACTAAATCAGGGTAATTGTGTTAGAGGCACTCACTATATATTTCAACTCTGCTGAGTGACTTCATAGTTGGGGAAATATTCGTATAAACAGACTTTTAATGTTAAAAATGTGAGATACCTGATAATTGAAATTTTGTAAACTTTTTTCCATCTTCCTACCATTAGATATTGGATAGACTTAACTTTACATGTAATAATTTCAGTAACATTTAATAATTCCCCTTTTTGCTGGTTTAAGCAAATGAACATCATGTATCTTCGACAAGTTTCCCTGATTTTTTCTTGTATGAAATTCTTTGAGATTCTTGAATCTTCAGTTTTATAATTTTAACAAATTTTGCAAAATGTCATCATTTGTTCAAATATTTTTTCTGATCCACTCTTTCTTTTGGATTGTAATTATTCATGTATCAGACTACCTGAGGTTGTGATCATGCTCAATAATGCTGTTCATTTTCCTGTCTTTGTATTCTATTGTTATTCCTTCAAGTTCAGTACTTTTTTCCTTCTGTCTAATCTTCTCTTATTCTCATTTACTCTGTTATTTTTAATTTCAGACATAGCATTTTTTCAAAGATCTAGTGATCATGCTATTTTTTTCTTCTTTCTTCCTTAAATAATTGGGCTATATTGATTGGGGAACTATTATATTGGTCTACTAACTTTAGTATATTTGTTATTTTGGGTAATGTTTCTACAAATTGATATTTTCTTTTTCATGAGTTGAATTTTCCTACTTCTTTGTATACCTTGTTTAACTTAAAGGTTTTTGCTGTTGTTGCTGTTAATTTGATACAACAAATTTGCCATTTATTTAAATTGAAATTGTTCATTTTGGAATTAGCTGTTTTCATGTTTGGGTTTTTGCAAAGTTTGACTTGCGATGTCTCCCTCTTGGATTTATCTGCACCAAGATAAGTCTTAGGCACCGTCTGATGCTATAGCAGGTTTATTCAAGCCTTGCTTTTACAAAAGTCAGAGCAGGAGCATGTTGGTATCTTGTGCACTTTAGAGTTAGGGAGTCATACAATGGATTGACTGGGAGAGACTCCGTCTGGATATAACTAAGAATTTGGGGAGTTTCTCCTCACTCTTATATTAAGGAGACTTAAATGCAGAGTGTCTGTAGTACCAATATGATTTCATGGTTATTTTTGTAATGAGTGCTGTTTAAATAAACCTGTTCAAGTGTCAGTGTCTATGATTCATCCCTGATGAAGATTGAGTCAAGAGCAATCCTCACCCCTGAGATTGGCTCCTGAAGCCCTGAACATGACAATGTGTTGGATGCCTTTAGCTGAGACGGGAGCCCAGAGAGTGAGGAATTTGAGACTGACTGGCTATGGGGTATGTTACATTTTTTGTTTTAAATATAGCTCAGAAATTTGATGGAGGATATGGTACCTGTGTGTTTTTTCAAATATAATTTTATTGTGCTATATTAGTACACCATACAATCCATTCAAAGTACATAATCAGTGGCCCACAATATCATCGCATGGTTGTGCATTCATCAGCATGATCAATCTCAGAACATTTGCATTACTCTAGAGAAAGAAAGAAAAAGAATAAAAAAGAAAACCCCAAACATCCATACCCATTATTCTCCATCCCCATCCTTATTGACCCCAGGTAGTGCCTTCAACCCAATTTAAAGATTTATGATAAAGATAAGTTAACTAAGACAGTGTAATATTGCCAGAGATAGATATATAAATCAGTGGAACAGAATAAAACATCCAGAAGTAGTTCCATAAAACAATTGACTTTTTTTTGTTATTTTGTTTTATAGCCATACAATCATTAGAAAAGATAAGGGCTACTGAATTACAGTTCAACAATCTCTGTTATTTCATTTTAGCTATTCTAATGCATTAGAAACTTTCTGTGGGGGACAATTGCCTATCTCTGCTCGGTCAGGAGGTCAGTAGTCATCATGAGGGGAAATCTTAGCATGTTTTTTTGTTATGAGCCAAGATATTGACATTTAATCCCAGATGACAGCTGGGAGGCAGTAAGGTTTTGTTGGTGGAGACCATGGGGGCTGTTGAATAACCCATCAGAAGCCCAGTAAAGATATATCGTTGGCCTTTGAAAATGAAGTAGAACTGAGTCTGATTTGCTTTGTATATTGGCACCTTATAAAACATGTTGACCAGGTGTCACGGTCAGGTTCATGTGTCAACTTGGCCAAGTGGTGGTACCTGTTTGTCTGGTTGGGCAATGCTGCCCTGTTTCCTGCAATGAGGACACTTCATAGAATTAAATCATGATCATGTCAGCTGTATCCACACCTGATTCCATTTGTAATCAGCCAAAGGGGAGTGACTTCTGCAATGAGTAATGCTTAATATGATCACTGGAAGCCTTTTAAGGGGGATTCAGAAGAGACAGGATCTTCCTGCTTCGGTTGGAGAGCCTCTCCTGTGGAGTTCGTCCAGACCCTCCATCAGAATCGTCGGCTTCACGGCCTGCCCTGTGAATTTTGGACTCTGCATTCCCATGGTCAACTAAAAAGAGAATTTTTAGTTCTCTTATTGAGTTGACATGGTGGAGTGTTAACCACATAGAAGGGCTTAGGAGGTTTTGTTGGTCCTCAGTGTGCATGCACAATTATCAGCATGAGGTATCAGGCTTGGTCTGTGTTGAGAACCAGAGTGTGAGAAAGTCCACATCCATGGTAAGGAATGGCAATAGAGAATTTGACAGCAGAAACATCTGGCCGTGGGATGAGGATAGGTCTTATCTTCATGGTAACCCTGACAGGTGTCTCAGATATCGTCCCCTTTCAGTCCATCAATGGGCTCTTTGGGACTGGTGCATTACAGTGGTGAAATGAGGGTCAGAATGACCTATAATCTAGTGTGGGTTTTGGGGTCTCCAAATTACATGAACTTGGTGGACAGGTATTTGCCATCTGTGGTGGTTTCTGGAGATAACTGCTGGACCTTAACACAAGCAGAGGGTTGCTACTATTAAATGTCTGGAGCTTGTTTGTCCTATGGGTGGAATGGTCTTAGAGTTAGAGTGTATGAGTACCTGTAGGAACCTAGAGACTTGTTGACAGATGTCGCCCTGATTCAAGCAGATTGGTGTTTGTGAAGGAACAAGGAATGGAGCCTTTTTGTTGCATTGTTCCATGCAGGGAGAGCTGGCTTTTGCCTTGAACAACCAGTGGATATTTGTGTTTTGCAATTTGTAGGGTGGCAAGTGCCTACAAATCATAATTTACTCTGAGAGCTGTACATGTTAGGCATGATATACTATAGGGGCTATTGTCAATGGAGCTAATAGATTTGGCTTTAATGTGGTGAAGGCTCCCCTCAAATACCATTTTAAGGCTTGAGGGCCAGAGTGGCTTGTTTGAGAATCATCCAGTTGTTTCTGGCCCTGTAGGGCTGGCATCTGTGTAGGCCTTTCCAGGATGTCTCAAGATTGGGGTGGCTCCAGCCCTTTCTCACTGGAGCACCAGCCACAGACTCTTTGAGGTAAGTAAGCTCCTGCAGGGACAGGCCAGACCCCAGGCCATCAATAGCCACTGTAACAAGGTGCAGGAGCTGTTTATATCTGCTTTCCATGCTTCTAGGGCTCCACCTGGATGTGATTTTGGATTATCTTGACAGAGTCTTTAAGTAATGCAATGATCTTGCCCTCTCTGGAGATAGCTGCCAGCTGTTGTACTTTTGGCCTGTAGGTAACAGAGGCTCTTCCTCAGGGTAGCATACCTCCTCCTCTGAGCTGGCCATGGTGGTGATGGCTGCTACTTCCCTGCACACAGGATGAGATCTGTGGTGTCTGTGGTGTGGCCAGTGGTGACCAGGAGCCCCCGGGTCACCCTTCCACCACCCCCAGGACTCAGTGCTACCACCTGAAGGTGAGCCCGTGCTAGAAGCACCCCGTAAGCACCATAGGGTGAAGCACCCCCTCAGGAGCCCTGCACTTTTATCAGGGTGTGGGAAGGAACCGGGGTGGCAGCAATGTGTCTTTTGCTGATTCTGTGGACTTTGCTGAGACGTTAGACCAGGGGTCTATTGTGAGAGGATTTTTTTTTTCCTCATTGGTGGACAACAGTAGATGAGCTTATTGGTTTATTGGTTAACGGCCTCATGGTGCCCGGACCCTTACAGCGAGAAGCTCCTCTGGTCCCGCAGTGACTGTGCTATGTGTGTCATGTAGCACAGGCGCCTACATGACACACATAGAAGACAGCGATGTTCCAGTAAATAAAGCAACATTCACTAGACGCACTGAGGGGCCCAGAGGGCTTTCCTGTCCCGTGGGTTTAGGAGGGTAAGTTCCCAGAGTTTTAGAACTTCATGAAAATGGAATCATAAAATATACACTCTTTAAAAATATATATATATATATATATATATATATACGCTCTTTTGTGTTTGACTTCTTTGACTCATCATAATATTTTAAGATTCATTTTTGTGTGTGTTTCATTGTTTTAGCTGTATTATTCCTGAGTAATATTCTTTTTGTATGAATATATCACAGTTTGTTTAACCATTCTTTAATTGATATACATTGGGATTGAGTTCAGATTTCGGAACTAATATGCTGCTTTTAGTGTGTATATGCAACTCACTATGGAACGCTGTGTATTAATATTCTTTGGAAAAATCTAGGAGTTGAATTTGTATATAATAAGGTAAGTATTTGTTTAACCTTATAAGAAACTTCCAAACCATTTCCCAGGTTATTTCCTATTCTATGTTCTGACCATTAATATAGGTAAATTTTTCATATCTTTACAAACATATTATGTTGTCACATTTTCTAATTTTATCTAATTCTCATAGATATGAATTGTGAAGTAGAAATTGATTGTACGTATGTGTTTAAATTTTATTTTACTGAGACAATTTAAATAGAGCAAAATTAATAATTTTTAGTTTAGAGAAATTTTATCAAAATTACAAGATAGTCTTCTATATCCCTTTATATTTAAACCCTTTTCTCACCCCCAGGCATTGGAAGCCACTGATTTCTATTTGATTAGTTTTGCGTTTTCCAGAATGTCATTTAAACTGAAGTATAAAGTATGTATGTCATTTTTTGGCTTTACTTCTTTCTTTTGGCAGAATGAATTTGCGATTCATCCATTTTGCTACAAGTATCTGTGATTCATCCCCAATATTTCTGCGTAGAATTCATGGTGTGGTTCATCCCCAATATTTCTGCGTAGAATTCATGGTGTGGTTATTCTAGAGTTTATTTATCCATTAATTGGCTATAGACATAATTTTATAATTTTTATGTGAAAATAAACTTTTAGTCTGGTAAATCTATTGGAGTGGAACAATTTTATAAGAAATTCCCATATTGCTTTCCAACCTTCTGTACCACTTTGGATTCCCATTGGAAATTCATGAGATTTCCCTTTTAATTTGTTAATGTGATGTATTACATTATCTGATTTTCCTTAGTTGAACCACCCTTGCATACCTGGAATAAAATCCACCTGGTCGTGGTGTATAATTTTTTAAATATGCTGCTCAATTTGATTTACAGGTATTTTGTTGATTATTTTTGCCTCTGTATCATTAGAAAGATTGGCTTGAAGTTTTCTCTTCACGTAGCATCTTTATTTTAACTTTTTTGAGCTCTTTAATTGTGATGGCTTTGTTGAGGTCTTCTGTTTCTTATCAATTCAGTGTAGGTTGTTTGTGTGTTTGTAGGAAGTTGTCTATTTCACCTAAGTTATCTAGCTTGTTGGCATACATAGCAATCACTTATGATCTTTTTTATTTCTTCCGTCTGTGTGTTAATGACCCCCTTCTCATTTCTGATTTTACTTATTTGTAGCTGATCTCTTTTTGCCTTTGTCAATCTAGCTAGGGGTTTATTGATTTTATTGATCTCAAAGAACCAATCTTTACTTTTATTGATTCTTTTTTTTTATTCTCCATTTCATTAATTTCTGCTCTAATCTTTGTTATTTCTTTCCTTTTGCTTGGTTTGAGATTAATTCACTGTTCTTTCTCCAGTGTTTCCAGTTGTTAGCTAGGTAACTGATTTTAGTTCTTTCCTCCTTTCTAATATAGACATTTAGGGTTATAAATTTCCCTGTCAACACTGCCATAAGTTTATATATGTTGCATCCTTGTTTTCAGTTGTCCTGAGACATTTATTTATTTTCCTGCAATTTCTTCTTGAGCCTAAGATTGTTTAAGAGCATGTTGTTTACTCTCCATATATTTGTGAATTTTCTTGTTCTCCATTTGTTATTGATTCTCAGCTTCATTCCAATATGATCAGAAAAACTACTTTGTATAATTTCAATCTTTTAATTTTATAAACACCTGTTCTGTGCCCCAGCATAAGTCAATTCTTGAGAATATTCCATGAGCACTTGAGAAAACTGTGTATCCTGTTGTTTTGGGATGTAATGTTTTTATATATTAGGTCAGTTTCATTTATCATATTATTTAGGTTCTCTGTTTATCTACTGTTTAGTTTGTTTTAACTTTTGAAGAGAGCAATGTGTTGAAGTTTCTTACTATTATGGTAGAGATGTCTATTTTTCCCTTCAGTTTTGACAGTGTTTGTCTCCTGTACTTTGAGGAACCATGATTAGGTGCGTAGATATTTATAATTGTTATTTTTCTTGTTTAATTTACCTTTTTATTAATATAGAGTGTTCTTCTTTATCTCACAACATTTTTGCATTTAAAGTCTATTTTTTCTGATGTAACTATAGCTACCCCATGTTTCTTTTGGCTACTACTCGCGTGGGATCACTTTTCCCATCCTTTCACTTCAACCTATTTGCATCTTTTGGGTCTAATATGAGTCTCTGATAAACAGCATATTGAGGGATCATATTTTCTAATCCAATCTGCCAAACTGTATCTTTTGATTGGGGAGTTTAATCCATTAACATTTTTGTTTATTACGCTAAAGGCTGTCCTTACCTAAACTATCTTTTCCTTTGGTTTTTATTTCTCAGATCTATTTTTTTTCTCTTTTTATCCCTTAAGTTACCCATAGTAGTAGTATTTAATTCTATACCTTCCTCCAGAATTCTCTCTCCTTTCTTTTTTTCACCTGGTAGAACTCCCTTTAGTAGTTCTCCTAGGGCTGGTCTTTTATTAACAAATTCTCTCAGCTTCTGTTTATCTGTGAATATTTGAAATTCCCCTCAGTTTTGAAGGACAACTTTGCTGGCTAGAGAATTCTTGGCTGGCAGTGTTTCTCTTTCAGTATCTTAAAATGTCACCTCCATGATGTCTGATGAGAAATCAGCACTTAGTCTTATTTGGCTTCCCTTGAATGTGGTGAATTGCTTTTCTCTTGCTGCTTTCAGAATTTTCTCCTTCTCTTTGGCATTTGACAGTCTGATTACTATGTGTCCTGGAGTGGGTCTGTTTGGATTTATTCTGTTTTAACACATTGTGCTTCTTTTGATTTGCATGATTATGTCTTACAAGGGTTGTGGAATTTTCAGCCATTATTTTTTCAAATATTCTTCTTGACCCTTTCCCCTTCTCTTCTCCTTTTGGGATATCCATGATGCATATGTTTGTGTGCTTTGAGTTGTCAGTCATTTCCTTGATACCATGCTCAAATTTTTCCATTTTTTCTTTCATTTGTTCTTTTGTCTATTGCTCTGTCTCCTAGCTCACTGATTCTTTCTTCTGCTTCTTCAAATCTGCTGTTGTGTGTCTCCAGTATATTTTATCTTCATCTACAGTATTTTTGTTTCCATAAAGTCTATTTTTCTATGTATTCTTTCAAATTCTTCTTTATAAGTTCTTCTAATGTCTTCTTACTTTCCTTTATCTCTTTATACAGATTTGTTTTCATTACTTTGAATTGATTCAGGAGATTTGTTTGCACATCTTTGACTAGTTGTTCCAGATTCCATGTCTCCTCTGTCTTTTGGATTTGTTCCATTGACTGGGCCATTTCTTCTGAAGTTTTTGTATGCCTTGTGAATTTTTGCTTATATTTGGTCATTTGATTATTTTGATGTGCCTAATTGGGATGTTGATTTCACTCTTGTCTAGGATTTAATTCTTTCGTGGGTTTGTATTAGGGCATTGCTTTGTCATTTGGGTCATACATATTTCTCAGACAAACCGAGTGAGAACCCTGGGGTTGTACACCAGGACCAATAGGCCTGGTGTAGAGTCTGAAGAGATTCTGAAAAGCCCTGATGCTAGAAGCCTGCCTTTTGAGAAGGTATTATCCTGTTGATGTCTTAATTGGGACATTTTCAGATGCTTAGAGTTTAAATTTGTAAGCTAATATATCCCCATTGTAAAGGTCAGCTCATTTTTGATATATTGCCTTCTGGCAGCTAAGTAAACTGAAACACATGGAAAAGGTGAAAAGCTATTCAAAGAGGTCCTGGAAAAGCAATAGAAAAGGAGAACTCTTCCTAATAGATGGTACTATTATCATGATACCTTGTTATTCACTTTGTGTAGTAGAAAATGTGGTCTGTTAGGAGAACGTGCAAAAACTTAGCCCTTGATAATAAAATGGTCAGCTGGTCAGAGTCTGGAACCAACAGGAGTGAAATATCAAAGACAACACGGTATCTGATGGGTAAATGTATATGGACATATGTAGTGTACATAAATTCTGAAGATTTTGCTTTATCTGTTAACACACAACAGAAAGTAATCACATAAAAGAGGTATTAAAAATCAAGTGGATAAAATGGCCTAGCCAGTTATAGATAATCAATCTTCGTCATCAGCCAATATGCGCAAATGAGCAACGTTTACATGGTAGCAGAGAAGAAGGCTAACCATGGGTCCTACAACATGTACTGAGACTTTCCTAGAGTAATACATTCCTTTCTGAATGTCCAAAATGCCAGCAACTGGGACCAACTTTGAAGGCATGATATGGCATTATTCTTTCAGGGACCATCCAACTATTTGGCATGAATTCTACCACAGGCAGGAATTCTATCACAGGAAAAATTCTACCAGAATATAAGCATGTGTCCAGGATACAACTTTGGAGTAATAGGATTTTAGGAATGAACCTGGGACTGGAGATCAACTGAATAGTGTACTGAATATGACACTATCCAGAAGCATATAAGCCCAGCCCTAAGGTACCCATTCATCTAAGCACCTGTCCTAGAGAACATCTGTGCTAAGATTCAAGAATCTGCTTATGGTGCCTCTTTCACCCATCCTAGGGGTGGGAGATATTTTCTGCAATGGTTAGTTTTTATATATTCTTGCCATCAAGTGTCTGTTATTTCCACATTGAAAAATATTTATAATTCTGTATTTTAAATCCTCTGTATGAAATTCACACTACACTGGCTGATTTTTTGACCAAACTTTGATGAAGAGACCACAGTTTAAGCCATCCACATGGGAATAACTTCCCACCTCACAAAACATAGTCCTGTCTTATTAGTACATGTCAACACCTTGTAACACTAATTAGTCCATAAATAACCCCTTGACTATACTCTTTCCTTCATCTTTTCTGTCAAAATCATAAATCATCCATGTTCTTGTTTGTATTAGAACTTAATTACTTTTTACAACTGAATAATATTTCATTGTACACATATACTGGATTTTGTTTATCCATTCATCTGTTGATGGACACTTGGATGTTTCCATCATTTGTCTATTTTGAATAATACCACTATGAACACTGGAATGCAAGTAATCTGTCCGAGTCCCTGCTTTCAGTTCTATTGTGTCTATACCAAGAATGTAATTACTGGATCCTATGGTAATTCTATACAAAACTTTCTAGAGAACCACCAACCTGTTTCCCACAGCAGCTGCACATTTTACTTTTCCATCAACAATGAGTGGTTGTTTTTATTTCTCCTCACCTCTCCAACACTTCTTATTTTCTGTTGTTTTTAAAATAGTAACCATTCCTGTAGTAGCCATTTAATTTGTATTTCCCTAGTGGCTAATAAAAAAATGTTGAATATCTTTTCATGTGCTTATCAGTCATTTGTATATCTTCTTTAGAGAACTGTCTATTCAGTTTTTTGCCCATTTACAAATTGGGTTGCTTTTATTGTTGTTATTGAATTGTTGGATTTTTTATATTTCTACATATTAAACCCTTATCAGATATGTGGCTTGCAAATATTTTTTCCCATTTTGCAAGTTGTCTTTTAGCATTATGATACAGTCCCTTATGCACAAAAGTTTTTAATTTCTGTGAAGTCCCATTTATATCTTTTGATTTTACTGCTTGGGCTTATGTTATAAATTCTAAGAAACTATGGCCTAACACAAGGTCCTGAAATGCTTTCCACTTTTTTATTTTAGAACTTTTTTTACCTTTGGTTCTTATATTTAGGTCTGTGTTCCATTTTCAGGTAAGGATCCTCCTCATTCTTTTCCATATGGATATCTAGCTTTCCCAGCACCGTTTGATGAAGAGTTTATTTTCTCCTCATTAAGTTGACATGATGGCATTGTCAAAAATCATTTGGTTATAGAAGTGAGGGTTTATTTCTGATATCTCAGTTTGATTCTATTGATTGAAATATTCTCTTTTAAAATAAATTATTGATAAATCTTCACACATATACAGTCCCTAAATAGCGTACAATCGATGGCTCACAATATCATCACATAGTTGTGTATTCATCACTATGATAATTTTTAGAACATTTTCTTCACTCCAGAAAAAGAAATAAAAAGAAAAAAGAAAACACATGCATCCCATACCCCTTACTCCTCCCTCTCTTTGACTAGTATTTCAACCCACCCAATTTATTTTAACACTTATCCCCCCTATTATTTATTTACTTTTTATCTATCTATCTATCTATATCTATATCTATATTTACTCATCTGTCCATACCCTGGATAAAAGAACCATCAAATAGAAGGTTTTCACAATCACACAGTCACATTGTGAAATCTATATCATTATACAGTCATCTTCAGGAATCAAGGTTAATGGAACACAGCTCAACAGTTTCACGTACTTCCCTCCAGTTGCTCTGATATATCATAAATTAAAAGGAGATATCCGTATAATGCATAACAATACCTCCAGGATAACTTCATGAGTTTTTTTGTTCATGAAAATATCTATTAGGTTAAGCCATATTAAATTGCAATTTGATAGACTCAAACCAGTCAAACATCAGTTTCATATGCTTTAACATATTGATATAAATTGTTTTATTGTGAAATATAACATATATACAAAAACCCAATAAATTTCCAAGTGCATTTTAAAAGTAGTTATAGGACACATTTTAAAATTTAGTATGGGTTGCAGTTCCATGATTTTTCATTTTTTTCTTCTAGCTGCTCCAAGACACCAGAGACCAATAGAAATATAAACATAATAATTCAGCAGTCATACTCATTTGTTAAATCCTATCTTCTCTGTTGCACTCCTCCTTCTCTATAAATAACATATATACATAAAAGCAATACATTTCAAAGTACATTGCAACAATTAGTTGTAGAATAGATTTAACAGTTTGGTATGGGCTACAATTCCACAGTTTAAGTTTTTATTTCTAATTACTCTAAGATACTGGAAGCTGAAAGAAATATAAGTATAATGATTTAGCACTCACAGTCATTTGTTAAACCTGATATTCTCTGTATAATTTCACTATCACCTTTGATGTTTCTCCCACTCTTTAGGGGTATTTGGGCTATTTCCATTCTAGCTTTTTCATGTTGGAAGGGGCTGTTATAATATGATTAGGATAGGGAGATGGAACTAGTAGATGCTCTGGAAAAGCTGTCCCCTCTGCATTTCAGGACTTATCTGGTCCAGGAACCCATCTGTAGGCTGTAGGTTTTGGAGAGTTACCCTACTGTATGGAACCTTTGTAGAATCTTACATAATGCCATAGGTATTCTTTAGGATTTGTAGGAATGATTTTGGTTGGTATTTGGCAAGTTATGATAGGTAGCAATGTCTAACTGAAACATGTGTAAGAGTGACCTGCACTCTTGACCTGTAGCCTCTTGATTCTATTTGAACTCTCTCAGCCACTGATACCTTATTTGTTATACTTCTGTTCCCCCTTTTGGCCAAGGTGACATTGTCAATACCACAGTGCCAAGGCTAGGCTCACCCTGGGAGGTTATCTCACATACCACCAGGGAACTTCCATCTCTGGATGTCACACCCTATGTAGTGGGAGAGTAATGATTTCACTTGCAGAGTTAGGCGTAGAGGGAGAAAGGCCACATCTGAGCAACAGAAGAGGTCCTCCAAAGGTGACTCTTAAGCACACCTATAGTAGGCTAAGCTTCTCTGATCCATACATAAGCTTCACAAGAGCAGGCCTCAAGATTGAAGTCTTGGCCTATTGATTTGGGTGTCCTTAAAGTTTGGCACAGTTTCTGGGGTTTCCCCTGTGGTAAAGTTTAATGGTTCCATAATTTTTCTCCCATCCCTCAAGGGACTTTACCAATACTTTTTGATTATCTGCTTAATATACTCTGGCATGTATCCAGGCATTACATTAAGCTATATAGTATTAAAAACTCTCATTCTTATTCTGGGCTCCTTGTGTTTTGATTGTTTAAATGATCTATCAAGACAAATTGAATTACATTATATGCTACAGAAAACCTGGGTTCTGGACATAATAAAAATTTCTTCCTTTAGTCTCAAAGAGTAGGTGAAGTTCTAAAATACATGCAATGTCATCCTTACCCCTGTATTCTTAATTACCTTAATCCTGATTCAATCAGCTTCATTCTTATCTCTGAATACCAGGTTGTACATATATAAAACAGCCCCTCAAAATCCAGAAAAAAACAATTACCATGCCAAATTAAATTTGATTGCTATGAGAGATTACAATCTAGGCACCAATTTTCTTATAAGTTTTTTGTAAATGAGATCATACAGTATTTGCTCTTTTGTTTCTGGCTTATCTTGCCTCACCAAATGTCCCATGGGTTCATTAGCATGTTGCATGCCTCAACAACGTTATGCCTTTTTGTAGCAACACTGCTTTCAATCATATGTTTATACTATCATTCACCAATTTATTTCTCAGTCAGTGCATCTTTCAGCCACCTGCATTCATTAGGCATCATGCATAGGGCACAAAGTCTACAGTTCATCAACATCCTAAATTTTAGATAATTTCATTGTTCCCAAGAGAATGATACCCAATAAGCATACCCTCAACAAATAGAAAATCCAAACCTCCCCAACTCTTGTCCCTCCCCCCATTATGTACCCCTGGTATTGGTGCAGTACTGTTGATGTTTTCTTTTAAACAAAGCACAGAGCATGCAATAGTAGTTTTCTCCCTACACCCCCAAATTATACACCCTTTGTACAAGATTCATACTTTACAGTAGTCCATGCAAGAACTTGTTTGTATTTTCAGTGTTAATTGGTGGGACACGAACCTATACAACCTTTCAATTACTTATAGATCCATTAGTTAGCCACCTTCATTTCTGTCTATTCCCTTACAATTAAGTTCAAACTCATTAGCAAACTATTCACCCATCTCAAGCCTATATTCTGTATTATAAGCCTATGATTATATCTTTACCAGGGTCATAAAAGTGGAATCATACAGTATCTACTCTTTTATGTCTGGCTTATTTCACTCAGCATTATGAACTGAAGGCTCATCCATCTTGTCATATGCTTTAGGACATCATTTCAACTTACTGCTGCATAATATTCCATTGTATATATATACTACATTTTGTTAAGCCATTCATCTGTTGATGGGCATTTGGATTGTTTCTTTCTTTTAGCAATTGCAAATAGTGCTGCTATGAACACCGATGTGCAGATCTCTGTTTGTGCCACTGCTTTCAGCTCTTCTGGGTATATACCAAGTAGTGGTATTGCCAGGTCATAGGCAACTTGATATTTAGTTTTCTGAGGAATCTCAAGACTGTCTTCCATAGTGGCCATACCATTATACATTCCCACCAGTAGTGTATAAGTGTCCCAGTTTATCCACATCATCTCCAACATTTGTAGTTTCCTGTTTTTTTAATAGCAGCCATTCTTATAGGTGTGAGGTGGTATCTCATTTTAGTCTTGATCTGTATTTCACTTATAACTAATGAGAATGAGCATCTCTTATGTGCTGTTTAGCCATCTGTATTTGCTCTTCAGAAAAATGCCTAGTCATACCTTTATTCCACTTTATAATTGGGTTGCTTGTTTTGTTGTTGTTGAATTGTATGATTTCTTTATGTATCCAGGATATCAAACCTTTGTCTAATGTGTGATTTCCAAATATTTTCTCCCATTGAGTTGGCTGTCTCTTCAACTTTTTGAGAAAGTCTTTTGAGGCACAAAAGCATTTGATTTTGAGGATTTCCCATTTATCTGTGTCTTGTTTTGTTGCTTATTCTTTGGTGGAAAGTTTAGGAAGTAAGTCTTGAAGACATCTCCCTACATTTTCTTCTAGGATCTTTATGGTACTGGTTTTTAATGCTTAGGTGTTTGATCCAATTTGAGTAAATTTTTGGATAGGGTGTAAGTTAAGGGTTATCTTTCACTCTTCTGGCTGTTGGTATCCAGTTCTCCCATGCCTATTTATTGAACAGACTAATTTTTCCCAGTTCAGTGGATTTGGGGGCCTTGTCAAAGATCAGTTTACCATATATTTGGTGGTCGATTCTTGCACTCTCAATTCAATTACATTGATCAATGTTTCTATCTTTGCATCAGTACACTGCTATTTTGACCACTGTGGCTTTATCATAAGTTTTAAAATCAGGGAGTGTTAATCCTCCCACTTCAGTCTTCTTTTTTAGGATACCTTTAGCTATTCAGGGTCTCTTTCCCTTCCAAATGAATTTGGTAACTAGGTTTTCCAAGTCTAAAAAGTAGATGGATGGACTTGTGATTGGTAATGCATTGAATCTGTAGATTAATTTTGGGTAGAATTGACATCTTAATTATATTTAACCTTCTTATCCATGAGCACGAAATATCTTTCCACCTATATAGATATTCTTTGATTTATTTTAAAAATGTTATATAGTTCTCTGTGTACAAGTCCTTTGCATCCTTAGTTAAGTTCATTTCCAGATACTTGATTATTTTGGTTGCTATTTTGAATGGGATTTTTTCCTTAATTGTCACCTTGGCTAGGTCATTGCTTGTGTATAGAAACATTAACTGACTTTTGCCCTTTAATTTTATAACCTGCCACCTTGCTGATTTGTTTATTAGCTCAAGTAACTTTCTTGTAGATTTTTCAGGATTTTCCAAATATAGTAATATGCAAATAATGAAAAATTTATTTCTTCCTTTAGATTTTGGGTACCTTTTATTTCTTTTTCCTTCCTGATTGCTCTCACTAGAACTTATAGTAGTACAATGTTGAATAACAATGGTGACAGAGGTCATCCCTGTCTTGTTCTTGATCTTTCAGACTCTCACCATTGCATACAATGCTGGCTATGGGTTTTACATATATACCTTTTATCATGTTGAGAAAGTTACCTTTGATTCCTACCTTTTGAAGCGTTTTTGTCAGAAAAGGATTTTGGATTTTGACAAATGCTTTTTCAGCATCAATGGAGATGATCATGTGATTTTTCTCTTTCAATATGTTAATGTGTTCTATTACATTAACTGATTTTCTTGTGTTTAACCATCCTTGCATTCCTGGTATAACACCCACTCAATCTTGGTGTATAATTCTTTTAATATGCTGTTGGATTCAATTTGCTAATCCTTTGTTGAGAATGTTTTGCATCTATGTTCATAAGGGAGATTGGTCTGTAGCTTTCCTTTCTTAATAGCATCTTTAACAGTTTTGGTACTAAAATAATATAAGTTTCATATAATGAGTTAGGTAGAGTTTTTTTCTTCAATTTTTTTTGACAAGTTTGAGCGGGATTGGCATTAGTTGTTTTTGGAATGTTTGGTAAAATTCCCTCTGTGAAGCCATCTGACCCTGGGCTTTTCTTTGTAGGAAGATTTTTGATGACTGAATCTCTTCACTTGTGATTGGTTTGTTGAGATCTTCTGTTTCTTCCGGAGTCAGTGCAACTTGTTTGTGTGTTTCCAGGAATTTGTCCATTTTGCCTCAGTTGTCTAGTTTGTTGGCATATAGTTGTTCATAGTATCCTCTTATGATTTCTTTTATTACTTCAGGCTCTCATTTCTTATTTGTTTATTTGTATCTTCTCTTGTTTTTCTTTGTCTGTCTTGCTAGTGGCCCTCAATTTTATTATTTTCTCGAAGAACCAATTTTTGGTTTTATTGATCTTTCTATTGTTCTTTGTTCTCCCATTCATTTAACTCTGCTTTAATCTTTGTTATTTCTATCCTTCTGTTTGCTTTGGGGTTAGTTTGTTGCTCTTTCCTAAGTTCCTACAAGTTAGAAGTTAAGTCTTTCATTTTTGCTCTTTCTTGTTTTTTAATATAGGCATTTAGGGCAATAAATTTCACTCTCAGCACAGCCTTTGCCACATCCCATAATGTCTGATTAGTTGTATTCTCATTTTCATTTGTCTCCAAATAGCTACTCATTTTTCTAGCAACTTCTTCTTTGACCCACTTGTTGTTTAAGACTGTGTTTTTTTATCTCCATGTATTTGGGAATGCTTTCATTCTTTGGTGATTATTGAGGCCCAGCTTCATTCCATTAAGATCAGAGAAAGTGCTTTGAATAATTGCAGTGTTTTTAAATTTGTAAAGACCTGTTTTGTGCCTCAGCATGTGATCTTTGCTGGAGAATGTTCCATGAGCACTACAGAAGAATGTATATGCTGGTGTTTGGGGTGCAATGACTGATATATGTCTATTAGGACTAATTCATTTATCAAGTTGTTTAACTCCTCTGTTTCCATGTTGATCTTCTCTGTAGTTGTTCTATCTATAGAGGAGAGTGGTGTATTGAAGTCTCCTACTATTGCTGTTGAAACATCTATTACTCCCTTCAGTTTTTCCAATGTCTGTCTCATGTACTTTGGAGCTCCTTTTTTGGGAGTATAGACATTTATGATTGCTATTTCTTCTTGATGAATTTTCCCTTTAATTAATATATAGTGCCCTTCACTGTCTCTGATGATGTCTTTACCTTTAAAGTCTATCTTGGCTGAGATTAGTATAGTTTGCTTACTTTTGGTTACCATTTGCATTGAAAATCTTTTTTCCATCCTTTCACTTTCAATCTATTTGTATCCTTGTGTTTAAGATGAGTCTCTTGTAAGCAACATATAGCTGGATTATATTTCTTAATCCTTTCTGTGAATCTGTATCTTTTAATTGGTAAGTTTAGTCTGTTAACATTCACAATTATTACTGAAAAGACATTTCTTGAATCCACTATCTTATCATTTTTCTTTCATTTGTCAGAAATATATATTCTTTTCCCTCTCTCTCTTTATATCCTTTAAGTTACCCTTACTGGTACTCTTCAATTCTGTGCCCTCCTCCAGACTTCCCTCTCCTGTCTTTTTTTCAGCTGGCAGAACTCCTTTTATTATTTCTTATAGCTCCAGTCTCTTTTTTTTTTTTTTTTTAAGCTCCAGTCTCTTGTTGACATATTCTTTAGGATTTCTTTGTCTGTGAAAACTTTAATCTCTCCCACAATTTTGAAGGACAATTTGGCTGGTTGCAGAAATCCTGGCTGGAAGTCTTTCTCATTTAGGATCTTGAATATATCATAGAACTACCTTCTTGCCTCCAGGGTGCTAGTTGAGAAGTTTGAACTGAGTCTTATTTGATTTACCTTGTATGTAGTAAATTGTTTTTCTCTTGCTGCTTTCAGAATTTTCTACTTCCCTTCAACATTTGCAAGACTGATTAGTATGTGTCTTGAGGAAGGCCTGTTTGGATTTATCATGTTTTAAGTGTTTGAAATCAGCTATCCTGTCCTGGATATCATTTATTCTTTCTTCTGTCCCTTCAACTCTGCTGTTGTGTGCCTCTAGTATGTTTTTTACTTTGTCAACAGAGTCTTTAATCTCTGTGATAACTGCTATTTTTCTATTCATTCTTTCAAAGTCTTCTTTATGCTCGTCTACTGTCTTCTTGATCTCCTTTATGTCATTAGCCATTCCGTTTATTTTATGAAGTAGAGTTATATGAATATCTTTGATTACTTATTCCAACATCTGTCTCCTCTGCTCTTTTAATTTGGTCATTAGGTTTGACTGTATCTGTCTGCATTGTGATATGCTTAGTGATCCTCTGTTGTTTTTGTTGCATGTAAATATCTTGATTGGTTTACTTTGGAGTTGATTTTCTTCAGTTGTCTAAAGCCTTGTGTTTGTGGTGTGGAAATGTAGCAGAATGCAAGGTACAGTGCAGGGCACAACAGTGCGATAATGTACTGCAGCACAAGTATAGTCACAGAAGATCATAAGAAAATGCTCAGTTTTGGGCATAATTTGTGTTTGTGAAATCTGTAAAACAAACTAGAATTGTCCAGGAAGTAGTGTAGATCTCTAAGTTATACATATAGAACAGAACTTATCAAAATTAGCCAGTTTTGACTCCCAGGGAAAATTAAAAGTTCTGACATTTAGGTCCAGAAATTTTTATTTTCAGAATGCAGAGTGAATGGTTGCAGGGACAGAATACTAGTATGTAATTGGTAGAGGCCAGGGATGCTGTGCCTCATAAAATATATACATAGCCCACTACAGCAACACATATTTTAATGTACAAAATGCATATAGTTGTCGTGGTTCAGAATCTCTTTATATATGTGAATGTGGCAGAGGAGAAAGGAAGAGGAAGCTAAGACTTATCAGGCTCTCTTCATTTGCCAGACCTGGTCCAAATGCTTTATGTGAATTAACTCATTTAATAGCCATAGCAGCCTTATAAGATAGCATTTTTTATTCTCATTTTATAGATACAGATACAAAGTTCAGTGAAATTCCATAGCTCATTCAAAATTTTACAATTAAGAACTTGAGAATTGTTCGTTAAACTCAGTCCATTTACGAACTTCATCTCCTCACTTCACTGAGTTGAAATCTATAAGCATGTATAGTGTTAAAGCAATGATCTATTATTTCATTCATTTAATCCAGAGATTTGTAGAAGAGTATTAAAAATGGCAAGTGACGACCTTGCCGGTGCCCGCCCCTAGCCAGTGGTGCTCCACACACCCAGCATCCAGCCGGACTCGCAGCGCGCCGACGGAGCGGACATGGGCAAAGCGATGGTGGCCAGGCTCGGACTGGGGCTGCTGCTTCTGGCGCTGCTCTTACCCACGCAGATTTATTCAAATCAAACAACTCCCATGCCACATTCAAGTAACTCCTCCCAGAGTACCTTGGCTGCCCCAACTTCAGCTAATGCCACCACCCCAGGAAGCGGCAGTGTCCTGCAGTCTACAGCCAGCCTCCTCATGGTCTCACTCTCTCTTTTACATCTCTACTGTTAAGAGACTCAGATCAAGAAACATCTATGCTTCCCCATCTTCTGAACCCAATCCAAATGGCATCTAAAGTCCAGTGTGGCGAGAACACAGGTCTTCATTGAATCTACTGATTCCACACCTTAATTGATGCAGAAAATGTTGAGAATCCCAAATTTGACTGGTTTGAAGAACATGTGAAGGATTTGACTTGATGATGAATGCCAATATTAAGTCTGCTGGAGTTTCATGTAGAAGATGAAAAGAGACAACTTCCAAAATGAAGAGATTATTTCCTTGAATGTGACTTAAGAAATAGGGACACTTAAAACTCTACCTTGAAAAACAAATAGATTTTCTCTTATCCAAAGAGAAACAATGGGGTGTGGAATGGAGATTCAGTTTTCATTTGGTACATTAAATATATAGGGTCATGAAATGATTAGGTAATATAAAAGCTCCCATGATTCTATTTATGTGTACATTAGACGGAACCTCCAGGTGTTACTGTACATTCTCCATGTATTGTTTCACCAATACTAATTTAATGCTGATAAACTCTAGATAAAAGTTTTACATTGTTCAGCTATCATTGTTTTCTTGGGAACTCAGTTCTTATTTCTGAGGCTTGGGATTTGACATTGTTGTAATTGACATGTGCCAGGCAATGATGTATTGGAATCTACCCCACAATGTAAGCATAATGAATAAATCTTGCTTATTCATTTATAAAATCGAATGGTAGGCATTTCTTATCACATTCCCATCCAACAACAGCACCAGATTCATTTAGCTAAACTGATTCCAAAGAGTAGAAATGCATTGACCTCAGCCAATTTCAGAATTCTGCTTTTTTTGTTTCTGCATATGTTGAGTATATTTACAATTTAATAAATGATCTGTTTTGAAAGTAAAATTGATAGGTCTTGAAATTTAAAAGGCAAATGTGAAGGAGCCAAAAATAATGTAAATCCAGTATTTGGGAAGTGAAGACTGGAACCTATCCTGCATTAAATTCACAAAAACTTTTATACGCTTTCTGTAAATACTTTTTTTAACTATGAATCAGAATAGCCACATTTGGAACACTTTCTTTATCAGTTAATATTTTTAGATAGTTAGAACATGGTCATAAGCCTAAAATTGGCTTGATTCTGGAAAGTAAATCTTTTACAACTGCCTAAATGCACAGAAACCTTTTTAAAAATAAATACTCTCATGAAGTTTTTTGTTCGCATGGTCACACACTGATGCTTAGATGTCCTAGTATCTAATATGACCACAGAAGTCTTGATAGCCAGTCATTTGTTTCCATCTTTTTTTTCTTTAGAAACCCACAGGGAAAAACCAGATCCAACAGGTCTAAAGCTACTGTGTGTGTGAATGAACATTCCCTTCTACTGCATATTTGAATGCTATACATCTTGTTTTGGATTGTATATTGTGTTTGTGTATTTATGCTTTGATTCATAGTACCTTCTCATGTTATGGAATTGATTTGCATTGAACACAAACTGTAAATTAAAAATGGCTGAAAGAGCAATCAAATGAAAAAAAAAAAATGGCAAGTGACTATTTCCAAGGACCTCCCTTAGAGTTGCACTTGGTATCCAGTGGATGCACAGGGGAACAACCAAGGGGCCATCAGTTCTTTGCAGTGGGGATTAGGAATTCATTATATGATATATAAATTGAGCAGAACACTGAGTCCCAGAGGATCCTGTTCGATGATACAGGATGTAATCACAGGCCCAGAAATTTCTACCCTCAAGAGGCTCATCAAACTGAAAGAAATCATGTGGGAGAGGATAATTTTCTGTACTTCTAATTAATCTTCCCCAAGCCATAGGATGTGATGCAGGAAAAACATTCTCACTGAAGCCAGATGATTGTTCTTTAGGCTCATATAAGGTTGTTTTCCTGTTCACAAGTAAACAGGACCTTCTGGACAAATTAAAAGTAGAAATTACAACTTCTTTAAAAAAATACTTCTTCTAGAATGTTAAAGACTCAGGACAGTGCTGATGGCTACTGCCTCCTTCATTGTCAGAAACCTTGTCAGCTTCACGATGGTAGAGATGAATAACCCTCAAGTCCAGTGTCAGTGAGGTCTCCAGGTGAAGGAATCATCTCTGATTTAGTAACCTCCTTCAAACCTACAACTATATAAGACAAGAATTTTAGGGGAGCACTCCAGCCTTTGATATGAGATTGGCAGGAGCTCATGTCAGAGGGAGGAAATTAGGCATTAGGAGGTCTACCAGCACTCTCCTCATTCTCCTCTGCACAATGACCAAGACTCTGAGAGAGGGAAAGAGAGGAAGGAAGAACAGTGTGGACTCTCAGTCCTGGGGAATCTCCTCAGGATGTCAGTTACATGGATGTCTCACCCTGTGTCTTCAAAAAACCTTGATCTTGTAACCCTGCTGATCCAGATCTCCCTTTGCAGGATAAGATTGATTGTACATCACTAAGCTCACCTCTACTCCTGCTCTACAGATCATGCCCATGAAGAAAATGGCTGTGGAAAATGTCTCTTCAGTGACTCAGTTTATCCTTATGGGATTAACAGACAAACCTGAGATTCAGTTGCCCCTGTTTTTTCTGTTTTTGCTGAACCATGTGGTCACTGTAGTGGGGAATTTAATTTTAATGCATCTTATTTGCTTCAGTTCCCACCTTCACACCCCCATGTACTTTTTCCTCTTTAATCTGTCCTTCATTGATCTCTGCTATTCATTTGTCTTTACCCCCAAAATGCTGATGAGCTTTAATTCAGAGAGGAACGTCATCTCCTTTGCAGGATGCATGGCTCAGTTATTTTTCTTCTGTTTCTTTGTCAGCTCTGAGTGCTATGTGCTGACAGCCATGGCCTGTGATCGCTACGTGGCCATCTGTAAGCCCCTACTGTACACCATCATCATGTCCCCTCAGATGTGTTCTCTGCTGATGTCTGCTTCATACGTGATGGGGTCTGTTGTTGCGATGGCTCACACAGGGTGCATGATGAAGCTGAAGTTTTGTGACTTCAACATCATCAACCACTACATGTGTGACATCTTTCCCTTGCTCCAGCTCTCCTGCAGCAGTACATATACCAATGAGATTGTGGCTTCAATTATTGCGGGTACAGTTATCATAGTATCAAGTATAATTATCTTTATCTCTTATGCTATGATTCTTTTCAATGTCCTTCACATGTCATCAGCTAAGGGCTGGTCCAAAGCCTTCAATACCTGCGGCTCCCATTTAATTACTGTTGGCCTTTTCTATGGATCTGGGCTGCTCACTCATGTCAAGCCATCATCTGCTGGGTCTTTGGGTCAGGAGAAATTTTTCTCAGTGCTTTATACCAATGTGGTGCCCATGCTGAACCCCCTTATCTATAGCCTGAGGAACAAGGATGTCAAAGCTGCTCTCAAGAAAACCCTGAAGAGAATAACACACAGAACAGAACCAGTGGTGCTGTTTTAGTCCTTACTTCCATTGCTGTGTCCTTTTCTCTTCTACCTGCCTCTCCTCATCTTCTTCTTCCTATTCTTTTCCTGCATCTCTTCTTCTTTCCTTCTAAAGTCTACGTTGAAGAATTTTTAGTCTACCATCTTCTTTTCACTTTTCAGTGTAAACATTTATTGTTTCAATACGTACATTTTATTTACTATTTTTTTAAGGAAAAAGTCTATTGCAATCCATAATGTGCACAAATTCCTTACAAATACTTGTGAAAGATAAGTCTCCTCGTCCAATTCCCTAGTCGTGGAAATGATTGTGTGACTTGATAAAAGTCACACATTAATGTTGCAGAACCCAGTGAAGGAATGAAAGGAAAGAAAGGAGTGTGTAAAAGAAGGAACAGAAACTCGGGAGAGTTGTTTCCGAATGACCTGGATGTGGAGTCACCGTGGGAACAATGCCTTCAGCCAGAGTTACTGTACAGAGTGGGGACTGTCAACCTCAAAATGCATACGTGTCTCCAGAAAGGTTTGATTTCAGAGGGGTTCAACAGGGTCAGCTACAAAGAAAGAGTTAATCACAATCTTGCTTATAATTGTTATCACTTCCTATAATGGGGAGACTGAGGAGCTCGTGGACAGGCCTCCCTGGTGATGTCAACATTTTCATGGTAGTATGTGGACTTTAAAAAGCCTATTAGATATTACACTATTTCATATTTTGTTGAAACAAAATATGAGAGGTATTTATGATGAATAGAAGCTGTAAAAATAGGGCTCACAAAATATTCTTGTTTTGTGTGACAGAAAAGTAACTGCACACCACTCCTTTCAAGTAGATTAGGAAAAGATGCCCTCACAGGATATTCATCCGTGAATGGAGTTAAGTATGTCTGTAATTCCTATAGTTATCGTGAATTTTGGAAGGTTTGAAAACACCGTTGTTTAAAAAAATAGCCTTAAAATTTAATAATATCTGTTAAAAACATTATTTAAATCTGATTACTGTTATTGCTATGAGAGTGAAGGATCAGATATTTCATGTATTTTAATATTTATCTCATTATCATAATTTTTTTAACTCTTATTTCTCAAGCAGAATTTGAACACATAGTATCTACATCTGTCCTTCTTTGCTTGTATCTATTAAATTGCCTAGTTAAATATCTTATAATTGTTTTGCTTGAATTTTTCTCTAAAGTATATCATTTTAAATTTTACAAACTGATAGAGCCAAAAATTAAGGTATATATCATCAAAGTCTAAATTCTTGGTACTTTGTTGAAAATATGTGAAGCAGAGATCTAGCACGTTCTCTAGAACTCCCTGGTGTATTGTGATTTGCAAGCAGCCTGACTCTGCTTTCAAAACTAACAGGTTTATTTCACTATTTGAACTTACATTCGTGCATTGACTAGCAAATCTAGTCACTTATTTTTGAAACTATAATAATATTTTATAATATTTAGAACTAAAATTATTGACATTCAAATCTTGTTTTTGGAAATTAATAAAACAGATATAAAAATTTAGAATGTAACTCAAACGGACATTTGCACACCAATGTTTATAGCAGCGTTATTTACAATTGCAAAGAGATGGAAACAGCCAAAATGTCCATCAAGGGACGAGTGGCTAAACAAACTGTGATATATACATACAATGGAATATTATGCTGCTTTAAGACAGGATAAACTTATGAAGCATGTAATAACATGGATGGACCTAGAGAACATTATGCTGAATGAGTCTAGCCAAAAACTAAAAGACAAATACTGTATGGTCCCAATGATGTGAATCGACATTCGAGAATAAACTTGGAATATGTCATTGGTAACAGAGTCCAGCAGGAGTTAGAAACAGGGTAAGATAATGGGTAATTGGAGCTGAAAGGATACAGACTGTGCAACAGGACTAGATACAAAAACTCAAAAATGGACAGCAGAATAATACTTAATTGTAAAGTAATCATGTTAAAACACTGAATGAAGCTGCATCTGAGCTATAGGTTTTTTGTGTTTTTTTTTGTTTTTTGGTTTTTGGTTTTTTTTTACTATTATTACTTTTATTTTTTTCTCTATATTAACATTCTATATCTTTTTCGGTTGTGTTGTTAGTTCTTCTAAACCGATGCAAATGTACTAAGAAACGATGATCATGCATCTATGTGATGATGTTAAGAATTACTGATTGCATATGTAGAATGGTATGATTTCTAAATGTTGGGTTAATTTCTTTTTTTCTGTTAATTAATAAAAAAAAAAAGAAGGAAAAAAAATTTAGGATGTATAAGCTTATCTATAGCTATTGAATGTTTAGAGGTTTTGTATCTGTGCATTAGTAATTTCTTTAAGCCATGGATATTGTCATACACATCTTTCATATAATGTTATATCATAGATACTCCATAAAAATTTTAGGCTTGAAAAGTTTTGTTTTGCTTACGTGCATCCCCATATTAACATATTGCAAGGGATTTAAACTATTTTGTACATAAAATATTATCATTATCTATACCCTGTTCCTTAGCCGATCTGTTTTGGCCAGGTACAGTTGGAGTTCTAGCCATGTGGTCTGGAAGGCTGTGTGGCCCATAGTAGGTAGGGCTTCTGGGAGTCCAGTATGGGAGCGGCTCTGACATGACAGCACACTGTGTCTTTGGAAGGTGAGAAGAACAATGTGTAAACCACGTACTCCCTGCCCCATTCAATGGTCAAGCCACAGAGCTTCTCCATCACCTGAATGACAGCTGTAGCAGGCACATGCAGAGGGGGGCAGCACCCATTGTGGACAGGTGCCCTCGGGGCTGCTGTGGAGCTGCAGGAGCACAGTGTGCAGCCTTAGGGGCTGCCGTCTCAGTGATGGGGCCAGGCTGGGGATCCTGATGGTTCCTGTTCCAGGCGGGACCCGAGTCTGAGTCTCCCCCTATCATGCACTTGTCTGTTTCCAGCTGTTGTGTTCTTTTAGTGGCATGTCTAAGCTAGTTGCAGTGTGAGTGCTCTAATGTTGCCCTTGGTATATAATGAAAATACTGATTTATTTCTTTTACCATCTGATATAACTTACATATTGCACAGTTCACAAAAAAAAACCTTTATAGTTTAATGAATAATGGAAAAAATAAACGTACACCCCATTTAGACCATAAAATAAAATATTGCCAGGTTATTAATATGTTATTCAATGTTTTTTAGCATTTTTATTAAATAGGTTTGAAAGTCCCAATAACATAGACCAACAATTGCAGGTAGGCAAGTTATTAAATAGTATATCCATGTGAATTTGCCCCAAATAATGGTAGTGGGCTGGATACACTCACTATTTCAACTTTGGTGATTAACTTCATAATTGGAAAAATTTTTGTATAAACAAACTTTAAATATTAAAAATGTGAGATGTCCTATATTGTAGTTTTGTGACCTTTTTTCAGGTTTGTTGCCATTAGATATTTGATAGACATTTAAAGTTTACACATAATCATTTAAGTAATGTTTACAAATTTGGGGGTGAGAAAATACATGGATGAGATGAGACAGCTGTACAAAATATCTATATACATTCCTTCTGAATTTTCTTATATCCTTTGGATTTACCTCCCTCTGATTCCTATTGAAGCAAGATAAATAGGACAATAGAACGTCCCTGGTTTTCTATTCAATTCTGAGAGAGTTAACAGACCACTTTCAGTTCTTTGTTTCTTATCTAGCTCCAAAGGAACTAATAGAGAGCTGCAAAATTCCTGGACCAAAAATTTCCCTAAAGCCCCAAAACCACTGAAACCTTCCCAAACCACAAAAGCTTGTAAATTTCTGGGCCCAAAGCAAACTCTTAGTCAATGATAGGAACATAGGGTCATAAAGATTGTTAACCACTTGTCCAAAGACAAATTTTAGGTATGTGACAACAGACTAGTAATTCTGCTATCTTCTTCTAGAAGAAAGACCCCTTGTAAAATAAGCTGGCCCACTCCACTCAGTGTGACTCCCTCCCTTGACACATCACATTTAACCCCTTTAACGTTCACTCTCTCTTTAATAAACTTTACTTATTCCTACCGGCCCTCTCATCTCTAAATTCTTTTAGTTTCTAGACTATTGAACTTGGATCTGGGCTCAGCCGGCAGCATTGCCCACCAGGCCCCAGTTACACTGTATCTGAACCATTATACCGTGAGCACCCAGAATATGCTGTTGACCATTTTAATCTGTTTTATTATTTAGTCTACTTTCATTGTTATTATTTTTGCTATACAACAGCTTTTTAATTCTGGATTTTTAAAAATGAAATTTTAGAGAAATAAGGAGGAAAAAATAAAATATCTACAACATAAATTGAGCAATTTTCTCTTGCCCTTAATAGCTGATTCAGCTTTGTAAGCACCTAGTAAGATGTTTTCTTCCCACATTCACTCCACATGTCCCGTTGTTTCTGTCTCTCAGCGCTGATGTGGTTCCATCTTACTTACTTAGAATATATCCATTAAAATTCTCAACTTGTATATATTTCTTTCAGTAAACTTCAGTTATCCTCTTTAATAAACTGAAAGTCTCCCCTCTCTAATAAGTCTCTGCCCACTGACTCCTCATTTCTAATATTCTCTCTGATGGAATTCTCCAGCTAACCACTAATTTTGAAGTACAGTCACACTGTTGCTTCTTGAGCCTTCATGAGTGAAGTGGGCTTTTCTGGCTTTTGTAATCAGCCCAGCATATCTGAAGCATTAACCGATTATGCCTTTCACATATTCCACCTTGCCTGAGAGAAGCTGTTGGTGACATCTTATGACCATAAGTGGAAAACCTGTTCAGACTGGAACCTGCATTGAGGAAAGAGGACCAAAATAAAAGGATTGAGAGTAACAAGGTTGGTCACATCAAATGAATCGCTTAGTTATGGTTCACCCCAAACCAAGGAAAACCTTTGAGGTTTCTATTAGGAAACAACTTCATTTTTCTTATCTAAGCTGCTTGTTCACCAATGCCAGTGTTATTCACAATAATTTGACTGATTCTCTGTTTATTTATCAGCAAAAACCATGGCTTAATCTTACAAAATATATTTTTCTTGGAAATAGATTATAAGAAAACATTTTCATTTAAAACCTGCAAAATATTCACACAAACAATTTTAAATTGTTAACAATAAAACATTATTTATGATGTTAAACCCTAACAGCTGCTTTTGGTACTCATTTTCAAAGGCTTCTTGAGAACATGAGTAATCCATTCTTTATGTTCTTTCAAATTTGCAGTTTTAACATAGCTAAGTAACAAAACTTCACTGATTCAGATTTAATCATGTTACATTTTTTGACCATGTTATTGGATGTAAAGAAAAGCAAATCCTTTAATCTGTGCCATTAAACTTTGAATATGCTATTTTAGCTACTTACTATAATTTTCTTAGTTAGCATATTTAAAATGTTTACTTCTTCTTAATTCTTAAAGGATATTTACGTTAGGTATAGAAATCTAGCTTCAAAGATATATATTTTTAAATAATCCAAAGGTGTTACTTTACAATCCATTGCTTTACAATATTTTTAGGAAAAGTCTGTTGTGATGCTCACATTGATTCTTTAGTGCGTGTCTTTTTTTTCTTTTCCCTGTGGCTTACTCTCTTTAAGATTTTTGTCTTCATCCTTAGTTTTCAGTAACTTGAACATCACATCCCTTCAAGTTTGCCTGTTTTTCTGCATGTAGTTCTTTGAGATTCTTGAATGTTTAGGTTTCCAATTTTAATACATTTTGCAATAATGGTCATTATTTATTCAAATATTTTTTCTGACCCCCTCCCTCTCTTGGATTCTAATTATCCATGTATTAGACCCCTGGAAGTTGTGTCATATCTCAGTAATATTCTCTTCATATGTAAACCTCTCATTCTAATTCACTGTGCATAGTTTTTAATTTCAGGTACATGATTTTTGTCTTTGTAATTCTAATTGGATTGTTGTTCTTTTTTGAGTGTCTAGTCAGTATACTATTTCTTCCAGTTTTCCTTAAATAAATGGCACACATTTATTGTTGAATTATTATTATCTTGGTCTACTGACTTTAGTATATGTGTTATTTTGGATTATGTGTCTGCAAATTGATATTTTCTTTATCATGAATTGAATTCTCCTGCTTCTTTGCACACCTTGTTTAACTTAATTTTAAGGTTCTTCTTATTGGTGTGAAATGACATAACAAATTTGTGATTTGTTTGATTTGAAATTACTCATTTTGGAGTTTGCTATTGTTATGTTTAGCTGTTTATGTGCAGAGCTCCTAGGGCAATGTTTCCCTCTTGGCTCAATCTGCACGAAGATGAGTCTTAGGCACTGTTTGATGTTTAAGCAGGTTATTTAAGCAGTGATTTTACAAGAGTAAGAGTGGGAGCATGTTGGTATCTTGTGCATTTTAAGTCAGGGGTCACGCAACTGATAATCTGGGAGGGGCTCTGTCTGGTGATGACTCTTAGAATGGGGGAGTCTCTCCTCTCTCTTATGTTTGTATTTAATCTACCTCTATTTAGGGGGACTGAGGCCATCTTCATCAGTAGGTTATTTGTCCCCTTGAATGTAAAGGGGTTTGCTACACCAACATGTTTTTGTAGTTATTTCTGTAATATTATTTTGTAGTTATTTTTGTAAAAATTACTTTATAAGTAAACCTGTTTAAGTATCAGACAGTATCTAAGACTCATCTTGATGAAGATTGAGTCAAGAGGATTTCTCTCCCCTGAGCCTCCATCTCCCAAAGCCCTGAACATGACAATGTATTGGACACCTTTGGCCAAGATAGGCGCCCTGAGAGGGAGGAGTTTGAGGCAGACTGGATCTGGGGTCTTTTGCCTTTTGCAACACAGCTATTGCCCCTCTCTGCTGTGTCAGGATGCCATTTGTCAACATGAGGGATCCTTGTACCTAAGTTTTTGATTATGGGCCAAGAAGTTGTCATTTATATAACACCACAAGCACTTGTCAGATGGAAGCCAGAAGACCACGAAACTGTGTTGCACAGACCGTGGGGGGTTGTTGAGGTAAACCAATGTGTATCATTGGCTTTTGAAATGAAATTGAATTGAGTGTGATTTGCCTTGTATATTGGCACTGAATACTACATGTTGGCCAGGTCAATAAGAGAAAACTAAATGGAACAAGCATTTTGAACTTTTTAAAAAATGGTGGCAATATTTGTCTGTAAGAAGGGCTTTTGCTAGCATCCTTGTTGAGGCTGTAATAATTAAAGGCTTGCTTCATGGTTTATTTGTTTTCATTTTGGCCTGGTCTAAGTACAGGCCAGATTGTGGGTTCAAAGGTGAGATAATGGTTTCTAGAATGCATGTTTCTATCATGTCATATATATCTGGGCATATTTTTTTAGTTTTCTGTTAGTCGATATAGTGGAATGTTAAGCACATAGAGGGGCTTAGAGAGTTTTATTTGTTTTCAGTGGACATGTACAATTATCAGCACAAAGTATTGACCTTGGTCTCTTTGGTGGAACTAGAGTGTTAGAATGTCCACATTCATGATAGGATATGGCAGTGGAGAGGCTGGCAGCAGGAAAATCTGGCCATGCATAGAGGATAGGTCTTATCTTCATGGTGGCAGGTGTCTAACATACTGCCCCCTCCCAGTCCATCAACTGGCTCTGTGCAGCCAGGGCGTTGCACTAGTGAAGTGAGGATCAGTGTGACCTATAATCTAGTGTCCAATAAGGTCATGAAAGTTTTTAGGTTTTCAGGCTTCAAAATCACACAGGCTGGGCGAACAGGTATTTGCCTTCTGTGGTTGTGCCTGGGGATGACTGCTAGAACCGAAAACAAGCAGGAGCTGGCATTGTTGAGGGTATGGAGCTTGTTTGTCCCACAGGTGGCATGGTCTTCCAGTTTGGGTATTTAGTGTCTTTAGGAACCCATAGACTTGTTGGCAGTCATCACCCTGATTCAGCAGTAGGCAGCACAGGTGAAGGGTGTGTGTGGGGTGGGGATAAGGAATGGAGCATTTTTCCAAGTTGTTCCAGGTAGGGTGGGCAAGCTGTTGTTCATTCTGGGTCTTAGGTGTCACAGAGAACCACTAAATAATCTTCCAGGGTTATACAATTATACATTCCCACCAGCGTGAATAAATGTTCCTGTTTCTTCATATCCTCTCCAACATTTGTAGTTTCCTGTTTGTTTAATAGCAGTCATTCTTATAGGTGTGAATGATATCTCATTGTGGTTTTGATTTGCATTTTCCTAATAGTAATGACAATGAACATTTTTTCATTTGCTTTTTTGCATTTGTATTTCCTCTTCAGGAAAATATCTACTCATATCTTTTTGCCTATTTAATAATTGTTTGTTTACTATTTTGTTGTTGTGTTGTAGAATTTCTTTATATGTACTAGATATTGAACCCTTATCAGATATATGTTTTCTAAATATTCTCTCCCCTTGAGTTGACTGCCTCTTCAACTTTTTTGTGTCTTTGAAGTACAAAAGCATTTGATTTTGAGGAGTTCTCATTTATCTATTTTTTCTTTTGTTGCTTGTGCTTTGGGTATAAGGTCTATGAAGCTACCCTTTATCACTAGGTCTTAAAGATGTTTCCGTATACATTCTTCTAAGAGTTTTAAGGTATTGGATCTTGTATTTAGGTCTTTGATCCACTTTGAGCTAATTTTCATATAGGGAGTGAGGTATGGGTCATCTCTCATTCCTTTCGTTGTGGATATCCAGTTCTTCCAGCTCTGTTTATTGAAGATAAAATTCAGTGGATTTGGAGGCCTTGTTGAAAATCAATTGAACATAGATCTGGGGTTCTATTTCCAAACTACCAATTTGATTTCATTTATCACGTGCTATCTTTGTACCAGTATCATGCTGTTTTGGCCACAGTGGCTTTATAATAAGCTTAAAAGTCAGGTAGTGTAAGTCTTACCACTTTGTTCCTTTTTAGGATGTTTTGGCAATCCAGAGTCAGTCAAGGCCTCTTTCCTTTCTAAATAAATATGGTGACTAGGTATTCTACATCTGCAAAGTAGGTTGTAGGAATCTTTTTTTTCCCACGGGCAGGCACCAAGAATTGAATCTGCGTCTTCAGCATAGGTCATAAGAATTTTTATTAGAATTGTTTTGAATCTGTAGATCAATTTGGGTAGAACTGACATCTTCGTGATGTCTACCTTTCCTGTCCGTGAACACGGAGTATCTTTCCAACTATTTAGGTCTTTTTAAAATTTCTTTTAGCAAAGCTTTGTAGTTTTCTGTGTAGAAGTCATTTGAATCCTCTTCTTCAGGATTCATAGTAATCATCCCTCTCTTGTTTCTGATTTTGTTTATTTGCATGTTCTTCGCTTTTGACTTTGTCAGTCTGGAGAAGGATTTGTCAATATTGTTGGTCTTCTCGAAGAACCAAACTTTTATTTTATTTTATTATTATTATATTTTTGTTCTCCAATTTATTCATTTATGCTTTCATCTTTGATATTTCTTTTCTTCTACATGCTTTAGGGTTGGTTTGCTCTACTTATTTTAGTTTCTTCAGCTATTAAGTTAGATCTTTGGTTTTAGCTCTGTTTTCCTTTTAAATGTATGCTTTTAGAACTATAGATTTCCCTTTGAGCAACGCCCAAGCCTCATCCCATAGGTTTCAATATGTTGTATTCTCATTTTTTATTTATCTCCAGATATTTACTGGTTTCTCTTGAAATTTCTTCTTTAACCTACTGATTGTTTAAAATTGTGTTGTTTATCCTCCCTGTATTTTTGAAAGTTCTGTTCTTTGGTGGTTATGGATTTCCAGTGGGAACATAGTATCTGGGCACTTTACAGTCAGGGGGTCATATAACTGACTGACTATAAGGGTCTGTGTCCAGAGGGGACTTTTAAAATTAAGGGAGCTTCTCCACTCTCTCCTACCTATATTTAGTGAGAGTGAATTATCAGGTGTTTTTTATACAAATAAACCCTTTAAAATTTTCAAAATTGTATCTATGTTCAAGTATACTTAACTAATAAAATCTCCTAGCTAAGGTTACAGCACACTCGTAGGTGATGCGTGGTGTCAGCTCTGAGAAACACTTTATTGGACCTATTACTATCTATACATTTTGTAGGCATAATGAGTCTTTAAATATATCCCAGCTATTTAATAAGGCCTACAGATTGATGTCTGGC
This sequence comes from Tamandua tetradactyla, assembly GCF_023851605.1. Classification (NCBI taxonomy): domain Eukaryota; kingdom Metazoa; phylum Chordata; class Mammalia; order Pilosa; family Myrmecophagidae; genus Tamandua; species Tamandua tetradactyla. Next base: position 14,865,364 of record NC_135334.1, on the reverse strand, counting down.
CATTACTGTTGATGAAAGAAACACAAGCTCATTGTAATACTTGGTGGCTGTTATGGGTAAGAAGCTTAGATGGAAAGAAATGGTAGTCTGCAGTTCATCTGACTGTGTCTTCTTTGTACTCCCTCTATGTGTTTTCCTCAGATTCAGTGGCTTTCTCCAAGTTGTAGAACTGAATTAAATAAAAGAATTTCTTTTATGGATACATCAGAGTTCTTTGCTACATAAAACTACTGTTCTAAATAATCCAGTATTATGTCTCTCATGTGGAATAGAAGGGTATGGATTTCCCTTCTGATGTCAATTTTAGAGTTTAGAGATGGGTTACAAAAAAAGTAACACAATAGCTTTCCATAATATTTCTCAATTGACAGTATAAAATATGAGATTTTAAATTTTTTGCTTTAAATACTTAGAGTAAATTTACAAATCTTTAAGTGTACAAATTAATGGCTCTTTTAAATATATATACCCATCCCGTTTTCCCCATGAATGTAATATAGACTACTTCCATCATATCAGAACATTTTCTCTTGCCTTTTCATAGATAATCCTCATAACCAACCTTCAGGCAACATTTCTAAAATTATTTTCACTATGATTCTTTAATGTCTGCTTTTAGAACAACTTCAAAATGACATCATACAAGATGCGGTCTTTTGTATTTAACTTTTTCACTAATAATGATATTTTTATACTCCATTTTGTTGTCTGTCTCAGTAGTTTAGCTTATTATTGCTGAGTAAGATTCTTTTGTATGAATAAATCACAGTTTGTTTATCCATCCTCTAGTTGATAGTTATTGCATTTGAGTTTAGATTTTGGTCATAATTAATATGCTGCTGTTAGTATATATGTGCAAGTCATTTTGGAATTCTATGTATTAATTTTCTTTGGGAATATGTAGGAATTGAATTGCTGCATGATAAGCTAAGAATTTCACTTTATAAGAAACTTCCAAACCATTCCCAGGTAATTTATTACTCTATATTCCCACCATTAATATAAATAAATTAAAGTTGTTTCACATCTTCATCAACAATTTGTGTTGTAGACTTTTTAATTTAGCTGTTATCATAGATGTGAAAATGTGAATTAGAAATTCATGGTATGTGTGTGTTCAAATTTTCATTTACTGAGATATAATTTAACTAGAGTCAAATAAACACTTTTTTGTTTAGAATTCTGTAAGCGATGTCAGACACGTGCACTAGAGAAACCGCACCAAAATCAAGATAGTCCTCCACGTCCCTTTATAGTTAAATCCTTTTTCCACCCCAGGCACAAGGAGCCACTGATCCGATTTCTGTTCACTCAGTTTTGCCTTTTCCAGAACGTCATTTAAACTGATGCATAAAGCATATCATTTTTTGCTTTGACCTCTTTCTCTTAACATAATGAATTTGAGATCATCTGTATTGTTACCCATATCTGAGCTTCATCCCCATATTTCTGCATGAGATTCATGGAGATTTTATTCTAAAAAATATTTATCCATTAATCAGCTGAAGAATGGTAACTGAGAATAGACGTAATTTTATTAATTTTATGTGAAAATAAGCTTTTATTCTTGCAATTACCTTGGATTGCAACACCTTCATAAGAGTCTGCCAAATTGTTCCCCAAACTGACTGCACCATTTGCATTCCCACAGGTAATTCGTGAGAATTCATTTTGTCCCACCTCCTTACCAACACTATGTACAGTTCAGTTTTATTTTAATTTGTTTTTAAATTTTAGCCATTTTAATAAATTTATGGTGACATCTATGGTTTTAATTTTTTTTACCTAATAAAAAATAAGGTTGAGTATCTTTACACGAATTTATTTGAATTCTGTATCTTTTTTCTTAAATGTTGAGTTACATATGTTGCTCATTTACTTATTGAATTGTGCATTTTCTCATTAACTTTTTTTTTTTTTTTTTAAGAGAGAGGGAGGAAAGGAAGGAAAGACAGAGAAGGAAGGAAGGATGGAAGGAAGGAAGGGAGGAAGAAAGGGAAACATTTTTAAACATTTTCTTGTTTTATTATATTTTGTTTGTTTGTTTGTTTTTTTTTTTTTACATGGGCTGGGGCCGGGAATCGAACCGGGGTCCTCCGGCACGGCAGGCAAGCACTCTTGCCCGCTGAGCCACCGCGGCCCGCCCTTTTCTCATTAACTTTTAAGTGTTCTTTATATATTCTGAATACAAGTTACTTATTAGATATATCTTTTCAAATATTTTACCAGTCTATGTCATGATTTCCTCTCCTTTACTATTATCTGTCTCAGAGAAATAGGCCTTTATTTTTATAATACCCAATTTAACATTTTTATTTGTTTGTCTTATGGCTTGTGCTTTTGGTAGCTCCTCTTCAGAATCTTTTCTAAAGCCTATGTCAGGAAGTTTTTCCCTTTTGTTCTCTCCTAAATGCCTTATAGATTCTAGTTTTAAATATACTCCTTTGGTTTATTTGTGAATTATTAGAGAGGTTTCAGGTTTATAAAAAAATCTTGTAGAAAGTGTAGAGATCCTATATACCCCCTCCCACAGATTTCTCTATTTTGAAAGCTGCATTCATATGTTACCTTTCTTACAATTTATGAAATATTATTGTAATTACACTAATAACTATATTTCAAGATTTATATTAGTCTTCATTTTTTCTGTTTTACATTCTATACTTTTTTAAAATTTGCTTTCTGGAAACATATATACAATTTTTCTTTTTACTCCCTCAAATGAGCATTCAGTGGTGTCACTTATGTTCACAGTGTTATGCTACCATCACCACCATCCATTATTAACACTTTACCATCACCCGAAACAGAAGCTCTGTATCATTTAAGTAAGAATTCCCCATTCCTAATCCCAATCCTAGTCTCTTGTACCCATGTTGTAGTTTCAGATTCTATGAATTTGCTTATTCTAATTATTTTGTGTAAGTCAGATCATAGCATATTTTCATTTTGTGTCTGGCTTAATTCATTCAACATGATTGTTTCAAGGTTCATGCATGCTATGTGCATCAAACTCCAGTCCTTTTTATACCTGAATAATTTTCCATTGCGTGTGCATACCACATTTTGTTTATCATTTCATCTATTGATGGATGCTTGGACTTCTTCCATCTGGGCTATTGTGAATTATGCTGCTATGAACACTGGTGTAGGAATATCTGTTTGAGTTTCTGCTTTCAGTTCTTTGGGATGTATACTTAAAAGTGGTATTGCTGGGTCACATGGTAATTCTACACCCAACTTCCTGAGGAACAAACAACTGTCCTCACTGTGGCTGCACCTTTTTATATCCCCAGCAATAATTATCAAGTGTTCCTATCTCTCTCTGCATTCTCTCCAACACTTATTTTATCCATTTTTAAAATAGTATCTTTTCTAGTGGGTATGGAATGGCATGTCATTGTGGTTTTCACTAGTGGTTAATTATATTGAACATCTTTTATTTGTATTTACTAGACATCTATATGTATTCTTTGGATAAATGCTTGTTGAAGGCTTTTGCCCATTATCACATTGGGTTGTTCTTCATTTTATTATTTTTTTTAACTTTTTCTATTGTATAATATAACATATAAACAAAAAATATGTAGCATATATACAAAGCAAAGAAAGAAAAGAGCAATAGTTTTCCAAGCACTCTTCAACAAGCAGTTACAGGACAGATCCCAGAGTTTGTCATGGGCTACCATATCATTATTTCAGATTTTTCCTTCTAACTGCTCCAGAATATAGGAGACTAGAAGGAATAAATATTTTTTTCATCATCACAGTCATCCCTTTTTTTCTATTTTACAAAAAATAACATACACACAAAAACGCAATAAATTTCAAAGCACAGCACAACAATTAATTGTTGTACAGATTTCAGAGTTTGGTAGGGTTTACAATTCCAAAATTTTAGGTTTTTACTTCTAGCTGCTAAGAGATACTAGGGACTAAAGGAAATATCAATTTAATGATTCAGCAATCATATTTGTTTGTTAAACCTTACCTTCTCTGTATAACTGCATGATCACCTTTGATCTTTCTAGCTTACTCTTTAGGGGTATTTGGGCTATGGCCATTCTAAATTTTTCTTATTCTTTGTTACTGACAGTTTGAAGGGGCTGTCAGTAACATGGGGTAGGGAGATGGAACTAGTTGATTTCTAGAAAAGCTGGCCCCTTTAGGTTTCAGGATTTATCTGATCCAGGGACCCATCTGGAGGTTGTAGGTTTCTGGAAAGTTACTGTAGTGCATGGAAACTTTATAGAATCTTCTATATTGCCCTGGTGGTCTTTAGGATTGTCTAGAATGGTTTTTGTTGGGGGTTGGCAAGTTATGATAAGTAGCAATGTCTAATTTAAGCTTATGTAAGAGTGACCTCCAGAGTATGTTGCTTTTTATTGAATAGTGGGATTTATTTACACATTCAGGATATGAAATTTTTATAGGATATATAGATTCCAAATATTTTATTCCATTCTGTAAGTTTCCTTTTCACTTTCATGAAGAAGTGGTTTTTTTTTTTGGCATGGGCAGGCACTGGGAATTGAACAGTCTCTGGCATCGTAGGCGAGAACTCTGCCACTAAGCCACCATCGCCCGCCCTGAAGAAGTCTTTTGATGCACAAAAAGTTTAAATTTTTATGAGGTCCTATTAACCTATAAAGTGTGATACTGATGTTCAGTGGGTGAAGGCCAGGGATACTTTGCATTGTATGATATAACGACAGTTCAACACAATAAACAATTTTCATGTCAAAAATGTCTGCTTTGCCACACAGTCCAGAATCTCAGATATATATGAATATTGAAAAGGAGAAAGGGAAGAGGTGCTAACATTTATTAGGCTCTTTTATGTGCCAGACATGGTCCTCATACTTTATGTGAAGAAACTCCTTCCATACCCTACTTATTTCAATGGATAGCTAATCATTTTGCATGAGAATACAAGGTTCAGCGGGTATCCTTCACTTGTCTAAAAATCTCACAATTAGGAAGTAGAGAAGTGTTTAGTACACTCAGTTTGACTTGAGGATCCACCGCCTTAACAATTTTATTGCAGCATTTATTGAGTTGAAATGCAAGAGAATAATCAATATTAAACCAATGATCTCATTTTTATTAGTGCAATCACAAAGTCTTCTAGAAAACTACTAGAAATTGCAGATGACTTTGCTCCTAGACCTTCTTTAGATCAGTGCTTAGGATCCAAGAGATTCTGAGGTAAGAGACCAATGGAGCCATCATTCCATTGTACTGTGGATTAGGAGTTCGTCATAAGAAATTTAAGCTTAGAAAATCATTGAGTCCCTGTAGACACAGGCTCATTAATTCTCCCCTTCAGAGACTCATTGAACTTCTGAGGAAACCAATGAGAGAGGATATTTTTCTGTACTTCAGATCAATTTCCCCATATACCTAGGGCATGAAGTTCATCCCCGTTCAAACTATCTTACTGTTGGGGAAGCAAATATAATGGCGCTGTTTTCCTCCTTACAAGTGAAGAGGACCTTCTGGGCAAATTCTCAGGTAGAATTCTGGCTTATTTTTCAGAATACCTGTTCAAGTTTATAGAAGACTGAGTACTGTGCTGATAGCTAGAGTGTCCTTCCATCATTGGAGAATTTTTTCTCCCTCATAATAGTTGGGATGAAGGGTCCTCAAGGCCCAGCATCAGTGGAACCTTCAGGCAACAGAAATCATCCATGAACTACTAATTTCTTTCCACACTCACAACCACTTAAGTCAAGGATTTTGGAGGGGAGCACTTGATGTGAACCTGGGAGAAGTCATCATCAGAAGGAGGAAATGCTGAGACATTAGGCAGTCTACCAACATAGTGACCCACAAGCTAAGCAAGGAAGAGAGAAGAAGGGAGGAATAACTGGATGCTCAGGATTGGAGAATCTTCTCTGGTAATCAGGCTCCTGGATAACCTGCTGTGTGTCTTCACACATCCATCATCTTGTAAACCAGCAGATACAAAACTCACTCTGCAGATAAAGACTGAAGGTACATTGCTGTTGTCATCTTTACCCCTGCTCCTGCAGCTCATTCTCATGAAGTGAACAACTATGGAAAATGACTCTTTTGTGACTGACTTTATCCTGACAGGATTAACATACCAACCTGAACTCCAGCTGCCCCTGTTTTTTCTGTTCTTGGTGAACTGTATGGTCACCTTGGTGGGAAATTTGATTTTAATAAATCTTATTTGCCTCAATTCCCACCTTCACACCCCCATGTACTTTCTCCTCTTCTATCTGTCCTTCATTGATCTCTGCTATTCATTCGTTTTTACCCCCAAAATGCTGATGAGCTTTAATTCAGAGAGGAACATCATCTGCTTTGCAGGATGCATGGCTCAGCTGTTTTTCTTCTGCTTCTTTGTCAACTGAGTGCTATGTGCTGACAGCCATGGCCTACGATCGCTACGTGGCCATCTGTAAGCCCCTACAGTATACTGTCACCATGTCCCCTCAGGTATGTTCTCTCCTGATGTCTGCTTCATATGTGATGGGGTTTGCTGTTGGGATGACTCACACAGGATGCATGGTCAGGCTGATATTTTGTGATTCCAACATCATCAACCACTACATGTGTGACATCATCCCCCTGCTCCAGCTCTCCTGCAGCAGCACCTATGTTAATGAGCTCCTGGTTTCTATTATTGTGGGCATTGTTATTATAGTCTCTTGTCTTATTATCTTCATTTCCTATGCTTTGATTCTTTTCAATATCATTCAAATGTCATCAGCTAAGGGCTGGTCCAAAGCCTTCAGCACCTGTGGTTCCCACTTGATTACTGTTGGCCTTTTCTATGGATCTGGGCTGCTCGCTTATGTCAAGCCATCATCTGCTGGGTCTTTGGGTCAGGAAAAGTTTTTCTCAGTGCTTTATGCCAATGTGGTGCCCATGCTGAACCCCCTTATCTACAGCCTGAGGAATAGAGACGTCAAACTTGCACTGAAAAAAACCCTGAAGAGAATAACAAATAGAGCAGGACCAGTGGGGCAGCCTTAGTCCCTGGCTCTGCTGCTGTGTTTTTATTGTTTTTTGAACCACTTCATCCTCTTCTTCCTAGTGTTCTTTTCTGTCTTTCCATCTTTCTTGCTACTGTGATCTTGGAGGAATTTTTATTCTAATATCGTTTGTTCTTGCAACTTCTAATGTAATCAAGAAGATCCATTGTTTGACTTCCTCTCATTCTCACTCTCAAGGTGGTGACAACCTGTTTTTTTGCTTTGTTTTGTTTTCAGATAGGAACAAGGTTAATTTCATTCCGAGCTAGAGAGAACACCACCCACTAGATTGCTTTTTTTCTCTTTCCCATCCATGATGAGCTGTGCAGTAGGATATTGTGTGAACAGTTCTTTTCCTTGCTTTCTGTGAATTCACTGGGGCCCTTTCCCATGTAATTTACAACTGCGGTAAAACGGAGGAGGAGGGACCATAACTGTGGACACAGTAAAGTCGTAAATAGTTCCAGAAATTTTTAGGGTTATTTTAGTAATGGTTCTTGTGCTGTGTTTCTAGCCTCAGTCTATAAAGGAATTGAACACGTATCGGTAGGGTTCATTCCTTTCTTCTTGGGCATGTTTAAGGACCAGTGAGGATCCCCATCCTGCCCGTGGTCCTCAAGCTCCATCAGTGATGAAGATTTTAGGCAGTTCTTATTAATGCCTCTGTTTTATTGCTGTAATTAACCAATGCGTTCTCATAAATAAAATTGAAATTGTCTCTGATTAGCTATGTATCTGTAGAAGAGTTGTTATTTTCCACATTACATTTTCCTTTTTCTCCACAGAAATTTTGGATTTCATGGGGATTGTGATTAAAAATCACACAATGACATACTTGGCTACAGACTGGACTGTTATAGATAAAGTTAAGGTTCTTTGTTTGCCCAGTTGCATGATATGGGTTCTTTTTTGCAAAAGAAAAAGCTTTGTTTACTCCTTTTAAAAACAAGCACATATATTAGGGCAAATCTTCTTTTTATGGTAGTGTGTTTTTGCAGTGTTTAAACTGATTTCTCCTTTTTATTCCCATGAAGAAAAATGTTAACCTCTTGTCCATGTTGTGTGCCATAAACCCTATTAAAAAACAAGTCTCTCTACCTTATTCTGTTTGTGAGGAAGAATTTATAGGACTTGCTCAAGGGCACACACTGTTTCAAGGCTCAGTTTTTGAACCTAATGTTCATCCCAGGAAGGAATGGTGGGGAAAAGTGAAATTTGTGGAACAAGAGAGAGAGAAACTCTGGAGAATTGTTTCAGAATGAGCCTGAGTGTAGGTGTTGTCATGGGAGCAATGCCTTAACTATGATGCTTATAGGACAGAGGGGACTGAGAAGACTTTGATGCTCAACTCGAAACATGCACATGACCCCAGAGAGGTTTGATCTTAGTGTGGGACAAGAAGGGTTAGCTACAAAGAAAGATTCAATGAATATCTTTTGTAACAGTGATCATTTCCTGTGACGGGGACCCTGAGGAGGTTGGATCCAGCTTCCCTGATGAGGCATGGTGCAATATCCAAGCTAGTATCACTTCAAAATCATTTGGATATTATGTTATCATTGTATATCTATTCAGAAACAGAATGAAATACTGTTATTCAAAAAGAACCAATAGACAACTTGGCTCTGTTTAATCTTGTTTTGTGTTTTGAGATTAGGGAGAGCTGTTCCTCAGCAGACACAGTTCCTTGGGGATGTAGTTAGTACATCCATGATATTTATGCTCATCAAAATGCATCATGCATTTTGAAAGGTTTAAAAAATTCTCATGTAATAATAGTCTAGAATAAAATAGTGACAGGTCAGAGCATTAAATAAATCTGATCAAATTATTACTATGAGATTAATGCATCAGATATAGATCTTTATCATAATATTCATCACATGGACTATCATATGGTTTTTTGCTTAAACACTCTTATTCCCCAAGCAGAATCTGAATGCTTGTAATTACTTCTATCTTCCCTTTCACTGTATCTATTGAAGTGCCTGGTAAAGATAAAGCTTAAATTTGTGTGGTTTGAATTTTCTCTAAAGCGCATGTTTCAAAATTTTCAAGTTTTAATAAGATGGAAAATAAGGTTTATACCACCTCTGTCTATAAATCCTTGATACTTAACAAAAATAAAATGTGACTTACAGGCATGGCACACATCTTGTGTCCCAGGTCCTGTAACATAATCACCAGCACTCCCTGGAGGGGTGTGGGTCAGCCAACAGCCTGGCTCAGTTGTGTGGAGTCACCTGGATTCAATGTATAATCAAGTTGAATGTGTATTTCTATATTAATTGGAAAACATATCAATTTTTTATTATCATAAGATTTTTTGCTATTTTAACTAAAATATCTAAAAAAATTAAAACCCATGGTTATCAAAATTATTATAATGAAAAGAATAGGTATGAAATATTTTCAGAATATAAGCTTATTTTACAACCAATTATTTTTTAGAGTTTTTGTGTTTCTAAATTGTTGAATTCCTTTAAAGCTTAGATTTTGTCATATATATTCTGCTTATCCCCTTGCTATTTGGGCTGCTCCATAAAAGAAATACTTGTTTTATATACCTTTGCCCCCTTATTAACATATGTTAACACTATATAAAATGTTATATACATAAATCTTAATTAAATTAATTGCATATTTGTTTTAAGCTGATGATGTACCAGAAACTTAAAAGGACAATATCCCAAGGTCATACTCTCATGGAAAATACCAAGTTACAAATATCAGAATCCTATTATGTTGTGCTCATGGGTTAATGTTCATTCCATTCCCTAAAAGAACTGACATGTTTCCAGGACATTTAAATGACATAACCTGCAGGTTGACATTAATGGAAAAGTTTTTATGTCTTCTATCAAAAGTTCTCATTGTTTCTCCTTCATAAATAAAGATTGAGACAGAACTTTCCAACCACTGAGTAGAAACTGGTTTGACAAATGGGTTTCAGATTGAGGCACTGAGTGTGTGCCACTCAGGTTTGGCCTGATACACTTGGAGTCTGATTGCTCTGGCAGATGGTAGGCAAAGGATGGAGGGTCTGCTATGACAGCACCTCCCATGGTTTGGGAGGCAGCAGGAACAGTGAGACAACATAGATCTCTCTGCTCCATTTCAATAGCCTAAGGAGGTTGTGCTCCACCACCTGGATGCCAGCTACAGCAGACACAGGAGAAGGGGGCTGTACCCTTTGTGGACAAGGACCCATGGGGCTGCTGAGGTCCAGGTGCCCAAGGAGCACAGTGCACAACTTCAGGTGCTGCCGCTGTGTAGGTAGGAGGCCAGGTAAGGGATAGGAATGGACATTGCTCTGGGTGGAAACCCCCATCTCTGTCTCCACATATAATGCACTTGCTCATGGTCCTTGTAGTGGGACCTAAACTAGCTTTCCCGTGACTGCTCTAACAATGGACAAGCTCTGACAATGGACAAGCTGTGACAATGGACAAGCTGTCTGCATTATGCTTTCTTTGAGATTTTGAACTAGTTGAAATCACAAAGTGAAATTTGGTTCCAAATTGGTTCAATATGAAATTTGTCAATGAAAGAAAAGAGATCTGAAATTATTTAAATATGATTTCAATTGCTGTAAAATTTTGAATGATTTTAACAATGATTTTAAGCTCTGTGCTACTTATTTTTGCATTCAATATTTCTTATTGTTGGTGATTGTATATAAATTGTGATATAATTATTGTAAACCTTTGATCAGGAATGAAAGTAAATGTTTAATTCAAAAAACCTGATAGTGGGCGGGCCGCGGTGGCTCAGCGGGCAAAGTGCTTGCCTGCCATGCCGGAGGACCTCGGTTCGATTCCCGGCCCCAGCCCATGTAAAAAACAAACAAACAAACAAAATACAATAAAACAAGAAAATGTTTAAAGATGTTTCCCTTTCTTCCTCCCTTCCTTCCTTCCATCCTTCCTTCCTTCTCTCTCTGTCTTTCCTTCCCTTCCTCCCTCTCTCTTTAAAAAAAAAAAAAAAAAAAAAAAAAAAAAAAAACCTGATAGATTTCTGAAGCAAGCACAAATATTTGTTAAGATTTATGGAGACATTTTGTTTAGAAATACTATCTGAGAAATTAAAAGAATCACAATTGTGTTTCAGTACAAAATGTATGATTTTTAGTTTTCAATAATTTACAGTCATATGGTATAAAATGAAATATGGACTTTTCTTATTTTACCATCCAACATAACACACTTATTAAAAGTTAACAGATCATTCATGTATGTGTTAATAAATTTAAAAAAATTAATGTAATCTCTACCCAGATCATAAAATAAAATATTATCAGAATATTTCATTGAGTATTTAGCTGTTTTTGTTGGGGGTGGTTATGGTGTTGTCAATGGGTGTTTAGGATCCAATAAGCTAGCCAAACAATTGCAAATGCAGGTAAGTCATTACATAGTTTATGCTGCACATTAGCCTTTAAATTAAGGTCAGAGAGCTGGGTGCAGTCAGCATACATATAGTTTCACTTCAGTGAACATCTTCACAGTTGGAGAAGTATTTCAATAAACAAATTATTTAATGTTTCAAAAGTGAGATCCTAAATATTACAGGTTTGCTAGCTTTTTCAGGTTTGTTTCCCTTAAATATTTCAGCTTTTTCAGAGGTTAAGTGGGGAAATTTTAGTTTCTACATATATTACTTAAATGAAAATTAAAACAAAATCATAGAACTGTACAACACAAACTTGGAACACTAAAGTAGACCTTGGACTGTGGTAACTAGTACAATTATCACAATAATCTTTCATCAAATGAAACAAATGTGCCACACTAAAACAAGGTGTTAATCATAAGGGAGTGTAGAAAATACTTCTTATTTCTGCATGATTTTTCTGTAAACCTACAACTGCTCTAATTAAAAAAAAACAAAATCTGATAAACTTATTTTAACATGTCATAGAATTATTCAAGTAAAGTACCGAAAATAGTGTGGGATAAAATACCTAGATGAGATTAGATGGCTGTGTCTATACTGAACTTCCTCATGTCCTTTGGATGCACCCCCCTTTGATTTCTATACCTCAACCCAGAATATAATGTTAACCATTTTTGTATCTCTAGGACACTATTTTTATTATTCTTTTTCAAGTTACAAACTCTTTTTCACACTGGATTTTCAAGGAAAACTTTACAGAAATAAAGAAAATATAAACAACAGAAAATATTAAATTGAGGTTTTTGTTGTTGTTTTTTTAAACTCCAACCCCTGATGCATTGATACAGCTTTGAAAGCCCTTAGAAAGATTCTCCCACCTTCTCTCAATGTGTCTTATAGTTTCTCTGCTCTGATCTGATTGCATTTTTTTGCTTAGAATTAATCCATTGGTCTTCTCAACTTGTGTATTTAGAGGCATACTCCTGTTATCCCTCTCTTCTAAACTGAAAATTTCCTCTTTCTAAGGTGACTCACCCTTTTCACCCATGTCTGAGAGAAGCTGGCAGCCACTGTTCCTGGCAGTGGTCATCTTGGGACCACATGTGGAAAACCTGGTGAGAATGGAGCCTGCATCGAGGAAGCAGAGCAAGAAAATGATCCCCAGAGAGTAGACTTTGGTTACATCATCTGAAATGCTGGTTTACCTGAATTCAGGCAAACATTTTCAATTTCTCTTAAACAAAATAACAACTTTAATCTTATTACTTAAGCAATTTTCCTCTGAAACAACAGTTTTAATCATGACAGTTTGCTTCTTCCACTGTTGCTATGAAATGTGTGCCAATGTGAAAATATTTGCTTATACTACACAGCATTACTTGGTGAAACACTTACACTTAAAAAATATATTGACTCTAAATCATGAAAAACATGATTGTTGGTGACTTGTGGCAACCAAACTTCGCCTCTATCACACAGCAATCCATTTCTTATCGTTTCCTCTTGTGGCTTGTACTTCCAAGTCCACACTTTTGCTTATAATGACTGCATCCTGCTGGAATTAAGGCTTCCAGGATTCAGTTTAACCTCATCTAACGAAGCTCTTATTTCCAAATGAGCCCATACCCACTGAGTGATGATTAGGGTTTGAGCATGTCTTTGTTGAAAACATGGTGACATTTACCACAAGCATTATAATAAGTGTTGAATTTGGGTGGGTGTGATTCCTTAGACTTTGGCCTTTTGAATAATACTTTTGGACTATGCTTGTTCCTTTGACATTTCATGGGAATTTGAGAATCGTCTTCCTGACTCCTTATGGAATATGGTTTGGGGATGATGGGCATCTTAATAATATTAACTATTTCAACCTGTAAATATATATATTTTATTTGTTCATTTATATGCCTTCTTTGATCCTTTCATTAATATTTCATGATCTGCATTGTACAAATATTGCTCATATTTTTTAGGATTTATACACAAGTATTTCATATTTTTCTTGTCATAAATGAAACTTTTTTGAAAATTTTGAGTTCCAGTTATTCATTTCAAATATATACAAATAATATTTGCCTTATATTCTGTAATTTTGCTAAACTCACTTATCAATTCTAGTAGAATTTTTTAGGTTTGATGGTATTTTCTTTGTAGACAATAAATTCATTTGCTAATAGAGAAAATCTTATATCTTCTTTTCCAATATGAATGTCATTTAATTCTTTTTTCTTGTGTTAATATGCTATCTATGACCTATGCTTCAATGTCAAAGAGGTATATTAGGAGTCAAAATCCTTGTTTTGCTTCTGTACTTAAGAATGAAAGATTCAGCCTTTCATTTTTTAATTTTTTTTAATTTAAGGATACACATGAGATACTTAGAACTACCAAAAGTGGATATCTTAGTTAGCTTAACCACAGGCTATTTAAATAAAGTATCCATATAATCATTGTAAAGCCTGTGTTTGTACAGTAAGTTTAATAAACCAATTTAAAATTAAGTCAACAAGGAAAAAAATCTACATATTCAGATAGCAAAGTTCTTAAGTTCTAAGTATTAAAAACTAACTTAGATACTATTCGATCAGCTGCCAAAACTGTGAATGTTCTCAAAATATCAAGTAAAGAATTCTTATAAATATCTGCGTTGCTGTAGTAATGACCTATGTTACTAAATAGTTCCTTATTTCTTGAAAATATGAAGTTACAAATATTTTTACCATTAATGTATGGAAATCTTAACCACCTAAAATGGATATCTTAGTTAGCTTATCCATATGCATATTAAAAAAAAATTTAAATCTAAGTAATCATTGTAAAACCTGTTTGCACAATGTTCCATAAACTAATTTAAAATTAAAGCAAGAAAGGAAAAAAAATCTTTAAATACAGATATCAGAGTTATTTGAACCCTAAATATTAAATAGTATCTTAAACACCATTTGATTAACTATCAAAACTGCGTGTGTTGTTAAAATACTAAATAAAAAGTCATTACAAATAACTTTTATATCACCTTTGCTATAGTAGTGAGCTATGTTACTAAATATTTTCAAATTTTTCATTTCAGGAATTTATTTTATCTAATATTACTATAACTGCCTATCAAATTTTTTAACCAGTTTTTAATTGTGAAATGCAGTGTATATATATATATATATATATATATATATATATATATATATATATGTACATATACAAAGAAAAGAAAGAATAAAAGCAATAATTTTCAAAGCACACTTCAGCACGCAGCTACAGTGTTAACAGTTCCCAGAGTTTGTCATGGGTTACCAAGCCCTCAACTCAGATTTTTCCTTCTAGCTACTCCAAAAGACTGGCGGCTTTATCAGAGTCATAATAATGGAATCATACAGTATCTATCCTTTTTTTTTTTTGCATGGGCAGGCACCGAGAATCGAACCCGGGTCTCCGGCAGGGCAGGGGCGAACTCTATCTGCTGAGGCACCGTGGCCCACCCAGTATCTATCCTTTTATGTCTGACTTTTTTTCACTCAGCATTATGTTCTCAAGGTTCATCCATGTTGCTATATGTTTTGGGACATCATTTTGTCTAAATGCTGCATAATAGTCTATCATATGCATATACCACATTTTGTATATCCACTCATCTACTGATGGGCACCTAGATTGTTTCCATCTCCTGGCAATTGTGAACACCGCTGCTATGAACATTGGTGTGCAAATTTCTGTTCATGTCACTGCCCTCAACTCTTCTGGGTATATATCTAGTATTAGTATCGTCAGGTCATAGAGCAACTCAGTATTTAGTTTTCTGAGGAATCCTCAAAACTGATTTCCACAGCAGCTGAACCATCTTATATTCCTATCAACAGTAAATAAGTGTTCCGATTTCTCTACATTTTCTCCAACATTTGTTGTTTCCTGTTTTTTTAATAGCAGCCATTCTTATAGGTATGAGGTGATATATCATCGTCGTCTTGATTTGCATTTCTCTTATAACCAATGAAGCTGAGTGCTCTTCATATGCTTTTTGCACTTCAGGAAAGTACCTATTCATTTCCTCTGCCCATTTTATAATTGGGTTGTTTGTTCTTTCATTGGTGAGCTGTATAATTTCTTTATGTACACAGGATATCAAGTCTTTATATGATATGTAGGTTCCAAATATTTTCTTCCATTGACTTGGCTGCCTCCTCACCTTTTTTTTTTTTGCATGGGCAGGCACTGGGAATCAAACCCAAGTCTCTGGCATGGCAGACGAGAACTCTGCCTGCTAATCCACTGTGGCCTGCCCTTCTTCATCTTTTTAGCAAAGTCTTTTGAGGCACAGAAGCTCTTGATCTTAAGGAGTTCCCATTTGTCTATTTTTTCTTTTACAGCTTGTGCTTTAGGTGTAAAAATTAAGAAGCTACCTCCTATTACTAGATCTTGAAGATGTTTCCCTACATTTTTTCTAGTAGTTTTATGGTACTAGCTCTTACATTTAGGTCTTTGATCCATTTTGAATTGATTTTTGTATAAGGTGTATGATAGAGGGCCTCTTTCTTTCTTTTGGCTATTGAAATTCAGTTCTCCCATGCCCACTTATTAAAAACATTATTCTGTCACAATTCAGTGGATTTGGGGGCCTTATTGAAGATCATATGTCTATAAATTTGGTAATGAATCTCTGACTCTCAATTCTATTCCACTGGTCAGTCCTTCTGTCTTTGTGCCAGTACCATGCTGTTTTGACCACTGTGCTTTATAGTAAGCTTTAAAGTCAGAAAGTGAAAGACCTCCCAGCTCACACTTCCTTTCTTAGGATATCTTTAGCTATTCGAAGTCTCTTTCCCTTCTCTATAAATTTGATAACAAATTGTTCCAAGCTTTCAAAGTAGGTTTTTGGGATTTTTATTGGTATTGCATAGAATCTGTAGATCAGTTTGGGTAAAATTCACATCTTAATGTTATTCAACTTTCCTATCCATGAGCATGGGATGTCTTTCCATCTATTTAGGTCACTTTTAAATTTCTTTTAGTAATGTTTTGTAATTTTCTGGGTATAAGTCCTTGACATCCCTGGTTAGACTTATTCCTAGATACCTAATTCTTCTGGTTGCTATCCTGAATGGAATTTTTTTCCTTTGTTGTTACCTCAGAGAGGTCATTGCTTGTGTATAGAAACATTACTGATTTTTGTACATTAATCTTGTATCCTGCCACTTTGCTGAATTTATTTATTAGCTCAAGTAGTTTTACTGTAGATTTCTCAGGGTTTTCTAATTAAAGGATCATGTCATACGCATTTAATGAAAGTTTTACTTCTTCCCTTCCTATTTGGATTCCTTTTATTTCTTTCTCCTGTCTAATTGCTGCAATTAGTACTTCTAATAGAGTGTTGAATATTAGTTGTGACAATTGGCATCCTTGTCTCCAATCTCTAGGGGGGTGCTTTCAGTTTCTCACCATTAAGTATGATGCTGGCTATGGGCTTTTATAAATGCCCTTTATGATACTGAGAAATTTCCTTTGATGCCTAACTTTTGAAATGTTTTTATCAGGAAAGGATGTTGTATTTTGACAAATGCTTTTTCAGCATCAATCAATATGATCATGTGACTTTTCCCTTTTGATTTGTTAATGTGTTATTTACTTTGGTTGATTTTCTTATGTTGAACCATCCTTGCATTCCTGGTATGAATCCCACTTGATCATGATGTATAATTCTTTTCTTGTTGCATTGGACACAATTTGCTAGTACTTTGTTAAGAATTCTCGCATCTATGTTCATTATGGAGATTGGTCTATAGTTTTCTTTTCTTGTATCATCTTTACCTGATTTTGGTATTAGAATGATGTTAACTTCATAAAATGAGTTAGATAGTCTTCTTTTTCCTTAAATTTTTTGGAAGAGTTTGAGCAGGTTTAGTGTCAGCTTTTTTTTGAAAATTTGATAAAATTCTCCTCTGAAGCCATCAGTTCCTGGTTTTTTGTTTGTTTTTTTTTTTGTGGGAAGATTTTTGATGACTGATTGGATCTCTTTACTTGTAATTGATTTGTTGAGATCTTCTGTTTCTTCTTGAGTCAGTATGGGTAATGTGTGTGTTTCTAGGAATTTGTTCATTTCATCTGTGTTATCAGGTTTGTTGGCATATAGTTGTTCATAATATTCTTTTATAATTTTAAAAATTTCTTCATGATCTGTGGTAACAAACCCCCTCTCATTTTTTATTTTATTTACCTGTGTCCTCTCTCTTTTCTTCTTTGTTAGTCTAGCTACGGCACCATCAATTTTATTAATTTTATCAAAGAACCAACTTTTAGTTTTGTTGATTCTATTGTTCTCCAGTTGGCCAGTTTGTTTATTTCTGATTTAGTCTTTATTGTTTCTCTTTTTTAATTTCTTTTGGTTTATTTTGCTGTTCTTTCTCTAAATTCTCCAGGTGAGCAGTTAAATCCTCAATTTTTTTCATTTTTGTTTTTTAACATAGGCATTTAGGGCAATAAATTTCCCTCTCAGCACTGCCTTTGCTGCATCCCATAAGTTTTCTATGTTTTATTCTCATTATCACTCGTCTCCAGAAATTAACTGATTTCTCTAGTAATTTCTTCCTTGACCCACTGATTATTTAAGAGAGTGTTGTTTAATCTCCATATATTTGTGTGAGCTCCAGTTCTTTGGTGATTATTAATTGCCAACTTTCTCTGTTGTGATCAGAAAGTGCTTTGGAAAATTTCAATCTTATTAAATTTATAGAAACTCAGTTTATGTCCCAGTATATGATCTATCTTGGAGAACATTCCATGTGCACTAGAGAAGAATATATATCCTGGTGTTTTGCGATGTGATGATCTATATATGTCTATTAGATATAATTCATTTGTCTTATTGTTTAGATTCTCCATTTCTTTGTTGATCCTCTGTGTGGTTGCTCTATCTATAGAAGAGAGTGGTGTATTGAAGTCTCCCACTATTATTGTTGATATGTCTATAGCTCCTTTCAGTTTTTCCAATATATGCCTCATGTACTTTGAAGCTCCTTGATTTGGAACATACATATTGGGAACATATGATTGTTATTTCTTCCTGGTGAATTGTCCTTTTTATTAATTGTGCTGGTTTGAAAGGAAGTATGGCCCCTAAGAAAAGCCATGTTTTAATATAAATCCCATTTCATAAAGGTAGAATAATCCCTATTCAATACAGTATGTTTGAAACTGTAATGAGATCATCTAACTGATGATGTGATTTAGTCAAGAGTGGTTGATAAATTGGATTAGGGGATGACACATCTCCACCCATTTGAATGGGTCTTGATTGGTTTATTGGAGTCCTATAAAAGAGGAAATATTTTGGAGAATGAGAGATTCAGAGAGAGCAGAGAATGCTGCAGCACCACGAAGCACAGAGTCCATTGGAGATGAAGAAGGAAAAAGCCTCCTGGGGAGCTTCATGACACCAGAAGCCAGGAGAGTAAGCTAGCAGATGATGCCATATTCACCATGTGCCCTTCCAGCCGAGAGAGGAACCCTGACTGTGTTCGCCATGTGCCTTTCCAGATGAGAGAGAGAAACCCTGAACTTCATCGGCCTTCTTGAACCAAGGTATCTATCCCTGGATGCTTTTGACTGGACATTTCTATAGACTTGTAATTGGGACATTTTCTCAGTCTTAGAACTGTAAACTAGCAACTCATTAAATTCCCCCTTTTGAAAAGCCATTCCATTTCTGGTATATTGCATTCCAGCAGCTAGCAAACTAGAACATTAATGTAGTGTCCTTCTTTGTCTCTTATGATGTTTTTACATTTAAAGTCTATTTTGTCTGATATTAGTATAGCTGCTCCTGCTTTCTTTTGGTTACAGCTTGCATAGAAAATCTTTTTCCATCTTTTTACTTCCAATATAACTGTGTTCTTGAGTCTAAGATGTGTCTAAACAGCATATAGATGGATTATATTTTTTGATCCATTCTGTCAGTCTGTGTCTTTTGATTGGTGAGTTTAGTCCATTAACATTCATAGTAATTACTGTAAAAGCAGTTCTTGATTCTACCATCTTGTCCTTTAGTTTTGTTTTTTACTTTAGTTTTTATTTGTCAGATCTGTTTATTATTTTCCTTCTCTCTCTCTTTTCCTTTAAATTACCTTTACTCATATTCTTCAATTCTCTGCCCTTCTCCAGACCTCCCTCTCCTGTCTTTTTTTTATTGGCTCACAGGGCTTCCTTTAGTATTTCTTGTAAGGCTGGTCTCTTATTGATAGTACTCTCAATCTTTCTTTATCTTTGAAGATCTTAATCTCTCCCTCAATTCTGAAGGATCACTTGACTGGATAAAGAATTGATGGTTGGAAGCTTTTCTCATTCAGGATCTTAAAAATACCATGCTACTGCCTTCTTGCTTCCATGGTGCCTGTTGAGTAGTCTGAAGTCAGTCTTATGTGTTTATGTGTTTTCCCTTTTATGTAGTAGATTGCTTCTTTTTCATGCTGCTTTCAGGACTTTCTGTTTCTCCTGAACACCTGACAGTCTGCTTAGTGTGTGTCTTGTAGTGGGCTTGTTTGGATTTATTCTATTTGGAGTTCACTGGGCCCCTTTGATGTGCACATTCATGTTTTTATAGGGGTTGGGAAGTTTTCTTCAATTATATCTGCAAATCAATTTTCCCAACCCTTTCTTCTTCTCTTCTCCTTCTGGGACACCAGTAATTTTTGTATTTTTGCTCTTCTTGTTGTCCATCACTTCCCTAAGATCCAGTTACATTTTTTCATCTTTCTTGCCATTTGTTCTTTTGTGCACTCTAGTTCTATAGTTCTATCTTGTAGCTCACTTATTCTTCCTTCTGCTTCTTTAAATCTGCTACATGTGTCTCCTGTTTATTTTTTATTTGGTTTACTGTAGCTTTCATTTCTGTGAGATCTGCCATTTTTCTATTTAACCTCCCAAATTCTTTTTATGATCTTCTAATGTCTCCCTGATATCCTTTATTTCTTTAGAAATATCTTCGAATAGTTGTTCCATATTCTGCATCCCCTCTGGAATTTTGATTTGGTCATTTGACTGGGCCATTTCTGCTTGAATCTTCATGTGCTTTGTGATTTCTGTTGTGTTCTGGGCATTTGCTTATTTTGATGGTTATTATGATTTTCTTCACTCATATAAAGTTGTATATTTACTTAGATTTTGCAGAATGTTTCCTTTTACACTTTGTTTGTAAGTTATTCTCTACCAAAGAAAGGCCTGGAACTAATGTAGGGGATACAATTCAACTTAAGGGTCTATTACAAGGCAGGGCAGCAGGGTGCAAGGGTACTCCATGGCAGGGTGGCTGACAACCATGCAGGAGGTCCTACCTGAACTCCTAGCCTGTGCACACACACAAATAATAATAATAATAAACCAAAATAATGATATATAAAAATATGAAGCAAAAAAACAAAAACCACAATGAAATATACCTTGACAGTAGTAGGCACCAGAATCAAAAGAAGACACCGCAGTATATACTGGGACTGAAGTCAGGCTGGTGCCCACCAGAGGGAGAAAAAATTTAAGAGAAAAATAATAATAGTAATAATAAAATAAATTAAATTGAATAATAAAAATGATATGTGAAATAAAAAATAGAAAATGAGTAAAATATAGTATAAAATATCTATAAACATTTAAAAATATTGGAAAGGGCAGCTATATTACTAATAAAAATATAGAAAATATGTTTTAAAAGGGGGAAAATAAAAAAGAATACTGAGAAGATAAAAAATAAAATAAAAAAATAATTGAAATAAAAACTTCGGCCGATAGGAAGTTAGCTTGCCTGCACTTACCCCTTTTTCCCAGCAGGTGGCGACCGTGAGGCTCCTCCTCCCTCAAGCTTTTCCTTCCCTGTTTGTTGCATCCAATCTGCACTTAACCCGAGGAGTCAGCAGATAGCACTTGAGTTTCCTCCTCTCTCAGCCCCAGGCCTCCTGGCCAGAGTTACTGCATTGCTACTGGAGGTCCGCATGCTCAGCAGGGGCACTGCCCTGTCAGGTGGGGCTCCTCCACCAGGGGGCTGCTCTGCCTGGTGGAGCCCACCAGCATGTAGAGTATCAGCTGACCAGCAGCGCTGGTGAGCCTGCCAGATACCAAGACTGCAGCAGGTTTTTCCGCACTCCTCCCACCCCAGGCTGGTCCTGCGGTGGACAATTACTCACCTCTGGGCTCCCTGCAGGCGCCGCCCACCTGCAGCGATGTGGGGAGGTTTCTCCAGCCAGCAGCTGTACAGGCTCTAGCTGAGGAGGGTCAGTTCCCTCCTTTCACACCTCCCCAGTGCACCGCATCCCGCCCTGTGGGAATCCTGGTCACCCAACACACTCACTCTCCCCTGATCCTTTTCCCCCACAAACTGCCAAAAGACCCTCCTAGACTACTCACACTCCTCCAGTCCTGGAGATTTTCTCCCCGTCTCCTACGTTGTTTCCTGGAGCAGGAGTGAACTCACTCCACTCTGGCCCGCCGTCTCCTGCTCCACCCTTTCACTTTTAATTGTGAACTTTCCAGCAGAGCTTTTCTAGCTGTTCTTCATCAGGTTGAGGAAGCCCCGTTCTATTTATATGTAAGTGTTCATAAATACTAACCTCTCTCAATCTGTCTGCCTATCATAGTGAGTGTATACTGAAATTTATTGAATGTCTTTTCTGTTTCTGAGGATCACATAGTTTTAGTTTTTACTCTGTTGTTATGGGGAATAACATTGGTATGTATTCAGAAATTAAGCCAATCTCACGTTCTCAAGAGAAACCTTACTTTTCGTGGTGTATGTATATATATAATTTAACCACGGGGATTTACGTTTTAATTATATCCCTTCAAAAATGCCAGAGGAGGAGTGCAAGGGTAGTTCATTGGTAGAGTTCTCGCCTGCCATGCGGGAGACCTGGGTTCGATTCCCGGTCCATGCACTTCCCCCAAAACAAACAAAGCCAAAGGTGAACAAATGGTGGTGCAAAAACCCATTACTCACATGGAAAAACAAAAAAAGAAAAGAAATGTGACTGCCGTAGGACATATAAAAAAAAAAATGCCCAGAGGGTAAAGGAGAAAAACTGAAGTTCTTGAGCTAGGAAATGATAGAACTGTGCTTTCATAGATTATTCTGGCAGCAGTGTAGATGGCCAAAATAAGATGAGTATGTGAAAAATTCTAGAATAATGGTTAGAAGCCACTTACAGTAATGTAAGTCGATTGAAAATTAAAACATGCCTAAATTTTGGTGGTGACTATGGGAAAGGATTGAGGATACTATGGTGGTACTGCATTACTTACCATGTTAGAAATGTGAACAATTTTCTGTGGTTTTTCCATCCACAGAAAATTTTAATTCCCAGAAATATTGAGTATCTACTATGTACCCTGTACTGGGCATAGAACCGGAGCAAAGTAGTAAACAAAACAGAAGTTGTCTCTGTCCTTACATAGTTTCTAGTTTATAGAAAAGCAACAAAATTAGAGAAAAAAGTAATGTCTGATGTGCATTACGATGGAACATCTACTGGAAGTTATGAGACCGTAACTCATGACACCTGACTTTTATGGACTGTCTACATTTTTGGACTCCTTTAAGAACTCAGCTTCTATTAGTACAATTAACAGTCCCGGCAAATTAATGAGAGGGATGCTATTATTCCTTCCCCTCTCTGACAAAACTCTGAGGCAAACAGAGTTCAAGTAAATGCCCAAGATGTTAAAGAGTAATGAATTATGGTGGTTAGCATTAACCAAGTGTCATCTCATTCCAGAGACCAAATTCTTAACTAAAATGAAAAAAAGAAATTAATGAACTCAGTTACTGAAATATTACACTTAAGAATGTGTTATATTTGTCAATCAATGATTAGGGAGTAGAGAATGTTCACATACAGGTCGTTGTAAAGTTCCTAGACTGTAAGTTCTTACAGAAGTCACATCTGTTCCTGAATTAGCTGTTAGTTTTAAATTCTGAGATGCTGTGCTCCTTGTGTATAACCTAGTAGTTCTCTGGAACATTGGATATCTGTGTGACATTGAAACTCAGAATTAGAGTTCTGCAGCTTTATAAGTCAGCATTACTCCATACTGCAACTGTTTAAGAAACAAATAAGAGATGAGGCAACAATTAGAGATATGAGCGATATGGACCTGGTTAGAGTATGGTAAACTAGAACACAGGGTAAAGGAGAGTATTGTCTATATTTTAAAACATCAACTTCTGTGTGAGACCAAAGGAAAGGATGTTGATTTAGTCCAAAATTTAAATTTTCTATAGCAAACTATCTAATTTAACCTGTCTGGTCAGTTTATTTAATCAAACTAAGTACATGGAATTTAGAATAGGGAACGAGATCTTATTTTTCTGTACAGGTTAATGTAATACCCAGATACATTCCCAGAGTATTTTGGGCAGAAAATTAAAAAAATATTTTCAAAGTACCCTTGAGGGACTGGAGAAATTGTGGAACTTTTAAACTTCCGCACCTGGGGAAATCCTGATATTCTCTCAGGCACTAGTGGTTCACAATTTAATAAGCCAAGCCCTTGATCTTGAGGTTTGTCCTTATGAAACTTATTTCTGCAATGGTGAAGCTAGATCTGCATGCAATTATGTCTAAAGTCACCCCCACACAGAGAGACTATTTTGTTGTCAGATGTGACCTCTTTCTTTAAGCCAACGCTGCAAAAAAAATCACTCCACTGGACATGATTCCCAGTACATAAGTCTCCCTGGAAACGTGGGATATGACTTCCAAGAATGAGTCTTATCTTAGTATTGTCATGTGAAAAAGGCTTCATGATCAAAAGTGGGAGAGGGAAATAGAGCAAAATAAAGCTCCAGGGGCTAAGAGATCTCAAATAGAGTTGAGAGACTGTTCTGGAGATTACTCATGCAATTTTAGCCAGATACTGCAACTGCCACAGTATGCCAAGCCCTAACTAACAGTATTCTTAAAAATCCTAAGGAATACTGGCTTGGGACTTCCGGAGAAGATGGCGGCTTAGTAAGATGCGCGGGTCTTAGTTCCTCCTCCCGAAAAGCAACTAAAGAAAGAGAAACAATATGAAACAGCTCCCGGAGTCACGACAGAGACCAAAAAGACAGCGTACCCCATTCTGGAACAGCTGAACGGGCAGGGAGAATCCACTGCGGTGAGATACCCGAGGGGCGCATGTTTTCCTGGCCGGGGCGGCTGGCGACTGGGGTCCCCTCCACGCACGTGACTCCCCGGTCTGACTGGGAACGTTGGATAGCGGGGCCCTCCCGCCACGGTTGGCGTCTCGGGCCAGCTGGGCAATTTGGACCGGCACTCCCCCAAGCCGCGGCGACCAGCGACCCCCGCCTCCACGCGCGGTTTCCTGGGCCAACTGCCCCGCAGACAGATGACCGCCACGAGCGCCACCTACTGGGCAGGAAAAGAAAAACAGAGCCCAGAGATTTCACAGAAAAACCTTTCAACCAGCCGGGTCCCACACCCAGGGAAATCTGATCAAATGCCCAGACACCAGCAGAAAATAATGGATCACGCTCAGAAAATTGAAGATATAGCCCAGTCAAAGGAACAAACCAATAATTCAAATGAGATACAGGAGCTGAGACAACTAATGCTGAATATACGAACAGAAATGGAAAAACTCTTCAAAAACCAAATCAATAAATTGAGGGAGGACATGAAGAAGACATGGGCTGAACAAAAAGAAGAAATAGAAAATCTGAAAAAACAAATCACAGAACTTATGGGAGTGAAGGACAAAGAAGAAAAAACGGAAAAAACAATGGATACCTACAATGGTAGATCTAAAGAGACAGAAGCTACAATTAGTGAACTGGAGGATGGAACATCTGAATTCCAAAAAGAAACAGAAACTATAGGGAAAAGAATGGAAAAACTTGAGCAGGGAATCAGGGAACTGAATGACAATATGAAGCGCACAAATATACATGTTGTGGGTGTCCCAGAAGGAGAAGAGAAGGGAAAAGGAGGAGAAAAACTAATGGAAGAAATTATCACTGAAAATTTCCCAACTCTTATGAAAGACCTAAAATTACAGATCCAAGAAGTGCAGCGCACCCCAAAGAGAATAGACCCAAATAGGCGTTCTCCAAGACATTTACTAGTTAGAATGTCAGAGGTCAAAGAGAAAGAGAGGATCTTGAAAGCAGCAAGAGAAAAACAATCTGTCACATACAAGGGAAACCCAATAAGACTATGTGTAGATTTCTCAGCAGAAACCATGGAAGCTAGAAGACAGTGGGATGATATATTTAAATTACTAAAAGAGAAAAACTGCCAACCAAGACTCTTATATCCAGCAAAATTGTCCTTCAAAAATGAAGGAGAAATTAAAACATTTATAGACAAAAAGTCACTGAGAGAATTTGTGACCAAGAGACCAGCTCTGCAAGAAATACTAAAGGGAGCACTAGAGTCAGATACGAAAAGACAGAAGAGAGAGGTATGGAGTAAAGTGTAGAAAGAAGGAAAATCAGATATGATATATATAATACAAAAGCCAAAATGGTAGAGGAAAATATTATCCTAACAGTAATAACACTAAAAGTTAATGGACTGAATTTCCCAATCAAAAGACATAGAATGGCAGAATGGATTACGACCCAGCAATACCACTGCTAGGTATCTACTCAAAGGACTTAAGGGCAAAGACACAGACGGACATTTGCACACCAGTGTTTATAGCAGCATTATCTACAATTGCAAAGAGATGGAAACAGCCAAAATGTCCATCAACAGACGAGTGGCTAAACAAACTGTGGCGTATACCTAGGATGGAATATTATGCAGCTTTAAGACAGACTAAACTTATGAAGCATGTAACAACATGGATGGACCTAGAGAACATTATGCTGAGTGAGTCTAGCCCAAAACTAAAGGACAAATACTGTATGGTCCCACTGATGTGAACCGACATTCAAGAATCAGCTTGGAATATATCATTGGTAACAGAGACCAGCAGGAGTTAGAAACAGGGTAAGATAATGGGTAATTGGAGCTGAAGGGATACAGACTGTGCAACAGGACTAGATACAAAAACTCAAAAATGGACAGTACAATAATACCTAAGTGTAATGTAACTAGGTTGAAACACTGAATGAAGCTGCACCTGAAATATGTTTTTTTGTTTGTTTGTGTGTTTGTATCCTTTGTTTTTATTTTTTTCTTTTTCCTTTTTATATATATTTTTTATTAGTATTATTATTTTAATTCTCTTCTCTGTATTAACATTCTATATCTTTTTCTGCTGTTTTGCTAGTTCTTTTCCTAAATCGATGCAAATGTACTAAGAAATGATGATCATACATCTATGTGATGATACTAAGAATTACTGAGTGCATGTGTAGAATGGAATGATTTCTAAATGTTGTGTTAATTTCTTTTCTTTTTTTTGATTAATAAAAAAATTAAAAAAAAAATCCTAGGGAGTGCCTTGGATTATAAGTCTCCACAAAAAGTTTTCATAGTATGTTTATTTTTTCAGACACCCAAAGCCTCCAGATTAATCCTCTGTTAGATAAGCCCTGGAACCCAGAGATAGCGATCTGTTTCGCTCCTCTACCCATAATGTCAACACCCCTTTCCAGCACAAGGAAGTTAAAACAGTCATTCCAGATACCCCTGAAGACTGAGAGAAAGATCAAATGACAGGGAGTATAAGTATAACTGAGAAAGCAGGATTTAACAAATGACTGTGAATACTGACTAATTATATAGACATTTCTTTTTAGTGTCCAGTGTTTTAGAAGAACCAGAAGGAAATACCTGAAGTTGTTGAATTATAATCCAGTAGCCCTGTTCTGATTTCTGAAAATGATTGCATATAGAAAAAAAGTCAAATGCCCATGTTTGTATGAATCTACTTCTGAATGTTTGGTTCTATTCCAGTAATCTATATATCTATCGCTGGCAGTAGCCCACTGTCTTAGTTAACCTACCTCTGTTGTAATTCCTAAAATTGAATAGAGTGCAAAACTAGTGGTCAGTAAGATGGAGGGGTAAGGGATGGGATGTTTGGGATTTTCTTTTTCCTTCTTATTTCTTCTATGGGTAATGTAAATGTTCCAAAAATAAATACTAGTGATGAATGCACAAATTTGTTATGTTACTGTGAACCATTGATTAAATACTTTCTGTGCATTGTATGGTGTGTGATTTTATCTCAATAGAATTACATTTAAATAAAAGATCATATTAAGGATGTTGACATAAACATTTCCAGTAGGTGTTTAGAAGTAAAAACTTTAGTGAAAGATAAGGCTTTAAATTTTATTTTGGAGATATCTTAGAAGAGATAATACCTGATGTCAATTACGGCAATTCCTTGACAGTTTTCAAATATAGAAGCCTAGAGGCAAAACTCTTGCAGAAAAACCCACAGTAAGATATGGGAAGAATGATGTTATAAACAATACAATAAGTAGATTTTTCTTCAGAGTCGAAGAGGGCAGGGAGATGAAAGTTTTCCTTCTTATCCCTGTGATGGTGTTTTATAATCCCAAGAGATGAGTCAAAACTTGAGGAAAACATTGGTCCCTAAAGAAGTAAAGACATACTGTAGTCCAGGGTGTAAATACATTCCCCTTAGTTCCCTATTATCCATAGTTATTCCTTGGGGAAAGAGACTGAACAAACTTCTCATCTGTTTATAATGAAGTGCCTTGTACCATTAAACTAACATTATCTTCAGAGCTTATTATGCAAAAACGTGAAAATAATAAAGTAGTCTTCTGTTTTCTACTGCTTGAAAGGACTCAAAATTAAAAATCAGAAATTATGATTTTTAATTATGATTTCCAGGACATCCTGGAAATTGTCTGTTCTGCATCCTCTTAGAGGCAAAGGAAATGAAATCACTGAACTCACAATTGTCTTTTAAAGACCTAGGTGGCAAATAACAGTGACTGGGAAGCTCAGAGGTTTTCTGTCCTAAAGACGGTGAGTTTCTGAATTCCATTCACATTATATCCTCCATATTTTGAGATAAAAAGTCTAGGTATTAAGCCTTGTGGCTTTCTCTGACATTTTGTGTAGTCTTGCCACTATGGTGAATTTGGTGGAATAATCTGTTTGAGGGGCAGCATAGAATGTTCAGAGTCGATAGAAGCCTCATGGTTCCCCTATCTCAGCATGTACATTCCCTGTCTTTTCAGAAAGTCATTCTTGTAGACTTACAGTTTTTATTCTGTGGCTTAGGGAAGCTGCTGAACCTTTCCTTGGTTCTGATCCCTTAGTTTTGATCTGGGACCCAGGTCCGTGGTTCTCACCCTATCAGGGACTAAGTGCACTGGAGGCCAGCTCCAGTAGCTTCATCCTCTGCCTCCAGTTTGATGATGAACAGAGGGCTCAGGAGAATCAGTAAATGATGGGATAAGAGAAAATTCTCTCCTGATTCATCTGCTCCCTTCTTCCTTCATTTTCCAGCAGTCATGTTTCCTATGTCAGCAGTGTCTTTTGCTCTATAGACTATGTAGGCGGTACTCTTAGTTATGTTTAGTTTTGGATTTTTTTAAGAAAAGTCATTGTCACCCAATATCATGGTAATGGTAAAGGCCAATTCTCTGGGTCCACATTAGGCTAATCTCAGACATTCCCACTACGGAGCCCCCTCCTGTAGGAGGAGATATTGTGGGAAGATCTGTGTTTCCCTCTATACTGACCCTTTTCTTTGTGCCCACAGATCCCCCACACCAGAATGGCTATTGGAAATGCCTCTTTCGTGTCTGAATTCATTCTGGTGGGACTAACAGACAACCCAGATCTCCAACTCCTCCTGTTTTTCCTGTTTCTAGCAATGTATACGGTCACTGTGTTTGGAAACTTGGGCTTGGTAACTCTAATTGGGCTGAATTCCCACCTTCACACCCCCATGTACTTTTTCCTCCTTAACTTGTCCTTCATAGACCTCTGTTATTCTTCTGTTTTTACTCCCAAGATGCTAGTTGACTTCATATCAAGAAAGAATATTATCTCCTTTATTTCATGCATGATCCAGCTCTACTTTTTCTGTTTTTTTGGTATTTCAGAGTGCTACGTTCTCACCTCAATGGCCTATGATCGCTATGTGGCCATCTGTAATCCACTTTTGTATAACATTGCTATGTCCCCTAAAGTGTGTGTCAACCTTATTTTTGGTTCATATTTGATGGCATTTTCCAGTGCTGTGGCCCACATGGGAAACATGCTGAGACTGACCTTCTGTGATGCCAATACCATCAACCATTATTTCTGTGACATCCTACCTGTGTTCCAGCTCTCCTGCATGAGCACCTTTGCAAATAAACTGGTGGTCTTCATTGTGGCAGGTATCAACATCACTGTGCCCACTCTAACCATCTTTATCTCGTATGGTTTCATTATCTGCAGCATCTGTCGCATCCATTCCACTGAGGGCAAGTCCAAAGCCTTCAGCACCTGCAGCTCCCACATCATGGCTGTTTCTCTGTTCTTCGGATCAGGTTCATTTATGTATCTCAATCCATCTTCTGCCAGGTCTACAACTGAGGGTAAAACCTCTTCTGTCTTTTATACCAATGTGCTTCCCATGATAAACCCCTTAATCTACAGCTTGAGGAATAAAGATGTAATACTTGCCATGAAGAAAAGCCTGAAAAGAGGAATGTTTTGATCAGACTCTGTTTCTCTTTGTCAAAGTAGTTTCAGGGCAGGGAGATGTTGTATATAATTACAACAGTTTTTTGCTGGCAGCTGTCCTATCCTATTGTTTTCTTATCATGGTGAAGGGAATCTGAGTACTGTCTTAAATATTAGTTTCTATTTTTTTTACTAGGTCTTCCTCTTTTCATCAGTATTTATTTCTTTTCCTTCTTTTTCTTAAACAGGAAAAAAATTCTGTTTTTTCCTGTTTAAGCAACACATTAAGAAAGGAATTTATTATCTGTGGTTTTTTGACTTGTCAGTTTGATATTCCTCTTGGAAACTAAACTCTGCAACTGATCAAATTTCTCTACAAAGATACTTTGTCATTCGACGGTGTGGCAGGGGCACTTGTATGTCAGTTTAAATTTGCTATTGGAAGCATGAGTCAAGCAATCTGTCTTGATTCCTTTCTTTCCTTCCTTCATGAGAAGACGAAGGTCTCAATCAAATGTCAGTGTTTCAGTGAGATAGAAGGTTACATAAGGCTTCAATTATATCCCACTTTGTAGGGGTAAATGCTAAGGATTTATCTTCCTACTGCTTTGACTTTCACATTTTTCTTTCAACATCCAAACAAATAATAATAGATAGTCGATATATAAGTACTGCCTGGGGAGGAAACTGGAGCCTCAATGATATTATTGAGTTAAAGTCACACAGATTCTCATTGCAAGAGCCTGGATTTAGCCTCCGCGTTTTAAGTTTATTGCTCTTTCTAGTATATGTTGTGTGCTGGCTTGAAGCTGTTATGTACCCCAGAAAAGTCCGTGTTCTTTTATTACATACCTTTGGGTGGGAATTTTGATTAGGTTGCTTCAATTGAGATATGATTTATCCAATTCAAGGTGGGTCTTCATCCTTTCCTTGTGTCCTGTATGAGGATAAAAGAGAGAAACTCTGAGAGAGAGTTTAGAGAGAAATTCCTGGAGATGCTAAGAGAGGACACAGATGCTGAGAGAGAAGCCACTGGAATCAGAAGCTGAAAGCAGTGGAATCCAGGAGTGAAGGACCAGCAGATGCTAGCCATGAGCCTTCCCATGTGACAGAGGTGTCTAGATGCCAGCAGGATTTTTTCAGAGACCAGATATTGCCCTGTTGATGCCTTAATTGGGACATTTTCGCAGACGAAGAACTGCAAATTTTAAGTAAATGAGTCCCACCTGTAAAAGCCAACCCAGTTCTGAATTATTGCATACTGGCAGCTTTCACAAACCAAATTTTGCTTCCACTTTATTTTATTATTTTTATTTCAATAAATATCACAAATGGGCAAACATTTCAAATTTTTGAAAGTTATACTTTGAATTTCTCTCAAGGTAGGTATTGCTTTTTTGTTTGATTCTTTAAGGAAATACTTTCTTGAGACATTTTTATTGACAAAGAGGAGGCCTGCTTTGTTCTCATGATTGTTAGATGATTGGATTACATGGAAAGGTGCATTTATTTGAAATAAAACAAATGAAATAAACTTGTAACATTCGCATGTGTTTATGATTCAAAATCACGTGTCAGGAGAGAGAAATAGGATCAGTGGCATGTCATTAATGCAAGGCAAATGGATGTATGGTCAATAATAGGAGGTCCCTCAGTAGTGAAAAGCAAATGAGGGTTTACAGATCTCATTTCCATCTGAGTTTGTATCCTGTACTGTAGAGTTTTGTAATCATCTTTACTGTGCATTAAGTTTGGCAAAACTACAGTGTACAATAACCATGCAGTAATAGTCTTTTGGAAAATGAAAGTGGATAGGGTGCGTCCACATATTTGGGAAATCAAATAGAGAGAGGACAAGAACTTGAGGAGCTGAAATAGTGAATGCCAAGTGCAACTCTGGAATTCAGAAAGTAAATGATGGGAAAATGAAATTTCATATCCACTCCTATCTTTTCTCTTTGGGAAGTTCCTTGAGATATTATGTAGATCACAGGAATTTTTTTTGTAGGATGAGAGTTTGGGTTATTAGCTTAATGAATGACTGAACCTAGAGGGCTGGTCAACCTGGGTAACAATTTTATCATACCTGATTATCTTGGCTTCCATTAGCTACCCCCATGGGGATTTTAGAGTGTAAAAACCCAAATTGCAGCTGTGAGAGCAATTATAATTTTGAGAGAGAGATCTGGTGAATGAACCAATTGTTACAGTGTCTTTTCCAGAATACTCTGTTGAATTATTTTTCTTCTGAAGAAACTGGAAAAAAGTTGACTACTCTAAAAATCCTTACTGGTGTATCAAATAACAAATTAAATGTTTCATAATGTTTACTTCATCATCCCTACTCAATAGATATTGTGAAATTTAGCATAGCTGGTTTCTTTTTTTTTTTAATTAGCATTACAAAATCCTTGACTAAGGTTAAATGGCCACTCATTACCCATTCCCTGGCCCAAAGTCAATATGCCTGTTTTTTACTTGCCTCTATTGATAGAAAATATTTCCCAAAGACTGGAGTTTTCTTATTTATTTTTCTTTTCCTTTTAGTCCCTTTTGAAAACATTGAGTATCTATGGGAAAAAAAGTGTCTCTAAGAAAAATATTGCACATAAGGTAGATGAATCACTTTAACCATTATTTTACGTTAGCCATTGTTTTACTCATTTACATCAAGACATCCTGAAAAATATGTGTATTGATGATTATTAACACTGTTCCTAGAAACACTTTGTGAGCTTACTTAAACTCTGCCTAACCAGTAATACAATAAACATTTTACAGTAGAAACTGTGATTTTTCAGTGCTTTGCTGCTTTGCATATTTAGAATACTGGGTTGTCAAGAAATACATGTCTAGTTGGGTAATCTTATTTCAATAACAATAATAAAATATTATATTATAAATAATAACATGAGTCTGTAGAGGAAATACATGATTCTCATGATCCCAATAAGTGTGGAGGGTGGTTTACATTATAAAAATTAAAATATACAGTGACATTAAAATTTTGAAAAAGTATATTGGGCTTACTGTAAGTTTTGTTGTCACTTAAAGACAGATAGTATGCATTAAGTTAGATGAAACATTTTAGCTATTGCTTTTCTTCTAAATGAGATTTATCATGAAACAAAGGTGTATATTAAAGTTCATAATCTATGTTCCTAAAAACATTTTATGAACTTACTTAAACTCTGTCTCAACAATAATTCAATAAACATCAGTATGTTTATTTTATTTTCTCTATTCCTTTCATTATTTTATTTCTCTGATGTTTTTCATGCTTTGTATGTTTAGAATGTCAGCGTTACTGGGTGGGCAAGACAGACATACTAAATTTTATTATCTTTTCTCAATAACAATAAGATGATTTATAATCATAAATAATATTAATAAAGTATAATAATAAAACAATGATATATCAATAATGAAGAAACACAAGTAATTTGGAAGCTTAATGTTCTTGCCATCCAATAGGTCAACAAAACATACCCATTTTTGGTTATTTTAATTTTATTTTCATTTCTAATATTTTATTTTACAAAGATTTTAGCAGAGATTATTTATAGAAGTCTCTTCTGTCTTTCATCCACTTCTCTAGAATTTAATGTCCAAAACCAGAAAACTGATATTGGTCATTAAACCCCTAACCAAATATAACTGATTGTCCCAATGATGTTCCATTTTTAAATTTTGTTTTATTTTTTGATTTTTGTTACTCATGCAGCAATAGATGATCACATATTTTATTTAGTTGTTAAGCATTTTAATTATCTCCAATTTGAAACAGTTTATCAATCTTTGTCTTGCATGGCCTTCACTCTTTTTAAAGAATACTAACCAATACTTTTGTAAAATGTTCCTCAGTTTGAATTTGTCTGAAGTTTCCTCATAATATCAGTTTATGCATTTTTGGCAAGAATTTCAAAGAAGTGACATTGTGCCCTTCTTCATTCACTTTAAATATTATTACTGATAATGTTTATTTTTATCACTTACCTATGTTGACATGGTCAAATTCTCCATTGTAAAGATGTTATTATTATCTTGTCCTTAAAATTATCATCTGGGATATATTTTTAAGGCTAGTTTCTCATTATATTTGCCCACTAATTTTTACATGCACTGATGATGATTCATACCTGAAAGTGTTGTTACTCAGGTGTTTTTCAAATGATTTTTTAAAAATTTTTTACCATTCACTCTAAAAATATACATTGGAATTCTACTACATGAATATCTTTCCTTTCTCTATCTACCTACCTATCTATTATTATTCATTCATTTATACATTTTAAAAATATATGTATGGTCTCATGGATAATTATTAGATAATATGAGTTAGAATCTATCACCATCATTATGTTTTTTATTGCTCTAATTATATCACATTTGGGCCTTTGGGAAACCCTTCAGGTTTGCTTATTGCTTTTCTGGCATGTGTTCTAGTTGTTGAGTATTTTATTATTTTCTGTCACCACAAGCTAATCTAGTCTCACCTTTGCCATGAATTCAGCCATTTCTTCAAGTATTCTGGGGTCTTTTTATTTGAAAATTTTATTTGGAAGCCATGATGTGAAAAATAAGTATGTCCATTGTTTCTAAGTGGTATTACTTCTAGGATTTCAGCAAACAGATCAAGGAAGTACATGTATGTATACCTATTTACATTTCTACTTATGTGAATATATATTAAAATTTGAGTTTATTTTGATACTTTTTATTACAAACCAAGACGATTATGCTTATTGTAGCCTCCCATTCCCTCCTTATTTACAAGAAAGCTGACATTTACTATTATCAAAGTGTATATGGCATATCCATTTATTTGCTTAATATATTTGCAATTATAATGCCTACCTGCTTATTTCTTATAAATAGTTGCAGCATTGCTAATACATACATCTTTGAGAAATAGATTTCATATCTAGAGTATAATAATTATTTATTATTTTTCATACTTACCTTCAGATTCTGTTTCAGTATAATGTTTTCCCAAGTTACTTAGCTTAGGTTCTGTTTTTCTCTTTTATGCACAGTATGGTTATGCTAATTATTTATTGGATGTAGAGAAATATATTGATGGTATAATACTTATGAAAACTGACATTAAGAAAGAACTGGGAAAAACTGAAAAGATACCTGATTTATGCCATGCAGTCTCTTAAATGTTAAGAATTTGGTGATACAAGCTACATTTTGGGGAATTTTTCAAGTTGGGAACAAAACAAGAGGAAGTGCTTGAAAGTGCATTTAAGGAATAATTCGACTTTCAAGTCTCTTCTATCTACTACTACTGCCTGCTGCCAGCTGACTGCCTCCATTTTAATCACAATAAAGAAGACAGATTTATTGTTAAGGATGGTAATCTCAAAATGTTTCTGAATTACCAGTCTATGAGCTTATGTGAGAAAGGGCTTCCTATACTGAAAACAGGACAATTCAATTGAAATTTTAACTAGTGAATGCTTACACCCCTGCTTTCTTCTTCTACCCAGGTCAGCTAACAGGATGCTGGAAACTGAGTTTATATCATCCTGAGAGATTGGAAGGCCCTTTGCAGTGTCTCAAACAAGCTGATAACATACCTAATAGCATTACCACTAGGGTCACCAATTGAACTGACCACTGAGGCTCTCAGTTGTCAAAGATATGCCCCCTCATGGAGATGGTAGTTCTCCTGTAGAATCCTTACCTAAATGTTAAGGCATTGGTTAACAGGCAGAGACATTCAAAGAGAATACATAACATAAAATAAACATGCTGAGAAAAAAAAAATACAAATTCAAGAATAAAGACAATACAAGGAGACGAAAAGTGAGGAAAACATTTCACAAGAGGACAACATGTGCTCTTGAAGATCAAATATGATGGTCAAAATAATACCAGTAAATGCCCTGGAAGACAAAGTTGAGACTGTGTGCTAGAGAGGAGATTAAGTAATAGAAACTAGTTCAGAACATCAGAAATAGATGTTGGTGTAGAAAGAAGAAATTTCAGAATCTGACACCTTAATAATGGAAAGTGCAGAATGAGAATAGTTAGTAAAAAGAGGAGGAAATACCAATTTATAAAAACATTTTTTTTCCAGAACTGAGGGACTTAAATTTCCAGCATGGAACTAATTAATTCTCCTCCAAATGTAAAAAAAAAGGGGGGGAGTACGTATTTAACATTGTGAATACTCAGAGCAATAGAAAACTCTAACATTAAAAACTTTCAGAATGGGGGTAAACTAACAAATACTTTTCCCAAAATAGTATCAAGAATCAGAAAGAAATTGAGTTTCTCACTATGGGATCAATATTTTCAAAATAATGATGTGAAAATAACCTACAAGTTAGTAGTCTGTTCCTATTCAATATCTAATGAATATGAAAGTACAATTAAGACAGTTTCAGACTTACATGATGAGTAAAATATGCATTTAATTAAATGCACATTTTCTCAAGAATTCAAGATGATTCACGTTGAATCAAAACGAGTAGGGAAATTTAAAAATAGGTGGGGGAAATGTGATTTAGGAAATAGAAGACCCAGCACAAGAGAAGGACAGAGAATCCCCAGAATGATGGTAAACAAAGATCTCAAGATTGTCAGATTTGCATCACAGTCTGAGGAAAGTCTATGAAGATTACAGTGGGTCAGGAATCTCCTGGAAACTCTTGTGTAAGAAGATGAAATTGATTGAATGGCAGTGAATGAATGGACTGAAAGAAGACTTAGAAACAATGGGGAAGAAGTCAGGAAAATATCAGAGATAATTTGTAGAATAATAAGCAAATGAGAGTATAAACTCAATTACATGAAAAAGAGGAAGAGTTATGAACACAAAAACCATCATGGGATAACATGGATTAGCTCTGAATAGTTTTTATGAATGTTCATAATAGTATAAGAAGAATATTTATCTAAACTAACATGATTATAACCACACTGATAAGAAAGATGAGTGGGGGTCTGAGATAAAGTTGTGTGCATGTGTGAATGTGTGTGTACAGTGGGAGTATGTGGAATGTAAAAAAGGGCTACATTATCATTTTCCATAGAAATCAAAGTTCCATTACAGTAATCTAAATCTGAGGTGCAGAGACGCTACCAAGGCTCTATAAATGAAGGAAAGGACAAACCAGGATTGTAAAGAGATTGATTCTCCAAGATGTGCAGACTGGATCAGGGGTAATATTGAGGAGGAGGAGCAAAGGATAGCAATGTAGTTTAGGGATAGGATGCCTGGATGGGGTAAGAAGAACTTATAAAGTGATGATCTAAAGACAATCAGAGCTTGGTATAGTAAGAAAACACACAATTTGGTTTGGAGCACCTGGAGACATCTGTAATACATAGAAATACATAAATTGGAAATGCCCAGGAGGCACTCACAGAAGAGGTCCAGGTTTTCCATGTAGACCAGGGGTTTTTACTGTGGGTAATTTTATCTGAGGAGAAATTTGAATTTTTTTTTCCTTAAGGTCCCCCAATGGGGGGGTGTAGTACTGATATCTAATGGTTAGAGGTCAAGGATGCTGTACATCCTATAGTGCACATGGCAGCCCCCCACAGCAGAGAATTATTCAATCCACAATTCCATTCTGTGAAGGTAGAGAACTCTCGTATAAATGAATATGGAAAAAGAGAAAGGCAAGGCGTCCTGACACATTCTTGTTTCATATATCAGGTCTACTCCTAGTACTTTAAATGAGTTAACTCAATTACAAAAATTCTATAAAATAGATCTTTTATTAGACCCATTTTATATGTGATGATAAAAGATTCAGAAAAATTAAATTATTTTTCTAAAATCTCACAGTTAGGTACTGAAGATGTTTGTTTTTAAACTCAATGTGAATGGAGCATTCATTAAATAACCAAGTTCATTGCTTAAAAATTTTGCATTCCATCTGACATCAGAACACAATCCCACCATGTTCTCTCCCACTCCATAACAAGGATAACCTCTCCTCCAGTTTCCAATCATTCGTTCATTCTTTTCTTCTACGAACTCACTAGGAGCACCTTTATAGTTCATATTTCTAACATTCTTTTTGTGATGGTGTATATTCTTTCAAACAATAGATACTTTCTCTATGGCTCACCTCACTTCTATTGAGCCCTCACCAGAATTGATTTTACAGTCCATGTTTCTATGACAATGTAAAGTTTTTCTATCAAGTGACTCAAAATTCTTCCAACTTCTACCCATTTCTGAATTCCAAATCTATTCCATATAGATTTCCAAAATGTTACATAAATGGATTCATATATAATATAGTATTTTAGAATGACTCTTTTCTCTTAGCCTAATGAATTTGAGATTCATCCATATTGTTACATGTATTAGTAAT
This sequence comes from Tamandua tetradactyla, assembly GCF_023851605.1. Lineage (NCBI taxonomy): Eukaryota > Metazoa > Chordata > Mammalia > Pilosa > Myrmecophagidae > Tamandua > Tamandua tetradactyla. The sequence goes on along the minus strand of NC_135334.1, from coordinate 14,827,036 downwards.
TCATTCCTCTTTATTGTTGTGTATGTTTCATTTTATGGACATATAATAGAGTGTCCTTTAATCAGCTGAAGAATAATTAAGGCAAATAAAATAAATACACAGTTTTATTGTAAATTAAAATATACATAAATACTTTGGATTTGAATTTTGTAAAAACTGCCAAACAGTTTTACATACTAGCTGTATTATATTGATTCCCACCAATAATGTATGGGGATGTCAGTTACTCCTCATTCTTACCAGCACTAGGTACAGTCATATGCAGTAACATCTCATTTTAATTTCAATTTGCATTTCTTTAATAAATAATGACATTCAGAAGCTCTTCATTGATTGATTTTTTTTCCATCCATACATCATTGTTAGTAAAGTATTCAAATCGGTTGCTTATTTATCATTTGGGTAGTCTTTTTATTACTGAGCTTTAACTTTTCATTATATTTTATGGATACAAGTTCTTTATCAGAAAGATGATTAGCATGTATTATCTCCCATCCCTTGGCTTGTCCTGTTTCCATGGAGATGTGACCATGCCCATCTAAGGTTGGTCTTAATTAGCTCACTGGGGTCCTTTAAGAGGCAAATATTTTGGGGAAAGCTGACAGATGTTTAGAGATGCGGAAGGAAAACATCCCAGGAGATGCCAGAAGCTGAGAGTGCTAATACAGAGAGGAAAGATGACAGACGCTTGGAAATAGAACATTCTGGTAGATGCTGAGGAAGGTCCCACAAGGGCTGGGAGAACCATTTTGGTAACTAACCCATAGGGCATTCTTCAGGATAGACCACATGCTGGGCATGAAGCAGGTATAAATAAATTTTAAAAGATTGAAAGTATATTAAATGCTTTCTCTAATCATAGTGGAATGATTCTAAGATATCAGTAACATTGAGAACTAGAAATGCACAAGTATATGGAGGGTAAACAATAAAATTAAAATCAAAATTTCCTTGACAAAAAAGAAGTTGCAAGAAAAATCAGTAAATATCTTGACAAGAATGGGTGCTTCAAATGACTTTGTCCATAGAGTGAAAAGGCAACTGACTCAATGGGAAAAAATATTGGGAAATCATATATTTGATAAGGGTTTGATGTTCAGATTAGATAAATAAATCCTATAACCCAATAATAAAAAGATAAGCAATTCAATTAAAAATGAGCAAAAAACATGAATAGACATTTTTCCAAAGAGGAAATACGGATGGCTAAAAATCACATGAAAGGATGCTCAGGTTCACTATTAGCAAAATGCAAATCAACAGCGCAATGTAGTATCATCTGCCACTTACTGGAAGGGCTGCTATTAAACAAACAGGAAACTAGGAATACTGGAGAGGATGTGGAGCAATCTGAGACATTTATTCACTGCTGCTGGAAATGTGAAATGGTACAGCCAGAACATAAATAATGAGAGCTGATATCTAAGCACTTGACTTACATTAACTCAGTTTACAGTTACCACAACCCAATGACAAATATGTTATTATTCCCACTATTATCTGAGAAACTCTCTAAGGCAGAGAGTTTAAGTGATTTGTCCAAGTTGTTGGGAGTCAAATTATGGAAGTAAGAGTCAAAAACGTCCTCTGACTTCAGAGGTCTAATTCTTATCTATTATCATGAGAAGAAATTAATGACTTTAGTTACTGAAATATTACATTTATGGACCATTAAGGATATTCAGGTAGATATTTCCAGTAAGTGTTTAGAAATAAACACAGTAGAAGTAAGGCAAAGCATTAAAATTTATCTGCAGATGTATTAGAAGAAATAACACCTGAATTCAGTTAACGCAATTCTTGAGGAATTTATAATAAAGAATATAGAAACCTTGGCAGAACCCACATGGAAATACTCCTTTGGATATGGGATTCAAGAATGAAATAAAACAAGGCAATAGACAAAGATGAACATGGTAGAAATAGGAGAGTTCCATTTTTGCTCTGCATTGGGGGATATACAATCCCTAGAGTGAAATGAAAACTTGAGTAAATTGTTGAGGTCCTAAGGTGCTAAAGACACGTGGTGGTTGAGGGTGAAAATATAATCCCCTTATTTACCTATTACTCACAGAATCTGTTCCCTGGAGAAGAGACTGATAAATGTATAACCTGTCTGTAAACAAGTTCAATATATTATTGAACTAACACTAAATTGTCTGCATTTTTACTTAGACATGCCTCAGCTTCCCTCTGCCATTTGAGGGGGTTCAATGTCAAAATCAAAAATTGTGATCTGTAAGTCTGAAATACTTCCAGGGCATATTGTAAATTAAATCTGTTCTTTATTTTCTTTGAGTCAAAGAAATCAAAATTTCAAAGTTTAAAATTGACCTTCAGTGTCCACGCAGGTAAATAACAGTGATCATGAAGCTCAGATTTTCTGGATGAAGAGGGTGAGTACCTCAATTCCACTCATTTTGTATCCTCCCTATTTTGAGACAGAAATCCAGGCTTTAAAAAATGGTGCTTCATCTCCCATATTGTGCAGTCCTGACATACAAGTGAATCAGGTGGAATAATCTGAGGGTGCAGCAGAGACTGTCCAGAGACTTCAGGGCCCTCAGAGTTTCCGTATCTCAGTGTGTAGTTCCCTCTGCAGGGAGGTAAATCTCACTTATCTAGAAATGCCTTTTACTCTGTGACTTGGAGGAGTTACCAGACTTCTCCTAGACTCTGGACCCTCAGTTTTGTACTAGAAAAAATGTTCATGTTTTCCACCCCACCAGCATCCAAGCTGTGAGAGAGGTCAGCTCCAGGTTGCCAGTGCCTCTTCCTTGAGATTTAAGACTGACGGGAGGGCTCAGAGGAATAAAGAGATTCTGTTGCTTGGGTTTTCTAGTAGTCATAATTTTATGTGGCAGCACTGGACTTCACCATGTGGGGTAAGTTGTCAGTGTTCTTTGTTATAAAAAGCTTTAAAGGCTATAATACTGGGAAATCGGTGTCACTTGGGTCCATGTTGGCCTAGTCTCAGGCATTCCCATTGCTGAGCTCAGTCCTTTAGATGGAGATATTGTGGAAAGACCTAGATTGCTCTTTAATGCAAGAATTTTCTCTTGTCCCCACAGATGCCACAGAGCAGAACTGGTATTGGAAATGGGTCTCTCATGAATGAATTCATTCTGGTTGGCCTAACAGACCACCCATATCTCCAAATCCCACTTTTCTTTCTGTTTCTGTCAATGTTTATATTCACCGTGTTGGGAAACTTGGGCTTCATAATTCTAATCGGGCTGTGTTCCCACCTTCACACCCCCATGTACTTTTTCCTCTTTAATTTGTCTTTCACAGACCTCTGTTACTCTTCTGTTTTCACACCCAAAATGCTGAGCAACTTCTTATCAGAAAAAAATATTATCTCCTACCAGGGGTGCATGGCACAGCTCTATTTCTTCTGCTTTTTTGCCATCTCTGAGTGCTATGTGCTGACCTCAATGGCCTATGATCGTTATGTGGCCATCTGTAATCCACTCTTGTATAATGCTGTCATGTCCCCTAAAGTGTGCTCTATACTTATGTTTGGTTCATACCTGATGGCATTTTCTGGTGCTATGGCTCACACTGGATGTATGCTGAGACTGACCTTCTGTGATGCCAACACCATCGACCATTATTTCTGTGACATCCTCCCAGTGCTCCAGCTCTCCTGCACAAGCACCTTTGTCAATGAGCTGGTGGTCTTCACTGTGGGGGGCATCAACATTATCGTGACCTGTCTCACTATCTTTATATCTTATGGTTTCATTCTCTCCAGCATCCTACACATCAACTCCACCGAAGGCAGGTCCAAAGCCTTCGGCACCTGCAGTTCCCATACAATGGCTGTTTCTTTGTTCTTTGGATCAACTGCATTTGTGTATCTCCAGCCATCTTCTTCCATGTCTATGAATATGAGAAAAACCTCTTCTGTCCTTTACACCAATGTGGTTCCCATGATGAACCCCTTAATCTACAGCTTGAGGAACAAAGATGTTAAACTTGCTGTGAGAAAGACCCTGAGTAGAAAAATTTTAATTAGAAAGGGGCTCTGGGGCGGGCCACGGTGGCTCAGCAGGTAAGAATGCTTGCCTGCCAAGCCTGAGGACCCAGGTTCGATTCCCGGTGCCTGCCCATATAAAAAAAAAAAAAAAAAAAGAAAGGGGCTCTGCTGTGCAGGTAGTTTCAGGAGAAGAAGATTCAGCATGTTTTCTTGCAACAGACTTCTTGCCTGTCTTCTTATCCTACTTATTTCTTATCATATTGAAGGAAATTTGTGGTTTCTTTAGAAAATTTATTTACTTTTGTTAAAGTAATTCTTCTGCTTTTCCTCATTATTTTTTAATTTCTAATTCTCATCTTTTTCTTGGCTGAGAATGACATTAAGAAAGGAATTTTTTAATATGTGTTTTTTTCTTTTTTTTTGGTTTGAACATTCTTGTTTCTCTCTTGTAACAAGATGAATGGTTCTGCAATGATTGGATAAAATAATACTAGGGTGACAGTTTTTTATTGAAGGGGGTTTACCCCAGCATGCCAGTTCTATTGTGCCATTGGGAGCAAGAATCAAAGAATATGTCTCCACTCCTGTTCTTTCTATCTTTCACTAAGCAGGAATATGTCTCCTTCAAACATCAGTGCTTTAAGGAGAATGAAGCTTCCATAAAGATGGTTAAGAATATTCTGCAAAACAATTGTAAATGCTATGCACCAGAAATCTTTTGCTAAGATCTTGATTTAATTTATAAACACATCCATAGTTGTTCAGTATATTTTTAATTTCTGGATGGAAATGTGAAACTCAGAGATGTCAATGATTAATTTAATGTCACCCAGCTTCTCAATGAAAACTTTAACATAAACTTTATGGCTCTGAATTCAAGTCTGTGGATTCCATTACTTTGTTGTATCCATTACTTTGTGGTATACATGACTGCTGTTTTATCTAATTATATTTATTTCGGTAGACATGCAATATAAGAAAATATTTCTATTTTGAAAGTTGCCTGTGCTTTGTATCAGGGATATATATGAATTCCCATCAGAGGTTTTGCTATGTTTTGCTATCAGAGGTATTAAAAGACTTTGATGGCTCCCTTTGTGGGAAAGATTCCATTTGTAGGATTGTCATAGTTAAGAGATATTTGGCTCAAATAGAAAATCAGCTTTTTCTGCATAATAAAGTAAAATGAATGTGTAATATTTGCTGCTGGTGGTTTTTCAGAGAATGTGAGGCAAGGGAGAGAAAGGAGATCAGCAACATGTCATTAGGCCAGGACCCAAAGAAATGTATGGCCTAAAATGAGGTCCCTGGGTAGGAAAAATCAATGACGATTTAGAGACCACATCTCAACCTGAAATTGTATCCTGTGCCATAGCTTGATTTCATTATTCTCCAATGGCCATAAAACTTTGATAAAACTTATAGTTCACAGTGACTACATATCAGTAATTCTTAGAAGAATGAAGTAGGAACAAGTTTGACCACATTTTTTGAAATCAGGTAGAAAAGGACAACATATTCAGGAGGTAAATATGTGAGTGTTGAAGCAAAAGTAGAGTAAGAATTTTGAATGTAAACTGATGGGAAAATGAAGTCCCCAACCCACTCTTGCCCTCTCACTTTTGGGACAACTAGAAAAATTATGGCGATCATGGGATTTTCCCCAGGATGATATTTGTTCTTAAAGGATGGTTGAAATCATGGCCACAAGTAAATCACCCCTAATCTAGTTGGCTTCCATATATCATCCCATATGGAGTCTAAGCTATAAAACCTCAAATGCAGATGGGAGAGCAAATATAATTTTTTTTTTGCATGGGCAGTCACCAGGAATCAAACCCAGGTTTCTAGCATGGCAGGTGAGAATTCTGCCACTGAGCTACCATTGCACTGCCCAGAGAAAATATAATTTTAAAAAACATTTTAAATAAAATTATGTCAGTGTCAGTGTCTTTTCTAGAATAGGATGGAGGATTATTTTTCTTTCATGAATGCAGGCAAAAGCTGTCTAGTGTAAAAATCTTACTCTGGTCTGTTTGGGGTTGAATCTTGTCTTCCTTAAGATATGTTCAAGTCTTAATCCATGTTCCTGTGAGTGTGAACACATTTGTACATAGAGCCGTTGAAGATGTTATTGGTTAAGGTATGAGCTCCTTTGTGAGTAAAATCTTTGAAGATATTATTTAGATGAGGCCAAATGGAATCAGGGCCTTAGTCCACATGACTGGTATCTTTATAAGCAGAAGAAGTTTGATGCAGTCAGTAAAAGAGGCCAAAAGTCAGTACAAGTCAGGCAGAAAGCAGAAGCTCTAAAGTAGGTGTGATCATCATGTGGAGGAAGCAGAGATAAAATTTAAGAAGCCCCAAAATAAAAACAGAATGCCACAGGTTTCAGGGGAAGACATGGCTTGTGGAGATCTTGACTTTGAATTTCTAGCATATTAGAACAGGAGAAAATAAGCTGTTGTTGGATAAGTCAATCCAATGCATAGATTCTTGCTGTAGTAGCCCTGACAAGTCAAGACATGGGCTAGAAAGGAGCAATTTAAACATTTTCTATGCTAACTTTAATAATTACTATTTTATCATTTTCATAACATCCACTCAACAATCAGGACTTCCTGGTTTGCTTGCTTGTTTTCTAAATATTTAGCATTGCTAATTTCTTCCCTTTTTGTTTTAAATTACCACTTATGTCCCATTCCCTGACTCCAAAATCAATCTACTTTTCTTTTAAGTTATATTTATAGAAAATAGTTCATTAAGGCTAGGGGTTTTGTTTTTTTACTTGCTGTCTCTTTTGGAAAAAAATTGCACCTATTGAATAAAAAGTGTCTCTAAATAAGTAAATAAGTACCTTTGCTATTTCGTGATCCTATGTGGAAGCACAGTAATACATTCCTACATAGGACAAATTGGACGAGTTCACTATCACCTGGGGTAAAGTTAGCACTGCAACTCACTTACTTGAACTCATGAATATTAAACAGTACAAGAGCAGTCTCATTCTTATCAAGATCGCTCCTGATATTGACACCATGATTCAATAAAATGCCTTCATTACAAACTATGCATGCAGCTTGATGTAGAACCAAATCCTTGGATCTTCTCTTTCTGTTCTATATTTGTTACCACCCCTCCTTTTGCTAGTCATATTTTCCCATTCACATTTGAGAATGGTCAAACTCTTCCTACTTCCAAAGGCTCTAACATAGGTGGATTTCATTATTGAAGAGTTTATTGACAAGGCAAGCTTTTATTTCCAAAACAGCACTAACAGCGAATGATTAGAAGAGAAATAACATGTCTCTCAGGAGAAACAACATATATGTAGGGTTATAAGAAAGGCAAAGTATAGTTGACAAACATTGCATTCATTGCTAACTAAAATGATACCAAATATTTTGTGAATTTTTTCATTTGACACATAAAGAGAAATAGTGCCCATTATTAGATGAACATGTTTAGACATTGCTTTACTTGTTAATGAGGTTTATTATGAAAAATAGCTGTATATTAATGATAACTATATTTAGAAACATTTGTGTACTTAATTAACTCTGTCTCAATAAGTCAATAAATGTCTTTATGGTAGAGCCTATGGTTCCTTTATTTCTCCAGTGTTTCTCCTGCTTCATAAATTCAAAATTTCAGATATTCTGGGTGGAGAAGAAATAGTTGTTGAATATATTATGTTCTTTAAGTAATAAATATTAAATGTTTATTATTATAAGGAATACTTAATAAAATATAACACTATAAATAGCTAGGGCAATAACAAATAAGACAAGTAATTTTGGGTTTTTTTTTTTTTTTTGCTACCAATATGTCAACAATAAAATGCCATGTATAATTTTAAATTAAAATTAACTTTTACCTTTAATTTTCTATTCACAAAAAAATTGCAAAACTATTGGGAAAAGTCCCTCTATGCTTTTACCCCAGGTTTTTTATGTAACCACAGAACCATTACCAGAACAAGAAAATTAATGTTGCTTAATATTCTTATTCAAATATCATTTTTTTCCTATTATGTCCTTTATATTCTTTTCTTTCTCTCTCTTCTTTAATCTATAAGACAATCTAGTATCATAAATAGAATTCTGTTACTATGTCTTTTTTATTTTCTCCACATTTGCACAGCTATCCATCTTCTCTGTTTTGCATGACATTTACTCTTTGAAGTACACTTAACAATTTCTTTTTTAAATGTCCTCAGCTTGGATTTTTCTTGTGTCCTCAAAATTAATTTCAGTTTATACATTTTGGACAAGAATATCCAAGAAGTGATATTGTGCCCTTCTTAATTCATAACATGTATCATCACTGAGGATGTTAACTTTTATAATTTGGTTAATGTGGGATGGTTAAGATTCTCCACTGTAAAGTTTTTATTTTTAATTTTGAAATTTAAATTATTACAGGAGATATGTATTCAGACTAGACAAATGTCATGTTTTTAATCTTTTTCACTATTATTTGCATCTACTAATGTTTCCAACCTGAAAAATTTATTACTGAGATGCTTGAAAAATAATAATTTTTTCATCATTCTTTCTATGTATATTAATTGGAATTATAGTGTCAGGAAGACTTGCCCTTCTCTCCTGTTTATCATCTTCCTATCTGTCTGTTTACATATCTATCAATCATCTAGCTATGTATCTCTCTTATCTACCTATCAATTTATATATCTACTATCTATCTGTACATCTATCCATTCATTTTAAAAATATAAATATGAATTCAGATAATTATTTCATATAATGATTTAGAAATATTGACATCACTATTTCTTCTACTGTTCAAATTCTTTCACATTTAGCCATTGAGACCCCTTCAGGCTGGCTCATGTTCTTTTATCATGTCCCCAAGCTATTCAATTATAATTGTTACCCTGAACACAGTCATTTATTCAAGCCCCCCTGGTACCTTTAACTGAAAACTGATATTTAGAATTAAGAGCTGAGCACCAGGTATACATATTGCTATTAGAGTGGTTTGGCTTCTAATATCTCTACAAATAGAGCTAGGACATCTGTATTTATGTATATGTTTCTAAATCCAGACCACTGTGTTTATTCTATCCCCTTCCTTTTTTATTTGTAAGAAACCTGACTTTTTATTTTCAACAAGTGGTTTATAATATATCTACTTATCTCCCCCATGCTTTAAAAATGTTATTACTTGTTTTCTCAATCTAGTAAAGTCATTTTAAAATTGTTAACTCATACCTAGAGTACAGTTTTTGTATGTTCTTATTGTGTCAATAACCTTAGAATATATGCAAAGATAATGCTTTCCCTTGTTATTTACTTAGTTATTTCCCCTTAATTCTTTCTGTGTGGTTATACATTTGTAATGCAGTGAAGTTTATTGATAGTTGGCATCTAATTTTTCTTCCTGACATTGTGATTGATTTGAATTATTCAATTTTTTTAATAAATGAAACTTCAAATTGTTGTAAATGTCAGAATTAGCAAAGAGGAATCCTCATAAGTATAATTGCTTTCAATTCCAGTTTTTTTGCCCTCATTTTCACCTATTAAACAAGTTCATTAGCTTCTGATGTAACTTTTCTTTTGGCAAAATGAAACACATATGTGCTGATACTTAATTTCATTTTTTACATTCTATAGATTTTTTATTCACATACCATAAACTTTACACCTCCAAAATATACAAATCTGTGCATATTACTATATCCTCAAGGTTGTGCAAAATCACCACTGTCTGATTATGGAATATTCTCATCACCCCACAAGGTACTTGGACTCATTGGCAGCCATTCCCTGCACTTCCCTCTCCTCACTTTCTGGGAAAAAATAATGCCTACTCTGGACATTTCATATAATTGAATGATACATTCTGCGAACTTTTTTTGCCCTATTTCTTTGCTCCTTTCACAAGTTCATCTGTATTGTAACCTGTATCAGTACTTCATTCCTTTTTATGGCTGAATACGTCATTTATCTGGTGTTCTGAGGAAGGCGAGGGGCTGTGTAAGATAACGGTCTTCCACCAAACTGCAAAGGGTACAACAGACCAAAGAATGACTTGGACAAGTCCAACTTGGTGAGTAAGACAGAGCATTTGCTGGGGGCTTACATGGGGTTCTTGTCCTTGCCAGAAGGAGGAGAGACAGCGATTCCTTGCTATGATGGTCTGCATTGACCAGAGGGGGAGTCAGGGTTTTATAGTGGTCATGGACAAATAAAGCAAATCAATGCACATGATTAGTGACAAAGTCTAATGCTTCTTAATGTTTGTCTCTCTGAGCATAACTTCCCACAAAATTAACCTTGGGGAAGATAAGGAAGGCAGAGAGCTGAGAGAGTACAGGCAGGAATGTGCATAATTGCTAACAAAGTTTGAAGAGTTGGGGGATATTGGAAAATATGAAAACATTGCTATGTCACAATCCAGCACATTGCAGAAGTCTTACAATCATTCCACCTCCACTTCTGCATAAGTCCCTGGGCATGAGGATGGGAGGGTACAGGTTTACAGCTTGCGATGTTGAGAAATGAGGCCACAACTGCAGTATAAACAGCAGCATAATAGGCAAATAATCAATACTCTCAGTGTGTCAAAAAAGGGACTATAACTCCAATGCAAGGGTAAGTGAGTGAGCCAAGAGGAAATGGAGTCTATAAACCCAAACTTTTGGATATAGTTTGTGGTATTTTGTAAGTGTGCTAAGGCATTGGTGACATTTGTATGTGCATCAGATATATATGAGCAACGAGTGGTGCTGATCTTGGCAGAAGTGAGCAGCAGTGAACATATCTACTTGAGCGGCAGTGAACATATCTAAACCCATGTGATTTTGCAAAAGTGTTTTTCTGATTTGTTTGATTTCTCCATTTAAAATTCTTATAATATATTTAGCATATATAAGAAAAAGAGAACTAAAATTAGATAAAACTGCTACTTGCATTAATGCATCTATTGCTCCAGAACAAGGGAGAAAAATATTAAGCAGCCATTCCCACCAAGCTAAGGAAGGCTTTACTCTTAGATTGAAGAAATCTTGTAAAATTGGAAAATTCTGTGGTGTGCTAGGCAAAACTGTTTCAACCATCCCTGGCTGGAAGTTGTATCCTGGATTACATTTACCTGTCAAAAAAATGTGTTCCACACAACCAATTAGCACCTGGGGAGGCAAGTATTCTCTGTATAACTCCACCATCACCTTTGATCTTTTCATCCCTTTCTTTAAGAGGGTTTGGGCTATGGCCATACTAACTTTTGCAAGTTGGAAGGATCTATCACTAATATGGAGTAGGGAGATGGAACTATCTGATGATCTGGAGAGGCTGGGCCCTCTAGGTTTCAGGACTTACCTGGTCCAGGTGCCCATCTGGAGGTTGAAGGTTTCTGGAAAGTTACTCTAGTGCATGGATCCCTTATACATTGCCCTAAGTGTTCTTTAAGATTGGCTGGAATGGCCCTGGTTGGGGGTTGGCAGGTTGTGATAGGTAGCAAGGTCTAACTGAAGCTTGCATAACAGCAACCTCCAGAGTAGCCTCTCAACTCTATTTTAACTCTCTTTGCCATGGCTATTTTATTGGTTACACTTCTTTTCCCCCTTTTGGTCAGGATGGAATTGTTGGTTCTTCAAGCATCTCCAAATGTCTGCATCTGTGTCTGCTCTTTAAGGACTCTAGCAAACTAATCAAGACCCACCTTGAATGGGTTGATTCACATCTCTATGTAATCAAAAGGTCACCCCCACAATTGGGTAGTCACATCTCCATGGAAGCCATCTAATCAAAAGGCCCTACCCTATAATATTTTGAATCAGGATTAGAAGAATAAGGCTTTTCTGGAGTACATTACAGTTTCAAACCAACACACCTAGTAATATTCAGATATGTGATTTCAGTGCTGCTAATTATGTCCACATTGTTGGTACCATCACCCCCATCCATTACCAGGAAATTGTCATCATCCCTTATAGGAAGCCTGTACATTTTAAGACTTAACAATCCATTCCCTATCCCTTGTCCCCTGGTAACCTATATTCTAGGTTCTGTCTCTATGAGTTTGCTTATTCCAATTATATCATATGAGTGAGATCATATGATATTTATCTTTCTGTGCTTGTTTATTTCAATGTGATATCTTCAGAGTTCATCTATGTGGCTGCTGAAAGGGATCCTTTCATGGCTGAAAAAATATTCCATCTTGTGTGCATACCACATTTTTTTTATCCATGCATCAGCTAATGGACACTTGAGTTCCTTCCATCCTTTGGCAGTTTTGAATAATGCCACCATGAACATTGGTGTGCAAATATCTGTTCAGGTCCCTGCTTTTAGTTCTTTTGGATATGCACCTAGAAGTGAGATTGCTGGATGATATGGTACTTAGCTTTCTGAGATATTGCCAAATTGTCTTTAATAACAGCTGCACCATTTTACATTGCCACCAGCTATGAATGATTGTTTCTGTTTATTTCCAACTTCTCCAATTACTAGGTTGAAAACAGATGTGCCATCACTCAAGAAAGTCTGAAGGTTTACTCTCTCAACTGGAAATACACATAGAGAACATGCCAACATCTGCTAGCTTTCTCTCCAGGCTTCTTGTTTCATGAAGCTCCCCTGGGGTATTTTCCTTCTTCATCTCCAAAGGTTTCTGGATATTTGGGCTCTCTTGTGGTTCTCATAGCTCTGTCCAAAGTATTTCCTCTTTTAAAGGATTCCATAAATTAATCAAGACCTACCTAGAATGGATGCAGTCATACCTCCCTCTAATCAAAGGTTACCCACAATTAAGTGGTTCACATCTTTATGAAGAAACTCTAATGACGTTTCTAACCAACAATGCTAAATAGAGATTAAAAGAAACGACTGCCTCCATGAGGTGTTTCAGGATTAAAATATGGCTTTTCTAGGGTACATGAGTCTTTCAAACCAGCATATTCTACCCTCTGGACCCTAAAAAAGAAATGTGTTCCCATATATAAAATACAATTCATTCTACAACAATATCAGAAAGCCTTAAATCATTTCTGTTACCTTACCAATACAATACAAAGTGAGAAACAGTATAAAATCTTATCAAAGTCAGCTACAGGCATGGTCTGTCCTAAGACAAAATTCTCCTCTGGCTCTGAACCTGTAAAACTCAGAAGAAGTTATTTGCTGGTAATATACAAAAGAGAGACAGTCATATGCCCATTCTCATAGGGAGAAACTGGAAGGAACCCAGGGGTCGCTGGTTCCAAGTAGTTTTGAAAACCTGAAGGGGAAAGTCCATTAGATTTCAAAGCCTAAGGATCATTTACCTTCAGGGCTTTAGGAGGCAGCAGTCCCACCCTTTCCCAGGGCCTATGCAGCAGTCCACCTCCCTCTGAATATGACCTTGGGGAACACTGGGAAGACCGCCTTTTACTTGGCTCCACCCTCTCCAAGCATTGGGCTGCACCTGGACTCTGCCATCTATGGGGCATACACTCAACCCTTCCATGTGGTAGCAACTAGGCTCTTCCCTATCCCCAAGAAATGTGCTGCACCCTCTCCAAGGCCTTAGGCCATGCAACTCTTCTACTGCAATGAAGTGGAAGGCCCATCCTTTGCCTTCTGGGCAAACTCACCTGCTCCAAGTGCTTGGGTGGGTCTTCTCTCCTGGATCTCGGTTTCCTGACATTAGACTTTAGCTTCCATAGTTCTGCCTTTGAAATTATTTTTCCTCCAATGTGTCCCTTCTCTGTCCCTCTCAGTCCAGACTGGCAGTGATTCTATTTATACAGAACCTGCAACACTCTTGTTGTCTTTCTATGCCTTGGATCATGCCCAAAAGACAGAAGGAGTTTCCACAAATCCTTCCTGGATAACTCCATCTCCAATCCTGGCTTTTTCTGAAATGGCTGTCTGGTCCCACATTTGGTTAAAACTAAGTTGTATTAGCTAGGGTTCTCTAGAGAAACAGAATCAACAGGAGGTATTTACAAAGATTTATTAAAGTGTCTCACACATTAGTGGGGATGTAAGAGTCCAAGATCTGTAGGGCAGGCCATAAGCTGACAGCACCGATGAATGTCCTCAATGAACGTTCCAGGAGAGGCTGGCTGGTAGAAGCAGAAAGACTGATAGTCTCTTCTGTGTCCTCCTTAAAAGCCTTCTGGTGATTAGATCAAGCATTGCTCATTGCAGTGCAGCCAAAGTGATAATGACTTAAGTCCATGAAACGTCCTCACAGCAACAGACAAGCCAGTGCTTGTCCAACCAGACACCTGGGCAAGGTGACATATGAATCTGACCATCACAGCTATGATACTTGTTTCTGTTGCTTTGTAATAGGTTTTAAATCAGGTAGAGTGAGTCCTCCAACTTCATTCTTCATTTTCATTGAGGTATTCTGGGCCTCTTACCCTTGTTATAAATTTGATAATTAGCTTTTCAATTTCTACAAAGTAGGTTTTTAGAATTTTCATTGTGATTGTATTGAATAGGGTAGTAATTTGGGTAGTAATTGACATCTGTTGGTATTTAGTCTTCCAATCCGTGAACACAGAATATCTCTCCATTTCTTTATATCTTCTTTCATTTCTGTTAACTGTGGTTTGGAGTTTTCTGTGAACAAGTTCTTTACATCCTTCATTGTATTTATTTCTACATGTTTGCTTCTTTTCTTGTTATTGCCAATGCATTTTTTTTCTGTATTTCTTCTTCCTACTGGTAATTGCTGGAGTATGTGTGGGTGACACCAACGATGACAGTTATTCTTTGTCCCACAAAGAATTGGCACAAGAAGAGAAAACCTTTGATATAACATCAGGAAGCAAGGAAGTCTCTGTCCCGAGAGAGAGATAGAGCCTCAAGTTTATTTTCTGCTAACTATTTATTAGGTAAAGGGGCCATTTGGAGTTAAGCTATCCATTGAACACCAGGGGAGATTCCTGTTTGCCTTGAGGAAGTATCTTCAATTTTAAGAACAAAGCTGGAATTTTCCCATGAGTAAGAGGATGTGTTCCAGATAAGCAAATGTGACAGATAAACAAAGCAGACAGAAATGCAAATGGCACAACAAAGCAAACGAATATCTTAAACTGTTTTCAGCTCTCATGTGACAAACGGACAGACAAGTGCAATGGTTTTCCACTGCTTGAGGACATGCAAATACAGAGCAAGATTACAAATACTCTACCCATATCCTCCCCCCATCTCCCCCCTTTTTATTTATTATTTCTGTTGCTGTTGATGGTGGCAAAGGTGAAGCTGCAACTATGGCTATTAGTTACTGTTCAGTCTGGCAAAGATGAGAAATCATGGAACACATCACTCTGAGGGCTGAAATATATAGAGAAATTATAAGTATACCAAATATGGATTAGATGCAGATTTGAATATTTAATCCATGAAACCAATTAGATGGATTAAACCAATTAAGGTTATCACTTAAGGTGTCAAAGACTTTTTGTTGAATAAGTATCTGAATTTGGGTTAACTGTTTTTCTGAAGTGATTGCAACATTTGGACTTCTCCTTGAAGATGAGAGGAGAAAGCTCTTTGAAGGTGGGATTTCATTAAATCCCAAGAATGAGGTGATTCATTCCAGAGCAATGGGGTAACACATATTTTATTATGCTCCCAATCACATTGCAGTTTTTGTCTTGGGAAAAAAGTTTGCTGTCTTTCACCTAACCATAAGATTGATGCTTCTAAAGCATTAAGTCGGGTTAATATCCCATTATCAATTTGGGGGTTTGAATAAACAATTCATCAGTGACAGTGGTCAAAGTTTGATTGACTGTATGAGCAGTCTGAACAGATTCAGCTCGTGCTGCCATGGCAGTAGCTGCAGTTGCAGCTATCACAATAGCAGAGATAATAAATGCAATAAGGAAGTCCAAAAGACATGTTGCTCTGCTAGCCCAAATGGGAGATTTGTAATAAAGATGAGAATGAAGAAAATACCCAATATTTGTACTGAATTAGAAGCAACCACTGCCAGGTAGGACAGAAATTTATTTTCTGGCATGGAGCGAACTCCGGTACAGAGAAGCACTTCATTGGCTTTTTGATCTAATTACACTTAGATCAAAGTTTAATTGTTTTAAACTTCCCCAAGTTACTCCCTGTGCATTGAGCATATGACAGCAAGGACATGTTTGATGGTTTCTCAGCTCCTCCAGTGATAGCTTCATCTGAGGAATTGGGCTGAAGGGCTGATTTTTCCAACTCTTGATAGGGTTTCACATTCCTTGCAGGCAGCCACTGGGGACCTGTAAGAGTAAGCACACCAGCATACTCTCCCTCCCAGGTTAGTAATTCCTGAGGTCCTTTCAAACAAACCATCACCTAGAGGATTTTTGTATAAAACTTCAGTTTTGATAGGATTTTGATATTGAGGAGCAAATGTTTTCTCTTGGTATTAAAACATTTTTGTCATAATTCTAAAAATATAAAGTATATAATGCTAAAGATTCTCTATTTCTAGGGGAGGTATCCATATTCCCCCTTTTTTGTTTTTTTCATGGTTGTTATAATGTATGCCAGTATATGTTTAATCTCCCATTGCTGTAGAAACAGTTTGAAGGGTAAGAACACAAAGGCTGGACCATAATGTTTTTAGGTTTTTAGGCACACCCATATGGCTAAAAATTCAAGAAGGTCCAGCTTACTACTGTAGCCATTTTATTATTATTGTTGTTTGGGGGGAGGCATGAATAAATCCTAAAAATGTGTCTGTAGAAACATGAAGGTATTTAAAGCGCAATGTCAGTTTTCCAGTGCCGATTAAATGTAATCCTCATGGATTAACATGAGGAGTAAAATGTTGGTTAGACTGTGACTGGAAATCAGGACAGGCAGAGATAATTTCTTTGGCCTGGGTTATAAATAGGTCAAACTGTTGAAGGGCTCTCACATTTTGATAAAAAATTTCATGTGATAAACACACCTTTTGAAATGCGAATGTAAAACCTACTAATACATCCACCTTCTACCACAGGGCCTGGTAGCTGAATGGGAAGGACTATTCATAACAAAATGAGGATGAATTTGAATATCCAAAAATTGCTGTAGTGTAATTAATAAGGTGTATGGGTCAGAATCTGCCAAAGGTTTTATAAAGGCTAATTCTAAATTCTGCAATGTATAAACACCATATCCACAGTCACAAATTAAGTTTATGGGCTGGTTGGAAAATTGTTGCAGAGCTAAAATAGCCACAGCCAGTTCTGCTCTGTGAGTGCTTTTATGTTGAGAGGTAACTCGAGATTCCCAATGCGAATTTTCATACCAAATGGCAGCAGCTTTTGTAGTTTTCCCTGAACCATCAGTAAAAACATTTACAGCATTGGTAATGGGTACTTCACTGATTTTTGAAGGGAGGGTAAGTTTGAATAATAGTGGCCAACCTTATCTTATCCCTGATCTTAGCAGGAAAGCTTCCACCCATTCACTGTGAATAGGATGCTGGCTGTGGGCTTTTCATACGCCATTCTTCACGCTGAGGTTGTTTCTGTTCCCAGTGTTCCACATGCTTTTATCAGGAAAGGGTGCCATATGTCGTCAAGTGCCCTTTCTGCATCTTGTCATGAGTGAGGTAGCCGGGAAGTGGTCCCCACACTGGTTTGCCATGAGGGTGAGGGGTTCAATCCCAGTAGCCTCCAGGAAGCATAACCAGTTTACTCTTCTTTACCATCATCTGTCAGTCTCTTCTTCCCGCTCTTCCCTGGATGCTAGACAGTGTTCTTCTAGCCTCCAGAGTTTTGCAGTAGAGTTCCTGCCTGTTTTCTAATTGTTCTGGTGGAAGGACAGACACCCCCTATTCTGCCATTTTCCCACAATCCTCTACAACCCTGTATTTTAGTTTTCAAATGCTTCACATTAAATTTGTCAATGAAATAAAATAACTCTTACATTATTTAAATATGCTGTCAATTTTTGAAAACTTTTGGACCATTTTCAAAATGATTTTAAATACTCTTACTTTGCATTAAGTAGTTCTTATTGGTAAGTGTGAAAACATTTGTCATTATAATTATTAAGAATTCTTGATTAGGAATTCCAAGTAATTCACAAAACCTCATATAAAACATGTTCCAGAAGCAAGTACACATTTTCATTAAGATTATGAAGATATTTTATTCAGAAACCTAATGTAATAAAAATGTAATAATCACAAAAATCATTTTAAAAAGAAAATCAAGGGAAAGACGCATATTTCAGAGTTTTGAATGATTTACATTAATATGAGGAAGAAACTGATTTATATATTTTACCATCTTGCATACCATACATATTGAAAATTTCCCCATACATGCATTTACATTTTAATGAATAATGCAAAAATCAATGTACTCTTCACCCAGATTATAAAGTAAATTATTGCCAAAGAATTGCATTTGGGCTTTTTTGTCTTTATTATAGGAATTGTGGGTTTACATAACAACCCTGTGTAAGATACAGATTCCCATTACCAACCTTTTATCAACACCTTGCATTGGTGTGGAACATTTGTTACAATTGATGAAAGCATATTTTTATAATTGTACTGCTAATTATAGTCCATGGTGTAACATAGAGCTCACTGTTTCTCTAGGGTAGATTCATGGATTTTTTTCTTAAATTTCTGCCTAATTATTTTCTTTATGTGTTTAGGTCCCAATTACTTAGCCCAATAATATGATACACATTTGTTAAGTTGCTTATTCAGCCCAGTTTGCCTCAATTTGGTAAGTGGTCTAGGTGCACTCACTATATAGTTAAACTTTTGGAGGAAATCATCATTGTTGGAGACATACTTTTATGTAGATTCTTGTCTAAAAATAAGAAAAAGTTGGAACTGAACATTCGTGAGCTTTCATAGATTTTCTACCTTACTTTGACTTTACACAGAATCACTTGCATATACAAAGTATTTGAGAGAGAAAATACATAGATAAGATAGCTGTACAGATAGTCTATATTCTTAACATCCCAATTTCCTCATGTCCTGTGGACGTACCTCCCTTTGGTTTCTATATCTGAACCATTATACCTGGTTACCTGAATACTTTGTTAACCCATTTTGTTCATCTAGGACCCTACTTTCATTACTATTTTTTCATCATACAACTTTTTCATACTGGTCTTTTCAAAAGAAAACTGGACAAATTATTTGCAAGCCATAGAAGAATTCTCTTCTTCCCAGCTTCTCTCAATGTGTCCTATTATTTTAGTATCTCTCAACTAGCAAACCGGTCCCATCTTCCCAGAAGAATGAATTAAACTTTCAGCTTATCTATTTAGCAAAATTCAATTAACCATTATTTCTACACTGATTTTCTCTTTTACTAATGTGTCTCACTTAGGAACCTCATTTCTAAAATTCTGCCTGAAAGCATGCCCTAAATAACCACTCATTTTGAAGGAAAGTTGCTTTGGGTGCTTCTATTGTCATGGTGAATGAAGTAGCCTTTTCTGATTTTGGGTAATAAGGCCCATGATTGCTTACATTTGCCAGAGAGAAACTCATAGCCATTGTGCTTAGCAAAGACCATCTGTAAGAATGCAAATTTGAGATTCAGCTTTCTATAAAACATCCCCTAGGAATTTAATGTAATGAACCGAATGTTTGCCATTAATTTAGAGGGGAATGTAGTCATGACAGTTGTGAATCTTACAATTCATAACACAATTAATCTCTACATTTTTATTTTATTTTTTATATATTTTGCATGAGCAGGCACCGGGAATCGAACCTGGGTCTCTGGCATGGCAGGTGAGAACTCTGCCTGCTGAACCACTGCCACACGCCCTCCATTTTAATTTTTTTTTTTTTTTTTGAGTTCTTTCATTACTGTTTTAATGCCCGGATTGTAGTGCCATGTGCATATTTTATTTGACTTACACCAATTTATTTCATGTTGTACTGCATTTTAATATTGCTGGTGATGACTTTATTGAGACATAATTCACATACCTGACAATTCACTTATGTAATTTATACAATTCAATGAATTTTAGCTTATTCAAAGGATTATGCAGTCATTTACAAAATAAATTTTAGTACATTTTTGTCACCTGGGAAGCAATCCCCATACCCTTTAGCCATCACTCCACAATTCCTCCATCCACCCAGCCCTAGGCAATCATCAACCTATCTTTTGTCTCCATATTTTGCTTACTTTGGATATTTCAAATAAGTGAGTTAATGCAAAATACGGCTACTGTACCTATTGTTTCAGTTACAGTGTTTTCAAGGTTCATCCATTTTATAGTATACACCACTAGTTCATTCTACTTTATTGCTGGATGATATTCCATTGTATGGATATGCAACATTCAATTTATTCATAAGTTGAGAGACTACTAGGCTGTTCTTTTTGGCTTTATGAACAAAGTTGATATGAATATTTTTGTGTGGTTTTTATGCATGGATGTAAATTTTCCTTTCTACTGGGTGTATACCTAGGCATGGTATTGCTAGGTCATACGGAAATTCCATGTTCAGCCTTTTCAGGATTGTCAGAATGTTTTCCAAAGGGGTTGTAACATTTGACATTCTCACAAGAGCTATATGAAGTCTCCACAAGACTTGTTATTATCATGTTTTTTTCTTCTTCTTCTTCTTAAGGCCATTCCTGTGGTTTTCAGGTCACATCTAATTGCGGTTTTGATTTGTATTTCCTTGATTAATAAAGATATTGGCCGTTTTTTCAGGTCTTATTGGCCATGCATGTATCTCCTCTGGAGATATGTCTATTCAGATCTTTGACCCATTTAAAATTGGGTTATCTGTTTTTCATTATTAATGGACTGTAATATTTCTCTCTTCATTCTTAATATTAGACCCATATTGGATATAGAGTTTGAGAATATTTTGCCCCATTTGTGTTTTGCTTTTTCACTCTGTTGATGGTATTTTTGAGGCACAACTTTTTTTTAATTGGATATAGTCAAATTTATCTCTTTTGTTCTTTTATTGCTTATCATTTTGGTACCATATTTAAGAAAGAATTGCTTAACCTAAGGTTAAGAAATAATACTGCTATATTTTCTACTAGGGGTTTTATGGCTTTAGATCTTATGCGTTCAGTTAGTTGAAACTCATTCTGAGTTAATAATAATAATAATAATAATGCGAATTTTCAATTATTACCATTGTTGAAAAATCTTTCTCTGTTGAACTGTCTTCATCCTCTGAAAATCAATTGACTTTAAATACAGGAGTTTCTTTATTTGCTCAATTTTATTCCATTGATACACATATACGTGTTTATATATTTCTATTGATTAAGGTAAGATATACAGATATAGATACACACACACTTTTAATGTACTTAAATGTAGGAAATTTATTTTCTTTATGCAATAGCCCTGTGGTTTCCTTTTCCATGTAGTCTATATGAGTTATATACTACTCTTGTGCATTTATTTAGAGTTTTGCATTCTAGTTGGATAACAGTTAAAAACACTGGTGGAAATAGTTGTAGAATGGCTTCAAGCTACTATTTTGATCACTAGCAATTACCCAGAGCAAACAGAGTGAAGGTAGAAAGGAAGAGTTTATAATTTTTTTTAATCTCTGAATTTTCATGATATTAATTTGATTTTTAAATATTTTTCCTCAAGAGTCTTTATTTTAGGATAGTCTATAAAGTATTTTTAATTAATTCACATCTTGTGTAATCAAAAGTCCCAACAAAAGGAGCAATTAATCTCCATTATAGTTGAAATATTAATTTATTTTTGAGAAGATGTACATTTAGATGTAAGGGCCTACTTAAACCATGTACATACATTCCATTATTTCTTGGGAAATTTCCAAAGAAATATCTTTCACACTGTAGTTGTTTTGATGTTGAAAGGAGTTCTTATTTTGGCACAATTATAGTCTGTAAGGAGGTCCTCTCCAGAGAACTCAGAGTTCCCTCACTGCCGTGCCATGTTTTATGTTCTCTCAGAGGGAGAAAATTTTTCATATGCATTTCTATTAGGACAGTTGTGCTTTATTGAAAGGATGCATGTTCCCTAGAAAAGCCATGTTTTAATTTAAATCCCGTTTCATAAAGGCAGAATAATCCCTATTCAACACTGTATGTTTGAAACCGTAATCAGATCATTTCCCTGGAGATGTGATTTAATCAAGAGTGGTTGTTAAACTGGATTAGGTGATGACATGTCACCAGCCATTTAGGTGGGTTTTTAGTAGTTTCTGAAGTCCTATAAAAGAGGTGACATTTTGGTGAGTGAAAGAGATTCAGAGAGAGCAGAGAATGCTGCAGCACCATGAAGCAGAAAGTCCACAGCCAGTGACCTTTGGAGATGAAGAAGGAAAATGCCTCCTGGGGAGCTTCATGAAACAGGAAGCCAGGAGAAGTAGCTAGCAAATAACTCTGTATTCACCATGTGCCCTTCCAGATGAGAGAGGAACCCTGACTGTGTTCACCATGTGCCTTTCCAGATGAGAGAGAAACTCTGTGTTTACCATGTGCCTTCTCACTTGAGAGAGAAACCCTGAACTTCATTGGTCTCCTTGAACCAAGGTATCTTTCCCTGGATGCCTTTGATTGGACTATTTTTATAGACTTGTTTTAATTGGGACAGTCTCTTGGCCTTAGAACTGCAAACTAACAACTTACTAAATTCCCCTTGTTAAAAGCCATTCCGTTTCTGATATGTTGCATTTTGGCAGCTAGCAAACTAGAACAACAGTCAATATCCAAAATACTGTAGACTATAGCTTTTTTTCATCTCCTTGAAATTATACATGCTCATGTGGGATTTGCTAGGGAATATTTCTAAGCCCTACTCTCCAGAAATGTCATTGATCTTTACCTTTACACTCAGTGTTTCCAGGCTTTTGAGCCATTCATTTATTTTAACCTATAGCAAGTTTTGAGAAAAGGAAAGATACATATCAACACAAGGTTGATTATATACATATATACACACATATAACCATGATTTTCCTTAGATCTATTAATATGATCTATTAATGATTCCTTATGGAATCAATCTTGAAATCCTTGAATGAATCCCACATTGTCATGTTGTATCATTTTACCACTGTGTTCTGAGTTTCTGTTTGCTAAAAAGTATTTAATTATTTTATGTTTGATATTCATAAGTGATAGTGAGCCATAGTTATTGCTTTATGATTTTTAAAATCAGGTTTAGGTATCCCTCTGTCCTTAATTTAAAAACAGCTAGAAAGTTTTGCTTCATTTTAAAACTGTTGACTATTTTACAGAGTTGGGACTACCTGGAATATGAAGGCTTTTTGAATTCCCCTGAAAATGGTCTAAGCTTTTTTTTTAATAATAATTTCTAACTTCCTAGGGAAATATTGACTCTTGTTTTCCTATGAAAATTTTCATATATTTTCAAATTTATTTGCATGGTTCTACAGAGAAAAGTATTATGTTTTTTATAGAGTTTACTTTATATTTCCCTTCTATTATTATATTTATACTGCCTCCATTTTTTTGTTCATCTATTTAGTTGGCAGTTTAGCATTTTTTATATTCAACATCAAATTATTAAACATATCTTGGTTTTGCCATTTCCTGCATTTTATTTCTGATTTTATCTTTTTTATTTCTTTATTAATGCTTTCTTTTCATTTATTTTTGTTATTTTTTAGTTTTTTTTAACTTGGAATTTTCATTCATATATTTCAATCTTTCAGTTTTCTAAGTGTTTATGATCTGTTATTTCCTTTGAAAATATTTAAAAGTACCCCCAAATTTTGGCATATAGTATTTTATTAAAATTTTTATAAGTTTTATAACTATAATTTCACTTGAATTTTCTCTTTTATCCAAAATTGTATAATAGATTTTTAAAAGTTTCATATGAAAAGTTCTTTTCTATTTAAATCAATTAGAGGACTCAGAATGTGTTTACATTCAAATGGAATGGGTAATTAGTCATTGACAGTTTTATCTTTGCCAATTATAATATCCTTATTTTATGTCTACCAAGATTCAGGAAACTGCCACTTCAGTTACCTTTTTTTTATCCACACATGTCTTCATTTAATTACACAGCTAACCATTCAGTGGATAAAGGACTGTCTGGCACAAGGTTTTTACAATCACATGGTCACACAAAAAAAGCCATTTAGTTATACAGTCCTTATCAAAGATCAGGGTTACTGATTATAGTTCAACAATTTGACAGTTTTCCTTCTGACCATTCCAGTATACTAGAAAACTGAAGGAAACATACATGTAATAATTCAGTAACCATAATCATTTGCTAAATTCTAATTTCTCAGCTCTGCCTCCTCCCTTTCATTTGATCATTCTCTCGTTCTATAGGGATATCTGGGTAATGACCCATTTAAATTCTTCATGCAGAAAAGAGGTGTTGACATTGTGGAGTAGAGGAATGAACCTGGTTCAGGTTCTTGGAGAGGCTGGCATTTTTGGGTTTCAGGGTTTATCTGGCAATCTGGAGGCTTTAAATTCCTGAAAAAATAAACTTACTAAGTAAAAAATGGGATTTCAATCATTCCCATTTCATGCAGGCAGATATAATCCTTATTCAATACTTTATGTTTGAAACTGTAATCAGATCATCTCCCTGGAGATGTGATTTAATCAAGAGTGGTTGTTAAGCTGGATCAGGTGACTAAGCTTCTGGAGTTCTATAAAACGGGAAACATTTTGGAGAATGGAAGAGATTCAGAGAGAGCAGAGAAGAACAGCATAGCCACAAGAAGCAGTGTCTATGGAGATGAAGAAGGAAAATGTCTCCCGGGGAGCTTCACAAAACAGGAAGCCAGGAGAAGAAGCTAGCAGATGATGCCGTGTTCGCCATGTGCCCTTCCAGATGAGAGAGAAACCCCTGACCATGTTCACCATGTGCCTTCCCAGATGAGAGAGAAACTCTGACTGCGATCATCATATGCTTTTCCAGATGAGAGAGAAACTGACTTCATCAGCCTTCTTCGATCAAGGTATCTCTCCCTGGGTGCCTTAGATTGGACATTTCTATAGACTTGTTTTAATTGAGACGTCTTCTCAGTCTTACAACTGTAAACTTGCAACTTATTAAATTCCCCCTTTTTAAAAGCCATTCCGTTTCTGGTATATTGCATTCTAGCAGTTAGCAAACTAGAAAAAGGGTTTTCAGAAATAT
This sequence comes from Tamandua tetradactyla, assembly GCF_023851605.1. Classification (NCBI taxonomy): domain Eukaryota; kingdom Metazoa; phylum Chordata; class Mammalia; order Pilosa; family Myrmecophagidae; genus Tamandua; species Tamandua tetradactyla. The sequence continues at coordinate 14,801,965 of NC_135334.1, read as the reverse complement.
TGTTGGTTGGGGCTTGGCATACTGTGGCACTTTGCAATATCTGGCTGAAGCTTGGATAACAGTAACATCTAGAATGACCTCTTAACCTATTTTAAATCCCTTAGTCACCAAAACTATTTTGCTTCATTTCTATTCCCCCTTTTTTCAAGAAGACATTCTCAGTTCTACAATGCTAGGGTCAAGCTCATCCCTAGGGGTCCTGTCCATGTCCTATGGAGGGCAGTGAGTTTATCTGCAGTTTGGCTTAGAGAGAGGACATATCTGATCAGCAAAAGAGGTTTTTGAGGGGTGACTTTTAGGCATAATTATGAGTAGACTTAGCTTCTCCATTGCGAGAATAAAGTTTCATAAGGGCAAGATTGAGGACTTAGCTTATTGAATTGGGAATCTGTAATATTTGAGAGAATATCAGGAATTATGCAGATGGGGGAAGTTTAATAGATCTGCATTTTTTTCTCCAGTTCCTCAAGGGATTTTGCATGAAATATTCTGGAATTTATCAAAGTATTACAGTAACCTGTACAGAATTACAGGTTATTCTAGATTCCATGTAACCAGGTTGTTTAAATAAACTGACCAGACAGATTAAATTGGAGAATGTGCTATGGACATTCACATTTTGGACATAATAAACATCTCTTCCTTTGTTCTCACACAGAAGTTGAAGTTTTAAAATTCAGATAATATCATCCTTTACCCTGCATTCTGATTTCCATTACTCTTAACCATTTCAGTTTCATTCATATCTCTAATTGAAATATGATCTCTTTTTTGGCTTCTTTAACCATTGTTGCATGAAATAATGCTGATTTCAGAGCTGCAGAACTCTGTGTCTCAATTGTCACATAGAAGTGCAAAGTTCCAGTAAATTACCTGTTTATTCACAAAGAGCACAGCATCTCAGAATTTAGAAATAACAGTTGAAACTCAGGAATAAAGTGACTTCTATAAGAGCTTGCAACCTAGTAACCTTTACACATGAGCCTTATAGAACATCCTGTTCTCCCTAATCATTGATTATACAATCTCTGCCCACTTTCTGCCTCCTGATAACCTATTCTCTTGAATTTAATTTCAGAGTGTGCTCATTATAGTTAGTATATATTATTGAGACCAGACAATAATTGCCCTTTTGTTTCTGGCTTATTTTGCTCAACTTATTGTCCTCATGCTTTATACAACTTGTTGCATGCCTCATGACCTTATTTCTTTCTGCAGCTGCACAATATTTCATGTTCTGCATTCACCACAGTTTGCCGTTCCACTCATCATTTGCTGTATCGTTGGGACACCTCCCTCCACTAGTAATCAAGATTAATACCTCTGTAAATACAAGTATGCAAATGTCTGTTCATGTCTCAGCTTCCAGCTCTTCCAAGTGGACACCTAGTAACTGGATTGCAGGATCATATGGCAACCCTAGACTTGGTCTCCTGTGAAACTTCCATCCTGCCCTCCAGGAAGGCTGTACCATTTTACTTCTCTACCAACAGCGATTAGGTATGTTGCTCTCCCCACGTTTTATCTACCTCTTGTATCTTTCTGTTTATTATTATTTTTTTAAATATTTGGTTTTTTTTTTTAATTCACATACCATATATTCTACCCAAAGTATACAATTAATGTCTCACAGTATCCTCACTTAATTGTGCAATCATCACACTCAATTTTAGACAACTTGTGTTTCTCCAAAGAGAAAAATAGCACACACAAACACAGAAAAGAAAATCCCAAATTATCCCCCCCCCCAATTAATTAACCTCAAGTACTATTATGGTACACTTGTTAGTTTTGATGAAAGAGTATTAAGATAATACTATTAAATATAGTCCATAGCATCCAATTGGTACTTTCCTCCCATATACAACTCTATTATTTACTCTTTGTACAAATATCATATATTTGTAGTAGTTCATGCAAGAACTTATTTGTATTTGTAGTTTTAATTGGTGACATACATGACTTTAAGTAATGCCTTCAAATAAAATTCACCTAAAATATGACACTATTACTTATAATCATAACAAATTACCATCACCTCTATCCATTCCCAGACATTTAAGTTCAACCTCATTAACAATTCTGTACATATTAGGTAACCATTTCCACTTCTCTAGCTTCAGTCTATCTCTAAATTCCCTATAGCATTTTAAGATTATGGGTTTACATTTTCTAGATAGTTCATAAATAGTTGAATCATACAATATATGTACTTTTTTGTCTGGCTAATTTCAGTCAGCATTTAACTTGTCTTCAAGTTCATCCAAGTTGTCACATGCTCCAAAACCTCATTGCTTTTTACTACAGCATGATATTCCATTGTATACAAATGCTACATTTTGTTTAGCCACTCATCTGATGATGGACACTTGGGTTCTATCCATCTTTTGTTAATTGTGAATATTGCTGCTATGAACGTTGGTGTGCATACGTTCGCTAATGTCACTGTTCAGATCTTCTGGCTAAATACTAAGTAGCAGAATTTATGGGTAATAGGGCAATACAATATTTAGTTTTCTTAGGAACCACCAGACTATTTTTCACGGCGTCTGTACTATTTTACATTTCCAGCAGCAGTGAATAACTGTTCCTACTTCTCCACATCCTCTCCAACATTTGTAGTTTTCTATTTGTTTAATAGCGGCCATTCTTATAGGTATGAGATGATCTCTCATTGTGGTTTTCATTTGCATTTCCCTAATAGCTAGTGAAGTTGGGCATCTTTTCATGTGCTTTTTAGCCAATTGTATTTCTTCTTTGTAAAAATGTCTATTCATAACTTTTACCCATTTTATAATTAAGTGGTTTTTTCTGTTGTTGCATTGTAGGATTTCTTTATATAAACTGAATATCAAAGTCTTATCAGATATATTGTTTCCAAATATTCTCTCCCATTGAGTTGGTTGCTTCTACAGTTTTTTACAAAGGCATTTGAAGCACAGAAATGTTCATTCTTGAGGCATTCCCATTTATCTATGTTTTCTTTCATTGCTTGTGCTTTGGGTATAAGATCTAAGAAGTTACTTTCTATTATAGGTTCTGAAAATGTTTCCCTGGATTTTCTTCTAGGAGTTTTATGGTATTAGCTCTTACATTGAAGTCTTTGATCTGCTTTGAGTTAATTTTTGTAAAGGATGTGAGGTAGATATTCTCTTTCCTTCCTTTGGGTATGGATATCCAGTTTCCCTAGCCCTATTTATTAAAGAAAATATTCTGTCCCAGTTCTTGGGATTTGGAGAACTTGCCAAAAATCTATTGACCATAGGTGTGAGGGTCTAACACCAAACTCTCAATTTGATTCTGTCAATTAATATGTCTACCTTTGCACCAGTACCAAGCTACTTTGACCACTTTGGCTTTATAATAAACTTTAAAGACTGAAAGTGTAAGTCCTCCCACTTCACTTATTTTTTTTTTTCAAATGTTTTCGGCTATTCAAAGCCCTTTCCCTTCCAAATAAATCTGATAACTAACTTTTCCAAGTTTGCAAATAGGTTGCTGGAATTTGAATTTCTAGATAAATTTGGTAGAACTGACATCTTAGTGACATTTAGCCATTCTATCCATGAACACAGAATGCCTTTCCACCTATTTAGGTCTTCTTTAATTTATTTTAATGAAGTGTTATACTTTTCTGAGTAACGGTCCTTTACATTCTTCAGTAAGTTTATTCCTAGGAATTGTTTCTTTTAGTTGTTATTGTGAACAAATTTTTTTTTCTCAATTGCCTCCTCAGGTAGGTCATTACTAGTACATAGAAACACTACTGATTTTAGCACATTAATCTTGTATCCTGCTACTTTGCAGAATTATTAACTCAAGTAAGTTTTTTTTAGATTTCTTAGGATTTTCCAAATTTAGGGTCATGGCATCTTCAAATAATGAGGATGTTATTTCTTTTTTTCCAATTTGGATGTCTTTTATTTCTTTTACTTGCCTAATTGCTCTCACTAGAACTTTTAGCATGGAATTGAATAACAGCAGTGATAGTATACATTCTTGTCTTCTTTCTGATCATAGAGGGAAGATTTTCAGTGTCTTGTCATTGAATATGATGCTGACTGTGGGTTTGTAATATACACCCTTTATTATATTCATGATATTTTCTTTGATTCTTACATCCAAAGTGTTTTTAACAAGAAAGGATACTAAATTCTGTCAAATTTAATTTCTCCATCTATTCGAGATGATCATGTGATTTTTCCTTTCAATTAGTTACTTAGCTGTATTACATTGACGATTGACTAGTTTTCTTGGGTTGAACCGCCCTCGCATGCCAGGAATGAACCCCATGTAGTTGTGGTGTATAATTGTTTGAATGTGCCTTTGGATTCAATTTTTAAATATCTCCTTGGGAATTTTTGCATGTATTAGGGAGATTGGCCTGTAGTTTTTCTTTTTGTAATATCTTTTCCAGGTTTTGATATTAGAGTGATGTTAGCTTTATAGAATGAGTTAGGTACTGTTCCTTTTTCTTCAGTGGTTTGAAGGAGTTTGAGCATGAATGGTGTTAGTTCATTTTGAAATGTTTGTTAAAATTCCTCTATGAAGCCATCTGGTCATGGTATTTTCTTTTTTGGAAGATTTTTAATGACCGATTTAATATCTTTATCTGTGATAGGTTTATTGAGGTCTTCTATTTCTACTCAAGTCAGTATAGGCTGTTCCTGTGTTTCGAAGACATTGTCCATTTCCTCTATGTATGTTGGTATGTGTTGTTCATAGTATCCTCTTATGATATTTTTTAATTTCTTCAAGATCCATGCTAATGACCCCCATGTCATTTCTTATTTTGTTCATTTGCAGCTTCTATCTTTTTTACTTTGTCAGTCTAGCTAAGGTTTTTAATCTTATTGATCTTCTCAAAGAACCAGCTTTTGGTTTTATTGATTGTCTATTGTTTTTTTGCTTTCCAGTTCATTTATTTCAGCTTTAATTGTTATTATTTTTTTCTTCTACTTGCTTTTGGGTTAGTTTATTGTACTTTCTCAAGCTTCCTCAGTTGTTCAGATAAGTCTTTGGTTCTAGCTCTTTCTTCCTCTTTAATGTATATGTTTAGAGCTATAAGTTTCCCTCTCAAGAATACCTTTGTTGCATCCCACAGGTTGTATTCTCATTTTCATTCATCTCCAGATGTTTCCTGATTTCTCTTGACATTTATTTTTTAACCCTCTGATTGTTTTAAAAGTGAGTTATTTAACCTCTTTGTATTTGTGAGAGTTCTGGTTCTTTAGTGGTTATTGATTTCCAGCTTCACTCCATTATGGTTAAAAAAGGGTTGAATAGTTTCAATCTTTAAAATATTCATAAGGCCTGTTTTGTGCCCTAGCATATGATCTGTCCTCAAGAATGTTCCATGAGCAGTTGAGAAGAGTGTATATCCTAGTGTTTTTGGATGCAACTATCTATATAAATCCTTTAGGTCTAATTTATTTATCACATTATTTTTTCTCTATTTCCTTATTGACCCTCTGTGTTGTTGTTCTAGCTATAGAAGACTATGGTGTATCAAAGTCTCTCACTATTGTTGTAGAAACATCTATTGCTCCCTACTGTTTTGCCAATATTTGCCTCATGTTCTTTGGAGCTCCTTGACTGGGTGCATAAACATTTATTGTTACAATTGCTTGGTGAATTGTCCCTTTTACTAGTGTATGGTGCCATTCCTTGTGTCTAATGATATCTTTGCATTGGAACACCATTTTGCCTGATATTACTTTAGTTACACCTACTTTCTTTTAGTTATGAATTGCATGGAATATTTTTATCCATCTTTTTACTTTCAATGCATTTATATCCTTGGTTCTAAGATGAGTATTCTATAAAAAATATACAGATGGATCATATTTTTCAATCCATTCTGCCAATCTGTATCTTTATTGGGGAATTTAATCCATTAAAATTCAAAGCTATTACTGTAAAGACAGATTTTGATTCAACCATCTAATTCTTTGGTTTTCATTTCTCAGATCTGTTTTCTCTCTCTCTTTTGGCCTTCTAATTACCCTTACTAATACTGTTCAATTCTGTGCCCTCCTTTTAATCGCTCTCTCTTTTTTTCAGCTGACACAACTCCTTTTATTATTTCTTGCAAGGCTGGTCTGTTGTGAATAAATACTCTCAGCACTAGTTTATCTGTGAAATTTTTAAACTCTCCCTCACTTTTGAAGGACAGCTTTGCTAGATAAAGAATTCTTGGCTGGAAATTTTTCTCTTTCAGAATCTTAAATATATCATACCACCTCCTTCTTGCCTAATGGTGCTTAATGAGTAGTCAGTATTCAGTCTTACATGGCTTTTCTTGTATGTGATCATTCGATTTTCTCTTCAGTTTTAAGGACCCTCTCCTTCTCTTGAGCATTTGATAGTCTGACTAATATGTGTCCTGGTGTGGGTCTATTTGGAATTATTCTATTTGGAGTTCATTGGGATTCTTTGATTTGCATATTTATATTTTGTTTAAGTTTTGGCATGTTTTCCCACTTATATCCTCAATCTTCCAAGGCCTTTACTCTTCTCTATCCTTCTGGGATACTGATGATTCTTATATTTGTATGCTTTGTACTGTCAATCAATTCCATAAGATCCAATTAAACTTTTCCATCTTTTTCACCATTTGTTCTTTTATGCACTTGAGTTCAGTTTCTCTGTCCTCTACCTTATTCTTTCGTCTGCCTCTTCAAATCTGCTATTTTCTGTCTCTGGTATTTTTTTTTATTAATTTTTTTTAATACCAAAAAACACCAAACAAACACAAACATTTGTAACTTTTGATCATTCCGTTGTACATATATAATCAGTAATTCACAATATCATCACATAGTGGCATATTCTTCATCATGATCATTTCTTGGAACATTTGCATCCAATCAGAAAAAGAAATAAAAATAAAACAGAAAAAAATCCATGCATATCATACCCCCCACCGATCACCAGCATTTCATTCTAAATTTTATGGTATAGTTTTAATTTGATCTACAGTATATTCAATCTGCAAAATCTGCTATTTTTTTATTCTTTCAAATTCTTCTTTGTGCTTTTCTAGAAATGTTAAGATATTTTTTCTTAATATTTTTTATCTTTAGCCAATCCATTGAATGTATTTAGGGGATTTATTTGAACATCGTTGATTAGTAGTTATGCATTCTGTGACTCCTATGACCTTTTAATATGCCCATTTGACTTGGCCATGTCTTCTTGCATCTTCATGTGCTTTGTGATTATTTGTTTGTTTCTTAGCATTTGATCAGGTTATTTTGAAAGTCAATTTCCCTCCCTCATCTGAGATTTGTATTTGCTTGGGTTTGCCTTAGAGGTCTCCTTTGGCACTTGGTTTGTCAGTAATTCTCAGCCAAACCAGGGCTGAGGCTTCATCCAGAAGGTACAGCCCACTTGGAATTCCACTAGGGGTTGTGAAGAAAAACAGTTTGCCAGACTGCATGGGGGAGTATGTTCAACTCTGCTGAGATATTCAAACAGAACTTCTAACATAAAATAAGTAAACCGGATCATATTAATACAATTTGAAAGAAACAGGCAATGCAAAGAGAACAGAGCTTCAATACAAGGTGTCATACAAGGACAAAAGTATCCTACTGAACATTACAAATGATAGAAGAAAACAATGAAAGTCAGTAGAAGTCCTGGAAGACAAAGTTGAGATTATCTCCTCCAGAGGAGTTTAATGAATAGAAAATAGAAAAGAAAATAAAGTTCAATAGAAGAAATTCCAGCATCCAACATCTAAAGAAGGAAAGTTTAAAAGAGGATTCAAAGGGAATAGACTCCAAGACTTGATGAAGGTGGCAAGTGAAAAGGAGTTGTATAGGATGATATTTTAATTTCTGGATTAGGAGTCTGGGTGATGGTGAAAATAATTCAGACAATGAGATCATAGGTGGAGCCATGATGGAAATCATAAGAAAATGCTCAATTTAGGGGCATACCTTGAGTTGAGAAATCTGTAAGACATGAAATATAACTGTTCAGGAGGTAGTGTACATGTCCAGACTATATATAGAGACTAGAGTCTATCAAACTTAGTCAAGTTTGATTCCCAGGAAAAATTAAAATATCTGACTCTACGGTCCAGAAATTTTTATTTTCAAAATAGAGGGAGAATGGATGGGGGACAGACTAGTGGTATCTAATTGATAGAGAATAGGGATGTAGGTGCCTCATAAAATATATACATAACTCACAACAGCAAAAAACTTTCATGTCTTAAATGCATGTAGTGTCATGGTTCAGAATCTTTTTATATACATGAATGTGGCAGAGGAGAAAGGAAATGGGAGCTAAGATTTATCCATTTCTTTTCACTTGCTAGACTGAGTCCAGATACTTCACGTAAATTAACTAATTTAATACCCACAGCACTCTTATGAGATAACTTTTTTTAGCCTTATTTTGTAGATGGGGATACAAGGTTCAGAGGAGTTCCATAACTCATCCAAAATTATACAGTTAAGAAGTTGAGAATTATTTTTTTAATTTGGTCTGTTTAAGAACTTCATTGTTTCACTTTATTGATTTGAAATCCACAAGCATATATAATGTGAAGCAATGATCTAGTAATCTGAATTTTATTCATGTAATCCCAGAGGTTTATAGTAGAGTGCTAAAAATGGCAAATAACTATTCCCCAGGAACTCCCTTAGAGCTGTGTTTAGGATCCAGTAAACACCGAGGGGAGTGACCAAGGGGATGATCAGTCCTTTGCACTGGGAATTAGGAATTCATCACGTGAAATATTATCTGAGTAGAACACAGTCCCAGAGGATCCTGCTCTGTGATACAGGATGAACAAAGACTCAGTAATTTCTACCCTCAAGAGGCTCATCAAACTTTGGAAGAAATCATGTGGGAGAGGATAATTTCCTGCACTTCTGATCAATCTCCCCAGAGCCACAAGACAGGAAGTTCATTCCCATTTACCTAGGTGATTGTGTGTAAGGCTCATATAAGATTGCTGTTTTCCTCTTTGCAGTGAATGAGAACTTCTGGACAAATTCACAAGTAGAAATTGCAATTTCTTTAAAAAAAAAATGACCTCTTCTAGAATGTTGAAAACTGTAGACAGTGCTGATAGCTCTTGCCTCCTTCAATATTAGAGGATTTGTCAGTCTCATGATGGTACGGATGAAGGATCTTCAAGGCCCAGCATCAGTGAGGTTTCCAGGTGAAGGAATCATCTCTGACTTACTAATTTCCTTCAAAGGCCATGACTACATAAGTCAAGGATTCTAGGGGAGCACTCCAGACCGTCATATGAGACTGGGAGGAGACCATGTCAAAGGGAGGAAGTTCTGAGGCATTAGGAGGTCTACCAGTACTCTCCTCTGCACAATGACTGAGACTGAAAGGGGGAAAGGGTGGAAGAAAGTATGCTATGGACTCAGTCCTGGGGAATCTCCACAGGATGTCAGGTACATGGATGCCTTGCCCTGTGTCTTCAGACAACCTTGATATTGTAACCCTGAAAATCCAGATTTCCTTTTACAGAATAAGACAAACGGTACATCACTAAAATTGCTTTTACTCTTGTTCCTACAGATCATGTCCATGAAGGAAATGGCTGTGGACAATGTCTCTTCAGTGACTCATTTTACCCTTATGGGACTAACAGACAAACCTGAGATCCAGTTGCCCCTGTTTTTTCTGTTTTTGCTGAACCAGGTGGTCACTGTAGTGGGGAATTTAATTTTAATGCATCTTATTTGCTTCAGTTCCCACCTTCACACTCCCATGTACTTTTTCCTCTTCAATCTATCCTTCATTGATCTCTGCTATTCATTTGTCTTTACCCCTAAAATGCTCTTGAGCTTTAATTCAGAGAGGAACATCATCTCCTTTGCAGGATGCATGGCTCAGCTATTTTTCTTCTGCTTCTTTGTCAGCTCTGAGTGCTGTGTGCTGACAGCCATGGCGTATGATCGCTACGTGGCCATCTGCAAGCCCCTACTATACACCGTCATCATGTCCCCTCAGATGTGTTCACTGCTGATGTCTGCTTCATACGTGATGGGGTTTGCTGTTGCAATGGCTCACACAGGGTGCATGATCAGGCTGACATTTTGTGATTCCAACATCATCAACCACTACATGTGTGACATCTTCCCCTTGCTCCAGCTCTCCTGCAGCAGTGTCTATGCCAATGAGCTTGTATTGTCAATTATTGGAAGCACAGTTGTCATAGTTTCAAGTGTAATTATCTTTATCTCTTATGCTATGATTCTTTTTAATATCCTTCACATGTCATCAGCTAAGGGCTGGTCCAAAGCCTTCAGCACTTGTGGCTCCCACTTACTTACCGTTGGCCTTTTCTATGGATCTGGGCTGCTCACTCATGTCAATCCATCATCTACTGGGTCTTTGGGTCAGGATAAATTTTTCTCAGTGCTTTATACCAATGTGGTGCCCATGCTGAACCCCCTTATCTATAGCCTGAGGAACAAGGACGTCAAACTTGCTTTGAAGAAAACCTTGAAGAGAATAACAAACAGAGCAGAACCAGTGGTGCTGCCTTAGTTCCTGCTTCATTTGCTGTGACTTTTTTTCCTCTTCTGGTAGCTGCTGAACTTCTTCCTATTCTCCTGCATCTCTTCTTTTTCCCTTCTACAGTCTCTTTTGAGAAATTTTTAGCCCAATGCCTACTTTTCACTTTTAGTGTAACCATTTATTCTTTCAAAATGAACATTTTATTTAATATTTGTAAAGGAAAAAGTCAATTGTGGATCATATTGTGCATGAAATTCTTTACAAATACTCCCGAAAGTTAAGTCTTCTCATCCTGTTCTCTAGTTGAGGAATATTATGAGTCTTGAGAAAGGTCACACACTAATGTTGTAGATCCTAGTGAAACAATGCAAGGAAAGAAAGGAATTTATGAAAGAAGGAGAGAAATTCTGTTTCAGAATGACTTGAAGGTAAGGTTGTTGTGTGAACATGTCAGCCAAGGTGACACTGTAGCAGAGATGAGATTGTCAACCTTGAAATATGCATGCGTCTCCAGAGAGGTTTGTTTTCAGAGGGATTCAAACAGGGTCATCCACAAAGAAAAAAATTCAACATAATCTTGTTTGTACTAGTGATCATTTTCTGTAATGGGGAGACTGAGGATCTTGTGGAAAGCCTTCTGGGTGATGCTCGTCAAACAGGGAACATAGTCAATTCCTATACATATCATGAATTTTGGAAGGTTTGAAAACACTGATGTTTAAAAGCAGCCTTAAAATATAATACTGTGTGTTAAAAACATTACTGAAAACTGATTATCATTATTACCATGATAGCAAAGGATCGGATAATACTGATAAAGACATAAACTAAGGCCTATATGATCAAGTCAAAATCCTTTGGTACTTTGCTGAAAATATGTGAAGTTGAAATCGAGCACACTCTGGAATTCCTTGGTATGTTACAGTTTGGTGAAAAGCCTCACTGTGCTCTGTAAAGTTAACAGGTTTATTTCACTAGTTTACCTCATTCTTGTATTGTCTAGCAAATTCAATCACCTTAATTTTTAAGTTAAAATCATGTTATATAATATTTAGAACTAATATTGTTTAAATTTGAACCTTCTGTTCTTGAAGTTAATATAACAGAAAAAAACAGATAGAGAAATTTAGAATATATAAGCTTATTTATAGCTATTGGAAGCTTAGAAGTTTTGTACCTATGCACTGGCGAATTTCTTAAGGCCATGGATATTGTCATCTACATCTTTCTTATTCTCTTGCTATATCACAGATTCTCCATATACTCTATATACATTTGAAAAATTTTGTTTTGCTAACGTTCATCTCCATATTAACATATCACAGGGATTTAAATGATTTTGTACATAAAATATTATCATTATTTATACATTGTTCCTTAGCCAGTCAGTTTTGGCCAGGTACAGTTAGTGTTCTAGCCATGTGGTCTGGAAGGCTGTAGCCCATCATAGGGCTTCTGGGGGGTCAGAATGGGAGGGGCTCTGATATGACAGCACAGTTTGTCTTTGGGAGGCAGGAAGAACAATGTGTAAACCACGTACTCCCTGCCCCATTCAACAGCCAAACCATAGAGCTGCTCCATCACCTGAAGGCCAACTATAGCAGGCACATGCAGAGGGGACTGCAGCACCCATTGTGGACAAGGGCCCTTGGGGCTGCTGAGGGGCCCCAGGAGCACAGTGTGCAGCCTTAGGGGCTGCATTCTCAGTGATGGGAGCCAGCGTGGTGTCCTGCTGCTCCAGGTAGAGGCTCCAAGCTGAGTCTCCCCCTATCAGGCACTTGTTCCTGTTTCCAGCTGTTGTGTCCTTTTATCAGCATCTAAGGCAATTGCAGTGTGACTTCTCTATTATTGCACTTGGATTCTGCATGTGAGGTCTTCTTTTTTATTTTGGAATGCTTGAAATTAAAAAGTAAAATTAGGTTCTAATTTGCTTCAGCATTAAACATGTCAACAAAAGAAAAGAGCTTTTACATGATTGAAATATGACTTCAATAGATAATTTTTGGATGGTTTTCAAAGTGAGTTTGAGCAACATTACTTTTTGAATTTTTAACTTTTTAAAATTGTGAAATATAACATACACAAAAAGCAATGCATTTTCAAGTACATTTTAACAAGTAGTTGTTGAACAGATATTAAAGTTTGGTATGGGTTACAGTTTCATGATTTTTTTATTTTTTCTTCTAGCTGCTCCAAGACACTGAGGGCCAACAGAAATATCAATGTTGGTTATTTGTTAAATCCTATCTTCTCTGTTATATTCTTCCTTCTCTTTAAATAGCATATATACACAAAAGCAATAAATTTTGAAGTATGTTGCAACAATTGTAGAACAAATTTCATAATTTGGTGTGTTACAATTTAAAAATTTTAGTTTTTTTTAAAAATTTCTAGCTACTCTAAGGTCCATGAGGCTAAAAGAAGTATCAATATAAAGATTCAGCATTCACACTTATATGTTAAACCTGACCTTATCTGTATACCTCCACCAGTAACTTTGATCTTTCTCCCACTCTTAAGAGGTATGTGGGCTATGTCCATTCTAACTTTTTCCTGTTGAAAGAGGCTGTCAATAATATGGGATGGGGATGGAACTAGTTGATGTTCTGGAAGGGCTGGTCTCTCTGCATTTCAGGACTTATCTGGTCCAGGGACCCATCTGGATTTTTGTTTTGGAAGCTCCCTAGTTCGTGGGAGCTTTGGAGAATCTTATATAATGCCTTCGGTATCCCTTAGGATTGGGAAGAATGGTTTCAGTTGGGGGTTGCCAAGTTTTGCTAGGTAGCATTGTTTAACTGAAACATGCGTAAGAGTGATTTCCAGTGTAGCCTTTCCACTCAATTTGAACTCTCTCAGCCACTGATAACCTTATTTGTTTCACTTCTTTTCCCCCTTTGGGTCAGGATGGTATTGATGATCCCATAGTGCCAGGACCAGGCTCATTTCTGGGAGTTATTTCCCATGCCACCAAGGAAACATTCACTCCTGTATATCATGTCCCATGAGAAAGGAGGGCAGTCGTTTCACTTGCACAAATAGGCTTACAGAGAGAAAGTCCACATTTGAGCAATAAAAGAGGTCCTCTGGAGGTCACTCAGGCATACCTATAGGCAGGCTGATCTTTTCTGCTACAGACATAAGCTTCATGAGAGCAAGCCTCAAGATGAAGGGCTTGGCCAGTTGATTTGGGTGTCCCTAATGCTTGGCACGATATCCAGGATTTCCCTATTGGTGAAGTTTAACAGTTCCATAATTTTTCTCCCATTCCTCAAGGGATTTGCCAAATGGTTTTTGATTATCTGCTTCATATGCTCTGGGATGTATCCAGGCATTACATTCAGCTATACCGGATTAAAGGTTCTCATTCTTATTCTGGGCTCCCTGTGTTTGGATTGTTTAAGTGATCTATCCAGAGAGGTTGAGTTAGAGTATGTGCTACAGAAAAACTAGGTTCTGGGCATAATAAAACTTTCTTCTTTTGTTCTCAAAGAGTAGGTGAACTTCTAAAATACATGCATTGTCTTCCTTACCCCTGAATTCTGAATTACTTTAATCCCAACCCAATTGGCTTCATTCTTATCTGTAAATAGCAGGTTATACATATATAAAACAGCCCCTCAAAATCCAGAAAAGCTACCAGTCCAAAATAAATGTGACTACTATAAGAGCTTGCAATCTAGGCCCCAGTTTTCTTCTAAGTATTTTGTAAATCAGATCGTACAGTATTTGCTCTTTTGTTTCTGGCTTATTCTGCCTTACCAAATGTCCCACAAGTTTATTCACATCATTGCATGCCCCATAATTTCATTCCTTTTTGTGACATCATCATGTTTAATCATATGTTTACACCATCTTTCACCAATCTACTTCTCAGTGAGTGATCTGTAAACCACCTCCATCTACTGGACCTCATGTATAATGTCCAAAGTCAACAGTCCATCAACAGTCTCTGTTTTAGATAATTTCATTGTTCCCAAGAGAAAGATAACCAATAAACACACCCTCACAATATAGAAAATACAAATCTCCCCTAGCTCTTGTCCCTTCCTTCATTATGTAACCTTGGTATTATTGCCGTACTGTTGATGATTTCCTGTTAAATATAGCCCAGAGCATGCAATATCATTTTCCCCGTACCTGAAAACTGTAAACTCTTTGTACAAGAGTCATACCTTTGCAGTAGTTCATATAAGAACTTATATATATTTGTAGTGTTAGTTGAGGATACATATGAGTCTGTACAATCCATTTCGATCATGTTCACCTTCAATATGGCAGTTTTACTTATAGACCCGCTAGTGAACTGCCTTCACTTCTGTTTATTCCCTTACAATTAAATTCAACCTCATTAGCAAACAGTTCACCCATCTCAGGTTCTGTGTTATCTCTAGATCACCCATACTCTGAATTATAAGCCTCTGATTTTACCTTTACCATGGTCACAAAAGTGGAATCATACAGTATGTGTCTTATTGTGTCTGGCATATTTCACTCGGCATTATGTTCTCAAGCCTTATTCATCTTATCATGTGATTCGGGACATCATTTAGCCTTACTTCTGCATCATATTACATCATATATACATACAGCACATTTTGTGAATCCACTCGACTCTTGATGATCACTTGGATTGTTTCCATCTTTTAACAATTGTGAATAGTGCTGCTATGAACATCAGTGTGCAAATCTCTGTGTCACTGCTTCCAGCTCCTCTGAGTATATATTGAGTAGTGGTAATTGCTTGGTCATAGGGCAACTTGATATTTAGTTTCCTGAGGAACTGCCAGAATGTCTTCTATAGCAGCTGTACCATTATACAGTCCCACCAACAGTGCAAAGTGTCCCAATTTCTCCACATCCTCTCCAACATTTGTAGTTTCCTGTTTGTTCAATAGCAGCCAATTTTATAGGTGTGAGGTGGTATCTCATTATAGTCTTAATCTGCATTTCCCTTATAGCTAATTAAAATGAACATTTCTTCATGTACTTTTTAGCCATATGTATTTGCTCTTCAACAAAATGTCTATTCATATCTTTAGCCCACTTTACAATTGGGTTGCTTATTCTTTTGTTGTTGACTTGTATGATTTCATTATGTACACAGGATATCAACCTTTATCTGATGTGTGATTTCCAAATATTTTCTACCATTGAGTTGGCTTCCTCTTCACCTTTTTGACAAAATGTTTTGAAGCACGAAAGTGTTTGATTTTCAGAAACTCCCATTTATCTATTTTTCTTTTGTTCCTTGTGCTTTGGGTATAATGTTTAGGAAGATATCTCCTATTGCTAGGCTTTCAAGATGTTTCCCTACATTTTCTTCTAGAAGCTTTATGATACTCGTTCTATATTTAAGTGTTTGATCCAATTTGAGTTAATTTTTTGTATAAGATGTAAGATAAGGGTCTTCTTTCTTTCTTCTGGCTATTGGTAGATAGTTCTCCCTTTCCCATTTACTGGAAAGACTATTTTGTCCCAGTTAAGTGGAATTGGGGGCCTTGTTGAGATCAGTTTACCATAGATTTGGTGGTCTATTTTTGTACTCTCAATTCAACTCCATTTGTGAATACTTCTAACTCTATGCCAGTATTGTGCTATTTTGACCACTGTGGTTTATCATACGTTTTTAAAATCAGGGAGTGTTAACCCTCCCACTTCATTCTTCTTTCTTAGTGTGCTTTTAACTATTCGGGGTCTCTTTTACTTCCAGATGAATTTGGTCACTAGCTTTTCCAAGTCATCAAGGCAGGTTACTGGAATTTTGATTGGTACTACATTGAATCTGTTGATCAATTTTGGTAGACGACATCTTAATTACATTTAGCCTTCCATTCATGAGCACGGAATGTCTTTCCACTGATTTAGATCCACTTTGATTTCTTTTAACAATATTATGTAGTTCTCTGTGTATACAAGTCATTTATCCCTTGCTAAGTTCATTCCTAGATAATTGATGCTTTATTTGCTATTTTGAATGAAAGTTTTTCCTTAATTGACTCCTCAGTTAGTTCAATTCTTGCGTATAGAAACATTACTGATTTTTGTCCATTAATTTTATAACCTGCCACCTTGCTGAATTACTTTATTAGCTCAAGTAACTTTGTAGTCAATTTATCAGGATTTTCCAAGTATAGTTACATGTCATCTGCAAATAATGAAAATGTTACTTCTTCCTTTCCAATTTGGATGCCTTTTATTTCTTTTTTCTGCCTGATTGCTCCAGCTAGAATTTCTAGTACAATGTTGAATAATAGTGGTGACAGAGGGCATCCTTGTCTCATTCCCAATCTTAAGGGGAAAGATTTGAGTCTCTCACCAGTAAGTACAATGGGTTTTTCATATATGTCCTATATCATGTTGAGGAAGTCACCTTTGATTCCTACCTTTTGAAGTGTTTTTTTTTCTGAAAATGATGTTGAATTTTGTAAATGCTTTCTCAGCATCAATCAAGATGACCATATGATTTTTCCCTTTCAATTTGTTGATGTGCTGTATTGCATTAATTGATTTTCTTGTGTTGAATCATACTTGCATTCCTGGTATAAACCCCATTTAGTCAGGGTGCATAATTCTTTTAATGTGCTATTGCATTTGATTTACTAATATTTTGTTGGGAATATTTGCATCTATCTTCATTAAGGAGATTGGTCAGTCGTTTCCTTTCTTGTGGGATCTTTACCTGGTTTTGATTTTAAAGTGATGTTAGGTTCATAAAATGAGCTAGCTAGAATTCCTTTTTCCTCAATTTTCTGGAAAAGTTTGAGCAGAATTGGTGTTAGTTCTTTTGGACTGTTTGATTAAATTACCCTATGAAGCGATCTGTCCCTGGGCTTTTCTTTGTAGGAAGATTTTTGTTGATTGTTTCAATCTCTTTACTTATGATCAATTTGTTGATGTCTTCTCTTCCTTTTTGAGTCAGAGTAGCTGGTTTGTGTGTTTCTGGGAACTTGTTCATTTCATCTAAATTGCCTCATTTGTAGGCATAGAGTTGTTCATAGTATCCTCTTATGATTTTTTTAATTTCTTCAGAGTCTGTGGTAATGACCCCCTCTCATTTCTGATTTTTGTTTTTTTGCATCTTCTCTCTTTTTTCCTTTGTCAGCTTTGCTAGTGGCTCATCAATTTATTGTTTTCTCAAAGAACCAACTTTTGTTTTTATTATTTTTTTCCATTGTTTTGTTCTCCTATTTATTTAACTCTGCTTTAATCTTTGTTATTTCTCTTCTTCTATTTGTTTTGGAGTTAGTTTGCCTTTATTTCTCAAGTTCCTCCAGGTGAGCAGTTAAGTCCTCAATTTTTGCTCTTTCTTCTTTTTAATATAGGCATTTAGGGCAATAATTTTCCCTCAAAGCACAGTTTCTGCCACATCCCATAAGTTCTGATAATTTGTATTCTCATTTTCATTCATCTCCAGATATCGTCTGATTTCTTTAGCAATTTCTTCTTTCATCTAGTATTGTTTGTATGTTATTTAATCTCTATACATATGTGAAAGTTCTTGTTCTTTTGGCAGTTATTGATTTCCAGCTTCACTCCATTGTGATCAGAGAAATTGTTTTCAAAATTTCAGTGTTTTTAAGTTTATAAAGATGTATTTTGTGCCCCAGCATATGACCTATCCTGGATAATGTTCCATGAGTGTTTAAAAAGAATGTATATCCTAGTGTTTTGTCATGTAACAACCTATTTATGTCTTTCAGGTCTATTCATTTATCAAATTGTTTAACTTCTCGATTTCCTTATGGTTCTCTCTCTGGTTGTTCTGTCTACAGAGGAGAGTGGTGTATTGAAGTCTCATCCTATTATTGTTGAAACATCACTTCCTCTCTTCAGTTTTGCTAATGTCTGTCTCATGTACTTTGGTGCTCCTTAATTGGGAACGTAAACATTTATGATTGTTATTTCTTCTTGATTAATTGTTCCTTTTACTAAGATATAGTAAAGCACCTTCTTTGTCTATTATAATGTCTTTACATTTAAAGTTTATTTTATCTGTTATTAGTATTACTACTCCTACTTTCTTATGGTTATATCTTGCATGGAACATCTTTTTCCATTTTTTCACTTACAATCTATTCATATCCTTGCATCTCGTATGAGCTTCTTGTAAGCAGCATATAGCTGGATTATATTTCTTAATCTGTTCTGCAAATCTGTATCTTTTAATTGGTAAGTTTAGTCTGTTCACCTTCAATGTTATTACTGCAAAGGTGTTTCTTGAATCCATCATCTTGTCCTTTGAATTTTATTGTCAGATCTATATGTTCTTTTCCTTCTTTCCCTTTTTATTCCTTGGGTTTCTCTTACTGGTACTCTTCAATTCTGTGATTTCTTCCAAACCTCCCTCTTTCTATTTTTTTTTTTTAAATCAGAAGATCTCCCTTTAGTATTTCTAGTGGTGCTGGTCTCTTATTGACATATTCTCTCAGTCTTTCTTTGTCTGCGAAAAATTTAATCTCTCTCTCAGTTTTGAAGACAGTTTGGCTGGGTACAGATTTCTTGGCTTGAAGTCTTATCTTTCAGAATCTTAAGTGTATCACACCACAGACTTCTTGCCTCCATAGTGTCAACTGAGTAGTCCGAACTCAGTCTTACATAGTTTCCCTTGTATGCTGTAAATTGTTTTTCTCTTATTGCTTTCAGGATTTTCTACTTTTCTTCAACACTTGACAGAGTGATTATTATGTGTCTTGGGGAAGACCTATTTGGATTTATTCTATTTGGTGACTGTTGGACTTCTTTGATTTGTGTATTTATGTTTTCTATAAAGGTTGGAAAGTTTTTCCCCATTATATCCTCTATTAATCTTCATAAACTTTTGCTCTTCTCTTCTTCTTGGACACCAATGATTCTTATCTTTGTGTGCTTTATTAGTCCATCATTTCCAAGAGCCAATCAAGTTTCCCAATCATTTTGTCATTTCCTCTTTTGCATGTTCAAAATCAGTTGTCTTAAAAAAGAAAGAAAGAAAGAAAGAAAGAAAGAAAGAAAGAAAGAAAGAAAGAAAGAAAGAAAGAAAGAAAGAAAGAAAGAAAGAAAGAAAGAAAGAAAGAAAGAAAGAAAAACCAGTTATCCTGTCCTCTAGTTTTCTTATTCTTTTTTCTGCCTCTTCGAATCTGCTGTTGTATGTCTCTAGTATATTTTTGATTTTGTCTCCAGCATCTTTAATCGCTGTGATATCTGCTATTTTTCTATTTAGTCTTTCAAATTCCTCTTTATGTTCTTCCAGTGTCTTCTTGATCTCTTTTATGTCATTAGCGATCCCACTGATTTCATTTTATAGAGTTATATGAATATCTTTGATTAGTTGTTCCAAAATGTAGGTCTCCTCCTGAGTTTTATTAGTCATTGGACTGGGCTGTATCTGTCTGCATCTTCATATGGTTAGTGATCTTGTACTGTGTTCCCAGCATATAATATCTCAATAGGGCTACTTTGTATGTTGGTTTTCTTCAGTAGTCTAAAGCTTTGTGTTTGAGGGATGGTTATGGAGCAGGATGTGGGACATGGGGAGGGGCACAACAGTGCAGTGATGTGTTGTCATGCAGGTATAGGTGGGTCCAGGACTCTACACTGGTACCTGTAATTATGCAGTGTGGGCCATAGTTTTGTGGTCGTGTGTCGCAGAGGCCTTGGAGGCCAGGTACAGCTTAGGTGGGTCTTAGAGTATAGTTGCAGGGTGTAGCCTGGGGAATATAGAGGTAGGGCATGGCAGGAGGCTAATGGAGGTGCTGAGCGGATGTGTGGGGGCTAGTATGTGGGCCAGATGTGAGTGGACACATGAAGCTTGTGGGTCACAGGGTGGTTGGAGTGTGGTTGTGTCCTTGTGCAGGTGGAGGGGACCAGGGGCCTGGGATATTGGTGCGCTAGTGTTTCAGGGTGGAGCACAGGTCATGGAGGTTGCAGGATGTGTATGGAAGGATGACGATGAGTGAATGGAACCCTGGCACTATCCACAGGTACAGAGGTATGGTGGGGTAAAGGTACTCGTTAGTGCAGGGCAGTAGCTATGTAGCACAGTTGTACCTGAGAGTACCTGCTAGGTGTGGGAGAAGGACACTTGTGCCGTAGGGTGAGGCAAGGTTGTACATCTGTGTGGGGCAGGTGGAGCAGGGTGCAGGGGTCAAGAGGTCTATGCACAGATATGTGGATGCTTGGTAGGGAGGAAGTGGCTTTGCTGGCGTGTGGATCTGTGGGCAGGTACATGTACATGTGCACAGAGGTCAGGGGCAGTGGGGGGAATTCCACCTGCATGGGTGATTATTTCCAGATGTGCAGATTAGCACTTGCCCAAAGCTGAGGGAGGATGGCCTGAGTTGGTGCATGCAGGTGGCTTGGGATCCGGATGCTGATGTGTATGTGCACTGAGGTCAGGAGGGGCCAGACACTCTTGCACGCCTGTATGGGCTGGGTGTGGATCTTGCCCGGGTATAAAGGTGAGCACCTGCAACTTGCATGTCCAGGTAGGTGATGGCCTGCAGGGGGCAGGGAAGGGAAGGTGGAGTAGAGGGGTTGGCCACAGGTATGTGGGTCTTGGGAGGGCCAAGGCGGCACTAAGCTTGTACAGGAGAGGTGGGTTGGTGTGAGACAGACTTCTACTCATGCATAGGCCAGGAGTGTGGGGCAGAGATGCACAGAGAGTGGGGTCGGGGAGGGGGTGCTTAGAGTGCAGTGGGGGTGGGTGGGTGTTGGGGTTCAGGTGTGCGGGTTGTGGGGAGAGTCACGGGTCCCAGGGCAGGGGCAACGCCTGTTAGGGTAGTGCATTTGAGAGACGTGCCTTGGTTTACTTCATTGTCCTGGTCTCCCTGTCCTTGCATGACTCTTGGCTTATAATGGACATATTAGGCTGTTTGCACTAGCTGACTGGTCTTTGGTTCTCTGTGTCACAATTCTCTGCTTTTTCAACCAGGGCCTCCCAATGTGGTGTAGAAGACCTTCCCAGGCCACTTATACCCTGGAATCTCTCTCCCAGTCATTTTTCTCTTTCTCTAGCTGTTCTGTGAAGCAGGGGTGAACTTGGCCTCTCCTATTCACTGTCTTCCCAGAAGTTCCCTATGTGACTTACTTTTGCATTCAGTATTTCTCATAATGTTAACTATTTCTCATAGACTGTAAAAATGTTGTGGGTTTACTACGAGTTTTTGATGAGTCACCGTGTAAATGTATAAAACCTGAAAAAAATATGTTTCAGAAGCAAGCTCAAATTTTCATAATAAGAAGATTCTCTATTTGGAAGTATTATCTAAGAAAAAACAGAATAGTCCCAAATCTTTCCCAAGTTACAAGATGGTTAGTTTTGAGTTCTGAATAATTCACTGCAATATGATATATAATGAAAATATTTATTTATTTTAACATCTGACGTAACATACATATTTTATATTTCACCAAAAATATCCCTTTATAGTTTAATGAATACTGCAAAAAGTCAATGTACTCTCCATTTTGGTCATAAAATAAAATACTTCCAGAATATTAATATGTAATTCAACATTTTTAGCTGTTTTATTAAAGTTTCCAATAACTTCGAGCAACAATTCCAGGTAGGTAAGTTATTAAATAGTACCTGTGCTGGTTTGAAAGTATGTATAGACCTAGAAAAGCCATGTTTTAATGAAAATCCCATTTCATGAAGGCAGAATAATCCCTATTCAATACTGTATGTTTGAAACTGTAATCAGATCATCTCCCTGGATGATGTGATTTAATCAAGAGTGGTTGTTAAGCTGGATTAGGTGACGACATGTCTCCACTATTTGGACGGGTCTTGATAAGTTTCTGGAATCCTATAAAAGAAGAAACATTTTGAAGAATGAAAGTGATTCAGAGAGAGCAGAGCAGAATGACATAACCACGAGAAGCAGCCAGCTACCTTTGGAGATGAAGAAGGAAAATGCCTCCCGGAGAGCTTTGTGAAACAGGAAGCCAGGAGAAGCTAGCAGGTGATGCCGTGTTTGCCATGTGTCCTTCCAGATGAGAGAGGAACCCTGACCATGTTCACCATGTGCTTTTCCATTTGAGAGAGACTAAGTGCACTCGGAGTATATTCTAACTTCATAGTTGGAGAAATATTTATATAAACTAGACTTTTAATATTAAAAATGTTAGATTCAAATAGTGTAAGTTTGTAACCTCTTTTTAGGTTTGCTACCATTAGATATTTGATAGATTTATTTTAACTTTACATCTAATCATTTAAGTAATGCTTAAAAAATTTTTTTTCATGGAGAAAATACTTAGTTGAAATGAGACAGCTGTATAGAAAGACTATATTGTGCCCTGAATTTTCTCATGTCCTTTAGATTTACAACCCTTTGATTTCTGTACCTGAACCATTACACCATGGTACAAAGAATATAGTGTTAAACATTTCTGTCTGTCCATTGCCTTACTTTTATTATTATTTTTGCTTTTCAACAACTTTTTATTTCTGGATTTTTAAAAAGGAAATTTTGGAGAAAAAAAAGGAGAAGGAAATAAAAATAAACACAACATAAATTAATAAATTTTCCTAAATTGAGTAGTTTTCTCCAGCCCTCATTGGGCTCATGCAGCTTTATAAGAACCTAGTAAGTACTTTTCTTACCACATTGACTCCATGCTTCCTACTCTCAGTGCTGATCTGTTTCCATTTTATTACCTAGAATTAACTCATTAAGATTCTCGACTAGTGTATTTAGGGACAAACTCCAGTTATCCTTCTTTAATAAACTGAAAATTTCCCTTCTCTAATTTGTCCCAAACCACTGACTTCTCATTTCTAATATTCTTGATGGAATTCTCTGTTAGCCATTGTTGGGCCTGGGAAATTGTTTATTATAAACAGCCTGCATAGATGGATGCCTTAAGTGCTTCCATGTCTGAAGTTCTGGGGAAGCATGATAAGCATAGCTTAGGTAGTTATAGCATAGCACCTGTTATGTAACCATTGATGTAACATGCATCCAATCATATATCCCATGAATGGAGTCACTTGTTGCTAAAGTGCCACTTTTGTATAATTTAACATAAAAGGGATGATTGCTTTACAGACTTCATGAGAGAGAGAGAGAGAGAGAGAGAGAGAGAGAGAGAGGGCAGAGCAGAGGCAATGATTAAAAATGACCACTCTACCAGCGACTCCTTGTGCTTTCTTTCAATTTACTACCAGAGAGACTGAACCCTAAAATATGATCCTAACAGCCATTAATTTTGAAGTATGGCCACACTGGCACTTCTTGAGTCTTAGTGAGTGAAGTAGCCTTTTCTGGCTTTTGCAATCAGTCCACCATATCTGAAGCATTGACTGATTAAGCCTTTCACATATTCACCCCTGCCTGAGAGAAGATGTTATGAACATCTTGTAACCATAAGTGGAAAACCTGTTCAGATTGGACCCCAAATTGAGGTAGCAGGACCAAGAAAGGGATTGAGAGAAACAAAGTATTGGTCACGTCGTAAAATTGCTTGATTATGGTTCACCTGAACCAAAGAAAATCTTTAAACTTTATCTTAATGAAGAAATAACTTCATTTTATTACCTAAGCTGTTTACTCTCCAAATGCCAATTTTATTTACAATAATTTGACTGGTTCTCTGAGACGATCAAATGTGCCCCTATGTCAGTGTATTTGTTTATATTATATATCATTACTCAGAAAAAAACATTGGCTTAAATTTACAAAATATATTTTGCCTGGAAATAGATGGTAAGAAAATGTTGTTTACATCTTGCAGAATATTCAAGCAAGCACTTTTAAATCTGTACTGCCTTTTGGTACTCTAGTAGCAAGTCTTCTTGAGGAAAATAGAATACTCTATTCTTCATATTCTTTCTTTTTTAAAAAAAAAGTTTTGTGCAGTGTTTTAGTCATGTACAAGATTTTCATTATAGCATCCTTACTTGCTTAATACATAAATATTGATGAGAAGATATGGCTTTCATAACTTATCTGTAACAATGGATAAATGAAAGTTTGGTAAGAACAGTGAATAACCCCATTAATTAAAAATTTTAAGATATTTCAACATTAAAATAGAATTATACAGGAGAACAATATGTCATTTCCTTTTCAGAGATAAGAAGAAAATTATATGAGGGTAAATATGCAAATTTTACATATAATTTTTCAGTATTTTTCAAAATTTTTCTTGCCATCAACACTTAAGGATTTCCATGTTACATATGATTAATAGCACATCATTCTTCCATACTCTAAAAGGTTTTCTAAGGCTTTAAACCTTAGATTTTGGTTAAATGGAAAACTTTGATATATATATACACACACACACTTATACGTTACTACAATAAAAAAAAAAATTTAATTCCCTGTTAAAAAATAATACACATGAAACCTCCCAACCTCACAAAAGTTCATTCAGAGCACTTTCTGGGTGCTCCTATACCATTTCTCTGAAGTTTCCTATTTACTTTTTATTACTCACTATCATTCCTAACCTTACCCTACTCCCTTCTAAAGTCAGGAACCGTGAATTATTCTGTTCTGACTGTTCAGTACTAGCATAAGTTCTGGCGCAGACTTCACTGATAAGTTAATAGTTGTTGAAATAGCAAATAAATACTATTGCTCACTGCACACCTGCTAGGCCTTTATTTGACCTTCTTCCTTTTTAACCTATTATCAGGTGAGGTTTCCATTCATCCTTTTCAGGTTATAAATATCCACTTAGTGTCTTCTCTTGTACTGTACTAGGTCCTGGAAATATCAAGATGAAAGTGACATATTCCAAACCTCCAAAGATTTTGCAATGTATGTAATAAAATGGATATGGTGGGAAAAAATGTGGCAAACACTGGTAGGTGTCTACCCTATTTTCTTTCTTCCCTTCTTTCTAAGTATAAAAGCCTGATTGTCTTGGGGGATTAGCCATATGCACAACAGAAGGAAAAAAAACACATAATTTCTTAGCCTTCTTTGCAGATAGGGGCACCCATATGACTAAATAGAGGCAAATGATTATATGTATCTCAGATAAGACATAGAAATTCTTCAGATTTTTTGTTTCATTTACATTCCTTAATATACCTGATACCTGATCATTTTAACTCCTTTCCCCTTAACAATATGTCTTTATTTTCTCATTGAGAATAAACTACCTTCAACTTTCCAGACCGACAGGTCATCCTAATTACCTAGCATCTGCTAATAGATTCATTTTGGATGAAAAACGTGGGATTTTAAATTAGCTGTCCTATCCATTTTGAACTCTTAGCTCCTGTGTTCAGTATCCAACAAGATTTTACCTTAGGAAGTATACTAAGTAGCTGCCAACTGTAGCATAGCCTACTAGTGTGATTTCATTTGCCTCCCTCCTCCTCTACTGCCCCTTTCTGCCCCCTGTCGCTCATGGAGTAGAAGAAATGAGCATCCAGAAGGGTCATTTATGCATTCAAGTAGAATTTATATTAAAACCAAAAGTGGTGACATTCTTTTTTAAAAAAAAAGTGAAGATGTGGGATGAAGATTTCTAGAAAGCTCTATAATTGTGTCTGTGTGTATTTGTGTGCTCAAGAATGCACAGCCGGGGATGGGGGGAGATGGTATTTATGAGGTTGTCTCAAGCTAGGAGGTCATTTTGCATTGCTTCCTTTTTCATCATCCTTGCCTAGGATACAGATGTGATGGCTGGAGTTACAGCAACCATATTCTTACACTGAAGCAAACTTGAGCTGGTGGGAAAGCAGACTGTCAGCTTGGAAGCCATAGAAGAAAGATGAAAGGAGTCACCATAACAATACAGAACAGCTTATCTTTGAATTTCTTTTATGTGATAGAAAAATGTGGTTTTACAGTTGCTGACTGATGCAACACATAATAATTATAATACAATGAGATACAAGGTCTTAAAGAGGTATGCATAAGACCCATGAGTGCATATTTAAGAAAAAAACAAGTTCTGCCTATGGATATTGGGGAAGACTTCAGAGAGGGAGGGACATTTGTCCAGGGCCTTGAGAGGGTGAGTAGCTGTCCACTAGGTGGGGAAAGATTTTTGATGAAACAGTGTAACACTGAAATTTTGGATCATTTCTATGGTAAAGCCAGTGAATCTTGAAAGATAGATGATAGCCTTAGAAAATCTTTATATTCTTTCAATTTTGATGTTTTAAGATAACTAAATAACATAAAACTTTATATTCAAATTTAATCATATAACATTGTTTGAACATTTTTTTTATTTTTTATTTTATTTTTTTTTTTTTTTAGAGAGAGGGAGGAAGGGAAGGAAAGACAGAGAGAAGGAAGGAAGGATGGAAGGAAGGAAGGGAGGAAGAAAGGGAAACATCTTTAAACATTTTCTTGTTTTATTGTATTTTGTTTGTTTGTTTGTTTTTTACATGGGCTGGGGCCGGGAATCGAACCGAGGTCCTCCGGCATGGCAGGCAAGCACTTTGCCCGCTGAGCCACCGCGGCCCGCCTTGTTTGAACATTTTGATAGTGAATGCGAAGTAAAGCAAATTCTTTAATCTGTGCCCTTTCTCTGCATTTCTATTGCTTTTCCTTCAAATTCAGTAGTATTTTTCTTATTTGTCCAATGCTCTTTCATTCCTATTCACTATATATTTTTATTTCAGACAAAGTATTTCCATCTCTGAAATTTTAATTTGGATTTTTTATCTTTTCCATGTCTCTGGTCAGCAGACCATTTCTTCCTCCTTTTTCCTTAAATAAATGGGATATATATATAGTTAGGTGAATTATCCTGGTCTACTATCTTTAGTATATGCTTATTTTGAATAATATTTCTACAAACTGATATTTTTTTTACCATGAATTGAAGTTTCCTGTTTCTTGGCCTACCTTCTTAAACTTAATTTAAATTTTTTTCTTGTAATTTGATTTAACAAATTTGCCATACATTTAAAATGAAATTACTCATTGCAGAATTTTCTACTATTGTGTTTGGGTCTTTGGGTTGCAGAGCTCCCAGGTAAAGTTTCCCTCTTGCCTCGATCTGCACGAAGATGAGTCTTAGAAACCATCTGAGGCTTACATAAGCTTATTTAAGCATGCTTTTACAGAAGTTACCCATGTTGCTCGATGAAAGTGTGTCATCCCCAGTATTTCAGCATAGGATTTGTTTGTGGATGTACTACAGCTTATTTATCCATTAATCAGCTAAAGAATGATAAATCAATGACATAATTTTACCATCTTTATGTGAAAATAAACTTTTACACTTGTCAATACATGGAGTGGAACAACATTATAAGAAACTGCCAAATGTTTTCCGAACTGGATCTACCATTGTGCATTCCCACTGCAAATGCAAGAGAATTCAATTTGCTCTACATCCTTTCCAGCACTAAGTGGAGTCAATTTTATTTTATTTTATTTTTAAGTTTTAGCCATTTTGATAATTTAGTAATGGCATCTCAGTGCTTTTCATTTATATATTCCCAATGAAAAAATGTTGTTGGGCATCGTTTCATGTGTTTATTTGCTACTCTATATATTTTTTGTTAAATGGTTAGCTCTCATACATTGTTCATTTATTTGTTGGGTTGTTTACTTTCTTACTAAGTTTTAAGTGTTCTCTATATATTCTGGATACTAGTAATTTATTAGATATATGATTTCAAATATTTTGCCAGGCCGCAGTTTGTATTTCCTCCCCTTTACTATTATTTGTCTCTGAGAAATAGGCTTTAATTATGATAAAAATCAGTCTAACATTTTTGTTTGTTTTATGTTTTGTGCTTTCAGTAACCCATCTTCAGAATCTTTTCCAAACTCTATTTACAATTTTTTTTCTTTTTGTACTCTGAAATGTCTTATAGAGTTCAGTTTTAGCTATACTCCTCGGACTTTATATATTATTAGAGAAGTTGAAGGTTTATTGAAAAATCAGGCAGTAGGTAGAGAGATTCCATGTACCCCCTTCCACAGATTTCCCTATTACTAACATTTTGCATTTCTCTGTTGTGTTTGTTAAAATTTATGAAACACTATTATTATAATTATCCTATTAAGTATAATTCATAGCTTACATTAGGTTTCATTGTTTCTGTTGTAAAGTCTACAAATTTTTAAAATTTGTTTTCTGATAAAATGTATAGAATTTTTCTTTTTAACCACTTCCGAATGAACAATTTACTGTTGTCAGTGATGTTCACAATGATGTGCTACCACCACCACCATCCGTTGTCAACACTTTCCCATCACTCCAAACAGAAACTTCATACCAGTTACGAATAATTTCCCATTCTCAACCCCAGCCAAAGTCCCTGGTAACTGTAGTGTAGTTTCTGACTCTATGAATTTGCTTATTCTAATTATTTCATATAAGTGAGATCATAGAATGTTTTCATTTTGTAAGACTCAACAAGTTTTCTAGGTTCATTCAGGTGGCACACATCAATCTCCATTCCTTTTTGTGCCTGAATAATATTAATTGCATGTATATCCCACATTTTGTTTGTTTATCATTTATCTGTTGATGGACACTTAGGCTTCTTCCAGCTTTAGATTATCGTGCATTGTACTGCTATGAACACTGGTATAGAAATACATGTTTAAGGTGCTGCTTTCAGTTCTTTTGGGTATTTACTAAAAGTTGGTGTTGCTGGGTTATATGGTAATTATACACTTAACATCCTGAGGAAACACCAACCTGTCTTCACAGTAGGTGCACCATTTTACCTCCCCAGCAACAATTAACAAGTGTTTTTATCTCTCTCTGCTTTCTCTCCAATACTTGTTTTGTTTTTTATTTCCTTTCTGTTTTTTAACTGTTATCTTTTCTAGTGCATGTGGAATGGTATATTGTTGTGGTTTTCCTAATGGTTAATGATGTTGAACTTTCTTGTATTTGCTTACTGCCCTCTGAAATGTCTTTTTTTGGTGAAGGTTCTATTTAAGTCTTTTGCCCGTTTTATAATTGTGCTGTCTTTTTGTTACTGAGTCATATGATTCTTTATATATTCAGGATATTAAATCGTTATAGAATATGTTGGTTTCCAAATATTTTCTCCTATTCTGTATCTTTCTTTTTACCTTCATGATAAAGTCTTTGATGTGAAAAGTTTTACATTTTTATAAGGTCGTTTTCATCTATTCTTTGAGATTCCTCATGCTATTGACCTAAAATCTGAGACATCACTTTCTAACTCTATCATGAAAATGCTTCCCCATGTTTTCTTCTAGGAGTTTTATAGTTTTGGTTCTTAAATTGAGGTCTTGGATAAATCTTGAAATAATTTTTGAATATGGTAAGGGAATTTCCCTTTTGCAGGGATATTTGGTTTTTCTAGCAGCATTTATTAAAGAACATATTCCTTCCCCATTAACTGGACTCTTGGTATCTTTGCAAAATCAATTAACAGTAACTGGGAGCATTTATTTCCCAACTCTCTATAAGATGTTATTGTTGCATGTGCCATTTTTGGTAATGGGGTCAGGTAAGGATGGAGGTGGTTATCTTTGTTATTCTTTCCCTTCCTGTCCTTCTGCAACTTCCCCTCCTCCTCCCTCACCCCTTCCCCTTATCTCTTCTTGTTTATATGTCTGCTTGTGCCAACATCATTACTTTACATGAATGCAGTCTCTCCATTGATCACCTTTGTACTATTGACAAAATTAATTGAATATATCTATTGATTCATCATGGACTCTATTTTCTGTATTGTCAATCTCTCTGTATTTGGCCAATATCATACTACATTGATTATTGTAGCATTATTGTAAGTCTTGCACCCAGTTGGTATGAGTCCTCCAACTTTGTTTTTTGCAGAATTGTTCCTTTGGCTTTTCATGCAATTTTGAAAATCAGCTTTCTATAAAATATTCTCTGGGAATTTAATGTAATCGCATGGGAAGTGTGCCTCAATTTAGAGAGGGATGAACATGTTAACAATAGGGAATATTCTAATGCATGTACATAGTTCATATTCCTATTATATGTCTTCTTTCACTTTATTCTTTAGTGTTTTGTGATCTGATGTGTACAGGTCTTGCATGTATTTTATTACATTTATATATGTGTTTTAAAATATTTAAAATTCCAATTTTTCTTTACTAATATATAAATATGCCATCGACATCATATTCTGTGCCTTTGGTATACTTGTTTATAAAGCAGAATTTTTGTTTAGATTTGTTGCTATTTTCTTCATAAATAATTATTTGCTTTGATAATGGATATAATCTTATTTGATCTTTTCTAACCTATAGGCTCTTTCTTTTTCTTGCTTTATTGTCTATGACCACTGGCAAAAGTTTTAATATGAGTAGTTGAAGTAGAAATCTGTACATTGTTTTTGAACTGGGGTGAAGAATTCAGTATTTCAAACGTGTGTCAGATGTTGTGTATACATGTTTTATTAGGTAAATAATACAGATTTATATTTATGTTCATAAATTAAACTATATTTCATCTTGAGATACTCCTTATTTGTCATAATTTATTGTTTTTTAATGTTATTGGTAGAATAAATTTGCTGAAAGTTTGTGAATAATTTTGAACATGCATTCATTTAGAGTTGGTCTCAGTTTTTCTTTCTTGTAAATGCATTATCTGCTTTTGGTAACAGGATAATGCTTGCTCTTAGGTTTAATCACAACATTTTTCCTTTTTATTTATTTTTTCAAAGGATTTTGTATAGAATTGGTATTATTTCTTCTGTAATTATTTGGTAGACTCAACAGTAATAATTTCTCACCTTTGAGTTTCCTTTCTGAGAAGATTATTAATGGAAAATTCAGTTTCTGTGAGAGATATATGGCCATTTCTATTCTATTTCTTTGTGAGTGTTCTTTGGCTATTTGTGTCATTCATTGGTTGATAGGATTATTAGCATAAGCTTTTTCATGATATTCCCTACTTTTTTTTATGTCATAGTATCTGCAACCATGTTCTTATATTTATGATGTTTTGGGGTTTTTTGTTGTTGTTGTTTTTTATGTCTAATCAGTCTGGTTAGAGGGTTATCAGTTCTTCTGATCTTAGAAACATGGGTTTTAGATTATTGACTCTATATAGTATTTACCTGTTTCCCATTTTATTGCTTACTCCTGTCATATGTATTATTTCATTTTTTGCTTATTTTAGGTTTAACCTGCAGTTTTTTTTCCCTTTCCTAAGATGAAAGCTTAAGTGTTTGGTTTGAGACTTCTCTCCTTTTCCAATATAGGCACTTAGGTGCCAAAAATTTCCCTGTAAACCTTGACATATTACATGTATTTTCAGATGTTGTATTTACTTGTGTATTAACTCTAAATGCTTTCTTATCTTCCTATTTATTTTTTCCTTTTAAATGAGCTTATTTTCAGATAAATCCATTGACATGCAATTTACATACTATACAGACCACACATTTAAATCATATAACTCTATGGGTTTTAATGTATCCACAGAGATGTGCAACTGTTCTCACAACCAAAAAGATGGAAAAAAATAAAAGTGACATATTTCCCTTCAGAGATGAAGATATTGTGGATGTTGAATTTCTTTTAGCTCTTCAGTGGAGGATGTGCAGTCCCTAAAGGGATGTGAAAACTTGGAAAAATATTGAGTCCACAAGTAAAGACAACATGGTCTTATGGGTAATTTCTCTATTACACAAGACTCTGTTCCCTTGGGAAGAGACTGAACAAGACTTTTATTTCTTTATACGGAAGTACATCGTATCCTCAAACTCACATTAAATCCTCTGGTCTTATCAAGTGAAAAATGTGATAATGTTTTTACTTCTCTGCTACTTAAGAGAATCCAAAGTTAAAATCGTTTATTCTGATCTATAGCTTAGAACAATTTCCAAGGCATATCAGAAATTCTCTGGTCTGAATCACATTTAGATCAAAGGATCCAGTCTCAGAACTTGAAATTGCCTTTTTAGATCAAGAGATACTGAGGTTTTCCTGTCTAAAGAGAGTGAGTTTCTGAATTATATTCATATTATGTCCTCCTTGTTTTGATGTAGAATCCAAAAGAAGGGTGAAGACATGCACTTTCTTTCCCTATTTCATGCAGTTCGTTCACTCAAATGAATCAGGTGGAAGAATCTGCAGCAGAGAATGTTCAGAGATATTAGGGCCCTCAAGGTTTCCATGACTCAGTGTGTAAATTCATTGTCAATAGATTTAACTTTAACGCTTATAGATTTATGACTTTTTCTCTGACTTGAGGCAGCTATTGAACCTCTCTTAGAGTCTGTTCCCTTAATTTGGATCCTGAAAAATTGCTTTAGGTTACCACTGCAGGAAGTTCTAACCTGCATTAGAGGCAGCCTGTAGGTAGATAGGACCTCTGCCACCAATTTTTATGGTGAGTTGAAGGCTCAGGTGACAAAGATAAGATGAGATGAAAAGGAAAATTCTGCTCCCTTTTTATTTTTTCCAGAAGTCATGTTTTGTATAGCAGCACTGTCCTTTGCTCTATAAGCCAAGTTGGAGGTAAATGCTCTTGGCCCTATTTACCTTAGGATTCTAATAAAGAAAGTCAGTACCACTCAGAATTTATAGTCTGCATTGAACTAACTCAAACAATTCCAGTTTCTAAAGCATCTTCTCGGAAGAGGCTGTGAGAATATCCGGGTTGCCCTCTAATATAACCCTTTTCTCTTATCCCACAGATCCACCAAGACAAGAATGGGTCCTATAATGTCTCTTTTTGTTAATTAATTCTGATGGGTTAACAGACACCTAGGTCTTCAACTGTCCCTGTTTTTCCTGATTCTAACAAGGTATATGGCTATCATGCTGGGAAACTCGACCTTGACAATTCTAATTCAACTGAATTCCACTTTCACATTCCCATGTACTTTTTCCTCTTTAACTTGTCTTTCTTGTTCTTCTGTAATTCTTCTGTTTTTACAACCAATTTTTTAAAGCTGAATTTTTTTATATTCTATAAATCATTATATTTATGGCTCTGTGAGGGCACTAGTATATTCTATGCTTTATATTTCTTTCTGAGTCACAGATTTAACATATATGTAAGTATCATGAAATTCACTCATTTAAATATCACTCAGGATATTTGAAAATTTCACACTGAATACAATTTAAAACATTCCATTCCACTTCTATTACATGAGATAGATATTATTTTCAGCTTTGGTGAGTCTAAAAGCATTTATTCTTAATTATTCAAAATAAATTCACTATGAATAGAAATGTAGGTTAACAGTTGAAGGATTTTCTTTCAGTAATTTAATTGTATTTATGCATTATCCACTGAATTATGTATTTGATGAAAATCAGTTGTCGTTCTTGCTTTTTTCTATTATTTGTGAAGGGTCTTCCTTTCTTCTGGTAGCTTTTTAACATTTTCCTATTTTTTGTCAATTTTACATAATTTATAGCCATGGATTTTGGAAAAGTTTTTCTTAAGCTGCTTCTACATTAAGTTCTTTGAAATTCTTGAATCTATAGATTTGTACATTTCATCAAATAATGAAAATTATCTATTTAGTATTTTTTATTAATGTCTTTGAGATTACAATATATTATATCACTTGAGATTTTCTCATAGCTCAGTAATACTCTGTTCATTTTTAAAAGTATATTTCTCTTTTGCTCCTATTGCTATGCCTTGGAGTTCATTTTATTCTTCAGTGCCCATCTGTTGTTCATTACATTCAGTATATATTTTTTTCAGACATGGCATTATTCATGTCTTGAAATTTTAATTGGGTTTCTTTATACCTCTCCCATTTCTTTACCCAGCATGCTACTTCTTTCCTCTATGTCCTTAAAGAAATGATTCATCACTACTAGGAGCTTTATCGTCCTAGTCTAACTAACTGAAGCATATGTGTAATTTCTGGCTACATTTCTAAAGAATGATTTTTTTCCTCATTATGATCTTTAAAATTTTCAATTCTGTTGAACTTTCTGTGCTTGATCAGCATCAAATGTTCAATTTCTGCTCTCTCTCTCTCTATCCCCTGTTGACCAGTGTTCTCAACTTTAACTCTCAAAGTTTACTCATTAATGTTAGTTCATATTACTGAGATCATACAGTATTTGTCCTTTTTTTCCTGGCTAAATTTCACCCAGCATAATGTCTTCAAAGTTCATCTATGTTGTTACCTGCTAGCTTACTTTATTCTATCTTACAACTGTGTAAAATTCCATTATATTTACATGCTACAGTCTCTTCAGCCACTCATCCATTGATGGTCACTCGGGCTGTTTACATCCCTTACAATTGTGAATAATGGCACTATAAACATCAGTTTGAAAATGTCCATTTGTGTTATTACCTTCAGTTCTTCTGAATATATACCTAATAATGGGATAGCTGGATCATATGACAATTCTATATTTATTTCCTGAAGAACAGCCAAACTCTCTTCCAGACTGGTTGTACCATTCTACATTCCCATCAAGAGTGAATGAGTATTCATATTTTTCCACACCCTCTCCAGCACTTGTAATTTTCTTTTTTTTTTTTTTTAATAATGACCATTCTAGCAGGTGTGAGATGATATCTTATTGTGGTTTGAATTTGCATTTCTCTAATAACCGTAAGAATGAACATCTTTTCATATGTTTTTGAGCAATCTGCGTTTCCTTTTCTGCAAAGCATCTGTCTTTCACACATTTTAAAAATAAAATTGGGTTGTCTTTTTGTTGTTGAGTTGTAGAATCTCTTTATATATTCTCAATATTAAACCTTTATCTGATACATGGTTTTCAAATATTATCTGCTATTGAGTAGACTTCCTTTTAACTCACTGACAAGGACTTTGATGCATGAAAGTGATTCTACTGCTTTTGCTTTGGGAGTATTGTTTAGGAAGCCACCTCATATCAAAGAACTTATATTTCCATAGGTTTTCCTCAAAAGTTTTATTATCTTAGTTCTAACATATAGATCTTTGATCCATTTTATGTTAATTTTTATATAAGGTGTGATACACAGGTCCTTTTTTCATCATGTTGAATATATTCATATATATCCATTTATCCAAACACTATTTGTTGAAGGAGTTGCTCTGTTCCAATGGATTTGGCTTGACCACTGTATCAGACTGAATGTCAAAGAACAGAAAGAGAACAAAGCCATACAGCAGGAAAACCCCAGGTAAAAGAGTGAAAACAACCTCCAGAATAAACTAATTAAAGAAATCAAATATCTAGATGCCAGCAACAAATGAGTCCTACAAGGAAATTGAAAATATGGCCCAGTCAAAGAAACAAACCAACACTTCAAACGAGATACAGGAGCTAAACAACTAATTCAGAATGTTTGAACAGACATGCATAATCTCATCTAAAATCCAATCAATGAGTTGAGGGAGGATATAAAAAAGACATTGAGTGAACATAAAGAAGAGCCTGTTCATTTGAAATAACAAATCACAGAACTTATGGGAATGAAAGTCACAATAGAAGAAATTAAAAAAAGAATGGAAGCCTACAACAGTAGATTTAAAGAGGTAGAAGAAAGGATTAGTGAACAAGAAGACAGGACATCAGGAAATCCTACACACAAAAGAAGAGATATGAAAAAATGGAAAAATAGAAGGGTCTTAGAGAACATTACAACAATATGAAGCACACAAATGTGTGTTATGATTGTTCCAGAAGGAGAAGAGAAGGGAAAAGGAGGAGAAAGACCACTGGAGGAAATAATCACTGAAAATTTCCCATTTTTATGAAAGCCATAAAATGACATCTAAGGAGTGAAGCATACCCCAACCAAAATCGATTCAAATAGACATACCCCAAGACACATATACATTACATCCAAATAGACATACTCCAAGACACTTACCAAGCAGGTTATCAAATGTTAATGATGGAGAATTTTGAAAGCAGCAAGAGAAAAGTCATCCATTACAAGCAAGGGAGTCTCAATAAGTCTATATGTGTATTTCTCAGCAGAAACTATGGAGATGAGAAGACAGTGGTATGCTATAGTTAAGATTCTGAAAAGAAAAAACTGCCAACCAAGAATTCTATATCCAGCAAAACTGTCCTTTGAAAATAAGGGGAAGATTAATTTTTTTTCAAACAAACAATCACTGAGAAATTCTCTGACTAAGAGACCAGCTCTACAAGAAATACTAAAGGGAGGACTACAGATAGATAGGAAAAGGCAGAAGAGATAGAACTGGAGAAGAGTGTAGAAATGAAAACTACCAGTAAGGTAAAATGAGGAAAAAATTACATGTAACATAAAATCCAAAGACAAAATGGCAGAAGAAATTGCTTCCATTATAGTAATAATATTAAATGTTGATGAATTAAACTCCCCAATCAAAAGACATAGACTGGCAGAATGGATTAACAAACAGGACCCATGTATAGGATGTCTGCAGGAGACTCATTTTAGACCCAAGGACAAAAGTAAGTTGAAAGTAAAAAGTTGGGAAAATATATTTCATTCAAACAAAGACTGGAAAAGAGCAGGTATAGCTGTACTAACAGACAACAAATTAGATGGCAATTGGAAAACAATTGAAAAAGACAATGAAGGACACCATGTATTAATAAAAGGAACAATTCAAGAAGAAGACATAATAATCATAAATATTAACGCATCAAACCAAAGTGTTCCAAAATGCCTGAGACAAACTCTGTCACCACTGAAAGGAAAAGTAGACACTTCTACTTTTATAGTTGGAGACTTCAACTCCTTGCTCTCGTCAGTGGATAGAACATTTAGAGGGATGGTCAATAAGGAAAAAGAGATTTTTGAGTAATACCATAAATGAACTAGGCTTAACAGGCATTTACAGAACATTACACCCTACAACAACAGGATACCTATTTTTCTGAAGTGCTCATGGATCATTCTCAAGAACAGATCATATCCATTAATGAGAGAGGTATATTGAAGTCTCCAACTATTATCGTAGAGGTGTCTACTTCTCCCATAAGTGTTGTCAGTGTTTCCCTCATGTATTTTGGGGCACTCTAGATCAGTGCATAACTATTTATGTTTCTTATATCTTCTTGATGAGTTGTTCATTTTATTAATACATGTGATCTTTGTGTATATCTTTAAATAGTTTTACATTTGAAGTCTAATTTTTTTTGATATTAGTATAGCTCACCCTGCTCTTTTCTCTTTGTTGTTTGTATGAAATATCTTTGTTCAGCCTTTCACTTTCAACTTACTTTTGTCCTTGGGACTGTGTGTCTCTTGTACACAGCATGTATTGTTTTTTAATCTATTTTGCCAGACTGTCTTTTATTGGGGAGTTTAACCCATTAACATGCAATGTTACTGAAAGGAAGTACTTTTCTACCATTTTGCCTTTTGAATTTTATATGTTGTACCTTGTCTTTTTCTCTTTTTACCCTTAATGAGAGTCTTCATTTCTGCACTCTTTTCCAGACCTCTTTATCCTGTATTTTCCTATGTACCTGTATTTCTCCTTTTAGTATTTCATATAGAGCTGGTCTCTTATTCACAAATTCTCTCACTGACTATTTGAAACTATTTTAAACTGTCCTTTATTTTTGATGAACAGTTTTGTTGAATCTAGAATTCTTCATTGGCAGTTACCTCTTTCATGTTTACTCCATGGTTTTTTCTGGAAAATATGCTCATAATCTATTGCACTTTCCTTATACGTGATGGATCACATTTCTCTTGATGCTTTCAGAATTCTCTCTTTCCCTTTGACATTGGGCAAGAGGATAGGTCTTTGAGTAGGTCTATATGAATTCTGTTTGGTATATGCTGCACTTCCTGGATATGTAATTTTGTGTCTTTTAAAGAGATGGGAAATTTTCAGTGATACAATCTTCTATCATTCTTTTGGCCCCTTTTGCCTTCTTTTCTCCTTTTGGAACACATATAACACATATATTTGTGTGCTACTTCTTGTCATTTAATTACCTGACACTATGCTAATATGTTTTCATTCTTTTCCCTATCTGTTCTTTTGTTTAAGGGATTTCAGATGTCCAGTCTTCTAGGTCGCTAATCCTTTTTTTAGCCTCTTCGAATGTGTTATTGTAAGTCTCCATTTTTTATAACATTTTAAATTGTAAAATATATGTACAAAGCAAAGAAAGAAAAAAAACCCAATAATTTCTAACCACACTTCAACAGTTAGTTATAGAATTGATCACAGATTTTGTCATGGGCAGAAATTTAACCATCTCAGATTTTTCCTTCTAGCTACTCCAAAACATTGGAGTATAGAATGAATATTAATATAATGATTCAACAGTCATTCTCATTTGCTAAATTCTACTTTCTCTGTAATATCTACTCCTTCTCCCTTGGTTCTTCTTTCCCAATGCATAGCAATATTTGGGCAATGCCCCTTCTGACTTTTTCATCTCAGAATCAGTGTCAACACTAAGGAATAAGGAGATGTAATTAATTGATAATCTTGGAGAGGCTGGTCAATTGGCATTTCAGGATTTATCTGACTCAGGAACCTTCCAGAAATTATAGGTTACAGAAAGGCAAACCTAGTGCATGTAAACTTTATAAAGTATCAATTCTAGCCCTAGGTGTTCTTAACGGTGAACAGGAGTGATGTTGGTTGAGGTTTAGCAGACCATAGCTATTATACTGTCTAACTGAGGCTAGCCTAAGAGTAGCCTCCAGAATAGCAACTTAACTCCATTTGATCTCTCTTGGCTCTGATGCCTGTTTTTTGGTTTTTGTTTTTTGTTTTTTTATTATGCCTTATTTTACTCTTCTGTTCTGGAAGATGTTTTTGATCCCATGATGCCAGACCCAGACTTTCTCCATGAGCCACATCCCATGTTGTCAGGGAGATTTTCACCCATGAATGCAATGTCCCACATAAGGGGAAGAAAATGATTCTTCTTCCAGTGTTGGGCTTAGAGAAAGGCCACATCTGAGCAACAAAGAAACTTCTTGGAAGAAACTCCTAGGCCTTATTATGGGTAGTCTTAGTTTCTCTTCTACAGAAAGAGATTCCATGTGGGTAACCCTCAAAATGTAGGGCTTGTCCTATTTTCATGGAATTCCCCAATGGGGTACTTGGGGTTTCCCAAAGGGAAAGTTTAATAGTTCCATATATATGATTTTGCACATATATATGTGTGTGTGTGTATATATATATATATATATATATATATTTCCCCCCTTTTTGGACCCTCAAGTGACTCTACCAATACTTCTTGCTCATCAGCCCACCATAGTCTGAGATGTATCCTGATATTATACTAAGCTATACAGAAATGCAAGGCTTTGTTCCTGTTCTGGACTCCAAGGGTTTGGGTTGTTTAAATGAGCTCTCCAGACAGTTTGACTAAGGTTAATTGTTGCAGAAAATTTAAGTTATAGACATGATAAACCTCTCTGCCTTTGGTCTCATAGTGTAGGTGAAGGTCTAGAGTACGTACAGTATCATCTTTTACTCTGAATTCTAATTAACCTTATACCCAACCAGATTGGTTTCTGATTTAAACTCTAATTGAAGCCTGATCTCTTATTCAGTTAGTTTAACTGTTATTATATATAGCTATGTTAACTTTCAGGGCTGCAGCACTCCATTTCCCAGTATGCTTGCAAATGCATGCTAGAAATATGAATTACTTCTCACAAAAATTACTTCACAGATATGATCCACGAATAAAGAGTGTTTAAGTCCAGGGTATGGGGCAAAATTGTTATTGCATCCTGTGAACTATGTTCAAAAAGAAACCATCAGCACTAGCACAGCAATAGCAGAGGTAAATAATGAGAGGAAGAACAGAGTTAAAAGGAGATTTAGATTTCCTATTTGGTGAGGGTGTGTTTATTGATTTTCTTTCTCTTGGGGACAATAAAATTATCAAAAATTGAGAATGTTGATGGACTGAGGACTTTGGGCCCTCTACATGATGCCTGATGAATACAGATGGCTGAAGAATGCACTGACAAAATAGACTGGCGAATGATGGTGCATTCTTATGAACGAAGTTTGTGCTGCTACAAAAGGGAACAAAGTTGGAAGACAGGCAACGATGTGAATGAACATGTGGGATATTTGATGAGGCTAAAGGAGCCAGAAACAAAAAACAAAGAATGGTATGGTCACCTTTAGAAAATGCTTATAAGAACCCAGGAACCAAGACTATATACTTTTGGAACAGATACCTTAAGTCCTGAGTGATGATTATTATTATTTTTGGATTTTGAGATGCTGTTTTATATATATAATCTGATATTTAAACATAAGAATGAAGCCAAACAGATTGAGGTTAAAGTAATTCAGAACACAGGGGTAAGGAAGAGAGTGGTTTAAATATAGACAGTGGTTCTATATTTTAGAACCACATATATTCTTTGAAATCAAAGGAAAAAAGGTTTATTTGGCCTGGAACTGAAATTTGCTGTAGCACATAATCAAATTAAACCTATTTGTATAACTCATCTGAACAATTGAAACACAGGGAACACAGAATAAGAAAGAGGTCCTTTAATCCTGTATAGATTATTGTAATGCCTGGATATATCCTAGAGTATATTAAACAGATAATCAAAAAGTATTGACAAAGTCCCCTGAGGGATAGAAGAAAAATAGGAAACTATTAAACCTTACCATCAGGGAATCCCTTGATACTGTGTCAAAGTATAAGGACACTCAAATTAATAGGCCATGCCCTTGATCATGAGACTTACTCTTGTGAAGCTTATGTAGGTAGCAGAGACGCTTGAACTACCTATATGCATAACTAAGAGTTACTTCTGGAGGACCTCTTTTGTTACTCAGATGTGATCTCACTCTTTCTAAGCCCAGCTCTGCAAGTTAAATCATTGCCCTCCCTCCTACATGGGACATGACATCCAGGAGTGAAAGTCTCCCTGGTGACATGGGAGATGACTCCCTGGAATGATTCCAGAACTGGCACTGTGGGATCAACAATTCCATCCTGACCAAAAGGGGGAAAAGAAATGTAATTAATAAAGTATCAGTGGCAGAAAGAGCTCAAATGAGTCGAGAAGCTGCTCTGGAGGTTGCTCTTAATCAAGCTTCAGTTAGCTTGCTTTATAACCTGCTAAATGAACGTTAACCTTATAACCTATTATAACCTGCCAACCCCCAACCAGGACCATTCCAACCAATCCTGAAGAATAGCTAGGGTAATACATAAGATTCCACAAGGGATCCATGCACTGGAGTAACTTTCCAGAAACCTACAACCTCTATATTGGTTCCTGATCCAGATAAGTCCTGAAACCTAGCCCAGCTCTCCAGAACATCAGATAGTTCCATTTCTCTTTACCCCATATTCGTGACAAACCTTTCCATTCTGAAAAATCTAGAATTGCTATAGTCTAAACACCCCTAAAGTGAAGGACGGAAAGATCAAAGGTGATGGTAGGGTTATACAGAGAAGATAGTATTTAACAAATGAATGTGAATGCTGAATCATTAAATTGATAGCTCTTTTAGTCTCCAGTATTTTAGAGCAGCTAGTTGTGAAAAGCTAAATTGTGAAATTATAACCCATGCCAAGCTCTTAAATATGTTCTACAACTAATTGTGGTGCTGTGCTTTGATATTTTTAATTTTTTGGATATATGTTATTTTTCACCAAAAAAGAAGGGAAAGAAAGTCGATTCTGGTGATAAAAAATATTTAAGCCTTCTAACCTCCAATATTCTAGAGCAGCCAGAAGGAAAAATCTGAGAGGATCGTATGGAAGCCAATGATAAACTCTGAGATCTGTCCTATAACTACCTGTTGAAGAGTTTTGAAAACTATTACTTTTTTTAATTCTTTGCTTTGTATATATGTTATACTATAAAAAAAAATTTTTTTTTTAAAGTAAAGAAAGGCTGATGGGTCTGGAGCAGCTCAGTGAGCTGGGAAGTCATGTGACTGGCATCTTCAGGTCCCTTGCTCCTAGGCTCCTTGGTTTCAACCTCTGTTCCTATGGGAGTTCCTCAGTTTGCTTTTCAGGGACTGGCTTTCATCTCTTGGCTTCCCTTGGCTCTCTCTATGTTCTGGCTTGCTTAACATCTCATGGCGACATCTGCTGGGCTCCAAGCATCTGCCAGCATACTTATCTTTGTTCTCTGAAGTAACTGTTTTCCAAACCTCTACATCTCTCTCTGTTGGCTCTGAGACATCTGTCATGTCTGTCATTTCTGTCATATTTATCTGGCTGCCTCCAAAATGTTTTCTCTTTTAACGGATTCTGGTAAGTTAATCAAGATCTACCTGGAATAGGTGGAGTCCCATCTCCAGCTAATCAGATGATCACACCCACGATTGGTTGTGACATCTCCATGGACATAATTTAATAAAAAGTTTCTGACCTACAATACTGAATAAGGATTAAAAGACATGGCTCCCTGCAAAAGATTGAATCAGGATTAAAACATGGCATTTCTGGGGTACATAATAGGTTCAGACTGGCACAAAGCTTAAAATGTAGAGTTCCTATTTGGAATACTGGAAATGTTTTGGTAATAGATGTTGGTGATGGTAGCACAACATTGCAAATCTAATTAATGGAACTGAAATATATATCTGATTGCAATAAAAGGGCAAAATACTAGGTTATATATAGTAATGTTATTTAAAAAAAAATAAATCCATGAAACTACTCAAAAGAAATAGTGAAGTTTAATTGAAATGATAGACTAAAGTTAATAGTACAATTATAGTTATGTGCTTTCATCAGTTATAACAAAAGTACCACACCAATATAATGTGCTAATACTGGGGTAGTATATGGGAATCCATTATTTTATGTAATAGCCTTCTGTAAACTCACAACTTTCCTAAAAATAATGTGTTATAAGTTGCATCATAGTGGGAGAAAAACTTGATAATACTTTTGCTCTCTCCTTTCACTCTCCCCTACCCTCTCACTGTGAGAAACATTTGAATTTTTCAGAGTAGGTAGAGCTAGTGAAACTTCAAAGAAACTAAAAGCTTAGTAGGTGTCCCTCTTGCCACCCAAGTTCACACTTCTTCCTCTGTGTGATTGCAAATGA
Source organism: Tamandua tetradactyla (assembly GCF_023851605.1). Taxonomy (NCBI): domain Eukaryota; kingdom Metazoa; phylum Chordata; class Mammalia; order Pilosa; family Myrmecophagidae; genus Tamandua; species Tamandua tetradactyla. The sequence goes on along the minus strand of NC_135334.1, from coordinate 14,758,585 downwards.
TGAAAAGAGTAGCTTCAAAACATTCTAAACTCATCCCCACTATCGTTTTTAATTGTGATACAGTGGGAATGAAAAACCTTAAAGAAAGGAGGCTCATAGACCGTGCAACTCATAGAAATGATATGGGGGGGGAGAAGTTAAAGAGATTTATCATGGATAATTATTTCCTGCATTTAAATACAATATCATTATGTATATGTTTGCGTGAATGTGCATATACTTATCTATATCTATATAGATATATAAATAGGAAAAGGAAATAAAATTGAGATTCCATAAGCATACATTCACAGTTATGGCCAAGTGATTTTCAACAAGGAAGTCAAAATAATTCAGTGGGGAGAAAACAGTCTTTTCAACAATGAGATTGGGACAACTGGATAATTGGAAAAAAGGAATGAATGTGGCTGTTTATTTCACACCATAATGTTATTAATGCAAGTGTATCAGACACAAATTATAAGAGCTAAAAACTATAAAAGCCCTAGAAAAAAATATTTAAGTAAATTTTTGTAAATTTAAGTTAGGCAATGATTTCTTATCTATGACAACAAAAACACAAGCAACAAAAGAAAAAATAGATAAATTTTACTGTATCAAACTTAAAGACAGTTCTGCTTCAATTGTACCAACAACGAAAAAGCGAAGTACAAAATGTAACAAAACATTTGCAAATAACATATGTGACATGTAGCATCCAGAATGCAGAAAGGATACTTACTAATCAATAATATAAACATAAATTACCCAATATAATAATTGGCTAAACATCTAAATAGATATTTTCCCAGACAAAATACACAGCTCATCAAAAAAAAAAAAATCAAAATCACAATGAGGAATAACTTCAAACCTACTAGGATGGCTGTGAGAAATAAACAATAATAACAAATGTTTGTCAGAATATAGAAATGTGGAGGCCTCATCAATTGCTAGTAGTTATGTCAAATATTGCAGCCTCTTTGATTAATAGTATGAGAATCCCTTAAAAAGTTACACACAGTTTTCCATAAGACCAAGCCATTCATTTCTTGACATATACCCAAAAGAAATGCAAACATATGTTCATGGTAGAATTGTACAAAAATTCTCATATCAACTTTATGCATAAGCCAAAATGTAGAAGCACCTCATAGGCTGGTGATGAGGAATAACTTGTAAAGGACAAGAGGAAACTGTCTGGTACAATGGAAGTAGGTTTTATATCATGTCCTTGGTGTATACTTAAAGAACCATCAAGCTGTATAATTAAAATTTGTACATTTTGCTATATGTCGAATATATCAAAACGTCAATAAAAACTTAAAATTCATAGAGCTTGATAGTTTTGAGCAATTTATTGTTCAAATATCTACTGAGAAATATTGTGGAAAACTATTTTGAGATTTTGTTAACACAGCTCTAATCCCTAATATTGATATTTGGGGGAAAATGCCACCCTCAGAGGTAAGATTCTATGCTAGTTGAACCTGTATTTTTATGTAAGATAGGGATGTGGTATTTCCAGAAGCAGAAAGTCCTGTGTATTAGTCAGGATTCTCAAGAGAAACAGAACCAACAGGAGATATCAATACATATTGAGATTTATAAAGGTGTCTCACGCAACTGTGGGAATGGAAGAGTCCAAAATCCATAGGGCAGGATGTGAAGCTGGTGGCTCCAAAGAATGGTCTGGATGAACTCCACAGAAGAGGCTCACAGGCTTAGGAAGCAGTGAAAATACCTCTTTTTCCTTAAAGGCTTCAACTGATTGAATTATCTCACTGGTCAGAGACATGCCTCAGTTAACCCTAAACAAAACAGTTTTGTTGATTAGGGTGATTCAGTGGCATGAAAAGCCCAGAGTTACCAGATGTCAATCTTAACTTCTAGCTCAATGGAATCATTACTGTGTCTCCTGGTATGAGAACTCCTCCTTTTGGAACTAAGACCTGTACACCAGAAGAGCTTAAGGTTTCAGGTACAAAAGCAAAAATTTTCCTTGTGGACCACTAGGGGTGATACGGAGTGGTGCCACTCCCATTTAGCATCCCTTGATTCTTAGACCCATGAATCCTGGCTATGGGAGAAACAGCACCATGCAGTGGATGCTGACTCAGAGCATACACAGCATCATGGAGAACACTATGTTTATTGCAACTACCCATCCCTTTCTTTATTTGTATGAAATCTGATTTTTCATTATTAACCAAATGTTTACAATTTATCTATTTGCTTGCTAAATATATTAAAAAGATTAATATTTATTTTCTTAATTCCTGTGAGGTAGTTTCAGAATTGCTAACTCATACTTTTGTGAGAAATAAATTTAATATCTACTGTATAATAATTGTGCATACTTCTTTTGGTCTTTTGCCTCAGAATATGTATCAGTATTAAGGTTTTTTGTTTTTTGGTTTTTTTTTTGTATGGGGTATGTCAGGGATCAGATTTCATTCTTTTTCCATGTGAGTATCTCCTTATTTCAGTACCATTTGTTGAATTTTTGTTTGGTTGTTTTTGTTTATTTTGCTTGTGTTTTTGTTTGGGAAGTACATGGATCAGTAATCGAATCTGGGTCTTCCGTATAGCAGGTGAGAATTCTACTACTGAACTATCTTGCAGCCCCCAGTATTGTTTTTCCATGTTACTTAGCTTAGTTCTTTTGCCCTTACTTTCTGTGTATTATGCTATTTATTTGTAATAAAGTTTATTTGTTATTTTTAGCATTTAATTTGTGGTTTTCCAAGATCCTAGTTGATTTTAATTATTCATACTTTTAAAGAATACAGGAAACTGAAAATGGTTATAGATTTCAGAATAGTAAAGAAATAACATTCAGAAGTATATGCAGTCTCACTTTCAATTTTTTTCAGCTTATTTTCATCTATTTTGTATAGTGATAAATCTCATTAGTTTCTGATTTATCTTTGTTATGATTCTTTTTATACCAATTTAAAATAATACACAGATATTTTATTTTCCCTTTTAACATATGAAATGCTATAGATACCATTATTATTAAGGTAAAGGCACATGTCATAAAATTCGTACTTTTAACATGTAAAATTCAGTGAATTTTACTATATTCTCAAAGTTGTGCAACCATTACCATTATATAATTACAGGATATTCTCATCACCCCAATAATAAACCCTGGGTCCATTAGCAGTCTCTCCCCATTCCCATTCTCCCCAGCTCTTGGCAACCACTAGTATCTACTCTGGGCATATCTTATAAATGGAATCATATAATATGTGGCCCTTGGTGTCTGGCTTGTTTCAGCTAGTACAATGTTTTCTAGGTTCATCTGTGTTGTAGCATGCGTCACCATTTCATTCCTTTTATAGGCTGAATGTTATTCCTTTGTATAGCTATATGACATTTATTTAACAATTCATCAGTTTATTGACCTTTGAGATGTTTCCACTTTTTTGGCTAATATAAACAATGCTGCCATGTACATTTGTGTACGTTGTTTCTGTGAAGACCTTTTCAACTTCTAAGAATGAAATTGCTGGGTCATATTGTATGCCAAACTATTTTCCAAAGTGTCTGTACCATTTTATATCCCTATCAGCCATGTCAACAGCTGTTGTCTACTTGTTTAGGTTAAGACTTCTTGAGCATTAAGTACTAATGGAAGCAATGGGCACCCTTGCTTTCTTCCTCCTCTTATGAGAAATGCTTCTAATATTGCCCCATCGGATAAGATTCTGTCTTTGCTATGAATGCATATTTATTTTATCGTATTAAGAAAGTATCCATAAATTACATCAATTTCTATTTTCTTGAACATTTGATTATTCTAATTATTTCAGTTGGTGAAAAAATTGATAGAGAATGCATGAAAGGACAGCTTTGTTATGTCAAAGCCCTGGAGGGAGAAAGGGATGAATAAGGATGGGAGAGGGGCCCTGAGATCACCTAACCTGGGCCCCTGCAAAGTTCCTTGGAGGAGGGGAGAAGAAGAGTACATGTGGGTCCAGGATTCTTGCCTTTATTATGATCCATATAATAAAATAGAAAGGTCTCGCTGGTAAATTATTCTTCATGTAAAAGTAGCAGCAGCAAGGATCCATTCAGAGAAGAAATGTCAAGGGCTAATTGGAGAAGCTAAGTGTAGCTTTTATTCAAACCATATGGAGATGCGTACCTTACTAGATGCAATTATGCCCAGAGCAAGGCTAGCTGGGTTGGTCACTAAAAGGAGAATTTATGACTAGGCAAAATGACAAGGCATCAAATATATTTTCTTTATGCCATTAAACCACACTCTACTAAACTGTATCACATTTTGAGAAAAAAGGATCAGAAATATTTTTGCATTCAAGTGGAATGGATAATAGTTGCCATTTATTATTTTATTTCAATTTATGTTAACTCCTGGCCCTCATCTTAAGAAGGCATGAAGAGATTCAAATCCTGTAGACATCCCACAAAATAATACCATGATCTATTGCATTGATGTTACTTTGTTGATTAGGTAGGACAAGCACGAAGTAGCTGGAATATTGGAAGTATAATGAAACATATGCACCCCAGGGAATGAAGGGCAAATCCTAAAATGATAAAGGGATCTTCAACTTCACTTAACATTTTAATTGTTCTGTGGTTGCAGTCATACTGGGTATCCCTTCCAAATAACAGATGAATTGCTGTACCTTGCATCTTACATCACATGTAAAGCACAGAACCTGTCAAAACTGTTAGGATATGCGAGAAACCTATTTGATCTCAGGAGTACTCTTGCCTTACACTAGGATATGAGGAATCAGGCCATATTAGCTGGACTCAGGCAGGAATGAGCTTTGCAGCAGACAGCTATGCAACCCTGACCATTAGTCAAACGATCCAGTAGACATGCTGTTGAAATTGTCAGTGATGGAAAAGGTGCAGTGTAGAGTTCATGGCAAGCCCAGTGAGAGAATCTCCCCAGTAGGACCCTGGGGTTCTTAGTCAAGGACATGTTATGTACAATGAAGAGTTAATGGGCCTTTTAATAAACAGCTTATTTAATGTTTAGGGGACCTAGAAAATTTAGAATATTTGACTATGAGATCTAAATTGAACAAACACCTAGAACAGCCCATTAGTATCTAGGCTCTGTCAAATTCTCAATTTATAAGTAATATGACTTAGCAAATGTAAACAGAATGTTCAATGCAAATCTGAAAATAATCAGAGGGCAGCAGGCTACACAAGTGGAGGGCCTGAACTTCCATGTCACCCAATACTGTTGCACCAATACCTCTTCCCCCAGTCATCCCAATGGCCTTTCTATGTTACGATTTGGCCAGCTGAATAAGAAGGAAAATTCTTCAGCATGGGTTTTGGATGGGTCTACTGTATGGATACAGATGAAAAGGAATTCAAGGGTATCTCTCAAAGGCAGTAGGGAGGACACAATCAGCTTAATGGCTGGTGTTGTGATTGTGATTCATTTATGTTTTAATAAAGTTTTGGGTCTGAGATGAGAATATATGCAAATTTTGCCACTGGCCAACAGAAAAGCCAGCTGCTCAAGGGTCTGTAAGCAGAATATCAAGCACAACAAGGTATTTGTAGCACATGTAGATGAACATATTTCAGTGCAAATGAAGCCTATAGATTTTGATATCACATACTCACCATACGCTAATTACCATAGAAGGGACACTAAAAAACAACAGAACAAAATAGTTCTCTTGGTGTCTTTAGATGGTCTTCATCACCAGTCATGCTGAACTGATAACATGTACACTTGAATGACATTTTCATGGCCTTAAAGATGGAAATTACCCATGGTTCCTGCAGCATGGACCTTCACTTTCTTAGGCTGATATAGCTATTGCTGCCTCTCATTATCCTGAATATCAGCAGTAACACCAATACTGAGGTCCTCTTACAGCGGTATTTTTCCAAATGACCAAACAAATGTGTGATACAGTTTGATTGTATTTGGTCTTACATTCTGGAAGGGAGAGCAAGTTCCAGTCCTAGAGAAAATGTCATGTATGAGTTTGACTTTCTTGTCTGCAGAGCTCAGTCAACAATAGTATCTGTATGTTTATGAAATGCCTGACCCATATGCATGTATTCTCCCACAAAATAAGCTCACGGTAAGGAAACCACTTCAGATTAAAGGAAGTATAATAGTGAATACTTGACATGGATCTACTGCTCATATTAAATGCTGCACAATGTAGATGCTCCTAAGCCCCCATTTATTCAAATACCAGTTCATAGAGCTTCTCCTCTGAGATTCAAGAACGTGGATATGCTGTCTGTAGTGGTTTGGAGCTGTGTGTACCTCAGAAAACATGTTACTAAACTAAATTCATTCCTGTGAGTGTGAACCCACTGGAAATAGGACTTTTTGATGCTGTTACTTCAGTTAAGGTGTGCACCAGGCTAATCAGGACATATCTTAAACTTATTGCTTGATAACTTTATGATCGTAATGCAATTCAAACAAATAAAGCCAGAGGGAGTAACCAGATGCTGAACATCAATGAAAAAACTGGAAGACACTGTCTTGTGCTTTGCCACATGACAAGCTACGGACCAAGGATTGCCAGCAACCAGCTCTGGAATGCTACAGTCTTGGGGAAGAAAGCATCACCTTGGTGTTGTCTTGATTTGAACTTTTTCCTCTCCTCTAAACCTTTGCTGAATCCATTCCCATTGTTTATGCCAACCCATTGCATGGTATTTACTTGAGTAACCAAGGAAACTAAAAATGTGCCTCTTTCAGGAGTACAAGGGATATAGTTCTTTTTTCCAACTATTAGTCTTCATATGTTCTCAGCACTAGAATTTTTGCCCTTTGCACCTTGAAATATCTGTTTAAACAATTATCTGCATTAAATATTTCTGTGTGAAATACATAGTATGACATTTAATTTTGAGTAGACCTTGACTAACACAGTGACAATTTATGCTATCTTGATAGATCTGACTTCCTCACCTTACAAGATATATTACCATCCCATCAGCAAATGCTAAACCCTGGTTACCATGTTTAAATTCAGAAATAGTTCCTTGCCTGTGCTCTTTTCTTGGTCTTTAATGCTAAAAAGGACTTTTCTTTTCTTGGGATTGCTGAGCTAGTATGATAAAATCTAGGAACTCGTATTTAATCCCACTTCATTTGGGCAAGACTATCTGAGAATAAAGAAAACCCACTAGAACCAAGAAGAGATGATAGTAGCAGTAAAGTTACAAGCCCTTACAGAAGCTGACGCTGTCCAGCCACACGTAACACCACGTACATTCTCTTCTTACCATTTTCATTTACCTTTATAATATAGGCAGTTTTGACTAGGTTGGATTTCTAACACTTAAATTGAAGGAATATGAAATAAACTTAACAAAATATGTAATATGTTTCTGCTTAGTATTGTGATTCAATAAATCATTTTGAATTAAGAGTAACAAAGTTTGAATTTCTCTCTGCTACTAACAGTTTTGACATTGGATCAGTCAATTATTCCCACGTAGTTTTGGGTTTCATATAGGTTAGAAAGGCATGTCTAGTTCAGTGGGTGACTGTGAGGTTGAGCATTTAAATTGTGAATTAGGAGCAAAAAAAAAAAAGATCTAATAGAGATGATGGTCTCAGTTTCCTTGATTATCTGTATATTTATAAAGAGAAATCCTAGAATCAGAGCCTATATTTCATCCGTGTTTGCCTTCATCATGCCTCATTATCTTAAATGCTCTAAAAATGGACATTGGAATAAATGAACTAGGAAAAATTTTAACAGAGAGAACATTTAGTAGTTTAGGCATGCAAAACCTACTCTGGGTAGAATGGAATTGCTCCACCTGGAAGCTTTGAAAAAAATTCTGTCGCTGGGAACAAACAGTCTTTGTGTGCATCAGGAGTCTCACTAGAGATGCAGCCAAGAGGACTCTGGTTAGAGATGGCAGGCTTAATGTATGTGTCTGATCTCTATTCCTTTAGGAAACTCACTAAAGCAAATTATAAGGAATCAAAATTGCATTAACTCACAAAGATAAAGAAAACATTTGATGCTCTACAAATACATAATGTTGGAGGCTAGAAAGTAAATCAATGAGCAGCCTCATGATGATAGTTATAATAGCTGACAGAAAGAATTAGGGGAATAAAACACTGATTTCCACCATGCACTCTATTATATGCTCAGAGTTTGTTAGAACAAGCTACCTTTGGATGCAGTGGCAAAGGCAGGTAGAAAACAAGAGGAAAGCTAAGTCCGTTTAAGAAGTACTTATACATTTAGATGTCCTCTACCACTCCATGCAGCCAGATGACTGCTTCCATTTTGACCCCAGTAAAAGACAAAATGTTATCATCAACTTGATGATAACATTTAAGAAATGTTTAAATGTAAGGAAAGTAAAAAAAAGTAAGAAAGTTAAAAAAAAAAGGGTCTGAATTATAAGTGTTTATGCATATTTGTGAGTGGGTTTTCCCATACTGAAAAGGACAATTCAGTAGAAGTATTACCTAAAGAACATTGTCACTGTTAATTTTCTTCCTTCACTGAGTTCAGGAAACTGAATGCTGAAAACCAGGCTTCTGTCCTCCAGATACATTGGAAGACCATCTGCTGAGTCTCAAACAAGTTGATGATAACAGACCTAATAGCCTTGCCACTAAGGTTTCCTGATTAAATATCACAGTGTACAGTGAGGCTCACAGTTGCTAAGCACTAAGCCCCCACACGGAGATGGTAGTCCCCATGTAGGTTCCTCTCCTAGGAGTTAAAGTATGAGCATGTAAATTGCGAGTTTGAAAGAGAATATCTAACATAAAAGAAACATGCTGAACAAGCAAAAACAATTTGAAGAAACAATTTTCAGGAGATAAAAACTCAAGAAGGGTATAATAAGAGGACAGAAAGTATTCTTGAACATTAAATGGTAAAATTTAAAACACTAAAAGTCTTGGAAGACAAAATTGAGACTACATGCTGGAGAGGAGATTAAATCATGGAAAACAGGAGAGAAATAAAGTACAGAAAGAAGAAATTCCAAAATCTGACATCTTAGTAACAGGAATCCCAGAAAGAGAATAGAGAGTAAAATGAGGAAGAAATAACAAATAATATGATTTAATAAATATTTTCCAGAAATGAAGGACTTGAATTTCCAGAATGGACATAATTTATCCTCCTCTTAATGTAGAAAATAGGCACATACACAACATTGTGAATATTCAGAACGGAGGATGAAATACAGATCTTCAAAGCTTCTAGAATAGGGGGTAATTAACCAAAGAGTTTTTCTAAAAGGTATCAGAAATCAGGAAGACATTGAACTTCTCAATATAGGATTAATGCCCTCAAACAATTTGAGGGAAATTGACTTACAAGTTACTGGCTTATCCCTATGGAGGTGTCCAACATACATGAAGGTACAATAAAGGGACTTTCAGACATGCATTGTTTATGAAATCTTTATTTTCTGTACATTTTCTCAACAAAGTATGGTGGTATGTATTGCACCAAAATCAGAAAGAAAATCAAGTGATTTAGAGAAATTTGATCCTGGAAATAGAACAAAGAGAGAGTGTGAATTCCCTTAACAATGGTAAAGGAAGATTTCAAAGTTTCAGAATTGCATCACAGACAGAGCGCATTTGATGAAGACTGGAGTGAGTCAGAAAGCTCCAGGCGAGACTTATTTAAGAAGATGAAATTGATTGAATTGCAGTGATTGAATAATCACTGAGGCTTTAGTGATGCTGCTTTTAATTTGTTCACCTTTGCCTGAAAGAAGCTGGCAATCAGTGGTCCTGTCAGAGGCCATGATGTGATCACAAGTAGAATGATGGTTAGAATGGACCCTGCGTAGAGGAAGTAGGCTAAGCAAAGGATCATGAGACTATGCCTCAGTTACATCATCTCAAATGCTGGGTCAGGCTTTACCTGAGTTAGGAAAACATTTGGAATTTCTATCTAAACCAAACGATAGTGTTTTTAAATTATTTAAGCTACATTTTCAAAATTGCCAATTTTAATCACACTAATTTGACTAATTTTCTAACTCTGGCTATGAAACGTGCAGCTATGTACATATATATTTGTTTATATTATATTGCATTGCTGAGCAGAAACAGTTGCTTGTAGTGCAAATCATGTTTTGCCTGGAAAAAGATAAGCAAAAATTCTCATTTACAATTAGTGAAAATTTCAATCAAGGAAATTTAAATTGTTTAAAAGAAAAATATTATTTATGACTTTAAGGCTGTATAGATTTTTGGTATTATAATTTTATGTCTCTGTGAAGATAGTAGTTTATTCTACTCTTCACACTTCTTTCAGATTTACAATTTTAACATAATTTAAGTATCATGAAAGTCACACATTCAAATTTTTATCACTCAAGAATTTTGAAAATTTTGCGTAGGTACAATTAAAAACATTCCGTTTCTCTCCTAGTATATTTTGTGCATGCTATAGGAGGTAGTTATTATAATTTTCAGCTTTTGTGAGTTTGAAAATATTTATTCTTAACTTCTTCAAGATAAATTCACTGAGTACAGAAATCTCAGTAACAGTAAAAGTTTTTTCTTTCAGTAATTTGATTGTAGTTCTCCATGGTCCACTGTATTATGTTTTTCATGAAAAGTCTGTTGTCATTCTTGCCTTCTGTCTTCCATTGGTGAAGGGCCTTCTTTTCCTCTGGGAGCTTTTCACATTTTCTCTTTATTGCTGATTTTACATAATTCATCATCACGTATTTTGGGGAAGTTTTCCTTATGTTACTTCTGCATAGGGTTCTTTGAGATTCTTGAATCTGTAGGCTTATAATTTTCATCAAATAATGAAAATTCTTACCATTATTTATTCCATGTATTAAGTATGCATTAATTTGCTAAAAACTGCCAGAATGCAACATACTAGAAATGGAACAACTTTTATAAAGGAAATTTATGGAGTTACACATTTACAGTTCTAAGGCCATAAAAATGTCCAAAATATGGCATCATTATTTCTCTAAAGAAACCTTGACTCGAGAAAGGTCAATATCTGTCACATGGGAAGACACATGGCAACATGTACTTTGCATCTTCAAACATCTGTATCTAGGCATCTGCTCCCCTGTAGGCACTTCAAGCATCTGCAGATATCTGTGTCTCTGCCAGCTCTTAAGCAACTGTGTTTTCCCCAAAATGTCTCCCCTTTTAAAGGACTCCAGTATACTAATCAAGACCTATCTTGAATGGGTGGAGTCACATCTTCATCTAATCATGTATATCCCATCTCCATGGAGTAATCTAATCAAAAGGCTATCCACACAGTTGAGTGGTTCAATTTCCATGGAAACAATCTAGTCAAAGGTTTCTACCATTCAGTTTAGAATCAGGATTAAAGAATATGGCTTTTCTAGGGTACACAGCATTTTCAAACTAGCACATAGTATTTTATCATAACCCCTTTTGGGATTCCAGTAACATGTATTATACCACTTGAGGTTTCCTTACAGCTCAGTAATGCTATGTTCATTTTTTAAGCATATTTTCCCTCTTTCCTCTCTATTGCTGTGCCTTGGAGCTGATTATTTGTCAAGGTCCAACCTACTGTTCATTCCATTCAGTATATATTTTTTCAGACATGGTATTTTTCATGTCCTGAATTTTTTTCCTCTTTCATTTCTCTACCTAACAAGCTATTTCTTTTCTGTGTGTTCTTACACATATTGAATTCATTGCTAACAGATGCTTTATTGTCCTTACCTACTAACTGATGCATATATGTAATTTGTGGGTACATTTCTACAGAATTATTTTTTCCTCATTATGATCTTTACAATAATTATTATGCATTCAGTACTCCATCAGCATCAAATGCCCAATCTGTACCTTCTTTCTATTTCCTATTAACCTGCTTTATCAACGTTAACTCTCAAAGTTCACTCACTAATATTAGTTCATATTAGTGAAACCATACAGTATTTTTCCTTTTGTTTCTGGCTTATTTCACTCACATAATGTCCTCAAGGTTCATCAATGTTGTTACATGCTGCATTACTTTATTCTCTCTTGCAATTGTGCAATATTCCATAGCATATCTGTACCACAGTTTCTTTAGCCACTCATCCATTGATGCACATCCATGCTCTTTCCATTTCTTGCAGTTATGACTATACACATCAATGTAAAAATGTCTGTTTGTGTCCTTGCTTTCAATTCCTCTGAATATATACCTAGTAATGATATAGCTGGATCATATGACAGGTCTATAATTTGCTTTCTGCAGTACTGCCAAACTTCCTTAAGACTGGCTGTACCATTCTACACTCCCACCAACAGTGAATGAGTATACCTACTTCTCCACATTTTCTTCAGTACTTTTAGTTTTCCCTGTATATGTAATGGTCATTCTAATAGGTGTGAGATGATATCTCATTGTGGTTTTTATTTATATTTCCCTAATAGCCAGTGAGGTTGAACATCTTTTCCTATGTTTTATTCATTTGTATTTTCTCTTCTGAAAAGTGTTTGTCCATGTCTTTTACCCATTTTATAATTGGGTTGTTTGTCTTTTTTGTTGTTGAATTGTATTCTAGATAATAACCCTTTATCTGATATGTTGTTTCCAAATATGGCTCCCGTTGCGTAGGCTACTTTTTACTTTACAGACAAAGTCTTTGGTGCACAAAGGTGTTTAATTTTGAGGAGATCCCATTTATCTATTTCTTTTTTCATTGCTTTCACTTTGGGTGTAAGGTCTAGGAAACCACCTCCTTTCACAAAATTTATAAGATATTTCCCTACATTTTCTTCTAAAAGTTTTATGATCTTAGCTGTCATGTTTAGGTCTTTGATCCATTTAGAGTTAATTTTTGTATAAGGTTTGAGGTATCTGTCCCATTTCATTCTTTGGATATGGATAACCAGTTTTCCAACACCATTTATTGAAGAGACTACTCTGTCCCAGTTGTGTTGCCTTGACCACCTTATCAAAGACCTGTTGTTTGTAGATGAAAGGATCTATTTATGAAGACTCAGTCAATTCCACTATCAGTATTTCTATCTTTATGCCAGTATCATGCTTTTTTGACCACTGTTGCTTAGTAATATGCTTTAAAGTCAGGTAATGTGAGACCACCCACTTCATTCCTCTTCCTCATGACATTTTTAGATATTTAGGGCACATTGCCTTTCCAACAATTTTGGTTATTGGTTTTTCTATTTCTGCAAAGTAAGCTATTGAGATTTTAATTTGTATTTCACTGAATCTATAAATCAATTTGGGGTAGAATTGACATCATAATTATAATTAATCTTCCAATCCATGAGCATAGTATGTCCTTCCATTTATTTAGGTCTTCTTTGATTTCTTTTAGTCATTTATTATAATTTTCTGTATAGTGGTCTTTTGTGCCTTTGGTTAAATTTAATCATAAATATTTGATCCATTTGGTTGTTATTGTAAATCAATTTTTTTCTTGACTTCTTCCTCAGAATGCTCAGTATTAAAGTGTAGAAACACTAGTGATTTTGGGGTGTTGATCTAGACCTTGCCATTTTGCTGTATTCATTTATAAGTTTTAACATCTTTGTGTAAGTTTTTCAGGATTTTTTGACAGTATCATCTGCAAACAGTGGTAAAGAAATTTCTTCCTTTCCAGTTTGTATCTCATTTTTTTTTCTTGTCTAATTGCTCTCACTAGAACTTCCAAAACAATGTTGAATAACAGTGGTGACAGTGGGCATCCTTGTCTTAATCCTGATCTTAGAGGGACAGCTTTCAGCCTTTCCCGATTAAGTTTGACACTAGGTGTTCTTTTTCACATATTTCCTTTATCATGTTGGATAAAGGGTAAATAGAGGTTGGTTCCATATATTCCTGTCCTTTGAAGTGTTTCATCAAGAAAGATCATTAAATTCTGTCGAATGCCTTTTCAGCATCAAGTGAGATGATCATGTGTTTTTTCTGCCTTGATTTATTGATGTCTGTGAATTACATTAATTGATTGTCTTGTGTTGAATAATTCTTGCATACCTGGTATAAATCCCACTTGGTCATAGTGTTTAATTCTTATAATGTGCTGTTGGAATCAATTTGAGAGTATTTTGTTCAAGTTCTTCCATCTATATTCATTAAAGATATGGGTCTGTGATTTTCTTTTCTTGTAATATCTTTGTCTGGTTTTGGTGTTAGGGTGATAGAAGGAGTTAGGTAGCTTTCCCTCCTCTTCCATTCTTTTGAAGAGTTTGAGCATGATCAGTCTTATTTCTATCTCAATTGCTTGATATAATTCACATGTGAAACCATCTGGTCCTGGAGCTTTATTATTTGGGAGCCTCTTGATGACTGACACAACCTCTTTACTTGTGATTGGTTTGTTGGAGTCTTCTTTGTCTTTTCAACTCAATGTTAGTCATCCATGCTTTTCTAGGAAGTTTCCCATTTTGTCTGCATTGTCTAGTTTATTAGCATATAGTAGTTCATAATATCATCTCATTATCTCTTTTATTTCTGCAGGGTCAGTAGTTATTTCCTATTACAAACATATTTCAGTAGTTTCTTTTGTTTTCTGATGGGGGTACTGGTACTCCAATTATTGCCCTATATCAGAATCCTCTTTCCATGGTATAGTTTAAAAATGAGAAATACTCATTCTTCCAGGTCTGCTTGTAGCTTCTATTGGCCATCTGACATATTTCTGACTGAAGAAAAGTTATAGGAAGTCACTTATTGGCTTCTGTAGAAAATTTACTTCATGATAAATAGGGAAAGACATGGGAAGGAAATTATTTTTTCTTATTTTCTTGCTTCCTTCTTTGTATATAGCTGTGTGAAGATATGATTCTTGGAAATATGGCTGTTATTTATGACCATAAATTGACAACCCTGAGGATAAAGGCCAAAAAACTGTGGGTAGTAGAGTGGAAAAGACTGGTTCCTTGGTGACAGTGTTGAATTTTTGAACCTACACCATGATATTTACCTCCAGAGTTATGATTTTCAAAAGAAAAAGTGCCTATTTAATTGGGCTTTTTTTTTTTGCATATGTAGGCACCGGGAATGAAACCCAGGTTTCTGGCATGGCAGGCAAGAACTCTGCCTGCTGAGCCACCATGACCACCCTTAATTGGACTTTTAATGAGCATTTGCTAATTTGTAGCTTTAGACTCTAAAAGTGATGTCATAGATCAGGGGCACATCCTAAGACACTAAAACAATACATTGTTTTAACAGATAGACATAGTAGGGAAATTTTTTCTTCTTTTTGATAAACACTGATGAGCAGAATTTTAATTTATGATTATGAGAAGGATGGGTGGGTCACATTTAAGCATCAATTTTAAATATAATCTATTATAACTGATTGGTATTTGTTGTTCATTATGCCCACGTTTTCTCTGAAAAATAAAAAATCTCCAACATTGTGTATCTTATATTTGCTTAGAAAGTTCAGCATTTGCATAACATTTCAAGTGCTCAAAATATTGATATCAGTCAAAATATTTCCTTCATGATTTTCATCAAATACAACTCTGATTCAATTTCTCTTTTAAATTTAAACAAGGGTGAATTATACTTTTGGAAATAATTATACTTTTATTCTAATCTTCAAGGGGCAGTGATTAAGGGGGAAGGACTAAAAGGTCTTGAGGTAGGGAGAAGCAGAGCTGTGTTTTGAGGGATTATTCTAAAAGCAGTGTAGATGGCTCAATTAGAAAATACATATGAGAAATTCTAGAATGGAGGCTAAAAGCTGCTGCAGTTCAGTGACGAAGGTCAACTAAAGCCTAAAAAGTTCCTGAATTTAGGTGGTGGTGTGGGAATGGATGGGGCTCATTGTGGTAGTAGATGTCACTGCTTAGCATGTTAGGTAAACGAAAACTATTCTGAAGGTTTTCAGTGGGAGAACAACTTAATTTCCACAAACTTTTCTTAAGGATCTTCTATGTTCTCTGTAGTGACCTTAGCACAAACAACACAGTAGCAAACAAGATAGAAATAGTCTCTGTCTATACAGACAGAGCTTATAGTTTCGGAGAGCACAGACGTTAAAAGATACAGAATAATGGCAGATGAGTGTTATGATAGACCATCTACTAGAAGCTTTGATAGCATAAATCATGATAACAACATTTAAACTATTTACCACTTGTCTGGCACTGTTCATACACTCATTAGCTCAATTAAGAGTCAAAGTAAGCTAGTGAAAGAGATGCTATTAGTTCCATCCCTATCTGATGAACTTGTGAGATAGAGTTTAAATAACTTTCCAAGAGTATTAGAGCTAGGAATAATGGATGTAGGTATCAAACACATGCCCTCTGTGATGATTAGGTTCTGTTGTTAACTTGGCCAGGTGATGATGCCCTGTTGTCTGGTCAGGCAAGCACTGGATACTGCTGCAAGGATATTTCATGGCTGGTTGGTAAACCAGAAGGCTGGTGTATTATATAATCAGTCAGTTGAATGCATCTGTGATTGATGTGTCCTCCAATGGTATAATCCAATCAGTTGAAGACTTTAAAGGAAGAAGACTTTTTCACTGCTTCTTCAGCCAGCAAGCCTCTTCTGTGAAGCTCATCCAGACCCTTCATCAGAGCTCCCTGTTCTACAGCCTTCCCCATGGATTTTGGACTCTACTGTCCCCATGGTTGCATCAGCTACCTTTATAAATCTCATACTTGCAGACATTTACTGTTGGTTCTCTTTCTCTAGAGAACCCTGACTTATACACTGTCTATCTCTATAGGCCAAAGGCTTAACTATTATGATGCAAATAATTTGATGACCTCAGTTATTAAAATGTTGCATTTAGGACTTATTAAGGATATTCAGAGAAATTCTTTTCCTGTAGTTGATTAGAAATAAAGACATTAGAAGGAGTTATAAGCTATCTGAAGATATTTCTGAGGAGACAAATCTAACCTCAGCTATTGCAATCGTTGAGAAATTTCTGATAAACAAATAGAGAAGCTTGCTGGCAGAAACAATATGTAAGTACTCCTTAGGAAAAGGGAAGAAAGAAGAAAAGAAAACAGTGCAACAGATAGATTTCCCTTGAGAGATGAAGATGGTAGAGTTATGGGACTTCCATTTTTAGAGTGGCTTTGAGGGTTGTACATCTCTAGAGTGATGTGAAAATTTGAGTAAAATATCACATCCCTATGGAACTGCAGACATGTTGTTCTCCAAGGCGTAATTACAATCCCATAATTTCCCTATTGCATGCAGATTCTGTTCCCTGGTGAAGAAACTGACCAGTTTTCTGAACTGTTTATAACCAAGTGCGTGAAATATCAATCTAACAGTCTTATGCATCTTTCCTAAAGAATGAACATTGTTTTCCTCTCGTGCTTTGGGGGGCTCAAAGCAAAAATCAGAAGTTATAACCTGTATCACAGAAAAAACTCCAGGAAATGTTGACTATGTAATGTGGTCTACATTCTCTCAGATTCAAAGGAACCAATATCTCCAAGTTGGAATTTGATTCCAGTACCTCAAGAGTAAATCAAAGCAAAGAGGAAGCTCAATGTTGTTCTGGTCTGAAGAGGGTGAGTCCCTAATATATTTGTATTACTACTTATTTTGAGAAGGACATGGGACATTAAGAAATGCCACTTGCTTCCCTCCTTTTACAATCTTGCCACTCAATTGAAAATGACAGAAAATCTGTTTGAGGTCCAGCAGAGCATGTTAGGAGTCCTAAAGAGCCTCTAGGTTCCCCTATCCCAGTGTGTGGGTCCCCTCTCCATGGAGGAATGCACCCTTGTAGATTTATGGCTTTTAATCAGTGATGTGAGGTGGCTCCTGAACCTCTCATAGACTTCAGTCCCTTAGATTTGATCCTGGAACATTACTGATGATTCACACCCTGGTATGAGATGCTAATCCAAGTTGCTGGAACCTCTACTTCCAGTTGTGTTGGAGAGAATGGTGCTTAGGAGAATGAAGAGAGCCTGAGATAAGATCAAAGGATTCTGTTTGGTCCTTATGATTCCTTTCCCTTGGATTTCTCCATCAGTCATGTTGTTGTCTAGAACTGGCCTTTGTCTGTAGGCTGATATAGTGGTGGTCTTGTCTACATTTGGCTTAAGAATCTAATCAGAAGTCATTTTCATGGTAGTGGTAAAGGTAGATTTGAATGACTAGGTTGAGCTAGACTAATAACACAGCCTCTACTTATACACCATCCTAGTGGGAAGGGATATTGTAAGGATATCTGGGTTGCCCTGTGCTGTAACCCTTTTCTCTTATCCCACAGATAACCCAGAATAGAATGTCTACTGGAAATGTCTCTTTTTTGACTGAATTCATTCTGATGGGACTAACGGAACAACCAGATTTCCAACTGCCTCTGTTTTTCCTTTTTCTGGCAATGTATATGTTCACCTTGTTGGGTAATTCGGGCTTGATCACTTTAATAGGGCTGAATTCTCACCTTCACACCCCCATGTATTTTTTCCTCTTTAACTTGTCTTTCATTGACTTCTTTTATTCTTCTGTTTTTACACCAAAAATGTTAAAGAACTTCATATCAAAGAGGAATATTATCTCCTACCAGGGATGCATGTCCCAGTTCTTCTTTTTCTGTTTTTTTGTCACTGCAGAGTGTTATGTGCTGACATCAATGGCCTATGATCGCTATGTGGCCATCTGTAATCCACTTTTGTATAACATTGCTATGTCCCCTAAAGTATGTGCCAACCTTATTTTTGGTTCATACCTAATGGCATTTTCTGGTGCTATGGCCCACACTGGATGCATGCTGAGACTGACCTTCTGTGATGCCAACACCATCAACCATTATTTCTGTGACATCCTCCCTGTGCTCCAGCTCTCCTGCACGAGCACCTATGTCAATGAGCTGGTGGTCTTCATTGTTGGGGGAATCAACATTGTTGTGTCCAGTCTCACCATCTTTATCTCATATGGCTTCATTCTCTGTAGCATCCTGCATATAAATTCCACTGAGGGCAGGTTCAAAGTCTTCAGCACCTGTGGTTCCCACATAATGGCTGTTTCTCTGTTCTTTGGTTCATGTTCATTTATGTATCTCCAACCATCTTCTGCCAAGTCTGCAAATGAGGGAAAAATCTCTTCTCTCTTCTATACCATTGTCGTTCCCATGATGAACCCGTTAATCTACAGCTTGAGGAATAAAGATGTAAAGCTTGCTCTGAGAAAAACCCTGCATAGTAGAAATATTTTATTATAGGTAGGCTCTCTTCTGCAGGTCACTTCAAGTCAAAGAGGTTCAGCCTTTTATTTACCTTGTAATTGTGGCAGTCTTTTAATTCTATTTTTTTATTATCATTAAAAAGTATATTTGAGCCTTTTTTCAATAAGTTATTTCCTGTATTGTTATACCTTCTTTTCCTCACCATGTGCACAATTTCTTTACCTTCTATCTCTTTTACTTGATATTTTTCAATTGTCAGTTGGAATTTTTTTTCTCCTCAAATATGATGAACGGTTACACGATGATTGGAAAATATAACACTAGGTTGATATTTTGTTATAGGAGAGGGTAATCTTTGTCTGAAAGTGTGATCATGGCAGTGGAAGCATACTCAAATCATATGCCTACACTCCTGTCATTCCATCCTCACTTAACTGGAGTATGTCTCTTTTAAATGCCAGGGTTACATAGAGTTAGAAAATTCCATAGAGACCATCAACAATAATCTACTTTCCTGATAGAACAACATGCATTAGGTTACTTTGCAAAATTATTATTTCTGTACCCTATATAAGTCCCTAATAGGTGGTTAATATACATTTGTTGCTTGTATAGTAGGTGAAACCCATAGAGATTGCATGCACAAATAGAAAATGACTTTTTCAAACTTTTCAAACAATATAAAAATAATTTAAAGTGTTTCCTGGTCCTTTTACTTTAGAGAATACGGGGTTGGGAGAAAATGGTTATAGCAACATGAAGTTAGGCCAGGACACAAAGAGAGAAATTGTCAATAATGAGAAGTCCCTGGGTGGAAATGTTGAACGAGATGTCAGAAACTGCATTTTAATCACAGTTTGTATCCTGGGCTGCAGCCTGCTATCACTGTCCCCCCTTGTCCATAATGGTTTGAAAAGATTTATAGTTCACAGTAAGTATACATTAGTATGTTTTACAGAATGCATAAGAAAAGCTCATGCTTTGGAATTGGATAGAAAGAGATAGCAATTAAAATAGATGAAATAGCAAGTAGTAAACAAAACTCAACTTATAATTTAGAATATAAAATGATGGGGAATTGAACCATCCTACCCATTTCTGCTCTCTTTCTTATAGGAACACCTAGAAAAATTATGATGTTCACAGTGTTTCTCTGGGTAGGATAATGGTTTTGTTTATCTGCTGTTAAGGAACTGTTAAGCTCATAGGACTGGAGGAACCAAGGACAATAAAATAACACCTGGTTTTGTCAGCTTCTATCTTTTACTCCTGTATTTTTCTCTTCAGCATACAGTAAAAGATGGCTACTCTAGAATGCTTTATGTGGTAATTTGGGGATTGATTCTTGTCCTTTTTAAAGACATAGTCCATTCTTATCCAACATTGCTATGGGCGTGAACCAATTTATAAATAGTCCATTAGAGACATTATGTGTTCTGGTGTGGACTAATTTATGAGTAGCATCTCTGAAGATCCTATTTAGATCAGTTCAATATGAACCAAGGTGGACTTTAATCTACCTGACTGGTGTCCTTATCAGCAGAGGGAATTTGGACTCAGTCAGTTAAAAAACAACCAGTAGTGCTGCCTTAGTGCCTGCCACCATAGCTGTATCTCTTTGGCTTTACCTGCCACTCCTCATTGTCTTCATCCTATCCTCCTTTTGCATCTTTTCATTTTTCTTTCTAACATATTCTTGGAAGAATTTTCACTGTAATGACTTTTCTCCCTTTTCACTGGATCTATGCAGGCCCTTTCCAGAACTCCAGAGTCATCCTCAGTCCTCAAGCTGGTCTTTATTCCATCTGTCAGATGGACACCCTGCTCAGACTCTCTTTTCTGTCTAAAGATAATCCTCCTTTCCTTTTTTTTTTGTACGTGTATTTTTCCTATTCAAGGTAGGTAGAGATTGAGATGTTATCTGACCAGTTCATCTTTTCCTTTCCTGTAAAAATGTCCTGTAAAAATTTCCCTGTAAAAGTTACAAATGGCTCTTTTTCTTTCAAACATTGTACAACTTAGAGTTTCACTAAACAAAGTAGTTGACCACAAATTGCGGACATGGGACATGCATAATAATTTCCAGAATTTGTGAGGTTTCTTTTAGTAATGGTTCTTGTTCTGGATTTTCAGTTTGAAAACTGTAAAGGAATTGCCTCCCTTTTGGACTAGAGATTTTCCTTTATTTTTCAGAATGTGTTAGGAAAGGTGAAAGTCACTTCTCTGCCAGTCTTCCTCAAACTTCACCATGATGAATATTTAGATGGTTCTTGTAAATGCCTGTATTTTGTTTCATTGTTCACCTGAAATATTGCCATACATAGAACAGAAATTTCATCAACTTCTCCATCTATCTGTAGAAAAGGAGTTAGTTTACATGCAATGCTTTCCTTTTCCTTCATAAATATCCTGGAATTCATGTGGATTTTACTGAAATATAGCACAAAGATATTCTTGGCAACAGAAGAGAGTGCCACAGGAAATATCAAAGTTCTTTGGTTTTCTAGCCATGTAACAAGGGTTCCTCTTTGCAAAGAAAGAATGCCTGCTTACTCCTTTAAAAGCAACAAAGAAAAACATTATGGAAATAGCCTTATCCCATTGAGACATATTTCTTCAAAATGTACATTTAATTTCTTTATCTTTTTTTGTATGACACACAAAAAAGTAAACTGTTCATTAATATTTTCATTAGGGAAAGATGTCCCTCACAGGATATCACTGTCAGGGAATGTACTTAAGTATGTGTGCAATTTTTATGTTTATCAGAGGTATCATGAGTTTTGAAAAGTTTGAAAACATTAATGTATGAAAATAGCCTTAGAAAACAATTATGCCAATTAAAACATATACCTTAAGTCATATTATAAAATTATTACAATGAGAGAAAGCATCAGATATTTACATGTACTATCATATTTACCCAACTTTATAATTTTTAAAAACCTCTTTCTCTTCAAGTAGAATCTGAGCAGCTAGTCTACTCTCTCCTTTTTTGGCTATATCCATTGACTGCTTGGGGAATAGCTTAAAATTACTATTAATTTTTCATAAAGACATAAACTGAGGCCTATATTATAAAAGTCCTAAATTCTTTATGATGAAGTACAAATGCTTATTGAATGGCAGGCATAGTACAAATCTTGTTATCTGAGAACTTGATCATATTCACTGGTACTCCCTGCTGGAATGTGAATCAGAAAACAAGCTCAGATATGTCTGTAAAGTCAATAGGCTAAATTTACAGGTTGGAGTTCTATTCTTTACTGACTTTGAAAATTTAATCACTTTAATTTATAATAATAAAAAATTTTTTGAATTAAAAATTAGTGTTTTTAAAGTTAATATAATTTAAAAAGTACCTGTGAAATAATTTATACTAGCTTAGAAAGAAAATGGCCCAGGAAAAACCAGAAGAACCCACAGGATCTGAGAGAATCATTTGGAACCAACCCAGGAGAGAAGGGCCAGCACACACTACAATGTACCTTTCCTTGTAACAGAGGAGCCATGGATGCATTGGCCTTTTCTCAGTGAAGATATCCTCTTTCTGATGCCTTAGTTTAGACATTTTTATGGCCTTAGAACTGTAAATTTGTAACCCAATAAAACCCCTTTGAAAAAACCAACCTGTTTCTGTTATATTGCATTTTGGGCATTTTAGCAAACCAAAACAGATATGCCCCTTAAAAACATTAATTGCAATTTTGTTTTAAGGAGCTTAAGTGACAGTGACTTAAAAGAGCAATAACTCCAGGTTTAACTTTCAAGGAAAACATGAAGTTAGAAATCTTAGAAACCTATTACACTGGTGATTATGGAATGGTGCCAGTTAACCAAGTTAATTACAAAATCAAGGAACTGATATTTCATTGGGCCTTTGATTTCACATAATACCAAGGATGCTATCTTAATGTAAATACTTTTTTTAATTTTCCTCCCCAAAGTTCTCATTCTTCTTCCTGCATGAATAAAGAGAGCGACAAATATTTTCAACCCTTTAATAGGAGCTGGCTGACAAATGGGTTCGAGGCTGACATACTGACGTGTTGACTTTGGGCCAACCAGTTGGCCGAGCACCCATGGATTCTAAGCTGATTGTTCTGGCATGCTGTAGCTCGGAGAAAGTCTTCTGGGAGGTCAAGAATGGAGGGGTCTGATGTGACAGCCCATACCGTGCTTTGGAAGGTGGCAAGAACAATGAGATATCAAGGCACTCACTGCCCCATTCCATAGTCAAAACAAAGAGGTGTTTGATCACCAGAATGCAGCTGAAGCATCCACATCAGAGGTGGTCAGCACCATTGTGAACAAGGACCCTTTGGGCCATTGATGGGTGTGTGTTTCAAGGGCTTTAGGAAGACAGTTTGCAGTCTTAAGAGCTACAGTTTTAGTGATGGGAGCCCAGCTGGGGATAATGATGGTCCCTGCTCCAAGCAGAAGCCCCAATCTCAGTTTCCCTATGTTAAGCTCTGCACATTTCCAACTGATGTGTCCTTTTAGTGGATCTAAGCTAGTTATAGTGTGAATGCTGTAATATTACAAATGTTTTCTGAAAACTAGGGCTACTTTTAATTTTGAAATATTTGAAATTTGGTTCCAAACTAATTCAACATTAAATTTGTCAGCAAAAGAAAGAGATTTTACATGATTTAGATATGACTTCAATTGCTATAAATGTTTAAATTGTTTTCAAAAGGATTTTTAACTATATTACTTATTATGGTATTCAATATTTCCTATTGTTGGTGAGTTTTCACATCTGTCTATAACATCAAAAATTCTTGTCCAGTTACTGTTTAATTTAATAAACCTAAAAAAAAACTGTCTCAGATGCAAACACAAATTTCCACTAAGGTTATGATGATACTTCACTTGGAAATACTATCTAAGAAAAATAAAATCACCACAATTCTTCTTCAAGTACAAAATGGATTGTGCTTAAAAGTCACAATAATATGGTATATAGTGAAAATTCTTAATTTTCTTGTTACCATCTTTGCTGGTTAGAATCTGCGGTTGACCCCAGAAAATCCATGTCCTGTAATCCTCATTCAATATTGCTGGATGGGAGATTTTTGATTGTTTCCATGGACATGTGACTCACCCAGTGTGGGTGGTAGCTTTTGATTAGACGATTCTCATGGAGGTGTTGTCTCCGCCCATTGAAGGTGGGGTTCTTACTGGAGCCCTTTAAGAGGAAATCATTTTGGAAAGAGCCACAGAGCCTACCCAGCCAGAGACCTTTGGAGGTGAAGAAGGAACACACCCCTGGGGGAGCTTCATGAAACAAGAAGCCTGGAGAGAAATCTAGCAGATGTCTGTCATGTTTGCCATGTGTTTTTCCAGTTAAGAGAGAAACCTTGTACTTCATCATCCTTTCTTGAGTGAAGGTAACTTCTTGTTGGTGCCTTTATTTGGAAATCTTTATAGATTTGCTTTAATTGGGACTTTTTTTGGCCTTAGAACTATAAATTTGCAACTTGATAAATTCCCCCTTTTAAAACCTGTTGTTTCTGGTATATCACATTCCAGCAGCTAGCAAACTAGAACGTCATCTACCAAAACATAATATTCACACTGAAAATTTTGTAACACACACACTTAATCACTCATTTTGAAGGACAGTCATATTGATGATCTTGAGTTTCAGTGACAAATAGTGCTTTCTGTTTTTTTAAATAAGGCCCACCAAACTGAGGCATTTGGTGATGATGCTTTTCAATTGTTCACCCTTGCCTGATAGAAGCTGGGAGCCATTGAACCTGTCTGTGACCATCTTTTGGCCATAGTGGACGCCTTACTAGTTTGGAACCTATACTGAAGGAATGGAAGCAAGAAAATGAAAGTGGGATGTGGAGCCTTGGTAACATCAATGGAAATGCTCGGTCAAGGCTTGATATGGAAAACATTTGAACTTTGACGAAAAATAACTTCATTGTATTATGTAAATTTTTTTCTCCAAATAACAATTTTATTTACAATTATTTGGGTAATTCTCATTTGTGACTATGAAATGTGGAGCTCTGTTAATATATTTGCTTATATTATGTAGCACTATTCAGCAAAAATGATGGCTTACATTTACAAAACAAATTCATTGGGAAATAAATGATAAGCAACAATTATCATTTAGAACCAGTAAAATATTCAAACAAGCAAATATAAATTGTTAACAATAAAAGCTGATTTATAATGTTAAGCTATACCAGCTGTGCTGGTTTGAAAGGATGTATGTCCCCTACAAAAGCCATGTTTTAATCTAAATCCCATTTATAAAGGCAGAATAATCCATATTCAATACTGTATGTTTGAATCTGTAGTTAGATCATCTCCCTGGAAATGAGATTTAATCAAGAATGGTTGTTAAACTAGATTAGGTGATGCCTGCTCTCGGCACTCAAGTTACAACACTTCTTAAGGGCACTACTCTCCAGTATTTCTTCCACTTCTTTCAAATGTATGATTTTAACATAATCAAGTTACATAAAATGTCATGGAATCAGATTTTTCCACATTATTATTATTATTATTTTTTACATGGGCAGGCATTGGGAATTGAACCTGGGTCTCCAGCATGGCAGGTGAAAACTCTGTCTGCTAAGCAACCATGACCCACCCCCACATTATATTTTTTTAACAGGTTGACACTGCATGCAAAAATGGCAATCTTTTGACTCTATACTATTATATTTTGCAGGTGCTTTATTATTTAGTTAAAATAGTTTTCACATTTCATATATCTAAAATTTTCTTCTCAATTGTTGAAAGATATTTTCACTGGGTATACAGAAAGCCAAGTTGACAGTTGTTTTTTCTTTCAGTAATTTAAAGTTGTTCCTCCTTTGTGCACCAATCAACATTCTTTTGTTGAAAGTCTGTTGTCCTTCTTGCCTTCATCCTTCTGTTTGTCAAGAGCTCTTCTATTTTTCCCTTTTTTCCTTTTTTCTTTCTGACTAAGATTTTCTCTTTTTCACTGGTGTGAAGCTATATGATGACCATGAACTTTGGACACATTTTCCCCTTGTTTTTTCTACATGAATTTCTTTGATATTCTAGAAACCATTAGTCTAAAATTTTAATTTTAACAAAAATTGAAAAAATTGCTTATTATTTATTCAAATATTTTCTCTGATCCCCTGTAGTTTTCTCAGAGCTCAGTCATGCTCTGTTCATTTTTTAGCATTTTTTCTCTTTCTGTTTCTATTGATACTAATTCAAGATAAGTAACAATTTATTCTGCTGTGTTTAATCTAATATTAATCCCATTCACTTTCTTTTGCATTTCACATATGGAATTTTTTATCTTTTAAAATTGTAAATTGAATTTTTCATCTTTAATTTCTCTACACTGTATATTCTTTCTTTTTCCAAATTAAACAAATAAGATTTGTTGTTAATAGTTGCTTTATTGCTTTTATTACTCACTGTAGCTCATGTATTGTTTCTGAGTAATTTTCTACAAACTGATATTCTCCTTAATATAGATTAGATTTTCCTGATTTTTTATACCTATTTTTAACTTAATTCCAAGTTTTTAAAGTTATATATATATATATTATCTGACAAATAAAATTAGCCATATAATCAAATTGAAATTGCTCATATTGAAATTTGCTTTTCTGGGTTTGCAGATTTTGGTGGCAGAATCTTAGGGGCAAAGTTTCCCACTTGGCTTGAAGTGCATCAAAGCTAATTCTCAGGTACCAACTGATGCTAGGGCATGTTAATTTAAGCAGAACTCTACAAGAGTAACAATGGGACCATGTTGGAGTCCTGGGCACTTTACAGTAAGGGCTTATACACCTGACTGACCAGGAGGGACTCTGTCTGGAGATGACTTTCAGAATTTGGGGGACTCTCCCTTCTCTTATATCTGCATTTATTATACCTATATGTAGAGAGACAGAGACCCTCTCATCAGTTAATGTCCAAAAGATTGAAAAGCATTCATGACACCAACCTATTTTGTAGATATTTTTGTAAGAGTACTGTTTAAATTAACCTATTTTGATACTAGATAATGTCTAAGACACATTTTGATGTAGATTGAGCCAAGGGGGAAACAAGTCCTTTATTTCTGTGAGGAAACAAAGTATTAAATAGTCAAGTCCACATGATCCTGCATCAAACAGAGAAACAAGTCTCTTTATCTTGGTGAGAAGGTGAGTTTTTCGAAGATGCATCATCAAGGAACAGGGGGAAAAACTTTCCAAGACTAGTTTGGAGTTGGAAGTGTGGTTTGGGCTTTTATAACCCCAAACATACAAAGAAATAGCCAGGATCCATAAGAAAGCAGAAGAGAAAAAACTGAAAGAGGAAAAGCTGTTTAGTCAACATGTGTTGTTATTTTGATGGCTCCTCTTCTTCTTGGGTATTTGGGCTTTTGAGTTGTCCTTCAAAAGGTAGTAGGGTGCTGATATTAGTTCATGGATGTTTAAGCCTGAAAGCAGAGCAAGGGAGGGTTTCTGGGAAGAGAGAGAAATTTTCTTTAGATTAGAACAACAGCTACCTATTTCAGTGATATAGTTCATATGATGTTGTATTAGTGAGGGTTCTCTAGAGAAACAGAATCAACAGGGAACACTTGCAAATATAAAATTTATGAAAGTGTCTCATGTGACCTTAGGAATGCAGAGTCCAAAATCCACAGGGCAGGCTGCAAAGCCGATGATTCCGATGGATGGCCTGGATGAACTCCACAGGAGAGGCTCACCTGCCAAAGCAGGAATGGAACTGTCTCCTCTGAGTCCTCCTTAAAAGGCTTCTCATGATTACATTTAGCATCACTAATTGCAGAAGGCACTCCCCTTTGGCTGATTACAAATGGAATCAGCTGTGGATGTAGCTGACGTGATCATGACCTAATCCTATGAAATGTCCTCATTGCAACAGACAGGCCAGCACTTGCCCAATCAGATAAACAGGTACCACAACTTGGCCAAGTTGACACCTGTCTCTAACCATGACAGTCCACCCCTTGTCAACTTGGCACCTATATATATATATATATATATATATATATATATATATCACCTTAGACCATACTCAATCTCCAAATGAAAACAAATAAGCACACATTTTTTTCTTTTACCTGACAATACTCAACTGTCCTACATATAACTGGAAACACATTGAATCTCTCCAGAATAGGGTGCAAATCCTTGGGCAACATTCATTCTTAAACTTGATATCTTACAACTTAAATAGTATAACATGAACAAAACAGCATTACAGTCCTCGTTTCTGTAACTGATCACGTGGTTGAAGTTCATATTTATCACTACCTTCTTCCACTACCCATTCCATGTTCCCTTTCCCCTCAGCAAGCACTTCAGCTGGCCGTGGTTCTTTGCCTGGTAGGGTGACCCAAACCTTCATTCTTGAAGTTTCAGAGCCATTAGTAGTCCTGCCTGGATTGTGTTGTTCCAGTTTTCCATTGATTTTAATCACAGGGCATCGTAGTACTAATAGACGCCCCAGGGGATCTCCTATATTCCAAGAAAACTCTTCTTTACCTCCATTATGTAGTTGCAGTCCTACTTCCTTCTGATAGTCAGGGTCAATTACCCCAGACAGTAATGTAATTCCCTTCTTGGCATGTTGATTCAGAGGCATAAGTAGCCCAAAGCGACCAGGTGGCAATCTTAACTTCCAGTTCAGTGGTATCACGGTTGTTTCTCCTGGAGGAAGCACACCCCATTTTGGAACTAAAACCTGTAGACCAGCAGAACTCAGGGTAGCAGGGACAGGAAGCAAAAATTTTCCTAGTGGATCACTAGGAGTAATAGTGAGTGGCACCACACCCATTTCCACCCCTTGGTTCCTGGACCCATGGATCCTGGCTATGGGAGAAACAGCATCGTACAGCGGATGCTGATTCAGAGCATACACAGCTTCCTGGAGGACTTTACCCCAGCCTTTCAAGTTTTTGTCACCTAGTTGGCACAGTAATTGAGTTTTCAAAAGACCATTCCACTGTTCTATCAATCCAGCTACTTCTGGATGATGGGGAACATGGTAAGACCAGAGAATTCCATGAGCATGTGCCCATTCCCACACTTCATTTGCTGTGAAGTGTGTTCCTTGATCCGAAGCAATGCTATGTGGAATACCATGACGATGGATAAGGCATTCTGTAAGTCCACGGATGGTAGTTTTGGCAGAAGCTTTATGTGCAGGGAAAGCAAACCCATATCCAGAGTATGTGTCTATTCCAGTTAGAACATATCGCTGCCCCTTCCATGAAGGGAGTGGTCCAATGTAATCAACCTGCCACCATGTAGCTGGCTGGTCACCTCGGGGAATGGTGCCATATCGGGGACTGAGTGTGGGTCTCTGCTGCTGGCAGATTGGGCACTCAGCAGTGGCTGTAGCCAGGTCAGCCTTGGTGAGTGGAAGTCCATGTTGCTGAGCCCATGCATAACCTCCATCCCTACCACCATGACCACTTTGTTCATGAGCCCATTGGGCAATAACAGGAGTCACTGGGGAAAGAGGCTGACTGGTGTCCACAGAACGGGTCATCTTATCCACTTGATTATTAAAATCTTCCTCTGCTGAAGTCACCCTCTGGTGTGCATTCACATGAGACACAAATATCTTCGTGTTTTTAGCCCACTCAGAAAGGTCTATCCACATACTTCTTCCCCAGACCTCTTTGTCACCAATTTTCCAATTACGGTCTTTCCAAGTCCCTGACCATCCACCCAATCCATTAGCAACAGCCCATGAGTCAGTATACAAATGCACCTCTGGCCAGTTTTCCTTCCAAGCAAAATGAACAACCAGGTGTCCTTGTTTGGTGTAGTCACATCTTCATCTAATCATATGCATCCCATCTCCATGAAGTAATCAAATCAAAAGGCTATTCCCACAGTTGGGTGAGTCAATCTCCATTGAAACAATCTAATCAAAGGTTTCTACCATTCAATTTTGAAACAGGATTAAAGAATGTGGCTTTTCTGAGGTACACAACATTTTCAAACTAGCACATAGTATTTTTTCATAACCCCTTCTTTTGGGATTACAATAACATGCATTATACCACTTGAGGTTTCCTTATAGCTCAGTAATGCTATGTTCATTTTTTTAAGCATTTTCTCCCTATTGCTGTGCCTTGGAGTTTATTATTTGTCAAGGTACAACCTGACATGTCCTGAATTGTTTTTTTTTTCCTCTTTCATTTCTCTACCTAACAAGCTGTTTCTTTTCTGTGTGTCTTAAACATATTGAATTCATTGCTAACAGATCCTTTATGGTCCTAGTCCACGTACTGATGTATATATGTAATTTCTGGGTACATTTCTACAGAATTATTTTTTCCTCATTATAATCTTTACAATCATTGTTATACATTCAGTGCTCCATCAGCATCAAATGCCCAATAGGTACCTTCTTTTTGTCTTCTATTAACCTATCATGTCAATGTTAACTCTCAAAGTTCACTCACTAATATTAGCTCATATTAGTGAAACCATTCAGTATTTTTCCTTTTGTCTCTGGCTAATTTCACTCACATAATGTCCTCAAGGTTCATCCATGTTGGTGCATGCTGCATTACTTTGTTCTGTCTTGCAATTGTGTAATATTCCATAGTATATCTATACCATAGTTTCTTTAGCCACTCATCCATTGATGGACATCTGTGCTGTTTCCATCCCTTGCAGTTACAACTATACACATCAATGTGAAAATGTCTGTTTGTGTCCTTGTCTTCAATTATTCTGAATATATACCAAGTAATGAGATAGTTGGATCATATGAAACTTCTATAATTCACTTCCTGAGGTACTGCCAAACTTCCTTGAAGACTGGCTGTACCAGTCTACACTCCCACCAACAGTGAATGAGTATACTTATTTCTCTACATTTTCTCATACTTGTAGTTTTCTCTCTCTCTCTCTCTCTATATATATATATATAAAATGATCATTCTAATAGGTGTGAGATGATACCTCATTGAGTTTTTACTTATATTTTCCTAATAGCCAGTGAAGTTGAGCATCTTTTCATATGTTTTATTCATTTGTATTTTCTCTTCTGAAAAGTGTTTGTCCATGTCTTTTACTCATTTTATAACTGAGTTGTTTATCTTTTATCTTGTTGAGTTGTAAAATCTCTCATTGTATTCTGGATAATAACCCCTTATCTGATATGTCATTTCCAAATATGTCTCCCATTGCATAGGCTGCCTTTTTACTTTACAGACAGTCTTTGGTGCAAAAAAGTGTTTAATTTTGAGGAGATTTCATTTATCTATTTCTGTTTTCATTGTTTTCACTTAGGGTGTAAGGTCTAGGAAACCACTTCCTATCACAAGATTTATAAGATATTTCCCTATGTCTTATTCTAAAAGTTTTATGACCACAGCTCCAATGTTTAGGTCTTTGATCCATTTAGAGTTAATTTTTGTACAAGGTTTGAGGTATCTGTCCCATTTCATTCTTTGGATATGGATAACCAGTTCTCCAAACACCATTTATTGGAGAGGCTGCTCTGTTCCAGTTGTGTTGGCTTGACCACCTTATCAAAGACCTGTTGTCTGTAGATGAAAGGATCTATTTATGAAGACTCAGTCAATTCCACTATCAGTATTTCTATCTTTATGCCAGTATCATGGTTTTTTGACCACTGTTGCTTAGTAATAAGCTTTAAAGTCAGATAATGTGAGACCACCCACTTCATTCCTCTTCCTTGTAATATTTTTAGATATTTGGGGCACTCTGCCTTTCCAACAGATTTGGCTATTGATTTTTATATTTCTGCAAAGTAAGTTATTGACATTTTAATTTGTATTGCATTGAATCTATAAATCGGTTTGGGTAGAATCGACATCATAATGATAAATTAATCTTCCAATCCATGAGCATGGTATGTCCTTCCATTTATTTAGGTCTTCTTTGATTTCTTTTAGTAGTTTATTATAATTTTCTGAGTAGTGGTCCTTTGTGCCTTTGGTTAAATTTGTTCATAAATATTTGATCCATTTGGTTGTTATTGTAAATAGAATTTTTTCTTGATTTCTTCCTCAGAACGTTCAGTACTAATGTGTAGAAACCCCAGTGATTTTGGGGTGTTGAGCTTTCCCTTGCCATTTTGTTGTGTTCATTTATTGGTTTTAGTGTGCTAGTGTAGGTTTTTCAGGATTTGTTGACAGTATCATCTGCAAACAGTAGTAATGAAATTTCTTCCTTTCCAATTTGTATCTCTTTTTTTTTTCTTATCTAACTGTTCTCACTAGTACTTCCAGCACAATGTTGAATAACAATGGTGACAGTGGGCATCTTTGTCTTAATCCTGACCTTAAAGGGACAGCTTTCAGCCTTTCCCTATTAAGTATGATGTTAGGTGTTCAGTTTCATATATTTCCTTTATCATGTTGTAGAAAGGGTAAATAGTGGTTGGTTCCATATATTCCTGTCCTTTGAAGTGTTTCCATCAAGAAAGATTGTTAAATTCTGTCAAATGCCTTTTCTGCATCAAATGAGATGATCATGTGTCTTTTCTGCTTTGATTTATTGATGTCTGTGGATTACATTAATTGATTGTCTTGTGTTGAATCATTCTTGCATACCTGGTATAAATCCCACTTGGTCCTAGTGTTTAATTCTTATAATGTGCTGCTGGAATCAATTTGAGAGTATTTTGTTCAAGTTCTTCCATCTGTATTCATTAAAGAGTTTGATCTGTAATGTTCTTTTCTTGTAATATCTTTGCCTGGTTTTGTTGTTAGAGTGATAGAATGAGTTAGGTAACTTTCCCTCCTCTTCAGTTTTTTTTTGAAGAGTTTGAGCATGATCAGTCTTATTTCTATCTTGATTGCTTGTTACAATTCACATGTGAAATCATCTGGTCCTGGAATTTTATTTTTTGGGAGCCTCTTGATGGCTGGTTCAACCTCTTTATTTGTGATTGGTTTGTTGAAGTCCTCTTTGTCTTCTCAAGTCAATGTTAGTCATTCGTACTTTTCTAGAAAGTTTCCCATTTTGTCTGCATTGTCTAGTTTATTACCATATAGTAGTTCATAATGTCATCTCATTATCTCTTTTATTTCTTTGGGGTCAGTAGTTATTTCCTACTACAAACATATTTCATACTTTCTTTTGTTTACTAATGGTGATACTGGTACTCCAAATATTGCCTTATGTCAGAATACTCTTTCCATGGAATAGTTTAAAAATAAGAAATACTCATTCTTCCATGTTTTCTTGTAGCTTCTATTGGCCATCTGACTTATTTCTGACTGAAGAAAAGTTAGAGGGAGTTATTTATTGGCTTCCGTAGAGAATTTACTTCATCATACACAGGGAAAGGCATGGGAAGGGAATTATTTTTTCTTATTTTCTTCCTTCCTTCTTTGTATATAGCTGTGTGAAGATATGATTCTTGGAAATATGGCTGTCATTTATGACCATAAGTTGACAACCTGATAATAAAAGCCAAGAAACTTTGGGTAGTGGAGTGGAAAAGACTGGTTCCTTGGTGACAGCTTAAATTTTTGAACCTACACCATGACACTATCTCCAGATTTATCATTGATCAGAAAAAAAAGTGTCTGTTTAGTTGGTCTTCTTTTTTTTTTGCATAGGTAGGCACCAGGAATTGAACCCAGGTCTCTCACATGGCAGGCAAGAATTTTGCTTGCTGAGCAACCAGGGCCCACCCTTAATTGGACTTTTAATTGAGCATTTGATAATTTGTAGCTTGAAACTCTCAGAGTTATATCATGTATCAGGGATACATGCCTGAGACACTTTTTTTAGTGTCTATCATAACACTCATCAGTTGTTATTCTTTATCTTTCAATGTCTTTGCTCTCTGAAATTATAAGCTCTGTCTGTAGAGACAGAAACTATTTCTGTCTTGTTTGCTACTTTGTTATTTGTGCTAAGGTTAGTACAGAGAACAAATATGCATGGTGGGGAAATTTTTGCTTCTTTTTGATAAACATTGACGAGCAGAATTTTAATTTATGATCATGAGAAGGATGGGTTTTACAAATATAAGCAAAAATTTTAAATAAAATCTATTATACCTGACTGGTGTTTGTTGTTCATTATACCCAGGTTTTCTCTGAAAAATAAAAAATCTCCAACATTGTTTATCTTATATTTGCTTAGTTCAGCATTTGCATAACATTTCATGTGTTCAAAATGTTGATATCAGTCAAAATATTTCCTTCAGGACTTTTCATTAAATACAACCCTGACTCAATTTCTCGTTTAAATTTAAACAAGGCTGAATGATACTTTTAGAAATAATTATACCTTTGTTATAATCTTCAATGGGCAGTGATTAAGGGGGAAACAATAAAAGGTCTTGAGCTAGGGAGAAGCAGAGTTGTGTTTTGAGGGATTATTATAAAAGCAGTATAGATGGCTCCATTCGAATGTACATATGAGAAATTCTAGAATGAAACCTGAAAGCTACTGCAGTTCAGTGACCATGGTCAACTAAAGCCTAAAAAGTTCCTGAATTCAGGTGGTGGTATAGGAATGGGTGGGGTTCATTGTAGTAGTAGATTTCACTGCTTAGTATGTAAGGTAAACGAAAACTATTCTGAAGGTTTTCAGTGAAAGAACAACTTAATTTCCACAAACTTTTATTAAGGATCTTTTGTGTTCTCTGTACTGACCTTAGCACAAATAACAAAGTAGCAAACAAGACAGAAATAGTTTCTGTCTATACAGACAGAGCTTATAATTTCAGAGAGCAAAGACATTGAAAGATAAAGAATAACAACTGATGAGTGTTATGATAGACCATCTACTAGAAGTTTTGATTACATAAATCATGATAACGACATTTTGAGCTATTTACCACTTGTCTGGCATTGTTCGTAGCACTCATTAGCTCAATTAAGAGTCATAGTAAGCTAGTGAAAGAGACGCTATTAGTTCCATCCCTATCTGATGAACTTGTGTGATAGAGAGAATTTAAGTAACTTTCCTAGAGTATTAGAACTAAGAATAATGGATGTAGGTTTCAAACACATGCCGTCTGTGATGATTAGGTTTTGGTGTCAACTTGGCCAAGTGATGATGCCCAGTTGTCTGGTCATGCAAGCACTGGCCTGATCATTGCTGCAAGGATATTTCATGGCTGATTGATAAACCAGAAGGCTGGTGTAGTAAATAATCAGCCAGTCGAATGCATCTTGTGTTTGTTGACTGCTCACAAGAGCAATCTTGATAGCTCAAGACCTTTTATTGTTTTCCCCTTAATCACTGCCTGTTGAAGATTATAACAAAGGTATAATTATTTCTAAAAGTATCATTTTATGTATCTTCCAATGTCATAATCCAATCAGCTGAAGACATTTAATGAAGAAGAGGAACTCTTTCACTGCTTCTTCAGCCAGCAAGCCTCTCCTGTGAAGCTCATCCAGACCCTTCATGGAGTCGCCTGTTCCACAGCCTTCCCCATGGACTTTGGACTTTTCTATTCCCATGGTTGCATGAGCTACCTTTATAAATCTCATACTTGCAGATATTTCCTGTTGGTTCTGTTTCTCTAGAGAACCCTGACTAATACACCCTCTATCTCCAGAGGCCAAATGCTTAACTATTATGATGAAAAAAAATTGATGACCTCAGTTATTAAAATGTTGCATTTAGGACTTATTAAGGATATTCAGAGAATTTTTTTCCAGTAGTTGATTAGAAATAAAGACATTAAAAGGAATTATAAGTTATCTGGAGATATTCCTGAAGAGATAAATCTAACCTCAGTTATTGCAATCCTTGAGAAATTTCTAATAAATACAGAAACCTGCTGGCAGAAACAATACGGAAGTACTCCTTAGGAAAAGGGTAGAAAGAAGCAAGAAAAAATGTGATAGATTTCCCTTGAGAGATGAAGATGGTAGAGTTATGGGAGTTCCATTCTTAGTTTTGCTTTGAGAGTTATACATCTCTAGGGTGAAGTGAAAACTTGAGTAAAATATCACATCCCTATGGAACTAAAGACATGTTGTTGTCCAAGGTGTAATTACAATCCCATAGTTTCCCTATTACATGCAGATTCTGTTCCCTGGTGAAGAAACTGAGCAGTTTTCTAAACTGTTTATAACCAAGTGCATGAAATATTAATCCAGCATTCAGTCTTATGTATCTTTCCTAAGGAATGATCATTTTTTTCCTCTCGTGCTTTGGGGGGCTCAAAGCAAAATTCAGAAATTATGATCTCTATCACAGAAAAAACTCCAGGGCATGTTGACTATGTAGCATGGTCTACATCCTCTCAGAATCAAAGGAACCAATATCTTCAAATTGGAATTTGATTCCAGGATCCCAAGGGTAAATCAAAGCAAACAGTAAGCTCAATGTTGTTCTGGTCTGAAGAGGGTGAGTCTCTAATCTATTTATATTACTCCTTATTTTGAGAAGTACATCAGGGATTAAGGCATGCTGCTTGCTTCCCCATTTTGACAATCTTGCCACTCAAGTGAAAATGACAGAAAATCTGTTTGAGGTCCAGCAGAGCATGTTAGGAGTCCTAAAGAGCCTCTAGGTTCCCCTATTCCAGTGTGTAAGTCCCCACTCCATGGAGGAATGCAGCCTTGCAGATTTATGGCTTTTAATCAGGGATGTGAGGTAGCTCCTGGACCTCTCTTAGACTTCAGTCCCTTAGATTTGATCCTGGAACATTACTCATGATTCACACCCTGGCAGGGTATAACCTGCATGAGATGTTAATCCAGGTTGCTGGAACCTCTACTTTCAGTTTTAATCTGGAGGATGGTGTTTAGGAGAATAAAGAGAGGCTGAGATAAGATCAAAGGATTCTGCTTGGTCCTTATTCTCACTTCTCCTTGGATTTCTCTATCAGTCATCTTATTGTCTAGCAGAACTAGCCATTCTCTTTAGGCTGATATGATGCTGGTCTTGGCTATATTTGGCTTAAGAATCTAATCAGAAGTGATTTTTACTCAGTATCATGGTAGTGGTAAAGGTAGATTCAAACGTCTAGGTTGAGTTTGACTAATAATACTGCATCTACTTATACACCACTCTAGTGGGAAGGGATATTGTAGGAATATCTGGGTTGTCCTCTGCTATAACACTTTTATGTTTTCCCACAGATAACCCAGAAT
Source organism: Tamandua tetradactyla (assembly GCF_023851605.1). Taxonomy (NCBI): domain Eukaryota; kingdom Metazoa; phylum Chordata; class Mammalia; order Pilosa; family Myrmecophagidae; genus Tamandua; species Tamandua tetradactyla. Next base: position 14,721,381 of record NC_135334.1, on the reverse strand, counting down.
AGAATGTCTACTGGAAATGTCTCTTTTGTGACTGAATTCATTCTAATGGGACTAACAGAACAACCAGATTTCCAACTGCCTCTGTTTTTCCTTTTTCTAGCCATGTATATTTTCACTTTGCTGGGAAACTCAGGCTTGATTACTTTAATTGGGCTAAATTCTCACCTTCACACTCCCATGTATTTTTTCCTCTTTAACTTGTCTTTCATTGACTTCTTTTATTCTTCTGTTTTTATACCAAAAATGCTGATGAACTTCATATCAAAGGGGAATATTATCTCCTACCAGGGATGCATGGCCCAGCTCTTTTTTTTCTGTTTTTTTGTCATTGCGGAGTGCTATGTGCTGACATCGATGGCCTATGATCGCTATGTGGCCATCTGTAATCCACTTTTGTATAACACTGCTATGTCCCCTAAAGTATGTGCCAACCTTATTTTTGGTTCATACCTAATGGCATTTTCTGGTGCTATGGCCCATACTGGATACATGCTGAGACTGACCTTCTGTGATGCAAACACCATTAACCATTATTTCTGTGACATCCTCCCTGTGCTCCAGCTCTCCTGCACGAGCACCCATGTCAATGAGCTGGTGGTCTTCATCGTTGGGGGAATCAACATTGTTGTGCCCAGTCTCACCATCTTTATCTCATATGGCTTCATTCTCTGTAGCATCCTGCATATAAATTCCACTGAGGGCAGGTTCAAAGTCTTCAGCACCTGTGGTTCCCACATAATGGCTGTTTCTCTGTTCTTTGGTTCATGTTCATTTATGTATCTCCAACCATCTTCTGCCAAGTCTGTAAATGAAGGGAAAATCTCTTCTCTCTTCTATACCATTGTCGTTCCCATGATGAACCCATTAATCTACAGCTTGAGGAATAAAGATGTAAAACTTGCTCTGAGAAAAACCCTGCATAGTGGAAATATGTTATTATAGGTAGGCTCTCTTCTACAGGTCACTTCAAGTCAAGGAGGTTCAGCCTTTTATTTACCTTATAGTTGTGGCAGCCTTTTAATTCTATTTCTTTATTATCATTAAAAAGTATATTTGAGACTTTTTTCAATAAGTTATTATCTGTATTGTTATACCTTCTTCTTTTGCTCACCATGTGCACAATTTCTTTACCTTCTATCTCTTTTCCCTGATATTTTTTCATTGTGAGTTGGAATTTTTTTTTCTCCTGGAATATGACGAGCGGTTACATAATGATTGAAAAAAAGTAATGCTAGATTGATATTTTGTCATAGGAGAGGGTAATCTTTGTCTGAAAGTGTGATCATGGCAGTGGAAGCATACTCAGATAATATGCCTACACTCCTGTCATTCCATCCTCACTTAACTGGAGTAGGTCTCATTTAAATGCCAGGGTTACACAGAGTTAGAAAATTCCATAGAGACCATCAACAATAATCTACTTTCCTGAATGAATAACATGCATTAAGTTATTTTGCAAAATTATTATTTTTGTACACTTATATAAGTCCCCAATGGGTGAATAATACATATTTATTGCTTGTATAGGAAAGTGAAACCCATAGAGATTTCATGAACAAATAGAAACTGACTTTTTCAAGCTTTTCAAATGATATAAAGATAATTTAAAGTGTTCCCTGGTCCTTGTATTTTAGAGAATACGGTGTTGGGAGAAAATGGCTATTGCAACATGAAATTAGGCCAAGACACAAAGAGAGAAATTGTCAAAAATGAGAAGTCCCTGGGTGGAAATGTTCAACAAGATGTCAGAAACTTCATTTTAACTATAGTTTATATCCTGGGCTGCAGCCTGCTGTCACTGTCCTCCACTGTCCATAAACTTTGATAAAATTTATAGTTCACAATAAGTATAAATTAGTATGTTTTACAGAATGGATAAGAAAAGCTCTGCTCACATGCTTTGGAATCAGATAGAAAGAGATAGCAAATAAAATAGATGAAATAGCAAGTAGTAAACAAAACTCAACTTATAATTTAGAACATAAAATGATGGGAAATTGAACCACCCTACCCATTTCTGCCCTCTTCCTTATAGGAACACCTAAAAATTACAATGCTCACAGGGTTTCTCTGGGCAGGATATTGGTTTTGTTTATTTGCTGTTAAGGAAATGTTAATCCCATAGGACTGGAGGAAGCAAGAACAGCTAAACAACACCTGTTTTGTCAGCTTCCATCTAACTCCTGTATTTTTCTCTTTAGCATACAGTAAAAGAAGACTATTTTTTTTTGTGGTCTGCAACACTTTATGTGGTCTGTTAGGGATTGATTCCTGTCCTCTTTAAAGACATATTCCAGTCTTATCCAACATTGCTGTGGGTGTGAACCAATTTGTAAATAGTCCTTTAAAGATATTATGTGTTATGGTGTGGACTAATGTATGAGTAGCATCTCTGAAGGTCCTATTTAGATCAGTTCAGTATGAACCAAGGTGGACTTTAATCTACCTGACTGGGGTCCTTATCAGCACAGGAAATTTGGACTCATTCAGTTTAAAAACAATCAGCAGTGCTGTCTTAGTGCCTGCCACCATAGCTGTGTCTCTTAGGCTTTTCCTGCCACTCCTCATTGTCTTCATCCTATCCTACTTTTGCATCTCTTCATCTTTCTTTCGGACATATTCTTCCAAGAATTTTCACTGTAACAACTTTTCTCACTTTTCATTGGAACCTTGCAGGCCCTTTTCCAGAACTCCAGAGTCCTCCTCAGTCCCCAAGATGGTCTTTATTCCATCTATCAGATGGACACACAGTTCAGGTTCTCTTTTCTGTCTAAAGATAATCCTCCCTTCCATTTTTTTTGTATGTCTGTCTTTCCTATTCAAGGTAGGTAGAGATTGAGATGCTCTTTGAACAGGTCATCTCTTTATTTCCTATAGAAATTTCCTGTAAAAATTTCCCTGTAAAACTTACAAAAAGCTCTTTTTCATTCAAACATTGTACTACTTATAGTTTCACTAAGTAAAGAAGTAGTTGACAAAAAGTTGTGGACATGGACAAGCAAAATAATTTCTAGAATTTGTGAATTTCATAAATGAAATCAGAAAGAAAGATAGATGTTAAAGATGGAGATGGTATAATCTAGGAATGCCTAGAGTGTATAATAATAGTGAAATGTACAATGTACAAATTTTAAAAATGTTTTGGCATGAGGAAGAACAAAGGAATGTCATTACTGCAGGGTGCTGAAAATGGACAATAATTAATACTTTAAAATGTCACCTTATGTGTGAGACTAAAGCAAAAAATGTTTGTTTGTTACAAAATTTAGATTTTGACTAGAGCATTTCCTAATATAACTCATGTAGATAGTTTTGATTGAATGTCATAAGTACTTGGAATCTCAGGTAACACATGAGATTTTGTTGGTTTCTCCAGAGTGATCCCCCGATGAATCCCAGAATGATTTGATCAGTGACTGGAAAAGTATTTGCAAGCCTCCTTCGGGGAATGGTGAGAGTGGGGAGAAATTCAACTTCCCCAAGTTGAATTCTTGATATTCTCACAAGCAGTGTGGACAACCAAAGCTGTAGGCTGAGCCCCCAGTCTTGAGGTTTGTTCACATGAAACTTAACCCCACAAAGGATAGGTCAAGTCTACTCAAAATTCAGGCCTAAGAGTCACACCCAAGGGAGCCTCTTTTGTTGCTCAGATGTGGCCCCTCTCTCCAGCCAACACGAAAAGCAGTCTCACCACCCTCCCTCTCTCTGTGTGGGACATGACTCCCAGGGGTGTGGACCTTCCTGGCAACGTGGGACAGAGATCCTGGAATGAGCTGAGACTCAGCATCAAGGGACTGAGAAAAACCCTACAATGAGCTGAGAATTAACATCAAGGGATTGAGAGAACCTTCTCGACCAAAAGGGGGAAGAATAAAATGAGACAAAGTGTCAATGGCTGAGAGATTCCAAACAAAGTCCAGAGGTTATCCTGGAGATTATTCTTATGCATCAAGTAGATATCACCTTGTTGTTCAAGATATGGTGGAGAGGCTGGAGGGAATTGCCTGAAAATGTAGTGCAGTGTTCCAGTAGCCATGTTTCTTGATGTCTCTTAGGCTTTTGATATAAAAGCAATGATATAGCTTTCACAATGAGACTCTGTGAATGTGAAAACCTTATGTCTGATGCTCCTTTTAGCTACTATATCAACAGAAGAGTAGAACATATGGGACAAAAATAAATAATAGGGGGAACAAATGTTAAAATAAATTCAGTTTGAAATATTGGTGAATGATAGTGAGGGGTAAAGGGCATGGTATGTATAGTCTTTTTTTCTCTATTATCATTTTATTTGTTTTTCTGTTCTCTTTTTATTTCTTTTTCTAAATCAATGCAAATGTACTAAGAAATGATGAATATGCAACTATGTGATAATAATAAGAATTACTGATTGTATATGTAGAATGAAATGATATCTAAATGTTTTGTTTGTTAATTTTTTTTAATTAATAAAAAAGTTTAAAAAAAGTTGTGGACATGGACAAGCATAATAATTTCTAGAATTTGTGAGGTTTCTTTTAGTAATGGTTCTTGTTCTGGATTTTCAGTTTGAAAATTGTAAAGGAATTTCCTCCCTTTTTGGGCTAGAGTTTTTCCTTTATTTTTCAGGATGTGTTAGGAGTGGTGAAAGTCACTGCTCTGCCTGTCTTCCTCAATCTTCATCAAACTTAGATGGTTCTTGTAAATGCCTGTATTTTGTTGCATTGTTCACCTGATGTATGGCCATACGTAAAATAGAAATTTCATCAACTTCTCCATCTATCTGTAGAAGAGGAGTTATTTTACACGCAGTGTTTTCCTTTCACTCCATAAATATCCTGGAATTCATATGGATTGTGATGAAATGTAGCATAATAATATTCATGGCAACAGACGAGAGTGCCACAGGAAATATCAAAGTTCTTTGTTTTTCCAGCCAAGTAACAAGGGTTTCTCTTTGCAAAGGAAGAATGTCTGCTTACTCCTTTAAAAACAACAAAGAAAAATATTGTGAAAATAACATTATTCTATTGAGATATATCAAAAATGTACATTTGATTTCTTTATCTTTTTTTGTATGACAGACACAAAAATAAACTGTTCATTAATACTTTCATTAGGGAAAGATGGCCCTCACAGGATATCACTGTCAGGGAATGTACTTCAGTATGCATGCCTTTTTTATGTTTATCAGAGGTGTCATGAGTTTTGAAAAGTTTGAAAACATTTATGTATGAAAATAGCCTTAGGATATAATTATACTAATAAAAATATATAACTTAAGTCATATAAAATTATTAGAATGAGAGAAAGCATCAGTAATTTACATGTACTATCATATTTACCCAACTTTATAATTTTTAAAAAACTCTTTCTCTCCAAGTAGAATATGAATAGGTAGTCTACTTTTCTCCTTTTTTGGCTTATCCATTAAATGCTTGGGGAATAGCTTAAAATTACTTCATTTGAATTTTGCTCTAGAGCATAGATTTTAAACTTTCACTTTTCATAAAGACATAAACTAAGCCTATATTATAAAAGTCTTACATTCTTGATAATTATCTACAAATGCTTATTGAATGGCAGACATAGTACAAATCTTGTTATCTGAGAACTATATCATATTTACGGGTACTCCTGCTGGAATGTGAATCAGAAAATAGCCTGGCTCTGATACGTCCATGAAGTCATTAGGTTAATTTTACAGGTTGAAGTTTTATTCTTTACTGACTTTGTAAATTTAACCACTTCAATTTATGATAATCCTGGAACGGCTGGCTGGCTGAGAGAAGCAGCTCGGGTGAGATCGCCGAGGCGCGCGGGCCTTACCGGGCGGGGTGGCAAGCGGCCGGAGTTACTCCCTTCCCCCTTCCCGGGCCGGCTGGGAGAATTGGAGAGGCGGTCCCCTGAAACAAAGACGGCTGGCGCCCACACCACGCGCAGTCCCCGGACCAACTGAGAGAATTGGATCGGAAACCCCCAGGCCGCGGAGAACGGTGACAGGTGGGGGAGGCCCCTTCCAAACCCGTGACTCCCGGGGAACGTGCACTCTCTCGGGCGGGCCGCTGCCGCTGGCGCCCTCCCGCCACGCTTGTTGCCCAGGGCCGACTAGGAAATTCGGACGGGCTCTTTCCCTGGCTGCGGCGACCAGCAACCCTCCCTGCGTTCGGACCCCGGGCCGGCTCAAGCCGTTTCGGCTAGCGAACCCCCAGGACGGCGAGAGTTTTCCAAAGTTTAAGGTCCCACAGCACCTTTTACTGGTGGGACCCGCAGACAAACGTGTGCCACGAGCGCCACCTACTGGGCAGGATAAGAAAAACAGAACCCAGAGATTTCACAGAAAAATATTACAACCTTGCTGGGTCCAACACCAAGAGAAATCTGAATAAATGCCCAGACGCCAGCAGCAGAAGATAACTGTCCACGCTCAAAAGATTGAGAATATGGCTCAGTCAAAGGAACAAACCAATAGCTCAAATGAGACACAAGAGCTGAGACAACTAATGCTGAATATACGAACAGAAATGGAAAACCTCTTCAAAAATGAAATCGATAAATTGAGGGAGGACATGAAGAGGACATGGGCTGAACATAAAGAAGAAATAGAAAAACTGAAAAAACAAATCGCAGAACTTATGGAAGTGAAGGATAAAGTAGCAAACATAGAAAAAATAATGGATAGCTACAATGATAGATTTAAAGAGACAGAAGATAGAATTAGTGATTTGGAGGATGGAACATCTGAATTCCAAAAAGAAACAGAAACTATAGGGAAAAGAATGGAAAAATTTGAACAGGGTATCAGGGAACTCAAGGACAATATGAACCGCACAAATATACGTGTTGTGGGTGTCCCAGAAGGAGAAGAGAAGGGAAAAGGAGGAGAAAAACTAATGGAAGAAATTATCACTGAAAATTTCCCAACTCTTATGAAAGACCTAAAATTACAGATCCAAGAAGTGCAGCGCACCCCAAAGAGATTAGACCCAAATAGGCGTTCTCCAAGACACTTACTAGTTAGAATGTCAGAGGTCAAAGAGAAAGAGAAGATCTTGAAAGCAGCAAGAGAAAAACAATCCATTACATACAAGGGAAACCCAATAAGACTTTGTGTAGATTTCTCAGCAGAAACCATGGAAGCTAGAAGACAGTGGGATGATATATTTAAAATACTAAAAGAGAAAAACTGCCAACCAAGACTCCTATATCCAGCAAAATTATCCTTCAAAAATGAGGGAGAAATTAAAACATTCTCAGACAAAAAGTCACTGAAAGAATTTGTGACCAAGAGACCAGCTCTGCAAGAAATACTAAAGGGAGCACTAGAATCAGATACAAAAAGACAGAAGAGAGAGATATGGAAAAGAGTGTAGAAAGAAGGAAAATCAGATATGATATATATAATACAAAAGGCAAAATGTTAGAGGAAAATATTATCCAAACAGTAATAACACTAAATGTCAATGGACTGAATTCCCCAATCAAAAGACATAGACTGGCAGAATGGATTAAAAAACAGGATCCTTCTATATGCTGTCTACAGGAAACACATCTTAGACCCAAAGATAAATATAGGTTGAAAGTGAAAGGTTGGGAAAAGATATTTCATGCAAATAACAACCAGAAAAGAGCAGGAGTGGCTATACTAATATCCAACAAATTAGACTTCAAATGTAAAACAGTTAAAAGAGACAAAGAAGGACACTATATACTAATAAAAGGAACAATTAAACAAGAAGACATAGCAATCATAAATATTTACGCACCGAATCAGAATGCCCCAAAATACGTGAGGAATACACTTCAAACACTGAAAAGGGAAATAGACTCATATACCATAATAGTTGGAGACTTCAACTCACCACTCTCATCAAGGGACAGAACATCTAGACAGAGGATCAACAAAGAAATAGAGAATCTGAATATTACTATAAATGAACTAGACTTAATAGACATTTATAGGACATTACATCCCACAACAGCAGGATACACCTTTTTCTCAAGTGCTCATGGATCATTCTCAAAGATAGACCATATGCTGGGTCACAAAGCAAGTCTTAACAAATTTAAAAAGATTGAAATCTTACACAAAACTTTCTCGGACCATAAAGGAATGATGTTGGAAATCAATAATAGGCAGAGTGCCAGAAAATTCACAAATACGTGGAGGCTCAACAACACACTCCTAAACAACGACTGGGTCAAAGAAGAAATTGCAAGAGAAATTAGCAAATACCTCGAGGCGAATGAAAATGAAAACACAACATATCAAAACTTATGGGACGCAGCAAAGGCAGTGCTAAGAGGGAAATTTATTGCTCTAAATGCCTATATCAGAAAAGAAGAAAAGGCAAAAATTCAGGAATTAACTATCCATTTGGAAGAACTGGAGAAAGAACAGCAAGCTAACCCCAAAGCAAGCAAAAGGAAAGAAATAACAAAGATTAGAGCACAAATAAATGAAATTGAAAACATGAAAACAATAGAGAAAATCAATAAGGCCAGAAGTTGGTTCTATGAGAAAATCAATAAGATTGATGGGCCCTTAGCAAGATTGACAAAAAGAAGAAGAGAGAGGATGCAAATAAATAAGATCAGAAATGGAAGAGGAGACATAACTACTGACCTCACAGAAATAAAGGAGGTAATAACAGGATACTATGAACAACTTTACGCTAATAAATACAACAATTTAGAGGAAATGGACGGGTTCCTGGAAAGACATGAACAACCAACTTTGACTCAAGAAGACATAGATGACCTCAGCAAACCAATCACAAGTAAAGAAATTGAATTAGTCATTCAAAAGCTTCCTAAAAAGAAAAGTCCAGGACCAGATGGCTTCACATGTGAATTCTACCAAACGTTCCAGAAAGAATTAGTACCAATTCTCTTCAAACTCTTCAAAAAATCGAAGTGGAGGGAAAACTACCTAATTCATTCTATGAAGCCAACATCACCCTCATACCAAAACCAGGCAAAGATATTACAAAAAAAGAAAACTACAGACCAATCTCTCTAATGAATACAGATGCAAAAATCCTCAATAAAATTCTAGCAAATCGTATCCAACAACACATTAAAAGAATTATACATCATGACCAAGTAGGATTCATCCCAGGTATGCAAGGATGGTTCAACATAAGAAAATCAATTAATGTAATACACCATATCAACAAATCAAAGCAGAAAAATCACATGATCATCTCAATTGATGCAGAGAAGGCATTCGACAAGATTCAACATCCTTTCCTGTTGAAAACACTTCAAAAGATAGGAATACAAGGGAACTTCCTTAAAATGATAGAGGGAATATATGAAAAACCCACAGCTAATATCATCCTCAATGGGGAAAAATTGAAAACTTTCCCCCTAAGATCAGGAACAAGACAAGGATGTCCACTATCACCACTATTATTCAACATTGTGTTGGAGGTTCTAGCCAGAGCAATTAGACAAGAAAAAGAAATACAAGGCATCAAAATTGGAAAGGAAGAAGTAAAACTATCACTGTTTGCAGACGATATGATACTATACGTCGAAAACCCGGAAAAATCCACAACAAAACTACTAGAGCTAATAAATGAGTACAGCAAAGTAGCAGGTTACAAGATCAACATTCAAAAATCTGTAGCATTTCTATACACTAGTAATGAACAAGCGGAGGGGGAAATCAAGAAACGAATCCCATTTACAATTGCAACTAAAAGAATAAAATACCTAGGAATAAATTTAACTAAAGAGACAAAAAACCTATATAAAGAAAACTACAAAAAACTGCTAAAAGAAATCACAGAAGACCTAAATAGATGGAAGGGCATACCGTGTTCATGGATTGGAAGACTGAATATAGTTAAGATGTCAATCCTACCTAAATTGATTTACAGATTCAATGCAATACCAATCAAAATCCCAACAACTTATTTTTCAGAAATAGAAAAACCAATAAGCAAATTTATCTGGAAGGGCAGGGTGCCCCGAATTGCTAAAAACATCTTGAGGAAAAAAAACGAAGCTGGAGGTCTCGCGCTGCCTGACTTTAAGGCATATTATGAAGCCACAGTGGTCAAAACAGCATGGTATTGGCATAAAGATAGATATATCGACCAATGGAATCGAATAGAGTGCTCAGATATAGACCCTCTCATCTATGGACATTTGATCTTTGATAAGGCAGTCAAGCCAACTCACCTGGGACAGAGCAGTCTCTTCAATAAATGGTGCCTAGAGAACTGGATATCCATATGCAAAAGAATGAAAGAAGACCCATCTCTCACACCCTATACAAAAGTTAACTCAAAATGGATCAAAGATCTAAACATTAGGTCTAAGACCATAAAACAGTTAGAGGAAAATGTTGGGAGATATCTTATGGATCTTACAACTGGAGGCGGTTTTATGGACCTTAAACCTAAAGCAAGAGCACTGAAGAAGGAAATAAATAAATGGGAACTCCTCAAAATTAAACACTTTTGTGCATCAAAGAACTTCATCAAGAAAGTAGAAAGACAGCCTTCACAATGGGAGACAATATTTGGAAATGATATATCAGATAAAGGTCTAGTATCCAGAATTTATAAAGAGATTGTTCATCTCAACAACAAAAAGACAGCCAACCCAATTACAAAATGGGAAAAAGACTTGAACAGACACCTCTCAGAAGAGGAAATACGGATGGCCAAGAGGCACATGAAGAGATGCTCAATGTCCCTGGCCATTAGAGAAATGCAAATCAAAACCACAATGAGATATCATCTCACACCCACCAGAATGGCCATTATCAACAAAACAGAAAATGACAAGTGCTGGAGACGATGCGGAGAAAGAGGCACACTTATCCACTGTTGGTGGGAATGTCAAAGGGTGCAACCACTGTGGAAGGCAGTTTGGCGGTTCCTCAAAAAGCTGAATATAGAACTGCCATACGACCCAGCAATACCATTGCTAGGTATCTACTCAAAGGACTTAAGGGCAAAGACACAAACGGACATTTGCACACCAATGTTTATAGCAGCATTATTTACAATTGCAAAGAGATGGAAACAGCCAAAATCTCCATCAACAGAAGAGTGGCTAAACAAACTGTGGTATATACATACGATGGAATATTATGCAGCTTTAAGACAAGATAAACTTATGAACCATGTAATAACATGGATGGACCTAGAGAATATTATGCTGAGTGAATCCAGCCAAAAACTAAAGGACAAATACTGTATGGTCCCACTGATGTGAACGGACATTCGAGAATAAACTTGAAATATGTCATTGGTAACAGAGTTCAGCAGGAGTTAGAAACAGGGTAAGACAATGGGTAATTGAAGCTGAAGGGATACAGACTGTGCAACAGGACTAGATACAAAAACTCAAAAATGGACAGCACAATAATACCTAATTGTAAAGTAATCATGTTAAAACACTGAATGAAGCTGCATCTGAGCTATAGGTTTTTGTTTTGTTTTGTGTTGTTTAGTTTTGATTTTACTATTATTACTTTTATTTTTTTCTCTATATTAACATTCTATATCTTTTTCGGTTATGTTGCTAGTTCTTCTAAACCAATGCAAATGTACTAAGAAATGATGATCATGCATCTATGTGATGATGTTAAGAATTAATGATTGCATGTGTAGAATGGTATGATCTCTAAATGTTGGGTTAATTTCTTTTTTTCCGTTAATTAAAAAAAAAAAAAAAAAAGAGAAGGGATAATTGGAGATGAAGGGATACAGACTGTACAACGGGACTGGATATAAAAACTCAGAAATGGACAGCACAATACAAAAAAATTGTTTGAATTAAAAATTAGTGCTTTTAAAGTTAATATAATAAAAAAGTACATGTGAAATAATTTATACTAGCTCAGAAAGAAAACAGACCAGGAAAAACCAGAAGAACCCACAGGGTCTGAGAGAGTGATTTGGAACCAACCCAGGAGAGAAGGGTCAGCAGGCATCACAATGTACCTTTCCTTGTAACAGAAGAGTCCTGGATGCATTGGCCTTTTCTCAGTGAAGGTATCCTCTTATTTGATGCCTTAGTTTAGACATTTTTATGGCCTTAGAACTGTAAATTTGTAACCCAGTAAAACCACTTTGAAAAAACCAACCTCTTTCTCATATATTGCATTTTGGGCGTTTTAGCAAACCAAAACAGATATGCCCCTTAAAAACATTAATCGCAATTTTGTTTTAAAGAGCTCAAGTGACAGTGACTTTAAAGAGCTATAACTCCAGGTTTAGCTTTCAAGGAAAACATGAAGTTAGAAATCTTAGAAACCTATTACATTGGTGATTATGAAATGGTGCCAGTTAATTAACCAAGTTAATGACAAAATCAAGGAACTGATATATTATTGGGCCTTTGACTTCATATAACACCAAGGATGCCATCTTAAAGTAAATAATTTTTAAACTTTTCTCCCGAAAGTTCTCATTCTTCTTCCTGCATGAATAAAGAGAGACACAGATCTTTCCAACCCTTGAATATGAGTTGGCTGGCAAATGAGTTTGAAGCTGACATATTGACATATTGACCCTGGGCCAACTAGTTGACCAAGCACACATGGATTCTAATCTGATTGTTCTGGCATGCTACAGGTCTGAGAAAGTCTTCTGAAAGGTCAGGAATGGAGGGGTCTGATGTGACAGTCCATACCATACTTTGGAAGGCAGCAAGAACAATGAGATATCAAGGCACTCATTGCCCCATTCAATAGTCAAACCAAAGAGGCGTTTGATCACTTGAATGTTAGCTGAAGGATCCACACCAGAGGTGGACAGCACCATTGTGAACAAGGACCCTTTGGGCTATTGAAGGGTGTGTGTTTCAAGGGCTTAAGAAAGACGTTTTGCAGTCTTAAGAGCTACAGTTTTAGTGATGGGAGCCAGGCTGGGGATACTGATGGTCCCTGCTCCAGGCAGAAGCCCCAATCTCAGTTTCCTTATATCAAGCTCTCTACTGTCATTTCAGTGGATCTAAGCTAGTTACAGTGTGAATATTCTAATATGACATATGTTTTCTGAAAACTAGGGCTACTTTTAATTTTGAAATATTTCAAATTAAAAAGTGAAATTTGGTTCCAAACTAATTCAACATTAAATTTGTCAGCAAAAGAAAGAGCTTTTACATGATTTACATATGACTTCAAGTGTTATAAATGTTTAAAGTGTTTTCAAAAGGATTTTTAAGTACATTACTTACTATGGCATTCAATATCTCCTATTGTTGGTGAGTTTTCACATCTGTCTATAATATCAAAAATTCTTGTCCAGATACTGTTTAATTAAATAAACCTGAAAAGATTGTCTCAGATGCAAATGCAAATTTCCAATAAAGTTATGATGATGCTTTATTTGGAAATACTATCTAAGAAAAATAAAATCACCACAATTCTCCTTCAAGTACAAAATGGATTGTGCTTAAAAGTCACAATAATACGGTATATAATGAAAATTCTTAATTTTCTTGTTACCATCTATGCTGGTTAGAATCTGTGGTTGACCCCAGAAAATCCATGCCCTTTAATCCTCATTCAATATTGCTGGTTGGGAGCTCCCATGGACATGTGACTCCATGGACATGTGACTACCCAGTGTGGGTGGTAATGTTCGATTGGATGATTTTCATGGAGTGTTCATCCCATTGAATGTGGGATTCTTACTGGAGCCCTTTAAGAAGGAATCATTTTGGAAAGAGCCACAGAGCCTACACAGCCAGAGACCTTTGGAGGTGAAGAAGAAATACACCCCTGGGGGAGCTTCATGAATCAACAAGCCTGGAGAGAAAGGTACAGATGTCTGCCATGTTTGCCATGTGCTTTTCCAGTTGAGACAGAAACCTTGTACTTGATTGGCCTTTCTTGAGTGAAGATAACTTCTTGTTGGTGCCTTAATTTTGACAATTTTATAGACTTGCTTTAATTGGGACATTTTCTCGGCCTTAGAAGTATAAATTAGTAATTTGATAAATTCCCTCTTTTAAAATCTATTCTGTTTCCGATATATCACATTCCGGCAGCTAGCAAACTAGAACATCATCTACCAAAACATAATATTCATACTGAAAATTTATTTCATACCATATACTTAATCGCTCATTTTGAAGGACAGTCATATTGATGCTCTTAAGTCTTAGTGACAAATTACACTTTCTGTGTTTTTTAATAAGGCCCACCAAATTGAGGCATTTGGTGGTGATGCTTTTCAATTGTTCACCCTTGCCTGAGAGAGTTAGGAGCTATTGGACCTGTCTGTAACCATCTTTTCACCATGGTGGACACCTTACTAGTTGGAACCTTTACTGAAGGAGTGGAGCCAAGAAAATGAAGGTGAGAAATGGAGCCCTGGTAACATCAATGAAAATGCTCGGTCAAGGCTTGATGGGGAAAACATTTGAACTTTCTGTTTTATGAAAAATAACTTCATTGTATTACGTAAGTTCTTTTTCTCCAAATACCAATTTTATTCACAATTATTTAGGTAGTTCTCTATTTGTGGCTATGAAATGTGGAGCTCTGTTAATATATTTGCTTATATTATGTACCATTATTCAGCAAGAACGATGGCTTTCATTTACAAAACAAATTTGTTGGGAAATGAATAATAAGCAACAATTATCATTTAGAACCAGTAAAATATTCGAACAAGCAAATATAAAGTGTTAACAATAAAAGTTGATTAATAATGTTAAGCTATACCAGCTGTGCTGGTTTGAAAGGATGTATGTCCCCTACAAAAGCCATGCTTTAATCTAAATTTCATTTTGTAAAGGTAGAATGATCCCTATTTAATACTCTATGTTTGAATCTGTAGTTAGATCATCTCCCTGGAGATGCGATTTAATCAAGAATGGTTGTTAAACTAGATTAGGTGATGACATGGCTGCACCCATTTGAGTGGGTCTTGATAAATTTCTGAAGTCTTATAAAAGAAGAAACATTGTGGAGATTGAGAGAGATTCAGAGAGAGCAGAGCAGAGCAACATAGCCACGAGAAGCAGAGTCCAACAGCCAGTGACCTTTGGAGAGGAAGAAGGAAAATGCCTCCCGGGAAGCTTCATGAAACAGGAAGCTAGGAGAAGAAGCTAGCAGATGACGCCATGTTCACCATGTGCCCTTCCAAATGAGAGAGGAACCCTGACCGTGTTCACCGTGTGCCTTTCTAAATGAGAGAGAAAATCTGACTGTGCTTGCTATATGCCCTTCCACTTGAGAGAGAAACCCTGAACTTCATCAACCTCCTTGAACCAAGGTATCTTTCCCTAGATGCCTAATATTGGACATGTCTATAGACTTGTTCTAACTGGGACATTTTCTCAGCCTTAGAACTGTAAACTAGCAACTTATTAAATTCTCCTTTTTAAAAGCCATTCCACTTCTGATATATTGCATTCTGGCAGCCAGCAATCTAGAACACCTGCTTTTGGCACTCTAGTTACAACACTTCTTGAGGGCACTACTCTCCAGTATTTCTTCTACTTCTTTCAAATGTATGGTTTTAACATAACCAAGTTACATAAAATGTCATGGAATCAGATTTTGCCACATTACTATTATTATTTTTTTACATGGGCAGGCATGGCAGGTGAGAACTCTGTCTGCTCAGCCACCATGACCTACCCCCACGTTATTTTTTTTTTACCAGGTTGACACTGCATGCAAAAATGGCAATCTTTTGACTCTATACTATTATATTTTGCAGATGCTTTATTATCTAATTAAAATAAATTTCACATTTCATATATCTAAAAATCTCTTCTTAAATGTTGAAAGATATTTTCACTGGGTATATAGAAAGCCAAGTTGACAGTTACTTTTTCTTTCAGTAATTTAAAGTTGTTTGTTCCTCCATTGTGCACCGATCAACATTGTTTTGTTGAAAGCCTGCTGTCCTTCTTGCCTTCATCCTTCTGTATGTCAAGAGCTCTTCTATTTTTCCCTTGTCTTTCTAAGATTTTCTCTTTTTCACTGATGTGAAGCAATATGATGACCATGAACTTTAGACACATTTTCCCCTTGTTTTTTCTACATGGAGTTCTTTTAGAATCTAGAATTTGTTAGTCTATAATTTTAATTACAACAAATATTGAAACACTTGCCTATTATTTATTCAAATATTTTCTCCGAGCCCTTCCTTCTTTGGGATTGCGAATATTCATGTTTTATACCCTTGAAGTTTTCTCAGAGCTCAGTCATGCTCTTTTCATTTTTTAGCATTTTTTCCCTCTCTGTTTCTATTGCTACCAATTCAAGATCAGTAATAATTTATTCTGCTGTGTTTAATCTAATATTAATCCCACTCACTTTCTTTTGCATTTCACATATGGAATTTTTTATCTCTTGAAATTGTAAATTGAATTTTTCATCTTTCATTTCTCTACTCTGTATATTCTTTCCTTTTCCAGTTTAAACAAATAGGATTTGTTGTTAATAGTTGCTTTAGTGCTTTGGTCTATTCACTGTAGCTCATATATTGTTTCTGGGTAATTTTCTACAAATTGATATTCTCCTTAATATAGATTAGATTTTCCTGATTTATTGCCAACTGTTTGTAACTTTATTCCAAGTTTTTTTAAATTATATTTTATGTTATCTGACAAATAAAATTAGCCATATAATCAAATTCAAATTACTCGTACTGAAATTTGTTTTTCTGGATTTGCAGATTTTGGTGGCAGTATCCCAGGGGCAAAATTTCCCATTTGGCTTGAAGTGCATCAAAGCTAAGTCTCAGGTACCAACTGATGCTAGGATATGTTAATTTAAGCAGCACTCTAGCAGAGTAACAGTGGGACTATATTGGAGTACTGGGCACTCTGCGAGTGACTGAGCAGGAGCGACTCTGTCTGGAGATGACTTTCAGAATTTGGGGGACTCTCCCATCTCTTATAACTGCATTTATTCTACCTATATATAGAGAGGCAGAGACCCTCTCATCAGTTAATGTCTGATAGACTGAAAAGCATTCATGACACCAACCTATTTTGTAGTTACTTTTGTAAAAGTACTATTTAAATTAACCTGTTTCAATACTGGACAATGACGAAGACACATTTTGGTGCAGATTGAGCCAAGGGGAAAACATCACTCTTGTGGACTTGTTTCCATCAGGAAACACTCTTAAACAGTCAGGGCCACCTGATCCTGCATCAAACAGAGGAACAAGTCTCTTTATCTTGGTAAGAAGGTGAGTTTAATGAAGATGTATCATCAAGGAACAGGGGCAAAAACTTTCCAAGACCAGTTTGGAGTTTGAAGTGTGGTTTGGAATTTTAGAACCCCAAATATACAAAGAGATAGCCAGGATCCATAATAAAGCAGAAGAGAAAAAACTAGAAGAGGAAAAGCTGTTTAGTCAACATGTCCTGTTATCTTGAAGGCTCCTCTTCTTTTTGGGTATTTGGGCTTTTGATTTGTCCTTCAAAATGTAGGAAGGTGCTGATATTAGTTCATGTGATATTTAATTTCTGAAAGCAGAGCAAAGGAGAGTTTCTTGGAAGAGAGAGAAAGTATTTTAGATTAGAACAGCTACCTATTTCAACAAGTTTAAAATAAATAACTTCAGGGCTGCTTGATGAAGTGATCATAAAAACAAAGCACAACATTTCTTCCTAACTCCTTCAGACTACACGGAGAATTTTTAGCTAAAGGACTATATTGAATATATTTCTATACATCCAGGTGTCAAAGTCTGTCGCCCAAATGTCTGAATATGGCAATGTATTGGGCTTCCTTGGTCAAGGTGGGAGGGGGTCTTTTGACTTAAACTGTTGGTTTGTTTCAATTGTAGTTCAGAAATGGAGGATTAAAGGCAGCTGTATTTGGTGAGGGGTGATTATTCACCTCTAATGGGTCAAGATGTCAGTGGTCTATGAGAGGGCCTGCCTTATTTTGACATTTTGGTTGGCAGCAGGAATGTCTTTACACAATGCCACAGGCAATAGACAGAGAACAGTCAGATTTTGTTGGCAGAATCCATGGGTCACTGGGAAGCTCTTAAGGTAGCCCATCAAGAGTATCATAATGGTATATTGTTGTCCTTTGAAAATGAACGCAAACTGCTCTTGATTTGTTTTGTAGCTTGGGATGGAATGATACAATTTGACCAGGTAAATAATAGCAAATTAAGTGGGACACACTTGGACTTTTAATTAACAGCAAATTGATTGGAAGGCATTTTGATTTTTCTGGTAGAGGGGCTTTGTTAGGCATGTTTTTATTGAGGTTTTGGTAAACCTCTATGTTTTTTCCCTGATCTTAAGTATAAGCCAGACTGGTGAGTTAAATGGTAAGATGGCAGGTTTTAGAGTACACGCTTCTACCATGTTGCATATAACAGAGCACATTCTTTTAGTTCCCTCTTTGAGTCAATATGGTAGAGTGTTACCCACTTGGAAGAGTTGTGGCACTTATTGGCCCTCATGCTCAACTGTCATCTCAAAGGACTTGGGCTTGGCATATTGGAAGAACTGAACTGTCAGAATGTTTATGTCAAAGTTAGCAAAAAGCAGCAGAGAGGTGGGCAGCAGTTTCGCCTGGCCATGGGAGGATACTAGGTCTTACTTCATGGTGATCTTGGCAGTTGCCTCAGAGTTCCCTCCTCCCAGTCCATCAACTGGCTCTGTGGAGCTGATGCATTGTGCTGGTGAAGTGGAGAATGGAGTGACCTGTAATCTAGCGAATGAAAATGTGTGGGTTTTGGGGATCACAAAATAACACGAGCTTGGTGAACAGGAGACTATACTCTCTTGGGAATCCTGGAGATGATGCTGGATCCCTGTGACAGCAAGAATCAGGCTATGATTGAAGCTCTGAAGCTTGTGTGTCCTGGTGGGTGCACCGACCTGCCGTGTCAGCACCAAGGAGAGTTTCAAGAACTCAAGAGGCTTGTCATAGATGAGACAATGAAGAAGGCATTCTTGGCACAGTTGCCAATAGAGGCACCATGATTCAGCTCTGAGAGGTTCAGCTGGGAACTCCAGTGAATGGAGTTCCCAATTAAATATTGCCAAGATGTTCTCAGTAGGGAGAACAGGCCGTTTCCATGAACACCTAATGGGTGTTTGTGTTTTTGCATTTTTTAGGGCAGTGTGT
The DNA here is from genome assembly GCF_023851605.1 of Tamandua tetradactyla. NCBI lineage: Eukaryota > Metazoa > Chordata > Mammalia > Pilosa > Myrmecophagidae > Tamandua > Tamandua tetradactyla. Next base: position 14,702,309 of record NC_135334.1, on the reverse strand, counting down.
GCTTGCAAAGCATGATTTATTTGGGAGAAGTTGGCCACAGGGTCAACAGATTTGGCTTGACTGTGGTGAGGGCTCCCCTCAAAAATTACTGTAAGGCATCAGGAGCCAAGAGGCTTGCTTAGGAACCCTCCAGTGATGTGTGGCCCTGTAGGGGTGGTGTCTCTGTAGACAATTTGGAGCATATCTTAGGGCCAAAACTGCTCCAACCCCTCCTCAGTGGTATGCCAGCCTCAAGCAGCTGAGGTGAGTAAGCTCCTGTAGGGATAGGCTGTGTGCTAGATCATAAACAGTCATTGTAAGAAGATGCAGGAGTGGTTTCTATCTGCTGTCTCTGCCTCTAGGTCCCCACCCAGCTGTATTTTAGGACAATCTTGATGGATTTTTAAGTAATGAAACTATCTCACCCTTTCTGAGGATAGCTGCCAGCTGTTGCATCTTTGGCCGGTGGGTAGAGGAGGGTCTTCTCAGGGTCACGTGGTACAATGTGGTGCTTTTTAATTTGATTCCTGCACCAGGTCTTGAGTAAGCCTAGGATGGTTGTCTGTGTATGGGGTGGACTTTATTTTGGATTTCCTTGGTATCCAGGTCACGCTCTTTCTGCTCTGAGCTGGCTGTGGCTGTGGCAGCTACTTCTTCCCCCCGATACCGGGTGTGACCTGTAGTGCCTGCGGTGTGGCCTGTGGCAACTGGGGCCTCTGGTCAACTTTCCACCACCCCCCAGGACTCAGCGCTGCCACCTAAAGGTGAACCCATGGGCTTGGGTGTGCTGTTGGGGCCCAGCTAAAAGCACCCGGTAAGCACCGTGGGCGCCCCTTCGGGAGCCCTGCAGGTTTATGGGGGTGTGCAGAGGATCCGGGTCCCGGCAGTGCGCCCTTTGGTGATCCGTGGACTTTGCTGCAGCCTCAGTCCAGGGCTCTATTGCAGGAGGGGGGTCTTTTAACTACCTTGTTGGCAGACAGCAGTCGATAAGTTGTTGGGTTTTTTTTTTTTTTCTGCATGGGCTGACACCTGGAAACGAACCCGATCTCCAGCATGGCAGGCGAGAACTCTGCTGAAAATCACCATGGCACGCCCAATAGATTAGTTTTTTATCGATCATTTTTGACAAGACTCTTTTGGTTCTGCTACCAAAGCCGGGGGTCACCTGGATGTCAGTACCTTCCTCTACCCGGGACTCTGTCCATTCTTCTTGACTTGCCCCGGAGGTCTTAATATTTTGGCAGGTGTTGTCTAGTTGCACTTTCACAGCCCAGGCACACACATACCTAAAATAGGTTAAAAGGCACAAATATATCAAAAAGTTAAAAGAGAATCTGCGACTCCTAGGAGTGTCATAGAGCTTTCCCCCACTGAAGGTGGGAGCTCCAGTCATTTTCCTAATTTTGTCTCCTAGGCATGGGGGCCATTTCTCACTTGCTTGCTTTCCTGTGGACAGTTTCAAGTTTCTGGCTTTGTCACCTGGCTTTGGGTGACACAGTCCCAAGGGACCGGGGACCAGATTTTCCTTGACTCGATCTACATCAAAGATAAATCATTTTTGTTAATGGTGCAATATAAGGATGGAAAGGGTTGTTATGTTGTTGTTTTCCTGACTGTCTATTTTCCTGTCCTTCTCTCCCTCCTACGCCTTCTGCTTCTTGTTCTTTTGGACATTTAGTTGTTCCAGCCTCACTATTACAGAGACAAATCAATTCTCCTTTGAATTGCCTTCATACTCTAGTAAAAAAAAAAAAAAATGACTCTATGTTTGTGGGTTCATGTGTGGGCTGTATACTCCATCCTGTTGATGTATATATGTTTTTGCTAATGCTACACTGACTTTTCAGAGTTTTTTTTTTTTTTTTTTGGCATGGGCAGGCACTGGAGATCGAACCGGAGTCTGGCATGGCAGGTGAGAATTCTGCCACTGAGCCACCATCGCACCACCCTGCCACACTGTCTGTTTGTAGCATTATATTAAGTGTTGAAACAAGGTGATGTGTGTCCTCCAAATTTTGCTTTTACAAGATTGTTTTGGCTGTTCTTGTTCCTTTGGCTTTTCATATAAATTTGAGAATCACCTTTCTATAAAACATCCTGCTGAGAATTCTGTGTAATTTCATGGAATATGCGTATCAGTTTAGAGAGGATGGTCATCTTAAGAATAGTGAATCTTCCAATCTATTTAAATAGTTTTCTCTCATTTATACAAATCTTCGATGATTTCTTATATAAGCATTTTGCAACCTGCAGTGTACATATTATGCACATATTTTATTTTATTAGATTTTACCTAAGTGCTTGTTTTTGATGTTTATCTAATGGTATGGCTTCATAAACATTTAACTTCCAAATTTTTTATTAATTATATAAAAATATGATTGATATAATATTCTGTACCTTCACCTTTTAAGAAAAAATCTTGGGATTTTCTTCATAAGTAATCATTTCATTTGGTAATAGATATAACATTATTTCCTTAAAGTCCCTATGCCATTTTTTTCTATTTCTTGCCTTATTCCACAACCTCTAGCAAAAAGTAAATATGAGTAGTGAAAGTGGATGTCATTTTTTTTTTGTTGTTGTTGTTAATGATTCTTTCACCTTTAAGTGTCAAATTGTTGTAGATATGCTTTATTATGTGAATAACGCTAACTTACTTTCTTAAACAAAGTTTTCGTTCCTGAGATACACCTTAATTCATGTTATGTGTTATTTTTTAGTGTTATTGGTAGATTCAATTTGGTAAAAGTTTAAAAACAATTTTTGAGTTTATATTAATGAAGACATCCAGTTCCCCTTTCTTGCAAATGCATTGCCTGTTTTTGGTATCAGTATAATGCTTATTTCATGGAAATAATCACTATATTTTATTTTGTCTTTAAATTTTTGAAGGAATTAGTACAGAATTGGTATTTTTCTTCTCTAAATGTTTGGTAGAGTTCAGCAGCAACATCTTCTGAGCCTGAAGTTTTCTTTGTAAGAAGTTTTTAAACTGAAATTTCAATTTCTTTAATAACCATTCTGCTTACCTATTTCTTCTTAAGTGATCATTGGCAATTAGTATCTTTCAAAGAATTTATCCAATTCATTTGTTGATTAGATCATTAGGAAAAATTTGTTTATAATACTACCTTAATTTCATATGAATGTCTTTGTATCTGTAGTAATGCCCTCTTATATTTCTAATATTGATCATAGGTGTTTTTTTCTCTACTATGCCTGATTAGTTTGTATAGAACCTTATCTTTTCTGTTGAAATTAAAAACACAACTTTTAGATTAATTTGTTTTACATAATTTTTTTATTTCCTGTGTTACTGCTTTCAGCAGTCATTATTATTTCTTTTTTTCTGCTTATATTGGGTTTAACCAGCATGTATTTGCACAACTATGTTAAGAAAGTTTACTTAATATATTTGACTTGAGACCTCTTTGCTTTTCAAGTATAGGCACTTAGGAGCCCTAAATTCCCCTGTAAGCAGTAACGTAATGATATGACATGCATTTTCATATGTTGTGTTTACAGTTTCACTGTTTTCAAAATACTTTATTTCCCTTTCTGTTTCATCATATTTTTTTTTCAGATAACAATTCCATTGAGATATAATCACATACTACCCACCCATTGAAAGTGTATCAAGGAATGATTTTTAGTATGTTTACAGATTTGTGGAATTTACCCCGCAATCAAAAGTTGGAAAGGAACAATGCAATAGACAGACTTCCCTTCAGAGACAAGATGGTACAGATATGGAATTTGCTTTTACATCTGCAATGGGGGAGGAATAGTCTCTAAGGGGAACTGACAGTATGAGAAAAATCTTGAGTCTCTTAAGAACTGAAGCCATTATATGATCCATGGTATAAATACAATCCTCTGACTTCCGTATAATGCAAAGATTGTGTTCCTTCGGGAAGAGACTGAACAGGATTTTCACTTCTTTCAAACAAATTGATTGTATCATTAGGCGCTGAGTAACTTTTCCGTGCTTATAAAATTGCAAATATGTTAATAGTAAAGAATGCCTATTAATTTCTGCATTTTTTCTGGGAACTGAAAGTTAAATCAGAAATTATGATCTGTAGCTCAGAACAATTTCTAGGATATGTTGCACATTATCTGGCATGCCTCTAGTTAGAATGAAAGGAACCAGTCTCAGAGCTACAAATTGCCCTTCCTGGAAGAAACACAGGGGAGAATAACCGAAATCAGGAAGCACAGAAGTTTTCTGGTCTAAAGAGGGTAAGTTTCTGAATTTTATTCATATTGTGGCCTCCTTATTCTGAGATAGATGCCCAGGGATTAAGACACTTTCTTCCCCCTTTTATTCAATCCTGACATTCAAATGGATAAGGTGAAAGAATGTGTTTGAGGAGCAGCAGAGAATGTTCAGAAATATTAGAGGTGTTTCTGTTCCCTTATCTCAGCATGTTAAGTTCCCTCTCTGTGGAGACAACTGTCACTCTTGGAGATTTATGGCTTTTACTCTCTGACTTGTAACAGCTACTGAACCTCTCTTAGAGTGTGATTTCTAAGTTTGGATCCCAATACGTTTTTCATGGTTCCCGCTCTAGGAGAGTCTAATCTACATGAAGGCTAGCTTCCGGTTGCTAGCAGACAGGTCTCTAATGTTAGGGTGAATAAAAGGATGAGGAGATGGGAGAAAACAAATCTGTCCTCATCATTTTTTTCTCTTTTCTCTTGGTTTTTCCACCTGCGATGATTTCCTATGGCAGCACTGGCTTTCACTCTGTGGTATGCTATAGGTGCTCATTACTATATATAGCTTCAGAGACTCAAAACGGGAAATTTCTGTTACCTGGTATCTGGGGTAAAGGCAGATTCTATGGGCCAGTGTTGGGGTAGTCTGAGACCTCCCACTTGTTTAGCCCATGCCCAGGATGGAGATCTTGTGGGAATTTCTGGGTAGTCCTCTGATGGAAAACTTTTTTCCTTACCACACAGACCTCCCAGAGCAGAATGGCTACAGGGAATGGCTCTTTTCTGACTGAATTCATACTGCTAGAATTGACAGATCACCCAGATTCTCCAACTTCCCTTGTTCTTCCTTTTCCCAGTAATGTGTATGTTCACAATTTGGGAAACTTGGGTTTTAGGACTTTTATTGGGCTGAATTCCCAAGTTCACATCCCCATGATATAGGCCTCTGTTATACCACTTTAAGTTGTGTTTCATAGACCTCTGATATTCTTCTACTTTTATACGCAAAATGCTGTTCATTTTCTTAGCAAAGAAGAATATTACCCTGTACCAGGGCTGCATGACAGTTCTACTTCTCTATGCTTTATGTGCCATCCCTGAATGCTATGCTCTGACATCAACAGCCTTATAATCACTTTGTGCCCATCTGTAATCCACTCTCCTATAACATTGTCATGTCCCCTAAGGTGTGCTCCAACCTCGTTTGGTTCATACTTATGGCATTTTTTGGTGCTAAGGCCCATACTGGATACATGCTGAGACTTACCTTCAATGATGCAAACATCATCAGTCATTATTTCTCTGACATCCGTTCAGTTCCAGTTCTCCTGCACGAGCATCTATGTCATTGAGCTGGTGGTTTTCATTATTGGGGAAATAAACATGTTCGTGACCTCTGTCACCATCTTTATCTCTTATGGTTTCTTTCTCTGCAGCATCCTCCACATCAGTTCCACTGAGGGTAGGTTCAAAGCCTTCACCATCTGCAGTTTTTATATTATTGCTGTTTTTCTGTTCTTTGAATCACTTTCATTCATGTAACTCCAGCCATCTTCTGCAGGGTCTATGCATGAGGGGAAAAACAAAAACAAAAACTTCTTCTGTGTTTTACACCAATATTGTTCTTATGATGAACCCTTTAATCTACAACTTGAAAAATAAAGACATTTAACTCCCCTGATAAAAAACCCTAATTAGGAGAACGTTTTGATTATACATAAGATCTCTTCTCTGCAGATAGTTTCGGGGCGGGGGGGGTCTAGTGTGTTTAAGTAAAATATGTTTTTTGGCAGCCTCCTGATCCTGTTTCTTACCACAGTGAAGGTTATTCTCTTACTAATTTATTTACATTTTTGTTAGCATAGTTCTTTTTTCTTCATCACTGTAGCATTTTTTTCTTCTTCTTAGCTTTATACCTGTGTGAGAATCACCTTAAAGAAGGAGTTTATTTGTTCTGTTCCTTCATTGTCAATTTGAACTTTCTTTTTTATTTCCTCTCAACGTGAGTGCTTCTCCAGTGATTGAATAAAATAATACTAGGGTGACATTTGTTATTGGAAGGTGGTGAACCCTGGTTTGCCAGATGACATGTGTCATTCGAAGCATGAATCAAATAATATGTCATCACTATTGTCTTTCCATCCTCCACCGAGCAGCGTATCTCCTTCAAATCCTAGTGACTCACTGAGGTAGAAGATTCCATAAAATTACCACTTGCAAATACAATTCTAGGTATTACACTTCTTTTCAAAGAGTTGTTAAAATTTCCAGCCAAACAAATAAATAGTAGATATCAATATATGTTTATTGCTTGGATAAGAAGTAAAACTCAATGTAAAGAGGTTAAAGACTCATTTAGTATTACAAAGCTTCTCAGTGAAAATCTGACTGTACACTCGTGGGTCTTGAATTCAAATCTATTGCTTGTTTTAGTCTACTTCACATCTATTTTATTTCAGTTTTATTTTAATAGTCATAACATTTGGGGAGGCATTTCTATGTTAAAATTGACTCTGCTTTGTTCCAGGAGGCTGCATGAATTACTCTCAGGGATTTTACTGTGTTTTGTGTTGCTTTGTTTTTTTTAATGAAAACAGGCTGATAGTTCCTTTTTTGGGAACTATCCCTTTTTGTGGTTCTCAAAAAAGGGAGATTATGTATGATTTGGATTAATATGTGTCACATGAGATCTGCTGCTAAGAGCCTTTAATATCACCACATATTTAATTTGATGAGGAAACTCATTAGTCCACATTTTATTGCCAAAGCAGCATTAACAGAGGATGATTAGAAGAGTAATAATTCATATCACAAGGGAAGTGATATGTATCTTTTGTTAGAATATTATGTATTATAGGATAAAATAAAAATTGCAACCAGTACTATGTAAAAGGGCATCAAATATTTTGCAAAAGGGCATGTAGTTCTCACTGCAAATTTTCTTATTGTCATTTTAAGAAAAATACTGTTTATTGAGTTAGGTGAACTGTTTAGCCTTTGCTTTACTTATTATCACGAATAAAATAAGTATATAGTAATGGCAATAAACTGTATTCCTAGAAACATTTACTTAACTGCGCCTCAATAAGACAATAAGTATCCTTAATGTAGAAGCTAGTATTCTTTATTTCTCCATTGTGTCTCCTGCTTTATATATTTAGAGTGACAGACATTCTGGGTATACTTGAAATAGTTGTCAAAATAGATTATATTCTTTCAATAACAATAATGTTTATTACTGAAAACTATAATGCTTAATAAAATACAGTAAAAATAATTATCGAAGTGTTTAAGATAGCAGTAACTCGGGAGTTTAATGGTTTTTGCTGTCTAATATTCCACCAAAATGTTAAAATACTTATTTTAAATATCTTTGTATTTTACACTTTTATTTACAACAAATTTTGGAAAATTAATATACAGAATTCACCTGTGTTCGTCCTCTAGCTTCATTATATAACTACAGTACCATTATCAAAACCAGAATATTAATATTGTTTAATGTTCACATCATATTCAAGTCTTACCAGTTCTTCCAATTGTATCACTTTTTTTGAGGCATTAGACAGTGCATAATCACATATTGCACTTACTTTTGTTTTTAAATTATCTTTCTCTATGGGGTAGTTTTTTAGTTTCTCTGTGTTGCATACCATTCAGTCTTTAAGTGAATACTAACCAATATTTTGTTTTTTTGTTTGGATTTGTTTGAGGTTTCCTCATCATTTCAATTTTTGGCAAGAATATCAAAGAGAAAGTGTGCCCTTCTTAGTTCATAACACATATAATTGTTGATAATGTTAGCATTTAGCACTTGATTAAGGTAAGAGGGTCAGTTTCTTCACCTGAAGTTATTATTTTTACCTTTGTATTTAAAATGATCTTGTGTGTGTATATACTTTGAGGCTAGATTAACGTATTTTTTCAAATCAGATGGCCCATTAATTTTAGCACCCACTGATGATTCCTGAGCTAATGATTTAATTTTTTTGTGATGTTTGATTTCCATCATTAATTCTATACACATTTATTGAAATTCTACTGTAATAAAGTCTTTATTTTTTCCTTACATCTGTCTGTCTGCTTTCGTGGTCATCTCTTTGTCTTTCTCTCTTTCTCTTTCTTTTCACCTCTCTCTATCTGTTTCTCTCTCTCTCTTTCTATCAACTATTTTCGATCTGTCTACTTACCAGATATCCATACATTACTTTTACGATATATCTATGATTCATGAATAATTATTTTAAATTCTGAGTTATAATCCATTACCATCATCATTTCTTTTATTGCTTCAAAACTTTCATTTTTGGCCATTTGGTACTCCTTCAAGCTTGTTCATGTGTCCTTTTGGCATGTCTTCTAATTGCTTGTGTACTTCTTTACTCTCTGTCCCCACAAGCTAGTCCGGTCTCATTCTTGACCTTAATTTGGCTATTTCTTCAGGTATCCCTGGTTCTTTTTATTGGGAAATGTGTTTAGAAGACATGACCTTAAATCTGAGTATGCTTATTGCTATTATGGGGTCTCTCTTCTAAGATTTCAGCAAGGAGAGCAAGGAAATGGATTTAAAAATGTTTATTTCTTTATCGATTTATGTGGCTATAGGTTAAAAATACTGAATTTACTGTGTTACATTTGATTCTTAGACAAGACCATCATGTTTATCATAACCATCCCTTTATTTTTATTTGTGAGAAATTTGGCTTTGAATTATTACAAAGTATTTACAGTTTATCTGTAGATTGGTTTAATATAGCTACAATTTTAATGTTTATTTTTTTTAATGCTTATATTCTTAATTCTTTTAGTTTCAGAGTTGCTAACTCACACTTGAATGGAAAATAAATTTAATATCTAAAGTACAGTATTTGCCTAGTCTTCTTTTTGGCCTTAACCTCAGTAAATATGATGTTTCCCTAAGTTACTTAGCTTAGTTCTTTTTATCCCCATTACTTTCAGTGTGGTCATGCTGTTTACACAATACAATTAAATTTGTCACTCTTGGTATTTAATTTTACATTTTCCAACACCCCAGTTGATTGTAATTATTCATACATTCCTTGAATTCATGATACTCAAGATGGTTCCAACTGTCAGAACTGTACAGAATAGAATACTCACACATATACCCTCGCTCAATTCCATTTTTTTCACATTATTTTCATCTTTTCTGCCTATTAAGTGATGTGTTTCTGGTTTAACTTTTCTGTGATTCTTTTAGTATAAATTAAAAGATATTGAACTTCCTTTCTTCACAGGTGAAGAGTAGCATATTCTTGACAACTTTTTATGAAGATACATTCACATCATAAAATATAAACTTTCAACATGTATGCAGCAACATTCACTGGTTTTACTAGGTTCACAAGCTGGTGTGTAACCAGCAGCGCTATATAATTTACAGAATATTATAGTATGTCTCCTTTCCCACTCCCCCAGTTCTTGGTAACCTCGAATGACTACTCTGGGCATTTCAGATATATGTAATCGTACAATATGTATCTAGGCCTTATTTCACTTAGATTAATGTTTTCTAGTTTCATCCGTGCTGTATTGTATATTAGTACTTCAGTCCTGTTAAAGATTGAATACTATTCTTTTGTATAGATATACAACAGTTCATTTAGCTGATCATCATTTTGTGGACCTGAGAATTATGTCCACTTTATGGCTACTTTGAATAATGCTGCCATGAACATTGTGAAGAAGCTTTTGTGTAAAAATATTTTCATTTATTTTTTGTGTATTTACTTAAGATTGAAATCACTGGATCACATGGTAACTTTCTAACATTTTGGGAAACTGTCAAACTGTTTATCAAAGTAGGTGCAGCATTTTACAATTTTTTTCTATAGGTGTTCTCTGATAAATTTATTGTTTTTTGTTAGCTGTTTAATATTTACCATTTCTTTATTAATGCACATTTATGTTGATTCCATTTTTCCTTGACCAGTTATTTAACTGATAGGTTTTTAATTTTAATTGTTTCTACAAGTTTCCTATTGTCAGAATAAAATAAGTCTACTTTTACCTTTATTATTTCTATCTTTGTTTTTTTTTAATTCTTTTTTCAATATTTTCTATTTCGAACATTGATCCATATTTTTCAAAACTTCATTTTAGCCCATAAGGGCTATTGCTATGATTTTTCTTTTGATAACTCTTTTTAGTGTAGCCTATATATTTTAATATATAATAATATATTAGAATCTGCATTAAATTTTACACTCATAATTTCAATGTGTATTTCCAATTTTACTCAAGAATGATTTAATAGAAGATATTCAAAATTACAGATGAAAGAGTTGAAAGAGTCTTTTTAACTTTTAAAATAATTTCATTTCATTGAGCTTGGTGATTGTTGCCTTTAATATTTTCATTTCATGGAATTACTAATGGGTCTTCTTGACTTTTTATGTTATTAAGTTTAATTTGGGAAGAAGATATATTCATTTCAGTTGTGCAAAGTTTGATGCATTTTTATGTAAACATACATAATCTATTCTGTGGTTATGATTTTGAGCTCTTTGTTATTCTTACAGTTGAACTTTCTTTAACTTACGGTGTTGCGTCAAAATATGTTGTTTTAAATGTGTGTCCATCAATAAATCCTTGTATCTCCTGAAGTTTTGGCCTTCTAAAGGTATTTGCTGGTTTCTGACTATTTGGTTCATACACACAAGTGTTATATGTTCATATTTAATGACAGCCTTTAGGAGTAAAATGTATATGTTCTTGTTAAATTTAGTCCTATTTGCCTTGAACTGCCTTTTGTGGTGTATGTCAGGTTTTCTGCCAGGTTTTCTTTTTAATTTTAATTTTAGTTTTAGGTTTTCCTTCTCACTTTGCTGTATGTTTGTCTTTTATATATTGCTCATAACTGTATGGATTCTTCTTTGTCACCAAGTTGAAGTGTACCAATCCCAGGGTCATTTCTTTTGTCCCTAGTTATATAAATAGGATTGACATACTGTAAGATGGATGTACTAGTCGGAGTTCTTTAGAGATATAGAACCAAATGGAGATATCTGTAAATATGAAGTTTATAAAACTGTCTCACACAACCATGGGGATGCAACAGTCTCAAATCTGCAGGCAGGCTGTGAGGCTGGCGACTCCAATGAAGGGACTCAGCATACTCCATGGGAGAGGCTCTCTGGCTGAAGAAGAAGTGAAAAGTCTCTCTTCTCTCTTAAAAGTCTTCACCTGATTGGATCAAATCCAACTGGTTGGATTCTCTTGTTTATGGAAGACACATCTTAGTTGATTATAGATGTAATCAGTCATAGATGCAATCAGCTGACTGACAATTTAATAAACCAGCTTTCTTGTGTATCCACAAGCCATGAAATATCCTTGCAGATTAGGCCAGTGCTTGCCTGACCAGATAACTGGCCACTATCACCTGGACAAATTGCCACCAGACACTAACCATCACAATGACAACCCCCACATTGGAACTTTGATAGGAAGGGTAAGTGCCATCACAGAAGGAAAGGCCAAATAAATGCCTCCTAAAGATTGGCACAATACTGAATAAAATACAATGTCACATCTCTTGAGTGTGGATAGGGTATTATGACATCATTTACAACATAATACCAAAATATTGATTCCATTGTATCCCCTTTTCTTTTGCTATTCTGTCTTGCACATAAATTGGATGTATTCTGGAAAATAAAGGGAGACTACCTTATCCATGTAGTGTTGTATTCCTAGTCTATGTACAAAACAAGCATAGTTACTAGAATAGATAAATAAAGCTTAGATAAATGTCATATAGTCATTGATTTAGTGAATACATTGTATTCTTTTTTAATCAGCAAGGGTTACTTTCAAGTGAAATGGATAGCAGTAAGCAGTTACACTTATCTTTGTGTTAATTCCCTGCTCTGTCTTATGAAAATGGCTGAACAGATCCAAACTATTATTGTATCCTACAAAATAATATATTGATCTATTCCATTGAAGCTATATTGCTGATTATGTAAGACAGACATGAAGTGGATAGTATGTTGTTGGCTATTGTAAGTCACATGCACTCTTGAGAATGGAAGGCAAACCCTAACAAGATAAAGGAATCCTCATCTCCAGTTAATTTTTTCAGTGTTCTGTGATCAGAGGCATGTTGGAATATCTGTCTAAGTAAAAGACAAATTGCTACTTCTTGCTTCCTGAAAGTATAGCAACTGACAGGCCTTTTGGGTTCTTATGGCTACCTACTGCATTTTCAGGAATACAGCTCATGCCATATACTAAGATATAAGGTATCAGCCCGTTGTTAGTTGAACTCAAGCAGGGATGGGTTCCGCAGCAGGTATTAGTCAGCCCTGCATATTGACCATTTAATCCAGCAGGCATTATGTTCTTAGAGTTGTCAGTGATGGGAAATGTGCTGTTCATACAAGCCCCAGTGAGAGAATCTTCCCAACAGGCCCCTGGGTTTCTGAGTCAAGGTCATGCCATGCCCAGCGAGGAGTTATATTTCTTTCAAGAAACAAATTTCTGAATGTTTTGGGGGCCCTTGTAGATTCAGTGACCAATTGAACATACTTTTGAAAGGCGCTTAAGATCTTGGTTTTGTCTAAACCCCAATTCATAAGTCATATTGCAGCAACAGACAGAAGGAGAACATTCCAGTTCAATCCCAAAAAAATCAGAGGGCAGCAGTGGTTTGCTTGTATGGGTAGCCCAAACTCCCATGCCATCTGTGCTGGTTTGAAAGGATGTATGTTCCCTAGAAAAGTCATGTTTTAATCAAAATCCCATTTCATGAAGGCAGAATAATCCCTGTTCAATATTGTATGTTTAAAACTGTAATCAGATCATCTCCCTGGAGATGTGACTTAATCAAGAGTGGTTGTTAAACTGGATTAGGTGACAACATGTCTCCACCCATTTGGGTGGGTCTTGATAAGTTTCTGGAGCCCTATAAAAGACGAAACACTTTGGAGAATGAAGGAGATTCGGTGAGAGCATGGAAAGCTGCAGCACCATGAAGCAGAGTCCACAAGCAGCGACTTTTGGACATGAAGAAGGAAAATGCCCCTGGGGAAGCTTCATGAAACCGGAAGCCAGGAGAAGAAGCTAGCAGATGATGCCGTGTCAGCCATGCGCCCTTCCAGATGAGAGAAGAACCCTGACCATGTTCACCATGTGCCCTTCCAGATGAGAAACTGTGACTGTGTTCGCCATGTGCCTTCTCACTTGAAAGAGAAACCCTGAACTTCATTGGCCTTTTTGATGAAGAAATCTTTCCCTGAATGCTTTTGATTGGAAATTTCTATAGACTTTTTGTAATTGGGACATTTTCTCAGCCTTAGAACTGTAAACTAACAACTTATTAAATTCCCCTTTTTTAAAAGCCATTCTGTTTCTGGTATATTGCATTCCAGCAGCTAGCAAACTAGAATACCATCTAATATTGTTTGACCAATACCCCTACAAAAAATGATATTTTAGTTAATTTTGAGTTCTAGTAAGGCTAGTGGATGGAGAAAGTAAAATTCTCAGCAGATTTATGAACGGTTCTGCTGTATGTGGGTACAAAGTGAAAATTTAGCCAAGGCTGTTTTGAAACAGTAAAGAAGTGAAAACCATTTCAATGTATGGTGCTATGAGTGCTAAACATGGTTATTCATATTTTTACAAGAATGTATGGCCTGAGATGAGACCATATACATATGCCCGGCAGTGTCCAATAGACAGGCCATTCTTTGCAGGGGTCTAGAGACAAAAGGGGTGAAATATCAGAAACAATGAGGCTTGTAGAAATGCATGGAGATGAATATAGTGTAGTGCAAATGAAGTCTAAATATTTTTGTATGACATGCAATACCCATCAGAAAGCGATATCCATTCAAGGAACACTACAAATCATGTGAATACAATGGCTTATCCAGAGGTCTGTGGCTGATCTTCATGATGGACAATCCAGAATTGATATGATGGTCACATAAATGAAGTTGTCATCCTGTCAGAGATGGCAGCTACCCATGGGTACAGCACCAAGGACTATAACTTTCCTATACCGATATAGGTAGTGCTGGTCTGATCATCCAAAATGTCAGCAAGTAAGACCAAAATCAAGGGTCTCACACATTATTCTTCCAATTGTCCAGTTAAGTACTTGGTTGCAATTGACTGCATTGTGTCTTACATCCTGAAAGGGCCAGCAATTTCCCTTTCTCATGAATCTATTTGTCTTTCTTTCCTTCACAGCTCAGCCAATACCAATAACTTGATATTTAATTTATGAATGCCTGATACTTAGCATGAATTTTTCCAAAAACAAGCTTGTGACCAGGAAACCACTTCAGAGTGAAGGAAGTATAAGAGTGAGCCTTTTTCATGGATCAACTGCTTATATGAAACACTGCACCATCCTGAAGTGTCTGGCCAGCTGTGGGACACCCTAAGGCCCCCATCAATCCAAGCACCTGTCCTAGAACTTCACTTTAGATATTCAATAATCTGAATTTCCTGCTTCTCTGCAGCCATAGGAGTACATTGTATTTTCTGCAAATAGTATTCTTTATGTGTTTTTATCATGAAAGTTTTGCTGTTTGCACTTTGCAAAATCTGTCTTAACAATGACTGGCATTAAATTTCTTTTGTCTTTTAGAGGATTGTAGGAAGATGGTATAATAGGAAACTCTAGAATTCAATCTTTCCATAAGAATAACTATTAAACAGGCAGGAACTGCCTGAAACAACTATTTTGACACTCTGGAGGTCGGTATAACATTGTACAGCATCCAGTTAAGAGCAGAAGGAAGAGGCTGATAATTACTGTAAAGAACAGTAAATTGTTCTCCCTGTGTGGCAATTATAGGCACCTATCCCCCATTCTTGTGGCAGGCCACCATGCAGTCCAGTTGCTGGCTAGCTCACTGGTGAAAGAAAGGGACTTAAAAAATCTTCTTTCCGAAGACTAAGGGTGAGCATAGCTCATTGCTATTTTGAATTTTGAATAGCAAATTTATTTTCCTGGAGCCAGTCTCTGAGAGTGTCCATTTTTCCAAACCACCCTGGATAACAGAAGTAACAGTTGTAACGTAAAGATGCTATGCTTTCTCAGGGTTGCAGTGAACAGTAAGTTGAAGGATGGCATTTGCTGAGATCAAGAAAGTTCAGCTTTGGCGAGCCATGGAAGAAGTTCTTGGTGCTCTTCGGGAGCCCCTCTCTAGGGCTCTTTGGAGCTTATCTTCTGCCCTCTCAGTGGGATTCCTGCACCTGTTTCAGCTTGGAACGACTGACTTGAAAAATTCCTTTCAGGTGTGCCCCCAGCACCCTCCACTCCTGAATTTACTCTCTAGATGAAAGCAGCTCCAGAAAATGAAAGGAGTTTAAGAAACTCTAGATGTAGGGTCTGGGTGAAATGCTTGCCTGCTTTAAAAACCCAGGAGAGGGAGTTTTGGCTCCTTGGAAATGCGGTGGGCAATCGAACTCCTAGATATAGGGGAATTCCAAAACGACTCACAAATCCAAGCTCAGAACAAGTCTCAGGCCCCCGAAAGACCGTGAGTTCCTGCAAAGTGCATTTGCCTTGAGAAGACCTTACTAACAGGAGAACAGAAGCCTAAAAAAGTCTCTATCCTATCACCAGCTAATTACAAAATCAAGAAACAGACATCTTAGGGAATAAACCTCAGAGTTAGCATTATAATATATTAAAATGTATAGTGTGCAAGAAGAGTATAAGACAAACAAACAGGAAATGATGACCCATCCAAAGGAAGAGATAAAATTCCAAAAGCACCAATAGTGTACCAGAATGTGGACATTCCAAAAAAAAAGACTTTAAAAATAATCTTAAAAATGCTAAAAGAGATGGAGGAATTTACAGAGAAATTAGAACTAAAGGATATAAAGAAAACAATGAATCAATGATGTGAGAATCTTTGTAAAGAGATGGAAATTCTAAGAAGGAATCGAACAGAACTAGAGGAATTGAAGACCACAATAACTTAAATGTGGTTTTATTGCAAAACCACAGTTATCAAAACAGCATGGTACTGGCACAGTGTTAGATACATAGACCAATGAAATCAAATTTATAGGTCAGATAGCAATAACATTTATGGCCAATTATTTTTAACAAGGGGCCAAAGACCACTCAATTAGGGAAGAATAGTCTCTTCAACAAATGCTGCAAGGAAAACTGGATTTCCATTTGAATAACAATAGCAAAAAAGTAGGAAGGCTTCAACCCCAAACCTTATATAAAAATCTCCTCAATGATGCAGATGTTTTTAAAAATGACCATGATGATGAATATTCTACTATGTGATGATATTGTGAGCCATTAATTGTACACCATGCATGGAATGTTTGTAAAGAATGTTCAAGTTTGTATGTTGTTTTAGTTTGATAATACAAAATAAATTAAATTAAAAAAATTGAAAAGATAAGCCATGGAATAAGGGGAAAAAAATCTACTCAGAAAGGATCATAGTCTCATCACATAATCAGATGACCAGCAAAAAAAAAAAAAAAAAAAAAAAAATCACAAGGCAAATAAGACTCAGTGTTGATCTCTCATCAGACACGGTGGAAGCAAGATGGTAATGGTATGATATATTTATGAGTCTAAAAGAAAAAATTTGCCAGCCCAGAATTCTATATCCAGCAAAGTTGTCCTTCAAAAATGAGATGGAGTATAAAATATTCACAGATAAACAGAAGTTGAGAGAGTTTGTTAATAAGACACTGGTTTAAGAGGACTGTTAAAGGGAATTCTGCCAGATGAAAAGAAAAGATGGAAGAGAGTGGTATGGAGGAGATTGGGAAAATGGATTTAAAAATACCCATCTATATGCTGTTTATAAAAACTCATCTTAGACTCAAAGACAAATAGGCTGAAAGTAAAAGGATGAGAAAAGATATTTTACACAAGCAGTAACAAAAAAAAAGCAGGGGTAGCTTTACTAATATCAGACATAATATCTTTAAAGGCAAAAATGTTGTAAGAGATAAAGAAGGACACTATATTTTAATCAAAGGGGCAGTTCACCAAGATGAAATAATAATCATAAATATTTATACCTCTAATTAAGTTGCTCCAATGTACATGAGGCAAACACTGGCAAAACTGAAGGGAATAATAGATGATGATACTAGTATAATGGTGGAAAACTTCAACACAACATTCTCTCCAATAAATAGAACATATAAACAGACGATCAATAAAGAAGCAGTGAATCTGAATAATACAATAAATGAACTAGACCTAACAGGCATATATAGAACATTGTACCACCAGACAGCAGGATATGCATTCTTTTTATGTGCTCGTGGAGCATTCTCCAGGATAGACCATATGTTAGGGCTAAAACATGACTTAATAGCTATAGAGATTTAAATTATGCAAAGCAATTTCTCTGATCATGACAGAATAAAGCAGGAAATCAAATAACAAATAATGGGGTAGAAAATATACAATTATATGGAGGTTAAACAGCATGCTATTAATTAGTGGGTCCACAAAGAAATGGCAAGAAAAATCAGTAAATATCTTGAGACAAATGAAAACAGTGGCACGACGTATCAAAACTTATGAGATGCAGCAAAGGCTGTTCTGATAGGGAAATTTATAGCCCTCAAGGCCTACATTAAAAAGGAAGAAAGAGCTAAATCAAGCATCTTACTGAATTGGAGAAACTGGAGAAAGAACAGCAAACTAATCTTATAGCTACCAGAATGAAAGAAGTACTAGAGCAGAAATTAATGAAATGGAGAATTAAAAAACAAAAGAATCAATAAAACTAAAGACTCTTCTTTGATTAAAAATAATAAAATCAACAACCCCCTAACTAGACTAACACAGTGAGAAGAGAGAAGCTCCAAATATACAATTTCAGAAATGGAAGGGGGGCTTTACCACGGACCCTGAAGAAATAAAAAAAGATCATAAGAGATTGCTATGAATAACTATATGCCACCAAATTAAATCGCTTAAATGAAATGGGCAACTTCCTAGATGAACAATCTACACTGACTTGAGAAGAAATGGAAGATGTAAACAAACCAAACACAAGTAAAGGGATTGAATCAGTCATTGAAAACCTACCGACAAAGCAAAGACCAGGACCAGACTGCTTCACAGGTGAATTTTCTCTAGCATTCCAAAAAGAATTAGTTCAATTCATGCTCAAACTCTTCCCCCAAATTGAAGAATATGGAGCACTACCTCACTCATCCTGTGAAGTCAACATCACCCCAATTCCAAAGGCAGATGAAGATGAAAGAAGAAAAAAAACCTTCATATCAATTTCTCTAATGAATATAAAAGTAGAAATCCTCAGCAGCATATTAGCAAATTGCCTCCAACAGCATATTAAAACAATTATACACCATGGCCAAGTGGGTTTTATTCCAGGAATGCAAGGGTACTTCAAGATAAGAAAATCAAATTATGTAATATACCACATAAACACATCAAAAGGGAAAAACCCCATGATCATCTTGATTGATGCAGACAAGGCGCTTGATAAAATTCAGTATCCTTTTGTGCTAAAAACACTTGTAAAAGTAATAATTAAAGGAAACTTCCTCAACATGACAGAGGTCATACATGAAAAACTCACTGCTAACATAGCACTCTATGGTGAGAGACTTACAGCTTTCCCTTTATGATCAGGGACAGGACAAGGATGCTCACTGTCACCAGTGCTATTCAACACTGTCTAGAAATTCTAGCTGGAGCAATTAAGTAAGAAAATAAATAAAAGGCATCCAAATAGGAAACGAAGTAGTAAAACTGTCATTATTTGCAGATGACAAGAACCTATATTTAGAAAATCCTGAAATAACAACAAAGCTACTTGAGCCAATAGATGAATTCAATAAAGTGAAAGAGTACGAAATCAATAGGCAAGATTAGCTTTGTGCTCTAACTGTTCTTTGACATTTGGTTCAACTTATTTTAGACCTGTAGCATAGATTTGTTTTGAGCTCTTATTTTTCTTTTCTTTCCTTGTATATATGGAATGATTTTTTTGAGATTGACCTTTTTTTGTGCTGTTGTTTCACCCCCAGGAAAAAAAAAATCTTTCTTTTCACTCTTCCTTTGCAGGGAATGTTGATTTGCTGGGGTTTTTTTGGTTGTTTTGTTTTGTTTTGCTTTGCTTTGCTTCTATATGTTTTTAACACTCCTTTTGTTACCTCTAACAACTTTTACCAGGATAGCTGATTCTGGGAGGAGGGTCTACCCCAGTCAATTTTTACTAGACAAGACTGGGCCGGAACTCATGAAGGGGGTGTAATTCAGTATCAGTGTTTCCATGAGATGAGACCAGGGGTACTAGTCTTTCCTGTGAAACCACCTGATTCTTTGCTTTTCCTGTCCAGCCTAGCAGATGGTGCTTGTCAGTCCACAACTCTCCACGTGCCGAGGGTGACACTGTGCATTTAATTCTCAGCTGACCCATCTGTATTTGTCAGGTGTGTGGTTGAGACAGGGACTGAGCGTAGCGGAAGCTATTTGAAACTGTTGCTGTTTACTAGCCCCTGCAGTCTGAATTCTCTAAATATCAACTGCCACCAGTGCTGGGCCTTGTCCCTCTCCCTGTGCTGGGCCTTGCCTGGTCCCTTTCCTTGACAGGAGTCCTGTTCTCAGTCCCTGTTCTATGTAGGCTGGAAGGGGTACAGTGACCCTCAAGCAGCCGTACTTCAATCCCTGGTAGAGCAGTTTATAGACATGAGTGCTACTTTTTCGTATGTCGCAAGCATTGCAAATATCCCAGCCACTGGTATCTAAATTTTCTGCATGACACCAGCCACTTGCACCGGGCATTGCCCTCCCCTTTTCTTGGGAAAGATCTACCCTTTAGGGAACTTTCTCCTCCACATGGTTTGTTACTTTGTCTCTCAGTCAAACTTACTTCCACACTTGCCTGCTGGCAGGGATGAAAATGGTGAATTCTGGCTGCTTTCTTTAACAGACTACTGTAAAAAAAGAAAAGGTAGCTGTTCTCAGAGCTGGACCCTAGCATTCCAGGTTCATCAATCAAGAGCTGGAGTTGGCACCCAGCACTATGTGCCCTTTTTTCTTGGGGTGCAGTCCAATTCTAGCACTCTGAACTCAGCCAACTCCAGAAGCCTCTGATTTTTTTTCCATGAGCCCTGCCACCTCCCTGCTGCAAGCAGAGCTGAAAGAGAAGTACCGGTTTCTTTCTTGATTATGCTGTAAATGTATCTGCTCAGAGCTGGTAGTCAGCAGGCTGAATTCGTTGATCAAATTCACAGTTGGTGTGTGGCTGAGTGTCCCTTCCTTGCTACTAGGAGAACGGCTTCTGTTTCCCCCCAGGAAGAGATTCTGAGTCAGCCTGTGGTGTCTTGGGGGAGGCCGCGGCCCCCACAGCCTGGAAGCATTGACACACAGGTTTCTGCTGGGATTTAGCAGTCTAGCAGCTCCACTCATTCTTGGCTTGCGTTCGATGTGTGTCTGGTCTCTGACATCCCTCAAACAATTGTGTCAAACAGTTCCTGGCTATTTACTAACTGCCCTGGAGGATGAACTAAATCCTACAATTCTCTACATGATAGGATACAGGAGAATATCCCATCATATTCTCCTATCTGAATAGTCTTAATAAAGGAACACAGAAATATCAATCTAAACTAATTTGTTATGTTTATAGCTATAAATATAGGAATAGGGAGAGGGACAGAAAGAGGGACAGAAAGAGGGACAGAAAGCTATAAATATAGGAATAGGGAGAGGGACAGAAAGGGGTAGTGTGTGTGTGTGTGTGTGTGTGTGTGTGTGTGTAGTCAAAGAAGGGGGTGAGAAAGGGCCAAATTGTCATATTTCACAGGACCACAAGTTGGAAATACAAAGCTGAGCTGAATAGAGACTATCAAAACAGTAATGTGAGAGAAAGGACCATAAAAAGATTGAAATGAGTTACAGTTTACAAGAATTGGAGACTTGATGGAGATAGTGAGTGAAAAGGATGGTACATAGTTTGTGAATTAGTTGCCTGGATATTGGTGAAAAGGGTTTAGACAACTATGACTTTAGAAGGAGCCATGGTACGCATTATAAGAAAATGTTCAATTCATTTTGAGGCGTCTATAAGGCAAAAAAAAATTACCCAGGGGAGAGGTCCAGATTATACATACAGACTTGAGTTTCTCATACTTTGTCAATGTTGAATCTCAGAAGACGTTTATTTTCAGTTTTGAGAGATAATGAGGGAGGGGCAGTAGTACTGGTATCATGAGTAAACGCCAGTGATGCTGTGCATTGTAGATAATATATGGACAGCTCACCACAACAAAGAATTTTCATGTCCAATATGTCTGTAGTGCCATGGTCCTGGATCTGTGATATATATGAATATGGAAGAGGAGAAAGGGAGGGGGTGCTAACATTTTTCAGGCTATTTCTATAGTCCTAATACCTTATGTAAAGTAACTCCTTTCATCCCCTAATCATTCCTATGTGATAGCTCAGTTTTACCTTCATTTTGAATAAGGATACAGGTTTCAGAGGAAGACTACAACTTGTCAACAAATCTCAGAGTTAGGAAGTGGAAAAGTGTTCATTAAACTCAGTTTGACTTGAGGAATCACTCTTTTAGTAATTCATTACAGCACCTTATTGAGTGTAAATACCCAAACATATATAGTATTGAAGCAATGATCTAATGTTTCATTATTGCAATCCCAGTGTCTTCTAGAAAACTACTAGAAATGGCAACTAACTCTGCCCCTAGACCTTCTTCAGAGCTGTGCTTAGAATCCAGGGGATACTGAAGTGAGAAACCAAGGGGACCACCAGTCCATTGCCCAGGAGATTAGGAATTCATCATGTGAAATTTAAGCTGAGTAGAACATTGAGTCCCGGGGGATCTAATGGTAGGTCTGTGATGCTGAATGTAGACACAGGCTCAGTAATTGTCCCCTCTAGAGACTCACTGAACTTCTAAGAAAATCATGAGGGAGAGGGCATTTTTCTGTACTTCTGTTCAGTTTCCCCACATATATAGGATTTGAAGTTCATTCCCATCCAAACCAGTTTGTTGTTTGTGAAACTCTTCTAATACCATTGTTTTCTTCCTCTCAAGTGAAGCAGACATTTTGGGCAGATTCTCAAGTAGAAATCATGGCTCATTTCCCAGAACACCTCTCTCAGCATATCAAAGATTGAGGCCTGTGCGGATGGCTAGGAAGTGTCTCTTTCATCACTAGAGAGCTTTTTACTTCTCAGGACTGTAGGGACAAAGGGGCTTCAAGGCCCATCATCCATGATGTCTTCAGGTAAAAGAATATCCCTGACTTACTAATTGCTTCCCAAACTCACAACTACATGAGTCACAGATTTTGGGGGAGCACTCGAGGTGACTCTGAGAGAAACCCATGTCAGAGGGAGGAAATGCTGAGACATAAAAAAGAGGTTGACCAGCACTCTCCTAGACAGTGACACACAAGCCAAGCAGGGGAGAGAGAAGATGGAAGGACAATCTGGAGTCTTAGGCCTGGAAAATCTCCTCAGGAATTCAGACACCTGGAAGCTTTGCTGTGTGTCTTCAGAACAAACTTCATTCTGTAAACCAGCAGATCCAGATCTTTACACCTTTATATCTTGCTCCTACTGTTTGTTGATGAAGTGAATGGCTGGGGAAAATGACTCTTCTGTGACTGAATTTATCCTGATGGGGTTAACAGACCAGCCTGAGCTCCAGCTGCCCCTGTTTTTTCTGTTCTTGGTGAACTATATGGTCACCATGGTGGGGAATTTGAGCTTAATAAATCTTATTTGCCTCAATTCCCACCTTCACTCCCCTATGTACTTTTTTCTCTTCAATCTGTCACTCATTGATTTCTGTTATTCATTTGTCTTTACCCCCAAACTACTCATGACCTTTAATTCAGAGAGGAATATCTCCTTTGCAGGATGCATGGCCCAACTATTTTTCTTCTGCTTCTTTGTTAACTCTGAGTGCTATGTGCTGACAGCCATGGCCTACGATCGCTATATGGCCATCTGTAAGCCCCTGCTGTACACTGTCACCATGTCCCCTCGGGTATGTTCGCTGCTAATGTCTGCTTCATACGTGTTGGGGTTTGCTGGTGCGATGGCTCACGCTGGGTGCATGATCAGGCTGACGTTTTGTGATTCCAACATCATCAACCACTATATGTGTGACATCTTCCCCCTGCTCCAGCTCTCCTGCAGCAGCACCTATGTCAATGAGCTTGTGGCTTCTGTTATTGTGGGTACAGTTATCATAATATCAAGTGCCATTATCTTTATCTCTTATGCTTTGATTCTTTTCAGTATCCTTCACATGTCATCAGCTAAGGGCTGGTCCAAAGCCTTAAGTACCTGTGGCTCCCACTTGATTACTGTTGGCCTTTTCTATGGATCTGGGCTGCTCACTTATGTTAAACCATCGTCTGCTGGGTCTTTGGGTCAGGAGAAATTTTTCTCAGTGCTTTATACCAATGTGGTGCCCATGCTGAACCCCCTTATCTATAGCCTGAGGAACAAGGATGTCAAACTTGCTCTGAAGAGAACCCTGAAGAGAATAACAAACAGAGCAGAACCAGTGGTGCCGCTTTAGTCCCGGCCTCCATTGCTGTTTTTCTTATCTTCTTGAGCCACCTCATCCTCGTCCTCTTATTGTTCCTCTTTTCCTTCCCTCCATCTTTCCTTCTAATATATTTTTGGAAGAATTTTTATTCTATTATCTTATGTTCTTCCAATTTGCAAAATAAACAAAAGATCTATTCCTTGACTTCATTGTCATTCTCAGTCTCAAGGTGACATCAACCTGTTATTTATTTTTTTATCAGATGGAGTCAATAGGCTAATTTCATTCCTGTCTAGAGGTAACACAACCCACTAAACTGCTGGCTTTCTCTTTCCCACCCATTGTGAGCTGTGCAGTATGATATAGTCTGACTGTCTTTTCTTTCTCTGGAACAATGGCATCAGGGCCCTTTCTGATGTAGCTACTTACATCTGCATTAAAACAGAAGAGGGGTGACAAAAAGTGTGGACATAGTCAAGTTGTAAATATTCACAGATATTTTAGGGTTCTTTAATAATGGTTCTTGTTCTATAATTTGGGCCTCAATCTATAATGCATTGCCCTAGGGCTCTTTCCTTTTTCCTTCGCCCTGTGTAAAGACCAACAAGGATCTGTACTTTGCTCATGTTCCTAAAACTCCATCAATGATGAAGATTTTAGGAAGTTCTTGTTAATGCATCTATTTTATTGCATTGACCAAATGATGTGTTGTCATAAATAGAACTGAAATTGTTTCTGTTTATTTATCTGTGGACGAGATGTTATTTTCCACATTACATACTCCTTGTTCTCCACAAAAATGCTGGTGATTATAGGGATTGTGATTAAAAATTCACAATGGCATACTTGACTAAAGACTAGAGTATTACAGATGATGTCAAGGTTATTTGTTTGCCCAGTTGTGTGACAGAGGTTCCTCTTTGTAAAGCAAAAAGATCTGCTTACTCCTTTTAAAATACAAAAATATGATGGCAAAACATTTCTTATTGTGGTTCATTGTTGCAATGTGTAAACTTGATCTCTCCCTTTTGTTTCCTGCAAGAAAAATGTTAGTTGCTTATCTGTACTGTGTACCATAATCCATATTAAAGACCAAGTCTCCTTATCCTGTTCTGTAGATGAGGAAGTGTTTATAGGACCTGTTTAAGTCACAAGAAAATGTTTCAGCGTTCAGTTTTTGAACCTAATATTCATCCCAGGAAGGAATGGCATGGAAAACTAAGATTTCTGAAAGAAGAGAGAGAAATTCTGGAGAATTCTTTCAGAATGAGCTGGAGTGTGGAGGTCACCATGGGAGCGATGTCATAACCAAGATGTTTAGAGGACAGAGGAGACTGACAAGGCTTTGGTACCCAACTTGAAATATGCACATGACCCAAGAGATGTTTTATTTTAGGGTGGGACAAACATGGTTAACTACAAATAAAGATTCAATCACACTTTTTTAATAATCATGATCATCTCTTGTGATGGTGCAGCTGAGGGGTTTGGAACCAGCCTACTTGATGAGGCATGGAATAATATCCAGGATAGTACTACTTCCAAAAGCCTATTGGATATTATGTCATCCTTGTGTATTTGGAAACAATAAAATAATGGTTATTCATTAGAAAAGGAATAGAAACCTGGGTTCTGTATAATCTTATTTTGTGTTTTTTTGTTTTGAGATTAGGGAAAGATTTCCCTCAGAGAACATTCTTGGGGATGCAGTTAGTATATCCATAATTTTTATGCTTATGAAAATGCACCATGCATTTTGAAAAATTTAAAAATCTTCTCTTATAATAGTAGCCATAGACTAAAATAACGGCAGGTAAGACTGTTACATAAATTGGATTTGATTATTACTATGAGATCAAAACAGCAGATATGGACATTTGTTTCAAGTTCTTATTCCTTAAACTGCATTTGAATGCTTGTAACTACTGCTATCCTCTCTCTGGCTATATCCATTGAAGTGCCTGGTAAATAGATAGCTCAAAGTTGTTTGGTGTGAATTTTGCTCTAAAATAATAATTTTTAAATGTTCAAGTATTAATAAGACCTGATACAGATATATACCACTCATGTCTATAAATGCTTCATATTTAACAAAAATAAAATGTGACTCATAGGCATGGGACACATCTTGTGTTCCAAGTCATATAACGTAGTCTTTGGAACCAAAGTAAAACTCGGTCCCAAATTGGTTTAATATTAAACTTTTCTATGAAAGAAAAGTGCTCTTAAACTATTTAAATGATTTCAGTTGCTGTAAAATTTGGATGTCTTTAAAAATGATTTTAAGCTCTGTGATATTTTTGCATTCACTATTTTTTCTTATTGTTGGTGATCGTAAATAAATTATTGTTATAATTATTAGGGACTCTTGGTCAGGAATTATGAGTGGCTGTTTAATTCACAAAACTTGATAGGTTCCAGAAGCAAGCACTAATTTTTGTTCAGATGACGAAGACATTTTGTTTGAAATATTATCTAAGAAAAAAAATCACAATTTTTTTTCAGAATAAGATGGATAATTTTGACTTTTGAATAATTCACATTAATATGGTATAAAATGAAATACTGATATTTATCATTTTATAAGGATCCATAGCATACATATTGAAAGGTTAACAAATCATACCTGTAGGTTTCAATAAATAAAACAAAATTAATGTAATCTCTACCCAGGTCAATCAAATAAGATATTGTCAAAATATTCATTGAATAATTTTAGCTGTTCCTTTTTTGTTGGTAGTGATGGTGTTTGCGGTGGGTGTTAGTTTGCCCAAACCTAACCAAACGGTTACAACAGGTAAGTTATTAAATGACTTTTTTTGTCAAATTTTCTCCTAAATTAAGTTGAACTGGGTGCAGTCAGCATACATATAGTTTCACCTTCATGAAAGTCTTCAGAGTTGGAAAAGTATTTGAATAAACAAATTATTTAATGTTAAAAAATTAGATCCTACATATTATACTTTGTTAGCTTTTTCAGATTTGCTTCCATTAAATATTTCAGCTTTTTTGGAGGTTAATTGGGGGAAATTTTAGTTTCTATATATATTACTTAAATAAAAATTTAAACCAAAAAAACCCAAAATCATAAGACTGTACAATACAAACTGGGAACCCTAAAGTAAATCTTGGACCATAATTAATAGGACAATTATCATAATATTCTTTCATCAGATGTAACAAATATACCATACTAAGGCAAGATGTTAATAATGAGGGAGGGTATATGGGAACTCTGTATTTTCTGCATACTTTTTCTGTAAACCTGTAATAATGATAAAATAATTATAAAATAAAAATGATTATTAAAATCAATAATAAAAATAATTAAAAAGTTAATGATAAAAGTTTGATAGATTTACTTTAACGCGTCATGGAATTACTTAAATAATGTACTCAAAATATCTAGGGAAAAAATACCTAGATGACATTAGATAGTTATGTATATAGTCTATACTGAACTTTCTCATGACCTTTGGCTATATCACCTTTTGATTCCTATACCTGCACCCAGAATGCAATGTTATTCATTTTTGTATCTCTAGGACCCTACTTTTATTATTATTTTTCAGGTTACAAAAGATTTTTCACACAGGATTTTCACAGAAAGTCTTCGTGGGATAAGGAAAAACAAAGAAATAAAACATGAAATAAGTTTTTGAAATTGAGGTTGTTTCTCCATCCCCTAATGGAGTCATATAACTTTGAAAGCTCTTAGAAAGATTCTTTTCTCCCAGATTCTCTCAAGGGGTCCTAATATGCTCTGTCTCTTTGCTCTGAGCTGGTTCCATTTTATTTGCCTAGAATTAATCCACTGGTCTTCTCAGCCTGTGTCATTAGTGGCATACTCCTGTTATCCTTTTCCAAAGTGAAATTTTCCTAATTCTAAAGTGACCCACCTGTTAGTCTCTCATTTCTAATGTTCTGCCTGACAGAATTCCTATTTAGCCACTGCTTTTAAGTACAGTTGTTCTGGTGCTTCTTGAGTAAAGTGTCCCTTTTTGACCGTGGTGCTCAGGCCCACCGAATCTGAGGCTTTTAGTGGTGATGCTTTCACTTGCTATCCACTCTCTGAGAGCTGACAGCCTGTGGTCCTCGCTGTGGTTATTTTGGGACTGCATGTGGAAAACCTGGTGAGAATGGAGCCTGCACTGAAGAAGTAGGACAAGAAAAGGATCCCAGGATAGTAGACCTTGGTCCCATCATCTGAATGTTGGGTCAGGCTCCATCTGAATCCAGGCAAACATTTGAAATTTCTACTAAACAAAACAACAAATTTTATCATTTAAGCACATTTCCTCAGAAACAACAGTTTTAGTCATGACAATTTGAATGGTTCGTCCACTGTAGCTGTGAAATATGTGTCAAGATGAAAA
Source organism: Tamandua tetradactyla (assembly GCF_023851605.1). NCBI lineage: Eukaryota > Metazoa > Chordata > Mammalia > Pilosa > Myrmecophagidae > Tamandua > Tamandua tetradactyla. Next base: position 14,674,186 of record NC_135334.1, on the reverse strand, counting down.
TATTTGATTGTATTACATAGAATTACTTGACAAAAACAATACTTACACTTTAAAAATATCTTGTGGATATTTTTATTTCTTGTGGACTGGAAATACATGAAAAGCAAAAAATCTTATTTACACAAAACTTTAAAGAAGCAAATTTAAGCTTTTAAAAATATGACATGATGTATAATTTTAAGGCTACATCTTCTTTTGCTGTGTTAATTGAAAGACTACATGAGGATACTGGTCTACTGTACTCTTCATACTTCTTTCAAATTTACTTTAACATAACTAAGTAATATGAAAATTCACTGTTTCAGACTTTCTCCTTTGACTTTCTGAAAATGTTGGCAGTCTTCTAACAATCATATTTTGCATATGGTATAGGTGTTAATTTTAATTTCAGCTTTTATGTCTGAAGTATTTATTTCTTCTTAATCGTTGAAAGGTTATTTTTCTGGGTACAGAAATTTATTGATTGGGATTTTTGGGGTTTTTTTTTGGGTTTTGTTTTGTTTCCTTTGAGTAATTTAAGGTGTTGGTCATCTGTCCATTGACTTCCATTGTTCGTGTGAAAAGACTTTTGTCATTCACATGTTCTTTTGCATGTAAAGTATCTTTATATCCTTTGAATGTTTTTTAGATTTTCTTTATCACTGGATTTACTCAACCTGATAACAATGAACTTTAGAGAAGTTTTTGCCATGTTTCTTCTGCATGGAAGGGAGGGTATGAATTTTCTCACTGATGTCAACATTAGGAATTAGAGATGGGTTATCAACAAAACACACTAAGTTCCCGTAATATTACTCAGTGAATCTTTTGGAGTATATATAATGCAGGAATATTGAGCTATAAAAATTGTCAGATTTTATATTTAGTTTGAATTGCAATTTACATATAGCAAATTTTGCAACTTGCATGTTTTCAGGTCCATGGCTTTTTAAGGATACACCCATCTAGTTTCCACCAAGAGAATTTATATAGACTCCTTCCACCATAGCAGAAAGTTTTCTCTTACCCTTCTGTGGTTAATCCTCACAACCTAACCTCAGACAAACATTAGTATTTTGGCTCACTACATATTCATTTTTCCTCTTTTTTGAACCTCATGCAAATGAAGTCATGCAATTTATATTATTTCATGTTCTTTCACTTAGCATGATATTTTGGGAGGTTTTAGCAATTTATTCTTCATTATTGACAGGTAATATCCAATAGTATGAATATATGATTATTTGTTTATTCATTCACTAGCTGATGGAAATTTAGCTTATTTCAGATTTTGAACATAATAAATTGTTATTAGTATGTATGTGCAAGTTCTTTTGAATTACATGTTTGTAAATTTCTTTAGAAATACCTAGAATTTCAATTTCTAATTCATATCATTAGTATATATTTAAAACTACAAGAAACTTCCAGATTGTTTCACAAAGTGATTTACTATTTTACATACCCAATATTAATGTACATAAGTTGAAATTATTTAAACTATTCACCAACTCATGGTGTATTAAGTTTCTCATTTTTACCATTTAAGCGTATATGAAAATGTGAAATGGCAACTTATTGTTTACGTCTGTGTTTATGTGTGTGTTGTAGGTAAGTGGTTGAGTATTCCTTTAAATATTCTTTTATTCAAGTATAATTTACATAGGGTAAAATTCAGAAATTTTAGTCTATAATTGTACAATCTTTTTCAAATTCATGTGTTAGAGAAACTATCATCACAAGTGAAAGATTCTCCCATGTCCTTCTATGACCAAACTCTTCTCCCACCTCCATCCTTTGGAAGCTACTGATTTTCTGTTTGTTGACAGTTTTTCCTTTCCTAGAATGTCACATAAATGTAAAAAAAAAACTATGTGATTTTTTATTCTTAGTTCACCTTAACATAATGGATTTGTTTTTCATCCATACTGATTTATATAGTAATAATTCATTCTTCTTTATTAATGAGTAGGATTCATTGTAGGGGATGCTCTAGAACTATTTATCCAGAAATAAGTTGAAGAACTATAAAGTCAGTATAAAAATAAGTATATAGTTTTTGTGTGTACATAAATTTTAATTTACTCAGGTAATTACCTGAGGGTGGGGTAACTTTATAACACAGTGCTAAATTGTCAGATTTCAAAATTAGTTTACAATTGTAATCTGCATATAGCAAAATGTGCGATGCACATGTACATGTATGTACAATGGCTGTACCCTTTAGCATTCCCACCAACAGTGTTTGAGAATTCCAGTTGCTCCTCATTCTTACCAGCACTAGGTATAGTCAATTTAATTTTTAATTTTATTAATTCTAATAGATTTGTAATGGTATCGCACTGTGATTTTAATTTATATTTCCCTAATGAATAATGATGTTAAGCACCTTTTCCTGTGCTTGTTTGCAATCCATTTATCTTTTTAGGTACAATGTCTGTTTACATCTTATGCTTATCTCTTTATTGCATTTTTTGTTTTCTTATTGTTGGATTCTAAGTGTTATTTATATATTCTAGATACAAGTGCTTTTTTTCACATGTTTTATGACTATTTTTTTCCCAGTCTGTGACTTATTTTTTCATTATTTTTATACTGACTTTCTCAGAAGTTAAGGTTTTCAATTTGATAACACACAGTTTCATCCTTTCCTCTTTTGTGCACTTGTGCCTTTGGTATTCTGTCTTGGAAATCTTTGTTTTTCCTGATGTTAACAGAGATTTTTCCTTTTTGCCCTCTTCTATATGTTTTACAATTTTACCTTTAGAGATATGATTCACTTTAGTTAATACTATTATGTATCAGTGGAGGTACTTCTCTGTTTTTTGTTTGTTTGTTTGTTTTTTGTCCCAACTTCACTGTTTTAAAACCTTGCCCTTTTCTCCATTAAACTGTGTTTGCACTTTTGTCAAAAATAGATAGATCAACTATGCTTACATTTATTACTGGACTCTATACTCTGTCTTTCCAATATAAATTTCCATTTGTTGATATCACAGTGTTCTTCTTTTTCTTTATTAGCAAAGTTGCAGGTTAACAAAAGAATCATGCATAAGATAAGGGATTCTCATATACCTCTTTTTTTTTTTTTTATTTTGACATGGGCAGGCTCCAGGAATATACCTTCTATTTTTAACAGCATGTCTTAATTGTTGTAGCATTGTCTTGGTTTCCCGCAGCTGCTATCAGAAGTACCAAAAAGTAGTTGGCTTAAACAACAACAATTTATTGGCTAACAGTTTGTAAGTTAGAAGTCCAAAATCAAGGAGCTATCAGGCCATGTGTTCTATGACGTCTGTAGTGTATTGCTGGTGACTTGTGACAACCAGTCTTTGCGTCTGTCACGTAGCAGTCTGTATCATTTCTGTCTCCTATTGTGGTGTATTAGCTTGGGTTCTCTAGAGAAACAATATCAGCAGGAGATAGCTGTAAATATAAAATTTACAAAGGTGTCTCATGTATCTGTGGAGATGTAAAGCCAAGGTCTGTAGGGCAGGCAGTGAGCTGGCAACTGCAATGAAGGTCCTCAACAAACTCTCAGGAGAAGCTGGTTGGTTGAAGCAGGAAGTGTAATTGTCTCTTTTGAATCCTCCCTAAAAGCCTTCTGGTGATTAGATTAAGCATCACTCATTGCAGAAGCTGTTCCTCTTAGCTGATTGCAATTGAAATCAGCTGTGGATACCACCAACAGGTGGGGGCGGGGGGGGGCATCGTGGTTTAAGTCCATCAAATGTCTTCACTTGCAATTCTAAATGAACTTCTGGGTTTGTTGGTATTTTCTTCATAGACAATAAATTGCTAATAGAAATAATATGATTTCTTTTTTTCCAATATGAATATCATTTATTTCTTTTTCTTACCTTAATACACTACCTACAACTTATAGTACAATGTCAAAGAGACCTATTAGGAATAGAAATTCCTGCTCTGCTTCTGAATAAAGGATTCACCATATCATTTTTAATTGTGAAGCTTCCGGTAGAGTCTTTGCAGATGTTTTTCATCAGGTTGAGGAAGTCTGATTCAATTTATATGAAAGCATTCATAAATACCATGCTATCTATATCCATATATTGATGGTGATATATAGATATCATATATCTCTATCAGAGGGAATGAATACTAAATTTATTAAATGTTTTCTATGTCTATCTGATGACCACGTAGTTTTATTTCTTTACTCTCTTGATATTTTCATTAACATTGATAGATAATCAGAAATTAAACCAAGCTTACATTCCTAAGATACACCTTTCTTACCATGGTGTTTATATAAACTTTAACCAAAGGGACCTACACTTTCATTAGATAGCTTCAAAAATGTCCAGTGGATAAAAGAGAAACACTAAAATTTCTTGAACTAAGAAATGATAGGCCTGTACTTTCACAAATTATTCAAGCAGCTGCTTTGATGGCTGAATTAAGGTATGTGGAAATTTCTAGAATAATGATTGGAAGTCACTTACAGTTATATAGGTTAATTAAAATCTAAATGCCTAAATGGTGGTGGTGGCTGTAAGAAAGAACGGAAAATGTTGTGGTGGTTGACCCTATAGCTTAGCATGTGAGGAACGTGGAAAATATTCTGTGGATTTTCATCCAGAGAACAGTAATTTCCAGAAATATTTATTGAGTGTCTACTATATATTCTGTACTGGATTTAGCACCAGGAACAAAGTCGTAAGTAAGACAGAAGTGGCCTTTGACCTTACAGAGTTATAGTTTATAGGAGAGCGACAAACAAATAAAAAGTATTATGTCTGATGAGTGTAATGACAGAGCACCTAGTGGAAGCTAAGAGAACATAAATCATGATAGTTAAACTTATGGACTATCATCCTTTTGCTGGGCACTGTTCTGAGGATTTATATTGGCTCAATTAACAGTCACAGCAAATCAATGAAAGGGATACTATTATTCCCATCACTATTTGACAAACTCTGTCACGCAGAAATATTGTAAGTGCCATGCCCAAGACTCATGTTAGAGTCACGAGTTATGGCAGTAAGAGTTAACCAGATGCCTCTAACTCCAGAGGCCAACTTTGTAACTACAGTGATGAAAAGAAGTTGATCAACTCAGTTACTGAAATGTTATATAGAACACATTAAACTTGTTAACAGAAACTTCCAGTAGGTGTTTAGAAGTAAAGACATTAGAGAAAGAGAAGGCATTAAATTTTATTTTGGAGATATCTTAGAAGACACAACACCTGATGTCAGTTACAGCAATTATGGACAGTTTTTGAATATAGAAATATAGAAGGCTGGAGGTAAAATACTGCAGAAGTATCTACAGTAGGATATGGGAAGAATGACATTATAAAAACAATATGTTAAGTAGGTTTTCATTAGAGTTGAAGGTGGCAGGGAGATAGGATTTGTTTCTTTTTATTTCTGTAATGGTGAATGTACAATCATAAAGATGAGGAAAATACTTTTCCCAAGACATAGTGTGGTTGAGGGTATAAATATATTCCCCTTCCTTCCCTATTAAACACAGAATTTGTCCCCTAGGGAAAAGACTGAACAAACTTCTCACCTGTTTATAACCAAATCCATTGTCTCTTTAAAATCACTTCAAGTTTGCTGAGTTTATCAAGCAACAAATGTGATAATAAATTTTCTGTTTTCTACTGCTTGAGGACACTCAAGATTAAAATCAGAAATCATGATCTATAACTCAGATGATTTGCAGGGCATATTGGAAATTAAGTCTGTTCTGCATCCTCTTGAAGTCAAAGAAAACAAAATCACTGAATTTGAAATAGCCTTTAAAGGATCTCAAGCATAAATAAGAGTGATGAGGAAGGTCAGAAGTTTTCTGGTCTACAGAGAATGAGTTCCTGAATTCCACTCGTATTAGGTCCTCCATATTTTGAGTTCCATGTCTAGGGATTAAGACATATGGCTTTTTCTGACAGTTTCTGTAGTGTTGCCACTCTGGTGAATTAGGTAGAAGAATCTGTTTGAGGGGCAGTAGAGAAAGTTCAGAGTCAATAAGAGCTTCACGGTTCCTCTATTTCGATGTGTAAGTTCCCTGTTCAGGAAGGAACGTACCCTTGTTAATTTTTTACTCTGTGACTTGCGGCAGCTGCTGAACCTCTCCTTAGCTCTGGTCTCTTAGTTTGGATCTGGAAACAATGTTCATGGTTCCCATCTCACCAGGGTCTAAGTGCATTAGAGCCAGCTCCAGGAAGCTCAGTCCTCAGCCTCCAGTTTTACTAATGAGGGGAGGGCTCAGGTGAATGAGCAAATGATGAGATGAGAGAGAGTTCTGTATTGTTCCTTCTTCTCATTCTTTTCTAAATATATTGCCTAACACTTCCAGCACAATGAATATTAATGGAATTAGTAGTCAGAGTTAATGTCTTCCTGATCTTCATAGAAAAGTACCTAATATTGCTTCATTAAGAAGATAATAAGTTTAGCATGAATGTGTATTTAGATCATATTAAGAAAGTAGCCATCAATTTCTACCTGAGTGTTTTTTTAGAAATCAATGATTAGTTTAAATTTTGCCAAAATCCTTTTCAAAGTCTGCAAGGATAATCATGATTTTTTCTGAGATCTTTAAACATGAGAAGACATAATAGATTTCCTAATATGGACTGAACCTTGCATTCTTTGAATTAATCCCACATGGTCATGTTGTATCATTTTTTCATACTATGATATGAGTTTCTGTTTGCTAATATAGTATTTAATAATTTTACATTAATACTCATAAGTGATAGTGATCCATAGATACTTTCTTAATTCTTAAAATTGTTTTTTAGGTAAAAAAAAAAATGTGTTTTAGGTTGGCCAGGTGACTCAGCAGGCAGAGCTATCACCTGCCATGCCAGAGACCCAGGTTTGATACCCAGTGCCTGCCCAGTAGTTAGATTAGGTTGTCAATGTGGCCAGGTGAAGATGCCTAGATCTATTGCTGTGGACATGAGCCAATGGCATGTAAACCTCATCTGTTGCTGATTACATCTGCAGTTGGCTAGAAGACATGCCTGCTGCAATGAATGATGTTTGATTTAACTGGCTGGTGCTTAAATGAGAGAGCTCAGCATAGTATAGCCCAAGCAGCTCAGCATACCTCATCTCAGCACTCACAGCTCAGCCAGGTCCTTGGAGATGCAGAAAAAATCACCCTGGGGAAAGTTGTTGGAACCCAGAGGCCTGGAGAGAAGGCCAGCAGAGATCACCCTGTGCCTTTCCACATAAGAAAGAACCTCGGTTGAAAATCAGCTGCCTTTTCTCTCAAGAACTAATGAAATAAATCCCCTTTTATTAAAAGCCAATCTGTCTCTGGTGTGTTGCATTCTGGCAGGTAGCAAGCTACAACACTGCCCATGCCAAAAAATAAAAAATAAAACAAATTCATTTTAGGCATTAATGCAGCTGTGGCTTTTAAAAGCAATTAGAAATGTAACCCCTGGATATATCCCAGAGTATATTAAACAGATGGCGAAAGAGTATTGGCAAAGTTCCTTGAGGGATAGGAGAGAAATCAAGGAATTACTGAACTTTGCCATCAGGGAAACCACAGATACTGTGCCAAACATTAGGGACACACAAATCAAGAGGCCATGCCCTTGATCTTGAGGCTTCCTCTTGTGAAGCTTCTGTATGTAGCAGAGAAACTTAAACTCCCTATAGGTATGCCTAAGAGTCACCTCCAGAGAACCTCTTTTGTTGCTCAGATGTGCCATTTCTTTCTCTAAGCCTAACCCTGCAAGTAAAACCATCAACCTCCCCCCTATGTAGGGCATGGCATCCAGGAATGAACGTTTCTGTGGTGACATGGGAGATGACCCCCAGGGATGAGCCTTGCTCTGGCATCATGGGATCAACAATGCCATCCTGACCAAAAGGGGGAAAAGAAGTGTAACAAATAAGGTATCGGGTGGCTGAAAGAGTTCAAATAGAGTCAAGACGCTACATTGGAAGTCTTACATGTGCTTCAGTTAGACAGCACTACCTATCATAACTTGCCAACCCCAACCAAATCCATTCCTGCAAATCCTAAAGAATACCTAGGGCTTTATATAAGATTCTACAAAGGTTGCATGCACTAGGGTAACTCTCCAAAACCTCCATCCTCCAGATGAGTCCCTGGACCAAATAAGTTCTGAAATACACAGGGGCCAGCCCTTCCAGAACATCAACTAGTTCCATCCCCCTATCCCTTATTCTCAATAGCCCCTTCCAACATGAAAATGTTAGAATGGGCATAGCCCAAATGCCTCTAAAGAGTTGGATAAAGATCAAACGTGATGGTGAAAATAACAGAGAAGGTCAGGTTTAACTAATGAGTATGAGTACTGAATCATTATACTGATATTTCTTTTAGAGTCCAGTACCTTAGAGCAGCTAGAAATAAAACCTAAAATTGTGGAATTGTAACCCACACCAAACTCTGAAATCTGTTCTACAACCTAACAATAGAATTGGGACTACTTAGAATGTGAGGGGTTTTTAGAATTCCTCTGAAAATTGGTCTAAGCTTTCTTTTTCTAATAAATAATTTCTAACTTCTTAAGAAACTATTGATTTTTATTTTCCTAAGAGATTTTTTTTCTCTGGCTTCAAGTTATTTGCACAATTCTACAAAGTGAGGGCTGAAATGTTTTCTTTATGGCTTACTTTTTATTTCCTCCTCATTTATTATTATATGCTTCTGCTGTCTCCATTTTTTCTTCACGTTAGTTGGTGGTTTAACACTTTTAATATTAATGTCAAATTATTAAATGGATCTGTGGTTTTTCATTCCTTGCATTTTTATTTCTGATTTTATTTTATTTATTTTTTAATGCTTTCTTTTGGTTTATTGCTTTTTCTTTTTCAGTTTTTTTTTAACATGGACTTTTAGTTCATATATTTCAGTTTTCCTTTTTTCTCCACAGGCCCTTATTAAATGTGTAAAAACTAGCCCTCATTTTACAAGCTCAAAAACAGACTAATATATGAGTATACACAATTGTATATTTATAAATGATATCCTCAAAAACTGTGCACACAAAGTATATTATATTCTATGTTTGCATATTTACCTTATTACTACTACTAAGTAAATACAAAATGAATTCCCAGTATTTTAGCTCAGTGCATATGTCACTGGTTTCAAACAAAGGCAATTTTTTTCAAATCCAAAACAAATTCTCCCAAGTACCAAATCATTATTTTTATGCAAAACACAGAAGACTAATTATAAGTGTTCCCATTCAGATTTCTTCAGCAATGAGTGTCTATGTTAATGAGATACAGCTAAGGTTTTAAAATTTAACTATCAATTTAACAATATTCTGATTATAATTGACCATCAAATAGTGAATGTTTATATATTATTGTGTTGGTTTGAAATGATGTATGTGCCCTAGAAAAGCCGTGTATTAATACTAGTCCCATTTTGTAAAGGCAGCCATTTCTTCTAATCCCTATCCAGTATTGAATGTTTGAAACTGTGATTAGATCTTCTCCCTGGAGACATGATTTTACAAGAGTGGTTGTTAAACTGGATTAGCTGGAAGTGTGTCTCCACTCATTTGGGTAGGTCTTGATCAGTTTTTGGAGTCCTATAAAAGAGGAAACATTTTGGAGAAAGGAGGAGATTCAAAGAGAGCAGAGCAGAATAACATAGCCACGAGAAGCAGAGTCCACCAGCCAGCGACCTTTGGAAATGAAGAAGGAAAATGCCTCCTAGGGAGCTTCATGAATCAGGAAGCCAGGAGAGAAAGCTAACAGATGATGTCATATTTGCCATGTTTTCAGTTGTTTTTTTTAACATGGACTTTTAGTCCATATATTTCAGTTTTCCTTTTTTCTCCAGAGGCCCTTGTTTTTTATTAAATGTATAAAAACCAGTCTTCATTTTACAAGCTCAAGAGAGAAACCAGCCAAGAGAGAAACCCTGTGTTCACCATGTGCCTTCTCACTTGAGAGAGAAACCCTGAACTTCATAGGCCTTCTTGAACCGAGATATCTTTCCCTGGATGCCTTAGATTGGACATTCTATAGACTTGTTTTAATTGGGACATTCTATTGGCCTTAGAACTGTAAACTAACAATTTATTAAATTCCTGTTTTTTAAACATCATCCCATTTCTGGTATATTGCATTCTGGCAGCTAGCAAACTAGAACAATTATGTGTCAGTTTAGACAATGAATGATGTTTGATTTAATTGGCTCATGCTTAAATGAGAGAGCTCAACATAGCACAGCCCAAGCAGCTCAGCATACATCATCTCAGCACTCACAGCTCAGCTTAGGCCTTTGGAGATGCAGAAAGAAATCACCCCAGGGAAAATTGTTGAAGCCCATAGGCCTGGACAGAAGGCCAGTAGAGATCACCCTGTGCCTTCCTATGTAAGAAAGAACCTCGGTTGAAAGTTAGCTCCCTTTCCTCTGAAGAACTGTATGTTAATTAAATAAATCCCCTTCAATTAAAAGCCAGTCCATCTCTGGAGTATTGTATTCTGGCAGATAGCAAACTAGAACACATGGAGATGTGTCTCCACCCATTCAAGGTGGGGTTTGCTTATGGAAGCCCTTGAAGAGGGAACCATTCTGGATAAAGCTTGAGAGCCTACACAGCCTGAGACCTTTGGAGATGAAGAAGGAAAACACCCCCAGGAAAGCTTCATGAAACAAGAAGCCTAGAGAAAAAGCTAGCAGATTATGTCATGTGCCCTTCCAGCTGAGAGAGAAGCCCCGAACTTCATTGGACTTTCTTGAGTGAAGGTAATTTCTCATTGGTGCCTTGATCTGGACATTTTCCTGGCCATTTTCATGGTCTTAGAACTATAAACTTGCAGCTTAATAAATTCCCCCTTTTAAAAGCCATTCTGCTTCTGGTATATCACATTCCAGCAGCTTGCAAAATGGAACACCATTCACCTTCATTCCTTCCTGGGCTGCTTGATATTCCATCAAATCTATGCACTATGGTTCACCCTTCCATTCATCAGTTGATACACTCTTAGGCCACCTCCATCCATTATAGATTGTGAATAATGCTGCCATAAACATCAATGTGAAAGTGCCTGTTCCTGCTCCTGCTTTCAGTTCTTCCAAGTCTTTGGTTAACTGCAGGGTTGCAAGACCATGTAGCAACCCTATACTTAGCTTTCTGTGGAACCACCACACTGCCATCCAGAGGTGCTGCTCCATTTTACTCCCCCACCACGAGTGACTAGGTGTATCTCTGTCTTCACATCTTCTCCAGACTTGTATTCTTCTGTTCATTTTATAACTGTTTTATTTACACACCATACAATCCATCCTAAGTGTACAATCAATGGGTCCTGGTATAATCATATACTTATGCATTCACCACCATAATCTATATGAGAACCTTTCTATTACTTCCACAGAGAAAGAAGGAAAGGAGAAAAGAAAAAATAGAGAAACAGAAAGAACAAGAATCTCATAATACCCCTTAAAATCCCCCTCTTATAGAGATTTAGCTTTAGTATATTGCCTTTGTTACAACTAATGAAACAATACTAATGTTAATGTAAACAATTGGCCCTAGTTTGCATTAATTGTATTTTTTTCCATATATTATCCCATTTTTAACATCTTGCAATGATGACATTTTAACATTCTTCCTCAAGTAAAAAGTTTCTTATATTTGTATATTTAATCACCATCATTGTCCACTCTAAGCTTTGCTATATAACGCAGTCCCAGTTTTTATCCTGTATCTTTCTTTCTGGTGTCATACATGCCCCTAGCCTTCCTCTTTCAGCCGTGCTCACATTCAGGCTTGCTCATTATACTAAAAGCACTGTGCAGCCACCACATAGTATTGTACTATACATTTCTGAATTTTTACAATCAATCCTATTCAACTTCTTCAGCATCAAGTGCCTAAATTCTACCTTCTTTCTATCTTCTGATCACCTATGTTCTCTCATAGGTTAACTCTCAGAGTTTGCTCACCATAGTTAGTTCATATAAGAGAGACCATGCAGTATTTGTCCTTTTGTTCCTCAAAGGATCCTCAAAATTCATCCATGTTGTGCATGCTTCATGACTTTATTCTTACAGCTGTACAATATTCCATTGTGTTAAGTACTACTGTTTATTTATTCACTCATCCATTGATGGACATTTGAGCTTTATCTATCTCTAGCAACTGCGAAAAATACCACTGTATATATCATGTGCACATGTCTGTTCATGTCTCTGCTTTCAATTCTTCTGGTTTATCTAGTAATGGGATAGCTGGATCATGTGGTAATTCTATACTTAGCTTCCTAAGTAACTGCCAAACTGCCTTCCAGAGCAGTTGCAACATTCTACATTCCCACCAATAATGAATGAGTATACCTATTTATCCACATCCTCTCTAACACTTGTAGTTGCTGTTTTATATATATATATATATATATATATATATATATATATATATGTAGGTACAAAATGGTCATTCTAGTAAATGTGAGATGATCTTTCACTGTGATTTGGACTTATATTTCCCTAATCACTAGTGAAGTTGACCATCATTTTATGTGTTTTTGATCCATTTGTATTTCTTTGGAAAAATTTCTATCCATGCCTTTTGCCCATTTTTTAATTGGGCTGTTGGCATTTTTCTTGTTGAGTTGTAGTATCTCTTTATTTATTCTGGATATCAGATAGTGATTTAACATCAAGAATATATAAAGAGATACTACAACTCAACAAGTAGGCTGTGTTTTTACTTTCCTATGAAAGTCCTTTGATGCAGAAAAATACTCAGTTTGAGGAGATCCCATTTATCTATTTCTTCTTTCATTGCTTGTCTTTGGTTTTAAGGTCTAGGACACCTCCTACCACAAGATCATTAAGATACCTCCCTACATTTTCTTATTGTCTTAGTTTAATTGTTTAGGTCTTTGCTCCATTTTGAGTTAATTCTTGTATAAGGTGTAAAGTAGGGGTACCCTTTCATTATGTTGAACATAGATATTCAGTTTTCCAAGCACTATTTGTTAAAGAGGCTGCCCTTTTCCATTTGAATTGACTGGTCTGCCTTATCAAAGATCAGTTTTCTGTAGAGAGAGGGTCCACCTCTGAACACTCAATTTGATTCCATAAGTCAGTATGTTAATCTTTATGCTAGTACTATGCTGTTTTACCCACCATAGCTTTTTTTTTTTCTTTAGCAATGTATTTTTAGCTCTTCTGGGTGCCCTGACCTTCCAAATAAACTTGATTAGTCATTTTTCTATTTCTGCAAAATAAGTTGTTGGGTTTTAATTGGTATTGCATTGAATCTATAATACCAATTTTGGTAGAATTGATATCTTAACTGTATTTTTGTCTTCAAATCCATGAACACAGTATGTCCTTCAATTTATTTAGGTCTTCCTTGATTTTTTTTTTAACCAACATCTTGCAGTTTTGAAAGGAAATGTCTTTTATGTCCTTGATTAAATTTATTCCTAAATATTTTATTGTTTTGGTTGCTATAGTGAATGGAATGTTTTCTTTATTTCCTCCTCATATTGCTCATTACTATTGCATATGAACACTACTGATTTTGGCATTTTGATCTTGTATCCAGCCACTTTATTGAACTCATATAGTAGCTCTAGTAACTTTATTGTAGATAGTTTGGGGACTGTCTACATATAGGGTCATGCCATCTGAAAACAGTGAATGTTTTCCCAATTCAGCTGTACTTTATTTCCTTTTCTTTCCTACTTCCTCCAACCAGAGCCTCCAGCACAATACTGAATGACAATATTGAAGTGGGTATCTTTGTCTTGTTCCAAATCTTAGAAGAAAATCCTCAGTCTTTCCCCACTTTGTATGGTACTATCTATGGGCTTTTCATATATTTATCATGAAGAGGAATTTTCCTTCTATTCCTGTCCTTTGAAATGTTATCATCCCAAAAGCATAATCAAAAAAGCTGAATTATGTCAAATGCCTTTTCTGCATCAATTAAGATGATTGTGTAGTTTTTCCCCCTTTGATTTGTTGATGTGGTGTATTACATTAATTGAGTTTCTTGTTGGGCTGGTTTGAAATGATGTATGTACCCTAGAAAAGCCATGTTTTAATCCTAATCACATTTTGTAAAAGCAGCCATTTCTTCTAATCCCTATTCAGTATTACATATTTGAAACTGTAATCAGATCATCTCCCTGGAGATATGATTTAATCAAGAGTGGTTGTTAAACTGGATTAGGTAGAGGCATGTCTCCACCCATTTGGGTGGGTCTTGATTCATTTCTGAAGTCCTATAAAAGAGGAAACACTTTGGAGCATGAAGGAGATTTGGAGTGAGCAGAGCAGAACAACATAGCCATGAGAAACAGAGTCCACCAGCCAGCAATCTTTGGAGATGAAGAAGGAAAATAACTCCCGGGGAGTTTCATGAAACAGGAAGCCAGGAGAAGAAGCTAGCAGATGATGCTGTATTCACCATGTGCCCTTCCAGATGCGAGAGGAACCATGACCATGTTTACCAAGTGCCTTTCCAGATGAGAGAGAAACTGTGACTGTGTTTGCCATGTGCCTATCCACGTGAGAGAGAAACCCTGAACTTCATCGGCCTTCTCAAACCAAGGTATCTTTCCCTGGATGCCTTAGGTTGAACATTTCTATAGATTTGTTTAAGTGTGACATTTTCTTGGCCTTAGAACTGTAAACTAGTAACTTATCAAATTCCCCTTTTAAAAGCCATTCCTTTTCTGGTATATTGCATTCTGGCAGCTAGCAAACTAGAACACTTGTGTTGAACTATACTAGCCTACTTGGAATAAAATCCACTTGTTCAAACTATAAACTATAGTTTATTCTATATAAAGTATAGTTTATTCTTGCCTCTCTGTTCTTAGAGAGATTGGTCTGTATTTTTCTTTTCTTATAATGTATTTTTCTGACTTTTAGTATTAAGGCAATGTTCTCTTTACAGAATGAGTTAGATAGCTTTCCCTCCTCTTCATTTTTTTTGAAGAGTTTGAGCAGGATTGGTACTAATACTTCATTGAATGCTTGATAGAACTCACCTGTGAAGGTATCTGGTCCTGAACTTTTTTTTTTTGGTAGGCTTTTGATGACTGATTCAGTCTCTTTATTTGTGAAAAATACAGACAGGAGAAGGAGGTCTGGAGGAGGGCACAGAATTGAAGAGTAAGGGTAACTCAAAGGATAAAGAAAGAGAGAAAAGAATATATAGATCTGATTTTCAAAAAATAATTTTTTGAAATTATTCAAAGCTATTTCACTGATCACAATGGAATGAGGCTGGAAATCAATTACCACCAAAGAATGAGAACTTTCAAAAGTATATGGGGATTAAATAAGACACTCTTAAGCAACTGGTGAATCAAATAAGAAATTGCTAGAGAAATTGGTAGTCATCTGGAGTCAAATAAAAATGAGGAATACAACATATCACAACTTATGGGATGTAGCAAAGGCTGAGAGGGAAATTTATTACCCTAAATGCCTATATTTAAAAAGAAGAAAAAGCAATAATAATAATAATAATATAAGGACTTAACTGCTCCCCTTGAGGAATTTAGGGAAGAGCTGGAAGAGCATATATTTTCTATTTCCCCCAAAGGAAACAGAAAAAGAGAAATAACAAAGATTAAAGCAGAGTTCAATGAATGGGAGAACAAAAGAACAATAGAAAGAATCAATAAAACCGAAAGTTGGTTCTTTGAGAAGATCAATAAAATCGATGAACCATTTGCAAGGGTGACAAAGAAAAAAGGAGAAAGAACGCAAATAAATAAAATCAGAAATGAGAGGGGGTTTGTTCAACAGACCCCAAAGAAATTTTTAAAAAATCATAAGAGGATACTACAAGCAACTATATGTCAACAAACTACACAACTTAGATGAAATGGGCAAATTCCTGGAAACACACAAACAAGCTACACTGACTGAAGAGCAAATAGGTCTCGACAAACCAATCACAATAAAGAGATTCAATCAGTCATCAAAAATCTTCCCACAAAAGCCCAGGGCCAGATGGATTCACAGTGGAATTTTATCAAACATTCCAGAAAGAACTAAAGAACTAACACCAATCCTGCTCAAACTTTTCCAAAAATTTTGATGAAAAAGGAACACTGCCCAACTCATTTTATGAAGCTAACATCACTTTAATACAAAAACTGGGTAAAGATGCTATAAGAGAGGAAAACTACAGACCAATCTCCCTAATGAACATATAGATGCAAAAATTCTCAACAAAATACTAGCAAATCGAATCCAACAATACATTGAAAGAATTATACATCATGACAAAGTAGTGTTTACGCTAGGAATGCAAGGATGTTTCAGCACAAGAAGATGGAAAGATAGAAGTGGTGACCTATTGTTTGATTCATACTTCCAATAACACATTACAACTGGCAGACCAGGGTTCATCACCTCCAGTAACTAATTCAGTCATTGTTGAACCACTCATGTTATTCAGAGGAAACAAAAAAGAAAGTTCCAACTGACAGTGAAGAAACAGAAAAAACAAATTCCTTCCTTATGGTTATTCTTAAACAAGAATAAAGATAAGAAGAAATAATTATTCCAATGGTGAATACAATAAGAAAGGCTTACTCTAACAAATGTGGAGATAGATATTTCATTCACCACAATAAGAAAGAAACAAGATAAGAAGGCTACCATAAAAACATATTTTACTTAAATATACACAGATCTCCTTGTCCTGAAACTACATGTGGACAGAAGATCCTATTCATGATCAAAGCATTCTGCTACTTAGGAATTTTTACAGGGTGCATTTAATACCTTTATTTTTCAAACTATGAAGGAAGAGGTTCATCGTGGGAACCAATGATAAAAGACAAGAGACAATTTCAGTTTTTAATTTTGAATATTTCAAAATAATAAACCCCACTTTTCAGAAACCAGGTGCAATATTAGAACAGAAACACTGTAACTGCATTAAATGCCACTAAAAGCACACATCAGCTGTAAATGGGGAGAAGTGTCAGATATGGAGAGACTGAGGTTGGGACTTCTCCCTGGAGCAGTAACCATAAGGATCCCCAGCCTGGCTCCATTCACTATGACTGGAGCACCTCAGGACGCACACTGTGCTCCTTGGGTACCTGAAACACACACACTTGAGCAACTCCAGGGTTCGATTTCTGGTGCCTGCTCATGCAAAAAAAAAAAAAAAAAAAATATATATATATATATATATATATATATATATATATATTCCTTAGTCATATGTTAATATGGGATTGAATATGAGTGAAACAAAGTTTATCCAATTTAAAATTTTTACTTAGTATTCAAGAAATAACAACAAAAATATATTTATATGACAATATTCAGTTCTTTAGGGCAAACACCAAATAACAGAATATTTCCAAACCTTCGATAGGTTATATATTCTAAATTACTCAACATATTCTTTTCTTATTTTATTAACTTCAAGGACAATACTTTTGGATTCAAACAATTTTATTTATTAATATCATAAAATGTGATTTTAATTTAAATATTAATGTGATTAGTTGTGCAAGGTCAATAAAGAATATAAGTTAAACCTGTAAAACAAGCCTGTTGACTTCACAGACCTGAGTCAAGCTCTTTCTTGACTCATACTTCAACATGGAGTGCTAGTGAATATGATCTGCCCTCAGATTACAAGATTTGCAGGTTTGCCATTGAAAAGATATTTGTAGTAGTTACCAAGAATTTATTACTTTGATGATATAGGCCTTTGTTTATGTCTTTATAAAAAGGCGAAATTTAAAAATATATGCTTTAAAGCAAATTTCAGATCAAGCAATTTTAAGATTTTACCAAGGCATTTTTAATGTGTATAGTAAATAAAGGAGAGAAGTAGATACTATGCATTCAAAGTCTGCTTGGAGAAAAAGAGGTTTAAAATATATAAAAGTGATAAACATTGTAGTCCATGTAAATATCTGATGCTTTGCTCTTATAGTTATAACTGTACTCAGATTTAAGTTATGTTTTTAACTGGCATCATTATATTCTGAGGCTATTTTCATGCATCAATGCTTTCAAGTTTTTCATAACTCATGATACCCCTGATAAACATAAAAATCATATGCATGCTTAAGTTCATTCTCTGGCAGGCATTTCCTGTAAAGGGCATCTTTTCCTCATCTCACTGAAAGTACTGATGAGCAGTTTATTTTCTGTTTCTCACACAAAACAAGAAAATAGAGATATCAAATATATTTTTTGAAAGAATATATCCCAATAATACAAGGTTATTTTCATAGTATATGGTTTCTTTGTAAGGGAACAAACAGACATTGCTGGCTGGGAAAGCAAAGAACATTGATATTTCATGTGGCATGGTAGTCTGAAGCCAAGAATATCATTGTGTGATATTTTATCTCAATGTTTATGAATTCTAGACTATCTATGGAGAAAAAGGAAAATATTTCTGTAAAATAAACACCGCTACCACAGATATATGGGGAGATTGATGAAATTTCAATCCTATAGATGGCAACACATCAATTGAACAGTGCAATGAAATACAGGCAATCACAATCACTATTTAAATCTCCATCATTGGCTTTGAAGAAGGTGGACAGAGCACTGACTATCATCTGTCCACACGCATCCTGAAAAATAAAGGAAAAAACAAAAATTCAAATGCAACCGTGGCGCAGTGGCAGAATTCTCACCTGCCATGCTAGAGACCCAATTCGATTCCCAGAGCCTGCCCATGCCAAAAAAAAAAAAAACTAAATACATGTTCAAATAGAAAAGCAATTCCTTACGCATTTGAGGCTGAACACCCAGAATAAGAACCATTATTAAAAGAACCATACCCATTCTAGAAATTAATATAACTGCACCATGTCCAAAACTTTTGTCAACTACTTCTATTATTAATGAGTTTATAAGTAACACAACAATTGAAAGAAGAAAGAGCCTTTCATATATTTATGCCTGAGAAAGCAGGGAGAGATGTACTGGTCAGACAGCATTCCAATCCTCAGCTTCCCTTGGATGGGAAGGACACCCATACATAAAAGATGGAAGGGAGTATTATCTTTAGATAGAAAAGAAAATCAGAGCAGAGTCTCCATCTAACACAAGGAATGAAGGCCTCATGATGGCGCCATGTATTGGTTTGTTAAAGCTGCCAGAATGTAATATACCAGAAATGGAACAGCTTTTATAAAGGGAATTTATTACAAGTTTACAGTTATAAGGCCATAAAAATCTCCAAACTAAGGCACCAGGAAAAGATACCTTGACTCAGAAAGGCCTTTGGTCCAGAATAACTCTTTCCCTAGTGTGATGATCTGAAAGTATTATGTACCCCAGAAAAGCTATGTTGAAATACTGATCCAATCTTGTGGGGACAGCCATTTCTTTTAATCCTAACTCACTACTGTAAGGCAGAATTTTTTATTCGATTATCTCCATGGGGATGTGGTGCAGCTAATTAATGGAAGTAATCTAATTAAAAGGTTGCACCCAAGACTGGATGTGTCACATCTCCATGGAAAGACCCAATCAAAGTTTCTCACGCTAAACTATAGGTCTGACCCCACAGGATTTGATCAGGATTAAAACATGGCTCTTCTGGGGTACATAATAGTTTCAAACAGGCACATTCCACCCTCTGGACCCCCAAAAGATATGCTCTTTCTATACACAAAATGCATTCATTCTATCACAATATTACAAAACCTTTAAACAAATTTCAGTAACAGTACAAATGCAGTACAAAGTCAGAAACAGTACAAAATCTGATCAAAGTCAGTCTCAGGTATGGCCTGTCCTAAGGCAAAAAGGCCCTGTGAAACTCAAAATAAGTTATCCTCTGGCCCTGGCTTTGTGAAACTCAAAACAAGTTGTCGGCTTCCAACATACAAAAGAAGGTCAGGCATTGGATGCATGATGGCTCCATTGCCATGGGGAGAAACTGAAAGAAAAACAGGGTTACTGGACCAAAAGTGCTCTGAAAACCTGGAAGCAAAGTCTATTAGATTACAAATCCTGGGAGTCATTTTAAAAGCAGCAGTCCCACCTTTTCCAATGGCTTTCACAGCAGCCCTGTTCTCTGCAAACACTGGGGCGAGGGTTGCAACACTGGGGATCATTGGGAGGACAAGATTTTCTTGGCTCCACACTCTCCCCACACTGCGGCAGCACCTGGTCTCTCTGCCATCTCTGGGACACATGCTCAACATCTCCAGAACAATGGGACAGCTGTCAGGCTTCACCTGCCCCACTTCCCAATCCCTGTCTTATATGCTGTATCCTCTCTGAGACTTAAGGTATCAACACTATTCCTGAGCAAGGAAGTGGAATGCATGCTCTCTGCTTCCAGGGTAAACTCACCCTGTCCCCAAGTATGAGTGGGTCCAATTTCCTGGCCTGAGATGTCCTGGCTCCAGACCTTAGCTTCCATGCTTCTGCCTCTTGTCATTTTATCCTTCAATTTGTCCCTTTCTTGTTCTTTTTATTCCAGACTTGCAGTGGATTCATTCATATAAATTTGACAGAAAATTTGTTGATTTTTCCATGTAGTGCACAGGGATCAACACCATCAGACAATAAGGCTTTCCACAAATCCTTTCTAAATAACACTATCTCTAATTCTGGCTTTTTCTGAAATGGTTAACTGGTTCCATGCTTGGTTAAATCCTCATATGGGGTCTAATTTACTGGGTTCTCACTTTCTGAAAGCCCAGAATTTTCCAGCCCATCAATTTCTGATTTCTTTGTACCCAAGACTTCATTTCTCAACTTATCTCTTTCCTGTTACATTTTACTGTAAGCTGCAAGGAGCAGCCAGACTGCATTTTCCACATTTAGTTTGGAAATTTCCTCAGATAATTATCCTGGGTTGTTGCCTTTAAATTCTAACTTCCATCCAACAGCATTACACAATTCTGCCAAATTTTCTGCCACTTTAAAACAAGGATCGCCTTCTATCCAGTTTGCGACAACTCATTCTTCATTTCTGTCTAAAGCCTCCTTGGAGGTATCATTAGAGTTCACATTTCTACCAGCAATCTCTTCAAAACATAGTAAGCCTTCTTTATAAAAATCCTCACAACTCTTCCAGAATCTTCTCCTTACCCATTTAAAAAGCTGTTCCAATGTACTTCTTTAGTACAAAAATCTGTATTGGTTTGTAAAAGCTGCCAAAATGCAGAAACGGAATGGCTTTTAAAATGGGAATTTTATATGTTAAAGTTTAAAGTCATAAGGCCATAATAAAGTCTAAAATAAGACGCCCAGAGAAAGGCATTCAAGAAAGGCTGAGGGTCCACCAGAATGGAAGGCACATGGTTGGTGTCTGCTGATCTTTTGACTTCTGGTTTCAAACAGCTTCCCTGGGGGCATTTTCTTCCTGCATCTCCAAATGTCTGGTTCTTGTGTTGGTCCTGAAGCTTTTTTCCAAAATGTCTCCCCTTTTAAACGACTCTAGCAAACTAATCAAGAACCACCTTGAAAGGGTGGGTTCACATCTCCGTCCAATCAAAGGCTGCACTCACAACCATATGCACCACTTCTCCATGAAAATAATATATCAAAGTTCACACCCAGAACTGAGTGCATCGCATCGCCATGGAAATAATCCAATCAAAGTTTCACACTCTAAATAAAAGGTTTGGCAACAAGATTTGATAAGGTTTTAAACATGGTATTTTGGGGGTACATAATAGTTTCAAACTGAAAGAAGCCCCCATGGGACTGAGGATGACTTTGGAGTTTAGGAAAGGGCCTGGGTGGTTACAATGAAAGGAAGAAATGACCTGAGATTGGAAATTCTTCCAAGAACATATTGGAAAGAAGGATAAAGAGATGCGAAAGGACAATAGGTGAAGAAAATGAGAAGCAGCAAAACAACACAGTAATAGAAGCAGGCACTAGCACAACACCACTGGTGGTTATTTTAACTGAGTCCAAATTTCCTCTGCTTATAGGGACACCAGTCATGTATATTAAAGCCCGTCTTGGTTCACCTTGGACTCATCTAAATAGAATCTTCAGAGATCCTACTCAAAATTGAGTCCACACCATAATACATAATAGCATCTTTAATTGCAAGCTGCTGGAATGCAATATACCAGCAATGGAATGGCTTTTAAAACAGAGAATTTAGGGCAGGCCATGGTGGCTCAGCAGGCAGAGTTCTCACCTGCCATGCCGGAGACCTGGGTTCATTTCCCGGTACCTGCCCATGTAAGACAAAAAAACGGGGTGTGTGTGGAGTATTTATTTAGTTTACAGCTCTAAGACTGGGAAATGTCCAAATTAAAGCAAGTCTATAGAAATGTCCAATCTAAGGCATACAGGAAAAGATACCTTGGTTCAAGAAGGCCAGTGACACTCAGGGTTTCCCTCTCAACTGGAAAGGCATGTGATGAACACGGCAATGTCTGCTACCTTTCTCTCCAGGTTTCTTGTTTCATGAAGCCACCCCAGGAGCGTTTTCTTTCTTCATCTCTAAAGGTCTCTGGCTGTGGGCTCTTGGCTCTTGTAGATCTCGTGGCTCTGTAGCTTTTTCTAAAATGCTTCCTCTTTTAAAAGATTCTAGTAAACTAATCACATCTCCCTCTAATCACCCACAATTGTGTGTGACACATCCCCGTGGAGATAATCTGATCAAGTTTCCAGCCTACAGTGCTGAATAGGGATTAAAAGAAATGTTGCCTCCACTAGATGGGTCAGGATTAAAACATGGCTTTTCTAGGGTATACAATACTTTTAAACTGGCACAAGGGCCTATTTACTAATTCACACGTCTTTAAGCACCTATTTACAAATTCACACCCACAGCAAAGTTGATTAAGACTGAATATGTCTTTAAAAGGACAGGAATTGATCCCCATCAGAACAGATAAAGGATTGTTACAGTCATCATTTCCTGTATTCTTGAAAGAAAATTAATTTAAAATCCTATAATGGAAAAGGCATTGTCAAAATCTTTCTTTCACACTATATTAATATACTAGCTGCATTTGTTATCACTTAAAATCCTTTGGGGGTAATAGATGGAATCTGACAAAACCAGGTGCTATTTAGCTGTTCTTGGGTTCTTCAGACCTATGGTTTAAACATTTCCTTAACATCAAATAACCCGAAATATTATCCTACCCACAGAAACTCTGTGACCTCCGTAATCTTTCTAGGTGCTCCTATAAGGAAGAGGGTAAGAGTGTGGAGGTGGTTACAATTTCCAGTAATTATACATTCTAAATTCTAAATTTACTACTAATTATTTTATTTCTAGTAGTTGCAATCCATTTCTAAAGAATTCCAAAAAATGTGACCAGAGCTTTTCTTCCTCCAGTCTATAAAACAGTACTAATGATGTATAGTCATTATGCACTATAAGTTTTATCAAAGCTATATGAACAGTGAAGGTAATGACAGCATGCTATAGCACAGGATGCAAATTCAGGTTAAGTATGTTTCCTAACTCCTCATTGTTCATTTCTATCCGAGGACTTCTCATTATTGACTGTGTATCTCCGGTCCTGGCCCAATTTGACATTCCTGGATGCCATTTTTCTCTCATCCTATATACTCTGAAATAAAAGCACTAGGAAACATAGGAAACATTCTAGATTATTTTTATGTTACTTTGAGAAAAATTCAGTTTCTATTTGAGCAGATAATCTCTATGAGTTTCACTTTTCTATCCAGCAATTGCATATATTAATCATATAATATGGACTGATAAAAGTGTACGTAAATGATAATTTTGCAAAATAATTCATTTTATGGTATTCCATTGGCAAAATAGGGATGCAGGGGGCAGATTGTTGATAATCTATGGAATCATCCATCTCTCTGTAACACTTACATTTGAAGGAAACCTACTCCACCTAAGTGAGGATGGAACAACAGGAAAGCAGGCATATTGTTTGACTCATGCTTCCAATGACATATTACAAACTACAGACCAGAGTTCACACCCTACAGTGGCAAAATGTCACAATAGTGTTACTTTATTCAATCATTGTGTAACCATTCATCGTAACCAGGAGAGAAAAAAAAGATTTCAACTGAAAATGAAAAAAATATATATAGGAAAACAGAAGACAACAGAAATTGGGCAAAAGGTGAGGAAAAGATGATATACGTTAACATTACTGGAAATAATTATTGAGAGAAGACTGAATTTTATATTGCAATGTTATACAAAAGTGGATTACAGATGGCCACATAGTGATCATAAGCCATTGATTTCAGTACATAGCACTCAGAAATACAAAAAAAAAAAAAAAAAAAACACCCATAAAATAGAGTTGAATCATGCAGGAAATATAGGAGATAGTATTCTTCTTTGATAAAAAGTTGATCAGCATTTTGGGAGTAATAACAGTAGAATAACAGAAGTTTATGAAGGACAAGATAATGAGGAAAAATACATGGGGGTGTGAATTCAACCCAATTAGAGTTATCATGCCCAAGTTTCCAAATGCAGTGACCATATACATTGCTAGAAAGAGAAAAAATAGGGGAAGTTGGAGACCTGGATTGTCTGTTAACCCTACCAGAATGAATTCAGACACTAAAGAGTCATCTCCAGTAGCCACTCTTGTCTGGGAGATCTATGGGCACAAAGAAAAGGATTACAGTAGAGGGAAATACAGATCTTCCTACAATGTCTCCCCCACAGGAGTGGTCTCTGTAGTAGGAATATCTGAGACTAACCCAATGTGGACCCAGATAATCAGTCTTTACCACTACATACTATTGAATGACTTTTAATCTTTTTTCGTAGAATCCTAAACTAAATATAACTGAGAACATGACAACATGGCCTGCAGAGTGAAAGACAATGCTGCCATAGGAAACATGGAAGCTGGAAAACCAGGGGAGAAGGGAAAATATTCACCAGGGCAGAACTCTCTTTCATCTCATTTCCCCATTCACCTGAGCCTCCCCTCATCTGTAAAACTGGAAGCAGAGGACCTAGCTACCTGGAACTCAAATGCACTGAGACCCTGGTAGGAGGGTAGGGGACTATGAACATTGTTTCCATATCAAAACTAAGGGACCAGAACCAAGAAGAGGTTCAGCTGCTGCTCCAAGTCACAGAGTAAAAGCCTTAAATCCACAAGGATGAGTTGCTCCAAGGACAAGGACTTTAGACCCTGAGATAGAGGAAGCCTGAGAATCCCATTGACTCTGAACATTCTCTCCTGCCCATCAAACATATTTTTCCACCTAATTCACCAGAGTGACAAGACTACATATAATGTCAGAGGCCACATGGCTTAATATCTAGACTTCAGTCTCAAAACATGTAGGATATAATATGAGTGGAATTCAAAAACTTATCCTTTTAAGGCCAGAAATTCCCTGAGCTTCCTTCCTGTTTCTCTTATTTATCCCCAAGGTACTTGAAAGGTCATTTTGATCTCAGTGATGTCATTTATTTTGAGTCTAAGAGGATGCAGAACAGACTTAAAAGCAACATGCCTTGAAAACCATTCTGAGCTACAGATCATAATTTCTGATTTTCACTTTGACTCCCCTCAAGGAGTACAGAGCAAAAGTCTTCTTTGTTATTATCACATTTGTTACTTGATAAGCTCAGAAAACTTAATGTGAGCTTAATGATTCAACGCACTTAGTTAAAAACAGGTGAGAAGTTTGCTCTTCTCTTCCCCAGACAGCAGATTCTATGTGTAATGAGGAAGTAAGGGGAATGCATTTACACCATGGACCACATTATTTCATTAGTTCTTTAGGTACCAATATTTTCCTCAAGTTTTCACTTATGTCTTGAGATTACACATCCACCATTGCAGTAATAAAAAGAAAAATCTTATCTTCCTGCCATCTTCCACTACAAAGAAAAAGATCTATTTTATTGTTTATAACATCATTCTCCCCACATCTTACTGTAGATTTTCTGTAAGTGTTTTACTTCAAGGCTTCTATATTTCTATATTCAAAAACTGTCAAGGATTAATGTAACTTGCATCAGGTGTTGTATCTTCTAAAATATCTCCAAAATAATATTTAATGCCTTTTCTTTCTCTAAAGTCTTTACTTCTAAACACCTACTGGAAATTTCTATATTAATATCCATAATATGTTCTTAAAAATAACATTTCAATAATTGAGTTCATCAATTTTTTCTCACCATTGTGAGAGTTAGACAGTATTTGGTTAATGCTTACCAACATAATTGCTGACTCTTACACCTTGGACAAGTTACTTAAACTCTGTCTGCCTCACAGACTTTGTCAGATAAGAATGGGAATAACAGTATTCTTCTTATTGATTTGCTGTGATTGTTAATTGAGCTAATATAAATCAAGTGCTTAGAACAGTGCCCCACAAAATGGAGATAGCCCACAAATGTCAGCTATCACGATTTATGTTCTCATAGCTTCTAGTTGATTCTCAGTCTTACTACTCTTCACATGTTATTCTTTATCTTTGTGTTTGTGGCTCTCCTATAAATTATAAGCTCTGTAAAAACAAAGACCACTTCTGTCTTGTTTACTGTTTTGCTCCTGGTGCTACGTTCCATACAGGGAATGTAGTACACATTCAATAAATATTTCTGGAAATTAAACGGTTCTCTAGATGAAAAACCACAGAATATGTTTCACTTTCCTCACATGCTAAGCAATAGACTCTAACACCAGAACGTCCTCCATCCTTTCCCATAGCCACTACCAAAATTCAGGTACTTTTAGTTTTTAATTGACCTATATTACTGTAAGTGGTTTCCAACCATTATTCTGGAATTTCCTACATACTAACCTTAATTCGGTTATTTCCACAGGTGCTGGAATAATTTATGGAAGAGCAGTTCTATAACTTCCTAGATCAAGAAGTTCCAGTGCTTCTACTTTATTCACGAAGCATTTTTGAAGCTATATATTAAAGTAATAAGTCCCCTTAATTAAATTTTATATAAGCAACATGATAAGGAAGATTTACTTTGGAATTTAAGAAAGGTTTAATTCCTGAATATCTACTAGTGTTATTCACACTGTCAATAAAGAAATATAACTTGTGGTCATCACATAGAAACAAAAAAGACATTTAAGAAAAATCAGCGTTAATTCGCTAAGATAGATAGACAGATAGACAGAAGAAATTGTTAAATATATATAGATAGGTTGGTATTTATGCATGCTTATATATAAACAAAATGGGACTGCCTCAACCTGATGAAGGACGTTACAATACGATACTAGAAATTTCACAATTAAAGGTGAAAGGGTGAATCCTTTATCCTTAGGTTTAGAAGCAAAGCAAAGATTTCTTAAACATGTCACTTGACATTGTGCTATAAGTACTAGACAGTGCATTAAAGCAAGAAAAAAGAAATAAATGGCATTCATACTACAAAAGAAGAAAAAAGTTTATCTCTATTAGCAAATGAATTTATTGCCTACAAATAAAATACCAACAAATCTAAAAAATTTCACTAGAATTGATAAGTGCATTTAGCAAAGTTACATAATATCAGCCAAATATTATTTCTATACATTTGCAATGATTAATTGAAAATGAACATTTTCAAAAAAGAGTTCCATTTACAACACCAAAACTATGAAATATTTATGTATAAGTTAACAAAATATAAGCAATATCTGTACAATGCAGAGTGTGAAATATTAATGGAGTCAAAGAAGACTTAAAAATGAATAAAGTAGCAATGGTTTCTAAGACAGAATAACAAAAGCACAGTGTATAAAATAAGAAAAGATTAAATTGTATATTATCAAACTTCTGTGAAAGATAATATAAAAAGAATGAAAAACAAGCTACAAACTAGAAGAAAAATATTTACAAATTATATGTGAAATAAAATACTTGTATCTAGAATATATAAGGAACATTTAGATCCTGGGAATAAGAAAAAAAATACAATAAATAAATGAGCATAAGATGTGAACAGAAGTTTTACCTAGAAAGATAAATAGATGTAAAAAAAAGCATGTGAAAATATGCTTAATATCATTATTTATTGGGGGAAAGTAAATTAAAACCACAATGAGATGTCATTGCAAATCTATTAGAATTAATAAACTTAAAAATTAATTTGATTATACCAAGTGGTCTTAATGATGAGATGTAACTAAAGTTCTCAGACATTATTATAGAGAAGGCAAAAGATACAGCCATTTTGTAAAACAATTTAGCAGTTTATCTCATGTAAATTTAATTATCCAACTAAATGAAAACTTAAGTGCACACAAAAACTGTATACTTATTTTTATACTAATTTTATTATACTTCAACTGATTAATGAATAAATAAACTCTAAAACATCCATACAATAAATCTGACACAACAATAAAGAGGAATGAATTAGTGATACATACAATAGCATGGATGAATCTCAAATTATTATGTTAACAGAAAGTCAGACTAAATGGTTATGTACTGAATTTTTACACATATATAACATCCTAGAAAAAGCAAAACTATAGCAACACAAAGATCACTGGCTTTCAATGGATGGAAATGGCAGGAGGGTTTGATTACACAAGGACATGGGAAAATCTCTCAATTTTGGTGATAGTTTCTTTAATAAATGAGTTTGAAAAAAATGAACAATTGTGAACTAAAATTTCTGAATTTTATTCTATTTAAATTATACATGAATATAAAAAAATTTTAAACAAATACCTAATCACCCACCTAAAACACACACACATATGCACAATAAGTTTCCATTTCACATCTTCACATCAATTAAAATGGCTAAAATTAGAAGCACATTAGGGCCATGTGTTGCTCAACATTTGAAACAATTTCAACTGACCTACATTAATGGTGGGTATGTAAAATATGAAATCACTTCATGAAACAGTTTGAAAGTTTCTTATAAGCTTAATTTATATACTATCAATATGATCTAGCAATTCAATCCCCGGATATCTCTCAAGGAAAATATAAACAAATAATCAAAAGAACTTACACATATATACTAATAACAGCATATGAGTTATGTTCCAAATCTGATAACCCAAACGTCCATCAACTAGTAATGGGTAAAAAATTATGATATATTCATACAATGGGATATTACTCAGCAATACTGACAAATAAATTACTGAAAGCACCAAATGTCATGCTAAGTGATACAGAAATACAAACGAGTCTGATTCCATTTGCATGAGATCCTAAAAGAGGCAAAAAGATTTATAGTGAGCCAGAGTATAACAATGTTTTCCTTAGAATTCTGACTGTAGAAATAGAGCTTTAAATCAGAGTTATTGTGAATTAAAAGCAGTATAGTAGGTTGTGCAATGGTAGCTCAGTGGCAGAATTCTCGCCTGCCATGCTGGAGATCCGGGTTAAATTCCTGGTGTCCACCACACACACACACACACACACACACACACACACACACACACACACACACACACACACAAAAGCAGTGTAGCCGGACTGTGATTCTCTCTTAGAACTAAAGATAGAGAAACATATGTCAATCCATGATTTATGTGACCAGTCCATTGAATTTCATCCTTTGCCCAAAATAAAGTTAGCCTTACTGAATACATATTTCCTTTCCTCAAAACTGGCTAGAGCTTGAAGTTTATGAATAGATCAAAAGCCTGAAAATACTGAGTATAAAGGTAACAACTGATGACATTATGCCCACTTGGACTCAGAAGTGTTCCCTCATAAATCCCACAATATGGCCATATACGTATAATTTCAAGAGACGTGCACAAACTGGAGTGTACGCTGTTGTTGATATTGATTATCCTATTGCAGATGCACTTACTGGAGAAGTTTTCTGCTTCTGAGCGTTTTCTAGAAAACAAGTTCTTTTCGTGGTCTACAACATAAATCATGGCATAGCAGTGGGAACACTTGGTCCTCAGGGACCAAATACATTCATTTGCTTATTAGTCCATGTATTTTCTCTGATCTTTCCCCTTCCCCTTCTTTCCCCCAATTGTTTGTAAATCTTCTTTCACTCTATTCAGTCACTACCATTCAATTAATTTCATTTCCTACCTTAGAGATTCAGGGAATTTCTGACCCACTCAAGCCTTGACAGATTGTCCTCTGTGATGCAAATCTCATATCTTGAGAACTTTGTTTACATTCATTCTAGCTATATCTCTTCCTCCTGTTGAGTACGTTATATTCTGGATCACATTTCCTCCAGTTTTTTACTTCTTTTACTTATTCTCATGCAAAATGTATCACCTTGAACTCCTGAGAATTTCTTACTATGTATGTTTGAAACTGCTTGATTGTACCTTTATATTTATTGGACATTTGCATGGTGTTTTGGTTTTGTAAAGCTGAAGAAATGTGATGTACCAGAAATGAACTGGCTTTTGTAGTTTTAAGTCTGGGAAAATGACCCAATTAAGGCATCAACAGGACAATACATAGACTCCGAAGACAGGCTGCCAGCTTCCATCCTGGACACCTGTCTTCACAGGAAGGCACATGGCCAGAGTCTTGTGGTCGTTCTTTCCTGGGTTGCTTTGCTTCAGCTGTGGCTTCTCTGTCTGCTGCTTTCTTTCAAAACTTCTCTGGGTGTTTCTTTCTTTTAGTTTCAGTCTCACCTTCTGTTTTTATCCTCTTATAAAGCACTTCAGTAAGAGGGTTAGGCCCACCTTGAATGAGGTGATCACACTTCAACTGAAATAACCTAATCACAAGGTTCTAATCCACAGAACGGATTAAGAGAACATGCCTTTTCTGGAGTAAATAATAGCTTCAAACTACCACACATAAGAAGAGGCTACTACAGTAAGTCATTTCCACCTCAATATTTTGACAGTGTAACCGAGAAATCAATATTTAAAGGATGATTTTAATTATTGAATCAATACATAAATGTTCCGTTTGCTTTTGGGGATTTTGGAATCGACACGGCAGAGTACCTAGAAGCCCTGAACTGTGATTAAGTTGTTTGGACATCTGGAAGGATTGTGAAAGGCCTTCTCTTTTACCTGCTGCCTGTGTGGCTGTGAAAGCTGCAATACGCTTTATCTCGTTATTTTCTTATAGGCATTAACTATCCTCAGTCCCTTACATTTGCAAATCACATCCACTAGGCTCTGCCATTTCAAGGCTCTGCCATTTCTAGGCTCTGCCACTGAAGGACAGATAGCTCCTTTCAACTTATGTTAACTTTAACAATGTTTTCTTTTCTGCTTTGAACTATTAACACTATTTTCTTGTCTGCTTTGAATTTACTAACTGAAATGACCTTATCTCCCCTTGCTAGAATCCTTAAAAACCTTGAATCCCCTTTGTTTAGGGAAATACATCTTGGGCTTTTAGGCTGTCTGTTCTCCAGCTACACGTGTAATAATAAACTCTTTCTGTCTTTGAAACCCCATATCTCAGGAATTTGTTATTGAGCACATTGGACAGAAGACTCCAAGGGCTTTGTCCTATAACAACAGCATTGATCCAATAGTGAGAAGCTCAATGCCTCTCTTACTCTTGATACTTTTTAAAACAATTATTTGGCTACTTTATCCCCATTTTTAAAGATTTTAAGATCTTACATTTTTTCCATTGTTGTGAGTATTTTTCCATTTTGGTGTGTGCCTACTTATATACATTTGGAGAATTAATTAGGTCCTTTCTGGAAATTTAAGTCCTTCATTTTTGGAAAATGTGTTAAAATTATATAAATAAGGATTTACTCCTTATTTTACTCTCTGTTATCATTCTACACTTTCTATTGTTAAAATGTCAGATTCTGGAATTTTTCTTTTCTGTACTTTATTTCCCGTTCCATTACTCAATCTCCTCACTACCATGTGGTCTCCATTTTGTCTTCCAAGATGTTCATTGATTTCAATCTTACCATTTTTTTATTTTTTGCATCAGCAAGTCCTGGGAATTGAACCCCGGTCTCCGGCTTAACGGTGAGAACTGAGCCACCATGGTCCGCCAACCAGCTGAGCCACTGTGGTCCGCCTACCAGTATTTTTAATGCTCAAAAGTACATTTTTCTTCATATGAAATCTTTTCTTGAGCTTTCTTCTCTTCATATCGTCTCCTTGCATTCTTCAAATTGTTTCATTTTCTGTCATGTTTATTTATGTTACCTGTTTTCTTAAAATGTCTCACTTTATTAGCTCACGCCTTAAAGTTTAGGAAAGGATTCTGCAAGATGATGAGCATCTCAGCCTGGGGGCATATGCTTGACAATTGGGAGCCTGGCTGTGCACTGTGCCATTTAACTAGGCAACCCTAGTGACGATGCCATTAGGTCTGTTATCATTGACTTGTTTGAACCCTGCAAAGGGTCTTCTGATCTTTCTGGAGGGCATAAACCTAGTTTTCAGACTCCTGTTAGCTGCTAGGTAGAGGAAGAAAGGAAGGAATGTCAACTTTCTTTAGGTAAAACTTCCACTGAATTGCCCTGTTTTCGGTATGGGAAACCCTCCGTCACATATGCTTATAGACTGGTTATTCAGAAACTTTTTGAGATTACTTTCTTTAAGAAAAAACCCATCATCTTGTACTGGGGTTAACTGGAGGTAGCCAGTTGGCAGCATGTAGTGGTAGAGGAGACCTGAAAGTGTAATTAGTTCTTAAACAGACTTGCAAGCATTCTTCTTGTCTTGTTTCCACCTTCAACATTTCCTCAAAATGTAGCTTGTATCACCAAATTATGAATTTATGAAAAACTGCATGGTGTTTTCTCATTGTTCCTCAGTTCTTTCTTAATGCCAGCTTTTGTGTGTATTATTTTGAGACTTATCATTGATATGTTTTCCAACATTCAATAAATAATGAGCATACTAAGTAACTTGGGAAAACAAACATAAAGATTCTGAAGAAAAGGACAAAGAAAAACAGGAAACTATTCTAGATATTAAATTCATTTCTCACGGAAGTATGAGTTAACAATTATGAAATCACAAAAATTAAGCAAATAGACATTATAAGTATAAATATATAAAGCAAGTAAATAGATCCCTTGAAAACACTTTGTTAATAGTAAATATCAGCTTTCTTACAAATAAGAAAGGGAGGAGTAGTTATGATAAACATGGTGGTCTTAGTTTAGAATAAAAGATGTCAACATAAATTCAAAATTTTAATATATACTCATATAGATATAGAAACACATATACATATACATGCACTTCTTTGATCTGTTTGATGAGATCCTAGAAGCAATACCACTTAGAAGCAATAAGCATACCTACTTTTCATATTGTAGCTTCCAAATAACATTTTCAAATAAAATGATCCAGGAGGGCTTGAAGAAATGGCTGAATTCAGGGCAAAAATGTGACTGGAATAGCTTGTGGTGACATAAAGTCAGGAAAGTACTCAAAAGTTAAAATACGTGCTGAAAAGACAATGAGCAAACCTGAATGGTTTTGTAATGGCCAAATGTGATAGAATTAGAACAATGAAAGACATAATGATGGTAATGAATTATAACTCATATTTTGAAATAATCATCCAGGAAGCCATACATATATTTTCAAAATGAATGAATGCATGAATAAACAAATAATAGGACAGGTTAGTAAGTGGGCAGACAGGCAGGTAGACAGACAGACAGAGAAGGAAAAGACATCTTTATAGTGAAATTCCAATTACCATATGTAGAATGGATGGTGAAAATTAAAAAAAAATAATTTGAAAAGCACTTACATAATAATTCTTTCAGGTATGAATCATCACTGGATGCTAAAATCAGTGGGCAAAAATAATGAGAAAAAAGATATTCATTTAACCTTAAAAATATATCCCAAATGTAATTTTAATTGCAAAGTACAATTAAGAGGTTTACAACAGAAAATCCTGACCATGTCAATGTAAAGAGAGTAAAGTTAGCATTATTGGTAAGAATACTTAAGGTGAAGAAGGGCACAAAGTCACTTCTTTGAAATTCTTGCCCAAAATGCATAAACTGAATTTAATTATGAGGGAGCATCAGATATATACCCAAAATGAGGGACATTTACAAAATTATTGGTTGGTATTCTTCCAAAAAGTAAATGCCATTCAAGACAAAGAAGATTGATAAACTGTTTCCAGTTGGAGAAAAATATACTACGTAACCATTAAATGCAATGTGTGATCCTTTATTTTCCCATGGTTAAAAAAAATAAAAATTTATGAAAACAAAATTGGGACAATCAGTTATAGGTCTAATAAGCAATATTAGCTTCCTGGTTTTGAAAACTGCACTGAGGTTAGGACATTAATTTTAGAGAAGTTCTATGAAGGACAAAAGGACTTCCATAAACAATTTTTACAAAGATTTTTTTGTAAAATAGTACCTTAAAAATGAAAATAATTTAAAAATATTATGTTTGGGCAACCTATGGGACAATGAAAATATTAAATTCCCAAGCTACTTGTGTTTTATTCATTATTGGTGCTATTATTTATTTAGTATTATTATTATTATTTATGATTATAAATATTCTATTGTTATTGAAAAGAGATAATCCAATTCAACAAGTATATCTTGTCCTCCGACATTCTAAATATATCAAGTACCAAAAACAATTGAGAAATAGTATAACATTTACCATATCAATGTTTATTGACATATTGCTGAGACAGTGTGTAAGTCAGTTCACAAAATATGTCAAGGAACATAACTTATCATTAAAATGTACCATCGCTTCTTATTTAAAGGAAAAACAATACCTAAAATGTTTCATCAAACTTAATGTGCATTTTTCTTTAAGTGATAACAGAATTCATAGTTTTCAAGATTTTAATGTCATTTTAGATTGCAATTTTCATTGCATTTATTAGGACCATAAGACACATATAATTCTCCTTGGCTACATGTTATTATTATTTATAATATAATGTTTTATTATTGCTATTAAAATAAGTTTACCCAATCAAACAAGTATTTCTTGACCACCCAATATTCTAAACACCCAAAGCATCAAAGCACTGGAAAATAAAACTACACTTGTGCCCATCTGAAACTATTATGTACCCCAGAAAAAAACAAATCTTTTCCTTATCTACTCTCGTGGGGGCAGCCATTGCTTTTAATCTTGATCCAATAGTACAGGGTGGAAACCTTTGGTTAGATTATGTCCAAGAAGATGTGATTTGCCCAATTGTGGGTGTGATCTTTTGAGCAGATGGAGATTTGATTATGCCCACTTAAGGTGGATCTTGATGTGTTTACTAGAGTCCTTTAGAAGTGGAACGTTTCGGAGAAACCTCGATACAGATGCTTGGAGAACAGATGCTTCAGTGCTGACAGAGACACGGGTGTCTGGGGACACTTGGAGTGCCGACATTGAGAGCAGATGCCTAGACGTGGGCAGAGCCCAGCAGACATTGCCATGTACCTTCCCGTGAGATCCTAAGCAAGCCAGAACCCAGACTTGGGTCCCAGAGGAATAACGTGAAGGCCCAACGGTGCTTAGAGAGGAAAACATAGGAACCAGAGGCTGAAAGCAATGGAATCAGGAAAAAAGACCGGTAGATGCCACCCATGTGCCTTCCCAGCTGACAGAGGTGATCAGGACAGTATCAGTCTTTCTTCAGTGAAGGTAACCTCTTATTTTTTGTGCCTTAATTTGGACATTTTCACAGGCATTAAACTATAAACTTGTAACATAATGAATCCCCCCTTTCAAAAGCCATTCCATTTCTGGTATTTTGCATTCCGGCAGATTTAGCAAACCATTACAATAGCTTCTATTCTAAAGATGTCTATTGTGTCAGGTATTAGTGGTGAGACAGAGATTAAGTTCACAAAGGGTTTCTAGGAACATAGTTAATTATCACAAATATATACTTTTGTTTCATAAATCTCTATGTAAATGAATAAAACAATGGCTAAAGTAAAACAATGGTTAAAATGATTTATCTACCTTAATGTGAGATATTTGTCTTATTTAGAGACACTTTTTTTAACACGTAAACAATTTTGTCCAAAGAGATAGAAAGGAGCAGAAGAAAAAAATACTGTTTAGGTGATCCATTTTCTATAAATAAAGGTTAAGTGAAAACCAGCAGACTGACAATGGGATAAGGGAATGGGGTATGAGTGGCCAGTTAAGCATTAGTCAAGGATTTAGTAATGCTAAAAACCTGAGAAACAAGCTGGCTGCGCTAAATTTCACAGTACCTACCTTTTGAGTGGAGATGAGAAAAATATTGAAATAAACCTTGGGAAATTTTTAAATTGTTACTTGTTACATCAGATTAAATATTTTTAGAATAGACATCTTTTTGCTGGTTTCTTCAGAAGAAAAGTGATCCAACATCCTATTCTGGAAAAGACATTGTCTTAATTGGATTTCATCACCAGATGTTTCTCTCAAATTATAATTGTTCTCACAGCGGCAATTTGAGGTTTTTATACCTTCAGATCCCTATTGGGGAAGCTAATGGAAGCCAACATTAATAGCTATGATTAAATTGCTGTCCTGTGTTCTGGTTTCAGTCCTTCCCAAAACAAATCGCTGAAGCTCTCATCCAACCAAAGAAACCCTGTGATCTACATAATATTTCACGGGACTTCCGGGAGAGGATAGGGGTGGGTAGAGGATTTCATTTTCCTGTCACTTTCTTTCTAAAGCCCTGTGCTTCACTTAACACTCATTATTTTATCTCCTGAAGGTGCTGTCCTCTCTCTATTCAATTCCCCAAATGCATGAACACACCATATCCTCCTTTATTCCCCCAAAGACTGATGCCAGGTCATTGCACAGTATAGTTCTACCAAGCTCAATGGACAGCAAAGATAACAACGCAATGCTATGGTATAGGATACAAACTCAGATACATGTGCTGTCTGTAAACCCGCATTTGTTTTTCCCCACTGAGGGACCTCTCTTCATATTGACCATATGTCTTTCTTGCCCTTGGCTTCTTGGTACACCACTGATCTCCTTTCTCACCACTGCCACGGGTTTTTGAATCACAAGCTCATGTAAATCTCCAAATTCATTTTACATATTTTATTTTACAGAAAGGCAGCCTGATACCCGGACCCCATCCTGAAAGCCCACAAGGCAAAACCAAGAAAGTAAACAATCTCCCCAGACAGGAAAGAATGTAATTATGGATTTAAAAATCAGCATTGATTGTATCTTAGTCTTAAACATTAATCTTAGTAAAGCATCAGATTTTAGGCCCCTTTAATAATTATACTAGATGTTGGGGCCCAGGTCAGGTTTTTCATGAAGGAGGCCTCTGACTGCTGGCAAAGCCATGACGGAATAACCTTGGAGGCACGGCCCCTTGGTCTCTTGTGGATTGAGGTCCGGTCCGCGCTGCGCCTTATCTAATCCAGCCTTACTGTGGGAAGGTTCTGCCTCTGCTTTCAAGCAGGTTAATTAATGTTCACTCTGTTCTCAAGAAGATTCTGTATCCCAATTCATTACGTCACACATACTCTCATGCACTGCACTGCCTTATCTAGAATTTTATTGTTAAACAGTATAGGATAAACCTGCGCTGGTTTCTCGGGGTTCTGCAGTCAGGCAATGAACCACCTAGCCCCCACTTGCTCTTAACTCTGTGCTGTTTTTCTTAATCTCCCACTGCTCCTTCTGACCCTGTTTGGACAGTTGCTTGAGCTGGACTCAGCAACTAGAAACCCAATGTCCTGATATTGCATGAACGTCTTTTTCCTGAAATCATATATTGCCTCGTGCATTTCTGTTTCCTTCACAAGAGCACTAATGTCTAGCTGGCCATCACTGGAGAACTCTTGTTTATAAAACCACCATAAACTCGTATCTGCTTCTCTGTGCCTTGTATTTTTCAGTCTAGCAGCCACACCTCCAGGGCTCTGTATGAACTCAGTCTGCACTGGAACAATTGGTGACCTAGTCAAGAGACTAAAACACTGCTGGCAGCAGTGGGCATGGGTCTGAGGGAAGAATCTGTGGAATAAATCCCAAGTTGGCCTATGTTATTCATGTGAGGGATGGCTGCCCTCCCAGATGAATGGGGACTGCCAGGAAGATATAGGGATACCCTGAGAACTCCAGCAGGGTTGTAACTGTTTCACAACATATAGAAGAACAGCTAGATCTTAGTAAAAGGAAAAAAGGACACTAAGTTACATCATAGCCTGGCCCCTTTAAGGAACCTTACATATGGCCACAGAGGCAGAACAGTCAGCAAAAACAACAGCCCACCATCTAAAGGAAGAATTAAAATTAGAGAGAGATACATGGCTTGTTCAAACAGACATAAAGGATGCCTTAAGCTAGCACTTCCGTTTCAATTAGAAATGTTAGCATGTGGATATACTTGAGCCCATAGTGGAAAGTTTGAACCTGGAGAATGATAACTAATCTGGGGTGTGACCCAAAAGCTTGGGATCCCAAAGATTCTCATCTGATGATGAAGAGGCAGAAAAGGAAAAGGTTTGAGAAGCAGAGGAAGAGGTGCCATACCAGCAAGTATACAAAAGTTTCCCATCAGAACAGGAGACCCTATATTAGTGATACAATTTTAACAGGCATTTTTTTGTATACATTATGGTTGTATTACAATATGTTGGATGACTCTTATTCCCCATGGGTTAAGACCACCAACCAGCATGGCTGCACAGGCCAGCACCAAGGCCAGAGGCCCTCCTTTTCCCGTTTGTATGCTCTGAGGCATAGGCAATGGTAAATTATTATTTGCCCTTTTAGGCTGTATAGTGACTAGCCTTTTAATTAGTATTTTCAGTGCCTGCATCAATCCTTCCATTAGCATTTCAATGGGATCTGGAGCTGCAGCTCACAGTGTAGAGTTTAGTTGAGTTAGGTCCTGATAAATCCTTTTAATCTATTGTTGTAGAGATTTTTTTACATTTTTAACTATTCATTTAAGAGGCCATTCACTTTTTCTAAAAGATATGCACCTCTGGGGTTATAGGGTGGATGAAAAGCCCACATTACATCATAGTCCATAGTCCACGCTTGGGTCATTTGTCCAGTGAAAGAGGTTCCCTGATCACTGTCTATGTACATACCCTCTCCTGGCAATACTCATATATTGACCATCTATTATGTACTTGAGTGTTCAAAGTGAAATAAGAAAACTCCAGGTGGTAGAAAACTAGTTCATAGCATTTATACCTTCTAAGTGGGTATAGTTGAAGTATTTATAGAACAATCTCTCTTGGTAGAACACTGGCATTTGAATGAAACCTGCTTTTGTCCATGAAGGAAGGAAAGAAAGGAATATAAATAGATTGTTTGACTCATGCTTCCAGTGGTCCATTACAACTGATATATGTGTCCCAGCCCCTCTCTCCAATGACAAAATTTTACCCTAGAGATACTTTATTTGATAATTTGCAAAATCATTCACCTTTTTCAATGAGAAAATAGAAACTTCAGACTGATAAGGAAATAAACAGAGGAAATAAATTCCTTTCCTTGATTTTATGCTTAAACAGGAAAGAAGGTGAGAGGAAGAAATGTGCATAAATATTGAGGAAAGGAGGAAGATCTATTCATAAAACTGGAAATAAATTTCCTTTGCCATATGTTTGAAACTGATATGTATCCGAGAAAAGCCATGTTCTTTTAATCTTAATTCAATCGTATAGAAACACACCTATTTTAACGCAGGACACTTTGATTAGGTTGTTTCCATGGAGATGTGACCCCAGCCATTCAGGTAGGGTCTTAATCAAGTTATTGGAGCCCTTTAAAAGGGAGACATTTTGGAGGAAGCAGAGATGCTTGGAGAGCGTGTATCGCTTGTCTGCCTGTGAATTCCCACACACCAGCTTAAAGTGATGTGGTGCCTTTAATCCAGCAGACTGCCTGCCAGGGGCATGATTGAGACAGAAGTGAGGCAGTAGATAGGCTTTGATTGCCTCTGTTTTCTGGTTTCTGGGACCTGAATTCCTTGAAGGAGTGATTCCACTTGAGGGGGCCCTACCCCCTTTCCTTAGAGAAGATACACCCTTTAGGAAAATAACCCCTTTTACCTGACTAGTTACTTTATATTTCAGAAAAGCTTAATTTCATCCTTGCCTGGCATTGTGCTGGAGCCTGAAAGTGTTTGCAATTCTATCTAATGAGCTGTTTAAGCAGTTAAAAAGAGGCAAAAATGCCTTTTCAGAGCCAAAACCTCACTCCTTGGGTTTGCCAATCAGGAGCTTGAGTTGGTCCACAGCTCTAGGTATCTTCAAGTTCTATGTGGCCCCTTTTCTTGGGATCTACCATTTTCCAATGTTTTGTGCTGTGCAACTAAAAAATCATCTGTTGTTTTTTTTTTTTTTTCCAGTCAGCCCCATGCCTTCTCATTCTTCTAGTTTTATTTCTGTTTTTATCTGTGCTGGGGACCTGTTTTCAGTAGCCAGAATTTGTTAATTAATTCTGCAGTTGGAGTCTGTTTGAGGTAGATCCTTACTATTAGTAATGACTGTTTCCTTTCCCTTTGGGAAACCAGCCTGCCATGCCCGTGAAGGTGGGGCACCAGCCTCCATGGCTTGGAGCACCGATAGTTCTGTGCAGGATTCCAGCCATTCCACCTGTTCCAGACTGGTGTACGTTGTGTGTTGGGTCATTGTTGTTTCCCTGCAGTTGTTCTGTACCATTTCTGGCTATTTACTGACTGATCTGGAGGTTGAATTAAATTTCATACCTCACTGCGCCACCAGTTTGCCCCCAACATAGATAACTTGAACTATACTGTGCTGGCTCGAAAGTATTATGTACGCCAGAAAAGCTATCCTGACCCAATCTTGTAAGAGAAACCATTTCTTTAAATCCTGATTCAAGATTGTACATAGAATCTTTTGATTAGATTATCTCCATAGAGATGTGACACTCCCAATTGTGGGTGTTACTGTTTGATTAGAGGGAGATGTGACTTCAACCATTCCAGGTGGGTATTGATTAGATTACTATAGTCTTCAAAATTGGAAACATTTGGAGAAATGGCAAAATGACAGAAGCCTCAGAGGCAACAGAAACTTCATGGTAGAGCTGACACAGATGCAGACATGTAGAGAGCAGAGACATGGATGTTTGGAGCCCAGCAGATGTTGCCATGAGATGTTCGGCAAGCAGAACCTGGAGATAGCTAAGGGAATCCAAGAGGTGAAAGCCAGCCCTGGAGAAGCAAAGTGAGGAACACTGATGAGAACAGAGACTGAGGGCATTGGAGCCCACGAACAAGGGAGCAGCAGATGCCAGCCACGTGACTGACTACCCAGATGACAGGTGTTCCTGACCCATCAGGATTTCTTGAGTGAAGGTAACCTCTTGCTGGTGTCCAATTTGGACACATTCACTTACTTAGAACTGTAAGTTTGTAGCTTATTAAATTCCCCTTTATAAAAGCCATTCCAGTTCTGGAATATTGCATTCTGGTAGCTTGCAAACTGACACATTAACTAAATGGTTAATTTGATGTGTCAAATTTAAAATAAAGAAACATGAAATCAAGGTAAAACCAGTCATAGAAAGAAGTTGGACAATCCAACCCATAAAAAAAAAACATTTAGTTGCAGAAAAATACACAGAAGTAACACACATGCAAAATTTATTATATAAAGAAAATTAACATCTTTTATCAGATATCCTATTTAGTTAAAGAGGTGGAGGAAAGAAACAGTATGCTGAGTAAAGATATGAAAGAGATGAGAAATCCAAATTAGAATTTAAAGAGATGAAAAAGTCCAAAAAAAAAAAAAAAAATAGAGGAGACTAGTGCCCTCAGGAAGTCTTGGAACTAGAGTATCAAAAAAGGCAGGTTTAGCTTTAACACGATAAACCATGGTTTATTGTTAACAACTTCATATTTGCTTGGTTGAATGTTTTATTGGTTGTAAATAAGAATTTTTACTTATCTATTTTCAGGTAAAAAGCATATAAGTGTAAGTCATTACTTTTGCTGAGTAATGCTATATAGTATAAGCAAATATATTTCCATAGATACACATTTCAAAGCCACAGAGAAACAGTCAA
This sequence comes from Tamandua tetradactyla, assembly GCF_023851605.1. Lineage (NCBI taxonomy): Eukaryota > Metazoa > Chordata > Mammalia > Pilosa > Myrmecophagidae > Tamandua > Tamandua tetradactyla. The sequence goes on along the minus strand of NC_135334.1, from coordinate 14,632,361 downwards.
ATTATTGTGAATAAAGTTGGCATTTGGGGAAAAAAAATAGCTTAAATAATAAAATGAAATTATTTCTGAATTAAATAGAAAATTCAGATGTTGTCCAGGATCTAGGTCAAACCTGACTCAGCATTTCAGATACTATAACCAAGACCTAGTTCCTCTCAATCCTTTTCTGTCCCTACTTCCTTCCATGCAGGGTTCACTCTAAGCAGGATTTCCACTTATGGTCACAAGATGGCCATAACTTCTGTCTGCCAATTTCTCTCAAACAAAGACAAATAAGTGAAAAGCTATATCACCAATATCTCAGATTTGCTGGGCCTGATTACCAAAATAAGAAAGGCCTCTACAGTAAGATTAAGAAACACCAGTACGACTGCCCTTCAAATTAGTGACTAGCTAGAAAATTCCTTCAGGCAGAACATTAGAAATGAGAAGTCAGTTAGTGGTGGCAAATGAGAAAGAGGAAAATGTCCATTTAGCAAAGAAAGCTAAGTGGAATTTGTCACTAAATACATAAATTGAGAAGACCAATGGATTAATTCCAGGTAAATAAGATGGTACCAGCTCAGGGAAGAGAGACAAAGAAATGATAGGACATGTGGAGAGAAGTTGGGATGAAAAGAATCTAAGTGCTTACAAAGTTGTATGAGTACACAGGGACTGTTGAAAACTGCCTAACTCTGGAAAATTGATTAATATATGCTGTGTATACTTTTGTTTGCTCTCCTATTTTTCCAAATTCTTTTTGCAAAAGTCCAGCATGAAAAATCTGTTGTGTAGTGAAAATAATAATAATAAAAGTAGATACCTGGACAGAACTAAAAAGTTAGCAGTACATTCTGGGTGCCCAGGTGTAATGGCTCAGATATAGGAAACAAAGGAAGGTAAATCCAAGGGACAAGAGAAAATTCAGAAGGAAATACTATAGACAATCTATGCAGCTATCTCATCTCATCTAGGTGTTTTTTTTTTCAAAAATATTTGTTGCAATATTTAAATTATTCAGTGTAAAGTTAAAATGCAGCTATCAAATATGTAAAGGAGGCAAATCTGAAAAAGCTCACAAATCTACAATAATTGTCATCTCACATTTTAACACCAACAGTCTGTTTCTACAAATATTTTTCCAACTATGAAATAATTCACCAAAGTTGAACTATATAGTGAGTATACTTGGTCAACTGACCCAAATTTGAATAAGTTTGACTAAACATGTCATTTAACAATTTGCCTATCTGGAATCGTTGGGCTAGGTTATTGGGACCTAAATACCTACTTAACAAAACAGCTGAAATTAACAAATGGAATATTATAGCAATATTTTCTTTTATGACCTAAAAAGAAATTACATAGATTTATTGCAAATTCATTAAACTGTACTGGTATGTTTTGTTCTGGTATGTTTCAATATGTATGTATACTAGATGGTACCATAAGAAAATTCAATATTTTTATTATCTACCATATTATTGTGAATTATTCAAAACTTAGCAAAATCCACCTTGCATTTGAAACATAATTTTGTTTATTTTGGGAGGGGCATGTCTTGCCCTTAATTTTGTTTATTTTGCTATTTCTTAGATATTATTTTCAAATGAAGCATCATCAAAATTCTTTTTAGCAGCAATTTTATCGATATATATTCACATCCCATTCAATCCATCAAAAGTGTACAATTAATGACTTTTAGTATGATCACAGAGATGTGCATTCATAACTACAATCAATTTTAGAACATTTTCATTGCTCTACAAACAAAAATCACATACCCCTTAGCAGACACTTCTTAATTATTCTATCTTTCCCCCATCATATAACTATTAATCTAATTCTCTCTATAAATTTATATATATATATATATTTTATAAGAATGGAAACATTCAATTTGTAGTACTTTGCAGCTGGTTTCTTGCACTTAGCATATTTTTCTTAATTATTGTAATTTTTAAAAACAGAGTAGTTGTAGGCTTAAAGAATGTCATGTAAAAAATACAGTTTCCATATCCCTCCCCCATTGTTGACGCTTTGCATTAGTGTGGTAGCTTTACTATGTTGATGACAGAATTTTAAATATTACTGTTAATAATAGCCCATAGTTTACATTAATATATTTTATCTGTATACAACCCAATCATTAAAACCTTGAAATAGTGTCATGCATTTCTTTTAATTCATGAAAGAACATTCTTCTTTTGTAATATTAACCACAGTCCATTATCCGCAAGGTTCACTGTGTTATACAGTCCCATGTTTCAGCTTAAACTTTCTTTCTAGTAGCATGAATGACCCAAAATTTCACCTTTCAACCATATTCACAAACATAATTCAGTGATGTTAATTGCATTCACAACAATGTGCTACCATCATCACTATTTCTTAACACTTGCAATAGCCTGAATAGAAAATCTGAACAAATTAAGAATCTGTACCCATTGTCCACCACCATTCTGTATACTAGTAATCTATATCCCAGATTATAACTCTATGAGTTTGCTTATTGTAATTATTTCATATAATGGAGATCATACAGTATTTGTCCATTTATGTCTACTTTATTTCATTCAACATAATGTCATCAAGGTTGATCCATGTTGTCACGTGCATCTGGACTTCATTCCTTCTTATAGCCTCATAATATTACATTGTAAGTGTATATCATATTTTGTTTATCCATTCATTGGTTGTGGACACTTGTATTGCTTTCATCTTTTGGCAATTGTCAATAATGCTGCTATGACTATCAGCATGCAAATATCTGTTCACATCCCTCTTTTCAGTTATTTTGGTTATACCTAGAAGTGGGATTGGTGGATTGTGTAGCATATCTATACCTAGCTTCCTCAGGACACACCAAACTGTCTTCCATAGCAGCTGCATCATTTTATATTCTCACTAGTAGTGAATGAGTGTTCCTATTTCTCCATGTTCTTTCCAACACTTGAAGATTTCTTTTTTTTTAATATTGGCCACTCTCGTAAGTGTAAAACAATATCTCATTGTGGTTTTGCTTTACATTTTCCTAATAGCCGGTAATGTTGAGCATCTTTCATGTACTTTTTAACCATTTGGACTTCCTCTTTGGGAAAATGTATATTTCTTTTGCCCATTTTTGAATTGATTCTCTTTTTATTGTTCAGTTGGAAGATTTCTTTATATATTCTGCATATTAAATGCTTAGAAGACATATGGTTTACAAATGTTTTCTCCCATTGAGTAGTTTGGCTTTTCACTTTCTTGACAATGTCCTTTGAAGCACACATGCTTTTTAAATTTGAGGAAGGCCCAGTTATGTATTTTTGCTGTTGTTGTTGCTTGTGCTTTGGGTGTAAAGTCTAAAAAGCTATTACCTACTACAAGATCCCGAAGATGTTTCCACACATTTTCTTCCAGGAGTTTTATAGTCCTGGATCTCTTATTTAGGTCTTTGATCCATTTTGAGTCAATTTTCATATGAGGTGTGAAATAGGGGGTATCTTTCATTCTTTTACATATGGATATCCATTTCTTCCAGAACCATTTGTTGAAAAGGACATTCTGTCCCAGTTGAGTGTATGTGGCAGCCATGTCAAATATTAATTGGCCACAGATGTGAAGGCCTGTTTCTGAACTCTCAATTAAATTCCACTGGTCAATATATCTATCTACATGCCAGCATCATGCTATTTTGACCACTGCAGTTTTGTAATGGTTTAAAGTTAAGGAAATATGAGTCCTCCAACTTCATTCTTTATTTTCAAGATGTTTCTGGCTGTTTATTCAGGGCCCCTTGCCCTTCCAAATAAATTCGATAAGTTTTTTTCATTTCTTCAAGGTAGGTTGTTGGGATTTTATTTTGAGATTGCAATGAATTTGTATATCAATTTGGGTACAATTGACTTCTTAACAATATCTAGTCTTCCAGTCCATGAACACAGATTGTCCTTCCTTTTATTTAGATCTTCTTCAATTTCTTTTAACATCATTTTTTAATTTTCTGTATAAAAATCATTTATATCTTCGTTAAAATTATTCCTAGCTATTTGATTATCTTAGTGGTTATTATAAATGGAATATTATTCTTTACTGTCTTGCTGCTTTTTGAATGTTGATCTTGTATCCTCACACTTTGCTGAACTCAGTTATTGGTTCTAGTAGCTATATTGCAGATTTTTTCAGGGCTCTATATGTAGCATCATGTCATCTGCAAAAGAGTGAAAGTTCTACTTCTTCCTTTGCACTTTTGATGTGTTTTATTTCTTTTTCTTACTTATCTTCTCTTGCTAAACTACTAGCTCAATGTGAAGTGACAGTGGGAAGCATCCTTGTATTGTTCCAGATCTTAGAGGGAAAGCTTTTAGTCTTTCACCACTGAGTATGAGGTTCACTATGGATTTTTCATATATGGCCTTAATCAGGTTGAGGAAGTTTCATTCTATTCCTACATTTTGAAATGTTTTTCTCAAGACAGGCTAGATTTTGTCAAATTTCCTTTCTACATCAATTGAGGTGATCATGGGATTTTCCTTCTCCAATGAGTTAAAGCGATGTATTACATTAATAGATTTTCTCATGTTAAACCATTCTTGAATACCTGGGATAAACGTCACTTAATCATGTTATATAATTCTTTCAATGTGCTATTGGATTCAATTTGAAAGTATTTTGTTGAAGAACATTGCATCTATTCATGAGAGAAACTGGTCTGTAGCTTTCATGAGAGAAACTGGTCTGTAGTTTTCTTTTCCTGTAGTATCTTCATTATGTTAGGATGATGTTGACCTCAAAGAATGAGTTAAGTAGTGTCCCTTCTCTTCAAATATTTTGAAAGATGGGGGCAGAATTGGTATTAATTCTTCTTGGAATGATTGGTAGAATTCATCTATGAAGCCGTCTGGTCCTGGGCTTATTCATTGTTGGGAGAGTTTTCATGACTGATTCAATGTCTTTATTGAAATTTGTCTGTTGCAATTCCTAGAGTCATTGTGAGATGTCCTTGTGTTTCTAGAAATTTGTCCATTTCTCCTAAGTTGCTTAATTTGTTGGCATATACTCATACGATCCTTTTATTTCTGTGTGATCAGCAGTAATACCTCCTTTCATTTCTGATACCATTTATCTGCATTTTCTCTCCTTTATTTGTAATCCAGCTGGACTTTTCAACTTTATTAAACTTCAGAAAGTACCAATTTTTTAATCCTTTAGTTCTATTGCTTTTTTATTCTCAATTTCATTTATTTCTGCTCTAATTTTTTTATTTCTTTTCTGCTGCTTGCTTTGGGAAGTTTTCTGTTATTTTTTTAGTTCTTCCAGGTGTGCAATTAAGTCTTTAATTTTACCTCCTTTTTCTTTTTAAAAGTAGGCAATTAGGGCTATAAATTTCCCTCTCAGCACTGCCTTTCCTGCATCTCATAATTTAGATATGTTGTGTTCCTGTTTTCATTCATATTGAGATATTTACTGATTTCTCTTGCAATTTCTTCTCTGATCCACTGATTACCTGAATATATTGCTTAACATAGATATATTAATGAAGTTTCCATTTCTCTGCCTTTTATTGAATTCTAGCTTCATTCCTGCACTTTGTATAATTTCAATTGATTTAAATTTATTCAACTTTGTTTTGTGACTGAACATGTGGTCTTTTCCAGAAAATGATCTAGGAGTATTTCAGAAGAATGTATATCCTGGTTTTCTTTTTGTAAAGCAATGTTCTTATATGTCTATTAGATCTAGTTCATTTCTCATGTTATTCAAGTTATTTGTTTCTTAGTGGATACTAGATGTTATATCTATTGATGAGAATGGTGGACTGAAGTCTCCAGGTAACATTGCAGAGGTGTCATTTCACGTTTTGGTTTAGCCAGTGTTTGGCTGGTGCCTTTTGGGGCACAATGGTTAGGTGTGTAAAAGTTTATTTTTTTTATTTCTTCTTGATGGATTCCCCCTTTTATTAATATATGGTGTCCCTCTTTGTCTCTTTTAACAGTTTTACATTTAAAGTCTATTGTTTGATGTTAGTATAGCTATGCCAGCTCTTTTTTGGTCACTGTTTGCATAAAATATCTTTTTCCAACTTTTCAACCTATTTGAGTCTTTTGTGTCTTTGGGTCTAAAATGAGTTTCTTACAAATGGCATATAGTTGGATAATATATTTTTACCTTTTCTAATAAGGTGTTCTAGTTTGTTAGTGGCCAGAATGCAATATATCAGAAATGGAATGGCCTTTTATAAAGGGGAATTTAGTAAGTTGCTAGTTTACAGTTCTAAAACTGATAAAATATCCCAATTAAAGCAAATCTATAAAAATGTCCAAACTAAGGCACCAACAAGAGGTTGACTTCACTCAAGAAAGGTTGATGAAGTTCAAGGTTTCTATCTTAACTAGAAAAGCACATGACAAATAGGCAGTATTTGCTAGCTTTCTCTCTCGGCTTCTAGTTTCATTAAGCTCCCCCAGGGTGTTTTCCTTCTTCATCTCTAAAGATGCGTGGGCTCTTGGGGTTCTTGTCACCCTGTCATGGCTCTGCTCTCTCAGAATCTGAAATTTCTCCAAAATGTTTCCTCTTTTAAATGAGTCCAGTAAACTAACCAAGACCCACTTAGAATGGGGGAAGTCACATTTCCCTCTAATCCAAGGTTAATACCCACAATTGAGTGTGTCACATCTCCATGGAGATAATCGAAAGATTCCAACCTACATTATCGAATAAGGATTAAAAGAAACAGTGGCTCCCACAAAACTGGAACAGGATTAAAAGAAGGCTTTTCTAGGGTACATAAATCCTCTCAAACCAACACACAAGGTAAGTCTTTTGAATTGGGAATTTAAGCTATTAACATTCAATGTTATTACTGTGAAGGTAGTACTTAATTCAATCATTTTATCCTTTGTTTTTTGTCATACCTTATTTTTGCTTCTCTTTTTTATCCTTTTTATTACCCTTAATGAACATCTTCATTTCTCCATTTCCCTCTCAGCCTCTCTCTCCTGTCTTTTTCTTTCAGCCTACAGAACTCCCTTTAGTATTTCTTTTATGACAGATCTCTTGTTGACACACTCTCTCAATTTCTCTTTATCTGTGAGTATTTTAAACTCTCCCTCATTTTTGAAGGATTATTTTGCTGAATAAAGGATTCTTGGCTGGAAATTTTTCTCTTTCACTACCTTAAATAAATAGTATCACTATCCTCCCAACTTCATGGTTTCTGATGAAAAATTAGCACTTAAATTTTTATGGTTCCTTATATTTGACAAACCACTTTTCTCTTGCTGCTTTCAGGATCATCTGTTTACCTTTGGCATTTGACATTCTAATTAAAATGTGTCTCATAGTAGGTCTTTTAGGTGTTATTCTATTAGTTTGTATGTTCTGTTTTTGGAGATGTAAATTTCTTTTTTTCATAAGAATTGGGAAATTTGGGGCCATTAGTTCCTCAAATATTCTTACTGGCCCTGTCCCTTCTCTTCTCCCTCTGAGACACCAAGGACAGGTATGTTTGTGTGCTTCACGCTACCATTCAAATCAATGAAACCCTGCTCAGTTTTATTTCCATTCTCTTCTCTATCTGTTCTTTTGTCTGTAAGATATCAATAGTCATGTCCTCTAGTTTGCTGATTCTTCCTTTAATCTGTTCAAATTTGTTGTTCTATGCCTTCAGGTATTTTAAATCCCTGCTATTGTACCTTTCATTTCCATGATTGCCATTATTTTCCTATTTATAGTGAAAAATGAAGTGGAAGGTTTCACACTGTCTGACTTTAAAGCATATTCCAAAGCTATAGTGGTAAAAAAAAAAAAACATGGTACTTGCATAAAGACAGATTTACTGAGCAGTGGAAACAAACTGAGTGCTCAGAGATTGAACCTTTCATCTATGGCCAATTGATATTTGAAAAGGCAAGTCAAGTCAACTTAACTGGGGACAGAGCAGCCTCTTCAACAAATGGTGCTTGCAGAGGTAGAGATACATATTCAAAAAATGAAAGAGGACCCCTATACAACAATCAACTCAAAATGGATCAAAGTCTTAAACATTACAGCTAATACCATAAAATGTTTATAAAAAATTGGGAAAATACCTTATAAAAATTATGACAGCAGGTGGTTTCCTAGAATTACACCCAAAGTGCAAGCAATGAAAGAAGAAATTGATAAATGGGATCTCTGCAAAATTGAATATTCTTCCATATCAAAGGAATTTGTCAGGAAAGTAAAAAGGCAGCCTACACAATGAGAAAGAATATTTAGAAAGCATCTATCAGGTAAGGATTTCACATTTAAAATATATAGAGGGATACAACTCAAAAAAATAAAAAAGACAAGCCAATTATAATATGCACAAAAGATATGTACAGATACTTTTCCAAAGAGGAAATACAAATGGCTCAAAAACACATCAGAGGATGCTCAACTTCACCAGTGATCAGGGAAATGTAAATCAAAATCACAATGAGAAAAAAATAGGGGGAACAAAGGTTGAAATATATTGGATAGATGGAAATACTAGTAGTCAATGAGAGTGTGGGGTAAGGGGCACGGTATGCATGAGTTCTTTCTTTTTTCTTTTTATTTCCTTTTCTGGAGTTCTGCAAATGTTCTAAAAAATGATCAGGTGAGGAACAGACTGAGTCTAAGAGCCTATGACAATAGACAAACTATCTAGCTATTTTTGGTGAGGATTCTCGTGAGATTACTCCTCTAAAACTGCATCAGTGAGGAATATATTTAGGAAGGTGATGAATCTTCCTATCTGAAGTATTACTGCTACTGCCAGGATGTTTGCTCAGCAATCCAGGAAAACAGATCTTAAGTGACTTTGGTTGCAGCACAAAGAGTTAAAAATCTAAAAGAAAGTTCCTACACCATGCTGGTTGGAGCATAGAGATGAGTAGACACTCTCACTAAACTGCCAGACATCTCTATGTGAAAATATCACAATTACTCCAGATAGGATTTCTTTGTAGGGTGATTTTCTTGTTCAAGTTCTTTAAAAGGTAAGGGATTATTCAGATTATCAGTTTTGGCATGATATTTGCTTGTAATCATTTTAATATCTATAGATTTGTATAACTGTCACCATAACTCATTCCTGATATTAATAGTGTATTCTCTTTTCATGCCTGATCAGTTGTTTAAAACGTTTATCAATTTTATTGATCTTCTCAAACAATAAAGTCTTTGTATTTATTAACTTTTCAATTTTCTTTTTATTGATTGCTGCTGTGATCTTCATTATTGCCTGTGTTGGCTTCCATTTGCCTTTACCTTTCCAGCTTCCTCAGGTGGAAGCTGAGGGCCTTAATTTGAAAGTTTTATAAGCTATAATACTAAAAACAACAAACCTACAACCACAGTTTAGTATTTCTTTACAAGATTTATTGTTTGGTCTGGGTGTATAAAGTCAAAATGATGGGTTTTAAATGAAAAGTCAAAGCTATTTTCATCCTCCAGTGGTTATGGCATTAATTTAAAATACAGTTGTGTTAACTTGTTTTGGCTTATATTCCTTTTTAGAGTTTTCCCTATCCATGTAGATTTTACTTTATTAAATGTACATAAATAATTAAAATGATTCCAAAAGTCAAAATTCTTTTTTGTGGCTATACCATAGCTTACTATATAATTTTTTTATATATGAGTGCTCATTTATTTCTTTTTTACTTTGACATAGTGGTGATATACAAACTACATGCTTACATATTTTCATATTTTTGGAGATGCAACTTCTAGGTTATTCCAGTAAATGGACTACTGAATCAAAGGTTAAAAGATGTGATTTTTTTCTTTGATACTGCAAAGTCCCTCTCTGTGGGCTAAAACAATTACATTTCCTACCAGTCATGTATATAAGTGACTCTTTACCCACAGCTTTAACCTACTACCTATCAAGGTTTGTTGATGTTTTTCTTGTCAGTCCAATAGGGCTGACCGAGACTGTTTTCCTTCTCCTGACCAACCTGTTCTTGCTCCTCTGGCACCCTGATCCTGACAACCTGGAAACTTGCAGCTGTGAGGATGCAGAGAAAAACAAAGGGGGTCAAAAAAATGGAACAAGTACCTCTAGACCCCTAACTACTGGAAATATCAGTCTTACCCCCCACAGTCCTTTTCCTTCTCTGCCACTCTCCCTCTCACTCAGCTGCCCAGGTGACTGAGAACCTGTACCTAGGCATTTCCTTACCTCTCTCCTGCTTTCTTCCACGCCTTCCAGGCACCAGGCAGACCAATTACCACAAAGGAAAACAGATTAAACTAAGTGGTCCTAACTGCAAGCTCAGTAAATCCCTCATCCATTTCCATAGACCAAACCACCCTCAGTGCGTCTCAGTCCATCACCATCCCAGTGATCCCCCTGCATTATATTTTTCTTCCAGTGCTTTTACTTCCACCCACTCCCAGCCTGTAAAAGCTGGCTGTCTTTTGTTTCAATGGAGCTGAGTTCTACTCTGTCTCTCCTACTATGATAGCCTCTGAATGAAAGAAGTCATTTACATTGGCTGGTGCAGCTGTTTTTATAGGTGAGAAATGGATGTCAGTGTGATCTTAATTTGCATTTCCCTTATGAATGCAAACAGCATTTGATATGTTCACAAGTCGCTTTTCATCTTTGTTGTGAATTATATGTTTTTGTCTTTTGGTAATTCTTAAAACTTTTCCCTCAAATTTTAAAATCAGTTTCATTGTGGGGCAGGCAACAGTGGCTCAGTGACAGAGTTCTCTCCTGCCTTGCCAGAGGCCCAGGTTTTGTTCCCAGTACCTGCTCATGTAAAAAACAAAAAAAGAAAATCAATTCCATTGTGTAAAACTTGCATACAGTGAATGTCACCCATTTCAACTGAGCAGTTTACTGAGTTTTGACAAATGCATGTACCTACCTACGTGAGGAACACAATAAAGATGAGGAATGATTCCTTCATTTTCCAAATTTCCTCTTTCCTATTGCAGTCTGCCTCCACAACCATTTATGGCCCCAGGACTGAACAACTTCTTGCCTATATATGTTACCTGAATATACTTGAATTCTGTAAAAATAAAATATTTAGTTCAGATCCATGTAAGATGGAGCAAATACATGGCACTTCTTCTCCTTGATACAACCATAAAGTCTACACAGATATATGATGATTCTTAAAGTATATTATCAGCAGGAAAATAGGGAAAGAAAATCAGAAATAAGACTGAAGAAGCAGAGAGTTATTTTATAGTCATTTTATTTGCAATGCACTTTTTAAAATTTTAAGTAAAATTTATTAATGTTTTTTAACATATGAGAATTTGTAAAAACAGCTATAAAATGCTACCCCATATTCAGATTATTTGGAATGCACCCATTTCTTTTTAGTGTATGAACGATTTCAATTTCAGATTTAGTATTGAGGTTTATTCTTGTATACGGTTTGGGTACAGGTCTCATGTATTCTTTTTCCAAATGGCTATTTTAGATTGTTAACACTATTTAGTCAAAGTCCATCTCTGACCAGAGATGTTTTAGATACTATTTATATTATATGCTAAATTTGTATATATGGAATTGATTCTATTTCTAGCTGTTATTTTAAATCTCCTTGGTATATCTATTTTTCCTGTAGCCTTTCATTGGCAAAGCTCGAGCTATTGTTACTTGTCTATTTTTCTACACAAATGTTAGTGTTAAATAGTCTAGCTTCATTCAGTTCTGCTACAACAATACAAGATGACTAAAGCCTATCTCTCACAGTGATTAAAAGTAAAAAGTTTGGACAAAAAGAAAAATCAATTACCTCAGGACTGTGAAAAGTAAACAGAGCCAGCACCAACATTTACTCAAAATGGATTATATATCTAATTGTAAACCTAAACTAAAAATTTTAGAAGAAAACTTAGGAAACTATTTTTATAACCCTAATGTAGGCAAAGTATTATTAAATGGCAGACACACACGTGCACTAATCAGAAAAGAAAACAATGATAAACTGAACTTCACTTAAATATTTTTCTTTAAAAACACCACTAAGAATATGGAAAATATGCCATACAATGGGAGAAAATATTTTCCATACTCATATCTTATAAGGTATTTGCATCCAGGATACAGAATGCATCAAGAATAAATAATAATAAATCTTAACAAAAAAAATGACTTAAGAGAGCAATAATCAGCAAGCACATGAAAATATGCATAATGTCATTATTTAAGAGGGAAGGCAAATGAAAACCACAAAATACAACTATATAGATATTAGAATGGCTAAATTTAAAGAAAACAAAGCAAAAATGCATGACATTAAATGTTAGCTGGGTCATGTACCAACTGGAATTCTCATGCACAGCTGTTGAAAATTCGAAGTGTACAATGACATCAAAAAACAGTTTTGCAGTTTCTTAAGCACACATCTGCCAACCTACCCAATCATTCCACTCCTAGTTGTCAAATGAAAGAGATGAAAATATATGTCCACACAAAGACATGATAGGAATGTTCATAGCAGTGTAATTTGTAATAACCAAATGTTGGAAACAATCCAGTTAGCCATCAACTGTTAAAAAAAAATCATATAATGTCATATAGCTTTCCAGTGGGATACAATTCAGCAATAAAAAAAGAATGAACTCAAAGTACATGTCACAGTATGAATGAATTTTTAAATTATTATTTTGAGTGAAGAAAACCAGACAGAAAAGAATATATATAGATGATTCCATTTCTACGAAATTATAGAAAACACAGACAATGTACCTTGACAAGCAACACATCAGTTGTTGCCTGGCCACAGAGGTCAAGACAGGATTGGATTACAAAAGGGCAAATGAACACTTTTGTTATCCTGAGTGTGGTGATGGCTTCACGGTTGTACACAGATGTCAAAGCCAATCAAATTGTACATTTTTGTTTTGTTCGTTAAATGTACTCTAATTATACTTCAGCAAGTTGAAGTGTACACGCATTTCAATACATTTGAAATGGTGCTGAGATCTATAAAACATCTTTTATGGGATTGTGCTAAATTTATAATTTAATTAGGAAAAGCTGACAATTTTTAAATGTTGGGTTAGCATTTTTCTTTACAAAACAAACAACAGTTCACATTAAGAACAATTAGGCTCTTTTGCAAAGCATTTGATGTCATTTTATATTGTACTGAATGAAATTTTATGATGGGAATCTTCCTCTGCCCTTATTATAATACATGTTATTTCTCCAGAGATACATGTTTTTACTCCTTAATCATCCCTTGTTAATGCAGTTTGGGGCAATAAAATTTGCAGTAATAAGGGCCGCTTTCAAACTGAAAGCACTGGGATGTTGGAGGATCTCATCAGCAGACGGCACCTGGTATATTTTGGCTTTTCTCAAATAGAAACAAGAATAGTCAGAATAACAAAAGGAGAGTGGTAAGAAAAATGGAACAGAAGGATAAGAATCAGGGATTGGTTCTACGTCAGCTGCTTGCTCAGTGTGTAATGAAGGCATTTCATCAAATCCTGCTTCCAATATCAGTAATGATATCGATAAGAATGAAAATGTTTCTGTATCAGATGTTATTCATGAGTTCAGTGAGTGACTGCAGTATTCACTTTATCCCAGGTGAGAGGCAACTCACCATATTTATCCAGTTTAGGAATTCAAAAAACACATATTTACTTACCTATATATTTAGAGATAAAACTTTCAGTAGGTAAAACTTTTATCAAAAGGGACTGCAAAGAAAAGGAAAAATGAAAAGGAAAACTCCAGTCTAGATGTATTTTTATATAAATAGAACTTAAGGGAAAATCAAGCAGGTTCATAATAGTGGTCATTTAAAACTAAAAGAGAAGGATTTAGCAATGCTATATATCTAGAAATCAAATAAGTAAATTAGCAAGGCTAAAATTCATGATGACTGAATATTCAGTAGACACTAGAAAAATGGTAAAATAGTAAATATTGAAGTTACTTTAGAAAAACATTTCACTTGTTCCTTGAGAGACAATATCTTGTCAGCTATGACAAATAGCATGCAATGAGTTGTCATATCCCACCAGAATTTATTGCATCCTGGTTTTGGTGTAACAAGTCCAAAAAGCAACGTCTAAGCAAGACCATGATTTCTCCTGGGGTCTTTAGTATTCTAATGGCATGTTACTGGCTATTTTGGGGTTTGTATCTCTAGCTTGTATCTCTGTCCCTGGCATACTTGTTTTCCATTACACTGTCTTATTCTCTGGATTCTTTTGGTTTTGATATTCTACTGATTTCTTCATTCATGTGACTGCATCCAACTTTCCACTACTTTAAGGACCTCAGCCCTTGAATTAAGGCTCACCCAATTCAATTAAGTTTCATCTAAGTTGGGTATTCAAAGATTCTACTTACAAATGAGCCCCTTCCCTAAGTAACAATTACATCTCCAAAAGTCAGATTCACAAAGAGGTTCACAATCACAAGAACTTGGATTAAGCTTGGAATATGTTCTACAAGGGGAGAGGATTCAGACCCTACTCACAGGATTATTTTTTTCCTACACACAGAACCTTAAAAGTGTTCTTTTGCTCTTATTTTCAACAGAAAAATAAACCAGTATCTTATTTGAGAAAACATGTTGTCACAATATTAATTTTTTTTTTCAAACTATGGATGTTCTCCCAAAAGCATTTGTGTTTTTAGATGCTAAGACCCACAGAGGGTGACATATGGAAGACCATGGATAAAGATGTAATTTAGCTGTTTCTGGGTCTCTCAGCCCTATGGATTAAACTTTCCTTAACACCGAATAACCAAAAACATCATCCTACTCATAGAAATCCTGTAAACTCCAGTATTTCTAAGGGCTCTCATAGGCAGAGGGCAGGAATGGGTAGGAGGTTTCCGTTTTCTTTCATTTTACTTTCTAAGCTCCCTCTGCCACTCACTCTTGAATTTGTTACCGTTTCCTTACCTGATTCCCCCCATAATGAGACCTGAGCTTTTTCTCCTTCATTCCCAAAACGCTACTACAGTCATTGTGAAATTTATGTTTTCTAACAGCTTATGGATAGTGGAGCAAAACGACTTTATGCTGTGGTACCAGATACAGATTAAGGGTGAAATGCAGTTTCTAAACCCCTCAGTGACTATTCGTATCCAAGTATTGGTCTTATTATTGACTGTGTCTCTCTTTGGGTCCTGACCTAATGACATACAGCTGGTATTCTTTCTCTTCCATACCCGTGTTATCTGAAATGCAGCACCAGCAAACATTCTACACTCATTTTATTTTACTTTGCAGAATAAGTCAGTTTTGCATTTGAGCTAATCATTTCTAAACTATACTAAACCTAAAAACCTCCTCATTTATGCAACTATTTTCATAAACAAAAATAGAAAAGTCACTGAGAGAAATTCATATATTCTCCTGGAACAAAGAATAGTCAATTTGCAATTAGAAGTGTTTTCTCATATGGCATGTTTATTAAAACAAAAAATAAGAAAATAGAAGCAAATTATACTAGTAGGAACAAGCAACTTGAATCAAGGATCATATTATTTACTCTAGACTTTTTTATTGAGTAGCTGTCTGACTTTAAATGAATTGTTAACCTCTCTGGGTTTCACTTCAGTATCCATGCAATGAACGTATACTGACCATCTATTACATGTTTGTTTGAGGGTAAATTAAAAAAATACTACGTTGAAAAAAAAGCATAGTGCATAGTATAACATCTACACAGGGGTTGATTATTGATAGTCTTCATGGAAATTTCTACTTCTGAAACACTGGCATTTGAAGGGACATAAACATGTTTACTGGAGGATGGAAAGACAGGAAAAAAAGATGTATAATTTGATTCATTCTTCCAATGGCACATCACTTTCTCCTACTCAGGGTTTTTCTCAGAGCAAGTTTAACATCTTTATTCCTCAAGCTGTAGACTAAGGGGTTCATCATGGGAACAACATTGGTGTAAAAGACAGAGGAAATTTTTCCCTCATCCATAGTCCCTGCAGAAGATGGTTGGAGATACATGAATGAAAATGATCCAAAGAACAAAGAAACAGCAATAATGTGGGAACTGCAGGTGCTGAAGGCTTTGGACCTGCCCTCAGTGGAATTCATGTGGAGAATGTTGCAGAGAATGAAAACATAAGAGATGAAGATGGTGAGGCTGGGAACAAAGATGTTGATGCTTGCTACAATGAACAATACCAGCTCATTGACATAGGTGCTTGTGCAGGAGAGCTGGAGCACAGGGAGGATGTCACAGAAATAATGGTTGATGGTGTTGGCATCGCAGAAGGTCAGTCTCAGCATGCAGCCAGTGTGGGCCATAGCACCAGAAAATGCCATCAAGTATGAACCAAAGATAAGGCTGGAGCACACTTTAGGGGACATGGCCATGTTATACAAGAGTGGATTACAGATGGCCACATAGCGATCATAGGCCATTGATGTCAGCACATAGCACTCAGAGATGGCAAAAAAACAGTAAAAGAAGAGCTGTGCCATGCATCCCTGGTAGGAAATAATATTCCTCTTTGATAAAAAGTTGAGCAGCATTTTTGGGGTAAAAACTGAAGAATAGCAGAGGTCGATGAAGGACAGATTAAAGAGGAAAAAATACATGGGGGTGTGAAGGTGGGAATTCATTCCAATGAGAGTTATCAACCCCAAGTTTCCCAGCATGGTGACCATATACATTGGTAGAAACAGGAAAAGCAGCGGGAGTTGGAGATTGGGGTCATCTGTTAGTCCCACTAGAATGAATTCAGTCACAAAGGAGCCATTTCCAGGATGCATTACTGTGCAGAATATCTGTGGGATAAGAAAAAGGATTACGTATGTGGCAACCCACATCTTCCCACATTATCTCATCCTGTAGAAGTGTCTGAAACTTTCCCAACATGGACCCCTAATACCAAGTAACACAGATTTCCCAGTATTATACTCCTTAAAGGTAAGTAAATAAAGAGCATCTATAGCTTAGCCAAATGTGTGAAGACCAGAGCTGTCACTTGGAAATATAACTGCTGGAAAAAATGAAGGAGAAAAGAAAAATTTACCAAGACTGAATTGCTTTCTCTCATCTCATCAGATCTTTATTCATCTAAAGCTTGCTTCACAAGTAAAATCAGAAGTAGTAGCCCTAGCACTCAGCAGCTGCCCTCCCATGCAGTAAGACCCTCATAGAGTATAAACCATAAACAATATTTCAGAATCCAAACTAAGGAACCAGATGCTAGAGAGGATTACTAAAAGCCCCCAAGTCAAAGAGTAAAAGCTATAAATTCACAACCATAAGAGTTTCCTTTATGGAGAGGGACTGTACTCTCTGAGATACAGGAACCCTGAGGCACCTAATTTCTCTGAACATTCTCCACTGCCCCTGAAACAGATTCTTCCACCATATTCACTTAAGTGTTAGGTCTATACAGAATGAGGGAGAAAGTGGAATTTCTTAATCCCTAGAATTCCTTCTCAAAATAAAATGGGCATAACATGAATAAAATACAGAAACTCACTCTCCTTACACAAGTACCTCTGTACTTGCTGATCTCTGTTATTCTCCCATATGGTCCAGGAATGGCAATTTAAAGCTCTGACAGGTTTCTTTGATTTTTGTCATATGCAGATGAAACAATATCCAATATCCTAGAAATCCTTCCAAGCTACAAATCGAAATTTGTCAGTATAAGTCTGTGTTCTCTCAAAGCAAAGGAAAATAAAATGCTTTCTTAAATATTATCAAAAATACCATTTGATAAGCCTAAAAGAGTTTACAGAGTCCAGTGATATAATGCATTTGGTTATAAAGAAGTGAAAATCTTGTTCAGTCTATTCTCTAGAGTAAAGATACTTAATGTAATAAGGAAATAAGGGGATTGTATTTATACTTTGGACCATATTATATCTAATTCTTTAGGGACCCATTATTTTCCTTAAATTTTCACTCTCCTCTAGGAACTGTACCTCCCCATAGTAGAGCTAAAGAGAAAATCCATATCCATACCATCTGGTCTCTGAAGGGAAATATGTGTAGTGCATTGTTTCTTTCCATCTTTTTGATTTGGGGATAATTTAGTAACTCCGTGCATATACAATAAACATTGGGATATATAATGCCTTAGGGCTTTACACTGCAGTTTCATCTGTTTTAAAAGGATTAATCGCTCCAGACAGAAGAGTGGGGACTATTTCCCCAGGGGAGGTGGTTACAGGGTTAGCAGACAGTGAGAGGTTAATCTCATCAGGTGAAGGATGGATGGCATTCTCCTCTGAGGAGACTGGAGGCCAGGAAGCTGTTTTCTCAAGGCAGTCCATTACAGATCTATCTAGCAAAGTCTCAGCACATTCCAGGGATCCTGTCTCCCCATCACCATCACTATCAAGCCATATATCACCATACCACCTTTCAGGGTCACATTCTTTTCCAATCAAAGCGCTGACATTAGCACCATACATCTTGCAAGGTTGACATTTTGGTTTACATTGTAAATCTGCTGCTCTCACGATGAGGCTTTGTGTCTGCTCTTCAGAGATCTCAAGTCTGTGACCACAGGAAATAGTATTTTCGTTCAGGGCACACATGGAAATTTTTACATCATTTGTATGGTGCTGAAGTTGCAAATTTGAAAACTTCAGCTCATCCCTTTCCCTCATCACTGTATCCAGCATATCTAACAACAACTAACCAACATCATTATGCCTCTTCATTCCACAAAACTCCATAAAGCTGGCAAAACATTATCACCCAGTGCCTTCTTTTATATAAACGTATTAATTAGCAGCATCTCATGGTAATATTTTTATTATCTCTTTTGCCAACTCACCACATGGACTTTCAGTGCCATCTTGATCATTGCAAACAGAATCATTAGGGCCTCTGAGTCTAGTCAGAGTAGGAAACCAATTGTAAAAACCCATTTTTAAGATTCTGTTTCTCAACAACCACTCCTGATACAAAGCTGTGTTAGTCAGGATTCTCTAGAGAAACAGAAAAAACAGGAGAGATCTGTAAATATGAGATTTATAAAGGTGACTCAAACAATTGTGGGAATGGAAGAGTCCAAAATCTATAAGGCAGGCTGTGAAGCTGGTAGCTCTGATGAAGGATCTGAATGAACTCCAAAGAACAGACTCCCTGACTGAATATGTTGTGAATGAGTCTCTCCTCTTTCTTAAAAGCCTTCAACTAATTGAATCATCTCATAGTGGGAGACATGGCTTAGATGATAACAGACGTAATCAGCCACAGATGGAATCAACTTACTGATGACTTAATACACCAGCCTTCTGGTTTATCAACCACCCATGAGATATTCTTTCAGCAGTGGCTAAGCCAATACTTGCCTGATCAGACAAGGAAGCATAATCATTTGGTCAAGTTGACACCAAAACATGACCATAACAACTATGTTACTGTGAATTATTTAAAACTCAAAGTTGCCCACTTTTTACTGAAAGGTTTTCCTCTAAGATAGGAAATAAGAGGAGGATTCAATATTGTGCTGGAAGTTCTAGCCAGAGCAATAAGACAAGAAAAAGAAACAAAAAGCATCCAAATTGAAAAAGAAGAAGGAAAACTCTCACTGTTTGCAGATGACATGATACTATACGTCAAAAATCCCCAAAATTCTACACCAAAGTTACTAAAGCTAATGAATGAGTACAGCAAAGTGGTAGGATACAAGATCAATACCCCCAAATCAGTTGTGTTCCTACACACAGTGATGAGCAATCTGAGGGAAAAAATCAAGAAAAAATTCCTTTTACAATAGCAACCTAAAGAAAAAAGGATTTAGCAATAAATTTAAGGATACCAAAGACCTATACACAGAAAACTACAAGAAATTGCTAAAAGAAATCATGGAAGACATAAATAAATGGAAGGGCATAACATGTTCATGAATTGGAAGACTAAATACAGTTAATATGTCCATGCTACTGAAATTGATGCATAGATTCAAGGCAATATTGATTAATATCCCAACAACTTACTTTGCAGATATAGAAAAACCAATAACCAAATTTATTTGGAAGGGCAGTGTGCCCCAAATAGCTAAAATTATCTTGAAAAGAAATATGAAGTGGGAAGTCTCACACTACATGATTTTAAAGCATATTATGAAACAATGTGTTCAAAGTAGCACGGTATTAGCACAAAGATAGATATGCTGACCAGTGGAATTGAGTTGAGTGTTCAGAAATAGGCCTTATATATGGACAATTGATCTTTGATAAAGTGGTCAAGCCAACTCACTTGGGACAGAACAGCCTCTTCAATAAATGGTGTTTGGAGAATTGGATATCCATATCCAAAATTATCAAAGAGGATCCACATCTTACACCTTATACAAAAATTAACTGAAAATGGATCAAACACCTAGACATTAGATCTAACACCATGAAACTTTTAGAAGGAAATATACAGAAATATGTTTATAAATCTTTTAGTAATACAACTTATACCCAAAGCATGAGCATTAAAAAAAGTAGATTAATGGGATCTCCTCAAACGTAAACACTTTTTTGCATCAAATAACTGTCAGAAAAGTAAAAAGATAGCCTACACAATGGGAGATAATATTTGAAAAAATATCAGATAATGGTTTAGTATTCAGAATATATAAAGAGATTCTTCAACTCAACAGCAAAATGACTACCCAATTTATGAAAAGGCAAAATACATGAACAGACACTTCTCAGAAGAGGAAATACAAATGAATGAAAGGCATATGAAAAGATGCTCAACTTCACTGGCTATTAGGGAAGTGTAAATCAAAACCACAATGAGATATCACCTGATACCTATTAGAATGGCTATTATAAAACAAACAAACAAACAAACAACAACAACAACGAAACAGAAAGAAAAAGTACTGAAAAGGATATAGAGAAAGAGGCACACTTATCCGCTGGTGGTGGGAATGTAAAATGGAACAACCATTCTGGAAGGCAGTTTGGCAGTTCTTCAGGAAGGTAACTATAGAGTTGCTATATGATCCAGCAACACCATTACTAGATATACATTCAGAGGAACTGAAGGCAAGGACACAAATGGACATTTGCACAATGATGTTTATAGCACCATTGTTCATGATTTCCAAGAGATGGAAACAGCCCAAATATCCATCAGTGAACTTTTGGCTAAACAGGCAGTATTTAGCTTGATGGAATATTACACAGCTGTAAGAAAATAAGCTCATGAAGCATGGAACAATATGGATGAAACTTGAGGATATAATGCTGAGTAAAATTAGTCAGAAACAAAAGGACAAATACTGTATGGTCTTACTAATATGAACTAACATTAATGAGTGAACTTTGAGAACTGAAGTTAAGAACACAGGTTATCAGAAGATAGAAATATGGTAGAAATTGGACATTTGATGCTGAAGGAATACAGATTGTACAAGAGGACCAATTGTAAAAATTCTGAAATGGACAGCTACCTTACTGTAGCACTGTAATGAAGCTGAATGTGAGTATGATTGAGGGAGAACAGATGGGGGCATATATGAAACCAGAAGGAAAGACAGAAGAAAAAGCCTGAGATGGTATAACTTAGGAATGCTTATGTTCCATCTATTTCCAACACGTTGGGACTTTCCAAAACCATCTAGAACTTTACAACAATTGTTATAAAATTTTAATAAAGTAAAAGCTCTTTTCTTTTATTGCCACGTTTAATGTTCAACCATTTTCACTTTTAATTTAAAATATTACAAAATAACAAAAAAAAAACCCTAATTTGCAGAAACCACATGCAATATTATAGCAGTCACAGTGCAAATAGCTTAGATGCCACTAAAAGACACATCAGCTAGAAACAGGGAGAAGTGCCTGATGGGGGAGACTGAGATTTAGGCTACTGCCTGGAGCAAGGACTATCAAGATCCCCTGCCTGACCCCATCAATAAAAAAGTGAGACTAAAAGTAAAGAATAATTATTAAGAGGGAAACGACAATTAATTTATTAATAAACACAATAGTTTATGCAGAACTCTGTGCAAATAAATTTGTAAGCAAATTTAAAAATTTACTTTTCTTAAAGTTATTAGGAAAATGTGATAATTTATTGGGGAGATACAATTAACAGAAATGATAGAAAACTCAAACAGACTAATTTTCAGGAGAATTCTAGGAAGTCTTCATTCCACGTAGTCCCGATTTGAAAAACAGTTTCAAAATGAAGAAAAACTTCCTATTTTCTTTTATAAAGCAAGATTATCATTGATACATAATTTTGCTAAATTACAATACAAAGGAACAAAACTATGATAAACTATCACTTATGAATATCAATGTAAAACTACTAAATACACTATTAACAAAAAACTTGCACAATAGCAAGAAAATAATATAACATGACTAAGTGGGATTCATTCAAAGAATGCAAGGTCCCTTCCATATTAGGAAAATTATTAGCATACGTTATATTAAAAGATCTATGTAAAGTCATAGCTAACTTCAGATGTTGAAACAGCTTTTGAGAAAATTCAAACCCATTCTTGATTTAAAACAAAACATACTGAAGAAAACAAAAATTGATGGAACAAATGAACATTTTCTTAATATGTTAAAATAAGCACATCCATCCTAAAGACACTATCTTACTTAAGATAAATAGATAAAAAATATAAATATCTCTCAATGACATGAAAGATAGATGGACAGGCAGTTGGGTAGATACATAGATAAATGGATGGATAGCTAGACACACAGACAGATAGATAATGGATAAATGATATAAAAGGAAGAAGTGGAAATGTTTCTTAAACTAGCAATCCAATTTGCATATGTAGAAAGAATGATGAAAAAAAAAGAAGTGTCTCAGTAATAATTATTTCAGGCCAGAATCATCAGTGGATGCTAAAAGTTAGGGAACAAAAGATGATGAAAAACAGGATATTTGTCTACCCTCAAATGTATCCCCACAGATAATTTAAATTACAAATGTAAAAATAGTAACTTTATGATGCAAATATTCTTAAAGTGATCGTGATGATTAATATACATCTATGTGATGATATTTTGAGACATTGTACACCATGTATGGGTTATATCTGTGTAAAAGTTTGTCAATACAAATATTTTTTTAAATAGTAGTTTTAAGGTGGAGATTCTAGAGCATCCAACCTTAACCAAGTGTTAAATGTTAACTTTATCAACACTGATACATGTTATGAACTAAGAAAAAGACAACCTCATTTTCTTGATATTCTTGTCCAAAATTGTACACTGAAATTAATTTTGAGAGATATTTCACCAGTATCCTTGAAACAGTGAATGTCATCCAAGACAGAGAAAATGGATAGCTGTCCCAAATTGTAGAAAAGTAAAAAGGCACAACAAGTAAATGCATTGTGTAATCCTGGATTGTCTATGGATAAAAAAAAAAAGAAGGGGAGGATATAATTGAAACAATTTTTTTTAATTTTGAATAAGATCTGAATATAAAGCAACATAAATTTTCTGGTTTTGTAAATGGTAGTATGGTTATGAAAGGAAATTGGAGAAGAGCATAGAGGAATTCTGTAAATTATTTTTGCAACATTTTTACTAAATAAAAAGTTAAAAATAAAAGTAAATTTTTAAGGCAGGCAATGGTGGCCCAGTGGCAAAGTTCTCACCTGTCATGCTGGAGACACAGGTTCAATTCTTGGTGCCTGTCCATGTAAAAATAAAAAAATAAAAATTGAAATTGTATTATTTTGGTGACATATTGGACTGCCAAAAGAAACAAACAAATTATTGTCTTATAGTTATTTATATTTTAATCATTATTATTTTTAATAATAAATATTTTATTATTGTTATTGAAACAGGATAATCCAATCCAATAACTATTTCTTGTCCACTCAGAATGACTGACATTCTAAATATATATAGCAGGGAAAGCATTGATGAAATAAAGGAACAACAGTCTCTACCCTAAAAATGTTTATTGTCTTTAGTGAGATAACATCTAAGTAAGTTCACAACTACTTCTAAGAACAAAGTTCATTATCATTAATATACACCTAGTCATTTCATGATAAACCTCATTAATAAGTCAATCAATGACTAAAATGCTTTATCTAACTTAATGTTCAGTGTTTTCCTTTAATTAGCAAATAATAAAATGCACACTAAGACTACAGGGTCTTTTGTAGAATATTTAGTGTAATTTTATATGGTAACGATTGCAATGTTTATAATTTATTCCATCCTCAACTTTTATTATAAACCTGAGATACAGGTCATTTCTCCTGAGATAATCATTTTTATCCCTCTAATCATCCATTGTGTATGCAGTGAACTGTGGAGAAATAAGTCTCCCCCTCGCTACTAAATGCACTGGGAGGTTGGAGGGTATCAGAAATTAGTGGTATATGGTACAGTTTGGCCATCTTCAAATTGGAGCAAGAACAGTCAAAATAACAAAGGAGGGATTTTAAGATAAATGGAAAAAAGGGAAAGATCTAGTGATATGAATCTATCATGTTCATGTTGCATGCACAGAATTTAATGAAAGCATATCATAGAATCCTGCTGCCAGTGCCTGTTATGATGTGTTATTTGGTGTTCACATATCCAGATCAGCAGGATGCATATTTACTTTACTCCAGATGATATGGACTTCACCACATCTGTCCAGATTTGAAACAGAGCACTGTGGCTCTGCTCTATCTACAGAGGATACCAAATAACACATACTTCCATTTACATTTATACAGACACTTTTAGACCATAGGTAAATCATTTTATCTTCTATTTGCAAAAGAAGATTACAAATAAAGGAAAAAACAAAAACCAAAAAGAAAGTTCCAGGAAGTGATGGGAGATAGAAAATGGGTAGTTAAGACTGCAACACACTGGTTTCCTGCTTGGAATGACTGGAATGTTTGGTAATGGTTGGTAGTAATGGTAGCACAGCATTCTGAATGCCAATAATCATAGTGAAATTTATATCTGAATATGATTAACAGGGGAAATGTCATATTGCATATATGGCAACAGAATAAAACTTGAAAAAAATCTATGGAGCCACCCTACATAAGCAGTGAATCATGTATTAAACCATGGTTTTTAATTAATATTAAAAGAACAAAAATGTGCTATTAATTGTAACACATGTTAATCACTGATGCAAGGTGTTGGTGTCAGGTGGTATGGGAATCCTGCATTTTATGCATGATTGTTCTATAAGCCCATAAATTCTCTATTTAAAAACAAAACAAACAAAATGAGATCATTTCATACCCACTAGAATGGCCTCTATTAAAACAAAAACAAACTACAAAGTGCTGGAGAGGATGTGGAAAAATAGGAACATTCATTGATTGCTAGTGGGCGTGTAAAATGGTATGGCTGCTGTGGAAACCTGTTTGGCAGTTTCTCAAAATGCTAAGTATATGTCACGGTCAGCTTCATGTGCCAACTTGGCCAAGTTGTGGTACCTGTTTTTCTGGTTGGGCAAGTGCTGGCCTGTCTGTTGCAATGAGGACATTTCATAGAATTAGATCAAGATCACGTCAGCTGCATCCACAGCTGATTCCATTTGTAATCAACCAAGGGGAGTGTCTTCTGTAATGAGTGATGCTCAATCTAATCACTGGAAGCCTTTTAAGGAGGATTCAGAAGAGACAGGCTCTCTTCCTGCTTCGCTCCTGTGGAGTTCATCCAGACGCTCCATCAGAATCGTCGGCTTCACCACCTGCCCTGCAGATTTTGGACTCTGCGTTCCCATGGTCACATGAGACACTTTTATAAATTTTATATTTGCAAGTGTTCCCTGTTGATTCTGTTTCTCTAGAGAACCTTAACTAATACAGTATAGAGTTACCAAGTGATCCAGCAATCGCACTATGAGGTATAAACCTAGAAGAACTGAGAACAAGGTTTCAAACAGATATTTTCACATTGACGGTCTTAGCAGCATTAGTCACAATTGCCAAAAGAAGGAAGCAACCCAAGTGTCCTTCAGTTGAAGAATCGATGAAGAAATGTGGGATAATATTCAGTCAAAAAATGGAAAGAAGTCCTGATATATGCCTCAATATGGATGTATTTTGAGGACATTATATTGAGTCAAATAAACTAGCTACAAAAGGGTAAATATTTTATGATCTCAGTCATATGAGCTATTTGTTGTAACTACATTCATACAGTCATAATCTAGAATACTAATTACCAGGGGATAAACTGAGGTTAGAGCATTAGGATTTGATGCTTCATTTAAATTTACAGAATTTCTACTTAGGCTGATGGTAAAGGTTTGGAAATGGATGGTGGTGATGGCAGCACATTATTGTGAGGGTAATTAACATCAGTGAAATAAATATATATATGATTATGGTTAAAGGTAAAAATTTAGGTTACATATATTACTAGAACAAAAATTAAAAGAAAAACCTTAGGCCAGTATGACAGAGTCAACACTTTTGTAGATGATGAACTATAGTTAATAAGTATAAATATATTCTTTCATGAATTATAACAAGTGTATGACAGTAAGACACGGTGTTAATAATAGGGTGGTATATAGGTGTTACTAAAAGGGTGGAAAAAATATACCTAATGTTAACTATGGATGATAGCTAATAGTACTATTTTAATAATTTTTCATCAATTGTAACAAAGGTAACTACTGTTACAAATACAGGACAATTATGAAAAATGATAACATCATCAATTATATGTTCCACGCCAATGCCTGGGGTTGGTGGTGGTGTGGTCTATGGGAATCCTGTTTTGTGCATGACTGTTCTGTAAATTCATAACTTTTCTAATAAATTTTTTTAATAAAAAGAAGAAATTAGTTGTCCCTGGGTCCAACATCCCTATGATTTAAGATTTGCTTTACTTCAAATATCCAGAAACATTATACTTCCCATAAAGATCATATGACCCCCATAATATGCCTTGAAGCTAACATAACAGGTAGGGAAAATATGGTTATAACATTTCATTTTCCCATCAATTTATATTCTACATTCTAACTTGAGTTATATTTACCACCCACTATTTTATATCTTTATCTTCTTCTACGTGATTCCCCCAACCTTTGATCAGAGTTTTTACTCTTTCATTTCTCTAAACATGACTATAATACACAGACACTGTTGTTCATCAAAATTCCAAAGATAGTGGAAGATAGGACAGCTCACTAGGATACAGGATACACACTCAGGTTAAATGAAGATACAAAACCCACATTGACCGTCCCCACCCAGAGACCTCTTGTAATTGACCGTGTGTCTCTTTGGTCCTGGCCCAATAACATATTGTTAGTCTCTTGTCTCTCCCAGTCACATAATCTCTGAAATACAAGCATCAGCAAATATTCAAAATTAGTTTTATTTTATTTTACAGAATAAGTAGTTTTGTATATAAACCAATCTAAATTATAGTAACCTTAAAAACCTCATTATTCTCACAAAAGGAACCTTCAGGGGTTTCATAAACAAAAATAACAAACCCCCCTGATAAAAATACATGTCTTCTCCTGGAACAAAATAGAGTCAATTTCAAAATAGAAATGTTTCTTCAAATTCCCTATATGTTGAAACAAATATAATAGAATAAAATAGAAGCAAAATACACTAAAAAGAGCAATAGACTTGAATTCAGGATACTAGAGATTACTCTAGACTTTTTCATTGAGTAGCTGTGTGATATGAACTAAATCATTAACTTCTCTGGGTTTCACTTTTCTCATCCAAGCAGTAAAAATAAATCATTCATCAACCATCTGTTACTTATTTCTCTGAGTGTTAAAAAAAAACAAACTCTTTGAAAAGAAGCATAATTCATTGTATTACATATTCAAAGGGTATTATTCTTGATAGTCTTTATGGAAACTTTTATTTGTGTGAAACACTGTCTTTGCAAGGAGACATAATTCTGCTTAGTGGAGAAAAGAAAGCAGGAGTGAAAACATTGTGTGACTGATGCTTGCAGTTGGAGCATTACCACTGGCAGACCAGGGCATAACATCCTCCAGTAACAAAATACTACACCCTAATGTTATTTTATCCAATCACTGAAAAATCATTCATCTTATTCCAGGAGAAAGAAAATATTCAAACTGATAATGAAAAAATAAATATAATAAATCCCTTCCTTAATGCATTCTCAAAAAGGAAAAAAAAAGAGTGAGAACAAAAAATATGTAAATGGTGAGGAAAAGCAAAGGACATTTTCTCATAAAAGTGGAAAGAAATTCTTGAGAGAAGGCTCAAATTTCTTGTACCACAATGTAGAATAAGAAAACTGCCACCAAATATGTTGTAACTAAGTATATCAAATACCTTTGCCCTGAAATTATCTGCACAGGAGATCCTTTTTACGATGGAAACATTCTCCTACTCAGGGTTTTTCTCAGGGCAAATATAACATCCTTATTCCTTAAACTGTAGACTAAGGGGTTCATCATGGGAACCACATTGGTGTAAAAGACAGAAGAGAATTTTCCCCCATTCAGAGGCCCAGTAGAAGATGGCTGGAGATACATGAATGACAATGATCCAAAGAACAGAGAAACAGCTATTACGTGGGAACTGCAGGTTCTGAAGGCTTTGAACCTGCCCTCAGTGGAATTGATGTGGAGGACGCTACAGAGAATAAAACCATAAGAGATAAAGATGGTGAGACTGGGCACGATGAGGTTGATGCCTGACACAATGATCACCATCAGCTCATTGACATAGGTGCTTGTGCAGGAGAGCTGGAGCACAGGAAGGATGTCACAGAAATAATGATTGATGGTGTTGGCATCACAGAAGGTCAGTCTCAGCATGCAGCCAGTGTGGGCCATGGCACTAGAAAATGCCATCAAGTATGAACCAAAGATAAGCCTGGAGCACACTTTAGGGGACATGGCCATGTTATACAAGAGTGGATTACAGATGGCCACATAGCGATCATAAGCCATTGATGTCAGCACGTAGCACTCAGAGATGGCAAGAATGCAGAAGAAGAAGAACTGAGTCATGCAACCCTGGTAGGAGATAATATTCTTCTTCGATAGGAAATTCATTAGCATTTTGGGTGTGAAAACAGATGGATAACATAGGTCTATGAAGGACAAGTTAAAGAGGAAAAAGTACATGGGGGTGTGAAGGTGGGAATTCAGCCCAATTAGAGTTAACAAACCAAGGTTTCCCAGGATGGTGAACACATATGTTGCTAGAAAGAGGAAGAACAATGGGAGTTGGAGATCTAGACGCTCTGTTAATCCCAACAGTATGAACTCAGTCACAAAGGAGATGTTTCCAGTAGCCATTCTTCTATGGGGGATCTGTAGGGACAGGAGGAAAACCTCACATTAGAGGGCAACCCAGATTACCCATTCTATCTCCTTCTACAGTCTATACTGTAGAAGGGAGTATAAATCATAAATTATAGCATTTCATTTTCCCATCAATTTATATTCTACATTCTAACTTGAGTTTTATTTACCACCCACTATTTTATATCTTTATCTTCTTCTACCTGATTCCCCCAACCTTTGACCAGAGCTTTTCCTCTTTCATTTCTCCAAACATGAGTATAATATACAGATACTGTTGTTCATCAAAATTCCAAAGATAGTGGAAGATAAGACAGCTCACTAGGATACAGGATACACACTCAGATTTAAATGAAGATACAAAACCCACATTGACCGTTCCCAATGGGAGTGTTGGGAGTATCTTAACATGAGTCTGACTTTACCCCTGATACTAAGTGACAGAAATTTCCCATTATTATTGTATTTACACTGAAATATAGTAACAAGCACAAAGAACTTACCCCACAGAGTGATGGTCAGTGCTACCTTATGAAAACATGATGGGAAAAACTAAGGCAGAAAGGAGGAGAAAAATGAACCAGGACAGAATCATCTCTTCTCACCTCATTTGTTCACCTAAGCCCACCACTCGCCAATAAAATTGGAAGGAGAAGCACTAGGATATTCATGCGCATTAGACCCTCCTGGTATCAGAACCAGGAAAAATGTTTCAGCACCCAAACTAAGGAACCGGACTCTAAGAGAGGTTCTGTATCTTCTCTAAGTCACAAAATAGAAACCATAAATCTACAAGTGCAAGAGTTCCCTCCATGGAAAGACAACTTACACACTGAGATATGAGAACCCAGAGGCCTCTAATATCTTGGAACATTCTCTGCTGTTCCTCAAAAAGATTCTTCTTTCATTTTCACCCGAGTGTCAGGACTGCATAAAATGGGGAAAAGAGCAACATATCTTAATCCCTGGACTTCCATCTCAAAATAAGATGACATAATATGAATAAAATTCAGAAACACACCCTCCTTGTCTTCCATGATTCCTGACCTGTTATTCTGCTCTGTGGTCCTGAAGAGCCGATTTGAAGCTCTGAGACGGGATCTTTTGATTCTAAGAAGATGCAAGTCAGAAAATTTGCAATAAACCTTGGAAATTATTTTCAGCTATTTCTCATAATAACTTTGAGTTCTCTAAGCAGCACATAAAAAGAAATGTTCTCTTTAATATTATCGCATTTCACACAGGATAAGCCCAGAAAATTTGATGGGGTTCAGTGATAGAATGTACTTGGTTATAAACAAGTGAAAATCTTGCTCAATCTCTTCCCTAGGGAACAGAATCTGCATGCAGTAGGAGAAGATGATTATATTTAAACCCTGGGTGATATTCTGTCTTTAGTTCTTTAGGGACTCAGTATTTTCCTCAAATTTTCACTTCTCTTTAGGGATTATAAAATGACACTTTACATCCACACCATCTTGTCTCTGTGGGGAAATCTTTTAAACTGTTTCTTTCCATTGTTTTTACTATAGAGATAATTGTGTAAATCTGCAAATATGTTAAAAATCTTTGGGTTAGTTATATTAAAAAGTGGGGATTGTTAGTATATTAATTGTATTCCCAGTGAAACTAAATTAAAAGAATAGTAACATTTTTAGGGTGGGCAATGATAGCTCAGTGGCAGAATTCTTGCCTACTATGTTGAAGACCAGGATTCGATTCCTGGAGCCTGCCCAGGCAAAAAAAAAAAAAAAAAAGAATAGTAACATTTTCATAAAAAGATGAAATAAACAATTAAATTATTTTGAAGTCAGAAAAATTGTAAATGCCACAAATGAAAATATTTGTAATATTAATAGTAGCTTATAGAGAAATTTATGTCTGCTTAGTGCCTATATTGGAAAAGAAGAGGTCTCAAATCACAAACTTAAGCTTTTATCTTATGAAACTGCGTGTTAAACTCAGAAGAATAGTGAAATAATAAAGATGAGGGCACAAAGCAATAAAATAGGAAACACAAAAACATTACATAAAATTCATTAATGTAAAAGCAGTGTCTTTAGGTAAATGAAAGTGATAATCCTCTAGCCATACTGATTAGATTAAATAAAAGACACAAATTATCAATATCAGCACTATCAGAGGACATTGCTTCTGATATCACACATTAAAGAAAAGTGAATATTATGAATAAATTTATGCAAATAATCCTGTCAACAAATGAAATGGATAAATTCTTAAAAAGACACAAACTGCAAAACTTATTTAGTAGTAAACTGGTAACAAGGAAGTCCATATATCTATTAAAGAAACGGAATACTCACTTAAAAATCCTCTACAAAGAAAAGTTAAGGCCCAGAGAATAATGCTATTGGCAAAGGATTGAGAACAGTCAAATCAATTCTGTAAAAGAATAACATTGGAAGACCCACACTATGTTGTTTTAAGCCTTACTATAGTTTTACAATAATCAAGAGAGTGTGATACTATCAAAGCATAGACAGATTTATAGGGCAGATTATGGGGTCCAGAAGTTAACCCATATATATATAGAGAGATACTCATTTAATTTTTTTGGCAATGTTAATTGAAATTTTATTTTTGTTCTCTAATAAGTTAGAGATTTTGAAGAACGGAAAAATCTAAGGCATATAATTTACTTTTTTAAAAAAAAAGTTTAATAGTTTCTGAAAGTTTTAAGATATGAGGTAATTGAGAGAAAGGAAAGTAGATGAAAGGATTGCAAATGAGCATACTTTATTGGCTGAGCTCCCAGGCAGAGCTCGCAGAACCCAAAAGGGGATGAGGTGAGTTCACATCTGGGCTTTGGTGAGTGCAGTTTTTTAGGACAGGGGTCAGGTGATGACATGAAAGGGGCGGCACATTAAACAAAGGATTATTATGCTAGCAGGTTGAGCAGCGGGTGGTTAGATGTCTGTGAATAGATGTTTGTTGTGCAAGAACCTTGACTGTAATGGTTCACCTCTGGTCCTGGAGTGACTTCATGATTCCAGGCATAGAGCCCTCCCTTATTCCCCCGACCTAACAGTTTCATTTAAATTAAACTCTATTTGGAATGAGGTGGTATTTTTGACATTCTTAATTAGATCAATTTCGTACTAGACAACAAGGACTATATTGCTTTTTTTTGTTTTCTTTTTTAATTAAAATAAAAAAGCAATACACTTAGAACCATAAAAAGTGAGAATCTTAGTTTAACAATAGGCGTATTTAAATAAAGCATCCATACAATCATTACAAAGCCTGCGTTTGCACAGCAAGTTTCATAAACCAATCCAAAACTGAGGCAACAAGGAAAAAAATCTACATATTCAGATAGCAAAGTTCTTAAATTCTAAGGGTTAAACACAAACTTAGATACCATTTGCCCAGCCTGTCAAAACTGTGATTGTTCTCAAAATATCAAGTCAAAAGTCCTTACAAATATCTGCATTGCTATGGTAATGACTGATGTTACTAAACATTTTCTTATTTCAGAAAAATATGAAGATAAAAATATTTCAACAATTAATGCATGCAAATCCTAACCACACAAAATGGATATCTTAGTTAGCTTACCTAAAGGCAAATTAAAAATATATATATATCTAAGTAATCATTGTAAAGCCTGTCCATACAATATGTTTCATAAATCAATTTAAAATTAAAGCAAAGAAGGAAAAAAATCTATAAATACAAGTATCAGAGTTACTCGAATTTTAAATATTAAAGTCATCTTAAATATCCTTTAACTGTCAAAACTGTGTACATTCATAAAATATCAAGTAAAAGGTTATTACAAATCTCAACTTTTCTATAGTAATGAGCTATGTTACTAAACAGTTTCAAATTTTTGATTTCAGGAATTTATTTTACCTAATATTACTATAACTGCCTATAGTTTTCTTAAAACCATTTTTTTAGTTGTAATATATAACATATATATACAAAGAAAGGAAAGAAAAAAGCAATAACTTTCAAAGCATACTTCAACAAGCAGCTACAAGAAGTTCCCAGAGTTTGTCATGGGCCACAAGGTACTCATCTTAAATTTTTCCTTCTAGCTGCTCCAAAACACTGGCACCTTTATCAGAGTTGTAATAATGGAAACACACAGTATCTGTCCTCTTGTATTTGTCTTATTTCACTCGGTATTATGTCCTCAAGATTCATCCATGTTGTCATATGTTTCAGGATATCATTTTGTCTAAATGCTGCATAATATTCCATCATATGTATATACCACATTTTGTTAATCCACTTGTCTGCTGCTTGGCACCTGTATTGTTTTCATCTCTTGGCAATTGCTAATAGTGCCAGTATGAACATCAGTGTGCAAATGTCTAGTCATGTCACTGCCCTCAACTCTTCTGGATATATACCGAGTACTGGTATTGCTGGGTTATGGGGCAACTCCACAATTAGTTTTCTGAGGAACTGCCAAACTGATTTCCACACAGCTGAACCATTTTATATTCCCACCAACAATGAATAAGTGTTCCAATTTCTCCACAACCTCTGCAACATTTATAGTTTCTTGCTTAATAGCAGCCATTCTTATAGGTGCAAGGTGATATCTCATTGTTGTTTTCATTTACATTTCTCTTATAGCCAATGAAGATGAGCAGCTCTTTATGTGCTTTTTAGCCATCTGTATTTGCTCTTCAGAAAAGTTCCTATTCATTTCCCCTGTCCATTTTATAATTGGGTTGTTTGTACTTTTGTTGGTGAGCTGTATAATTTCTTTATGTAAAGAAGATATCAAACATTTATTTGATATTTGGAAAATATCCAAATATTTTCTACCATTGAGTTGGCTGCCTCTTAAACTTTTTAACAAGATCCTCTGAGGCACAGAAAGAAGCTCTTGATCTTAAGAACTTCTCATCTGACTATTTTTCTTTCACAGCTGGTGTTTTAGGTATAAATTTAAGAAACTACTTCCTATTACTAAATCTTGAAGATGTTTCCCTATATTTTTTTCAAGAAGTTTTATGGTACTGGGTCTTACATTTAAGTCTTTGGTCCATTTTGAATTAATTTTTGTATAAGCTGTGTGCCAGTTTGAAAGGATTTACTTACCCTAGAAAAACCATATTTTGATCCTAATCAATCTTGTGGGAACAACCATTTCTTTTAATCCCTATTCAGTATGATAGATTGGAAACTTGATTAGGTTAACTCTGTGGAGATGCAACTTGACCAATTGTGGGTATTAAACTTGAATAGATGGAGACATGTCTCTACCCATTCTATATGGGTCTTGATTAGTTTTCTGGAATCCTATAAAAAAGTATTTTGGAGAAGCCTTCAGAGCACTACAGAACCATGAAGCAGAGAGCCCACCAGCCAATGACTTTGGGGTATAAAGAAGGAAAATGCCTCCCGTGGAGCTTCATGAAGCAAGAGGCCTGGAGAGAAAGCCAGCAGATGCCACCATGTTTACCCTGTGCCCTTCCAGCTAAGAGAGAAATGTGAATGCCATTGGCCTTCTTGAACCAAGGCATCTTTCCCGGGATGCCTTAGATTGGATATTTCTATAGGCTTGTTTTAATTGGGACATTTTCTTGGTCTTAGAACTGTAAATTAGCAACTTGTTAAGTTCTCTTTTTTTAAACCATTCTGTTTCTGGTATGTTGCATTCTGGCAGCTAGCAAACTAGAACAGGGTATAAGGTAGGAATCCTCTTTCATTCTGCTGACTTTTGAAATTCAGTTCTCCTATGACTATTTATTGAAAAGACCATTCTGTCCCAATTCAGTGGATTTGCAGCCCTTATTATAGATCAAATGCCCATAAATTTGGGGTCAATTTCTAAACTCTCAATTCTATTCCATAACCAATCCTTCCATCTTTGTGCCAGTATTATGCTGTTTTGACCACTTTAGCTTTACAGTAAGTTTTAAAGTCAAGAAGTGATAAACCTTCCAGTTCACTCTTCTTTTTTAGGCTATCTTTAGATATTCGAGGTTTCTTCCATATTAATTTAATACCCATTTCTTTACAAGTCTTCAAAGTAGGTTTTTGGGATTTTTTGTTGGTATTGCATTGAATTTGTAGATCAGTTTGGGGGGAATTGACATCTTGACAATATTCAACTTTCTTATCCATGAGCATGGGATATCTTTCCATCTATTTAAGTCATTTTATACATTTTATTACATTTATTACATTTTTTGTAATTTCCTGTGTATAAGTCCCTGGCATCCCAGGTTGAACTTATTCCTAATATCTAATTCTTCTGGTCACTATTCTGAATGGAATTTTTCCTTGGTTGTCACCTCAGAAAGTTCATTGCTGTGTACAGAAACTTTACTGATTTTTGTATATTAATCTTGTATCTTGCCACTTTTCTGAGTTTGCTTAACTCAAGTAGTTTTACTATAGATTTCTCAGGGTTTTTCAAGTATAGGATCATGTCATCTGCAAATTATGAAAGCTTTCCTTTTTCCCTTCCTATTTGGATGCTTTTTATTTTTTCTCCTAATTGCTCCAGCTAGTACTTCTAATACAATGTTGAATAACAGTGGTGGCAAAGAGAATCCTTGTCTCATATCCGATCTCAAGAAGAATGCTTTCAATTTCTCACCATTAAGTATGATTCTGGCTATGGGTTTTCTTACATGCCTTTGATGATATTGAGAAAGCTTCCTTTGATGCCTAACATTTGAAGTGTTTTTATCAGGAAAGGATGTTGGTTTTGTTGAATGCTTTTTCAGCATCAGTTGATATGATCATGTGATTTTTCCCTTTTGATTTGTTAAAGTGCTGTATTATGTTGACTGATTTTCTTATGTTGAACCACCCTTGCATTCCTGGTATGAATCCCACTTGATCATGATGTATAATTCTTTTAATGTGGCATTGGATGTGATTTTCTAGTATTTTGTTAAGACTTTTTACAACTATGTTCATTAGGGAAATTGGTCTGCAGTTTTCTTTTCTTGTATTGTTTTTATCTGATTTTAGTATTAGAATATTGTTAGCTTAATAAAATGAATTAGGTAGCATTCCTTTTTCTTCAGTTTTTTGGAAGAGTTTGAGCAGGATTGGTGTCAGTTCTTTTTGAAATGTTCAATAAAATTATCCTGTGAAGGTATCAGGTCCTGGGCTTTTTTTTTGTGGAAAGATTTTTGATTACTGATTAGATCACTTTGCTTGTGATTGGTTTGTTGAAATCTTTTATTTCTTCTTGTGTCAGTATAGGTGATTTGTATGTTTCTAGGAATTTGTCTATTTCATCTAAGTTATCTAGTTTGTCAGCATAGTTCATAATGTTCTCTTATGAGTTTTAAAATTTCTTCATGATCTGTGGTAATTGATGAGTTTCATTTACTAACATTCAAAGTTGCTAATGTAAAAACAGTTTTTAATTCTACCATCTTGTCCTTTACTTTTTATTTGTCAGATCTATATTATTTTAGAAGTATATTATTTTACTTTTCTCTTTTCCTTTAAATTACCTTTACTCATGCTGTAAAATTCTATGCCCTCCTCCAAACTTCCCTCTCCTGTCTTCTTTTATCAGCTGACAGGGCTCCCTTTAGTATTTCTTGTAGGGCTGGTCTCTTGTTGACTAATTCTCTCAATCTTTCTTTATCTTTGAAGATTTAACCTCTCCCTCAATTTTGAAGGATAACTTAGGTGGATAAAAAATTCGTGATTGAAAGCCTTTATCATTCAGGATCTTAAAAATATTGTACCACTGCCTTCTTGCTTCCATAGTGCCTGTTGAGTAATCTAAAGTCGGTCGTATGTGTTTTCCCTTGTATGTAGTAGATTGCGGACTTTCAGTTTCTCTTCAACACCTGACCATCTAATTAGTATGTGTCTTAGAGTGAGCTTGTTCAGATTTATTCTATTTGGAGGTTGCTGGGCCTCTTTGATTTGCATATCCATTTCTTATAAGTATTGGGAACCCTAATAAATTTTCTCCAACTATATCTTTGTGTTGGTTTGAAATGATGTATGTTCACTAGAAAAACCATGTTTTAATCCTAATCTCATTTTGTAAAGGCAGCCATTTCTTCTAATCCCTACTCACTATTGTATGTTTGAAACTGTAAATTTAATACTCCTGAATTGTTTATGTGAAAGTGTTTAAAATGAGAAATTTTAGGTTATATAGATGTTACCAGAATAAAAAAATTAAAATCATAAAACTGTAAATCACAGTGAACCCCAATACAAAATATGTACTATAGTTAATAGTATAATTTAAAAAATATTGTTTTGTCAATTGTAACAAAGGTACCATACTATGCAAAGTGTCATTTATAGTGAAAATTGTATATGTGTGTGTCTGTGGGGGGTCATAAGGGAACTACAATCATTGCATGATTTTTCTGTAAGCCTAAACCTTCTCTAACAATTTATAAATGAATAAAAAATGTACACATATAGATTAAATCTATAAGACATTTAGAAAACAACAGAAGGGAGTTCTGGGAAGATGGAAGAATAGGATAGGTAAAGTTCACCCCAGCTCGAAGGAACAGCTAGAGTAGAGACAGAAAAGTGACTGGGAGAGCAATTTCAGGGTATAAGTGAGCTGGGAGAGTCTTCTACACTGCATAGGGGGACCCTGGTTGTGAAAGCAGAGGAGTTGAGACATGGAGAACTGGAAACAGTGTAGCTGGTGTAAACAGCCTAATGCACCCCTTTCCAAATGGAGGCCTGGAGCCCTCAGGAGTGTACAGGCAGGGAGATGGGGACAAGGAAGCAAGCCAAGCCCTGTTTCTTGAAAGTGCTACCTTCATATATGCCAATCCCATCCCGCAACCTGCGACTCCCCCCACACCTGAACTGCATCATCCACTCCCCACCATGCTCCAAGCACCCCCTCCCCGACCCCTTTCTGCATATATTCCCCCTACACAACCCCACCCCATGCATGCTCACAACCCTGTCCCAGCCTGACACACCTCTCCCATACAAGCACAGTCTTGCCTTCCCCCTCCCAAGACCCACTTACTCATGTGCAGCCCTTTGACCTCCTTCTCATCCCTGCTCCCTGCAGGCAGTCACCTGTGCATCCAAACTGTAGGCAATCACCTTGATACCCTGGTCATATCCACACCCAGCCCAGTCGCTCTACCCCACCTGACCATCCCTGAGATTGGCACACGTGTACACCAGGGCCCTGTCCCCAGGACCTGTGCATACCAGGACCCTATCCCCCAGACCCACACACTGGCACAGCCACATCCTCACCACTAGGCACCCATGTACCTGCCCACTGACCACTTGACCCCTGCGCTCCAGTCCCCCTGCCATGCACATATACACACACCTGCCCTACCCCATAGCATGAATGTCCCTCAACTGGCAGGTGCTCTCATGTGCATCTGTGTCACATAGCCTCCACCCTGCAGAAGCATGTACAGTCTTTCCACCCCACCTCCGCACCTGTGCATCCATACCAGGGCCTCACCCACCCCTGAGACAACCTCTGTGACCTGTGCCCTGCCTCCACACACACATCTGTTTCTTGGTTCTCCTGGAACCCTCCCTCTGCACAAGGACACACCCATGCCCTGCCATCCCTGAGTCTCAACTTCATACCTGTACCCCACACTCTGACACCCACAACACACATGCTTCACACACCCACAACACATATACCTCACACACCCACCAGAATTGTGTCCACATACCAGCCCCAGAACATCCACTAAACAACCCCATCTGCCTCCCACCATACCCTATCTCTGTGTCACCCATACCACAACCTGCTCCTGCACTCCAAGCCCTACCTGAGCTGCACCTTGCTCCCACAACCCCTGTATCACACCTCCACAACCTCACAACCCACAGTCCACATACACAGGCACCAGCATAGTATCCCTGACCTGTGCATATACTTGTATCACAACCCATCACCACACAGTTGTACTCCTTCCAATGCCCCACATCCTGCTCCACATTCATTCTGCAAATATGAAGTTTTAGACTACTGAAGGAAATCAACTGCTTAAGTAACTCTATCAGGATATTTAAGTACCAGAAAGACAACAAGTCACTAACCATATAAAGATGCCAATCATATGATCATAGCCCAGTCTTATGATCAAATTAAAAAATTGGAGGAGACACAGACTTTCAGACAACTAGTCAAAGATGTTCATATAACTCTACTAAAATAAAATAAATGGTATGGCTAATGACATAAAGGAGATCAAGAAGACACTACTAGAGCATAAAAAGGAATTTGGAAGAATAAATAGGAAAATAGCAGATATCACAGAGATTAAAGATGTTGTAGATCAAATAAAAGATACGAGACATACAACAGCAGATTTGAAGGGGCAGAAGAAAGAATAAGTGAACTAGAAGGCAGGACAGCTAAACAGATGACTCACAAAAGAGCAAATGACAAAAAAGATGGAAAATTTTGAATTGGCTCTCAGGGAAATGGTGGACAAAACAAAGTGCACAAATACAAGAATCACTGGTATCCTAGAAGGAGAAGAGTAAAGGGCTAGAAAAATTATGTGAGGGTATAATGGGTGAAAACTTCCCAATCTTTACAAAAGACATAAACATGGAAATCAAAGAAGCCCAGTGATCTCCAAATAGAATAACTCCAAATAGCCCTCCACCAAGACATACTATTCAGTCCGTCAAAAGAGAAGCAGAAAATCCTAAAAACAGCAAGAGAAAAACTGTCTACTACACACAAGGGAAATCACATAAGACTGAGTTTGACTACTCAACTGACACTATGGAGGTGAGAAGTTAGTGGTACAATATTTTTAAGATCCTGAAAGAGAAAGATTTTCATCAAGAATTCTGTACCAAGCCAAATTATCCTTCAAAACTGAGGGAGAGATTAAAATTTTCACAGACAAACAAAGGCTGAGAAAATATGTCAACAAGAGATCAGATCTACAAGAAATACTAAAGGGAGCTCTGCTGGATGAAAAAAAAAAAGACAGGAGAGGAAGGTCTGGAGGAGGGCACAGAAGTGAAGACTACCAGTAAGGGTAACATAAAAGACTAAAACAGAGAGAGGGAAAAGAATATATAGATCTGACAAATAAAATTCAAAGGCTAAGATAATGGAATCAAGAAATGCCTTTACAATAATAACTTCAAATGTTAATGGATTAAATTTACCAATTAAATGTACAGATTGGCAGAATGGATTAAGAAATATAATTCAGCTATATTCTGCTTACAAGAGATTCATCTTAAACATAAAGATACAAATATACTGAAAGTGAAAAGGTGGAAAAAGATGTTCCACACAAGTTTTAACTAAAAGAAAGCATGAGCAGCTATACAAACATCAGACAAAATAGAGTTTAACTATAAAGATATCATAAGAGACAAAGAAGGACACTATATATTAGTAAAAGGGTCAATTAACCAAGGAGAAATAACAACCATAAATGTCTATGCTCCCAATCAAGGAGCTCCAAAGTACGAGACAGACCATGGCAAAACTGAAGGGAGTGACAGTAATTCAAATAATAATTGTAGGAGACTTCAATACACCACTCTTCCCTATAGCTAAAACAACCAGAGAATCAACAAGGAAATAGAAAACTTAAAAAAACGTGATAAATGAATTAGACCTAACAAACTTACATAGGTCATTATACACCCAAAATATCAGGATATACATTCTTTAGTGCTCATGGAACATTCTCTAGGATAGATCATACGTTGGGGCACAAAATGGATCTTTATAAATTTAAAAATACTGAAATTATTCAAAGCATTTTCTCTGATCACAAGGAAATGAAGTTGCATATCAATAACCACCAAAGAATGACAACTTTTACAAATATATGGAGATTAAATAACATGCTCTTAAACAACCAGTGGGTCAAAAATGAAATTGCTAGAGAAATCAGTAGCTATCTGGAGATGAATGAAACTGAGAATACAACTTATCATAACTTATGGGATGTGACAAAGCTGTGCTGAGAGGAAATTTATTGCCATAAATGACAACATTAAAAAAGAAGAAAGAGCAAAAATTGAGGACTTAACCACTCACGAGGAGGAACTTGAGAAAGAACAACAAACTAACCCAAAAGCAAATAGAAGAAGGGAAATAACAAAGATTAAAGCAGAGTGAAATGAATGGGAAACTAGAAGAACAACAGAAAGATCAATAAAACCAAAAGTTGGCTCTTGGAGAAAATCAATAAAATCAATGGGCCACTATCAAAGTTGACAAAGGAAAATAGAAAGAGGATGCATATAAGCAGAATCGGAAATGAGAGGAGGGGTCATTATCATGGACCATGAAGAAATTTTAAAAAATCATAAGAGGATACTATGAACAACTATATGCCAACAAACTAGACAACTTAGATGAAATGGACAAATTCCTGGAAACACACAAACAAGCTACACTGACTGAAGAAGACAGAAGATTTTGGGAAGCCAATCACAAGTAAAGAGATTCAATCAGTCATGTTTTAATCCTAATCCCATTTTGTAAAGGTAGCCATTTCTTCTAATCCATGTTCAGTACTGTAAGTTTGAAACTGTAATTAGATCATCTCACTGGAGATGTGACTCAGTCAAGAGTGGCTGTTAAACTGCATTAGAGAGAGATCTGTCTCCATGCATTTGGGTGGGTCTTGATTAGTTTGCTGGAATCCTATAGAAGAGGAAACATTTTGGAGAAAGAGGGAGATTCAGAGAGAGTAGAGAAGAATGATATAAGCGGACTTCCTGGAAGATGGCAGCTTAGTAAGACGCGCGGATCTTAGTTTCTTCTCCAGGACAGCTACTAGGGGAGTAGAAACGATACAGAAAGCACCCAAAGCCACAACAGAGATAAAAAAGACAGTGTACCCCATCCTGGAACGACTGGCTGGCTGAGAGAAGCAGCTCGGGTGAGATCGCCGAGGCGCGCGGGTGGCGCTCCCTTTCCACTTCCCGGGCCAGAGTAACTCCCTACCCCCTTCCTGGGCCGGCTGGGAGAATTGGAGAGGTGGTCCCCTGAAACCAAGGCGGCTGGTGCCCACACCACGTGCAGCCCCCCGGACCAACTGAGAGAATTGGATCGGAAACCCCCAGGCCGTGGAGAACGGTGACGGGTGGGGGAGGCCCCTTCCAAACCCGTGACTCCCGGGGAACGTGCACTCTCCCAGGTGGGCCACTGCCGCTGGCGCCCTCCCGCCACGCTTGTCGCCCAGGGCCGACAAGGAAATTCGGACGGGCTCTTTCCCGGGCTGCGGCGACCAGCAACCCTCCCTGCGTTTGGACCCAGGGCCGGCTCAAGCCGCTTCGACTAGCGAACCCCCCGGACGGCGAGAGTTTTCCAAAGTTAAAGGTCCCACAGCACCTTTTACTGGTGGGACCCGCAGACAAACGTGTGCCACGAGCGCCACCTACTGGGCAGGATAAGAAAAACAGAACCCAGAGATATCACAGGAAAATCTTCCAAACTTTTGGATCCAATACCCAGGGAAATCTGTCTAA
Organism: Tamandua tetradactyla; assembly: GCF_023851605.1. Classification (NCBI taxonomy): domain Eukaryota; kingdom Metazoa; phylum Chordata; class Mammalia; order Pilosa; family Myrmecophagidae; genus Tamandua; species Tamandua tetradactyla. Next base: position 14,589,725 of record NC_135334.1, on the reverse strand, counting down.
ATGCACAGACGCCAACAAAAGATAACGGATCATGCTCAAATAATTGAAAATATGGCCCAGTCAAAGGAACAAACCAATAATTCAAATGAGATACAGGAGCTGAGACAACTAATGCTAAACATACGAACAGAAATGGAAAACCTCTTCAAAAATGAAATCGATAAATGAGGGAGGACATGAAGAGGACATGGGCTGAACATAAAGAAGAAATAGAAAAACTGAAAAAACAAATCACAGAACTTAAGGAAGTGAAGGACAAAGTAGAAAAGATAGAAAAAACAATGGATACCTACAATGATAGATTCAAAGAGACAGAAGATAGAATTAGTGATTTGGAGGATGGAACATCTGAATTCCAAAAACAAACAGAAACTATCGGGAAAAGAATGGAAAAATTTGAACAGGGTATCAGGGAACTCAAGGACAATATGAACCGCACAAATATACGTGTTGTGGGTGTCCCAGAAGGAGAAGAGAAGGGAAAAGGAGGAGAAAAACTAATGGAAGAAATTTTCACTGAAAATTTCCCAACTCTTATGAAAGACCTAAAATTACAGATCCAAGAAGTGCAGCGCACCCCAAAGAGATTAGACCCAAATAGGCGTTCTCCAAGACACTAGTTAGAATGTCAGAGGTCAAAGAGAAAGAGAGGATCTTGAAAGCAGCAAGAGAAAAACAATCCATCACATACAAGGGAAACCCAATAAGACTTTGTGTAGATTTCTCAGCAGAAACCATGGAGGCTAGAAGACAGTGGGATGATATATTTAAATTACTAAAAGAGAAAAACTGCCAACCAAGACTCCTATATCCAGCAAAATTGTCCTTCAAAAATGAGGGAGAAATTAAAACATTCTCAGACAAAAAGTCACTGAGAGAATTTGTGACCAAGAGACCAGCTCTGCAAGAAATACTAAAGGGATTACTAGAGTCAGAACCGAAAAGACAGAAGAGAGAGGTATGGAGAAGAGTGTAGAAAGAAGGAAAGTCAGATATGATATATATAATACAAAAGGCAAAATGTCAGAGGAAAATATTATGCAAACAGTAATAACACTAAATGTTAATGGACTGAATTCCCCAATCAAAAGATATAGATTGGCAGAATGGATTAACAAACAGGATCCTTCTATATGCTGTCTACAGGAAACACATCTTAGACCCAAAGATAAACATAGGTTGAAAGTGAAAGGTTGGGAAAAGATATTTCATGCAAATAACAACCAGAAAATAGCAGGAGTGGCTATACTAATATCCAACAAGTTAGACTTCAAATGTAAAACAGTTAAAAGAGACAAAGAAGGACACTATATACTAATAAAAGGAACAATTAAACAAGAAGACATAACAATCATAAATATTTATGCACCGAACCAGAATGCCCCAAAATACATGAGGAATACACTGCAAACACTGAAAAGGGAAATAGACACAAATACCATAATAGTTGGAGACTTCAATTCCCCACTCTCATCAATGGACAGAACATCTAGACAGAGGATCAATAAAGAAATAGAGAATCTGAATATTACTATAAAGGAGGTAGACTTAACAGACATTTATAGGACATTACATCCCACAACAGCAGGATACACATTTTTCTCAAGTGCTCATGGATCATTCTCAAAGATAGACCATATTCTGGGTCACAAAGCAAGTCTTAACAAATTTAAAAAGATTGAAATCATACACAACACTTTCTCGGATCATAAAGGAATGAAGTTGGAAATCAATAATAGGCGGAATGCCAGAAAATTCACAAATACCTGGAGGCTCAACAACACACTCTTAAACAACGAGTGGGTCAAAGAAGAAATTGCAAGAGAAATTAGTAAATACCTCGAGGCAAATGAAAATGAAAACACAACATATCAAAACTTATGGGATGCAGCAAAGGCAGTGCTAAGAGGGAAATTTATTGCCCTAAATGCCTATATCAGAAAAGAAGAAAAGGCAAAAATGCAGGAATTAACTGTTCACTTGGAAGAACTGGATAAAGAACAGCAAACTAATCCCAAAGCAAGCAAAAGGAAAGAAATAACAAAGATCAGAGCAGAAATAAATGAAATTGAAAATATGAAAACAGTAGAGAAAATCAATAAGACCAGAAGTTGGTTCTATGAGAAAATCAATAAGATTGATGGGCCCCTATCAAGACTGACAAAAAGAAGAAGAGAGAGGATGCAAATAAATAAGATCAGAAATGGAAGAGGAGACATAACTACTGACCTCACAGAAATAAAGGAGGTAATAACAGGATACTATGAACAACTTTACGCTAATAAATACAACAATTTAGATGAAATGGATGGGTTCCTGGAAAGACATGAACAACCAACTTTGACTCAAGAAGACATAGATGACCTCAACAAACCAATCACAAGTAAAGAAATTGAATTAGTCATTCAAAACCTTCCTAAAAAGAAAAGTCCAGGACCAGATGGCTTCACATGTGAATTCTACCAAACGTTCCAGAAAGAATTAGTACCAATTCTCCTCAAACTCTTCAAAAAAATCGAAGTGGAGGGAAAACTGCCTAATTCATTCTATGAAGCCAACATCACCCTCATACCAAAACCAGGTAAAGATATTACAAAAAAAGAAAACTACAGACCAATCTCTCTAATGAACACAGATGCAAAAATCCTCAATAAAATTCTAGCAAATCGTATCCAACAACACATTAAAAGAATTATACATCATGACCAAGTAGGATTCATCCCAGGTATGCAAGGATGGTTCAACATAAGAAAATCAATTAATGTAATACACCATATCAACAAATCAAAGCAGAAAAATCACATGATCATCTCAATTGATGCAGAGAAGGCATTCAACAAGATTCAACATCCTTTCCTGTTGAAAACACTTCAAAAGATAGGAATACAAGGGAACTTCCTTAAAATGATAGAGGAAATATATGAAAAACCCACAGCTAATATCATCCTCAATGGGGAAAAATTGAAAACTTTCCCCCTAAGATCAGGAACAAGACAAGGATGTCCACTATCACCACTATTATTCAACATTGTGTTGGAGGTTCTAGCCAGAGCAATTAGACAAGAAAAAGAAATACAAGGCATCAAAATTGGAAAGGAAGAAGTAAAACTATCACTGTTTGCAGACGATATGATACTATACGTTGAAAACCCGGAAAAATCCACAACAAAACTACTAGAGCTAATAAATGAGTACAGCAAAGTAGCAGGTTACAAGATCAACATTCAAAAATCTGTAGCATTTCTATACACTAGTAATGAACAAGCTGAGGGGGAAATCAAGAAACGAATCCCATTTACAATTGCAACTAAAAGAATAAAATACCTAGGAATAAATTTAACTAAAGAGACAAAAAACCTATATAAAGAAAACTACAAAAAACTGCTAAAAGAAATCACAGAAGACCTAAATAGATGGAAGGGCATACCGTGTTCATGGATTGGAAGACTAAATATAGTTAAGATGTCAATCCTACCTAAATTGATTTACAGATTCAATGCAATACCAATCAAAATCCCAACAACTTATTTTTCAGAAATAGAAAAACCAATAAGCAAATTTATCTGGAAGGGTAGGGTGCCCCGAATTGCTAAATGCATCTTGAGGAAAAAAAACGAAGCTGGAGGTCTCGCGCTGCCTGACTTTAAGGCATATTATGAAGCCACAGTGGTCAAAACAGCATGGTATTGGCATAAAGATAGATATATCGACCAATGGAATCGAATAGAGTGCTCAGATATAGACCCTCTCATCTATGGACATTTGATCTTTGATAAGGCAGTCAAGCCAACTCACCTGGGACAGAGCAGTCTCTTCAATAAATGGTGCCTAGAGAACTGGATATCCATATGCAGAAGAATGAAAGAAGACCCATCTCTCACACCCTATACAAAAGTTAACTCAAAATGGATCAAAGATCTAAACATTAGGTCTAAGACCATAAAACAGTTAGAGGAAAATGTTGGGAGATATCTTATGGATCTTACAACTGGAGGCGGTTTTATGGACCTTAAACCTAAAGCAAGAGCACTGAAGAAGGAAATAAATAAATGGGAACTCCTCAAAATTAAACACTTTTGTGCATCAAAGAACTTCATCAAGAAAGTAGAAAGACAGCCTTCACAATGGGAGACAATATTTGGAAATGATATATCAGATAAAGGTCTAGTATCCAGAATTTATAAAGAGATTGTTCATCTCAACAACAAAAAGACAGCCAACCCAATTACAAAATGGGAAAAAGACTTGAACAGACACCTCTCAGAAGAGGAAATACAAATGGCCAAAAGGCACATGAAGAGATGCTCAATGTCCCTGGCCATTAGAGAAATGCAAATCAAAACCGCAATGAGATATCATCTCACACCCACCAGAATGGCCATTATCAACAAAACAGAAAATGACAAGTGCTGGAGAGGATGCGGAGAAAGAGGCACACTTATCCACTGTTGGTGGAAATGTCAAATGGTGCAACCACTGTGGAAGGCAGTTTGGCGGTTCCTCAAAAAGCTGAATATAGAATTGCCATACGACCCAGCAATACCATTGCTGGGAATATACTCAAAGGACTTAAGGGCAAAGACACAAACGGACATTTGCACACCAATGTTTATAGCAGCGTTATTTACAATTGCAAAGAGATGGAAACAGCCGAAATCTCCATCAACAGAAGAGTGGCTAAACAAACTGTGGTATATACATACGATGGAATACTATGCAGCTTTAAGACAGGATAAACTTATGAAGCATGTAATAACATGGATGGACATAGAGAACATTATGCTGAGTGAGTCTAGCCAAAAACTAAAGGACAAATACTGTATGGTCCCACTGATGTGAACAGACATTCGAGAATAAATTTGGAATATGTCCTTGATAACAGAGTCCAGCAGGAGGTAGAAACAGGGTAAGTTGAAGGGATACAGACGGTGTAACAGGACTAGATACAAAAACTCAAAAATGGACAGCACAATAATACCTAATTGTAAACTAATCATGTTAAAACACTGAATGAAGCTGCATCTGAGCTATAGGTTTTTGTTTTGTTTTGTTTTGTTTTGTTTTGATTTTACTATTATTACTTTTATTTTTTTCTCTATATTAACATTCTATATCTTTTTCGGTTATGTTGCTAGTTCTTCTAAACCAATGCATATGTACTAAGAAATGATGATCATGCATCTATGTGATGATGTTAAGAATTAATGAATGCATATGTAGAATGGTATGATCTTTAAATGTTGGGTTAATTCCTTTATTTCCGTTAATTAAAAAAAAAAAGAGAAGGGATCATTGGAGCTGAAGGGATACAGACTGTACAACGGGACTGGATATAAAAACTCAGAAATGGACAGCACAATACTACCCAATTGTAATGCAATTATGTTAAAACACTGAATGAAGCTGCATGTGAGCTATAGGTTTTTTTTTTTCTCTTTCTATTATTGTTTTAATTCTTATTCTGTTGTCTTTTTATTTCTTTTTCTAAATCGATGCAAATGTACTAAGAAATGATGAATATGCAACTATGTGATGTTATTAAGAATTACTGATTGTACATGTAGATTGGAATGATTTCTAATTGTTTTGTTAATTCTTTTTTTAATTAATAAAAAAAAGCAATAAAAAAAAAGGAACTGTCTTAGGAAAAAAAAAAAATGATATAAGCATGAGAAGCAGAGAGTCCACCAGCCAGTGACCTTTGGAGATGAAGAAGGAAAACACCTCCCAAGGAGCTTCATGAAACAGGAAGCCAGGAGAGGAAACTAGCAGATGATGCTGTGTTCACCATGTGCCTTCCAACTTGAGAGAGAAACCTGGAACTTCATTGGCCTTCTTGAATCAAGGTATCTTTCCTTGGATGCTTTAGAATGGACGGTTCTATAAACTTGCTTTAATTGGGACATTTTCTTGGCCTTAGAACTGTAAACTTGCAACTTATTAAATTCTCCTTTTTAAAAAGTCATTCTATTTCTGGTATATTGTATTCCAGAAGCTAGCAAACTAGAACAGGCTGTTTTAGGGAAAAAAACACTATACTTGAAAATGAGCAAAGGCTCACCTGATTGTGGAGAAGAAAAGAATTTATTCATGATCTTGTAAGAATGGGAGCCCAGCCAAACACAAAATGATGGCTGGCACACAAAACAATAGAACACCAAAATGGCTATACTTGTGCCTAGCTCACAGACCCTCCCTGTTACTCCACTGATTGGATACTCCAGAGGTTACAACCTATCCAGATAGTCTAACTAATTCAAATTTCCGGTGGAAGGTTCCACTTTTAATTATGCCTTATATTTCAATGACCCTGGCCTTTACTTATTTAAACTTTTTACCTATTCAGTACCAATTCTAAGCTCTCCTTCCCTGCCTGCAAAACTGGTTTGAGTTATCCTGCAGCACTTCCCTGGCCCATATTGTGTGAAAGCTAAACTTAATTTTCTTACAAACTCTTTCTTTTTGAACTTCTCTAGTTTTCACATTTTAGTCTCTCTTCAAACTTGAAAAGAGCCTTTTCACATTCTTTATAATAGGGATCTTCATCTTTAAGGGTGTCCTTGAAGGGTCTCTGAACTAACCCTCAGGCACGTGGGATAATATAGCACCTAAGTGTTGTGAGTACCCCAGCTACGATTGTTAAAGAAGTTAGCATGGACAGTGTCACCCCTTTCCATTCCCCAAACCAGTTTTCTAACCATATCGTGAGGGGGTCATCAATGCCTGAATTTTTCACCATTTCTTCAGATAAGGCCCACAGACATTGTAAAGCTTTGATGATAGTTCCATTTGGGGCTGTATTATTGGGGATAAATGTATAAAAACTATCCCCAACCATAAAGCTAATGCCTCACTTTTCAGCTCACATCATGTCTCAGGCATCCTATTCTCCCATGTTATTCAACTAGTAGCATCTAATTCTTCTGCTCTTTTCTCAACTGCATCCTTGTTGTAATTGATCTGATCAATAAAGTCCACATTTTTGTTGATGGTGATCCAACAGAATACAGATGACTTAAATCCTGAAGCTACTTAATTTCTAGCATTAAACTCATCTGGGATTTTCCTTGGCATCCCACACTGTATAAATCAACTCAATTCTCCTCCTTTTCAAATGCCAGGGTGAATGGGATGACCAATTGGACCAGAGCCCTTGTCCCTTTCAACTTCTTGGGTAAAACTGGCTGAAGGATGCCCTTTTCACAATACCCCAAAACCCTGCTTGTGGTGTGGTTAAAGTAGGGGAAATTGCCAGTATCCTCAGTCACATCCCATGCTTGTGTACACGAGACCATGGTCCCAAGATTCTGGAGCCCTTCTTCCCATTTAGAGAGATAAGCAGAGTGGTTTTCTGACCCAAGGCAAGAAGCCAGTATGGCCTGACTTTTCCACCCCTGACTGGAAGAAAAAGAGACCACAACATGCTACAATTTTCACCAGGAGAGGTATTCTGAAAAAAGAGTACCATGCACTTGAACTTCTTATCGTGTTCCTCCATCCTCATCAAAAGGGGCAAGACAAGAACAGTGGGACAGCTGTTTGCACAAACATAACAGTTGCTTTTGTTTAGACTCTGGACTATATATATGATCCATTCCACCCAGGCACCCTGTTCCTACCCTTACAGTTTGCTCCAAATTTTCTGGTCTGCCCACCCTGACAACTTTGGGGTTATTTTGTATTGGGGAACTAACCTTTAGCTGAAAGTCCTTAGAGTTAACTGGAGAGGGCGATACTGGTGTTAGGGACAGGATTTGTATCCTGAACTTTCCTAGAAGTTCTTTTCCAGAGAGGTCTGCCCCCATCCAATATATTCTATCAACCATTACCACATCTGCATCTCTGCTGTTGCCTCCTGCTGGATATTTGTCTGGTTAACACCACCAGGTTACACTAGCTTCAGGTCTGTGAAATTAATTCCATGTCCACTGTTCATCCTTGAAATTGGGTAGTCCATCATGCATCATCCCAGCAGGGGCAACTGGTTCTGGACACAAGTATTTGTTTTTCCCATCCAATTGCCATTGATTTGTTAAGTCTCTGCAGTCTATTATTTTCCAAGCATCAAATGATAGTCCTGGAGGACAGGACCCCTTCTACCCAGAATGTAACCTACCCTTGACAAATATTTCAGAAGGCCTCTCTTATTCCAAATTGCCTCAGTTCAGTGTCTCCTTCACCCTCTGTTCTAGCTTGCCAGCTGCCAGAATGCAATGTACCAGAAACAGAATGGCTTTTAAAAAGGGGAATTTAATAAGTTTCTAGTTTACAGTACTAAGGCTGAGAAAATGTCCCAATTAAAACAAATCTATAGAAGTGTATAATCTAAGGCATCCAGGGAAAGATACCTTGGTTCAAGAAGGCTGATGAAGTTCAGGGTTTCTCTCTCAAGTGAGAAGGCACATGGTGAACAGAGTCAGAATTTCTCTTTCATCTGGAAAAGCACATGGTGAACATGGTCAGGGTTCCTCTCTTGTCTGGAAGGGCACATGGCGAACATGGCATCATCTGCTAGCTTCTTTTTCTGGCTTCTTGTTTCATGAAGCTTCCTGGGAGGCATTTTCCTTCTTCATCTCCAAAGGTTGCTGGCTGGTGAACTCTGCTTCTCATGGTTATGTCGTTCTTCTCTGCTCTCTCTGACTCTCCCATCCTCCAAAACATTTCCTCTTTTATAGGACTCCAATAAACCAATCAAGACCCACCTAAATGGGTGGAGACACATCATCACTTAATCCAGCTTAACAACCAGTCTTGACTAAATCGCATCATCCAGGAAGATGATCTGATTACAGTTTCAGACATTCAGTACTGAATAGGGATTATTCTACCTTTATGAAATGGGATTTTGATTAAAACATGGCTTTTCTAGGGGGCATACATCCTTTCAAACCAGCACACCCTTCATCAGCTGTCTTCTTGCAACAACCTCCCATTACTCAGCCTCCAGTCTCTGGCAAATGCATTCTCGTGTAACCTTCCCTTATTTATTACTCACCTTCCAGCATTTGTAACCTTGCATGCCTAAGGCAGTGTGAAATTTCAAACTTTACCAATGGAAAGCTGCCAACTCCAAACTTAGTCCACTATTTCTGAAAACTAGCCAATAGGGACTTGCCTAACGCTTGCACCCCAACTTTTTAACCCAAGTTTAAAAAATTCTATTTCCCTCCACCCCTGCCATATTAGGGCAACCTTTTTCTCATCTCTCTCAAAATGTTGCCCAGGTGGCTCTGTTTTGCCCTGAAATAAAGCCTTTGCTTAAACTCTTTTGTTTCACTTCCATCACCAAGGGCATGGCAGGGGTAGCCACTGAGCTAAGTAACTTAATTTCTGCACTTGGTGGGCAGCCCGGGGAACACCCAGTCAGTGTCTGCACAGGCCCCTTAGCCAAGCCCATCCCTAGAATATCCCTGCTGGCCCATCCCTGTCACCGGTCTCCACTCCCAGAGGGGCCAGCAGCTGTGCTGTCCTGGATAGGACATTTCCAGTAGAAGTTTCTGCTTTTAATTGTGCTTTATATTTCAGGACCCTGGACACTAATTATTTAAACTTGTTTCTACCTGTTTGGCACCAATTCTAGGGCTTATGTCAGAGGTGCTGTCCTTCCCTGTCTGTAAAACCAGTTCAAGTTATTCTTCAGCCCTTTCCTGAACCATCTTGTGTGAAGGGACTTCACAAACAAATAATAAAACTTAATTTTCTAACAGGCTGATATCAATAAATTCATCCTGATCCAACTTTATATTCCTTCCACAATTATCCCACAGCCTTAATATTCATTCCCACACATATTTCCCTGATATTTGACTATATAAATTGGAAAACTCATGCAGTTCTTTTGGAGTGTAGTACATCTAGTCATGGGTTGTACTTTGTACCTCACCTTTTAGGGCCCCTTAAGACTTTAATTTACTTAAAGTTCTGAAAGATAAGGGTAGTGGAGGTGGGTCTCAAAAAAATTACAAGTGTGTGTCAAACCAATTACTTCAATTCCATTACAGCTTCATCTGATGAAACAGGATTAATCTTTCCAGACAGAGGACTGAGGGCTGTTTCCTCAGGTGAGGTGTTTACAGGTTTATCAGACAATGTAGGGTTCATCTGTTCAGATGGAGGTTGAATGGCAGGTCCTCAGAGCAGGCTGGAGGTCAGGGTACTGTTTCCTGAGTGCGGACCATTACAGATCTATCTAGAAATACTCAGCAGAATCTAGAGTTACAATGTCCCCACTGCCATGGTTGTCAACCCATTTCATGGCTCCAGTTTTCAGGATCCCATTCCTTTCCAATAAATGCCCTCCCTTCAACAGGTTGAAAATGTAGTTTGCATTGTAATTCTGCCACTAACACAATGAGATTCTGGGGCTGGTTATCAGAGATATCAAGTCTGTGATAAGAGGAAATAAGATTTTCTTTCAGAGCACAAATAGAAATTTTACACCTTTCATATGTTCCTTAAGATGCAAATTTGAAGCCTTCAGCTCATCCCTTTCTTTATAACTATATCTAGCATATCTAGGAACAACCAGCCAACATCATTATAACTTTTAGCTCCACAAAACTCTGTTAAGTTATTAAAAACACTCTTACCAGAACCTTGCCTCTTCTAAGCTCATGAGTAGGCGTTTCCAATAGTGATATTTTGCCTATTTCCATTGCCAAGGCCTGGCTTGCCATTCTGGCTATGGGAATTAGAGTGATTAGTGCCTTTGAATCTAATCAGAGTAGAAAGCAAATCACTGAAACCCATTTTTAAGACTCTGTTTGTGGTGGTCAGGTTCATGAATCAACTTGGCCAGGTGATGCTGCCCAGTTGTCTGATCAAGTAAGTACTGGCCTGTCTCCTAGTGTGAGGTCATTTCATGGACTGAAGTCATGAGTATGTTCTTGACATCCACAGCTGATTACATCTGCAGTTTGCAAAGAGGAGTATCTTCTGCAATGACTAATACTTAATCTAATCACCTGAAGGCTCCTAAACAGAATTCAGAAGAGAGACACTCTTTCCACTTCAGCCAGACAACCTCCCCAGGAGACTTCACTGAGGAGTCTGCCAGCTCATGGCCTGATGACAGAGTTTGGATGCGGGAGCTTTTGCCGGGTCTCCCGCCTGGGGTCTGCCTCTCAGCGATGGGGGAAACCAGGCTGGTTGTGATCCGGCTGAGAATCCGGGGGCTTGAAGGTCTGGAGGGCGCGCAACGGTAAAGAAACAGTCATGGGAACGAGTGGACGTGCACACATCGAACGTTTATTAGGGGAAGTGCTGGGGTTTATATAGCGGGGTGGCGGAAATAGGGAGGGGGGTACGGGGGATGCTGTGATTAGTGAGTGGAATGGGTGTTGCAGTGAAGGTCGGGCCAATCAGGGGGCGAGAATGAAGTGGTGTGATGTGAGGTAATGAGCTACTGGGTAGAGGGCTAGCAAGAAGAAGACGAGTTCTTACATCTGGCAGTGATGTCAGGAGTTGCTAGGCAGAGGGTTTTTGAGATGAGGCTGATATTACATCCGGCAATTCCTCCCTTTTTTCATTTAAAAGGAGGGATAAGGTTAGAGGAGAAGCGTAGGAGAGAGGGCATTCCACCAGGTACAGGGCAACCGGACGGCCAGGCCGGAAGCAGGCTCCCTTGAGGTCTTGCAAAGGGCAGTACTGACCCATACTTGTGGACCTCCCCTGAGGACCCTCGCTGGCCAGCCAATTAGGTCCTAGTGTGGGCAACACTGGCTAACCAGACCTGAGCCTGGCGGCACTCCTCCGGGCAGGCGGTGCCCCTCATTAGTTGTAGGGTAGCAAAAGCGAGTAGTTGGGTTTTTTGCCGGTCGGCAGAAACACGCCAGGCTAAACACACAATAATTAGGATGAGTAAAATTAGAAGAAGGAGTAGGATACTATAGAAAATTAGGTTTGAAGGTTGAAAGAGTGAGGAGAATTTTGCTGCTAACTCGGAGAGAAGGGTGGTTGAGAGTTTAGGGACGGTAGTTTCTTGCAGGGTAAGAATTTTGGTTTGGAGCTGGTGGGTACGGTTCCAGAAGGACTCGTTATAGGCAGTAAAGATCCAATCGCGAAGGGTAAGGTGGGGTTGAGACCTATTTATGGGTATTGGGGTGATACAGAGGTGGGAGAAGGGGTAGCGTCCATCACATGTGGAAGAAGCGAGTTCGTAGAGCGCTTCACTGGTTTTGCTGAGGTGTGTCTCCCAGGGACATCTGGGCAGTCTGGTGAGCTAGGTTTCTCATTCTGTGGCGAAGGCGCCTGCTCGGTCGCCGTGGCGGGTCTGATGTTCCTTCCGGGGATCCAGATTGGCTGCGGTGCATTCTCTGGAAAGATACAAGCAAACCCACGCTCTTGGGCGAGGAGGGTGGCTGGGCCTCCCCAGGTGTTAGTGGCCGGGTTGTGCCAGCGAACCAGCGGGGCTTGCGTGGGCCTATGAGAAGGTCTCCAGTGTTTGTGTATGGGAGAGAGGCCCTCTCGATCGAATGTGAGGAGATTTAGATGTATGAGGGAGGCTGTGATGAGGTCACTCTGTGAGGACCGGGGGTGGTTTGTCTTCTCCTTTTGTATTTGAATTTTTAGCCCGCAGTGCACGGCCTCCACGATGGCCTGCCCTTGTGGGTTATAAGGGATGCCAAAGTGGTGAGTGATGTTGTAGAGGTGCAGGAAAGCTGCAAAGGAGGCGCTGCAGTAGGCAGGGCCATTGTCTGTTTTGAGATCCCAGGGGACTCCCATGAAAAGGATTCCCTGGCGCAGTGCTTTGATGCAATGTTTGGCTGTTTCCCCTGCGAAGGGGACAGCGTAGCACATGCTTGAGAAGGTGTCGATAATTACATGCACATATTTGAGACGCCCGAAGTGTGAAATGTGTGTGACATCCATTTGCCATCTAGCATTGGGCTTAAGGCCGCGGGTGTTGACCCCTTGCGGCTGCAGAGGCCCAAGTGGCACAAACGGTGCGCAGGTGGCGCAGCTACGGACTATGTGTTTGCAGGTCGCTTTTGGGAGACCACAGAGGTGGTGTAAAGTGTTGGGTGAAGAATGAAAGTTGGAGTGTTTGTTGATTTTTTATGAATGACGAACACAGGTGAGTAGTAAGGGCTGGTGGAAGGCTCGATATGATCGGCTTCCAACTGCTCTAGGATGAGGGTTTTAAGCGCAGCCAGCTTATGGGGAGGCAAGGGCCACTGCTCCACCCAGATGGGCTCCTCCGTGTCCCATTGCAGAGGAGTGGGTGCAGGAGGTGTTATGCAAGCAGTGGCGCAAATTATTGGGGGGGCTGAGTGGTGATAAATGCCCCCGCGGCTGCTAGGATGTCTCAGCCCCATAGGATCTGGTCAATAGTAGGAAGAGAGGCCGGAAGGTGCCTGAGCAGCCCTCCTCATCTTCCCATGTTAAGGGAAGAGTGGCGCGTAGAGAGGGGGCGGAGCCTGTGGCTCCAATGACGGAGGGGCCCTCCTCCACCTTCCACTGAGTCATTAGGCACACCGGTAGGCACAATATTTCAACGCCAGAGTCAATAGTGCCTGTATACCACTGCTGATTTATTTTAAGCACGCGGGTGGGTTTGTGAGATGTAATGGGAACTGCCCACATAATGGTTGGGGCCCTGCTTGGTTCGGGCCTGCGCCTCTTGGGGGCGGGGCTGAGGCATGCCCCCCATGGAGTTTAAAGGCGGCTGCCTAGGGCCAGAGCGGCAGTCTCGGGCCCAGTGATAGCCCTTGTTGCAGCGAGGGCATGGTGTGGAAGGTTTGCGCTGGAGCCCGTGTGAACCATGAGAAGGAGGGTTATTATTTGGGCACTCTTTGGCAAAATGACCGGTTTCACCACATTTGAGACAGCCTGAGGTGAGAGACATAGCAGTGGCGATAGCCTGGGCTAGGGAGGAGGCAGTAGGGTCGAGGTTACTGCATGCTAGAACCCAGTCACTCACTCCCTTTTCTTTTATTGGGATGATGGCTTATTTATAGGTGGGATTTGCTCCTTCAAAGATAAGTTCTTTGGCGAGCGCCATCTGAGCTTGCTCGCCAGCGACTTTTCGCTCGCAGGTTTCAGTGACCCGTGAGACAAAGGAGGCAAAATCCTCATCTTGGCCCCGGCTAAGTTAAGCAAATTTTTCTGGCTTAGCAGCAGAGCATGTGCGGAAGGCTCATAAAGCCACTTCCCTTAACTGAAGCCAGAAGCCTGCCGGGGCCTGCACGTATTGAGCAGGGAGGGCGTAAGGGCCTGTCCCCGCGTAGGCATCTGCTGGGATGGTAATTCTGGCAGCGTGGTTGGCTATGATTTGTTTTTCTATTTACGAGTGGAAATGGGCCCGCCAGTCAACGTATTGACTGGGGGTGAGAATGGCTCACGCTAGCGAGATCCAGTCAAAGGGAGTGCATAATTGCTGAGACAGTTCTTCTAAATGATGGGTGGCATATGGGCTGTTAAGGCCATCCTCCTTCCCTGCCTTGCGAAGTCACTTGACTTCTTCGGGAGCAAAGGGGTACCAGGGGAGAGGGCATTGGGGGGTGGCCTGGATGTTTATTGGGAAGGAGGAGACCGGCTGCTGGGGAGCAGGCAGTGCATATGCGAAGGGGTTGGTATGGGCAAGGGGTGTGGAAGAACTTTTCCACCCCGAACTGCAAGAGGGATTCCAGGGGTCGGCCGGGCTCGGGGCCAGCGTAGCTGGTGGCCAAGGGGCCGGGCCAGCGGGTGAACCGGTGTTACAAAATGGCTGCTGGGCGTTTCCCTTAGCGGAGTTGGGAGGGGGGCATTTCCCATCTACCGGTGGTGCAGAAAGAGGAAGTGGCGCCTCAGAAGGCGGGAGGGTGGGGTAAAGCCGAACAAAAGACTTCCTGTTTTGGGTTGGGGAAGAAGGCGGAAGTTTGCCATCTTTGCCAGTCTCGAGGTTGCACAGTTTAGGGGGATCAAGTTCAAGGGCATTGTTCAGCTTAATGGCAGAAACTAGGGCTATAGAAAAAACTAAAAGAAGTGAGTAGAGCATATGATATTAGAGACAGGGTGAAGACGGGGCAAGGCAGCTAGGTTGCTGCTGAGGCTGGTCGCCGGGTTTAATTGTGGCGAGCAGCGAGAAAGAAAAACCTGAGAGGAAGTAAGATTGTCCTCAGGAGAGAGGACTTTGGGGCCACTGAGGTTGGGGCCCTTACCTTGCGGGCCAGCGGCGAACGGGGCCGGAGAGGAGACGAGTAGAGGAGGTCCCTGTTCGGGTGCCAACTGTGGGAGCTTTTGCCGGGTCTCCCGCCTGGGGTCTGCCTCTCTGCGATGGGGGAAACCGGGCCGGTCGCGATCCGGCCGAGAATCCGGGGGCTCGAAGGTCTGGAGGGGCGTGACGGTAAAGAAACAGTCGCCGAAATGAGTGGACGTGCACACATCTAACGTTTATTAGGGGAAGTGCTGGGGTTTATATAGCGGGGTGGCGGAAATAGGGAGGGGGGTACGGGGGATGCTGTGATTGGTGAGTGGAATGGGTGGTGCAATGAAGGTCAGGCCAATCAGGGGGCGAGAATGAAGTGGTGTGATGTGAGGTAATGAGTTACTGGGTAGAGGGCTAGCAAGAAGAAGACGGGTTCTTACATCTGGCAGTGATGTCAGGAGTTGCTAGGCAGAGGGTTTTTGAGATGAGGCTGATATTACATCCGGCATTTGGACTCTTACATCCCCATGTTTGTGTGAGACACTTTTATAAAATCTCATATATAAAAATATTGCCTGTTCTTTATATCTCTAGAGAAACTTGACTAATACACTGTGTCTCAAGAACCACTCCTGGTTCAAAAGCTATATTAGTCAGGGTTCTCAAGAGAAACAGGATGAATAGGAGATATCTGTAAATATAATAAGATTTTACAAAAGTGGCTCACACAAGAGTAGGGATGTACCAATCCAAATACCATAGGCAGGCTGCAACCTGGCAACTCCAATGAAGGTTTTGGATGAATTCCCCAGGAAAGACTAGCTGGCTTAGGTGGAGACAGTCTCTTCTGACTTCTTTAGTCATCACTTTTCCTTCTAAAGCCCTCAACTGTTGGTTTAAATGTCTCTCATTGTGGAAGACAGCCCCCTTAGTTGATTGTAGATATAATCAGTCATAGATGCAATCAACTTACTGATGATCTAAGTTCATAAATTGTCTACAGTGCTTGCTTGACCAGACAACTTGATACCATTAAAGGGCCAAACTGTCACACAAACTTAACCATCACACATGGGAATTCAGAAAAGAAACTGCAGCTATTCATGTCTTTCAACCGATAAGAGCCAGCAGTTATTACCTGAGCTTAGATTTCATCAATAGTAATAGCCAAGCATCAAATTGTATGCTTTATTTAATAGCTGTTTTATTTTAAGGACTCTTTATGGTTATAAAATTAATAGTAACTAAGGGGACATAAAGTGTCTTCCAGGGCTGACACCGTGTGGCCCCTAACAGTATGTCGTATACTTACCTTGGAGATTGCATTTGTTAGGCCTATGTTAACATAGATGCAATTTCAAAAATTTTAAAATGGCTTATTTTTGTAATAATGGCTAATGATTTCTTTAATAAGCAACTGGTTGCCAATTGATGCCAACTAAACATAGGTATGAGAAGGATGTGAGACTCCCCAAACTTTGAGAGTCATCCCTGGACACAGACTCCCCCAGTTGGCTACAGGATCCCCTGACTGTAAGTGCCCCCAACCCTAATGTGTTTCTGCTGTTATTCTTTCAGGAGCACTGGTTACACAATCTTGTTTAAGTATTAGAAGGTATCTAAAACTTATCTTTATTGTACATTGAGCCAAAGGGGAAATACGGTCCCAGTTGTCTACAAGGACAGTATCCAGGTATAAGGGACAATCTGGGAACAGTAACTGAGGTTGACACTCTTCAGTCCATAATGAGGAAAAGTCTTGTGGCCCACTTTGGGCCCTTTAAGTTTGGTTTTGCTTTCTGGCATGTTGCTACCTTTAATGTGTTTTATATATGCCTCTCCCGTAAAAGTTGTCACCATGGAATGACTGCGAACATTATTCACAAAACTACTCAGATCTAATATTAATGATGAACAAGATCCTGGGAAAAATCAGTTTGGAGCACTGGGAGGGACCCCTGGCAAAGCCTCTGGATTGTGGAACCAACAGCCAGCTGGTGGGTCTCCAGTCTCTGCTGGAACAAAGGAGATCCTTGCCCCAAGGATCTGAAAATCAAGAGATCATTAACCAGAAAAACAAGGTAAAATCGATCATGAGAAAGCTTATGTGGTATTGTCTGCCAATGAAGAAATACATAGAACTCTCCTACCTCAACAGGCCCTTGGACTAAGGCTGCAGCAAAGTCCACAGAATCACCAAAGGTGCTTTGCCTCTGACTTTGACCCTCTGCACACCCCCATAAACCTGCAGGGCTCCTGAGGGGGCACATCCCATGGTGCTTACTGGGTGCTTCTAGCTGGGCCACAACAACAAACCCAAGTCTCACAAGCTCACCTTCAGGTGGTGCTGCTGAGTTCTCGTGGTGGTGGAAGTATAACCGAAGGGTCCATTTCACCACCGGCCACACCACAGGTGCCATGGGTCACATCTGGTGTGTGGGGAAGAAGCAGTCATCACCACCATGGCCAGCTCAGAGCAGGAGGGGCATGCTCCAGATACCATGGAAATACAAAATAAAGTCAGCCCTTTACTGGGACAACCATCCTAGGCCTGCTCAGATACTTGGTGCAGGGACCAAATTAAAAGACCCCACCCTCTGTACCATGTGACCCTGAGGAAGAGCCTCTGCTATCCCCAGGCCGAAGACTCAACAGCCGGTAGCCATCTCCAGAAAGAATAGGATCATTTCATTACTTAAAGACACCATAAAGATTATCCAAAAACACAACCAGGTGAGGCCCTACAGGGAAGGAGAGCAGATATCCTGTATCTTGTTACAATGGCTATTTATGGCCTGGGGCACAGCCTGTCTCTATAGGAGTTTACTTACCTCAGAACTGCCTGAGGCTGGTGCTCCACTGAGAAAGGGCAGGAGCTCCAAAGACACCATCCTACAGGGATGGCACCACTGAACCAGTCCCAGTGATGCCACTCTGGCCCTGATGGATTACAGTTTTGTTTTGTTTTCCATTTTAATTCATGTTGTGGGGCGCAACAAAAGAGATACCACACAATTTAAATTGCAAGCCAATTTGGAGTCTTTATTAGCTGGCTGACTGCCTCAGAAACCTCTGAGAAGAGATTCAGAGAGCAGCCCCAATAGATTCTCAGAGTTAGCTTATAAAGTCTAAAACCACATCCTAGTTCATAGCTGAGAGCAAGCAAGCTTGACCACAGAAGCAAAAAATGCTGTTAGCTCATGACAAACTACATCCTGTTCCTTCCGTTTCCTACCTTTTGTGTTATTGATTTTGGTAAGTTGAGTCAGTTGTAACTTTTGGGAACTTTCTGCCCTAGTTGTTTTGGGGACTTGTCCTTGTGTTGGGACCTGATTTATGGCCCCTGTTTCTGTTGTGGTTGGGCCTGATTTATAGTTCCTGTTTCTGACCCTCCACATTCACACAACACACAAATTATCAAAAGTTTACAATCACTAGCTTCACAGTATCACCACATAGTTGTGCATAACCCCCCTTGATCAATTTTAGAATACTTTCATTAGTCCAGAACAGAAGTAAGAACAAAAAAGTAAAACCCAAATTCTCCTATATCTCCCCTATCTCCCCCCTATTGTTGACCCATAGTACTGGCATAGTACATTTGTTACTATTGATAAAGGAATATTAAACTATTACTCTTAACTATAGTGCATAGTTTGCTATAACTATATTCTTGCTATATACCCTTTATTACTGTTTTTACATTTGTAGTGGTTCATGAAAGAACTTACTTACAGACATGACTTTAAATAACCACTTTCAATCAAATTCACTTACAGTATGTTACTATTTCTTATAATCCCTAGTATGAGCTACTATTACTGCTATCCATTCCCAAACATTTACATTCAACCTTGTTAACAATTCTGTAAATATTAGGTAACCACCCCCTTTCTCTACCTACTGTCTATCACAAGGTACACTGTATTCTACACTTATTTCCCACATATTTAATCATTCATCTCCCCGTAGATTGGGTATACAGCGTATAAGTCACAAGGTTTTTACAATCACACAGTCACAAGATAAAAGCTATGCAGTTATCAAAGATCAAGGTTATTGGGTTGCAGTTCAATATTATCAGATATTTCCTTCTAGTAGTACTAATACACTAGACACTAAAAAGAAACATCTATATAATGGTTCAGTAGTGATAATTATTTGTTAAATCTTAATTTCTGTTACAGCTCCTCCCTCTCATTTGATGGATCTCTCAATTTTAAAAGGAATTTGGGCAATGACCAGTCTAATTTCTTTATGCTGTAAAGGGGTGGCAACATTATTGGCTAGAGGAATGCAACTGGATAATGTTCATGGAAAGACAGGAAACTGTGCTTCAGGGCTTTTCTGGGATAAGAGCAATCTAGAGATTTTAAGTAATCTGCCACAAGTACAGTCAACTCGATTAGCTCTGTTAGCTAGAACCCCCTAAGTAAGTCATTCTTTATAGGCACCCACAACCCTAAAAATTACAAAACACAACCATCATCTAGATGTTCATGACAATAGCCTACCCTCCCAGCCAGCAAGCTTGGTCAAAAGTTTCACACTGAACTTCATTTCCTGGGTTCCCAGCTGGGCTACCCACCACTGGCTCAGGACAGACTCAACTGGCAGCTGTACCAAGGACAGCTTCCTAATTGGCTCATTTCTGAGATTCTTACTGATGCTGACATGGCAAGTCAGCAGACCCGTAGGTCCCTATTTGTCCTGGGGGTATTGCAGGCACCTCATAAACACAATTACCTAGTTACAGAACTCATATTATTTTGAGGACCCCAAAACCCATAAACTGCATGGGCTTCATAGACACTAGATTATAGGTCACTCTGATCCCCATTTCACAAGCACAGTGTCCTGACCCCACAATGTCCACTGATGGAGTAGCAGGGGACAACTCTGAGATAACTGCCATAGTCAACATGAAGTTTAGAACTAGGCTCATCCCAAGGCCAGACATTCCTGCTGCCCACCTCTCAGCTACCTTGTCCTACCTCTGACATAGATATTCTGACACTCCCGTTCTCCACATAAACCAAGCCCAGGTCCTTTAAGGTGACAATAAAATCTGCTCCCTGTGGGCCAATAATGCACCAAAATCCTTCCATATGATTAAAATTTCACTGTATCACCTCAGCCATGACACTGAAAAAATAAGCCAGGTTATCTGTGACATGGTGGAGGTAAGTGTTCTAAAACCCACCATCTCACCTTTTTTTTTTTTATCACATAGTTGTATATTCATCATCATGATCATTTCTTAGTACATTTGCATCCATTCAGAATAAGAAATAATAAGAAAACAGAAAAAAAATTCATACATACTATACCCCTTACCCCTCCCTTTCATTGATCACTAGCATTTCAAGATATTAAATTTATTTTAATATTTGTTCACCCTATTATTTATTTATTTTTAATCCTTATTTTTTACTCATCTGTCCATACCCTAGATAAAAGAAGCATCAGACACAAGGTTTTCACAATCACGCAGTTACATTGCTAAAGCTCTATCATTATACAATCATCTTCAAGAAACATGGCTACTGGAACACAACTCTATATTTTCAGGCAGTTCCCTCCAGCCTCTCTGTTATGCCTTAACTAAAAAGGTGATATCTACTTAATGCGTAAGAGTAACCTCCAGGATAACCTTTCAACTCTGTTTGGAATCTCTCAGCCATTGACACTTTATTTTGTCTCATTTCTCTCTTGCCCCTTTTGGTGGAGAAGATTTTCTCAATCCTTTGGTGCTGAGTCCCAGCTCATTTTAGGATACCATCTCAACTTTTAATTTACCCACTTGGCCTGTACATGAGATGAACCTTAATGATCTGAACCTCAACAAAGCCAAGTTCCTACCAGACATTGTCACCATTATTTTAAAAAGAACAAATGCCTCTTTCAATTGCTTTCTTGTTATTGACCTGGCCAGCATGTTATATTCAGTGCCAATAAACGGAAACAATTTTTTTTCATTTTCAAAATCCAACAATATACATTTACCAACCTCCTGTAGGGCTCCTGCAGGGCTCCTACAACAGTCTCCTACTGGCCTATGGTTGGTGCAGACAAAAATCTGACCATCACCATTTGTCATCTAAATATGTCTGTGACATTATATAAATGACATCCTCTTGCTCAGTAAATGAAAACACAAAGACAGGCCCTCACATTGACTATCAACCTCCTGACAGGTCACAGGTGGGTTACTGCCCTTCACATAATACAGAATTCTGTCACATCTATCAAATATTTGTGCTACATTTAAAATGAAAAACCAAGACACACACAAAAAAAACACCTACAGCCAGTCTGCCGCAAACTTGTCACTCTCAGGGCTCCAAACTTGGCCAAGAATGCTCAATGCAGTGTCACATTTGGGGCTCTGTTGAACAGAGCCCCAGGGTGAAGTTTTCCCTTTGGTTCAATATACATCAAAGATGAGTCTTACTAAATAAACTTTCAGTGGCTGACAGATTTCAAACATAGTCGAGGGGTTATCCTGAAGGTTGTTCTTACACATTATATAGATATCCCCTATTTAGTTTATGGTGTATTAGAATGCCTGGAGTGAAGTACCTGAAACTGTGGAGCTGTATTCCAGTAGCCATGTTTCTTGAAGATGATTGTATGATACAGCATTCACAATGTGAATGTGTGATTGTGAAAACCTTATGTCTGATGCTCCTTTTATCTGTGGTATGGATCTGTATTTTTTACAGATGAGTAAAAAATATGGATAACAAGTAAACAGACAATAGGGGGAACAAAGGTTAAAATAAATTGAGTAGATTGAAATACTAGTGGTCAATGAAAGCAAGTGGCAAGGGGTATAACATGTATGAGTTTTTTCTTTTTTTTTTGCTGGTGATATACAAATGTTAAAAAAAAATGATCGTGGTGATGAATACACAACTATGTGATGACATTGTGAGCCACTGATTGTAACCATGTTAAGAATGTTTGTATGTCAAGAATGTTTGCATGTTTGTTCATTGTTTATAATAAAAATATTTTTTTAAAAAAGATGAATCTTAGACACTTCAAAATATTTAAACAGGTTTATTTAAACAGTGCTCTTAGAAAAAACTACTAATACAGGTTGGTATCATGGACCCTTAAGTCTATGGGACAAGCAGCCTATAGCCTTAAGTTACAGGTAGACTAAAAAGAGGTATAAGAGAGGGAAGAGATTCCCCAAATTCTGAGAGGTCCCTCCAGATAGAGACTCACCAGGTCTATTGTTTGCATGACCCCTAAGTGTAAACTACACAGATACCAACATGTTTCCACTGCTACTGTCATAAGAGAGCCACTTAAATAAACCTACTTAAGCATCATATGGTGCCCAAGACTCAACTTTGATGTGGGTCAAGCAAAGGGGGAAATATTGCTCCTGAGAACTCTGCCATCCAAATACCAAAACATGATAAAAGTAAACTTAGGTCCAAGATGACAGGTTAGTGAGATATGGATTTAGTTTGTCCTCCAGAGCAGTTAGTAAATAGCCAGGGACAGTACAGAACAACTTCTGGGGCCACATTAGTGACTATGTAAGCAGCATACACCAGTCTGGACAAGCTGGACCAGCTATGATGCCACCCAGAACTGCAAGTCCCCAAAGCTGCACAGGCCAATGCCTCCCACACACAAGCTGGTTCCCAGAGGGGAAAGGAAAGACACTTTAATAACAGCACGGGGCTGAGCTCAACCAAGCTCCAACTATGGAATTAATTAACAAATTCTGACTACCAAAAATAGGCCCCCCAGCTCAGCTAAACCTCAAATAATAGCTAAAGTTCCTAGTTTTTGCCCTGGTGCAGAGTGGGTAGGACTGAAGAGAAAAAAAATGAGTTTTTTTTTTTTTTTGGATCAGACAGCACAAAGTACTAGAAAAGATCTGGACTCTTAAAAAAAAAAAGAAGAAGCACACAGGACCTGGAGATACATAGAGCAGGGTACCAACTTAAGCTCTTGATTAACAAATCTGAGGGATGGGGGTCCTGCTCTGAAAAGGATATCTTTTTTATAACTGCATGGCTTCACAGGCTTCAACTGCCCAAGGCAAGGGCAGAATTAAGCTTGTCTAAGAGACAAAGGGGCTCATTAGGTGAAAGGAGACAATCCCCTAGAGGCTGTGCCTTCCCCAGAAGAGGGCTGGGGCCCAGTTCAAGTGGAATCCCTCAGGGAATTCAGACCACAGGAACTGGAAAACAGAACCAATTAAAGCCAGCATACAGTATCTCCTCTGTCTCAACCCAGCAGGGAGAGTATGCTAAAGTTAAAGGCACTGCATCACTTTATGCTGGTGGGACCCACAGGTAGACAACTGCCATGTACTGGGCAGGATAGGAAAAACATAGAGTCCAGAGGCTTCATAGGAAAGTCTGTCAACCTGCTGGGTCTCACCCTCAGGGAAAAGTGATGTAGGTGACTCTTTTCTTCCTGAGAGGAGGCCAGTGTGGTGTGGAAAAATCTCACTAGAGTCTATAATACCTAAGTAGACAACATATAGGCAGGGCAAGAAACAAGAAAACAAGATTAGAAAAAATTCTGATTCATTAAACAATACCTACGCTAGAGGTCTAGAATAAACTGAACTGAATGTCAAAGAACAGATAGAGAACAAAGCCATCCAAAAAGAAAATCCTAGGTAAAAGAGTGAAAACAATCTCCAGAATAAACTAATTAAGGAAATTAAATGCCTAGACTCCAGCAAAAGAAAAGAAATCATACTAGGAAAATTGAAGATATGGCCCAGCTAAAGAAACAAATCAACAAATTCAAATGAGATATAGGAGTTAAAGCAATTCAGGATGTTTGAACAGATATGGAAAATCTCATCAAAAATCAAATAAACAAATTGAAGGAGTATATAAAAAAAGTAAGGGACGAACAAAAAGAAGAAATCAAAAGTCTGAAAAAACAAATCACAGAATTTATGGGAATGAAAGGCACAGTAGAAGAGATGAAAAAAACAATGGAAACCTACAATATTAGATTTCAAGAGGAAGAAGATAGGATTAGTAAACTGGATGATGGGATGTCTGAAATCCAACAAGCAAAAGAAAATGCAGGGAAAAGAATGGAAAAATATGAGAAAGGAGTTAGGGAATTGAAGGAAAACATGAAGCACATGAATATACATGTTGTGGGTGTCCCAGAAGGAGAAGAGAAAGGAAAAAGAAGAGAAAGACCAATGAAGGAAATTATCACTGAAAACTTTCCAATTCTTATGAAAGACTTAAAATTACAGGATCCAAGAAGTGCAGTGTACCCCAAACAGAATAGATCCAGATAGACATACTTTAAGACACTGACTAATCATAATGTCAGATGTTAAAGAGAAAGAGAGAATTTTGAAAACACCAAGAGAAAAGCAATCTGCCACATACAAGGGAAGCCCTGTAAGAACATGTGTAGATTTCTCAGCAGAAACCTTGGAGAGAGAAGACAGTGGTATGATATATTTAAAGTACTAAAAGAGAAAAATGGCCAACCAAGAATTCTATATCCAGCAAAACTGTCCTTCAAAAATGAAAGGGATGGGTGGAGCAATGGTGGCTCAGTGGCAAATTTCTAACCTGCCATGCTGGAGACCCAGGTTTAATTCCTGGTGCCTGCCTGCACACAAAAAAAAAAAAAAAAGAAAGAAAGAAAGAAAAAGAAAAAAAATGGGGGGAAATTAAAACATTTTCAGACAAAAAAATCACTGAGAGAATTTCTGACCAAGAGACCAGCTCTGCAAGAAATATTAAAGGGAGCCCTAGAGACAGGTAGGAAAAGACAGAAGAGAGAGGTGTGGAGAAGAGTGTAGAAACGAAGTCTAGCAATAAAGGAAAAAAGAGGAAAAATTAGATATGACATATAAAATCCAAAAAGCAAAATTTTGCAGAAGGTACTACCCTAACAGTAATAACACTAAAAGTTAATGGATTAACTCCCCAATCAAAACACATAGACTGGCAGAATGGACCAAAAAAGAAGACCCATCTATATGCTGTCTACAGGAAATACATTTTAGACCTAAGTACAAACAGGTTGAAAGTGAATGATTAGGAAATGATATTTCATGTAAATAACAATCAGAAAATAGCAGCCGTAGCTATACTACTATCCAACAAGAAGGACATTATGGATTAATACAGGGAAGAATTCAACGAGAAGACATAACAATCATAAATATTTATGCACTGAGCCAGAGGGCTCTAAAATACTTGAGGTAAACAATAAAAAGAGAAATAGATACATCTACCATAACAGTTGTAGACTTCAA
Organism: Tamandua tetradactyla; assembly: GCF_023851605.1. Classification (NCBI taxonomy): domain Eukaryota; kingdom Metazoa; phylum Chordata; class Mammalia; order Pilosa; family Myrmecophagidae; genus Tamandua; species Tamandua tetradactyla. Next base: position 14,564,319 of record NC_135334.1, on the reverse strand, counting down.
TTCCCTGCTCTCATCAATGGACAGAACATCTGGACAGAGGATCAGAAAAAAATAAAAAAGAGAATTTGAATAATACAATAAATGAATTAGACTTAACAGTTATTCATGGAACATTACACCCCACAACAGCAAGATATACCTTTTTTTCGAGTGCTCATGGATCACTCTCAAGGATAGACCATATGCTGGGTCACAAAGCAAGTCTCAATAAATTTAAAAGACTGAAATCATACAAAACACTTTCTTGGATCATAAAGGAATGAAGTTGGAAATCAATAACAAGCAGAGGGACAGAAAATTCACAAATACATGGAGGCTCAACAACACACTCTTAAACAACCAGTGGGTCAAGGAAGAAATTACAAGACAAATCAGTAAATACCTCGAGGCAAATAAAAATGAAAACACATCATACCAAAATTTATATGATTGCTTAGCACAGGAAAGGCAGTACTAGAGGGAAATTTATTGCCCTAAAAGCCTGTATCAAAACAGAAGAAAGAGGAAAAATTGAGGAATTAATGGTTCACTTTGAAGAACTAAAGAAAGAACAGCAAACTAATCCCAAAGTAAGAAAAATGAAAGAAATAACAAAGATAAGGGCAGAAATAAATGAAATTGAGAACATGAAAACAATCAAGAAAATCAACAAAACTAGAAGTTGGTTTTATGAATGGACCCTTAGCAAGGCTGACAAAAAATAGAAGAGAGAGGATGCAAATAAATAAAATCAGAAATGGAAGAGAAGATATAACTACTGACCCTGCAGAAATAAAGGAGGTAATGAGAGGATACTATGAAGAATTTTATGCTTATAAACTATACAAAGTAGATGAAATGGACAACTTCCTAGAAAGGCATAAACAAACAACATTGACTCGAGATGATCTCAACAACCAATCACAAGTAAAGAAATTGAATCAGTCATTAAGAAGCTCCCCAAAAAGAAAATTCTAGGACCAGATGGCTTCACATGTGAATTCTACCAAACATTCAAGGAAGAATTAGTACCAATCCTGCTCAAACTCTTCAAAAAACTTGAAGAGGAAGGAAGGCTACCTAATTCATTCTATGAAGCCAACATCACCCTCATACCAAAGGCAGACAAAGATACTACATAAAAAAAAAAAAAAAAAATACAGACCAATCTCTCTAATGAATATAGATGCAAAAATCCCCAACAAAATTCTTGCAAATCAAATTCAGCAGCACATCAAAAGAATTATATGTCATGACCAAGTAGGATTCATCCCAGGTATGCAAGGATGGTTCAACATAAGAAAATCAATTAATGTAATACACCATATCAAGAAATCAAAGCAGAAAAACCACATGATCATCTTGATTGATGCAGAAAAGGTGTTTGACAAAATTCAACATCCTTTCTTGTTGAAATGAGAGGGAAATAAAAAAAATTCCACTTACAATTACAATCAAAAGAATAAACTCCCTAGGAATAAATTTAAGTAAGGACACAAAAGATCTGTACAAAGAAAACTACAAGAAATTCCTAAAAGAAATCACAGAAGACCTAAATAAATGGAAGGGCATATTGTCTTCATGGATTTGAAGATTATATATAGTTAAGATGTCAATTCTACCTAAATTAATTTATAGATTTAATGGAATACTAATTAAAATTCCAAAAACTTATTCTGCAGAAATAGAAAAACCAATTATCAAATTTATCTGGAAGAGCAGGGTGCCCTGAATAACTAATAATATCCTGAGAAAGAAAAATGAAGTTGGAGGTCTCACACTACCTGACTTTAAGGTCCTTTTTTGGTTCTGTTACCTCAATGTGGGGTCCAGTCAAAATGGGTTTTTGCTATGGTCACAAAAAGATCACCTACAGTCCAATAGCTCCCAGTTTTCCTCAAACAAGTGTGCAGAAGTGAAAAGCATCATAATCAATGTCTCAGGTTTGGTTGGCCTGATTACAAAGCTGGTTAGGGCCACATCACTTAGGAAGATTTAAGAAAAGGCAGTGTGACTGTCATTCAAAATCAGTGGTTTACTATCAAAATCAATCAGCTCAAATATTATAAATGAGAATTCAGATGGTAGGGACAAATTAGTGAAAGGAAAATTTCAATTTAGTGAAGGAGAATAGTTGGAAATTGTCATCAAATACACAAGCTGAGAAAATAGACGGATTAATTAGAGGTAAATAAAATATAACTAGTTCAGCACTGAGAGACAGTAAATAATAGGACATGCTGAGAGTGCCTGACAAGAAAAGAATCTTTCTAAATGTTTACAAAGCTACATGAGCCCACCAAGAGAGAAAGCCACTGGGTTTAGGAAAATTAATTAAAGTATGTTTTGCAAATTTTTCTTTGCTCCAAAGTTTCCTTTTGAAATATCCAGTATGAAAAAGCTGCTGCATCATGAAATTAAAAATAAGTATAGGGTCTTGGATAGACTAAAAAGGTAAACAGTATATTTTGGGTGTCTTGGTGTAATGGTTCTGGAATCAGAATCATACAAAGGTAAATCCAACGAATATGAGAAAATTCAGAGGAAAGAATATACACTACACAGTTATTTCATCTATGTATTTTCTCCATAAATTATTTTGTATGCATTATTTGGACGATTTGACACATAAAAAGGAAAAAAAAATAGAAAATGATTCATCATAAAGTTAATATTCAATGAAAGTAAACCTGAAAAAAGCTCACAAAAATATAATATCCATCATCTCACAATTTTACAATAAAAGACTGCATGTACAAATATTTCTCCAGCTATGAAAAAATTCACCAGAATTGAATTATGGAGTGAGTGGCACCCAGCTCACTAATCCAAATTTGAGCAAATTTGACTACATAAGCTATTTAATAACTTACCTATCTTATAATCATTGGGCTAGGTTATTGCAACCTAAACAACTATTGAGTTAAACAGCTAAAATGACTGAATAAAATATTCTGGCAATATTTTATGGCATAAGTGAAGATTATATTAATTTTTGCATTATTAATCAAATTACACATATGTTTCATAAACTTTTCAAAATGTATGATTGGTTTAGATGGTAAAATAAGAAAACTTAGAGTTTTTATCATATGCCATGTTATAATGAATTATTCAAAACTCAAATTTCTCCATCTGGCATTTGAAAAATTCATTATGTTTTTTCTTTAAATATTTCCAAATGAAGTATTGTCATAATTCTTAAAGAAAATCTGTTCTTGCATTTGGAGCCAATTTTTTTTCATGTTTTCTAGATTGAGGAGTAAACAGTCAAGAGTTCTTATAGGCACATCATTTTAAACCTCACCAACAATAAGATATATTGAATGCAAAACTGATAATATAGTTCAAAATCATCTTCAAAAGCCTCTAAAAATTTAAACAATTAAATCATATCTAAATAATGTAAAAGCTCTTTCCCTCCTTGACAAGCTTACTGCTGGATCAATTTGGAACCAAATGTCACTTTTTAACTTCAAGTATTTCAAAATAACAAAGAATCCCTAGTTTGTTGAAAATGTATGCAATATTAGAGCGATCACACTGCAACTAGCTTAGATGCCACTAAAATGATAAAATAGCTGGGAATAGGGAGAAGTACCTGGTATGAGGAGATAGAGATTGGGGCTCCTGCTTGTAGTGACCATCAGGACCACATCCTCGCTCTCATCACTAAGACTGCAGCCCCTAAGACTGTCCTCTGTGCTCCTGAGTGCTGCCCCTTCTGTGTATGCCTGCTACTGCTTTTCTTCAGGTAGTAGACCAGCTATTTGGTTTAGCTATTAGATGGAGCACTGTGCCCCTTGTCACACTTCTCTTACTGATTCCGAAGTATGATGTGGGCTGTGATATCAGACCACCTCCACTCTGAACCTCCCAGAAGATGATTTCTGTGCTAAAAAATGTCAGAGGAATCACACTAGACTTCCAACTCTACCAGGCCAAACCTGGTACTTGAGGCAACATCCACAAGTACCAAAGTAAAAGATTTCTAAGATTTCTCACTTCATGTTTTCCCTGAAAGTTAAACCTAGAGACAATGCTTTTTAAGTTAACATTATTTAATATACTAGGAACAAAGTGAAAATTAATGGAATTAAGCTTTCATGCAAAAATACTCATATAGTCTTGACATATGTTTATGGGGAGTTGAATGTAAAAGAAAGAGTTTCAGATTTGAATTGTTTATGGAGTAGCTATAACAAGAGGATAAGAATGATATGCATGACAACATTCTTATCTTTTAGGAATTCATCAATTTACAGGTTCAAAACTTTCAAGTGTTCAGTAGTTAGAAATAAGCTTATATATTCAAATTATTTTACATCTAATTTTTTATATTAACTTCAAAAAGCAAGTATTTGATTTGAACAATTTTGGTTATAAATACTACAAAATATGACTTGATTAAGAAAATAAACTAATATATTTCCTAGCTCAATACACGAATATAAGCTAAGGTTACAAATAAGCGTGTTGACTTCACAAGACAAAGCCAGGGAGTTTGCTGACTCACAGCATCAGATAGTGCTACTAAAGATCATAAAGGACTCAAATCACAATGTTTGCTATGCCTGCATTTCACATGGTATTCTCAGTTAAATTACAAGAACTTAGAGACATTAATGATGTTTTCCTTATTTTACGACTTTAATAAAATGTGCCCCCTTGATAACTGCACTCAGTATTCTGTGCAACCTATGCACATCTCTAAAAGAAGGTCTATTTGCATTTCTAGTACTTTCCTTCAAGCTTCTTGAAATGCATGAATAAAATATTAGATTATTGTTTCAACACTATTTATGCTGTGGATTTCATTTCAATAAAATGATGTAATGGAGAAGCTCCTTAAGTCAGACTGTCTTTAATGAAGATTTCTCTACTTCCTACCAGTGAGATTTTAGACAAGTTGTGGAACTCCTCTGAATATTTTATCCTCATCTGTAAAATGAGGCTAAGAAAAGAGCTACTTCATAAGGTTGTAATGACAATTAAATGAGTTAATTCACATAAAGTATTTGGACAATGCCTGGCACATGACCAAAGCCTAATAACTCTGAGCATACCTGACCAGTCTACTCTTACACATTCACATGTATTCAGAGATTCTGAACTGTGACAAAATGTCATCCAATGTTCTCTATTTAATCATTTCAAGATAAGTAATATCACAGGAAAAAAAAAGTTCAAACAAACCATGAAAACACAGATAAAATAAATTCCTTCCTTCATGTTATTCTCAAACAGAAAAGATGTGAGAAGTAATTGTGAACATGGTGAGGAAATGAAGACCTACTTTAACCAAAATGGAAATAAATTGCTGAGAGAAGGCTCAAATATCCTTCACCTGATAATAAAGAAACAGGGTAAGAAAGCTGCAACCAAGTATATTATAATTAACACATGAAACTCCTTGTCCTGGAACCACTTGCAGAAGAGATGCCATTTATGATAAAAAATTTCTACTACGTCGAGTTTTTCTCAGGGCAAGTTTCACATCTTTGTTCCTCAAGCTATAGATTAAGGCATTCATCATGGGAACCACATTAGTGTAAAAGACAGAAGAGATTTTCCCCTCATTCATAAACCCTGCAGAAGATGGCTGGAGATACATGAATGAAAATGACCCAAAAAACAGTAAAACAGCAATTATGTGGGAACTGCAGGTGCTGAAGGCTTTGAACCTGCCCTCAGTGGAATTTATTTGCAGGATGCTGCAGAGAATGAAACCATAAGAGTTAAAGATGGTGAAACTGGGCACAATGATGTTGATGCCTGACACAATGAAGACCACCAGCTCATTGACATGGGTGCTCGTGCAGGAGAGCTGGAGCAGAGGGATGACATCACAGAAATAATGGTTGATGGTGTTGGCATCACAGAAGGTCAGTCTCAGCATGCATCCAGTATGGGCCATAGCACCAGAAAATGCCATCAAGTATGAACCAAAAACAAGATTAGAGCACACTTTAGGAGACATGGCAATGTTATACAAGAGTGGATTACAGATGGCCACATAGCGATCATAGGCCATTGATGTCAGCACATAGCACTCAGAAATGGCAAAAAAGCAGAAGAAATAGAGCTGGGCCATGCATCCCTGGTAGGAGATAATATTTTTCTTTGATATGAAGTTGATCAGC